>NW_027045452.1:9024479-10300122 GCF_025399875.1 Dalotia coriaria | reverse complement strand
TCTTTCAGCGCTAGAATGCGTGATGAAATGCGCAAAAATAGACGACACATCAGATTTTGATGATGTTGTGCTGTTATCACAAGTTAGCGATATTCTCATCGACTTTCTGCCTGGTATTGCGGCTCGTTTGGTGGTGATCGCCGTGGATGATCAGAAATGTGGCCATAGAATCGTGACGGGATGTGTTAAAGCGTGGGCTAGATTTGTTAGTCTACTTTTAAGGAACTATGATCCGGTAGAGGAACCGCCAAAACTGGAAGAGTTACTTGTAGCTAATCATGAGATTAGTAACAAAAAGAGTAATGAAATACATGATGAAAAACTTGCGTTATGCGCTGATTTATTAATGGGATTGACAGCCCATGAGCATGCAACAGTGAGACATCAATTGGCAATGAGTAGTAAATTGCTGATTGACACTGTATTTTTGTAAGTGTCTATTTATAACAAGCTAATCACCAATCACTGAAACTAAATATCTTACATTTTTAGAACTTTGCCTGCTACTTCTTCAAAAATAATCGAAATTCTGATTGTATTAAACCAGGATACTGAACATAAAGAAACAGCTGAAATAGCAAGCGCAGCACTGGCCGATGTAACTAACAAATTAATAGAGGACACATTTCGTACGAGAACTTTTGTTGATAATTTGCATCAATTGTTTCATCGGCATTTAACACATTTGCCAAATGTATTCAACGGATTAAACACTCGCGATCAATTGACAGATGTTTCATTGTTAACTGGATATTTACAACTGTTTGCGCAGAGCAGTCAACTGAAAAGTGTTCTATTCAACTCCACGAACTTATATAAGTTGATTGGATGTTTGTTGTACGTGGCCGAGGTGGATAAAAGCGATGTCAGCGGCTTGGAGGAGCATAAATTGCACGGTAATGTTAATAATTGTCTATCCAAACCTCCGAATTACTAACTGGTGAATTTATTTAGATTGGAAAGATGTACCCGATTGTGCTACACCATGGAAAAGGTTGAAGTGTAATAATATCCGCATACAAGAACAATTGGAAAGCGCAGCTCATCACCTAGCCCAGTCAATGATTGCCGATATTGTGTTGGACTATCTTCTTGATGTCTATCATCATGATGTCGAACGAAAAGCAGAAGCTACGTTGCTAATGAATGAAATTTTGTCGGTGGCTCGTTTAGATAAAGCGAAAGATGTCATGGACGCTTATCTTGATCCTCATAATTGGCAACTTACATTGAGTGTAGGAAATGGAACTAGTTTAAAAGACGTGCAAATTAATATAATACAACTGTGTTTGCAATTAGAAGGAATAGGGAAAATTGCTTTGGCGTACAAAGAGGAATTCCAGCTGTTTCTCTTGAGAGTTCTCTATGCTGTTCTGGAGCGCGCTGGTAGTGCCCATCCATTGCTGCAATCTGCTGGTTTGGTGTGCACTGCAAACATCTCAATGGCATGTGGATACACCAGCGTGACGGATTTGATCAACCGGAATGCTGATTACTTTGCCTACAATGTCACAAATAAACTACGCCGACGTGCGGAGAATGCTAGTGTTCTCAGCGTGCTTACAGTTGTGATGCGACATAGTAACATGGAAGTTTTACCATCGATTGCGGATATTATCGAGGGAGTTTTACTGCAAAGCTGTGATAAATTTCAAGATGAGAACGCAGCGGCGTATTTACAAGTGTTTGCTGCTTTTATCAAATCATTGCATGCATGGCTCAATGTATGTGTTGTCATTGCACCAGTGATAACAAAACGTGAGCAAGAAGAGAAACAGGAAGTGGTTCGACGACTGCAATGGGAGGAATTAAACAAACCCGTTGATTTATCCGATGATATCATGGAAGGAACTGCCGATGATGAAATTGTGATGGAAGAAGAACTAAATGATGATAATAACCAACCAGAAGAGTTTGTCAAGCCACCACCGCCGAAACACATTCAACTGCTCGTGAAAATCCTCGAGAGATCTCTGCATTTCCTCCCTGCTAAAAACACAAACTGCAAAATCTTTGTCTTGGAGATTTTAACATCCGGAGTGGAGGTGTTGAAAGATTACGAGGATGAACTCTTACCAATTGTTCATAAAGTGTGGTCGCCTCTTGTCAACCGCTTCAGGGATTTTGATTCTCCGTTAGTGGTGAATTTAAGTTTTATCCTGTTATCTACCTTGGGCAGACTTTCCAAGGATTTTATACGAATGCGCACCGTGAAGGAGGTGCTGCCTTCAATTAATCAACTGTTAATTGAGCAGTCAAAGGAGAGTTACCTCAAGGATCGCGGTTCGGCATATCGCTACACGCAAGCATACAAGATGCAGATGAGTATTCTCACTGGCAGCGCTCGTCTGGCATACGATTTGGAGTTGGATGAAAAAATTGACATTATCTTGCCGGGAATTGAAGAGTATCTATGCTCCAAGCAGCCTGTGCCCCTACAGGAAGCCGCGATGAATTTCTATCGACACCTGCATCATTTTGATCCGGACTACGGTACTACAATCATCAGAAACCTGAACGAACGCCGAAAACATGACGATTGGAATAGAAATTTAAATATTTTACTATCAATTACACAAGTCCATTGAAACGATATAAGCTTATTTCCAGTCACACGCGTAGGAAAGCAATATTATGTTTTAGTTCTCGGTGCTGACGGGCTCGCGCGCATGATGTATGCGTACGTGCTTGTTGTGGTTGCTCTTGGTGGTGCTGGTCTTGCCGCAGATGTGGCACGAAAACGGTCGCACGCCACTGTGGATGCGCATGTGGTCGTTGAGATAGTAGGAGCGGTGGAACTTCTTGCCGCAGACGGTGCAGTTGAACGTCTTCATGCGCTCGTGTTCCTTGACGTGACGCTGACAGTTGTATTTGCGTATAAACTGCGCGCCGCAGTAATTGCACGTGTACGGGCGGATAGCGCGATGAGAATTCATATGTGCTGTGTAATCAGCTTCACGAACAAACGCACCCTTGCACAGCTCGCATTTGAAGGGTTTCTGAGCGCGTCCCGCGTGCGTCCATTTGTGCAGCTTGAGATTCCACTTGGTGCTGAATTCTTTATCGCACACGCTGCATGAGAAGCCTTTGCGCGCCTCGTGGCTTTTAATATGTGTATCGAGGGAGCCACGCAAGTAGACACCCTTGCATATGGGGCATTCGACGTTCTCAGCGTCGCGTTCTTCTGCTGGAACGAAACGTTCGTTGTGCGCACGGCGCACGTGTCGCGTGAGGCTGGATTGATGTACGAATTTTTCGCTACAGAAGAGGCATGCCTTGGGCCGGTTCTCGTGCACTTCTTTATGCCAGGCAAGTTTTTTCTTCGAATGGAAGACGTCTCCGCATGTTGCGCAGATGAAATCTTTCTGTCTGCGCTTGAGGTTCAAATGGCGTCGATTCCGGTGTTGAATGAGATTGGAGTATCGTTTGAATGTCTCGTCGCATAGGCCGCACTTGAGCGGCGCCTCTCCTGTGTGTATATACTGATGCTCTTGTAGTTTTTGGCGCGTGAAGAAGTGCTTGCCGCAGGTGGGGCACTGAAAGGGCCGAATGCCGAGGTGGCGCTTGATGTGCATCGCCATGTTATGCGCCCGGTGGAAGTATTTACCGCAGAAGAGGCATTCGAGTGGATGTACGGATAGGTGCTCGGTGTAGGCGGGCTCAGCGGCGAAGCATTCACCGCACACGCCGCATTTGTACTTCGTTTCCGCTACAAATGCGTGCATCTCGACTTGATGTTGCCGGAGGGTTCGGCCAGTACGTACAACTGTGCAGCAAAGCACGCAGATGACAACTGGCGCGGGGGCGGCTAGCGATGGTGAAGCGCTACCATCCACACCGAGGGCAGAAAGTGCCTCCTTGCGGTCAAGTATTTGCAATGGGTCGGTGGCAGGCGTTGCGGCGAAAGACAACTGCCGCTCATCCTCGACTTTCATGATGTTCGTGAAGATCTGATCGAAAGACGCTGGCGACTCCACTTTTTCTGTCTTCAACTGCTCCAGTTGGTCCATTTTAGTTTGCTTCTTCGGCTTGATGACCAACTTCTTCACTTTCTTGCTATACAGGGCGGAGCCGATCATGTGCGTGCCCATGTTCGTCGTGGCAGTTGTCGTGGTCGCCGGCGTGTCTTCCTTTCTCTCGGCCGTGGAGCCGTGCACCTCCGCCTGGTGCACCCTGCGCTCCTTCGGGCACACGAAGCTCAACGGGCACGTCGAACACTTGTACTCGATGCCCTGCCTGGACGTGCTGGATATCATTATATCCGGGTCCTCCTCATGCGCCCCCGTCTTGTAAAGTGGATAATGACTCTGGTAGGGTGGAGGCGCGTCGGCGTCCACGTCAGATACGTCTGAGCCTTCCCAGCTCTCGCGCGCCAGCAGGTCGTACGTGGACATTCGCGAGCTGCCCTCGTGGAAGGGTGCACGCGACCACGACGCATTACTGTTGCTCTCCTGCGGCATATTCTCGTCGGCGCGGATATGCGCGCTGTCAATCGAGATGCCCTCCTCGCACTCCTCCTCGGCCGCCACGCGCAAGTGGGCATGGCCCAAGTTGTTGAAATCATTGACGAGTACAATATTAATGCCGTCCAGCTCAAAGCGATGCTGTTCTTCATCGGCGGCAGTGTCCGCTGTCTGCTCGGCCGTGTTAAGCGTAATGTAATTGGGACTCGTGTCCAAGTCTTTGAATTTCTCCTGCAGCTCATCTTCGACATCGGATGCCTCCGGACGAAGCTGAGGCGGTCCGCTGTCGTATTCTTCGTGTTCTGCGGCTGCGTCCACGTTGCCCCCGTCGTGTACCTGCGTGTTCCCAATCTCCATCTGCGACTTTAGAGCTGGCATTGTGTCAACTTTATCGTCGCTAGGGAGGATATATTCGGTGTCTTTTAATATAACCAGATCCGGATTGTCGCGGACCTCACTGTCATTGATTTCCACGATGTGAGCACCTTTGTACTCGCTGGTCGGAGCCAGCTCAGTGCTTGGTAGCATGCGCAGTGGAAATGCATTTGGTGCTCCGCCGCTGACGAACATTTGTTGCTGGTGGTACATGTAGCCAGGAACTGGAATCTGCTGGTTGAAAACCGGAATGAGATATCCGCCCTGCGGCTGAGGAGCGGAGCCGATTATCTGCTGGTAGATGAAGGAGTGGTTGGTGGGCGCGCCGGGCATAGGCGGCTGTACAGAGGGTACTGAATGTGCGGGCAGGTGGTAGGCAGCCGTGGTGGTCGTGGCTTGCCCCAGCCATGGTGCACCAGTGCCATCAGCAGCGGGTGGTACATTATAACTTGTGCCTGCTGGTGTTTGTGGCTCTGAGTGCAGCTTCACCAGTGCTTCAATGACCTTCTGCTTTGGATGAGACTCCAAATGACTCTTCAGGGTCATTCCCGGCCGCAAGTAGAGCGTGCATACCGGACACACCACGGAGCCTTCCATTGTGGCGAACGAAAATCACTCGGACTACTAGAAATTAACGCACATCCTAATTAATTGAATTGCCATTTCAGTCAATACTCCTACTGCCTGCTTACCTGTATATCCATACAAGTAAATTCCTCTATTGATTGAAATTCCACAACGTTCTCTGCGGCAATCAGGACGCCTTGGAGCAATCGGAATACGCCAATCGCACGCACATTAGTCGACGTATGCCCATCGATACGGCTAGACCGAGTTATCTAATGTTAGGAACAACGAAAAACTCGAAATGATTTTGTTCCAGCCATCGATGACGGGCGCCTGCTCGCACACAGCCAGACGCAGGGCGAACAAACGACTGTCAGACGGCCACCCAGTGTCAACAAAAACAGTCGGAAATCGGTTGCTTGCTGCCAATGCTACCAACATGTTTTAGTACATCAAAAAGATTATTATCCACTCCTCTTGATACGTATTAAATTTAATAGTATATGATTTCGTAATCATTTACTAGCGTGAATTAAATTTGTACACTGGTTAAAATGTTTAGAGGTTTGTGGAAGTTTAACCAACCATCTGCATCTGCAGCCATCTGTAGGCGTGTTTTGTAAGCAAAATATTGAGATGACATTTGACATTTTCATGTTTTTGTCGTACTTGAGGCAATCGGTGCCGAGCCGCTTCCCCTCAGGTGATGAAAATATATTTGAGATTTTGTCCAATATCATCACAATTAGAATTCGTTAATAGACTCGAACTAGTATTTATTGACGTTGAGTTGTTCGCGATGGTTGGAGCATGATTAACTTGGACGCAGTTTCTACAAATTCTGGAAGATGTTCCGATAAATCATCGCGCTGTTAATTTGAGCTAGTGTGACCAGTTCGCGCAAGTGATAATAATGGGTGATTGCGACGAATTGAAGGACGAGGACATAATAATAAACGATCAAGATGGTCTTCCCAACATCCATCCGAATCTCAAGGGTGACCCAATGGACACTGAGGGCCTGGAGAATGAAGCAGAGGATGAGTTCGACGATCTGCCCTCATCGCTGATTGTCACCAACATTCACGACTCTGTCTTTGTGCAACCAGACAAGAAGAAGGAAATGGAGGATTTGTTTCGATTGTTTGATGAGGCCGTCACGTTCCAATGGCTGCGGTCGTTTCGCCGGTTGCGTGTTAATTTCGTGACCACCTTGGCGGCCGCAAATGCACGCGTCCAACTACACCAGCACAAGCTGAATGAATCTACAATCTCGTGTTATTTTGCGCAACCGGTGACGCCCGTGCGCAATGCATCACTGCAACCACCGAAGCCATTCAAGCAGTTCCTCATCTCGCCACCCGCCAGCCCGCCGCTCGACTGGGAGCCGCGGCCAGAAGGCGAACCGATTCTCAACCATGATCTGTTGGCAGCATTGGCATCGCTTGCACCGGGCGCTTCGCATGAACTACACCCGCCCTCGCCCGGCCAGCCTGCTATTGTGGTGCACACGGCGCTAGCTGCGGCTGCTGCTGCCGCCGCAGCTGCAGCTGATGCGCCCCCGAAGCAACGAATCGCGCACACCGCCTGCCCGGAGCGGTCGTCGTAAACAACTCTTTTCTGTTCTCCTTCTTGTACTTGTATTTATTGAATAATCTCCTATATCATAATATGAATGTTATTGAAATTTTAACTTGTTCTCCTCTATTGTTGCTACTAACTTTGATGGACACAATAAAACCCAAGCAACTAGCGGACCATGTCCTCTGGATTGAACATGCCTCTTGCCCGGCGTAGGATGGAGTCCTTGCTGGCGTCGTATGGGTGGTCCTTGGATGGGATCTCCAGCACGGCTGGCACGGGTTGTGTGTGGCCGTCGATCACGTGTCGGATCAGCTCGGCGACGTTCTGGTTGATGAGGATGATGTCCACATCGTCGCGTTTGATGAAGCGCTTGAAGCAGTCTTCGATTTCGCTGACGGCCGTATCTGGAAGACAAGTGGAGGTGATTTACTGATGTTTCCTATGTATATACTTACTCTTGTCCACTACCATGAAGTTAGGCTGTCTGTTTTTGTTGATTTCGCCAATCCCGCCGAGCAGGAAGCCCACGCAGGTGTCCTGAAAACCAATGAGACTTGTTGAAAACTATAATCATTTTCTTGGCATTACCTGGGTACCTCGTCGCCGATGACTGAAATTAATTTCCCTTTAACTGCAGAATGGAGCGCCATTTTCAATTTGAAAAATACTGAAAACCACAGAGAATTGTTAAATACGATCACGAGACTGTGGCGCTTGCTAAACAAGTGGTACAGTGCGCAAGTGGGAGCGCATGTATCAGCTGATCATGACGTATCGATTTATAAAGCCTACCATAGACGCAATAAACAATTGCAATAACCATTGAAAAATCGTGTCTGACTAATCAGGTATTTAAACATTTCGAAACTTGTAAATTAAATTTAATATTACGGTACTTACCTACTTAGATAGTTGTATTAGTTCATGAACGTTATTAAGTTATTCTGACTACTCTATTCTTGAACATAACCTTCAAATTGCTTCAAATGATGGTGTCTGTCTGCATATAAACACAAAACATATGTTATCTTCTAAGTAAACATTGGTTTCTCTAATTAATTTCTAGTGCAAAATGGATTTAACAATCATTTTAGCGATTTTATCCTTTTTCGTTATCGTTGCGTCAGGCTTCGCGTTTTATTTCGCTAGTAAAGGAAATTCAGGTAATACATTGATACATTTATTATTTATATAAATACGCATCTTATTATTCCACCTTCAGATGATAAACCACAACGTGATGCTGGTGCAAGACCCGTTCAAAATCAAGGGCGAGATGCTCCAGGAGGTCGTCGCGCTCAAATGCTGCGGAACAGGAATGTGCGCGCTCGCAGAAACGGTAGAATTATTTTCATCTTCATTATCTTCAATGAGATTTTGATGAATTTTTATTATTTGTAGTGGAAGAAGAAGCAGAGCCTGCTCCTGATGACTCAGGCTATGAAGAAGCGCAAAAAGATTTAGATAAATTGGGCGCAAAGAAGCGCGCCAAGTTGGAAGCCAAGGCAGAGAAGAAGGCGCAGCGGGAAGCAGAAGAACACTCTCGAGCAGATCGCAAGAAGCGTGAGGAACAAGCGATTGAAGAACGACGTAAGCTGGAAGAAATGGAGCGCGCACTTGAGAAGCAACGTGAGGAGGAAGAGCGCAAGGCGCGCGAAGAGAAAGAGCGGCGCGAGCACGAAGAATACATGCGTATGAAGGAAGCATTCAAGGTGGAGGAGGAGGGCTACGAGGAAGGCGACGAGGGTGAGCAAGGCAATATTCTGCAGGAGTTTGTCGAGTTTATCAAGGAGCAGAAAGTCGTAGTGGTCGAAGACTTGGCGTCCAGGTTTAAATTGAAGACGCAGGCCGCCATCGATCGCATAAAAGATCTACAGCAGGATGATATCCTCACAGGCGTCATTGATGATCGCGGGAAGTTCATATACGTGTCTCCAACCGAGATGGCCGCTGTTGCTAAATTCATCAAGCAGCGCGGACGTGTTTCCATTCAGGAGTTGGCTGAGCATAGTAATCAACTCATTCGCTTAGCGCCGACGCAAGTCGCTTAGTAATTCAATATAGAAGTAGTTTGAATTATTATTATTATATTATTAACTGCTCGTAAAAAATTGCATTATTCGATGCGTAGGTTTCCAATGCGTCGAATCCGCCTTGTAAAACGCATACCTTTGGTACCTTGCAGTCGAGCAACAGACGCGGAAACTGAAATACAAATGATTGAAAAAACTTGTGAAGTTGTCAGATAGGTAAGGCATTACCATTTCAGTGTCGGTATCCTCGAGAAAAGTCCAAACTGGGCCCAGCTGTATGACCCGCGTGTTGGGGTTCTTCTCCTGGCCAAAGCACGTGCCGTCGATCAGCGCCAGGCTGCACAAAGTGCCCAAGGATTAAGGGCTTGAAATCCTTTTTCGACGCTCGCTTTTAGTTTCCGAGATAATTGCAATTAAAAACTTTAAACGCTAATAACTCGTGAACTAAAGGGGATAGAATAAAACGGACTTCAAATCCTTAATCCTTGAAGGATTCTCTACAGAATAGCGTGCTTAGTTTGATTTTTTCAAAAATCGAAAAACCTATAAGAGGTACCTCTTTGCACTTTTTTCAGTTTTGAGACGAAAAAAAAGGGCTGTTTTTAATAGCCTATCTTGTAGAGGGTTGTTCAAGGGTCAAGAATCTGCCGTCTTTTCTTTTCTAGCCCTTTTAGTTCAGGAGTTATTAGCATTCAAAGTTTTATTTTGATTTCGCTGGAAAAAATGTTCTTCGGCCAAAAAATTTTAACTGAAAAAGTTCGACCCTGTTCTTCGGCCGGAAAAATTTTAACTGAAAAGTTCGGCCCTGTTCTTCGACCCAAAAAATTTTAACACAAAAAGTTCGACCCTGTTCTTCGGCCAAAAATATTTTAACTTAAAAAGTTCGACCCTGTTCTTCAGACAAAAATTGTTTTAAATTATTTCAAGTTTCGCAGAATAAGCAACGTTGAAATAAAAATTTGTCCCTGCTTCACGACCCAAAAATTAAAAAAACGTAAAAAAATAACAATTTTTGAAGGGCATTTTAGGGCACTTCCAGAATGTTTAGCGGATTAAAATGGCATGTATTGTGTAGAGCGTCTCTTAAACTATAAAATGGCGGTGAAAAACTCGGAAAAAGTGTAATAGTTTGGGAGATACAGGGTGTTTTCCACAGCATGTTTTCAAAATTTCCAAAAAATACCTTTGTTTGAAGGGCATTTTAGGGCACTTCCAGAGTGTTCAGCGGATTAAAATGGCATGTATTGTGTAGAGCGTCTTTTATGCTACAAAATGGCGGCGAAAAACTCAAAAAAGTGTATTAGTTTGCGAGATACAGAGTGTTTCCCACAGCATGTTTGC
Organism: Dalotia coriaria; assembly: GCF_025399875.1. NCBI lineage: Eukaryota > Metazoa > Arthropoda > Insecta > Coleoptera > Staphylinidae > Dalotia > Dalotia coriaria. Next base: position 10,289,759 of record NW_027045452.1, on the reverse strand, counting down.
AATTTTTCCAAAAAAAGCTGTTGAATCTGGTAACTTTCCACTAAGTTGAGGGCGCCACTGTCATTCACAACACTATCTTTCGTTTTGACCGCTTCGACGGTTGATATTTCATTCTCTCTTTTGTACAGCCTTGTTTAACCACGTTGTGCATCAGTGATAATTTTAGAAAATCTTTAATCATCGGCCGAAATCTCACAGAAGTCCATTTAATTATAATTTTGTCAGATACTTTAATCGCAAAGTTTTGGTTTCCTGTGGATATTTCGTCGCTGGTGTGCGAGAAACTTATACGGAACGTGAAAGTGACTGCACCGCTGTGTACTACGCCTTATACCTTAACATTGTGCATTAATAGAAACAACAAAAACTGACCCGGTGCATATGTAATTAAATAATGATTGGCTTGAATTTTGATTTTGACAGCAAATTATATAGCGCTTTGAGCATATCGGTTGGCAAAACATAAATATGAATATTATTTGGGATCGAAAACTGGTTTGTTGACCGTCGTAACTTAACTGATTTGCAATATGTTGTTTGAAAGTATTCATAATAACAGTATGGCAACATAATGCCGCACATATCGCTTGATGAACTCCTCTGAACTGTGTGTTTGGCGGTGGTGATTATTCAAAAAATGGAAAGAATTGAGAGAAAAGCATTGTTTAGACTCTTTATTCGAATAATTTATTAACAATTTGTTACAACTAGAATCTAGGAACGTGCTTTCAGTTTGGCTTTGTTTTGCATTCGCTCGTTGCAGCAGAGGCAGAGGTCAGACACACGAGCATTTTTCTCGTCTGCGATCTGCGCTCGCAACAAACACATCGTAATCATCGTTATTTATAATGAGTAGAAAATAATAATATACAATATTATTAATAGAGGAGTAGAAAAAAGACGAGAGTAATAAATAAGTCGCTTGTGAGAGCGACTAGAGCGATAAGATGGCGGCGGCGACGACTACACGAGCGCGCTGCCACTGCGCGCCGCCGATAAGCGGACGATAATCCGTACACATGACATATACAAAATGAAAATCATTTCAACAAACAACTTGTGCACTCGCATGCACAAGCAAGAGAGCTACAGGGTTTTAAATCGCTGCCAGCCACCAAGATGGCGGGCCGCATGCACAGGCTATGTTCTCTCTCCTAATGAGATGACGATTCGGGGTCAGTTGGCGGTCATGGGCGGAGGAAAGTGGGTGCCGCCCTGCGTCCGTTGCAGGAAGCCGAGGAAGTTGCGAAAGGGCAGCTGCATGTGGTAGTAGGCGCAGTAGGGCAACGGATCCCAAACAGCAAAAAGGGCCTCGCGCTTATCCAGCACGGTGCCGACCAGCCGCGTGACCGCCTCAACGCTGGGATGCTTAAGAGCATCGATGACCGTCTCGGGCATGTAGTAGCGGCCATTTTCAGCAACCAAAGGACCCGAGTTCTGGCGACTGAAGTGCTTGCAGGGCTTCCACAGGAGACGCGGGTGCACGCTGGTGTAGCAAATGTAAGGAAGACTGACCCCAACACGTGCGCTCAACGGCAACACATGACCAGTGTGTGCGCACTTGACCAACCGGAAACTAACATGTCCGGTAATCGGACGCAAGAGGTGCAGTTGCCCGAAGAATTGTAGCAACCATGCATCGATCTCCTTTGATTCAACCGGTAGAAGACCATTATTGTGGCGATCCAACCGGCAGGAGACATTGGCGATGATCTTGGATTCCTTAACCGTGGTGCACGTGACAAAATGCTCACCCTCAACATCCTGTACCACGACCCACGGGCGTTGTTCGCTGATGTCCATGCTGGGAGGCAGACGAAGTTGACGTTTGCAGGGAGGCAGGACCAATTTAGCTCTGTCGCGAATTCCGCACGCACCCGCCATTGACATGACGAACCGCTGTTCCGGACGTACCACACCTGCATCATACAATCCTCCCAGTTCATCTCGGCTAGTCAGCGTGTAGAATGGCGGCACTGGCATGTTACTCTTCTGACAGCGCTTGAACACCTCGAGAATATCATCGAGTGCACGCACCTCTTTGATCCCAGGCGCAAAGCAGGTACATCCAAGAAGCTCGAGGTGCGGTTTCGCCACTGCGTCAAAGTAGGCGGGCGTCGCGGCACTTACAGGAATATAATACACCGCATTCTCTTTGTTGACAATCTCGCAAAGGGCCCGCACGTAATTCTGTTGCTTTTCGCTGTTCGGTCGTGGTACGGTGTAGAATTTGCTCACAGCAGTGGAAAACCTCGCGAGCGCAAAATTACCCTCAACTTCGCAGACGACAACTCGTGCACCAGCCGAGTAAAAATTTCTCGCCAAATGCAGTGCCTGAATGGTACTACCGCCGGAGATAAGCACGGTGCGTTTCTTTCTAATACGCTCCGACGGTGAAGTGAGTACCAGACTCAGTGCCAACTTGAAGACATTCAAAGGGAGCTGTACAAGCTGCCAGAAGCACCACACCCACATCGATATCCAAAACATCGGGATGGCAAACACCAACTGTTTCCAGGTGGCAGGCAGCATCGACATCATCAGCGCCTTGGCCACCTTGAGCAGAAACAGCGGGTACCATCCAATCAAATCAACCAAGGGCGATCTCGGCGGCTCCTCAGGCGGAAAATTGAGCGGGCTCTGTGATCGCGAATCCCTATGATCAGATCGGATCACAAACGATCCCGAACCAGTGGATCCGCATGAGTTGGTCGAGTTGGCACGCCGGATGGGCACGCGGCGTTTGAGGGTGTTCTCCGGTGATGTAGAAATCGGCGAGAGTGAAACCGGTGACCCAGGGCTATGAAACCCAGAGCTGACACTACCCGAGGCGTTGAGGCTTTCATTACTGGGCCACATGCCGGTGAGGCTCTCCGATGTGCACGCTGGCATCGCGACACTGCTGCTCTTCTTCGCACACACACTCATAAAACAGTCCACACTTGATTCACAACTTAAGTTAGCTTGTAGTCGGGGAACGCGCGCATCAAATAACGTTTATCGAGACGCGCGCGTCGCTTTTATTCGGCGTGCGCTTGCACTATGAACTATGGAATCCCCCTTCTCCCTGCTCCGACCACACTGGCCCCGCTCAGTGAAATAATCAACAAATTGACGATTATTATGTCTCCGGTCGCCTGGCTGTAGGTACCTACAGTGCACACAATAAAGTATTCTTAGACGATGCGTCTCTTACACACAATGAATCATTCTTTCACTTACACTTGACAATGACCCATGTACTCGTATTTCGAAAAGAAACTAATTGGTTTCGTGAATAAATGGGTGCAAAGTCCGAAGCTGATTCACTCGTCAACAAAATTTCATCTCGGAATCTGCTGCAATCATTTTAATTTTGGGCTAATACACTAATTAATTATATAATTTGCATGATGAAGGTTTGAGCTGGTAACAAGTTAATTACAGTTTACTTATCGCGTTTATTTGAGCGGCTTAATTGGTGATAAAAACCGGAATTGAACAAATATAATTGAAAACACAATTACATCACGAGTGTTGTTTTTTTTCTCTTCTTGTTTCTTATTCCAATGTGCTGGAAGAATGTAATCTAATGTGTTCAATGACGCAAGCAACCTTGCCAGAGTTTAATTGCTCAATTTGAGTACAAGTTGATTTTGTTGCTATTAAAATAATCGAATGCACTTGAATCTGTTCGATAATATAATAAATATAAATATTATTCGACGTGCATTCGATCACGTGCGAGTTTGGGATAATTATAATTATTTGAAGAAGATTGAATGTGTGGGAATGTATGCGAATGGAGAATAAACAATTTCGTTGGGGCATAAAAACATAAAACATTCGGGCGCTGTGCATAACTCATTCGGAAAGAGATCGTAAACATGATTTTCCACATTTGCATGTTTTCACATGTTGTTTCACGATGGGAGTCGCGGTGTGGGCATGTGACTGGCACCGCCGCCGCAGCCGCCACCGCCGCCGCCGCCGCCGCCGCCGCATTATATTCCCACCCACAACCCCATATTAGGAGCTTTGAAATATGTGCCTACATGCAGCGTTTGTTTACGGACGCGAACGTTGGCCGTCGGCGAGAGAAGCCGCGCGATTATAAGGGGGTACAAAGTGCATAGGTCCATCGCACGGGGTTACGTGCGCATCTCGTACGCGCTCTCAATCGCCCAGCAAGAAACAATCCGACATGCACATTATAAGAAACAATTGCATTTTAAATTCCAGCCACATGCAAACTGCCAGCACGCTATGTGCTGCAACCAGGACGAAATGATCACAATATGACATGTGGACGGAAAATGTTTAGGGTTGATAAGAATTTTGTAGGTGTATGTGAATTTAAATGTAATATTTCATGGCTGCGGGTTGAGATATTTTAACCTCTGACACCGCTGATATCCTGACATTTTGGCAATAATATTTATGCTGTTGCCAGCATGAATAAAAAAAGATGCCCCAAACAATGAAAAATCCACACAAAGGGCTGTGAAGTCGATAAAATCTATTGTTGCAAAATTCCGGTCCCAAAATCACAACCCATTTGCTCAGTTCACCGTCTATCGACAATATCGCAGGTTGTGATGTCGAAAACATTCGATAATTACTATTATCTAAATAAATATATTGTTATATCGAGTGCTGACATCACACAATCTACTCGTTGAAGAATTTCAAGTGTTGTTGCGTCTGGCGCGATGGCCCGAAAATCAAGTGCATCTTGATAACGTCTGATAAGAGTGCACCGTGCGAAAATAACTCGTAAAAAAATGGCATCGTGGAACGTGCCGCGCTCCAGAAACACACTCTACTTGCCATCGGATGACACGCATTTGTTTATTACCTCCGACTGCCCTCGTCATGGTAACCAGGGTGCACAACGACGCGTTGGGGTGGGCGTCGGTGGCGTCGGTAGCGTCAGAACGTTCCACGCCGGCTTGGCTGACGCGTCTCCCCACAACCACAACACTGCCAACCATACCGGGTTAAATAATACAAGTTATGCCATCAGCCAAACACATGATCAATTAATAAATTATCAAATCATCAACAACGCATCAACATCGACTTCGATTGGAGATCAGCGCGAAGCAGAAGCAATGCCACGAGTGAGTTGTTTTTGCACAAATGCATTTTTCGCACGCTTGCATTGATTTTCACCCGCTGCTAGTTTTATAAATAGAAAATGAGGACGCGGGAATAAATTCATTTATTAAAGGTAGCAGAAAATGAGTATGAGCATATAATCTCGGGGTCTCGGGGCATCGCGCGGACTTTACCCCCGCGCATGAATGGAAAAAAGTGCGTAATTCCGTAATGCCGCTCTAGTTACGCGGCTAGACGAGACGAGCGTGTTGATGCGTAGTAAATTTAATGACACGAGCGTTTTTTACGACGCGCCGCCGGACATTGGTCAAAGTGCGCTCTCTTCCAGACGCCAAATTAGTCTAAATTTAATTAATTAATTAGTTAATTAAATGCACTGGCGACGAGTAAACAAATATCTGGAGCGTGGACATTCCATGAGCATGTGCTTTTCGAGATTTAGCGCGCAAAGTCCACCCGCCGGCGCGTGAATCACGAGGTGAACAACACGATACGACATATCGGATAATGTATTCAAAGCAGCGGAAACTATTTCGATGCGTGCATGATGAAATTGTTGTTAAATTGTTGCGGCTGCGGGTGATGCGACGAATCGCACGTCTCACGCTCAGTGAAGATCATGGAACTCCTTGGACCCGCTGAACTGTCGGGGACTTTGGACGTCTGATTGCGTCGGAATCCCCTTATGTTAATTATGCTAAGCTCAAAGAGCGGAAAGAGTAGAAATGGGGGCAGACAATATTAATGAATAGGAATTTTTTCATAATTAAAGATATTATTACTTAATTACATTTATAAATACCGAAATACCGGTATTGAACTACCAATTTAAATTTATTTATTTTCATTATTATTTCTACCTATGATTATTATGAATCCGGCTTCCTTGGGAATAGTTGCGAATTATTTATATGACGTGTTTGAAAGTCCCGGAATGATAAATATACAAACAACACAGAAAGCGTGGGATAAGGAAACGCGAAGGAAATCGTCCCGCACACGCGAATGTCTCCGCCAGGCACTGACTTTGCCGCCGCCGCCTCTACACACAAATCACTCATTTCATAAACGTTTAGGCCTAGCTGGCTGGCGTGCACGCTCATCTTGATTTCGGCTTTTAACTTTTGATTGTTTTGCGCCCCGGCTGCAACCGAACGCAAACATGCAGTCGTTAAACGCGCCGGCGAACGCAAAGCAAAAGAAAACAGCCAAGAATATGTTATATTTAATGGCCTGTCGATCATGAAAAATTGCTCATTATATACCAGATACAACCGCATTGCACGGAAACAAATAAAAACACATAAAAACAAAAGAAAATTGAAAAGTTTTAATTTGAAATTAAGCAAATGAACTTTTGGCACGGTGTAAATATTTACAGCCAAGTTTAAAGAAACCTGAAGGATCGAAAATGGGCGATAGAATGCGTCGGACGCCATCGTCTGCATATCAACGACCTAAATCACGCACCGACACAAATCCACCGAGTCGACTACGAGGTGATGGTGGAGGCGCCAGCAGTGACGAAGACCTCGCCAAACAGAATACTGATTTACGACAGCGGCTTCACGATGAAGCCGCCCTGTACCGCAAACGTCTAGACACCTATCGCATGGCCCAACAGAACCAAGCAACGCTCGTCAGTCGATTACAAGCCAAAGTAAACTCATCTCGCGGTAATAAATTAAAATTTTAACGAATTTGCTTATATCTAGGTATTACAATATAAACAACGTTGTGCCGACTTGGAAACTCAAATCCATTACACCCCCGAACCCCAGCCACCCACATTTCAACCGCAAACCTTGCTAGCTGCACCCGGTTCCGCCTTGGAACAGGCCCAGCAGCATCTACGCGAGGTACGCGAAACGCAACACGAACGCATCACTGATCTAGAAATGGCTCTCGCGAAACTCGAAGAAGAACGGCGTAAATGCGAACGGCTTGTCACACAAAACCGCCAATTGCATGCCCAACTGGAGGAATCACAACACACCAACGAAGACCTCACTGATGATTTACAGAAACTCACGCATCAATTCGAAGAACTACGCGAGGAGATGATGTTGAAGGAAGACGAGTGGAAAGATGAAGAACAAGCGTTCAATGATTACTACTCTACTGAACACAATCGCCTCTTGAGTTTATGGCGAGATGTTGTTTCCATCAAGAGGTTATTCATGGACGTGCAGACGTCCACCGAAAGAGATCTCGGTAAACTAAAGAATGAGATCGAGACGTCTGCGAAGGATGTTGCGTTCGGTTGTGGGAAGCTAGAACGAGGAATGCGAGCAGAATCAACGCTGAGCTTAGTTGAACCACGTGGTCAGTTTAATTTGGAGAATGTTGAACTTAAATCACAGCTGGATTTGATTAAATCGCAGTTTGAGAGTCAGAAAGCTGATCTACGCAGTAAGGAAGATAAGATTCAGGAACTACACCATGAAATTCAACTTTTGGTAAGTTTTCTTTTCTTTTTGTCTAATATTGGGATGTTAGGCATGATGTTTGTTTAAAAATAGGAAGACCGTTGTGCCGATGCTGAACAATCCGTGTCTCAAGTATTGCGCCTACAGGACGAAGTAGAACTACTTCAGAATTCCCTTCGTGATATCGCTCATGCCCTAATTCAAGACTCAGAAGGATCACATATTAAAGAACAAATCCTTTCCGGTTCTCATGTGCACTTGTCCACCTCCACTCCTGTTGCACAAAAGTCTCCAAAACGCAGCGCTCGTGGTGCACTTACTTCCAGCAATACAGCATTTGCAGAATCTACGATTTCAGCCGTCCAGGCAGCGCTCCACAAACACCAATCTGTCATCCATGAATTACAGGTAAGAGCAGGTAAATTTTTAAATTGTCACTTTGTATAGCGTGAGTTTAAAACAAGGTGAAACTGCAATCGAATCGCGAACAATTCCACTTGGTACGTAAACAACTCGAATCGTCCGAAAATCAAGTCGTAGATTTGGAGCGACGTCTTCGCGAAGCCGTATCACAACTAGACGTATGTAAAAATCAGTGCTCTCAATCATGTCAAGAACGCGAATCTCTCCAGAAACATCTGGAAGCTTTAAAATCGGAAAAATCAACTCTAGACAAACAGAAATCTGATGTTTCCAATGCTTTTGATAATCTCCAGAGCGATTTTGATAAGATGCAGAAACAAAATTCTAAATTACAAAAAGATATTAATATGTTAGTGGATGAAAAAGTCTATCTGCAGAATGAAGTCGATCGTTTGAATCAAGACAGTTCCCTACGTGAAATGAATCTGAGATCCGAAGAGGATCGTTGTAGTAGAATCAGAGAGGAACTCTTGACCACCAGAGAGGAGCTTAACAAACTTTATTTAAACAACGACATGTTAATACAACAAAAATTAGAAGGAGAGTCTTTGGTTCAACATTTGGAAAGGGTTAAAGTTGATTTAGAATTGCAATTGGAACGCGTAGGTAATGAAAGAAGTGCGGTTCATGAAGATCTCGTAAAGAAGGAGGCCATGGCATCTACTTTAGACTTAGACAAGCGGAAACTCTTAGAAGATGTCAAAAGATTGGAGCAAGAAAAGAGTCAACTTCAGGGCCAAGTTAATGATCATTCGAGTGATATTCAATCACTACGAAAAGAGCTCCTGCAAGCAGAACAATCTAAATTAGATTTAGATTCGGACAAAGTGACTCTAAGCGAAAAAGTCAAATTCTTGGAGATTGAGAAAGGAAAAGTTGAGATGGAATTGACACATGTCGTTCGGGATCGTGCAGATTTAAGCAATCAATTGACTGTCTTATCCAGAAAGAAAGATCTCGTCATTGAGGAACTTACAAGAACCAAACAAAAATTGGAACAACAGCTTGAGACTAACGCTAGAGTAAACAGAAACTTAGAGGAATTGGTACATGAATCCGAAGAGAAACAATGTTCTCTAGATGCCTTGGATAAAGAACTACAACGCTGCCAGGAACAACTAGCGTCAGTACGCACAGAAAAGGAAGCCCTGGAAGCTGTCCTGTTTGATACACAGACTAATTTGGAAACTTGTAACGTAAAAAAGACCCAACTAGAAAATGAAGTGCAAGAATTACTTGTCAAAGAAGAATCATTTAAGGGACAAGTTCAACGTCTGCAGAAAGATCTAGAACGCTCGGAGAAACGATCCCAGGAAATTAAACAAAGTCTCACTGCACAAGCAGGCACCCAAGAAGTTGAATTTCAACATATTGTAAGCAACATGAAGACACAACATGAAGAAGCTGTTAAAAAACTTACAGAAGAACGAGAATTTATTCGCTCTTCACTGGAAAAACGCCTGCAGCAAACAGTTCAGCAGATAACCTCAGAAAAAGATGCAGAGATTGCACAGCTCGTTGATCGTTTGGAAAGTTTACAAAGTCATGTGGAGAATCTAATACAACAACATGAGGAGCTTATGTTACGAGCAGAAAATGATAAACAACAAGCTTTATTAATTGCGCATCATGACCAGCAAGCTTTACAGGAGAAATTAGAACAAACTAAACGAGATTTGAGAGATGAACGCGAAGCTCTTGAGAGGTTCAAACGAGATAGTAATGCTACCTTTGACCAAAATCGTATTACAATCAATCAAACCAAGGATGAATTAAATAAAAGTAAAGCTAAGTTGGAAGAAACAAAAACAAAATGTGAAGAAGAACGTGTTAAGTTGCTATCAAAAATTGAAGAACTACAACGCGACCGGGAAACTTCACTAAATGATGTACAGAATCTTAAAGTACAGGTTCACCTTTACGAGGATAAAATAGACTCCTTAACAAATAACCTTCATGACACTCTTAGAAAACTTAAGGAATATGAAAACATCGGTGATGGTCTGCGTAAAGACCTCACCGATGTGCGTCGACAGTTGAGCGATTGCAACTTTGAAAAGGAGAAATACCACGCATCTAACAAAGAACTTCGTGAGTTGGTAAAGAAAATCGAAGGAGAAAAACGTGACCAAACACGACAACTCGAAGAAACTCATCAAAAGTTGTCTACTTTGGAGGATATCAAAACATCGCTGGAAAGTGAAAAAACTCGACTGCAAAGTGTTATGCGTGAAGCCGAGAAAGATCAGTTACAGATTGAACACAAGGTTCAATCATTAATTGAAGAACTCCAGAGGAAAGACGCACAGAATAATCAATCTGCTGCCGAGGAGAAGGAATTACAAGCACGGCTTTTGAACGAAGTCGAAGAACGTGAACGAGCACATCAGGAGGTTCATACCTCGAAGAAACAACTTGCGGAGTTGGAACGTAATTTAGAACAAACCCGCAAAGAGTTGGCGATTGCACGAGCACAGCAAGCACATTTAGAAGAACAATGGCACGCTAGGGAGCAGGATCTATTGGTACACTTGGAAGATTGTAGATCACGAGAGAAACGTCTAGAAGATCAAAAACATAATTTAGAGGTTTGTTTATCAGATGCGTCACAACAACTGCACGAATTGAAGACAAAGTTATCCGCTGGAGAATCCCGTCTGAGATCAGTAGAAACCCAATTGGGACATGCCGAAACTCAGAAACGAGATGTAGAATCCAAACTTACAAGTGTTGTGTCTACATTAAGACGTATTGCTGGTATACAATTGGATGGTTCCATAACACCACAAAGTCAACGTTTAATGAGTCCATCAAGACGCTGGAGTCCTGCCCGTACAGGAGATTATGATAAATACGACAAGCATGAAAAATTAGACCTTATAACCGACATTGATCCCGAATCTGTGCGTAAAGGTGTGAGGAATTTAATGGCGCAGGTGGCACACGTGGAACGTGAACGCGATGATTTAAAATCGCAGATTATCACTGCGAAGAAACAACTTAAAGAAGCTACAGAAACTCAGAACAAAGGAGATACTAAACTCGCTAAGGTTATGAATAATCTACGCCATGTGCAGGATGAAAAGGGAGCATTAGAAGCTAAACTTGGCCAGAAAGTTGTGGCTTACAATGCTCAAGCGGATGCATTGATGAAGAAGAATGAAGAATCGCAACAACTGCGTGATAAACTCACGAATCTTGAAGTTAACCTTACCACTTGCCGAGAAGATAAAAAACAATATGAGGATAAATGTGAGAAGTTTAAGATGGCACTGCATAAACTAGAAAGTGAAAAACGCGCTCTACAAGAAGAGTTAGGCAGACTAGAAAGCAGATCTGCTAAAATGGAGTTACAAAGAATGGCAGCAGAAGGAGATTTACATCGTTTACAGATGATGCTGCAGGATCGCGACGCCATTGCCCAACAACAAAACGAGAAAGCTGAAATTCAGGCCAGGACAGTTGCCAGTCTAGAGGAGAGATGTGCGTCGTTAAAATCTACAATTGATCAGTTAAATCAATCCCTTGAGAAAGCATCCAATGGCGAATCTGAATTAAAGGTTGAGATTCAAAGTCTACAAAGGAGTTTGCTAGAAAGCACCACACAAAGTCACACAGGACAAGAGAGACTCAAAAATGTATGTTATTTAACAATAAACACAATATTTCTTTTATTAAATTGTATGTTGTGTTGGTTAATTAGTTGCAGAAATCTTTATCTAACGCAGAGAATGAGAAGAAGATTTTATCAGAGCGTCACGAGGGTTGTCAAAGGGAACTTGGGGAATTCCGTAGAAATAATCAAATTTTACAAGATCAAATCAGTCGGTTGAATAATGAATTAGCGAATTGTGAGGTTCAACGGTCAGGTTTAGAAAGTCAATTACGCTTGTCACAATGGCCAGTTGATGCATCTATTGGCGGTCATCATGAAGAAGAACTCGTCAGGCAATTGCAAAGCGTCCAGAGGGAGCGGAATGATTTACGTGGAAAAGTAGAAACATTAAATAATAAGGTATTTAGCTTTTTGTTTATCTAAGTAGATATTAATCCTTCTTAAAATTTGATTTAGATGCGTCAAATTGAATCGGAGAATCGCCATCTTGAACGAGCAATGTCCAAAACCCCATCTCGCAGTAAATCCTACGAACGCCAAGAAAAATACGAACTGGATTCATCATTATCCGACCGCTACACTCAAAAATTCGAACAGGAAAATCGTGAATTACGTTTGAAAATCTCCAAACTCGAATCAGAGCTCGCTGATAAAGAATCGGAATTATCGCGTCTTAAATTACATTCTTCCTCAGATTCGAAGTATATTTCCGGTGATGCTGAGCGTTATCGCGCGGCTCAATTACAAGCCGAGCGTTTACTAGATGCTCGTGAACAAAGCCATCGTCAGCAAGTACAACGCCTCGAACAACAAGTGAGCAGTCTCCGAGAACAGCTGAATCAGGAGATAAAACGCCGGCAGCAGTATGTAATGCGCAGCAGTCGTGCCGGCCGTGAAATGCAACAATTACGACAAGCTCTCGGTGATTCCTTACGTACAGTCAGTCAAGATCCCTCTCTGGATGCGCTTCTTCTTGAACAAGAAGCACGGAAATTGGATCACACTGCCTCTAGCACTGCCAGTCTTCCACCGGGCTTAAACTACGACTCTTCTCAACCACCATATTAATAATAATAATAATAACAATAGTCAAACACCAACACGAGTGCGTAGTGATTTCAATGCTGCACGTTTGTAATCTTTTATAATTCGGTAGTGTACGCAACGAAGACATTTTAAAACTTAATAGAAATTCACATTCACCTCATTGAAAATGATTAATAAAAGAATTATTCAAATTTAATGCCTTGGGCCAAAGGTAACTCTTTGGTATGGTTGATGGTTATTGTAGAACGACGCATGTATTGCTTCCAAGAATCAGACCCAGATTCGCGACCTCCTCCGGTATGTTTTTCACCTCCGAAAGCTCCACCAATCTCCGCTCCGTTTGTGGGGATGTTCACATTGACTATACCACAATCTGAACCCTTGGGACCAATCCACTACGAAGTAAATTGATAAATATCTAAAATTCTAAGTCTAAATCTATGTCTAATCTTACATCAAACATCTTTTCGATACTCGTAGTGAATAAACTAGAGGATAATCCTTGGTTAACCTCATTATTCCAACTGATTGCCTCTTTAAGATTATTAGCTTCCAGGATGTAAACAATCGGTGCAAAACATTCATTGTGTACCAGGGGACTGTCATGAGGAAGACCGGAAATAATAGTTGGTTCGACAAAATATCCAGGACCATTTAAAACTTTTCCTCCGAATTCAATCTTTCCACCGGCTTTGACAGCTTGATCAATGGTGTCCTTGTATTTTTTAACAGAGGTTTCTGTGTGTAATGGTCCAATGAGGACGTTTTCGTCTAAAGCATCACCAATACGCGGCAATACTTTATTATAGGATTTTTTGAGTCTTTCCAGGAATTCTTTAGCAATCTAAATATTAAATAAATTAATATTTCAAAATTAAAGATTGTGGTATTACCTTTTTGTGTAGAATTAATCTTCTGGTTGTGGTACACCTCTGTCCAGCTGTTCCGACACATGCAAACACGGAGGCTTGCACCGCCATGTTTAAATCAGCGTCTTCATCAATAATCAACGCATTATTACCTCCTAATTCCAGTAAATGTTTCCCAAAACGTTTTTGTACTTCAACACCCACTAAATTCCCAATTTCACAACTTCCAGTGAATGATAACAGTTTAATTCTGGGATCAGCCGCCATTGCTTTCCCTACATCAGCACGCCCACTACACAGAGTAGCAATAGCACCCGGAAGTTTATTCTTTTCCAAAACATCAACAACAATCTTTGTAGTTGCAATGGACACAAGCGGAGTGGTTTCTGACCCTTTCCATAAAACAGTATCACCACAAACCATGGCGATAGCACTATTCCAACCATAAACAGCTACAGGAAAATTAAAAGCTGATATCACACCAATAACACCTAAAGGGTTCCATTTCTCCATTAACACATGTCCAGGTCTTTCCGAAGGTATAATCGCACCAGACATCGACCGGGATAGCCCAACAGCATAATCACAAATATCAACATATTCCTGTACCTCCCCAATACCTTCCGGAATGATCTTCCCCATTTCAGCAGATACTAATTTTCCTAGAGGAACTAGTTTCTCACGAAGGGCATCACCAATCTGACGTACAATTTCCCCTCTAGCTGGGATTGGCATATCCGCCCATGTTTCCCATGCTTTCTGTGAGGCTTTCACACAGGAATCATAATCCGAAGCTGTTCCATATTTAACTTCTGCAATAACCTGTCCATTGCTTGGACAAATTGACTTCACACTCTCACCTGAGCCTTTCCAGGCACCATCGTAAACTCCACAATTTTTCTCTTGTAGACCCAATTCTTTCAGGAATGAATACTTGGAATCGTTGATGAGGTATGAAGAAGACATTCTGAAGAGTTTCTGGGTTGTTTTCAACTGAAACAAGTGCGGGAGTTGTGAACGAACAAACAAACTCGTCATTTTGCTGGCGGGCAAATGATGTAACGCGTTAAAACGATCAAAAAGAAGCACTATATCTACTTGAACATAGGTTAAATGTTATCATTATGATAAATATTAAAACATAATATATACAAGGTGTGTGTGTAATAATTAAATTTAAGTTTAGTTACGTAAATATGTGTTGCGCAGCCTTCAACTCGACCTGATCTCGTTCATCTGCGAGATAAGCACGCAATAGTCGTAAAAAAACTGTTTGTGTGTTTAGCAAATTATCATTTAAACATTAATTACCATCCAAGGCGTAAATATCTACGTTTCCATCTTGTTGTCTGGATATCGATGTTCTTGTCCTTGAGAGAAGTCAATTTGGCGATTAATTTCAATTTCACTACGCGTATTTATGCAATTTTAAAATGAGACCAGAAGGGCAATTAAATCTGCTTGTGGGTGGTCGTCTAATCCGGTAATCCACCCTGACGTGCGTCTTTCGCTCTTCCGGCGCGTGTGTCGACAAATCCAATTGTTTTCCGTATTCTTTTTCTTGGCGTTTGTTTTCGAGCATTAATCGCGTTAGTTGCGAGAAATTACACGTGTACATGGCGGAGGCGGTGGCGGCAGCGTTGGTAATAGTGGGGAGTGCATTTTATCACATTTTATCCGTGAATCTTCATTTATCTTTTGCGATCGCATTCGGTTTCGGCCACTTGTGCTCCGTTTGCGTAGCTGTAACAACGTGAATTTGTATTATAATCCGAGATGCAATCACAGTCGGTGTTATTTCTTTTTTATTGTTGGTACGAATAGGAAAATCACATGTGCACGAAGAAGAAGTTGTGGTGAAGATGTTCGGAGGGCCTTTGCAGGCGAGAATGGTCGCTAATGAAATGGGATACTATTTTAAAGGACCAGTAAGTTTTTTTTTATTATATTTTAACGGAATATTAATTAACTTATTTTATTGATGGGAGTTTTTTGTTTATCAGCGTCACGTGTGTTATCTACAGGTATTTATTGAATATCTGCATCGGTATTCCCGCGCGCGACTAAATTAATAGCAACAGATGCTTGCTAACACGAGCACCCGAATGTTTGTCTGTTTGTTTACGCTTTCAATCAACGTCAGCAAACTTACAACAGTGCTGGTATTAAACTAATCTATGTGATTGCATTTTGTGCGTAAAAAATCCATCAGAATGCACAAATTAAGCCTTGAATAATAATTAATTAATTAATTAAATTTTTAAACATCGATATTTCAGTTTAAAAACTAGTCAAATGTAGTTATATGCGTTATTAGGGCGACGCGACGTCTATTGCGCTTTTCGTGACGTGCGTCCCGACGCCAGCGTCGGTTTAGCGTCGGCCGCCCGGCGCGAAAACGGACGCCTGATATCAGGCGCACAGAAACGACGAGGCGCGTGCCACACCGCCATCGGCACGCGCCGCCACCCTAAAAATAGTCACAACCAGCTGCACCAAGCCACGCACTGCGATCGTATCGAAAATAGATTCGCGGTGCTCGTTACATACACCAAAATACAGCACGGCACAAGCCAAACAGATGTGCGCACATTTAAAAAAAAGAGAAACGAAAATCACATTAGACTTTCATCCAACACTCTGTATATAGGTAATTGTAGGGTGCATAATGCGTACAATGCCAGCTGCCATTGCTCCCTCACATAGATGTAATCTACATTGGGGTTTTATAAAGTTTAGGGGATGAACGGTGAGGGTAGTTGCGGCCAGGAGCGCATAAACAGCAAGAGCACCCTTACAACCCCGCCGCACTCAGTTATCGATTTTATTCTATGCATGTGTTTGCTCTCCATGTTACAGGTAAAAGGCTTCCGAGACACATACGTGCTAATACCAATGCAATTCCACACGGACACCACCCATCAGAAACGTGGCGCATCCAACAACAAGAGATTGGTGGATGATTATCGCGTAAATCCTTTCAACCCCAAGCTGCACTCTATGCAGATTTAGATATTAATCTAATGTTTCCTTTCAAGGTGGAATGGGTGCAACGCCAACGGACAAAAAGCCGACAAAAACGCGATTTAATACCAACCGACACGTGGCGGAAACCATCCCCACCCTCACACAATAGTTTTAACGATGAATTATGGAGTCAGGAATGGTACCTTGTATGTAAAACAAGGATTCTATGATGTTTTATTGATTATTTAATTGTTTTATTAGCAAGACACCAGAACAAGGCCCGATTTACCTAAATTGGACCTAAATGTACTTCCGCTGTACCGTTATGGTGTGACTGGTAAAGGTGTGCGTGTTTCCATACTAGATGATGGCATAGAATACACCCATGATGATCTCAAACGTAATTATGACCCTGAAATTAGTTACGATTGTAATGAAGAGGACCATGATCCTCTACCAAGATATGACCCAGAGAAACAAAACAGTCATGGTACTCGATGTGCAGGGGAGGTATCCATGACTGCTGATAACAGGAAATGTGGTGTTGGTATAGCCTATAATTCCCGGATTGGTGGTGTGAAGTTATTAGATGGTTTGGTGAATGATCGTATTGAGGGTACAGCTCTTAGTCATGCTAGACACTTGGTGGATATTTACAGTGCTTCCTGGGGACCTAATGATGATGGTAAAACTGTGGATGGACCAGGGAGACTTGCCCAGGAAGCTTTGGAGAAAGGTGTTGAAGAGGTATGATTATTAGGTACATTTTTTAATCTTGGGTTTTAACATGGTTTATTTAGGGACGTAACGGGAAAGGGTCTATATTTGTGTGGGCTTCTGGTAATGGAGGGTCACAAGGTGATAACTGTAACTGTGATGGTTATCTGACCAGTCCGTATACCATCTCGATAGGTAGTGCTAGTCAACGTGGGGAGTTTCCATGGTATGGGGAGGCATGTGCTTCTACTTTAGCTGTGACTTATTCTTCTGGGGCTTACCAGGACCAGATGATTGCTACTACAGATTTGCATAATGAGTGTACAATTAAACACACAGGAACATCAGCGTCTGCTCCCTTAGCGGCTGGGATAATCGCGCTTGCACTAGAAGTCAAGTACGTAACCATATTAACAATGACCAAATATGTTAGTTAGTAATTTTATGATATAGTCCAGAATTAACATGGCGTGATGTGCAACATTTGATTGTATGGACTTCGGAATTAGCACCAGTGGCAGACAACCCAGGATGGATCCAAAACGCTGCTGGACTATGGACCAACACCCGCTTTGGTTTTGGTCTCATGAACGCCTTCGCTTTTGTAGCAACAGCTGCAAACTGGACCCGCGTACCAGAAAAGTACACGTGTCACGTAATAACCCCCTCTAATATAAACATCAACACTTCATTTTCATACGGTTCTCCTACCACGATCCCACTTGAAACCACCGGATGTTCAAACACAAATCACGCCCTTAATTTCATCGAACACGTAGAAATCGAAGCGGATATCGCGTATACCATCCGGGGAGCAATCGAAATCCACTTGACTTCACCACATGGCACCAAAGTGCAATTACTAGGCACTCGAAAGCTGGACAAGTCACCGGACGGCTTCCGCAAGTGGAAATTCATGTCTGTGATGACCTGGGGTGAGAGAGCGCAAGGCACATGGATCCTACACGTGGCAGACAATGTAACTACAATATATTCACAATATGAATGAAGATTAATTAATATTTGATTTGATATTATAGTTGGGACCTGAAGGCAACCACGGTCACGTGTCAAATGTGTCTTTAATTCTCCACGGAACCCGACTACCACCCACACATACCCGTAATGGTCCACGTGAGTACAACCACGAGTACAATCGCGTGAGGAATCGCGTCGGCGCATTGAAACATGAGTCCCTTGATCAACTCTACGGATATGACTTGAATTTACAGCAAGTATTTCAAACTTTTGCTGAAGATTACGAGGAAAATGCTTGAAAGAATTTAATCGATTTTTAATTGACACCTAGAGGTGTATGTACACAAAGAGATTATTTTATTAAACACGTTGTACGTTGATCGAATGTGGTGCATATGTAAATAGTTTGAATTTTAAGACACGTTGGAATTTAGGTTAGGTTAGGTCTGGCTATAGCATGAAATAACTTGAAAACTTTTATGTTATGCAACACCGCGAGCATTTCTGGCGCCCTTTGCGGCGTTCTTCGTTCTGTTGGTCCAGTTTTTTTCGCAGCGCGTCTGCAAATATTGATGATTAATTATAATGGTTACACAAGTGCACGACTTACCGGCGACATGCTTTTTATCGATCGCCACCAAACTTTCGTACAATTCCTTCACAGGGTTGACATCCTGTGCTAATCCGTGTGCCCAAATGAGCATCATTCGGAATCCATGTTCTTTATAACTGGATGGTCCTGTATATTGGTGTTCGATCGCTCTGATTTGCTCTTCGGTGAACGCCCAGTGTTGGGCTAGGCGTTTCCATTCGCCAGGGCCGAGTTGTTTATAACTCAGTTTGTAAAGCACAGCGCGCAGACGCTCGTTGTCCCTATGGGAGGTCGCAACGGGCGTTTCTTCGCATTCATCTTTGGAAAACGAGTGCCATTTCAGTCGCGCTGTGTTTAAAACAGGTTTACACGAGCGTCGCTCTTTGGTATTTTTTTCTTCCTGGAATTAAAAATGGTGCAAGTGAAATACCGGTATTTTATTTTCAAATACCGGTATTGAACTAGAAGTTTACGTCGCTAATGTGCATTAACTCGAAATGGGTAGATGGAAAGGCGTAAATCAAACGCTAAAAGCGCGCGTGAGCGTCAAAGTGAATATTCGAACAGTGGGTGGTTCTCACCTCTTGCGGGTAGTCCAAACGTGCCGTTTTGATGATCATGTCGACGATAGCAGTAAAACTACCCCTCGCTGCAATGTACAAAGGCGTGCGCCCGCCCTGCTCTCGTTGCTCGATATTAGCACCTTAATAGATTCAATATATACTAAATGTTTTATGAATGACTAAATAAATCCCATACCTGCTGCCAATAATAATTTACAGATCTCTGTATGACCCGCTTCCGCAGCAATATGAATCGGAGACTGTAATCGCTGCAAATCATAGTGAATCAAAATATATTTACTAGAAATGTAGGTATTTATTTTGGTACCTCATTGAGACAATTGAGATTAGCCCCTCTGGAAATGAGCATTTCAACCGTATTGACTTCATTGGCCTGGCACGCCATGTGCAGCGGCGAATTTCCACCCTAATAAAATTTTAATTAAGTGCAAACTTTGAATCGGACTAATTTAGAAGCCTCACTTTGTTCTGTTTATTGATTTGCGCGGAATGTTGCAGCAGCAGTTCAAGTATACCTCTACAACCTAAACTACATGCGAGGTGCAGTGGAGTGTTGCCCTTCTGTAAAGTTATTAAGACTCAAGGAGACTGAAAATAAATGTTATCAGGAGGCACTTACAGAATTTTCAGCGTTGGGATTCGCACGAGCATCGAGTAGGACTTGCACCAATTTGGTTTGTTGGTGCTGGGCGGCAAGATGCAGAGATGTGTTATCACCGGCGTCTTTCGCTTCGACATCTGCGTCGTGCGCTAGTAAATATTCCGCAACAGCCGCATGCCCACGTTCTGACGCGACATGCAATGCCGTTTTAGAATCCTTTCACAAAAAAGCACTTTGTGTAAACATAATGCGATTTTTCCTAAAATTTTCCATTTTTTTGGCTAACCTTGTTGCGTTTATCCAAAGCAGCGCCATTCTCACCAAGTCGTTGTACAACCCCAGCGTGTCCTTCCATCGCAGCATGAAACAACGCCGTTTGTCCTTCCATATCCACCGCGTCCATATTGACATCCTCGAGGGTTTCCAATAGAAACTCAATCACATCCACTCGATTGTTCTTCGCCGCGCAGATTAGCAACGTGAATAATTTCTTGTTGTTTGAATTTGTGCATGCACCTGTATTGATAAGCAATCGTACAGCTTCCCGATGTCCATGCCACGCAGCCATCAACAATGGTCGCATGCCGTACTAAATACAAACAAACCGCAATTGAATTTAATTAACAATTGCATGTTACGCTAGCATAACCATTCTCCCGGAGTGACTTGACTTATGTTTATGTGTGTTACCTTGTCGCGTGCTTCAATATCGCATTTGGCGGCGATGAGCATCTCCATAATATCGAGATTCCCCCGTGACGAAGCCCAATGCATAGGCGATCGCCCATACTAATGAAAACATTGCAACATAATCATTCACCCACAATATAGAATGGCACTCTTACATTGTTTCTGCAATTAATGTCAACGGGTTCTCGCAACACACGCCGGACGCCCTCGGTGTCATTCTTGATGACCGCCTCGTGTAGTAACAAATCATTTCGTTGTATTATCGCACGCCGTTCGAGTTCTCCCGGTGTCGTGGGTGAATAACATCTCTGTTGTGGTTGAGGTTGTTGTTGGGGTGGTGTATAATTGATAACAGGCAGGGAAGCGGAAGAAGCGTGCTGCTGTTGTGGCTGCAGCTGTGGGTTGTGCAATGAGCATACCGATTGCACTGTAGTTGTATGATTGTGATCGATTGTCATCATCTGCAATAACGCAACCGGTGAAAGTCATCGCCTACACCTATGTAGGTATTGCAATTAGCATGACTCAGAGAATATTCACGACGCCCTCGCGCATACCTTCAATTCGTTAATCAAGAGCTGAATTATTCAGACGGTTGAATTGCATTTATGTTTCTACAGCTCAATTTGTGCGCCAAGTTAATATTTGAATTCATTTAATTTTCAGAAATCAAAAATTAAATTTCTTTCCGTCTAGTAAGCATAAAATACCGTAATTAATACCCATTATGAGCATTATGAATGAATTATCCGTAGATAAGGTAACTATTGTCGTTGTTGTTGTTGTTGTTGTTGATGGCAGTGGCAATGCGCGCATCAGCATTAAATATTAACCATCGCTCCACGACGATCGATTTCCGAAACGTTAGGCATTAACCCACGCGGGGGTGTGAGTAATGTTTACATCCGTTAATATTAATATCTGCTTATTTATTCAACTATAATTGCAGCCCATCGGTCGCTCAAGTGTAGGTATATAATAAAACTAAAAACCATCCTTCATCGTTCACTACCTCTAAATTAAAATGGAGCAAAGTTTGCTTTTGTTTTTGCCATCACTTTCCACCACTTTCCCCCAGAGTGAATAATTGACTTTTTCCTCCATTAGTGTGCACAAGAAATAATTGCATTAATAGTGCTTTTTTGTTGATGTGAACTAAATAAATATTTAATCTTATAATTTGACTTGTGTCTGCCTCTGCGTGTTTTTAATTCGATTAATATTCAATGATAAACTGATGGATTTAAATGAACACTTCCCTTTTTATCTCTAGTCTGCCCAACTTTTAATAATCAACTTTTCAGTCTCAAGTTTTAAAATGAAAAACGTAGATTTGTTTCAAATTGGTATTATTTGACATTGGATATGTGTGGACGTTATTGTATTATTGTTTATTACGCCCGCTTTTCCACGTTCCACGTTCCATATTTCCGCTTTCTGATGGCGTCATAGATTTTTCGATTTTTTATTTTCATGAAACACACCGCTGCGATAAAATCAATTTTAATGCTGATATAAAAATGTTTATGATTTGTTTATCGAAAATTTCACGTTCTGGGTGTCTATTTAAAGCCGTTTTATTAAATTGATGGAGAATTAATGACAAGTGGCAGGCGAGTCGCAACCAGTCGAGAGTTGAGGTGTCAAATATTCAAATTCGGGGATTTCTCATGCCACCCCTTTCACTTCTCACTGTTATATTGACACTGCGACCTACTTTACAATTCACTAATTGAAAAATAATAATACAACCACATCGCAGTGGTAAATAAGTTTTAATTGCATTAAAAGTTTAAATTTATACGTAAATAAAATAAAATTAATAATTTGGAGAATATTTTACGAATGGTTCTACCTGTTGGAATGTTTTCCGTTCTCCTTTTCCGGAATAGTGTCGTTGTTGACTTGTTGATCAATCAACCTACACCATTCTTAGCACGCACTAACTTCGAATTCCTCCGAGCTTTGCGCTTTGAGCTTTTCGGGCTGGGCCAACGTGCAAACAAAATAAAAGCACACAGTTGGCGATAAAGTTTGGGCAGCAAGCGAGACGTGCTTCCGGCCGCACGCAGCACGCGATACTGTTTTGTATTTCGCGAGGCGCGGAGATAAACGGCGCTGACGTGCCGCCTCCACCACCACCACCACTGCCCGCCGCCTCACAACCACCTCACAAGCGTCACGTCCAACGCGCAGGAGGTTAAAGTCGATGAGCGAAACAATACATATGTAGGTAGGAATATAATTACACCGAATTTTGTTTAATAACAAAACAAACAAAATAAAAACGTTCTCTCATATTGTTAAATAATTAAACACAATGCCTGCGCCAGAGGACTTTGCTTTACATCAACTCAAATTATTGTTAAACTTGAAAGGTCACATTAAACATTTAAGCCATGCTCAAAAATATGAACCCTAGGAATATTATTTGTTAATATTAACCGATAGAAATTGAAATCAATTGCTTTTTTCTTTTCTAAACGCCCTTGACATTTATACCCTCATAACATGATATTACACGAGTTATTCACCCGTAAATTCCATTCCAAATGATACCTTTATGAATATGTGCGAGTTATGCATAAACATAAACGGAAAGAAATGCATTTAACTTTATATTACCATGAATGTAACCTCAATAACTGCTTTTATCGTTTTCTAAGAGATTTATAAGCAAAAACCAAGCCGCATTTATTTAGTTAGCGTCAACTCACCATGCACCACGCACAACATGCACTTATTTACACCTGCATATTTAGTTGTCTATCATCCGCGCAAAGACTCACACGCTTTCCGCCATATTTCAACTTTGGCGCCGCTACATCCGCTTACCAAATAGAAGGAGCGTGGAATGTAAGCGGAAAAGGGGTGAGCATATGGGACACAGCGGTGCATGACACCCCACAGAGGATTGCCGATGGTAGCAGTGGAGATGACGCCGCGCAATCCTACTACCGATGGGAAGAAGATATCGCAATCATACGACAAATGCGTCTCAATTTCTACCGGTTTTCATTATCTTGGACACGACTCTTTCCTCAAGGGACTCTGAATTCATTAAACCCAGATGGTGTGCGTTATTATGACCAATTGATCAATGGTTTACTAGCAGCGGGTATCGAACCAATGGTGACTATATTCCACTGGGATGTACCACAACGTTTGCAGGACATGGGCGGCTGGACGAATGACCTGATCGTTGATTATTACACCGAGTATGCTAATCGTGTTTTTCAGCTGTTTGGAGATAGAGTACGCTTGTGGGTAACAATCAACGAGCCTGGACAATACTGTCAATTTGGGTACGATAATCTCAATGCACCTTTTATTAATAGTAGTGCATTGGGGACATATCAATGTGGACATAATGTCCTGAGAGCACATGGAAGAGCTTACCGTTTGTATGATAATTATTACCGAAGCTCACAAAATGGCAAGTGTATAAAACTAACCCTAACCTCAAATTAACGTTATTTATACCCAAGGTCGTCTTGGGATTGTCTGTGACACTACCTGGTATGAACCTTCGGATAACAGCTCACAATTTGATCGTGAAGCTGCGGATAGAGCCTTACAATTCCTCTTCGGATGGTTCATCAACCCGATTTATTCCCCGGAAGGTGATTACCCTGCAGCAATGCGTGCGCGTGTTGATTACGTCAGCCAACAGCAAGGTTTCCCTGAATCTCGTCTGCCTAGCTTCACCCCTGAAGAGTTGCTGATGATTCGTGGCGCGTATGATTTTATGGGTGTTAACCATTACTCTACCTTCCTTGCTCGTCCCGATAATCAAGCAATTGCTCGTTTTCCAAGTTTAAATAATGATGTGGACATCCAGCAGTTTGTTGATCCCTCCTGGGAGCTCACAGAAGGTCAGACTTACTTTGCGGTGGTGCCTTGGGGTATCCGAAGATTACTCAACTGGATAGCGGATACTTACGGGCGAGATATTGAGATATTTATCACGGAGAATGGTTATGATGGCTTCCGGAATGAATCCTTGCAGGACTCACGACGTGTGAATTATTTAAATGTACTAATAATTGATAATTACCTTTGTGTATCTTACTTATTACGTTTTAGTCTTACTTGAGGGAAGTTTTGAATGCGATTAATGATGGCGTTCGCGTTACTGCATACACCTTCTGGGCGTTGATGGATAATTTTGAATGGGTGAATGGTTATAAGTAGGGTTTAACAGTAGATAGCTTTAAAAATATATTAAATGATTAAATGATTCTTTTTAGTTCACGTTTTGGTCTGTATCGGATTGATTACGACGATCCAACTGGTAATAGAACAAGGATTCCGAAGAGATCAGCCATGGTTTATCAGAATATCATTGTTACACGTCAAATTAACGAGAGTTTTGTGCCGGATGAATTTGCATTCGACTCTGCTTAATTTGACCTGCCTTTTGTTGAAATAAATTAAATTATTATTCATATATGCCTTCTGGTTGCGTACCTGCTGACTTATCTTGACTATTAAATAACAAACTCACGCATCGTATAAATAAATAAATACATTATATTACCTTGTGGCTGCTACTGTATCATCCTAAACAACAATTACAACAACTCTACGTTTAATTAATTATCTACATTACAAACTGTAAAAAATGACTCGCCATATTTGATTTAAATTGTGACAGTTGACAGCTTACCTACCACCCTACCGGCCATAATCGAAACTAATCCAAGTGATGCTCACTAGTGAAAGTGAAATTTTAAAATAATTTGTTTATTTTGTTTAAAATAT
This sequence comes from Dalotia coriaria, assembly GCF_025399875.1. NCBI lineage: Eukaryota > Metazoa > Arthropoda > Insecta > Coleoptera > Staphylinidae > Dalotia > Dalotia coriaria. The sequence continues at coordinate 10,264,382 of NW_027045452.1, read as the reverse complement.
TTCTTTTATCTACCTACATAACAATGTTGAGTGGTCGTGTTAATACATTCACAGAGGCTGCAATAGCAGATTCCGAACAAGACGCAAACGGTGCATTAACAGAACTCGACAAAGGTAATATACTACTCATTCTAACCTAACTTCCATCTGAATTTGAATTTCATACAGAAACTTTAATATTTTTTCATCTAAGGGCTACGTTCTGGCAAAGTTGGCGAACAATGCGAATCTATTGTACGATTTCCTCGCCTCTTTGAAAAATACCCCTTTCCCATTTTAATAAACGCATCTTTTCTTAAACTCGCCGATGTTTTTCGTGTCGGCAACAACTTCCTGCGTTTATGCGTGCTACGAGTATGCCAACAAAGTGAAAAACACTTGGATAAAGTCTATATGGTAGACGAATTCGTACGCAGGGTTTACAGTGTAATTCACAGTAACGACCCAATTGCCAGAGCACTCACATTAAGAATACTGGGAGCTGTTGCTTGTTTAATTCCCGAAAGACAACAAGTTCATCACAGCATACGAACAAGCTTAGATTCACATGATAATGTTGAAGTGGAAGCAGGAATATATGCTGCTACACAATTTGCTGCTCAATCAAAGTATATAAATTATATATTTCACCTAAGTTCTTTAGATTAACATTAAATGAACTATTTTCTAGATCATTTGCTATCAGTATGTGCAATAAAATAGCAGACATGATCCAGGGCCAAGCCACACCAGCAAACATGAAACTGCAATTAATTCCTGTCTTACAACACATGCATCATGACACAAGCACAGCTGCAATGGTGCGTAATTTATGCACTGAACTATTACCGAAATATCCAACCGAAGATTTCGTCTTGGTTACTTTAAATACGCTCACACAACTTGCAGCTGCTACTTTAGTTGATATCCCATCACAGGTTCAACTATTAATCCGCTATATATCATCAGATCCTCGTAAAAAAGTCAAATCAAAATGTTTAGAACATTTGTATGAATTAGCTAAACCCGGCGCTCATTTATGGCCCTCTGAGGCGTTAAATTCAACATTAGACATTGCATTAGAGACCACATCCCCGAAATTATTAAGCGCTGCATTAAGCGTGGTGGAAGTGTTATCAGAATCACCACAATGGTGCCATGAACATCATCATTGCCAGTCTAAGGTGCGATTACTCTGCGTGAAGAACTGCCATTCACCACATCCTGCAATAGCTGCTCAGGCTATACATATTCTGACACAAATAATCTGTTATTGTTACAAAGAGAATATAAAACGCGTTGGGACAGATGAAGTGATATCATCCTTGGAGACAATAATTTTACTCTTGACTATTTCTGATGAGAAACATCCGTATCAACTTAAAGTGGTCTTGAGGTGTGCTGTAAGATTAGCAGAGATTGATAAACTTTACTGTGAGAGATTCGTGGAGCTGTTGGAATCACGTCTGGGGAGTGTAGATCGTGAGTTAAACACAACCATGATTCAGTTTTGTTATATTTTTATGTTGAAATGTTTTGTTTTAGCTGATTGTACCATATTAATCTGTGAGGCATTAGGAGCAATCGCTGGGATTCAACCTGATGCACTCCTTCCGCATCTTGGTGATATTCTTAATCACATTCAACATGAACACGAGACAACAGTTTCCTCTACAAATGATAAATCAACAAATATTGTTGTGCTACTCTGCACATTAGTCTTCCAAACATTAGGCGGTTACGATTGGAATGAAGAAACTCTCCAGATCTTAAAAAAAGTCTCTGGGTCCAATCAGCTTTGGGCTAACTATCGAATTGGTCGCGCTGCTGTGCGCTATGGTCATCATGGCCTAGCCGAATATGTTTTCAGCAATCTCACCGAGCAAGTCAGCTATGAACACTGGCATTTCTGGCTTGTATGTCTCCAAGAGATGAGCCAAGCAGAAGATATGCTCGTTACACCAAACCATAAACCGAAAAACATTGTCGACCGCTTGGATTATGCTTTATTACATTATAATAAAGCTATTGCAGCGTTGAAAGCTGCCAGTACACCGTCGCATAATTTACAGTTTCAAGGGGAATACATGCACATTCGCTGCGAGTTTCTACAATGTCTTTTATTACTAATCCACACTTGTAATATTTTGTGCATTGTTCCGCCACCAGCGATTGCGTCAACTATAGCGCAGTCAACCAGAGATGATCTGCAACGTCATGGGTACATTACAAATCAAATGCGGAAGTGTGTAAAGGAGTTTAAAGCATGTGCAGAGTTGTATTGTAAACTGTACCAGACAGCCTTTGATGCCGATTGTTCCACGTTGGAGAATTTACAAATGTAAGTGTGGAAAACTGTTGAAAATGTTTTTATTTAATGTTTAATTGGTAGCTTGCAACAAATGTGTGTCATGTTGGAGCAGTGCGTGGAGAGTGTTTGTGTGAGCAACGCAGCGACACGACAAATCATTCAATTTGATCTTAAAGATGCGAAATTGGAGTCACGGCAACTTTTAAACGCCTGTACGAGTGCTTCTAGACTATGCCAGAGCATAGCTGATGAAAATCTAGGTCTAACTATTACACACAAGGTAAAATATTTAATTAATCAGTATATTGTATCCAACTGAAGATTATTTATAATTCTTAGCATGTGGATTTGTTAAAAGCCATTGTGGAAATTTTCGTGAATGCACCTCTGCCGATTCCACGATTCTTTTTCCAAGTTTTACAGTGCACAACGTTGAAACTTGCAATTACTCCACAACCTCGTGTTCTTGGCGAGTGTATAAGCGTACAACCCGGGTCACAACTGGCTGTTAAAGTCGAAGGAGTTATCCAACACGGTAGTAAACCAGGTTTATTCAGAAAAGTCGACGGTGTTATCGTGACTGTAACATCTCAATTGCAACCAAACACAAAAATCAAAGAGATTATCACGGATTCCAAAAACATTGAGACTTCATGTGTGCTAACACAGACTGTGGCACCACATAAAGACTTCTTTTCAGCTCAGTTTTTACTTGCATTTCCTCGTGGCGGACTATATATACTCGCAATAGATGCATCTGTGGTAGATGAAGATGGAAACAAGTGGAATACAGGACCAAAATCAACTTTAACTGTGAAAGTACCCGATGAGCCTAAACTACAGCCGATTTCTATGCCTGGAATGGCCGGAAACGCTAATGTGTACGTATATTTAAATATTTAAAAGAATTATTACTAAAAAATATAATTTTCTAGGATTTTAATGACTGAGGACTCGTTGTTTGTCCGCAAGAAGTAATTTATAAGTAATTGACTACAACAGGATCGTTTGTAATCGGGGTATTATCATATTCGTTAATTTCAACCATCTTTGTTGATTTACAATCGTCCTCATGGGGGTTTGGCGTGGGTATCAATTCAATATTTCGAATATACACATCCTGACTGAATTTCTTCGCTTGGTCGAAGATAGTTAACGCCGCGATGGCAACAACCAACATTGCTTCAGTATCTATATCATGTTTACTTAAACATTTGACGGTCGAGGTAAGATTTACGGTTTTATTGTGTTCGTTTAAAATCATCTTGACGCCCACGTACTCAACCACTACATTGTGGTCTAGCGAAGGAATAAGTTCGGCAGCTTTTCCTGAACTGTTTATTCCTGCTAATTGCGCACGCGAGAATACTACACCTTTATTCCAAGCGTTTGTCTCAATGGCGGCGAAGATTTTCTTACCGAGCACAACCGTACACTTTGCGCGGAATTTTTTCACTACTTCTCCATCGGTATTGTTGGGTTTTTGTTGCTTACAATTTAGGGATATACTTCTATAGACTAGCTTGTGGATTAGGTTAAAAAGTTTCATGTTTATATTTTCTATTTTAATATAAAAAGTGTCATAATGTGACGTTTTTACGTTAGATTCCGCCGATTGCGACGGTTTCCTTGACGACAATCGGTGTTCGATCATATTCTCGTACTATAACTTCTTTTTTTCGGTCGTAATCACCGCGTGCGCCGCCTGTTTTACTCACTAAATGAATATCTGTAATTGTGATGTCATGACTAACAGCTTTACACATGTCGTAGACTGTTAACGCAGCAATTGTAACTGCTGTCAATGCTTCCATTTCCACGCCGGTTTTACCATCGCATTTCACCGTCGATGTTATTACAACACTTTCCTTTTCTGCATCTAGAATAGCTTCAACTTGTACAGAGTTAAGCATGATATTATGGCACAAAGGAATCAATTCCGATGTCTTTTTAGCGCCTGTAATGCCAGCCAATTGCGAGATTGAAAGCACGTCGCCCTTTTTAAGTGCGTTTTCTTGTATAAGTTGAGTTATTTTCGAGCCAACGTGGACAGTACCCTGTGCATGTGCGCTTCGGGATGAGATTTTCTTGTCGCCCACGTCTACCATACGAGCTTTGCCAGTTTCATCCACGTGTGTCAAGTGTGTGGAATAGTATCGTAACGTATTCGATGTGCGAGAGTTGTAAAACAAATGAGATAAATTGGTGTTGATAAATGAATGTGGACGGGAAATTAAATTGCAATCTGCAAATCATAGAAACAAACGTACAAACAATCATAAATTGTACTTTAAAGAAGTGGTTAACACAAACAGATTATATAGAAGTATTAAAAACAATAATATTTAGAAAGATCATCCACCAATTAAGATCATGGGTCTGTTTTCCATTTTCGACAGATTCAGCATGCCTGAAAATATTTACGCTACTTAAGAAAACAGAAACGGAACAAACACTACAATAGTGGGACTTGTACATGTAAATATTGAAGAAATATTGTTTTTACCTGCATGCTGTTTCTTTTTTCGCGACACTGCTGCGCCAATTAGTGCCAGAAGATCGTCATCACTGCATTTGGCACGTAGTGCATCGCGTAATGAGATTTCTGCGTTGCCAAAGAGACAAACTTTAAGATTACCATCGGCTGTGATACGTAGACGATTACAAGACCCACAAAAATGTTCGCTCATTGATGTGATAAAACCAACTTGCCCTTTTGCACCTGGTATTTTCCATGCCTGTGTTTAAAAGTGTGATTAATAGTTCATTTAAAGTTAGGTAACTCACTTTGCTTGTATCATTAGGTCCGTTTTCTAATGGTGCAAAGGTCGGCCATTTTGCGCGAATCTTCTCTACCATTTCTTTGTATGAGACCAATTTCTCCATTTCCCATTTATTGCCTGTGAATGGCATGTATTCGATGAAACGTACGTCCACATTCTTCTCCTCCGTCATTTGTACAAAGTCACAAACTTCGTCGTCGTTAAAATCTACGTAAAACAATCAAAATTAACTTCATAACACTACAATTTCATTGTGACTAGTCCTCACTTTTCATGACAACACAATTTACTTTCACTGGGTTGTATCCCAGTTGAATGCCCAAGTCAATACCCATCAGGACACGTTCCCATCCTTTACGACGTGTAATCCGTTCGAATTTATCCTTTTGTAGCGTGTCTAAACTAACATTAATGATATCCAATCCTGCGCGTTGTAATGTTACCAACTGCCGCGTGAGAACCAAACCGTTTGTCGTCATAGCGACTGTTTCCAGTCCTTGAATCGCTTTTAATTGTCGAATAATATCCGGTAAATCTTTTCGAACAGTAGGCTCACCTCCAGTTAGTCGAATTTTAGTCACTCCCTCCTGCGCAAACAACGTCGCAAGTTTAACAATTTCGTCAATGGATAAAAGATTTGAGTTTGGTTGTAGCTGCACTCCTTCAGCAGGCATACAGTATTGACCTTGAGCAGAAAAATCATAATAAAAACACAAGTTTGCATAGTAGCAAAATACTTACATCTCAAGTTACATCTTTCCGTTAGTGAGATTCTTAAGTAAGAATGATGTCTGCCATATAAATCAGTCAGTGGTTTAGCTGCGTTTGTTTTTAAAGTCTCAGTGCGTGGATTCGCAGCTGCAACTGTGGAACAAGAAGCGCTTCTTGCCAATGCGCAAGAGGTAATATTAATCAACTTCGGACGGATCATTATCGTAATAATATTGGTAATGTTTCACAGCATTGATTCTAACTGATAAGTAGTGCGCTGACACCAAAGTGTGCGCGTGGAACGTTAGCTCGCTACTGAGTACAATAAACTATGTAATAAACACAGTGCGCGCTTGTGATTGTGCTTACATGACGTCCTGCAAACTTGTTTTGCTCATTTTCGGGCGAGAGTTGCGTGAAAGCCAGTGGCAACTTTAATTAAACGCTAACTTTATAATTCGTTTGACCTCCATGCGTGCAGACAAATTGAAGTTAAATAAATTTAATAAATATTTTGAGGCTTTCGTGTGCTACAATATTTAGCGCGTGTTATATTTGAACATACAATCAACAAGTTGCGATAAGCGCAACATGCGTTGGTGGTATTTTAAATAAAGATAGGTGGAATAACAAATAAGTAGCTAGATAATAAATAAATATACTCGTTTTCATTTCCAAGGCCATTAAACATATGTAACCAGTAGAGCTGCAAGTTTGAAAACATAATATTGACAGGCCACCAGTGGTAGGTTTTGTAACTACACAGTTGGGGGTAGTGTGGTGTTCTGCACACATAACCTAAAATTCTTTAAAACAACGTAACGCGTTTAAAAACGTATTTTTATTTATAATAATTATGTAATTAACATAAAATGGCATTGTTTGCTGCTTATGCGGATGTGAAAGACGATTCTACAGCAACTAATTCATCTGACGTCGGTTGGCTAACGAACTCTAGTTTTAAAATAGATGTGACTCCATTTCAAACCAGTGAATTGCAAATTCATCCAAAACATTTTCAAGACACAGACGATAATTCACTATCAGAAACAGAAGACAATGAAGTGCGACACAATAAACAAAAAAGAAAACATAAGAAGTCAAAAAAATCCTCAAAGAAACAAAAATATACAGAGAAGTGTAAAGAATTTGATGGATATTCAATTGATAAAAAGTCTGCAAGTGAACTTAAATATGTTAATACAATTTCCAGACCCAGTGCACCTAAATATAAAATATATAAATACCTAGCCTTTCCAAGAGAGAGAAAAGTAAAGAAATTTAAAAGATACTATCAAGTAATAATTGATAAACATGTAAATGAAAGTGCCACTGAAGAAGAATTGACAGCAGAAGCTTTAAATTCAACACCTTCCAAAAATAGAAAGCAAGGATCAGACATGACAATCCTAGAGGAACAAGAAATATCCAGACAAACTGGCACATTCAACAGAAAACTTCAAATAGATGCTTATGACATAGATACATGGATAAAATACATCAATTTCCAAGACAACGTCTTCAACTTTGAGAAGTATTTCAAAAAAGGCTCAATTGCAAAAGGTCTAAGGGTAACAGCAGAGAGAAAATTGACCATTTTAGACAGAGCCCTGCAACATAATCCCGATTGTGAATTACTACTCAGAATGCGCGTGGATATCGCAGCCGGTGTATTCCCAGCCGACGAGTTACAAACACAACTTAAAAAACTAGTTGACAGAGATTCAGGTAACATTATCCTCTGGCAGGCTTACATTGAAGCATCACAATGCTCAATGTCCCACTGCACAGCCCCCACAGTAATAAATTTATACATTAAATGCTTACACACGCTGCACACAATCAGACGCACGGCTAAATTAAAACGCGTGGTGTTAGAGGAAAGTATCCTACGCATGTTGTATCAATGCGGGTTATTCCTCCGCCAAGCCGGCTTGTTTGAACAATTATGGACGTTGTTACGCATGTATCTTGAACTTAACTTAAGCGGAAGTTCAGATATACAATTCGGTACTGCTAGTACAACAAGAGAAGAAACATTACTAGTTGAGTTAGAAGATACTGTGTTAAAATCACAGCTGCCTATTCATGAATTATGGCCAAGGATTGAGAAACTCCGAGAAGCGTGTCATTACCTTCCTGTTTTCGCGCAGGAACAGGAATGTGCGGATCCACAACGATTGGTATTCACTGAAGATGTTTCCGAGTTGATACATCCCATAACTATGCCAGGGAATACTTTCCGGTTAACGGTAATGATTCTAACTCTATTAAAAATCCCGCTTTTGCCCTGCAGACATGTTACAATGAAAGAATTTGGTATAGATTATGTTCCATGGTCATTAGACTCAATCGAAACATTACTACCAATGTTCTACCCGTTATTCCCGCTGGAAATCAGCAACAAGTTGTTGTGCAACGCGCAAAAACTAGTCGTTGGTCCACAGTATTTAAAAACACTGCCAGGACAAGAAGAATATCTGCAGTTTATCTTAACTGTGATGACATCGTGTGGGAAATGCTTAGGTGGACGTGAAAAATTAGCGATTACTGTTTGGTGGTTTCGTTTCTTACGATTATTAACCATCCTGGAAAAACTAGACATGTTTAAAGTCACTGCGAGTTTTAAAAAGAAACTGCGTACTGATATGAAAAGTTGTCTGCGTGAGAATTCAACAAATATTGTTTTATTTAAAGAATACGCATTGGTAGAGACAGAAAACAACTTCGATTCAGGTATAAACGTGTTGAAAACCGCGCTGGATATGAATTCTGATAGTGATTTATTCCAAATGGCCGAAGAGAAACGTACAGCGATTGTTTCAACATTGCGTACATTTATTGAACTTTATTTGTTTAGGGGTAAACAAATTGATAAAGAGACCAAACAAGTTTGTTTTAAATATATCTGTGCGGTAGTTACCGGTAAGTTTACGATTGCGAATGCTCCACGGTTTATTACACAGAGTATAATTAATGAAACGAAGGAAAAATTCGCGGAAGTTAATGTGAATTTATTAAGAAATGATTTCAATGCTAGTTTGAATGGTGTGGATTACTTTTACCGGATTTCACTTCAGACTGGTTGATTTTAAACGCCTCCTTTTATTTCTTAATGATTTTGGTGAAGCACGGATATTTGTTGAGAATATTCTCAATAAATTTGAAGATAATCCAGCACAAGAAGAAGAAAAAGTGCGGAATCCAAAGTTGTGACGCCATCATTCCGAACAGAGCTACTTTATGAGTTTTTGGTTGCTATTTTATTCAAAACTTGTACAGATACACCAGGAGCAGGAATGTATCCTACTTTGGATAAATATATCCAACTTGGATTAACAAAATATCCGAATAATATGTTTTTGTTAGCTACATTAGCTGAAATGCAAACATTTCACTCTAATTATGGACAGCCTTGGTGGAAAATACAGAAGTTGTTGTTAAAGAGTGGACATGCACTATCAACACTCTTCTCTGTTTTAATTGCTAATCAACAAATCAACGACATTGAAAGTAATTGGGTTGATACGATCACAGGAAGAGTTATTTCGGTGGATAATCAGTACAAACCGAAAGCCATTCTACCTGAACACTATGCCAAAGGTAGGTCCGGTCTATTTCCGTGAATGGCTACATTTTATTCACATTGTAGAAATGCGCCCGCCCACGCACAAAGGACTGCCACTCGAGGTGGATTTTAGTATGACCGTCGTCGACATCAACTCGATCAATGTCGAAGATATGGATTTTAGGTAATTTTAGACTTTTAATTATTCAGTCATTTCTCTGTAATTATTCGCATTTCTCCATAGGATGGATATGTTTTTGCGTCAACAATGGACCGATTCGCGTCTGCATATCCCCGAAGAGATTTTCGAATATGGCGACGATCAAGTAACACTCCCAACGCAATTCTTCGAAAACCTTTGGCAACCCGACCTGTACTTCCTCAATTCTAAAGTTGTCGGTGAGTAATGAGCATTAAATCATGTTTGTAGCGACGCTATCGATTGTTTTGGTGTTAATGGCGTGTTTCTGCTTGTTCTCGTATAGAAATAGCGACGCTAACGCATAAATTCTCATCGGTCACGCTCTTCCGCAACAAAACCGTGCGCTACTCGGCGCGCATGCATGCGATCGTCGCGTGCCAAATGGAATTCCAACACTATCCCATGGACATACAAATATGCCCTTTGAGCATTGAAAGTTGTAAGTACCGTGACCTCAGCATGCCGGGAATATTTATTACAAGCGCATTCTTTTGCAGTTGCTTATGACAATACGAAAATGAGTCTCAAGTGGACGCAAGGGGTGGGTGTTAACGTCAGCCCGGAATTGAAACTACTGCAGTATCACATCGCACAACCGCTCGAGTTGGAAGAACGCGATGTGTTTACCAACGAAAAAAACGGCAATTTTTCGCGTTTGGTTGTCTACTTCCAGTTCGAGCGTCAGATCGGCCATCATTTGATTCAAACTTTTGCACCATCAACCCTGGTAGTTGTGGTTTCATGGTTTAGCTTTTGGTTGAGTTTAGATGCGGTGCCTGGTAGAGTTACGCTGTTGGTAACTTGTTTGCTCACCTTGGTGACGATGTTCACTGGGTTGCGGTCGGATATTCCGCCGGTTGCCTATGTGAAAGCGATCGATCTGTGGATGGCGGGTTGCATGGTGTTTGTTTTCAGCGCATTGAGTGAATTTGTCATTGTTAAGGTACTCGATGAGCGCTACAAAGCCGCGAAAAAAGCGCTGCTTGATGAATCGAGCGTGACACCATGGAACAAAAACGTGCAACAGTATAAAAAACCTAGGAAACCTTTATTGCCTTTGTACTGGAAAACCGTAAGTGTAATTTACTTCCATACCTAAAATTTAATTGTTATTACTCGTGTATTTTAGAAACGAGGTGAAGAAAAAGCGCTCTGGTGTGAAATCGACGAATTATCTCGCTATGTCTTCCCTGCTCTATTTCTAATATTCATGTTGTTTTATTGGCCGCTGCTCATTATTGGCAAATCAAATCCGATTATAACATTTTAGTTTAACAGATTTATTTATTTTTCTAATTCAGAAAATAATACATCCTTTCTGTCACTATCTAAATTACTCCCGATTGACATATTGAATATTGGTATTACTGCATGCTTCGGGAGTTTTCGGTTGTTGACAGGTGTTTCAGTTTTTAATGTTGGTAGTGCAAATCACATGCATATGCACATGCGCTGCAGTGACCTTGTGCACGGCGTGCTCATCACGGTCGACCCGCACGCGCCATTAGTTGAGTGTGTTCCGTTGGTGTGTACGCAGTTCTACGTTTCTCTGTTTACCTGTGTGCTGGAGTGCTGTCATTATCTTCCACCAGGCAAGAATTGCTATTTATTTTATTCGACACTTGCGTAAATAACGCTGGAATTTACTTAAAGTTAGTATAATAAATGTAATTGATTTAGTTTTCCATTCTAAGCGTCTGTCAGTAACCGATATAACGTCGCGTTCGTCGTGCATGTGTTTGCCTTTCAGGTGCATCATGGCCGCCGCCGGTATCTCAGCTCTGTTGCAAACAATACGGTCTTAAAACCTAATTAATACAGTAAATTCATATGAACGTTTGCATCTTTATTAAATTCAAATTATAATCTAAGCCTTTCTAACTTGTGCCGATATTGCCAGCTAGCATTGTGTTCAATCTTGACTATTGACGTTTATCGGTGTTTGTTTCCAACTAGTGTGTGTTCTTATCTCTGTTCGCCGTGTGGAATGCACCGTGCACACAATATTTCTGACAACAAACATCGTGTTTTGATGCACGAATTGATAACATTCTTTTTATTTCCTTTTGCATTTTGTATAACATGTTTTAACTTTTTATTATTCATTTATTATATAGTAATTGAAGAAATGCCAGTGAGGGCTAAGTGACGTTTCATGAGTTACAAATGCACAGGTGAGAGTCTGTGGTGATTATAATAAATTTTTTTCCATTTCCCCATGGGCATAATTCAGTTTCGCGTCATTGTAATTGTCATTCCGGTTTGAATTACTATAAATTTAATACGAGTACATTGCCCGCCTGGGAGATGCTTACTTTTACCGATCTTCTGATACATTCAACGACAAATTTTTCATATTAAATAATATTAATACAACGATCTTTACCGTTTACACCGAAAATGCCCCTGATATGCGAATTTATTGGACATTTTCTTTCGGTTTGCTCCGCCGGCTGATGTGAGATGCTAGGCCGGTTGGTGCATGAAAATAAAAACTGATAAAAATTTATTTGACCTGCACCCTACAACTTGCACACGAGAATTGTTTGACTTCTACTTGTTTATCGGTGTTGTTAGTATTTCTATTCACAGATTGCGCTTTAATACTTCTAAATATCATTGAATTACTTTGATTTTGTTCTTACTCGCAGTTTTACTTTGATCGGGGAATTTCCTTCAGTACAGTTCAACCATTTCCAAATTTCGAGCTTAGAAGTCGGGATTCATGCAAACAATTTGGTTTTAATGCAAATCCATTCCCGATATGTTTCCTACTTGGTATCAATACTTGTTCTACGATTTTCAATCTCAGGATTTGCATTCCTGGTAAGTCTCATCATATTTTTGTATATACTGTAAATAAGTACAGTATGTATGTATGTTTGATACTCTTGATTGCCGCATTGGGTATATTTTTGTATATTTTCGTTATGCGAACTCTGCGGCCTACTAATATCAGCGCGACGTCAAAAATCCAGAATTAAATCTATGCTGGGTGGTATTTGTTAGCGAAGTGACTCTCGATTCAGGCACCTACGAGGTTAGCGGTAAAGTGACTCGTGCTCAGGCAATCGTAGGAACCCGCGAAAAATTGAATAAAAGGGTGATTTTAGTCACCCTTTCTCGTGAAATAATTGTATTTTTTCCGGTTTGCGCGCGATTTTGGCGGCTCACTAACTTCAACGTGGCGTCTAGAGATGCGGAATTAAATTCTCCGTCGGGTTGTATTTGTTTGTTGCAGGAATTCGGCCGTGGCAACCCGCTTAGTACTTGCATGTGCGGCGATTTTTGTCACCCTTTCTCGCGAAATGTTTGTATTTTTCGTGTTTGCGCGCGATCTATTCGGCTCACTATCGTCAGCGCGCTGTCTAGAGATGCGGAATTAAATTCTTCGTCGTATTATGTATTTGTTTATCGTAGGATTTCGACCCGCAACCCGGCGAAAATTTGCATAAAGAAGTGATTTGTCAAATTTTCTGGTGAAATGTTTGTATTTTTTCGTGTTTGCGTCATGATCTATTCGCCTACTATCGTCAAAGTGCGTGGTGTCTAGAGATGCGAATTAAAATTCGTCGGGTTGTATTTGTTTGTTGCAGTAAATTCGGCCGGCAACCCGCGAAATTTGCATAAAAGGTGATTTTTGTCACCCTTTTCTCGTGAAATGTTTGTATTTTTTCGTGTTTGCGGCGCGAATTGGCCTGGCTCACTTCATCGTCAGCGCGGTGTCTAGAGATGCGTAAATTCAAATTCTCCGTCGGGTTGTATTTAGTTTGCCGCGAATTCGGCCGGCAAACCCGCGAAAATTTGCATAAAAGCGTGATTTTGCCACCCTTTCTCGTGAAATGTTTGTATTTTTCGTGTTTGCGCGCGATCTATCTGGCTCACTTAATGTCAGCGCGCGGTGTCTAGGAGATGCGGAATTAAATTCTCTGTCGGGTTGTATTTGTTTTAAGCGGTAACGGCCGGCAACCCGCGAAAATTTGCATAAAAGGGTGATTTTTAATACCCTTTCTCGTGAAATGTTTGTATTTTTCGTGTTTCCAGGCAAGGATCTAGGCGGGCTCACTATCGTCAGCGCGCGGTGTTCAGAGATGCGGAATTAAATTCTCCGTCGGTGGTATTTGTTTGTTAAAAGCAATTCAACCTGCAACCTGCGAAATGTGCATAAAAGGGTGATTTTTGTCACCCTTCGTGAAATGTTTGCGCTTTTCGTGTTTGCGCGGCGATTCAGGCGGCCTACCATCGTCAGCGCGGTGTCTAGAGATGCGGAAATTCAAATTCTCCGTCGGGTTGCATTTGTTGTTGCAGGGAATTGGCCGGCACCCGCTTAGTAGTTCTGTATAAAGGGCAAGGATTTTTGGTCACCTTTCTCGTGAAATGTTTGTATTTTTCGTGTTTGTAAGGCGATCAGGCGCACTACCAACGTCAGCGCGCGGTGTCTAGAGATGCGGGAATTAAATTCCTGTCGGTTGTATTTGTTTTTTGTTGCAGGAATCAGCCGGCAACCCGCGAAAATTTGCATGTAAAAGGGTGATTTTTGTCACCCTTCTCGTGAAATGTTTTGTGTTTTTCGTGTTTGCGCGCGACCCATTCGGTCACCACATCGTCAGCGCGCGGCGTCTAGAGATGCGGAATTAAATTCTCCGTCGGGTTGTATTTGTTTGTTGTGCGTATGGAATCTCGACCTGTACGAAGTACTAATTTTGCTTTGTCGATTTTGCACCTGACTCTAACATCGTTGGAAGGACCATTCTTGCATCAGATTGTTAGTAATAAATTTCACATTCCAAATACCAATCCTTTGTAATTATTGGCTACTTCAAATTGTCTCCCCAACATTTATGCTTGTGTGTTTTCTTTAATAAAGAATATTTTAAGCTATCTAGCTATACTATTTCTGTTATTTCTACCCGATCACATATTTAACGATTTCTTAAACCATTTATTTTAAAAAAAGTGCATGCTAGTGCCATCTGTTGTCGATTAGAAACGACAAATAACCGAAAGTGTTGAGTTTCGGTCCGTCGCCACCAGTGAGCACCTTACTAGCTACCAAGGAAAACTTTATCAGCCTCCTCAACTTTCTATGATCCCATTACTCCATCTTTTATTTTCTCGACTCTGAGAGGCAAAATGACACCAAAATTTGGACTCGAAACAGTCGAAACTCAGGATTTGGTATTCGGATCGCAGCAGCGGGTGAGTGGAGGTATGTAAATAAAGAGGCGGTAAAATACCGTGGAAAAATTTAATGTTAACTTTTTAATTTTCATCATAAAAAGAGAAATCTTTGCCTTTTTATAACAAAATCTTTTCTTCAATTTTTCAAGGATCAATATTATGTGTGTTCTTCTAGCCCTCTTTAGTTGTCGAGATTCTTCAGAATTTGAAAAACCGGAATTTTGCAGAATAAAGATTTTTAAATATCTACTTTTTTCCGCTATTAATATTTACCGCTCCTTATCTATATTACCTCCTCACCCTTCTGTGATCCGAATACCAAATCCTGAGTTTCGACTGTTTCCTGAGTCCAATTTAGGCCATTTTTGCCTCCTGTGTGAGTCGACAAAATAAAGATGGAATATTAGATCGCAGAAAGTTGAGGTGGAGGCTAAATCTCCAGCAATCTTGAATAGCGGGCGTAGTTTAGTTACTCGTGGATAGATGACACTAGTGATAACCGTTTTTAAACAAATATTGATACAATATAAAATTGATTTTGAACTACTTCTCATATCTAGCAGTGGCATCGCATTAAAGTTTAAGGGATTTATGGATTAATTAAAGGAGTAACGATGCCGTGCTTGCGTCCCCTGTTTGAAATAAATAAATAATAAATATTTGGCGTTAAAATATAAAACATCAATTTTATTGAAACATGTAGAATCACAAACTCAATTTCTCAATATATACACCATTTTTAAATAAAAACATGCATGAAAACAGGATAATAATATGCAATTATATAATGCTATTTTAAATCTTAACAAAATACATAAAATGATCAATATAAGTCTCAAAAATGTTGTAAATTTCATTCAACTGCATTTAACCATCATCAACACCGGCAATCCAATCTTCAATCTTGATTCTATTAATCAGAATGAATACCAGAATAGTAAAATATAAATATTATAAATTGCAAAAAATATAACATACGTTCTGCATATTTCAGTCCAGCTGTCGTCTTAGTCCACCTTAGCGGGTTGCTGGTCGAATTCCTGCAACAAACAAATACAACCCGACGAAGAATTTAATTCCGCATCTCTAGACACCGCGCTGACGATAGTGAGCCGAATAGATCGCGCGCAAAACACGAAAAATACAAACATTTTCACGAGAAAGGGTGACAAAATCACCCTTTATGCAATTTTCGCGGGTTGCCGGCCGAATTCCCGCAACAAACAAATACAACCCAACAGAGAATTTAATTCCGCATCTCTAGACACCGCGCTGACGATATTGGTCACGAATAGAGGCGCAAACACGAAAAAAATACAACATTTCACGAGAAAGGGTGACAAAACACCCCTCTTTATGCAATTTTTCGCGGGTTGCCGGCCGAATTCTGCAACAAACAAATACAACCCTGACGGAGAATTTAATTCCGCATCCTAGACAATCTCGCGCTGACGATAGTGAGCCGAATAGATCGCGCGCAAACAATGAAAAAAATACAAATATTTTCACGAGAAAGGCAGACAAAAACCCTTTGGCGCAATTTCGCGGGTTGCCGGCCGAATTCTGCAAACAAACAAATACAACCCGACGGAGAATTTAATTCCGCATCTCAGACACAATCGCGCTTAATGATAGTGAGCCGAATAGATCGCGCGCAAAACACGAAAAATACAACATTTCACTTACAGCGTGACAAAATCACCCTTTATGCAATTTTCGCGGGTTGCCGGCCGACCCTGCAAATAAACAAATACAAACCGACTGGAGAATTTAATCGGCATCTCTAGACACCGCGCTGACGATAGTGAGCCGAATGATCGCGCGCAAACAAAATACAAATATTTTCAACAGAAAGGGGTGACAAAAATCACCCTTTATGCAATTTTCGCGGGTTGCCGGCCGAATTCCCAAACAAACAAATACCATCCGACGGAGAATTTAATTCCGCATCCTAGACGCCGCGCTGACGATAGTGAGCCGAATAGATCGCGCGCAAAACACGAAAATACAAACATTTCACGAGAAAGGCGACACCACCCCTTTATTCAATTTTCAAGGGTTCCTACGGTGCCCCTGAACACAATACCTTTACCGCTAGCCCCGTAAGGCAAGCCCTGAATCGAATCACTTCTACCGCTAACAAATACCACCCGGCATAGATTTAATTCTGCATTTTGACGCCGCGCTGATATTAGTAGGCCGTGCAGAGTTCGCATAACGAAAAATATACAAAATATACCGACAACTGTATATCAAACATACATACATACTGTACATATTCTAAGAATACAAAAATATGATGAGACTTACCAGGAGTGAAAATCCTGAGATTGAAAAATCGTAGAACAAGTATTGATGCCAAGTGGTGTTACATCAGGGAATGGATTTGCATTAAAACCAGAATTGTTTGCATGAATCGACACTAAAGCCTCGAAATTTGGAAAATGGTTGAACTAAAACAGCTAAATTCCCTGATCAAGTAAAACTGCGGTAAGAACAAATCAAAGTAATCTAAACAAATATTTAGAAATATTAAAATTATAATCTTAAATCATCAGGAAATACTAACAACACCGATAAACAAAGTAGAAGCTTCAAACACCTCAAAAAGTGCTGTAGGGTACGGAATAAATTTTTATCAGTTTTATTTTTCATGCACCAACCGGCCTAGCATATATCCTCACATCAGCCGGCGGAGCAAAACCGAAAGAAAATGTCAATAAATTCGCATATCAGGGGCATTTCAGTGTAAACATTAAAGATCGTTGTATTAATATTATTTAATATGAAAAATTTGTCGTTGAATGTATCAGAAGATCGGTAAAAGTAAGCATTTCCCAGGCGGGCAATGTACTCTGCATTAAATTTATAGTAATTCAAACCGAAATGACAATTACAATGACGCGAAACTGAATTATGCCCATGAATGAAGTATTAACGAATTATAATCTCACCCATGAACTCTCACCCTGTGCATTGTAACTCATGAACGTCACTTAATCTCACTGGCATTTCTTCAATTACTATAATAAATGAATAATAAAAGCAAACATGTTATACAAACGCAAAATAAAAGAATGTGTTATCAATTGCATCAAAACACGATGTTTGTTAATGAAATGTGTGCACGGTACCCACACGGCGAACGAGATAAAGAACACACCTTAGTTGGAAACAAAACACCGATAAGCGCCAATAGTCACAGATTGAACACAATGCTAGCTGGCAATATCGGCACAAGTTAGAAAAGGCTTAGATTATAATTTGAATTTAATAAAAGATGCAAACGTCTTCATATGAATTTACCGTATTAATTAGGTTTTAAGACCGTATTGTTTTGCAACAGAGCTGAGATACCGGCGGCGGCCAAGTGATGCACCCTGAAAGGCGAACACATTCACGACGAACGCGACGTTATATCGGATACCGACAGACGCTTAGCACGGAAAACTAAATCAATTACATTTATCATTCTGACTTTAAATGAAATCCAATGTTATAACAGCAAGTGCAGAATAAAGTAAATAGCAATTTACCTAATTGGAAGATGGCCGGACGGCACTTCCTAAACAGGTAAACAACATAGCCGCGATACACCTTACGCGCAACACAAATAACAATACTAAAGTTAAAATTAAAGTCAAGTTAAATTAAATAGCCAATTGATGATCGAATATAATACGAATCTGGAAAGTAGAAGTCCGGATAAACAATACGAGTCAAAAAATACGTCTGATCAACGCCAGCGACTGGCACAAAACTACGTAAGCTGCATAAGCAAACGACGAGGCAGTTTATGATAAGAAAATAAGAGTGCGGCAAAGCCGCGCGTCGAACACACGCGACCTATGCGCGAATTGTATCGGCTGCTTTACCTGGGATCAAACCAACCAAGATGCAACAACATGCGGCGGAGGTGCTGGCAACGGCGACACACGGCAATGCGATAAGAAAGTGTATATTATGTTCAAACAAACACAATTTTGTGTCGAAGGTTCACGCTTGCTGATAAATATAGAAATAAACAATACAAGTTTATTTTTACAATTTTAGTCCATGGTACAAGCATCTACGGTATAAATGATACAGTAGTTTCGAAGTTTAGATTTAGTAAAAGTAATACAAAATTAAAAATCGATTTTTCCTAATTCTGATTTCTTATGCTGATAGATTGCCAGATTTCAGCCAGATTTTTTACATTAAATATTTAAGTGATATTTTCTAATTTAAACATGCACGTTTCGTTTACCAGGTAACACATTGGATTCGTAATCATCTGCTGGGATAATAAAATGTATTAGAATTAATATAAAATTGTTAGTTAGATTCATGAAAGAATTGAAGAATATTTACTTAGATTTACGATGCTATAACAAACAACAGCAACGGTGTGTTTTGACTTACGAAATAAAGATTCGATACCTGCAGGTAAACAACTTATCTTCTTTAAAGGAATCGCGTGATCCACACGGACACGGTGTGCACTCACTACCACCAACAAGCAATATTTAATGCAAAACCGTACATCGTAGCGGCATCTAACCATTGAAAATATTGCAGGTCTAATTCCTACAACAAATAAATACCACCCGACGGAGAATTTAATTCCGCATCCCTAGACGCCGCGCTGACGATAGTGAGCCGCCTAGATCGCTAGATTTACTGTATTAATTAGGTTTGAAAACCGTATTGTTTGCAACAGAGCTGAGATACCGGCGGCGGCCATGATGCGCCTGAAAGGCGAACACATTCACGGCGAACGCGACGTTATATCGGATACCGACAGACGCTTAGCACGGAAAACTAAATCAATTACATTTATTATTCTGACTTTAAATGAAATCCAATGTTATTTACGCAAGTGCCGAATAAAATAAATAGCAATTCTTACCAATTGGAAGATGGCCGACGGCACTCCAGCACACAGGTAAACAGAGAAACGTAGAACTGCGTCCACACCAACGGAACACACTCAACTAATGGCGCGTGCGGGTCGACCGTGATGAGCACGCCGTGCACAAGGTCACTGCAGCGCATGCGTATATGCACGGACGGCACTACCAACATTAAAATTGAAACACCTGGTCAATGAACTGAAACTCCCGAAGCATGCAGTAATACCAATATTCAATATGTCAATCGGGAGTAATTTAGATAGTGACAGAAAGGATGTATTATTTTCTGAATTAGAAAAATAAATAAATCTGTTAAACTAAAATGTTATAATCGGATTTGATTTGCCACCAAGAGGAAACACCGAAGGAATAACACCTTCAAACCGTTATTCTTTATTTACAAATTTGTACTATTTGCACTGCAAACACATAAATGTACCAACAATAAAAAACTTTAGAAAACAAAAACACGCATAAAATATATGAAAAAACAGAAAAGACTCCTCTCAGTGAAGAAAATTAAAGTTTTGACCTGGAAGCGGTCGCAATGGCTCGCTGCTTTAATACTCGTCGTAAAATCTTACCAGAGGGATTTTTCGGAATCTCCTCCAGGAATATAACTCCACCACGCAGTCTCTTTTGACGCGAGACTTTACCTACAAAAATACACATCAGAATTAATTCAAAATACATAACTCCAGAAAACATGTAGACATTTAGACATTTACCTGCAACATAATCTTGTAGTTCCTTTTCCGTGACTTTGGCGCCATCCTTTCGGACAACAAACGCCAGCGGCAGTTCCCCAGCGTCCGGATCAGGCAAACCAATAACACCCACATCAGAAACTTGCGGATGTTGCAGTAAGAGTGCCTCTAGTTCGGCTGGAGCAACCTAATCAATTTAAAAACACGTCTTAACATACTTATTACAGATAACAATAACTTTATACCTGAAAAGCCTTGTACTTAATCAGCTCCTTAATCCTATCGACGATAAAGAAATAGAAATCTTTATCAAAATACGCTATATCACCAGTGTGCAACCAGCCGTCCTTATCAATCGTATTCGCTGTAGACGTAGGATCATTCACATAACCCTTCATGATAAGCGGGCCTTGGAAGCACAACTCACCCTCCTGGTTCGGCCCGAGGGCATTACCAGCCTCGTCAACAACCTTGCACATATTTCCCGGCACAATTTTCCCCACAGAACCAACTCTGCACTCGCTGAGGCTACTTACAAGCACGCCCAGTGTTGTTTCAGTCATGCCATACGACTGAGAAACATGTCTCAACTTAAATCTAAAAGTAAAACATTAAAAACATAATCTTTCAATCAAATCCAACATACTTTTCACGTAATTCAACTTCCATTTCCTTGCCCATGGGCGCAGCACCCGAGCGAATGTCTCTCAAACTAGAAAAATCATAATTTTTCGCTAGAGGATGTTTAGTGAGCACTAGAAGCACCGGCGGTGGCACAATCAACGTCGTCACCTAATAAAATCCACATTAAAACATAAAAATCATAATCATTGCGCAATATCTACCTTGAATTTTTCTATAGCTTCCAAAAATAACTTAGCCTTGAACTTCTTAATCACAATAATCAAATTCCCACCGAGGCAGTTCATGTACATCGTCATGAAACCCATCGAATGGAAAAACGGCGTCAGACCAAAGGTGACGATGCCCTGCGCGGACATATTCTCCTCAAACTCGTACAATTCTTGCACGCGCGTGCGTGCAATCTCCATAAACGCTGTCATATTGCGATGCGTCGCCATGACACCCTTCGGCATACCCGTTGTACCTGATGAACACAAAATGGTGGCCACATGTTCCTTCGCATCCAAATCCACAGGCTCAAAATCATCAATACAAGTATCTTTAGTGACGCCTCGAATAATATCTTCATACATTGGCAGATTATTGCTGGGCTTCTTGCCGAAAAGAATAAGATGTTCCATAAATGCGTGCTGTTGCTTCAGTTTAATCATTAGTTTAAGAGTGGACGAGGAACAAAACGCGACCTTTGGTTTGGATAAGTTCACAACATGATTTAATTCACCTAAAAACAATAAATTGGATAATATTTGAATAGAAATGAATATTTTTATATAGATTACCACTAGTGTAGTCTGGATTGAGCGGAGCAAAGATGGCGCCGATATAAAAACATGCCAGAGGGACCATGACATACTCAATACGATTTTCACTGTTGACTGTGACAGCATCACCCTTCTTCACGCCCAATTCGACTAGTTTCTTCGCCAATTTAATGGATTTGTTCAAGGCCTCAATGGCAGTCAATGTTTCACCTGATTCTGCATCAATCTAAACAATAAAAACAAGTTTAAAACTGATTTATCAACAAATTTATGTGATTTACCTGTATAACTTTATCTCCATGCATCTCAAGGAGTAGCTTCTGCACATGTCCAAGACTCTCCTCAATTCCAAACTCGATCTCATCCCCCACAACAACATTGTCTTTTGTTAAATGCATGTTTGAACTGCTACAAAACCAATTTGTAATGAACAATTGAACAACGATTTGTTCAAGTTGAGAGTAATGATTAATAACTGTTATCTCGAATGAAATAAACGCTGTGTAACGGTGTAACTTAGGAATAATCTACAGACTACAACTGAATTATTCCCAACGTTATCACTGTAGTCGTGTATTGTGATACCACGCATAATTTGTGAATATACATTAGTTTTCTATGAAAAACGAATAGGTTATGAATATAGCTTAAAAACTTACCTAGTAGACTTAAGATTTGACTTATTAAAAGTAACACAACTAACGGTAGACGAATATTGATGAAATTAGACGTGTTGGAGGTCGTATCCGATTGTTACTGAGCCACTCGAGTGTCTGAGTGGTCGAGTACGTACGGAGAGGACCTTTGATTCGCGTTTTTTAATTACTACATTGCGCGCATCATAATCACATCGTATGTCACATTTGCGCACTTGCAAACCACAATCAACTAAGAGTATGTAGTACAATTGACAGTGGACTAGCACCGGTCGCACGCATCGCACGTGTGAATAACTAACGCATGCGCAATAAATACATTACATAAGCCACAAAACATCGTCAAATGAGTTGCCTACCTGTTAATAGTAAGTTTCTCGTTGAAAATATCCAGTTGGATTATTCCGAATGCAAAACTTACGTAACTCATCAAAGAGAACAATTAATGCTGAGAATGGAAGCGGATAGAGCCACCTATAATAAATTATTAATAATATTATTAATCAAAATGTATAAAAATTAATAAATACCATCTAAATTTCACAGGATAAAACTTCAAATAGCTCATGTACGGTGTATACGCCAAGAAAACAGTGATAACTGTCTCAATAACAATGGACATGTTCAATATCCAATTACCCATACCTTTAAAACCAATATAAATAATAAGATATAAATAATAATTAGTAAAAACTAATCTACCTTGAACAATAATTGAATTATACCGTGTTTTACACGCTATAATATCACCCCATTGACAGATCACCACCGCAATTAAATAAGCTGTTGAACAAGTGTATTCCAACTTTTTCCTTTCCAAATACGTCCATTGTTGACCATAAGAATCCTCCAAATCGTTAATGTAATACGCGTCCCATTCACGCCGTAGTCCTAAATATTTTTATCATTGAATAATTCTAATTTTAAACAATATTTTATACTATACACACCAACAAGACGGTCCGGTTTAAACCCAAACTCATTCATAATACAAAAATAAACAAACAGCCCGGCAAACGCTTCAATTACACCAATATGTCCATAGGCAAGAAAATACAACCGAAATGTAACCAGATTATCCTTGTTTGGATTCCTTGGAGGTCGTAGCATGATATTACTCTCTGCGCGTTCATATGCCATGCTAATCGCCGGCATCATATCAGTCAAGATGTCAATTGATAACACAGCTAACACAGTCAATGGTAGTGGTATGTTCATAACAATAAACAATAAAACGGAAGGAGTTCAGGGATATTCGACGCTAGAGTATACACAATACTCTTTTTTAAATTATCAAAGATCTTCCTGCCTTCTTCTATACCTGTGATAATCGATGCAAAGTTGTCATCCAACAGGACCATATCAGCTGATTGTTGCGACACTTCCGAACCGGAAATACCCATTGCAACACCGATATCAGCCTTTTTTAATGCCGGCGCATCATTTACACCGTCACCAGTGACAGCTACAATTTTCCCCAGACGTTGTAAACCTTCGACGATTTGCAGTTTCTGTGTTGGTGATGTCCTGGCAAAAACAATTTCTTTATAACTGTATAAAATCTCGTCGAGTTCATCCGGTGACATTTCCTTTAAAGTTGTTCCGGTTACCACAATATGCGAGGGTTGGATAGCGATGAGTTTACGCGTATCTTCGTCGATTTCCACAGAGATTATACCTACTTGTTTAGCAATGGCTTCCGCTGTTACCGGATGATCACCAGTCACCATTATTACTTTTATCCCGGCTGTGCGACATTTCTCAACTGCGTCGTGTACTGTAGGCCGTGGTGGATCAACAAGTGAGATGAATCCGACAAAACGTAGCCCGGTAAGTGGAAAATTTGGTTGTGGATCAACTGTGAATGGAAATTCAACTGGATATTCATCATTGTTGAGAATAAGATCAGCAAATCCAAGGACGCGTTCACCTCGTGCTGCTAGTTCCATGCACGCTTGGTTGCAGATATCAATTTGTTCAGAGGTTATTTCTATTGTACTACCATTCCAATAAATATCAGTGCATTTTTCTAGAATACGTTCTGGTGCACCTTTCATTACGAGCAAAACCTGTTCGCCAAAGTAATGCGCACTTACTTGATACTTTGTGACTGAACTGAAGGGTATTTCGATGAGTTTATGATGTCCGAGGCGATAATGTGTAGGCGAGCCGTGCGCCCGCGTGAGTTCCACAAATCTCAAAATGGCCGCCTCGCTCGCATCGCCATTTACCTCACGTTGTAATATAGGCTTCCGGTGATCTCTTCGAAACTCCGCTCGATTGCACAGCGTTGCGATGCGCATCAATGACATGAACCCTTCATCTTCTTTACGATTGTATCGGCGTGCATCATACTGATCAGAACTGGTATCCGCAATTATAGATTTATTATTATACCATAAATGACAGACTGTCATTTTGTTTTGTGTAAGAGTACCGGTTTTATCCGAACAAATCACCGAAGTACTCCCGAGAGTTTCAACAGCTTCCAGATTTTTAACCAAACAATTCTTGGCGGCCATCTTTTTCGCTGTCACTGTTAGTGAAACAGTTACTGTTGCTAATAAACCTTCCGGAACATTAGCGACAATAATACCAATAATAAACAAAACCGAATCTATCCAATTGTAGCCCATCCATACTGAAGCTATACCAAAAACAACCCCGACAATACAAGCCCACACAGCAATTACCTTCAGAAATAATATAAAAACATTTACAAAAATAAATAAAAGAAAATTACATTTACCTTCATAAATCGATGTAATTCTCTCGCAATTGGCGTTGCCGATGGCTGCAACCGCGCAGTCAAACCAGCAATCCTCCCCATAACTGTCAAATCGCCTGTCATAACCACAATCCCAGTGGCAGTGCCCTCTACCGCGTTGGTTGAAAAGAAAGCAATATTACGCGTCTCCAGATAATTATCACTCGTACATTTAGTCGTTCGCAACAACGCTTCGTTTTCACCGGTTATCGAAGAATTATCCACTTTGAATCCTTGCGATTTCACAATGCGCACATCCGCTGGGATTCTATCACCGAATTTAATCTCTACCAGATCACCTATGACTAATTCAGAGACATTTACACGTACACTGTGGCCATCACGAATGGCGTTGGCTATTTGTGGAATCATATTTGCAAAAGAATCCATTATCTATTTAAAATTTTACCCATAACTTAAAAATTAGTAAGTTTTTTCGGGTTAAACTCACCTTGGAACTTTTACGTTGTTGAACATACATAAAAATACCAGTTAATAGAATAATTGTTATCAGGACAAACGCTAATATTAAATTATCCATGTCAATTTTGTTTTTGTTGATGTATTCGATGAAGACTGCAATGAAACATAGAACGGTACCGATCCACAGGAGTAAAGAGAATCCCTGTGTTATCAGCTTGATGAATTTTATACATTCGGGGTCTTGTCGTGATGGTGTAAGGGCATTGGGACCATTCTGAATTAGGCGGTCAGCGGCTAGTTTCTTCGAAATACCGCGTTCCGGATTGGTATCAAACCGGCGACACAAATCCTCCAGCGGAATCGTGTGACAATCAGTGACGACTTCTTTTTTAAACTGTTCCACACGCGCGGTGCTCTCACGATATGTTTTTTTGGGTGCCATTTTTAAAATACAATAAAATACAAAACTGACAGAAAATATGTCAGTATATAAATAAATATTAATAATTGTTTTATAACTAAGTGGAAAATACCGGTATTTTGATTTTTTAAATACCTAAAACCGGTATTAGACTACGAGTAAAAATCCCAAAGTAATCTAACATCTGGGCGATGTGGATGTTGATGTAGATGTCATTTTGGGCGCCATTTTTAAAATACAATACTGACAGAAAATATGTCAGTATTTAAATAAATAATAACAATTGTTTTATAACTAAGTGGAAAATACCGGTATTTTAATTAAAAAAATACCTAAAACCGGTATTAGACTAAAAATCCCAAAGTAATCTAACATCTGGGCGATGTGAATGTGGATGTTGATGTAGATGGCTTTTTGGGATCATTGGGTTCCGTGGAATACCTTCGCTGGGGGCAATTTTTTTGTGCTACCACGCCGCGCCGGACAAAACACACGCCATCCCACTTCCACCAACTCTCCACTCTCTCAACTTCTCACTTCTTCTTTTTTTTTCATGCCACCTTTGTATGGGGTCCGTTTTTAATGGGGGCCCAGCCGCAGTCGACCAAACCACTCGTCACGCCCTCCACTCGAATCTCTCACAATACTCCTCGCAGGGCTTCCAATGGGCCGCATACATAACATGTGTGTTTTCGTTTTTTTCGTTCATAATTTGTGGCTGAGAAAAAATACTCGCCCGCCGACTGGTGATTCACGTCTTTACTCTTCACTCATTCAGTGAGTGCGGCTCTTCAGTACCAGTCGAACGAACAAATCAGTTAGTTATTTACAATTGGATAGTCAACATAGTCACACGTGGTGAGTACGCATGCGCCATTTGATTACAATGCAATTACAGCGCAAAGTTTGCGGTGTAATCGAGAAACGCTGAACTCTAAGGTCACACATTCGACTTATTACTGCTTTTTCTAACTCGCCATGTTATCGAAAGTCACCAAAGACAAGAAAGTACTTAAATTATCACACACTCACGTAAATTGTAAATTACATTTTACATTTCTCTAATTAAATTAATTATTTTGGTGGATTTTGTAACTTACTTTGAATAAATTACACATACACAATTTATTTTATTTTTAGCAGCGTGTAACCAAAACATCACTGCGATTGCCAGTGACTATCTCAATTTTTTGCTGATAAAGGTGTGATTCTAGCAACATTGATATCGCCAGCATTTAAATTGAACGCAGTTTTCCTTCATAATAAAAATAAATAAAATTCCACTCGACAAAGAACGTTAAACATATTTATCAAAGCGCGAATGCGAATTTACGTCAGCATCCACTACAAACAACAAATTATTTATAGTTACATTTACTTACAATTGGATCGGCATCCAATTCAGCCTTCGTTGCGTTACCACCCGCGGTCGTTTTAATTTTATATCGCTTCCACGCTTACCGCGGCAAACAGACCACCGCGACCTTCGGACTCAGGGGGTCCCATTATATATTTTTCTACCTGTGTGGTAGAAAGAAGCCTATTGTAGCCACACGTATGACTTCGGAGTCTTCTTCGGAATACATTTACGCGGTGATAAGAGCGCGTGTTTTGCATCGAAACCGGTTTCGGGGTCGCGCGCCGCTCTTATCGCCGGTTATCGTCGGCGGCGGCGACCCCCGTGCTCTAAAAATCATTCGCCGCGCCAGTAATAACCAGTTTGCGCCGCCAACTCGGAGCCCCCCTCGAACCGGACACCATGTTGTTCTGTCCAAGGGGACATAATCCACTCCACGCTTATCATTCATATATAAACTCACTCAAATACTGCTCATGCAGCATCAGTAAAGTAGACTTACGCGAATCATCATCGAACATGTTACTCTGTGATCACAGGATGGTGGAAGGAAGTCCATTGCGGTACACCTACGATAATTCCTATCAACCGGATAAGACTTGTAGTTTATTCCGGCCGTATTTGCAAGTACATCACACCAACGATTATTATCCATACGTGCAGGAGGATATACTAGGCCATACAAATGTAAATTGCACAATCTTACACAACATAAAAACAAAATGGCTGACGCATTTTTTTTGCTTTAAATTTGCAGATGAGCGACAGCGAAGGTTCGATATCAAGCGCATCTAGCCTAGACTCACCGAAAGAAAAGTCTCTCAAGTGCTGCTGGCGTAACTGCGGGATAAACTTCGTCACATTAGACCAGCTTGCAGCTCACGTTGGGAAGGTACACGGTGCAAGCGGACCTGCAGGACTCTTCTACTGTGGATGGGAAGGATGTACACGTAATGACCGCGCGTTCAATGCAAGGTAATTGAAATCATTCACACCACCAGCACAATATAAACTAAAAAATAAATATTACAGGTATAAAATGTTAGTTCACGTTCGGACGCATACAAATGAAAAACCTCACCAGTGTTATCAATGCGACAAGTCATTCTCGCGTGCGGAGAATTTAAAAATTCATATTCGGTCGCACAGCGGTGAAAAACCCTACGCATGCCCAGTGCCCGGATGCAATAAGGCTTACTCCAACTCCAGCGATCGTTTTAAACACACACGTACCCACCAAGATGATAAACCCTACCCGTGTAAGGTGCCTGGATGTTCAAAACGCTACACCGACCCGAGTAGTCTACGAAAACATGTAAAACGTACAAGCATTACGCGACAGAAAATCTGCAAATGGCTGCCGTCAATGACAAGCACCACGGCCAGTCGGAGTATGCGTACAAGGAAAATTATACATGGAGCGGTATGATTGGCCGATACGAGATGGACATTGACACGCCGCTGGATTTAAGCATTTCGCGAAAAACTTAAATTATTTATGCATCAAAACTGGTTAATAATGACTGATATAACCTAGCTTTAAATCGTACTGAGTATTATACGAGTTGTTGTGTTGTTTGTTTGTTGTTTTCAAATATTGTGATAATAAAAGTAGTAAATTTATTTATTTTTCGTACCACAATTCAATTACGTAGTAATTGATTCATACCTTCAGTGATGACCTTCAAATCACCCAAGTCTTGATTGGCGATTGATATTAAATGAGCAATACCACGCTGTTGCATAAGAAGAAACTGTTTGAGTTCCTCTTGGCCGTCGGGGTCGATCTTATACACTTCGTTTTTGTTGCCGTACGGTTGTTTGATGTTATCTTGACAATACGAGTCGATTTTTAACGTGCTCAACATTTCATTGATTTTACCCTGGATAAATAAATATTTTATGAATAAAATTTCAAAAAAAGTTAATCACTCTTACCCTAAACTGTGTGGGCATGTTAAGATGTGTGTACATCATCTCCAAGCGTCCTTTAAGTATTTCTTCTTCTGGTTGTAACACCAAACCAATTTTACGCGTGCATTCCTGCTTGACTAATATCTATACAACACATGGTTATGTTATACATGTAATACTGGTTGCCTAACTAACTAAAATCCCAACTAACCTTTAATACTCGATGTTGCAGCTGCAGAAACTTTTGTTTCTGCTCCGCAATCTGCGCCAAAGATGCAGCATGTTTCTTTTTCAATTCCACAATCTCTTTATTGACTTTCGTTAAGAAACCCTGATGCAATCCGGTCTCAAACTCCTCGCACAGCATACGTTTTTTCAGGTTAGCAAAACCCATGATTGGCATCGGTAGATACTTACTAGGCAATGGATTATCAATCTGCGCAGCCTTCCACAACTGCTCATCAATACCAGGCGGTGGTTCCTTGAGATACTCTTCGAGCTGTGCTTTCGATGGTGCAACATAAGCGCTAATCGCAGATACACCAGCACCGGTCAATTGCTGTTTCTGTGCGGTTTGATTAAAATACGCAGCTAGATCAGCCGCTTGAATCTTCCTGCTTGTACCAGTCACACCTTTCTCACTAACAGTGATCATCATTTCGCTTTCTGTGTCTGTCACTGCTTTGATGTGAATAATATTCACCGTGAGATTCGGTTTATTGCCGAGAACACCGTTCAAACCGTTGATTATACTCTGTTTCATACCACTTTTAATAAAATTTAATTAATTTTAAGGTTAAGCATGTAAATCATTATAGGTTATGTCAATACTAACCTCAATTCACTTTCTTTTTTGTTGAAAACCAACTTAACATAACCATCAGCGTTGTCCATAGTTGGTATGACAACATAACTGATGGCTTTGAACCTGTAGAAAGGATTACAAGTATCGTACTCAACCGGTGGCGCTTGCGCAGAGTAAAAACCCTTCCCTGTACCCCAACATGCTTGCAGAATGTTCCATTTTTTAAGTATGTCATCCCTCTCGTCGCCGAAAACATTAATAGCATAAAATGACGCAAGGGTCTGTTGTGCCTTTACTGCATTTTGGTCCTGCGCGGGTTGTTGTGGTTGGGTACTCGTCCCAAACAACCCACCTGTACTGGTTCCACTTCCCCCGAAACCAAAACTGGGCGCTGTGCTGGTAGTACCAAAACCTCCAAAGGAAGGCGCGCTGGTGGCTGGTTTAAACCCACCGAAACCACTGGTACCTAATGTATTACTACCTGTACCAAATAGGCTAGTAGGTGCAGCAGTCCCGAAAACACTCGATTGTGTAGTTGCAGGTGCTCCAAATGAAGTTCCAAAACCAGGAGCTGTACCAGTTGTAGTCGAACCAAATAGAGACGGGGCTTGTGTTGTTTGTGTAGTTGGCGCACCGAATAAAGATGGCTGCGCTTGGCCAGTCTGGGCGCCGGAGGAGAAAAGGGATGGCGTTTGTGTACTACCAAAAAGTGGTTTACTTACGGCTGGTGTACCGAAGAGGTTAGCAGTAGAAGCAGCTGGTGTACCAAAAGAAGAAAACAAAGTAGGTGCTGGGGTGGATGTTGCTGTTGATCCAAAACCACCAAAAGATTGATTAGCAGCAGGGGCTCCGAAGGTGGTTCCGGTTGTGCCGAAGCCCGTGGATTGAGCTGGAGTCCCAAAACCCAGCCGGGGTTGTGACTGTGTCGATGGTGTTCCAAAATTTAAAGGTGTACCAAAACCAGTAGCTGAAAATTTAAAATAATTACAATTTTAAAAGAATAAATTTATCCCTACTAATATTATAAATGCGAAAGTCCTGATGTTTGTTACACTTTCACGCAAAAACTACTCAACCGATCATCATGAAAATTTCTACACATATTCTAAGTGGTCCCCGAATGGTTATAGGCTACTTTTTATTTAATAAAAAAATTATTTTTTAAATAAAATAAAGAAATAGTTTAGCCAATAATACCTCTGCATCTGGCTATTTGACTACTTTAACGCCATCTAGCATTCCAGCAATGAAGCTCAAACCTAAGTACTATAGTACCATCACACTGTATTATCACACGGTATTACCGACAGCTACGTCAACATCAAATCCAATTGATTACACTGTGGAGACTGTACACTATACTTCCATAGACTATACTTTCAGCCATTTTAAACTTCCCGCCATTCTACTTCATTGTTACTTCTTCTGAGACTACAGACGCGTACGGAAGCAACTTCATTATTTTCGATATTCGCGAGCGAAGCCAAGGGTTAAAGCTAGTAAAGAATAAAAATATTTAACTTGTCAAAGTTTAAAACATCAAATAAACAAATGTCACGCATATCTTGTCATTGTTATTGTAAGATATTCTCAACTTCTCTCACTTATCGTTCGTATCACGCCGAGAACACAACTAGAATCAAAAGTAAACAAAATGGCGGCTTACCATGAACACGTTGACCATGTAAATATCACAAAATCATTAAATTTACACATTTACAACTTATTTTACATAATTTTACTCCCCCAGAACATAAAGGCAATTACCCAACCGCCGTTTGTGTACCCTTCAAGGGCCCCACAACGCATGACCACGGTTTTATCAACACAAATACCATCAACAACTGAAATTTCAACCACAACTCAACCAATTGAAATATTGCAAGCCGTCGCATCGTCAAATGAGACATTCTTCAATGAAAACTTTACTAATTTCGATGAATACAACACTACAGTCGGTGTAATCGAACCAGAAGAATCTAAAGTAACTAATGTTACAAGAGTATTCGATTGGATGAAGCCTCCAGGTGCAAATTTAGACAATAATATACTACGAATGTCTCATCAGGATAAAAATCTGTTGCCTGATGATAGATACCGCGCAGATTACACATTATACATCATCCTTGGCTCGATTCTTGCTGTATTGATTATTCTCACCATTGTTACAATTATGCTATATAAAGCATACAAGTCAAAGGATCAGTACAGTTTAACTTCAAGAGGAAATCGCGTGCGGGTTTTCGGATTTCCTCATGAAGAAGCCACCACTTCACGCGGAGACGACCATGAAGTCGTTGATTTTGATAAGGATAGTTATAGATTTTAGTTATACATTGATCTAATCAATCTTTCTGTTAATAATAAACCATTTTTTGCATAAACATGCGTGATTTTGAATCCAAACAAATGAATAACTTGTTTAACCTCAAAAAGTACTCACGTTTGTTCGGTGTATTGAAAGTGTTCTGTGCGCCAAACATCCTCACTGTTTTTAAGTTACTACAAACGTAATTATAAATTAATCGGTACACATGTGTTTTAGTTATTGTTCTAGTATCTATCACGTTGTAATTTGAGTAAAATTTTTAGAGATTTGTGACATCAACAAGTTTTGTTTTGTGTGGAAACGGCGCACAAGCAGTTTGCGGTCTAAATAAATACGAAAAGTGCATCGCAGCGACATCTATCAGACAATTATGAAACTAATTCACAAACATCTGTGCCAGTCACGATAAATATCTTTGAATATCGCATGAATTGAACGCAAATAAATCTATTACTCTTATTCTTAAATCTATTATTTCTGATATCACACATTCGTTTCAATTATTGCTTCCACATTTCGTATTAATGTTAATATAACAAAGAAAACACTCGTAAAATAAATAAAGAATTCTCTTCCTCACGACACGCTTGGTACAACAATATCAATCTCTGGATTGAACGCATTGATTGCAACAGTCACGCTGGATCGAGTCAAATTATCCAGCGCGAACATCCAATGCGGTTTTATCTGGTGACTTCGTAAAACTTCTGTAACAACCGACTGATAGACACAAATAGCGAATTGCAGCTGCATGATGGCTTCCTGATCGAAATCGAATTCACTCTTCAATTGATTGACGGCTTGTTCAATTGCTTGCGATGGTTGATTGGGACGTTCGTTCAAATTCTCCTTGAGCGCTGTCATTAAAATCTCCAGATGTTTCTTGGTAAGAATTAACGTTTTTTCTTTGATTTCGCTTTCGATGCGTTGCATCCACAACTCAGTGATTTTCGTCTCGTCCTGTGTGAGGACTTTGGTAAGTGTCAGACGGCGTTGTGAGTCTTTTTTCAACATGTAAAAACCGTCAGTTTCGCCATTTTCATCCACTTCCGGTGAGAGAAGTGTACCTTGCGAGTTGCGGCGTGTGCAGTCTTGTTCATTCTCTAAATCAATAGACGGAGTTGATGCAAGACTGAAATTTTAAAATATTTTATCAATAAAAAGAATAAACATGAAAAAAACATGAAAAACATTTAAAACAAACAAAAGCAGATTAATTTACATTGAAAACCATGGTCATCTAGTGCTAATCATCGAAATAATTTAGAATTTAGTGCAACTGTTACCTGTTCATTGATAGCAAACTGGGACTGGGTATATGAATGGGTTGTAAAAAGTGCCTTCGACTTTCCGAGCTGCAAACACATGAATAAACCAAATAGAAACCAAAAATAACTCAGAATCGAAACAAATCAATATATACCACGAGTAGACAAAGGTCCAATTGTCTGAATAACCTTTTGTAAACATTGTCGTGTTCACAACCAAAACCAAAACACAAATAATATTCAATTCATGCACTTGTCATGTAAAACCGATAAGAAATGTAATGTAAACAGCGGCAATCATCAACATAACCTCAACTATTTGAATTTACAACCATATTTCTGCCAAAACAAAATAAAACAAAACACAAATCAACATAAATTTTAATAAAACACTTACTCTGCTGATTCAGGTGATGTTGGCGTCTGGTTAGCACTGCATGACTTCCCGGAAATCGGCGGTTTTCCCACAACTCTATCCGCAGGCATGGAAACACTGCGATTAAACTCCGCATTTAATCTCACCGACTTTTTCCGGTCGCCTAGGAAAGGATCTTCGAGTAATTGCTGCGCGGTGGAACGCTTTTCCGGATCAGGTTCAAAACACCTCAAAATAAACGTCTTTGCTCTTTCAGACATCTCCGCCGGTACCTGTGGATGAGCCTTGTAATACCCAACTTTAAAAACCGCGGCTTGCGGTGATCCTAACTCAATAAACGGCGGTTTCCCAGTCGCCATTTCCACGACAGTACAGCCCAACGACCAGATATCAGCCGGCGCACCGTACCCTCTTTGACCTTTGTCGATTACCTCCGGTGCCATGTACTGTAACGTCCCGGCGAAGGTTTCCGTGGATGGACACAACCCAGCCAGACGTTTCGACGTACCAAAATCGGAAATTTTCACCACTCCACTGTAAGTATTGACCAAAACATTGTCACCTTTAATATCGCGATGGACAATATTCTGGTCATGCAAATACTTCAATCCTTCAAGGATCTGTTTCGTGTAGAACGCGATTGTTTGCTCGCTATTCTTGAGAGGACCCCAATTTGTACGTACCAAGGCACTGAGTGACCCACCTGGGACTTGCTCCATGAAAATCTTAAAGAAATTATCCTCGGATAATGATCCCAAGTATTGTACAATATTTCTATGACGTAGTTGTGAATGTAGACGGATTTCTTCGTGCAGCGGTTGGACTGCACCGAGATTCTTCTCCGGCACTTCCTTCACGGCGATTCGCACTTGCGTATTGAGATCCCTAGCAGCATAAACGATACCATAGGTACCTTTACCTAAAACTTTCCGCTTGCCTTGCTCATCCTTCTCGTATTCGTATTTAATATCACTTGAAGTTTCAAGTTCCATTAAACCGCCGCCATCTTTGTCGGATGTCAAGGTCGAGATGAGGTCATAGAACTTTTGTCGGCACTTCTCCGACGGAAGAAAGATCTGAAAGTCATCAGAGTTCTGATGGACGTATAAAAAGAGACACCGTTCGTCCCGCTTGTAGAAACTAACGCTACGGATCATATCAGGCACGAATTCCCATGAATGGATTTGTGTGCAGTCATTTCGTAGAGATTTAAGGCAGACATTCGTGATTTGCAGTGTTGGTTGATCAGCGCCTAAATTTACACAAACGTAAGTAGGCATTAACTCTTTGGATGATTCTAGAACCAACGCAGGCAGACGTATGGCTTCATCCGAAGGATCTTTAGTCGCTTCCAAGAAAAACTCCATCCAAAAATGAAAGATTTGTTCTTCAGGCGTGTGATCCTCTTCTTTTCTTTTGGTACTAAACCTATCTATAAGCTGAATATTCCCCACGGTGCTCTTCAGATACCAATCGGGAGGTTTTATACGAAACATGCACTCAGCAGCTTGAATTGCCTTGGTATATTGCTCAACCAAGACAGAAATCTCAAAAAACGTAGCTACATCCCAATAATCCTGCAGGGAATTCAAACTTCCCTTCTTACCTATCAAATTATTAAGCACCATACCAATGCGTTGTAATTCTTCGCAGTCTTTTATATCTGCGCCCCCAATTACCAGCAAAGTAGCGAGGTTTATACCTGCGTAGATATTCG
This sequence comes from Dalotia coriaria, assembly GCF_025399875.1. Lineage (NCBI taxonomy): Eukaryota > Metazoa > Arthropoda > Insecta > Coleoptera > Staphylinidae > Dalotia > Dalotia coriaria. The sequence goes on along the minus strand of NW_027045452.1, from coordinate 10,228,606 downwards.
GTTGGTCTTCGAATCCTTTCCTGTACCAATGCGTGGCTTGCTCCAGACTGTTTTTATCCGTGTGGTCACTCTCAATGAATTTATCCTTGTAAATCCGCCCGCAGAGACAGACCATATCAGGAAAGTGGTTCTCCTTTTTCTCCAGGGCTTTTATACACACCTGAAGGGCTTTCTCACGATCACCTGGATTCTTACGTCGATTGAGAGCGAATGCATACCAGAATTGTATGTATGAGTTGATGAATTTACGTGAGTTTGGTATTGAGTGTAGGTCATCGACTAGTTGCACCATGGCGTCGTAATCTTGTTCATCACGGAAGTAGAATAACATTGTGAGAACCACATCACCGGAGAGGACGTTGGGATCATCAAGACGTTTACGGATATTATGTAGGGCGTGTTTTAATTCAGCGCCGCTCTTCTGATCGCGCAGTTTTTTCAAATCGGAGAGGAATTTATCTTTCATATAAGCTCTGTCAAAATTAAATTAGAGGTTATGTTGTACATTTTTGAAGGTTATATCTATAACCTAACTTACTTGCACTGAATTTCGACATCTTGTAGCAATTTCTTCAGCCTGTGTTGTAATAATTCCACACTTTCATCGTTTTTAAAACCTACAGATGTTGTCAAACAAGTCTGGTCCTCTTCTGATAGAGAATAAGACACAAAAGTGTAATTCCCACTAGATAATTTCACGCGTAGCGTTGTCTGTTGATCCACATCATTATAAAGCAATATATTCATCTTCATATTGCAAGATTCCCGAACTCCGAGATGATAGAATAGTGTACTTTGTTGAGTTGCAAGTGAAACATCGACAATTGCAACATCAGCGGTGTAAATGCCGCTTATTTCATCCGATTCACCAAAATCTAACTTTTCAAACTGAAAATACACATGAAATTCACTTTATTTGCTTGCTTATGTTTTATATTTACCTGTATATGATGTAAATTAGCGCCTAGATTCTCACAAACAAGTTTAACTTCTTCAAAGGCTTTCTTTCGGTGTGCAAGTTGGTGCGTTTCGTTGATGTCTATCACACAGACGACGTCCATTTGCGGACGGGTGCTTACTGTGCTGATTGTGCTGCTTGAAGGCAGTGCGTGGGCGGTGGCGGAGAGATCACTGAAGGAACTCATGCTGTCGATGCTTTTACAGTCTAAAACAAATTAAAAGTTTAGAAAAATGCGTGTAAATTTTGACATTTGACATCCAGACATCCAGAAAAAGTTTTAATTTTATCAGTTACACTTAAAATTAATAAATTTGTACTTGGAAGTCAATATATTCATACGAATGTATTGTTTTCTTGAATAATTAATGATTGACTAGTTAAAGTTCACTAGAAATCACATCCTGCGTGACTTTTCGTATAAATATCATGATTGTCAACTGTTTTACGAAATGTTTGTAAATTTTGACATATGACAACTTTCCGAAAGATTTTTACACTTAACTCTTGATATTTACACATTATTAACTAATTTTTAATATAATTTTACTAGAATTAACGTGCTGGATGATATTTTTGATTATTTTCGTATTAAATGTCAAATATTGCTTGTTTATTGTTTGTTACTCACCGATATCAGCCTCGGGCACGGCTAAGTGTGGCATGATGGCACAGTGGCACTAAAAATAAACACAGACGACGGGAAATTCGTCGAAACGATGGCAACTTATGTAACGTCGCAGCGGGTCCAAGCGCGTAGGCGTTGATTGTGCAGGACTGTGCAGACGGACAGAAGACGAGCGTGATTGTCGCATGTTTTGCACCGCGACACGTGAAATTGAAATCGAAAGCGAAACGATTTCGATCACCGTGTCCACTGCACTGCTGCACCAAAGCAGTGGTGGTGGTGGTGGTGCTGTCCGCGTTTCTCTGGCGACGTGACTGCGAAAGATTTCCGTTCCGCGAGTAGTGTGTTATTTTTATTCGATTTTATGTTGCGTGGTGTCGGCTCAAGGTCACGACGTACGCCGCGTTGTTTGAATCAAATGTTTGTTTGTTTGGCGAATTGTACGCGCCGCGTGAGCGGTTGCCTGGATAGATTGTTGTGGGTCGATTGAATGTTTAACAATGCGATAAATCTGCGATTAATAAGGTGCGCCGTGTTCGTGTGCGTGGGCGGGTCGCACAAACATACAAATCACGGCACGGCGACAACTGCGACTCGCCTCGGGATTTAACTGTCGTAAAACGCCTGCATAATCTGGTTTTATAATGATTTCAGACATTTTTATGTGTAATTAACGTAGGAATCTTTGTTTGAACTGAAATCAAGATGAATAATCTTATCTTACACGTGAATTTGCGATTTTGAGATGCGCAGAATGCGTAAATCTATGTTTTAACATAGGCAACCATTAATACACCATCGGCCATTACAAAACTTTTAAAAATTAGTGTATAACGGGTTGCCTATGTTAAAACCACGTTTAACTTGTATTCGTTTGGTTTTTTCGTTATCAAAAATCGTGTTTGAAACTTTATAGTCTAATCACGCTGATATTCCTGTTGTTCCGGAACACATTGCCACACACAATTGGCGTACTCTTATCATTTCCACCAACTGGTTTTCACAGTTTGCTTCAATAAGTTGCAACAGTTACAAGTTAAATTAACCGAACTATTTGAAAAATTCGCTCAGACGTAAGAATTTATTGTAAAAACACGCACACGTGGGTGTATATTTAGTTAAAATGGATTTAAAAGGTAACGTGATAATATTTAATCAAAACGACCTTCACACTTGCCCTTGTGGCAGGTATTTGTATTAAACCCATACGAAACTAAATTAAAACAAAATGAAAAACAGCATTCAGTCATAAAAATTTGAACGTTTTTCACACGTCACGCGTTAATCAATTGTCCATTGTAGCGGAAAATAAATGTTTATAACCCAGTTGCAAGTGTTTGCATCGTTTAAATCAATCACAACAAATCGGTTATTCAATATTTTGAAGGTTAACTTCCCACACACCAATCGCGCGACTGTCAAAAAACAGTCGTCGTTCGTTTGTTTGACAACGTTAACAATGCAATCAAGTCGCGAGCAGCGCAGCGTCTACAACTGCAACAAATCCTTGTAATTTGCCATCGTTACACGCGCGCCGCTTAAAGAATCGCCATTAATAACTGCTATCACACGCTGATTTCGTACAGTAAACAACCTGCAAGCGACGACGCCTGGATAAAATGTAACAATTCCCAGACAGTAAAAACGTAGGTATAATTGATTACAATTTGAAACGCTGCGCTTGCAACATTTATAATCATATCTATAAACATTGTTTGTGTAATTAATACGTATACAACGACTAATCAGCCATTGCGGTTGTCATTTCATCCATTGCTGTAGTTTGACAGTGAACAGAAACAAGTGTTGTTTATTTTAAAGATGGTAACTGAAAAATTCCTCGTCATGATCGCGTCGGAGGCTTTTATCGCTGATAACTCGTAAACGCGATGCCATACAGTAAATATCCACGCATGAATCTATTCACAATTAAATTCTACATTTAATACATCATAAATTTATAGAAATACTTGTCTGGGTCAAAAGTTATGCGCTAATTTTGTTTGGTAGGTGATGGAGGATAGTCTGAGCGTGAAATCGAACGAATCTGTGGCCACAAGCGACGAGTTTGACTTCGTCTACGACAAGTGGGAGAAGGATAAGACCTGTGGTGATCAAGCTTCGGCTGTGGCAAGCAGGACGCCGACGACGCCGACGCTGGCAGTCACCGGCGGCGACGTTTCGTCGCTAGCGCACGCCATGACAGAAGTCCTGCGGGAGAACGATGATGCTGGAGAGTGTAAAGTAGGCCAGTCCATGTTTTACATCTCGCAGGGACTCACACCTACGGAGAAACAGGACGCGATGAAACCGGATTATGAATTTGAGGAGGAAGATGAAGGTATTTTTTAAATTCAAAATATTTTATTAATTTTTGATGTTTTTATAATTTTAGTCTCAGATGTTGATCAAGATTGTACCATTTTCAATGGTATTAAGTATCTGGGAGCTGCGAATATCATCGCGCCGAAGTGCGACGATGAAATTCAGCGGAACATCGCCATTTTGAATGAGCAATCGGCTGAGAACGGTATTAAAGTGTCTGTTTCAGTGCCATCGTCCTCACAGGGACTTGTCGTGTAAGTTTACAACAAAAATCACTATTTTTGTTTATTTTTCATTAATTTATTTAAATTTCTTTGAAGTTTATACGATGCTTCAACGAATTCGGTGATTGCTCGTTATGAAATCCACCGCATCTTGTATTTCTGCGCCGGGGTGATTAAAACAGCCGAAGCCAGTTGTTTCGCGTTCACGTGGTCGCATGGCGATACCCTGGAGGCGACCATCTTTCAATGTCACGTCTTTCGGTGTGATATCGCCGAAGCAGTCCCGCGGGTTTCCGGGTGTTTCGTGAAGGCGTTCGAGCGTGCAGTCGCCGCAACACGATCCATGACCTCATCGATTATATCCAGCACGGATAATATGTCGGCTTCCTGTACGACTTTATCAGAAGCACGGCATGTTATGTATGTTTTTGAGGTTAATTTAGAGATTAAGGAGGATGATGGACGTGTAAGTGTTTTATTATTACTTTTTTTCATTTAGGGATTAAATATAATTATTTATGTTTTTTTATTATCAGGGTTATGCTACTGTAGCAAAAGACCGTAGTGGTTTCCGCCTGCGTTGTAATCTCGACAAGCAGATTTGTCTAAACATCAAACAAGTATCGGATGAAGGACAAATCCTGCACATTGAGCGCTGTTTCGGTGTCCTGCTAGCGCCCGGCCGCCATTTGCGCAGTTCCGACATGCAGTTGCTCGAAATGATCGAAACTTCTGTACCCAGTGGTAATAAAAACACATGCGCTGTATCCGCCTGCTGGGACGCATCAGAAGATGCATTTGCTGCATTAAACGTCGAAAGTCCCAAAGATGGCCGCCAGTATATGACCATCGCTATAGATTTAGTCATCCGAGGTATACAGGAACCTGTACGGTTCCACATTGAAACGCCTGTGAAGATATGCAACCAAAATGACAGGTTTTGGTTGTTTCAAAAGCGCGGATTAGTACAACAGTTCTTTTTGAATTTAAAAGAAGTATGTATCAACCAAACACATAGTATAATAATAATATTAATATTTTAACCTTGTTTGTTGTTTGTTATCAGACGATAAACGAAAATGCTGACGTCATTTACGAAGTCGTCGGGATGGAAACCTCCGGCGAGTTGGACCGCAACCGCCTGAATCTCACCCTGAATCTATCCGGACTCATCAATTCACCGAGTATCACATCCCTGGATACAATGACACCGAAAGATGAGTATCTCTCCGACGGGGATGAGCCGTTATTGAGTGGTACTGGTTTAGTATCCAAGGATTGTCCGGATGATGTGCTTGGTTTATGGGGTGATGTCCTCAACAAATGGAACACGACAAATCAACGCCCTAAACAGTTAAGCAGTCTGGTTAAACTAGGCATACCGGAAGCTCTGCGAGGAAAAGTCTGGCAACGTTTAGCTGGAACAGATGAAAACACTCAAATGATGGAAACCTACCGGATATTAATCACCAAAGACAGTTCCTGTGAGACTGTCATTCAGCGAGACATCGCGCGCACCTTTCCTGCGCATGATTTCTTCAAACAAGTCGGCGGACTTGGACAGGATTCACTTTATAGAGTTAGCAAGGCGTATGCTGTGTATGATGTTGAGGTTGGGTACTGTCAAGGGTTAAGTTTTCTTGCTGCTACGTTGTTGTTACATGTAAGTGTTGAAAAAACAAAATGGTGGATTTTTTTTATTTGAGGTTATTTTATAGATGCCAGAAGAAGAAGCTTTCTGCGTGTTGGTGAAACTTATGTATGACTATGGCCTGCGTGATTTATACAAGGATGGTTTTGATAATTTGTATTTGCGTCTGTATCAGCTGAATAAGTTAATGGAGGAGCAAGTACCGCAGTTGTATCGGCACTTTACCGAGCATAACATTGAGACGCACATGTTTGCGTCGCAATGGTTCCTCACGCTGTTCACGGCGCGTTTTCCGCTCTTTTTTGTTTTTCATATTATTGACGTGTTTCTGCTGCAAGGCGTGGATACGCTGTTTCAAGTCGCGCTTGCGCTGTTAATGGTGAGTTTAATATAAAAATATCAACTTATTGAAAAAAATAATTATGTTTTATTTAGATGTCAAAAAAGGATTTAGTTTCGTTGGACTTTGAAGGAATATTGAAATATTTCCGTGTTTCCTTGCCGAAAAAGATTCGTACCGAGCAGTTCGCAAAGGAGTTGATTAAATACGCATGCGCTTTGAAAGTCAAAAAGTTAAAGAAGTACGAAGCGGAGTTTATCGCACTTAAAGGTATTTCCTATTTAGTTTACTTTATAACATAACCTCAACTCAAGCCTGTTTCTTTGTAACCTGCAATTGCATGTGAAGCATGAATATTTCTTTGCTACACTTTAGACTAGATCATTCTTACTTGTCGTGTTGCACAATGAGTGTATCACACTATGTAGACAGCTGGGAAAATATCATATTGGATTCAGAGGCAGATAGCATGGAGACGCAGGCGAGCGAAGTGGAGCAGCTGCGATTGGTTGTCACGCGGCAGGACGACGAGCGCAAGATGATGCTGGACGAGATCTGTCAACTCAAAGAGATGTTTAAGCGAGAAGTCGAGCAGGCAGAGAGTGTGCAGCGAGAGAACGCCGCCAGTATTGCTGATTACAAGCTGATTCGACATCGATTGGATAGTCAACTTAGTGCTGTCACCGCCGAATTGGATTTACTAAAAGTATTTAAATCAAAATTCAATTCAAAATAAATATTAATATGTTTTGTTTAGTCACAAGTTAGTAAGTGCGACGCATGCGCAAAGTATATCAATGGTAAGTGCATGTCAGAAGAAGGCGATGGCGATAACGTGCCTACAGAGAGAGTGAGAGAGCTGGAGTTTCAACTGGCGCGGGCGAAACTTGCGCAGGTTGAAGCCGAGTGTAAAAATCAGGTTGGTTGCCTAACCTATCTACAATCCCTCTGTTAATTTCTGTCATTTAGGATTTGACACATCAACTGCGCTCGACCGAGAACGAATTAAACTCTTCGAAGCGCACCTGGGGTCCATGGCTGTCAAAAACATTGACATCCATCAAAGAAGTGGCGAACAAGAAAGATTTCGCCGGTTTCCCGCAGCCTACGTTCATCTCACACGTAAATCCTACACCAACGCGTCGTGATAGCGCACCGCACTCGCTCGATTCGCGCTATCAGCCGGGTTTGCTGAAGGATTCCGCCAGTTGTAGCTCTCTCAAAACGCACAACTAACACGGTAACATGTACACATGTACTTAGTTCACATACACATTCACATACTCACAAACAAGAAACATTCCCGTGTGTTTAGTCAGGGTTTGCGCGTCCATGTTAGCAAATATGTTCAGTTTGAAGGCCCGTGCCATTTTTTTTTCAAGTCACTTATACGATATATTTATGTACACGTATTGTATGTATATGAATAGTTAGTTTGTTTGATTATTTCGCGATCAGCAGCCATGTTTTCCTTAGCGCTAGCCTAAGTATTAGGTTTTTATTTATTTTATTCTGTTGCAAATCAATCGCGTGGTTCGATTTTTTCGTTTTATTATTACATTAACAACAAAAGTATATATTTATTATATTATAGGGTCCAAAACAATATATAAATATATTGCTTTAAATGCAAAAATAAGTCTTACTAGTTTTGGTTTAGCGGAAACGACTAGAAATACCACCACCGCGACTGTCCGAATGTGAGCTGAGTGTGTCCGCCATCTTCTCGACAACATTGCAGCTGCCGTACGGTTCTTTGATGTGCACCTGGCGGCCTAACTTTTCAAAATGGCCGACGACTTCATCCGGAAACGACGGATTATGATCATCTAAATGTTTATTTCATAACCTATATTATTCCGATTTCTTTTATATTTTATGTTTACTAACCTTCAAAACCAACAGAGCCGTCGTTAAACAAGTTGAATCTGGGTATTTCCACGCCGGTAGTCACATTATTACCGGCGATAAGCAGCCCGGAGAGGACTTGGCTTGCTGTAGCGATATTATTTGCGCCGAGGATGAGTCTGCGTCCACAAACAACTTCGGCATCGGTGACGATGATTGGTACACGACTACACGCGATGTTAACCGAAGTTTTGACGTCGGTAATGTATCCAGCAGGGTTTAATTCACGCGACCCAAATAGTTGAAACATTCCCCTGCAGTTTTAAACGTTAAACTTGTAAAATATTAAGTTATGATTGCTTACGTGACTAACGAAACGTAGTTATCATCTTTATCAATAACTGCGATGTTGGACGATGTGCCTTCGTGATAATTACTCGTGATGTTCAAGTCTTCATAGAGTAATTTGGTTGTTTCGCCGATATGATAGTAATACTCAGCGTCTTGCACCGCCGCCATTTTGGTAAAGTTATTCTGACCGATGCGCTGCATATTCATTAACAGTTCCGGTCCGATAGATGGCGCATTGGGTACGCAGATATTAAACTCATTTAATTTACTGCACAGCGCTGTCGATGAGGTCGGGGTGTTTTCTAGTGTAATATAACTTCTTAAATCCTCTTCGGCGATGTCTGCGTAGCTCTGCAAAGTTTCCGCGAGTTTCGGTGTGATTTTCGCGAATTGCCCGGCTTCAAGATGGCCGTAGAGTGACTGGACATTCGCTGTATCAATCGCCAACGCTAAACTTTTCGGTATGAAAAACCCGCGCTGCGCTAACAAGATGGCGGGCTCGAGTAGTTGCCGCCAGGTCATCGACGCATGTTGCTGATGGATATATGACAAACCAATCACAAGTCGAGGTAGAATTTCAGCGATTTTTGTGTTTACATTGCGTCGGAATGTTATCACCTGTGGTGGGTCACGTGTACGATGGTTGTAAATCATAAACTGCCCTTCGCTAAACAAATAACCTCAAATTAAAAATGGCGTCCAAGTATAGGTTAAAACATGGAGAACATACGCATCTAGTCCGGTAAAATGTGGATTAACCACAGCCAAACAGAAAGCCGTCGCAATGGCGGCGTCAGCAGCATTTCCACCTTTTTTCAGGGTAGCTGTACCAATTTCCGAACATTCCCGACTGTCGCTCGCCACGCTACCGTGCGGCACAACCTAAAACCACACAAAGAAATAAAACTTCATATTAACTTTAAAATATTTATTTATTAAAGTTCTACGTGATTTCTTCTCAATGTACATTTTATATATACAGTTTGACATGTTTCGCCCTGAGGGCATCTTCATAAACTAATAAATAAATATATTCATACATAGGAGAGAAAAAAAAACACAATACATATGTATTGTTGCATGAAGATATGAAGATAGCTGTAAAAGTGACTATTCAGAGCACCGTACGAAGTTAGCAGTAAAAGTTACTCGTGTTCAGGGCACCGTACGAAGGTAGCGGTAGAAGTGACTCGATTCAGGGCACCCTACGAGGCTAGGGATAATAGTGACTTTATTCAAGGCACCGTACGAAGGTAGCGATAGATGTGACTCGATTCAGGGCACCGTACGAAGGTAGCGATAGAAGTGACTCGATTCAGGGCACCGTACGAAGCTAGTGGTAAATATACCTCGTGTTCAGTTTATGAAGATGCCCTCAGAGCGAAACATGTCAAACTCAATATATAAATTGTAAATCCAACAGAAATCACGTAAAACTTAAATAAATAAATATTTCTAAGCTATACATTGAATTACGTATATTATTCATCAATGAAACTAATAAAATTCATAATTACTTGATAATATTTACCTGATAATCGCCGTAATAGATTTGTAATAACAACGCAAAGGTAATTACAACACTAAGCACACCAAATGAGGTGCTTACAAGCCGCGACCCGCCTAGACAATCATCGCCCGAGAAACAACTGCTGCAATTCCAGCTTTTTTGACGTCCCCCAGACTTTAAAGGTATATCTTCTCTAGTTTCATGCGCTAAAAACAGCCGAAATAACATAATAATAAACGCGGTGTAAATATTTACTTACAAGCGTCCGACGCCATTGAAATTTTATGCTGTTGCGGTGTTTATTTCGAGACGTACGAATCGCGACTGCTGAGTGCGGAGTGAATAACGGTACGCAGTAAAAGAAAAGAAAAAGTTCAACGTGTTGGCTTTGCTTGCACAAGCATCAACCACACATGTACTCTTGGTTGCATACATTTAGGCGCAACAATCCACCAACAAACAAAATAATTGTGTGCGCAGTTTTTTTAATCCAACATTAATATACAACTAAATCAAACTAAACCTAGGGCGCGTTCTAGATATAAACTTAAAATGGATTAAGTATGATAAAATAAACGCTACACTAGAATAAATATATCGCCTATAAGAGAGCTGCGCGCGCACGTACACAACACTCAATTTTTCTTCAATATTTCCAAGATTAAGATAAAAAATCTCATTTCCAGCACCAGAGTTAATCCTGAGCAATCGCCAGCGGCTTCTTGCCGCCTCCAGCCAAGACACTACCACTGCTCTGATGCGCCTGCAGCACCGCAATCGCCTCCTCCACCTTGGCCCGCAGCGACTCCTGATCTTCAATCATATGAATCAACTCGGACGTGTCAATCTCCAGCAACATGCCAGTAATCTTACCCGCCATCTCCGGGTACATCTTCTCTACATGCGGAAACAACTTAGCACCGAGTATCTGTTTCTGATCCTCAGGCGTAGCCGACGCCAGCGTAGACGCATTCAACGGACCAATATCGCCGCCATTACCCAACGCCACAGTGACAGGTCGAATCAAATGATTATTCGCTGTATATTTGCTATTCGGGCGTGAATGTATAGTCTGCCCACCGCCACTGCCACGCGTATTAACCAAACCACCACCACCGCTGCGATTTGAGCTGGCGGCAGCCGCCGATGGACGGGATGACACCCGTACCAAATTATTAGCCAACGTAGGGTAGGTACCATTCGGACGCATGGCGGTTCCAGCCAACCAGCGTGGCGTAGATCTAATATGATTCATGTTATAGAAGCGGTGACCTTGCGCCACCGCCGGCATGATAAACTGCGGTGTAGTCGGATACAAATTCGGCTGGATGCGTATACGATGCAAATGCGACGCAATAAACGCTTTTCTATCCTCTTTACGTTGTGCCAACGCCACATAAATGGGTTTGGAACCAATCATCTTCCCATGCATCTCCATCAACGCTTTGGTGGCCTCCTCGGGTGTAGAAAAGCAAACAAAACCAAAACCCTTGGACCTACCATCTTCTATCATCACCTTCGCAGAGGTAATGGTACCATACTGTCCAAACTCCTTACGTAGGCGGTGATCATCAATGGTATCATCCAGATTCTTTAGGAATAGATTCACGCCTTGTGTGCGATTGTATCGCTCTGTTTTGACATCATCGTAACGTCGTTTTAATTCTAATTGACGTTCGGCTTTCTTCTGTGCTTTGGCCACGTACATTTTCTGTCCGCAAATCTCCTTCTCATGTAAGTCTTTAACAGCGTTTTCTGCTGATAGCGGGTTATCAAACGCCACAAAACCAAAACCTTTGGAAGACCCATCAGAGTTACGCATCACTACACAACTGGTGATCTTCCCAAAGGGACTGAACAATTCATACAACTTTCCTTCAGTCATCTCCATTAAATTCTTAATGTAAATATTGGTGAATATCTTTGGTTTCACCAACATTTGCTTGCAGCGCTCCTTATGTGGAATAAACTTCCCAACATACACTTTCTTTTGGTTCAATAGCATACCATTCACTTTTTCAACAGCTCGCTTGGCTGCTTCTTCTGTTTCAAAATGAATGAAACCATATCCTTTGCTAATGCCATTCTCATCCAGCATTACCTTACAGCTGAGGATATTCCCAAACGCCGAGAATGTATCATACATACTTTTATTGTCGATGTTTTTATCCAGGTTTTTAATGAATAGATTACCGATGCCAGACTTGCGCAGTGATGGATCACGTTGTGACCACATGATGCGGATGGGTTTGCCTTTGATGAGGTCGAAGTTCATTGTGTCGAGGGCGGATTCAGCGTCGCCTGGTTGTTGGTAGTTTACGTAGGCATAGCCGAGGCTGCGTCGCGAAATGGCGTCGCGGCACACGCGCAGTGAGAGCACCGGGCCCACCGAGGAGAACTTCTCATAGAGGGTTGCTTCAGTCACGTCGGGGTGCAGATCGCCCACGTACAACGCCGCCATGTGGAAGCACCAACTCATGCTTCAGCACGACTTGAGGGACGACAATTCAGAGCTGGTGTGTTTGGTGCGGCTTTACTTCTTGAATTATTTAATTATTTTATTTTAATAAATAAGGACTTATTTTTTTAGGTTCCGCTTTTTTGGTTTGCTCTCAGCTCTCTGCTGGTGGTGAAACTTTGTTTCGGAAACTCGTTGTTTGGCACGACGGTTATTTTTTTGTCGCTTGCAAAGTCGACCTGATGTAGGATTTTCAAACATTCATAGCGGTCTAGATTTTTGAAAAGTTGTGAAAACTTTTGTACGCATGCGCAGTTCATACAATATGCTAACAATATTATTGAGATATTATTGAGGTTAAACACATGTTGTGCTTGTATCAATCAAACTCTATAACACATTTCTTTTGTAAAAACTTGAATTTAACATATAATAATGGGTAAAAAACGTAAGGTACAAGAAGAAAAGGATGATAATGAGTACGACCCAGTCCCCAAGCACTTGGTGACTGCCCACGTGAAGAATCAAGAAAAACGTCTCATCATTATTCTTGAACAAGCTCATCTTGAAAGTGTTAAAGTAAGTTTAACACATAAAAAATAATATAAAACTATGTATATTTTTATATGCAGGTTGGTAATGCGTTTCAATTGCTAAACTGTGATGATCACATCAATATATTAAGGAAAAACAATAGAGAACCTGGTGAAGTAAGGCCTGACATTACACATCAATGTCTTCTTATGCTTCTGGACAGTCCACTCAACAGAGCAGGCTTGCTACAAGTCTACATTCACACTAAAAATAATGTCTTGATTGAAATCAATCCACAAACAAGAATTCCAAGGACTTTTAAGAGATTTGCTGGCTTGATGGGTAATAATTTACTATCTTTTTGTGCTTTTTATTTGAAATTTTATTTTCTAGTACAATTATTGCATAAATTTGCTGTGAGAGCAAATGATGGGCCTATGAAACTCCTGAAAGTGATTAAGAATCCTATCACACTTCATCTGCCAGTTGGTGCAAGAAAAGTTGCTATGTCTTTTTCCTCAAATAAGGTATTAAACTGTAGGGAATTGGTGCCTAAAGGTGAGGACCCAATTGTGTTTGTGATTGGTGCAATGGCGCACGGCCATTTGGACGTGGACTACACAGAAGACACGATTTCGATTAGTAATTATCCGCTGAGCGCTGCTTTGACGTGCACCAAGTTGTGCAGTGCGTTTGAAGAAGTCTGGGGCGTTTTATAGTCTAAAATATATTAAAAACAAATGAAAAGTTGAATATTTTTGAAATTTTATTTCATGTCATTATTGTAGTTTGAATGGAGTGGCGCTAGTTGTACTATTGTTTAGGTTTAGTTCCGGCGACCGCGTTGGAGGGCGCTGCGGTGCCTAGACAAAAGTTTTCTTGAGAAATGGAAAGAATGTAATTGAGAATTCGTGGAATGTTTAATTTTATGTTGAATATAGGCCATTAGGGTAATGATGGGGTGCTTAAATGCGATGTGACAACAGTCGGGTGGTTGATAGTGGTGAAGAAAGTTTTGAATGTTTGATTGGCGGACTTTCCAACGGAAAACAAAAGTTGTTTACTTTCGGCTGTGTGAACGTAGGTTTGTTTGGTTGAATTTTTATTTGAAAATTTTCGTGATTGCGTGTTTGAAAGTAAAAGTTTGCGATGATTTGTTGTGACGCCAGTGATTTCGCAATAATTCGCAACGTTGTGAGCTGTGCTCGTTGCGATGACGGCGAGAAGAGTTGCATCGGCTGCCATGGTTTTCATGTTATAACAACGGTTTTATTTGCAATTTTATTGCGAATGGCGAAAATTCGGAGCGTTTATGGGGCCTTGTGGCTGCTCACGGCCCCCAAAACAAGGGCACACGACGAGGTATGCGTGTGTGCGTGTGGCGCAATGTGTGGTTAGGTCTCGCGTTGGCCATTTGCATGACCTTAGCGCGCGCGAGCGAATCCATATATCGGAAAAGACGGGCGGACGAAATCCGCGCGCATCCCTTTGGAAAATCGGCGATCATCGCGCGGCGCGGCTCGAAAGTGGTCGGCAGCGCGTCGCGGCGCTCGTTCCGCACGATATCGCCGCGAGAAACGGCGCCGATCCGCCGGGATGCGGCCGCCTCGCGTGCCGAGGTGACGCCAAGTGGGTGTATACGCGGCGGCCATCATGGCAGTATGCGTCAAGCTTGGCAAGCGGGTCCGTAGTGAGTGCTGTGCGTGCCGTGTCGCTCTGGATTTTTCGCGATTTTTTACTGGATAACTCGCCGAGATGTGCAGGTAATTGCCGGAGGCGGTGAGCGCGACTGCCGCCCGTCGTCGGCGATATGCGAATCGCGACGGGCGGCCGCCGGGCGAGCGCGCCAAGCGAAAATGCGCACAGAGCGGCCCGCTAGCGCTGGCGCCATGTTTGTGTGTATTCACGGAGCGCGCGCGTTCTGAGGGCAGCGCAGCCGACGACCACGGCGACGACGTCACAGCCCGCCGGCCGCTTCCTACCGGAGGCGAGAAAGAAGACGCATTGACGGTATCCAGCAGCCGGCGGCTGCCGACGCTCACAGTGTCGCGAGTTTTCCCGCGTCCCGCAAGCGCGCACACACAGCCAGCGGCGTCGTCTCGCATGCAGCGTCCAAACCGCCGAAAATGCTACCTAAATACTACAATAGTGCTATTTAATTGTTCTTTCGCTTCTCGCTGACCCAAATTTCACGTATATTTACATAAAACGCCAAAATTAAGGTTAGATAAAGTGCGCATAGTGAATGTGAGGTGTGTTTTGTGTGTTGTAGGTTGAGCATGAAGTTTTAGAACTTTTGTTGAAAATATAATGTCCCTCGAGGGATGCATAGAGTGGCCATTCTGCACCCAAGCCAGCTGACTGACAAGCTCAGGTTGTCTCCTCCTGCAATCTTCTGTTTGTTGTAGCACAGTAGGTAAGCATCATTAGCGCCGGATTATCGAAAATCATTAGTATTGCATTTCTATTGTGTTATTCCAGAGGCTAACACAGCGTCGAAATGCAACAAGTCGAAACGCCGACTCAAAACAGTACGGTGAGTAGTAGTATTTTGTTTGTAATTTGTGTAGATTGTATTTTACAATGCGTGTTTTCGGTTTGTAGAACGGTGGCAAGATGGGTGACGCCGCGCTGAAGGAAAAAGAAGCGCCGCCGCGCATTGACGAGCCGGTAGAGCCGGTGAACGGCGTCGTGCAGCCGAAGGTGGTGCCGCCGGTGGCGCGCCCCGGCCGCGTCACCAATCAGCTACAGTTTCTGCAGAAGACGGTGCTGAAAGCGGTGTGGAAGCACCACTTTGCGTGGCCGTTTCACATGCCCGTCGACGCGAAGAAGCTCAACCTGCCTGACTACCACAAGATTATCAAACAGCCGATGGATCTCGGTACGATTAAGAAGCGCCTCGAGAATAACTACTATTGGTCAGGTCGTGAGTGTATCCAAGACTTTAACACCATGTTCACCAACTGCTACGTGTATAATAAGCCCGGCGAGGATGTGGTGGTGATGGCGCAGACGCTCGAGAAGGTGTTTCTCACCAAGGTGGCCGAGATGCCCAAGGAGGAGTTCCCGGTGGATCCGCCGACGAAAGGCGGCAAACCTGGTAAGAAGCGGTCGATGTCTAGTGTGCCCGGCACTCCTTTGGGTGCCGGTGGTGGCGGCGGCGGTGGAGGAGTTGGTGGTCTGCAAGCGAATGTGGTTGGACGAGGTCGGCCTGCGACGGTGTCTTCCACGGTCACGACGCCGGTGAACGCCGGGCTTCCGCTTGGCACGCAAGCACCGATTACAGTTCCGGGCAGTACGGCGACGACGACCATTGCGCCCGTACAACCGCCGCCAGTACAGCAACAGCAACAACAACAGCAAGCACCCGCGCAAATTCAAGTGCCCCCACAGCTGCCGACGATGCCACAGCAGATGGCGCCGAGTGGGTACCATCTGGGGCAGCCGATGGCGGCGGCCGCAGCAGCACTGGAACAGGCCGGAATGGCGGTGGCAGGCGCGATGGGTGGCGCAGTACTACCGCCGGCTCCGCCTGCGAAAGTAAAAAAGGGCGTGAAAAGAAAGGCGGACACGACGACACCGGGCGCCTCTGTTTTCGACTACAATGCTTCACTCGAAAGCAAGTCGGCGAAGATCTCCACGCGACGCGAGTCCGGCAGGCAGATTAAGAAACCACTGCGGCCTGAATTGGACGGTCTGGTGCCGTATGCGCAGCCGAATATCTCGCCGATGATTATGCCCGGCGCGATGCAGCACTCAGCGGCGCATAAAAACAAGGATAAACTCACGGAGGCGCTGAAGAGCTGCAATGAGATACTCAAGGAGCTGTTTTCGAAAAAGCACTCGAGTTATGCGTGGCCATTCTACAAACCTGTCGATGCTGAACTGCTGGGTCTGCATGACTACCACGACATTATCAAGAAGCCAATGGATTTGGGCACCGTTAAGCAGAAGATGGACGCGCGGGAGTACCGCACCACGCAGGAGTTTGCCGGCGACGTGCGGCTGATATTCACAAATTGCTACAAGTACAACCCGTCGGACCACGATGTGGTGGCGATGGCACGCAAACTGCAGGATGTCTTCGAGATGAAGTACGCCAAGATCCCCGACGAGCCGATGAATCGTGTCGGTGCTATGCCCCGTTCAGATTCAAGTTCATCCGGCAGCAGTTCGGAGTCTTCAAGTGAAACCGACGATTCCGAAGAGGAGCGCCGCAATAAGCAGCTGAAGATGCTCGAAAAGGAGGTAAATATCTGTGCTGATGATACTATTCTAACAGATGGCGGCATTGAAATGTGTGTTTTGTATTTATTGGCTCTGTTTGCGCAGCTGATTGCCATGCAGGAGAAGATGCGCAAGCTGGTCGAGGAGTCTGGCAAGAAAAAGAAGGAGAAGAAGCCGAAGGCGACCAAGGACAAGGCCGGTAAGAAGATGGTCGCGAATAGCAATGCGGCAGGTGGCGGCGGTGGCGGAGGCGCTGTTCTAGGCGCCGGCAGCGGAGCACCAGGCGCGGGCGTAGGAGGCGGAGGAGCGGGTTTGGGTAAGCCGGGTGCGCACGGGGCGCATCATGCCAAGTCTGCATCCCACCACCATCACCATCACTCGCTGCATTTCGCCGACAGCGTTGACGACAGCATCGCCAGCGTGGTGTCCGGTGCGGATCTCAAGCTGCTGGGCCACCACGTCGACAAGTACCACCACACGATGGCGGCTGCCGGCAACGCTGCAGCAGCTGCAGCGGCTAAAACACCCAAGAGTAAAGGTAAGATCACACCGATGCATAGTAGTGGCATACGCCGCGACGCCGTGCCTACTATAATTTGGTGTTGGTTTTACGGTTTGCTACAATCACCCCCCATCCCTCACATACCCACATCACACCATACACTTTCAATCTCTAGCTAATGCTTTGTATTCGCGACGCGCTTGAGTTTTCGTTGTACGGTACGAAATGAAGCACATTACATTAGCACACCTTCCGCTCTCTTGGTCTCCTCCTGCGAGAAGATTCTCTCTGCCCTCTCTGAACCCCTTGGCACACGCCCCATGCGCTACTTTTTTATTATATATCGATTGTGTAATTTATCTCTGTGTGTTCTTTTCGTTCATGTGCTCTGTTGACTTGCGTCCACTTAACGCATCGTTTGTGTGCTTCTTTTGGCGGTTTAGGCGTGCGGGGACCAAAGCCGGGAGGCGCGCAAGCCGGTGCGCCGAATTCGGTGGCGAAGCGGCCGAAGGCGAACAACAAAACGGGCGGCGCCGGTCGCAAAAAGTCGGCGGCCGTTGTGCCTGCCATGCCGTTTGACTCGGAGGATGAAGATAATGCGCGACCAATGTCCTACGATGAGAAGCGACAGCTTTCACTGGACATTAACAAACTACCCGGTGAGTATATCCACAATCCCATTAAAATTATTTGTGATTATTGTGTTTATTATTTATTGTAGGCGATAAATTGGGCCGTGTGGTGCATATAATTCAATCACGTGAGCCAAGCTTGCGCGATTCCAACCCCGACGAGATCGAGATCGACTTTGAGACGCTGAAGCCATCGACGCTGCGCGAGCTGGAGTCATATGTCGCCTCGTGCCTGCGCAAAAAGCCACGTAAGCCCTACTGTAAGTTCCGTTACTCTCGTTACGTACTTCGGAGGCGCGCTCACACGCTCACCAGACCACCGAGGGTAGCACACTTGATCATTTCAATCAAGCCACACGTAAAAGTTAAACGAAAAAAAGAGAAATACAAGTAAAAGTGTGCTACGTGGCGTACGTAATTGGAACTAAACACATTTTACTTAATTTTTATTACATTATTTTCAAAATTCGCATGGTAGATGAATCGTCATTCGAAGACGATTCTGATTGGTGTAGGGTGCATTTCGAATTCAATTCATTTGGCAATTCGTTGGCAAAATGACTGTGCATGTGATCAGTTGTTGCAGTAATAGTTTGCTCTCATCGCTCTGGTTATCTGGTGGAGGTATTATCTTGCCTTAAGTGTGCGTTCATTTCGTTATTGTCCTACGTGTTTGCACTGCGCATGCCTTGCTGACTTGTGAGTTTTCTTGTGGCGTTGCAGACAAAAAGATGCCCGGCAAGTCGAAAGACGAACAGATCGCCGAGAAGAAACAGGAATTGGAGAAAAGACTGTCCGACGTCAACGACAAAATCGGCAATACCACTAAAAAAGGTCCCAAGAAAGGTAAATTGCAAACATTACATACTAGTTTTAACCCGCGAATATCTAAAGTTGCTTCCGTACGCGTCTGTAGTCACTGAAGAAGTAACAATGAAGTTGAATGGCGGGAAGTTTAAAATGGCTGAAAGTATAGTCTATGGAAGTATAGTGTACAGTCTCCAGTGCAGTCAATTGGATTTGATGTTGACGTAGCTGTCGGTAATACAGTGTGATAATACAGTGTGATGGTACTATATTACTTAGGTTTGAGCTTCATTGCTGGAATGCTAGATGGCGTTAAAGTAGTCAAATAGCCAGATGCAGAGGTATTATTGGCTAAACTATTTCTTTATTTTATTTAAAAAATAATTTTTTTATTAAATAAAAAGTAGCCTATAACCATTCGGGGACCACTAAGAATATGTGTACAAATTTTCATGATGATCGGTTAAGTAGTTTTGGTGTGAAAGTGTAACAAACATCAGGACTTTCGCATTTATAATATTAGTAGGGATTTACTAGTTTTGTTTATTTGAGACGCAAAAACTCTTCAAAATTTTAATAAAAATGCATTTTGTTAGTTTTTAAGTGAAAAAATACGAAATTAAATATAGAAAATATTAGTAGGGATTAATTACATAGAAAATGGATATTAATTGTTGTAAATGATTTATTTCCAGATGAGAAAGTTGATCCGACGGGAGCTGGCGGCGGTCCAAGTGGCCGCCTCTCGTCCAGTTCGAGCAGTTCCGATTCGGACAGCAGCAGTTCAAGCCTGTCGAGCAGTTCGAGCGATTCCAGCGACAGTGAAGCAGGTTAGCTCTCTACTATCATCATCTGCGGCTGCAATGTGCGCGTGCACATTGCAAACTCGATTCCATTACCTAACAAACAAACAAACAACACACACCCACACACACACGTAATGTAAAATTAAACTAATTCTAGGATAAATTGAACGCGCGTTAAACATTGTAAAAAAAAAATAATCAAATCAAAAGAAAAAACACTTGTGTTGCTTCGGTTATATGATCGTGTTTATTCTCAAACTTGGTGTGCCATCCGGGGTGGCGCAAATAATCTCACACGCGTTTGTTATTAATTAATCGACGGACTCGAATAAGTTTTAGACGTAGCAAGAAACCTATCAGCAATGTGTTCGTATTTTAATGTTTGTTTAATTTATCTCCTCATCTATATACGGCACTCTAAAACAAAACACACACATTAGCGAAATTGTTGATTGTGGTGCAGTGCAGTGCAGTAATTTAGAGTAAAAATGCGCGCGATTAAAACATGAAAAGAACTACACACTCGTACGTAAACTGATCTATAATTGTGTAAATAATAGTGTTGTGAGAATGGGAGCGCCTTTTATATAAAAATATATATTATATATTAAATTTAACAATTGCATCCGCGATTAAACAAAAATACACGATAAATACACATACACGTACACTGATACATAACGCATCGCATCGCGTCACATAAATATTGATGATATGATGTAAAACGTAACGCAAAACAAAACAGAAAAAGAAACTATTCAAAATGGACGCCGCATCATTTTTGATTATTATTATCAATCGCAAATCGTCGTCGTCGTTGTTGTTTTTTAATATTGGCGCAGTGTGTTGTTGTTTTTCTTTTTATATATTCTTATTCTTTGGATTATTATTTGATGATTTGTTGGGAGAGATTCGAAAATGTCGGCGACGTGTTCCATCCTTCGTACATGTTAAACAATAACACGATGATGGTTGTGTTCAGCCTTGAGTGCACAAAATGTGTTGGAGCGTCTGGCAGCTATGGTCGCGGCCATGCAGAGTCAGTGAAACAGAGAAAGAGCGAAAGAGCAAGAAAGAGAGTTTTATTTTTTCGATTATTTTCCTGGCATTTTTAGCGTCATTTCTCGTTCGACATGCGCAATAACAACCAGTACTATATTTATATTAACAGCAGCAGCAGGAGAGAGAGTGAAAGAGTCGTGTGGTGCTGAAAGCCAAGTAATCACACAGTAAAATCGGGTCGAAAGTTTTCGGGGCGGGGGATGATTTAAGTTTTAAGTTTTTCTTTATTATTATTATTATTGTTGTTGGCAGTCTGGGCAGGCGAAAACGGAAGAAAAAGAGCAGACAATGTGTGTGGCGGCTGAAATCGTCAACTCATATTTGATTCTTTGTTTTCTTACAACTCACGGTGTGTAGGCAGGCAACCAACATATCTACTTATCTATAAACACTTAGTGTATGGTTGAGGTTTGTTGTTGTTGTTGATGTTGTTGATGTTTTGTTTTATCGTGACTGTGGCGCTGGCCTCCATCCACATTGTTTGTACTCAAGATGACCCACCCACCCCCCTTGAAAATGCATTTTGAAATTTGGACACGACACGAGAGGCAGGCGGATAATAATATGACAAAAAAAATGCGACGCGAGTGGTGTAAATATGACTTATTATTATTATTATTATTATTACTATTATTATTATGATAGCGTGTCGGTGAAGATTTTTACTTTTGTATATTACAAATCAAATCAATTGATGTTTGCTTATTTTGTAGCACCGGCTCCTCTGCTGCGCGTGCGCGCGCACACGTGCGGAGGAGCGCATTACAAAACGCAAAGTAGATGATAAGAGATAGCAGCAGGACGCGTACACATCCATACACAAGAAAAAAAACACACGGTCGAAATTCAATTTAGTACGTAAGCGAATGTAAAGTATGGTTGTACATACTGATTATGAATTGATTTTTCCTTCCTCTCGGTTAGAAGTACGCTGTTTTTTTTTTATATATATGACACACGACATATACACGAAACACACACGTGACATAAAACGAAGTCTTTTTTTGTATTATATCTAACGTTAAATTTCAGTCTTGTGTAATTTAAAAAGTACATAATATTAAATGAACTGAGAATGGAAATGAGAGAAAAAACCACAAAAAGGATGCGTAAAGTAATAAACACATTGATTGTTTATATATAATATATATATTATATATAATATATATTTGTTTGTATGTACACTTGGCAAATACCTTTAATTAATTAACATAAATATATTTACTTGTCATTTTAAACATCTCTGAAGGTTGTTGATGAAAACTGGTTGTTATTGCACTTGTTGTTGTGTTGTTTTCTCTGTGTGGCCGACATTTTTTGTGAGCACTTTGAGGTTGGCGGCAACAGGAGTTGTGTTTAGGTAGCGTTAGGATGGGGCGTGTGGGCGCGGACGTCGCATAGGTTTTGTGCTAACGGCGCGAGTGCGTCTCGTGTTTGTAGGTGGCACAGGAGGCGGGGCTGGCCGACCACCAAAGAAAAAGAACAAAAAGTCACCGAATCCGTCGCACCCGCCAACCGCGCACGCCCACCAACATCCGCCAGTCACACAAGCGCAACAGCAGCAACCACCACCCACACATGCACCTCCACCACAACAACAACCACAGCAGCAGCAGCAGCAACAACAACAACAGAATAATGCGGTGAGTGTGCATCATCTTCAGATGATTGTGATGTGTGATTGTGATGATTATGAATCTATTTCTAGAAACACAATGCGCAACAACAACAACAACAGCTCACACAAATGGAACAGCACCACCAACACCTGCGGCAGATGGTCAATGCCCATGAGCAGCAGGCGGCTGCCAATGCAGCCGCTGCCGCCATGTTGGGTAATCATATTGTTAACAACAATAAGGCGCGCGTGGTGCCGCACGGCGGCAAGGGCGGATTGATGTCTTCGAGCGCGGCACTTGCGCCACAACATCAGCTTACCAAGCAGCCGATTGGCGCTCCTCTACCTACGCCATCGCCTGATAAACCGAAGCCAAATCAATTGGCGGCATCGGTCGTGTCGCCACTAAACGCGCAGGCTCATTTCACAGATCCGCTGGAGCAGTCGCTCGCCAGTCTCGAGCACGACATCAAGGTGGAGCCGTTGGAGGCCATGGGCGGGTCGCAGCAGATGCAGATGCAACAGATGCTCGGGCTTAGTCCGGCTATGCTTGTTGCGCAGGCAGCGCACATGCAACAGTCGGATATGAAGCCCGGATTGGCTGGGTTGGTTGGTATGATGGCGGGTATGCATGATCATCATCAGCCGCATGATCTACCTGCCCTCCTGCAACAACAACAGCAGCAGCAACAACACGCTCCGCCTACTAGTGTGCCGCAAACCCAACACAACACACAAACTGCGCAACACTCCAATAATAATGGTTTTGGTGTGGGTACACCAGCAATTAAACATGAGTATAATCTATCTGGAGGTGTGGCTAATAATGGTCTGCCTATGGGTGGAGTCGCCGGTATGCAAATGCAAATGGCGTCGATGTTTGACCCCATGCCCACGTCGCATGCGCAACAACTGCCCAAACAACAACAACATCAGCCGCATCAGCAATTGATGAACAACGTGAAAAAGGAGCCGTCGTATATGTCACAAGAAGAACACTTACACGAAGCTATGCTGAATAGTATAGAGAAGAAGGAACATTTACAGCATGTCGGTGGTGGAGAGAAACATTATCCGCCTACGACGACATCCTCAGGGGGACCTCCGCCCGGTTACAAACCAAAACCGGATGTTAAAAATGCCTGGTCCAGTTTAGCACAGGCCAATTCTCCACAGAATAGCGTTTCAGGTGGTAGCAGTCGACAGCAGGCGTTGGACTCCTTCCGGCAGTTCCAGAAGCAGGCAAAGGAGAAGGCCGATCGCGAAAAGGCCCGACTGGAGAGTCTGGAGATGAAGCGCCTGCAAAAGGAACAAGCGGAGAAGGAACGAATGCGTGCGGAGAGCGAACGTCGACGTGAGAAGGAGGAGGAGGATGTGTTGGACAAAACCAGGTTAGTAAATTTTGTGTTAATTTATTTTTAAATATTTTTACTTAAAATGTAATGTTTGTAGGAAACCTGTACCGGAAGCATTGCCGCAGGCCCCAATCACGACGCCTCGCGTTGATGAACTTCGGACATCACCAGGAGAAGGTAGTATATCCCCAGGTAGTCAGAGTTCCGGATCGGATCGAACAGATCGGGAACGTCAAAGGATGAAGGAGCAAGAACGGCGGCGGCGTGAAGCTGTAAGTTTATATGAAAAAAAAAAACAATAACTGTTATTATACTGATTGATTGTATTTTAGATGGCGAATCAAATCGATATGAACATGCAGAGTGACCTTATGGCTGCCTTCGAGGGCTCCTTTTAATCATGCAAAAATATGAAGAGGAGTGCTTTTCGAATGTACATAGTTCAATTAATTGTGTGGTAATAATTCCATTGAAAACACTAAGTGCTGTGCGGATGCAAAACAGACGAAAACTGACCAAAGTAAGATTCACTAAGTTGTTTATAATGATATAGCGATACCTAGCAAATTACTACTTGATTCGTTTGTTGTTGTGCGCTGCGCGAACGTCACGGCAAGAGTTGTAAGCGAAGACTAGTGTTTTCACATTTTGTCCATACTAGTTGTTAATATATATAATTTAAAATATGTAAACATTTATGGGAAACGTGTCGTCAACATGCAGCTGATACGAGTTACGCTAGTGTAATTATTCTTGTGTTGTGTTAGATTATCACACACACACACTTACATATATATACATATAAATATATACACATATACACACTGAGACGATTATTGTACATAGTTAGCGAAGATGGACGGAAAACAACTGTTTATATACATACCTAATGATAGTACGTTGGATAACTATTACTTGATATCTATTATAATTATATTAGTTAGTGTAAACGAACACACACACACACATAAAATACACACAGTTGCATGCAAGTGTACACTACGAAGATAGATTATATTGTAATTGTAATTTTGTGCGACAAGACACGCATCGGCTCTTATGATTACGATGACTAAATTAATAATTAATTATACCTATGTAATATACTATATATATATATATTAATATATATACGCATATATATATTATATATATATTGATAATTATTTAAGACGCGAGGGTGGTGCGTGTGGAGTAATAGTGTTAAGTTGTGAGTCAAACAAACACGAAACGAATGTATAGAAGTAACAAACCCACAAACAATTCTAGAAACCAAGATGATGCGATGCGATGATTATAAACGGAAACAAAACGCAATGTCCATATATATCTGTATGTGTGTGAAATGTTGGTTTTGTTTCGATATTTTTTTACATTACGATTGTTCTTACGATGTATTTTCTTGTTCTCTTCTTCTCTTTCAATATTTTTTTTATCTCTTACATTATAATGCGATGACGATTTTGTTTTAATTTCTCTCTTTGAGTAGATTGATTGATAGCTGTGTACATAGTAAAACGAATTTTTTAAAAGCGATAACAATGATAAAAATAAATAAGCGTGAATTAGCAAGGATGTGTGGAATGATGGACGAGTTGAGATTCAGGCGTGGCGACACGATAAGAATTTATGATGATTTGTAAAACACTTTAATTTATGATAACTGATAAATTGTTAATTAATGCTAATTATGTAAAATTAAAAACTGTTTGATTTCTTTGATGAACATACGGCGGGGAGCGAGAGTGGCGAGATGAAATGACGGATTATGACTATGATGGAAATAGAAATAGAATGAAAAATAGACGTTTTCCTTTATTACCTGTGCTCGGTGCTTAGAGATGCGGAATTAAATTTTCCATCGGGTTGTATTTGTTTGTTGCAGGAATTCGGTCTGCAACCCGCGAAAATTCACATAAAACTGTGATTTTTCATTGTTTTTCGGAGTAATGTTTGAATTTTCCGGGTTTACACGCGATCTAGACGGTCATTGATATCGTCAAGGGGGTGGATCGGATTGTAATTTGTATTTTTAATTCTTTTTCATTTTTATTTTGCGCAGACGTAGTCTCCGATTGTTATTGCATTTTTGATAAATGTGTTTTGAATTTTTTAAAGTTGATAAATATTTTCAAAGGTTAGATGGCGCTACGATGTACGATTTTGCATTAAATACTGCTTGATGGTGGTAGTGAGTGCACACCGTGTCCGTGTGGATCACGGGATTTCGCGCAAGAGATAAGTTTGTTTACCTGCAGGTATCGAATCTTTATTTCGTTGCTGCCAAATGCAATTCGCGCATAAGGTCGCGTTTCATTGACACGCCGCCGAGTTTACGCATCTATTGCAATTCCCACACAAGGTCGCGTGTGATCGACGCGCCGGCTTTGCGCACCTCTTGCTTTCTTATCATAAACTGCCTCGTCGTTGCTTATGCAGTTTGCGGCCAGTTTTGTGCCGGTCTCTAGTTGATCCAGACGTATTTTGTGCGACTCGTATTGTTTATCCGGACTTCTACTTTCCAATTCGTATTACATTCGATCATCAATCGACTATTTAATCTTAACTTGACTGTAGTAACTTTCGTACAGTTATTTATTTGCGCGTAAGTGTATCGCGACCATGTTGATTTATTCATCATTTGGATGACCCATCGTGCTGATGTAAGTATTTTTTAATTGAAGTTGTTTGTTTTTCTCCGCTGTGTGAATATATTACTTATGTTTTCTTTTTTTATTTACAGTATTTGCCGTGCCTTGGAGTCTGATGAGTTCTGAATTGGTAAGTTTATGTTTCAATTATATATCTCGTTTTATTTTCAGCATCGATCATTACTTTGCATTAACGTGTTTTTTTTGTCGCGGTCCATCGCATTATGCCAACCCTTCTAACTAAAGCGTTAGCATTAAATAATTAATTTTTTTTTGTTATTGGGTGTAAACTTGGGCGCGGGGTCCAAATATGCAGAATTATATTCTCTATCTGGTTGTATTTAATTGTTGCAACAAAAGCGCTTATAAGATACGATTTATGATTTAATATTGGAAACAAACGCAGCTTCAAATTTGAACATCACGCCTCATATAGGTTAGATTTATTGCATTTGTGTACAAAACTGTAGTCTTTATTTAAATGTTACGTGATAGAAACATGATGCAGTATCCCCCTTTGCCCATTTTTTGATACAGGGCACCTATCGAGGTTACCGGTAAAAGTGACTCGTGTTCAGGGCACCGTAGGAATCCGCGAAAATTTGAATTAAAGGGTGATTTTTCACCCTTTCTCGTCAAAAATTTGTATTTTTTCGGGTTTGTGCGCAATCTAGGCGACTCACTAAGTTCAGCGCGGCGTCTAGGGATGCGGAATTAAATTCTCCGTCGGGTGGTATTTGTTTGTTGTAGGAATGAGACCTGCAGCCCGCGAAAATTGGTATAAAACTGTGATTTCTCATTGTTTTTCCGTGTAATGTTTGAATTTTCCGGGTTTACATGCGATCTATGCGGCCATTGATATCGTCAAGAGGGTGGATCGGATTGTAATTTATATTTTAATTTGTCTTTTTTTTTTGTGGAGGCGTAGTCTCCGATTGTATAGCTTAGATTTAGTGCCATTAATTTCATTGCAATATCAACCTTGTTGCATATTTGATAAATGTCTTTTGAATATTTTAAAGTTGATTAATATTGTCAATGGTTAGATGCCGCTACGATGTGCGGTTTTGCATTAAATATTGCTTGTTGGTGGTAGTGAGTGCACACCGTGTCCGTGTGGATCACGCGATTTCGCAAAGAGATAAGTTTGTTTTACCTGCAGGTATCAGATCTTTATTTCGTAGAATCAAAACACACCGTTGCTGTTTATTATACGCGCTAGTAAAGTATCTACCTTAACCGCCTCGTAGCTATTTCTTAAATAGTGAGATCTGAAACCTTGGAGTACCATATGTTATATATATACTAATAGTTAACCGGGCAAACGTTGTTCTGCCATATAAATTATTTCTAGTTTCTAGATAGAATTTTAGTGTAGACAAAAAGAGTAAACACTTATTATAAGTGTGTCAGTATGAAAAATTTAGTGCTGAACTAATTGTGCCAAATACACTTAAAATGAATAATTTTTATTATTATAGATAAAATAGTAATCTATAATATAAAATGAATCGCAAAAGTGTTGTTAACCGTATAAATGTTACTTACTACACTTGATACGTATACCATAATGATGGCCGAAAACTGTGGCAGGTCTTGACAGAAGTCTTATTGTGTGAGTGAAAAGAAGACCGGCTTCAGTCTCATTCCTTCAAGCGGTATATGAAAAGTAGAATAAATTACTAAAATGGCTTTATAAAAAATAGGGTATTTTAGTTTCTTTTTTCACTAAACATGATTATTCAATTTTAATAGCAAACAAATAATTTCAGTGTGTCACAATTTTATAAGTAAAGCTCTGATTGCAGGAGTGATGGAAAACCGTAGCAGCCTGGAAAAATTCCAGAATTTGCAGTGCACATTTTGTTGGGGTGAAAATCTAACAAATCCACTCAATGAATCTTATCACCCAACTATATTTCCTCTAATATACTACGTAAAAAAAGAAATTCTAATGCAGGTTTACAGGCTGAAGTTATGAAGCGACGGGAAGAATTTCATCTGCCATATTAATACGAAGCTCCAGCGAATGTACTTGATTGATGAAATAGTTGTTTCACGAAACATGATATTGGCATACAAACAAAAATATTTTTTGTCGACATTTTTTAAATGTTTTAATTATTGATAATATTTCAATAAAGTGTAAACATTAGCTTGACAGGTGTAGCTTACCCACCATTTAAAAAATAAGCCACGAGGCGGCGCTAAGGTAGATACTTTACTAGCGTATATTAGCATCGTAAATCTAAGAAAATATTCTTCAATTCTTTCATGAATCTAACTAACAATTTTATTTTAATTCTAATATATTTTTATTATCTGCAGATGATTACGAACTAATGTGTTACCTGGTAAACGAAAACGATGCATGTTCAAATTAAATATCACTTAAATATTTAATGTAAAATCTGGCAATCTGGCAATCTGTCAGCATAAGAAATAAGAATTACGAAAATCGATTTTTAATTTTTTATTACTTTTACTAATCTAAACTTTGAAACTACCGTATCATTTATACTCGTAGATGGAAATAGCATGGACTAAAAATTGTAAAATAAAGCATTGTGTTTGTTGGAACACAATATACACTTTCTTATCGCATTGCCGTGTGTCGTCGACGCCAGCACCTCGCCGCATGTTGCTGCATCTTAGTTTAGTTTGCGATCCCAGGTAAACTGCCAAATGCGAATTTGCACATAAAAGGTCGCGTTCATCGACGCGCTGCCGAGTTTGCGCATCTGTGCAATTCACGCACAGGTCGCGTGTGATCGACGCGCCGGCTTTGCGCACCTCGCGCTCTTATCATCAACTGCTTCGTCGTTGCTTATATACAGTTTTGCAGCCAGTTTTGTGCCGGTCTCTGGTTTGATCAAGCTTCTTATCCGGACTTCTACTTTCCAATTCATATTATATTCGATCATCAATTGACTATTTAATTTTAACTTGACTTTAGTAACTTTAGTACAGTTATTTATTAATTTATGCATCAGCACAACTAAACAGCACAGATTGTTTGTTTTCTCCGATTATTATTGTGAATATAGTATTACTTATATTTATAAAAAATTTATTTATTAAACATTATACGTGATTTTGGATTTACAATTTTATTTTTGAGTTGACATGTTTCGTTTATGAAGATGCCCTCTGGGCGAAACATGTCAACTCAAAATAAATTAACAAATCAAATCACATATATGTTAATAAACTCAATTTTAAATATCTAACATGGATTACGTATTCACCAAAGAAAGTAATAAAAAGTATTACTTATGTTTCCTTTTTTGTTTACAGTATTTGCACCTGCTTTGGAGTCTGATGAATTCTGCATTGGTAAGTTTATAATTCAATCTTATATTTCGTTTTATTTTCTGCGTCGATCATTACTTTGCATTAACGTGTTCTTTTTTTTGTCGCGGTCCATCGCGTTATGCCAAGCCTTCTACTAAAGCGTTAGCATTAAATAATTTAATTATTTCTTGTTATTGGGAGTAACGTCTTACAAACTTGGCCGCGGAGTCCAAATATGCAGAATTAAATTCTCTATACAGTTGTATTTAATTATTCCAAAAAAGCGTTGAAAAATGGTTATATTCGAAACAAACTTGTAAAACGCAGCTTTAAATTTGAACATCACGCCTCAGATAGATTAGAAACTGTAATATTTATTTAAATTTTACGTGATAGAAACATGATGCAGTATCCCCTTTACCCATTTTTCCTGACTAATTATTATTTTAAATTAACAATTTAGCTAGCTTATCTTAGATATCTCTTTTAGTTTAAGAGATATGAATTTTTGAAAATCGTCGAAAAAAAGTATCAAGCACCCCCCCTTGGCAATTTTTTTCTTAAGAATTAAAATTTCATCTCTCAGATTTCGGTTTTAACTATCCTATCTGATAGAGATTGGTCCGTAGATTAAGACGCTGCGACCAGATCTTAATTATCTCTTTTAGTTTACGAGATATTCGCAATTGAATAAAATGGGCAAAATTGCAAAATGTCACTTTTAGCACTTTTAGTCGCGTTTTCGACCTTTCACTGTAGGAAATATAATTATTTTATATTTTTATCTGATAGAGAATTGCAATCTTTCATAATCAACAATTTGTTGTTGGTAGATATCTCTTTTAGTTTCAGAATATGAATTTTGAAAATCGTCGAAAAGAAAAAAAGTATCAAGCACCCCTTGGCGAATTTTTCTTAAGAATTAAAATTTCATCTCTCAGATTTCGGTTTTAACTATCCTATCTGATAGAGATTGGTCTGTAGATTAAGACGCTGCGAGCAGATCTTAATTATCTCTTTTAGTTTACGAGATATTCGCAATTGAATAAAATGGGCAAAATTGCAAAATGTCGCGCGCTTTTAGCGTTTTTCGACCTTCACTGTAGGAAATATAATTGTTTTATATTTTATCCTGATAGAGAATCTTCCAATCTTTCATAAATGCGTTCGTTGGTAGCTATCACGCTGGATTTTAGAGATATGAATTTTTGAAAATCGTCGAAAAAAGTATCAATTTTTTCTTAAGACTTAAAATTCATCTCTCAGCTTTCCACTTTAACTATCCTATCTGATAGAAAATAGTCCGTAGATTAAGACGCTGCGATCAGATCTTAATTATCTCTTTTAGTTTACGAGATATTCGCGATTAAATAAAATGAAATGATTGAATATAACACTCGAACGCGGTATCACAATAACTTAGAAATCATTTTCCCTGATGCGGAATTTAATTCTGTATCTGCCTGTATTTATTTACCTCATTTCCAGATAAGTATTGACTTTTTTTTGCATATTTTTGTTGCATATTTGATTAATGTGTTTTGAAGTTGATAAATATTTTCAATGGTTAGATGGCGCTACGATGTACGGTTTTGCATTAAATATTGCTTGTTGGTGGTAGTGAGTGCACACCGTCGGTAATGGATCACGCGATTTCGCGCAAGAGATAAGTTTGTTTACCTGCAGTTATCAATCTTTTATTTCACGTGGGAATCAAAACACACCGTTGTTTATTATATTAGCATCGTAAATTTTTAGCAAATATTCTTCAATTCTTTCATGAATCTAACTAACAATTTTTATTTTAATTCCTAATGCATTTTATTATCAGCAGATGATTACGAACCAATGTATTTACCTGAAGTGATGAAGCGAAAAGAAAAACGATGCATGTTTAAATTAAATATACTTAAATATTTTAATGTAAATCTGGCAATCTGGCAATCTGTCGCGCATAAGAAATCAAATTACGAAAATCGATTTTAATTTTTTGTACTTTTTACTAATCTAAACTTCAGGGAAACTACTGTATCATTTATACTCGTAGATGGCAATACCATGTGGATTTAAATTGTAAAATAAACTTGTATTGTATATTTCTATATTTATCAGCAATCGTGAACCTTCGACACAAGAATTGTGTTTGTTTGAACATAATATACCTACACTTTCTCACGCCGCATTTTGCTGCATCTTAGTTTAGTTTTGATCCCAGGTAAACAGCCAAATGCAATTCGCGCATAAGGTCGCGTGTGTTGTCGACGCGCCGGCTTTGCGCACCTCTTGTTTTCTTATCGCAACTGCCTCGTCGTTGCTTATGCAGCTTACGGCCAGTTTTGTGCCGATCGCTGATTGATCAGACGTATTTTTTGCGCGACTCGTATTGTTTATCCGGACTTCTGCTTTCGTATTATATTCGATCATCAATTGACTATTTAATTTTTAACTGACTTTGAGTACAGCTTTGAAGTATTGTTGTTGTGCGTAGTGTATCGCGGCTATGTTGTTTACCTGTTTTGAAGTGCCGTCGGCCATCTTCCAATTGGTAAATTGCTTTATTTATTTTATTCTGCACTTGCGTAAATGGCGTTTGGATTTCATTTAAAGTTAGGATGATAAATGTAATTGATTTAGTTTTTCCATTCCTAAGCGTCTGTCGGTATCCGATATAACGTCGCGTTCGTCGTGCAATAATGTGCCTTTCAAGGTGCATCATGGCCGCCGCCGGTATCTCAGCTCTGTTGCAAACAATACGGTCTTAAAACCCTAATTAATACAGTAAATTCATGTGAACGTTTGCATCTTTTATTAAATTCAATTATAATCCTAAGCCTTTCTAACTTGTGCCGATATTGCCAGCTAGCATTGTGTTCAATCTTGTGACTATTGACGCTTATCGGTGTTTGTTTCCAACTAGTGTGTTCTTATCTCGTTCGCCGTGTGGAATGCACCGTGCACACACATTTCGACAACAAACATCGTGTTTTGATGCACGAATTGATAACATTCTTTTATTTTGCATTTGTATAACATGTTTTAACTTTTATTATTCATTTATTATAGTAATTGAAGAAATACCAGTGAGGGTCAGTGACGTTTCATGAGTTACAATGCACAGGGTGAGAGTTCATGGGTGAGATTATAATTAAATTCTTCATTTCATGGGCATAATTCAGTTTCGCGTCATTGTAATTGTCATTCCGGTTTGAATTACTATAAATTTAATACGAGTACATTGCCCGCCTGGGAAATGCTTACTTTTACCGATCTTCTGATACATTCAACGACAAATTTTTCATATTAAATTATATTAATACAACGATCTTTAATGTTTACACTGAAATGCCCCTGATATGCGAATTTATTGACATTTTCTTTCGGTTTGCTCCGCCGGCTGATGTGAGATGCTAGGCCGGTTGGTGCATGAAAATAAAACTGATAAAAATTTATTTATTCCGTACCCTACAACTTGCACACGAGAATTGTTTGACTTCTACTTGTTTATCGGTGTTGTTAGTATTTCTATTCATTAGATTATATTTAATATTTCTAAATATTTCATTGAATTACTTTGATTTGTTCTTACCGCAGTTTTACTTGATCGGGAATTTCCCTTCAGTACAGTTCAACCATTTTCCAAATTTCGAGTTTTCTAGTGTCGATTCATGCAAACAATTCTGGTTTTAATGCAAATCCATTCCCTGATATGTTTCCTACTTGGCATCAATACTTGTTCTACGATTTTCAATCTCAGGATTTGCATTCCTGGTAAGTGTCATCATATTTTTGTATACTTAGAATAAGTACAGTATGTATGTATGTTTGATACTTCTGATTGTCAGTATTAGGTATATTTTTGTATATTTTCGTTATGCGAACTCTGCGGCCTACTAATATCAGCGCGACGTCAAAAATCCAGAATTAAATCTATGCCGGGTGGTATTTGTTGCTTGTTAAGTGACGGCTCGATTCCGGGCACCTTACGGGGCTAGCGGTAAAGTGACTCGTGCTCAGGGGCACCGTAAGACCCGCGAAAAAATTGAATAAAAGGGTGATTTTTGTCGCCCTTTTTCGTGAAATGTTTGTATTTTTTCGTGTTTGCGCGCGATCTATTCGGCTCACTATCGTCAGCGCGGCGTCTAGAGATGCGGAATTAAATTCTCCGTCGGGTGGTATTTGTTTGTTGCAGGAATTCGATTTGCAATCCGCGAAAATTTGCATAAAAGGGTGATTTTTGTCACCCTTTCTCGTGAAATATTTGTATTTTTTCGTGTTTGCGCGCGATCTATTCGGCTCACTATCGTCAGCGCGGTGTCTAGAGATGCGGAATTAAATTCTTCGTCGGGTTGTATTTGTTTGTTGCAGGAATTCGGCCGGCAACCCGCGAAAATTTGCATAAAAGGGTGATTTTTGTCACCCTTTCTCGTGAAATGTTTGTATTTTTTCGTGTTTGCGCGCGATCTATTCGGCTCACTATCGTCAGCGCGGTATTTAGAGATGCGGAATTAAATTCTTCGTCGGGTTGTATTTGTTTGTTGCAGGAATTCGGCCGGCAACCCGCGAAAATTTGCATAAAAGGGTGATTTTTGTCACCCTTTCTCGTGAAGTATTTGTTTTTGTGTTTGCGCGCGATCTATTCGGCTCACTATCGTCAGCGCGGTGTCTAGAGATGCGGAATTAAATTCTTCGTCGGGTTGTATTTGTTTGTTGCAGGAATTCGGCCGGCAACCCGCGAAAATTTGCATAAAAGGGTGATTTTGCAATGCGCTCTCGTGAAAGTATTTGTTTTTTTTGTGTTTGCGCGCGATCTATTCGGCTCACTATCGTCAGCGCGGTGTCTAGAGATGCGGAATTAAATTCTTCGTCGGTTGTATTTGTTTGTTGCGGGAATTCGGCCCGGCAACCCGCGAATTGCATAAAGGGTGATTTTTGTCACCTTTCTCGTCGAAAATATTTAATATTTTTGTTTGCGCGATCTATTCGGCTCACTATCGTCAGCGCGGTATTTAGAGATGCGAAATTAAATTCTTCGTCGGGTTGTATTTGTTTGTTGCAGGATTTCGACCAGCAACCCGCGAAGGTGGACTAAGACGACAACTGGACTAAAATACCCAGAACGCATAGTTATATTTTGGCAATTTATAATATTTTATATTTTCTTATTCTGTTATTCATTCTGATTTATAGAGTCCAAGAAATTGAAGATTGGATTGCCGGTGTTGATGATGATTCCAAATACGATTGAATGAAATTACAACATTTTGAGACTGATATTGATCATTTTTATGTATTTTGTTAAAAGATTTAAAAAATAGCATTATATAATTGCATATTATTATCCTGTTTTCATGCATGTTTTGTTAAAAATGGTGTATATATTGAGAAATTGAGTTTGTGATTCTACATGTTTCAATAAAATTGATGTTTTATATTTTTAACTATAAATTTTTATTGTTTTATTTGTTCCAAACGGAGAACATAGCTTGCAACATCGTTACTCCTTTAATTAATCCATAAATCCCTTAAACTTTAATGGAAATGCCACTGCTAGATATGAGAAATAGTTCCAAATCAATTTTATATTGTATCAATATTTATTTAAAAACGGTATCACTAGTGTCATCTATCCACGAGTAACTAAACTACGCCCGCTATTCAAGATTGCTGGAGATTTAGCCTCCTCAACTTTCTGCGATCCTAATATTCCATCTTTATTTTCTCGACTCTGAGAGGCAAAATGACACAAAATTTGGACTCGAAACAGTCGAAACTCAGGATTTGGTATTCGGATCGCAGAAAGGGTGAGGAGGTAAGTTGAAATAAAGAGGCGGTAAATATTAATGGCGGAAAAAATGAATGTTTAAAAATCTTTATTCTGCAAATTCGGTTTTCAAATTCTGAAGAATCTCGACAACTAAGAGGGCTAGAAAATTAAGAACTACATAATATTGATCCTTGAAAAATTGAAGAAAAGATTTTGTTATAAAAAAGGCAAAAGATTTCTCTTTTTTATGATGAAAATTAAAAAAAGTTAAACATTAATTTTTCCCACCATTAATATTTACCGCCTCTTTTATTTACATACCTCCTCACCCTTTCTGTGATCGAATACCGTCAGTTCATTTATTTCAGTCAAGTAATAATCATTGCCTCTCAGAAAATCAACAAAATGAATAAATCGCAAAAATGAAACTTCATTTTCGCCGTAACTAGTAGGTACTGCCTCTGGTAGCGACGGACCGAAACTCAAAACTTTCGGTTGTTGTCGTTTCTAATTGATAGATGGCACTTGCATGCACTTTTCAAAATAAATGGTTTAAGAAATCGTTAAATATGTGATCAGGTAGAAATAACAGAAATAATTTTAATTAGAAAAATTTAAAAATATTCTTTATTAAAGAAAACACACAAGCATAAATGTTGGGAGACAATTTGTGTAATAATTACAAAAGTTATTTAACATCATGAAATTTATTACTAACAATCTGAACAAGAATGGTCCTTCTACGATGTTAGAGTCAGGTGCAAAATCCCTAAAACAAGAAAAAATTAGTCCTTCGTACAGGTCGAATTCCTGCAACAAACAAATACAACCCGACGAAGAATTTAATTCCGCGTCTCTAGACGCCGCGCTGACGATAGTGAGCCGAATAGATCGCGCGCAAACATGAAAAAATACAAACATTTCACGAGAAAGGGTGACAAAAATCACCCTTTTATGCAAATTTTCGCGGGTTGCCGGCCGAATTCCGGCAACAAACAAATACAACCCGACGGAGAATTTAATTCCGCATCTCTAGACACCGCGCTGACGATAGTGACACCGCGTTCGCGCGATATAACAAAAAAGCTACAATTCCTAGCGCGACGCGTACTACGGCGCAAACACAACTTCACTTTCTATAACTCGCGTTACGGAATTTTCCAGCAAAACATTTTTATACTGGGAGATGCAAAATTAAATTCTGCATCTAGGAAAATTAATCCGAACCAATTATGACACCGCGTTCGCCAGTTATAGCAGAAAAACTACAATTCCTAGCGCGACGCGTACTACGGCGCAAACACAACTTTCACTATAACTCGCGTTACGGAATTTTCCAGCAAAACATTTTTATACTGGGGAGATGCAAAATTAGAATTCTGCATCTGGAAAATTAATCGAACCAATTATGACACCGCGTTCGCAGTTATAGCAGAAAACTACAATTCCTAGCGCGACGCGTACTACGGCGCAAACACAACTTTCACTATAACTCGCGTTACGGAATTTTCAGCAAAGCATTTTTATACTGGGAGATGCAAATTGGTGCATCTAGGAAAATTAATCCAGACCAATTGCTGACACCGCGTTCGCCAGTTATAGCAGAAAAACGACAATTCCTAGCGCGACGCGTACTACGGCGCAAACACAACTTTCACTATAACTCGCGTTACGGAATTTTCCAGCAAAACATTTTTATACTGGGAGATGCAAAATTAAATTCTACATCTGGGAAAATTAATCCGACAATTATGACACCGCGTTCGCCGGTTCCTGGCGAAAACTACAATTCCCTGGCGCGACGCGTACTACAGCGCAAACACAACTTTCACTATAACTCGCGCGTTACCCGGAATTTTTTCAGCAAAAGAGCACATTTTTTATACTGGGGAGATGCAAATTAAATTCTGCATCTAGGAAAATTAATCGAACCAAATTATGACACCACGTTCCGCCAGTTATAGCAGAAAAACTACAATTCTAGCGCGACGCGTACTACGGCGCAACCTGGCACTCACTATAATAGATTTTGGAATTTTCAGCAAAACATTTTTATACTGGGAGATGCAAAAGAATTAAATTCTGCATCTAGGAAAATTAATCGAACCAATTATGACACCGCGTTCGCCAGTTATAGCAGAAAAACTACAATTCCTAGCGCGACGCGTACTACGGCGCAAACACAACTTTCACTATAACTCGCGTTACGGAATTTTCTAGCAAAACATTTTTATACTGGGAGATGCAAAATTAAACAATCAGAAGTATCAAACATAGGTACATACATACTGTACATATACTAAGAACACAAAAATATGATGAGACTTACCAGGAGTGAAAATCCTGTGATTGAGAATCGTAGGACAAGTATTGATGCCAAGTAGGAAACATATCAGGGAATGGACTTGCATTATAACCAGAATTGTTCGCATGAATCGACACTACAAAAGTCGAAATTTGGATAATGGTTGAACTGTACTGAAGGGATATTCCCGATCAAGTAAAATTGCGGTAAGAACAAATCAAAATAATTCAATGAAATATTTAGAAATATTAAATATAATCTAAAGAATAGAAATACTAACACCGATAAACAAGTAGAAGTCAAACAATTCTCGTGTGCAAGTTGCGGTACGGAATAAATATTTTATCAGTTTTATTTTCATGCACCAACCGGCCTAGCATCTCACATCAGCCGGCGGAGCAAACCGAAAGAAAATGTCAATAAATTCGCATATCAGGGGCATTTCAGTGTAAACATTAAACATCAGTAAAAATATGCATTTCCCAGGCGGGCAACGTATTAAACTTGTTGTAATTCAAACCTGAATGACAATTACAATGACGCGAAACTGAACTATGCCCATGAAATGAAGAATTTAGTTATAATCTCACCCATGAACTCTCTCCCCGTGAATGGTAACTCATGGAACGTCACTGGCCCTCACTGGTATTTCTTCAATTACTATAATAAATTAATAAAAGTTAAAACATGTAATACAAATGCAAAATAAAAGAATGTTATCAATTCGTGCATCAAAACACGATGTTTGTTGTCGAAATGTGTGTGCACGGTGCATTCCACACGGCGAACGAGATAAGAACGCACTAGTTGTAAACAAACACCGATAAGCGATAAGAAGATTGCTAGCACAATGCTAGCTGGTAATATCGACACAAGTTAGAAATGCTTAGACTTTAATTTAAATTCAATAAAAGATGCAAGCGTCCATATAAATTTACTGTATTAATTATGTTTTAAAACCGTATTGTTTGCAACAGAGCAGAGATAGATACCGGCGACGGCCGTGATGCGACTGAAAAGCGAATACGTGCTCGGCGCACGCGAGGAAAACCCGCTTATATCGGAAACTGAGAGACGCTTAGCACGGAAAACTAAATAAATTGCATTTATTATACTAACTTTAAGTAAATTCCAGCGTTATTTACGCGAGTGCAGAATAAAATAAATAGCAATTCTTACCAATTGGAAGATGGCCGACGGCACTTCATCACACAGGTAAACAGAGAAACGTAGAGCTGCGTACACACCAACGGAACACACTCAACTAACGCCGCGTGCGGGCCGACCGTGCTGAGCACGCCGTGCACAAAGTCACTGCAGCGCATGTGCGTTCGATTTGCACTACCAACATTAAAAACAAAAACTAAAACACCTGTCAACAACCGAAAACTAACTAAACGTACACAATCCGACTAGGACGTTACAATAAACATGGAGAATGTATCAATGCGTCGAATGCGTTGTCTCGAACAGCAAACACAATGCCAAAATTTTATATATGTTTATATATATAATTTTATATGGATAATAGTAGTAAATAGAGAAACAATATAATTATGCTACTAAAAACAAATTAACTAACTATATTTTGAAAAATACACCACAGTTATTTCATTTTTTTGTCGTTTTGCGTTTTGGCGAAATAGATACATAAAACAATCATAATCAATGTGAATAAATTCAATTCGGATGCGTAAAATCGGCCAACTTTGCCGGGTTGCAAGTCTACCACACCCCTTCAGCCGACACACGACAACAGAGACATCTTATATCCAATTCAATCAATTCAAAACAATTGCAAATTGCAAAATACGTCTAGAAGAGAACCGAGAAAATCGCAACGAACGCAAACATGTCCAAACGCGCAAA
Organism: Dalotia coriaria; assembly: GCF_025399875.1. Classification (NCBI taxonomy): domain Eukaryota; kingdom Metazoa; phylum Arthropoda; class Insecta; order Coleoptera; family Staphylinidae; genus Dalotia; species Dalotia coriaria. Next base: position 10,188,887 of record NW_027045452.1, on the reverse strand, counting down.
CGAAGTCAGGCATTTCGCACGCCCTCCTTACAGCATCGCCACCCTCACTCACACACACACACACACACACCTACTTTAGTATTATACACATTGCCCCAGATAATAAACAATTCTTGTTATAACAGAAACGCGCGTCATCAGTCGTCAAAAATATCACGCTATGCTTGTGTATGTGTGTGTTCGAATTTATAAGATTTCACAAACAAATGATTGATGTCGATATCCAAGTCTCTACAAGCGACTTCCTTGCTAGTCAAAAACGCACTGCTACATTTAATACACATCAATCCAGAGAGGAACCGCATTCGCAAACATTGTTTTGTTGAATCAAACAGACTCAAAACAAATCGCCTGAATCGAATTTAACAAAATATAACTTAGCAGTTGTCAATTAGCAAAATTTCTTTCCGTAAAGAGGTAGGCAGTGTTCTCATATATCGTCATCAAAATAATTCAAATAAAAAGTACGGCTTTTACGTGAACGCAAGAAACGCAAACAAAAATAAGAATCAATCTCCGCCAATTGGGGTAACAATCTTGTTGCGCAATTGAATCAACACACGTTTTAATAGTTAACAACATTCGCAGCAGCAGCAGATTGGTTTTACGTTGAAAATTTCGTGTTTTTAATATGATAGAGTTTAGTTGTAATGTAAATTTGCGTGCGCGTCAATTTCCATCCGCATCTTCAACGTGTTTATTGTTGTTGTTGTTGTTGTGGCAAATCCCGCTTCCGTTCCAGACTCTCGGCTCCCCCGACTTCCCTCCGCATCTCAATTATATATATTATGTATAGTATACTATATAGAATTCTTTTCTTTCTTTTTGTGTGTGTGTTTTTAAGATAATATTAATATATATATTTGTTTTAAATCATCGTTTATGTTTTTCCGCACTAGTCACTTTTTAATAAGCGTTCCAGCACTCGGGCGCGTTCTGTTTCCGTTGTTGGTGGTGGTGGAAGTGATGGTGTTGTTGTTGTTGTTGTTGCTGTTGGAGGTGGTGTGTCGACGACGATGACGACGCTAGATCTTCGGCGGTGTTATTTTAATTGTTATTAGATGAATTTTATTATGCGTTGCGGATGGCACTAGTGGCGGGGTTCATATCTTCTGAATCTTTTCGCCGACCACCACGGGATTGTTGCGTCGGATCTCCTGCGCGCCCATCTCGCGGTAGTTGAAGGAGCAGTCGTGCTTGTCGCTGTATCGATGCGCCGCGCAGAAAAGACCTCCACAACGGCATTCAAAGCCTACAACATTTATATTTAGAATAATATAAATTTAATTATAATAAACAACTAGGAAATATTGCATTACCTGTAAGACCAACTTTCTTGCGACACACGGCGCAACGGTTCTTTTTCTTTTTAGCATCCTTATCGTCTTTATCCGAGCCATCGTGATCTGCCGCCTCAACACTACTACTGCCAGGATTAACACTGTCATCTTCTGCAATCTACACAACCAAACACAGGCAATTAGCAATTAAATTACAGCCATAAACATAATTAAATTAAATTAAATTATTATCTAACGGGCTGGCTGTGACTAGCCGACGGCGATTGCCACTCCTGGAGGCGTTGCGATGATGATCCGGATGGGATACGACTCCGCGACATTGCACACCCGTAATTTTACATTTGTACGATCCGCGCGAAAACTGACGACTGACGGCTGACACTTACAGGTAAATCTGTCGTTGACTGTTCCGAGCTGCAAATCGGCGATGGGAGGCGCGGTACCGTCGGCTGCGCCGTCGCGGTCTCCATGGGGCTGGGGCGCGACGGTACAAACGTACTGCTGGAAGGGCTCGGCGCTGAAACTGGCGGTTGTTGTTTCTTCTTTAAAGCTTCCTGCAAACAACGCACACACACAATTATTAACAAATCACTTACATTTTATCTTGTTTTTTATCTTACCTTATAACATATTGAACATAAACCATCGGTGGCTGGACATCCGTAGAAGCCGCACCCCGACCGGCAGAGGGCCTGCATTGGATTGCTCTCCTTCTCCATGTTGTGTGTTGATTATCCTAATTGGCCTACGTTCTCAGCTAGCTCCCCCAGGGATGTCTTGTGTCTTGTGATGATTTCCTCCGCTTTGCTTTCAATCTGTTGCGTTACGTGCTGCAAAAAGAAGAAACGCTTAATACAGGCGCCCCGACCCAACAACAACCGACCGAAATTATCGATATTTTATGACATGGGAATTTTGCATTTTTTAGATGTGACGAGATTGATTGTTGATTGAAGTGTGGCGACGTACACGTAAACAACGCAGAAAACAAGAGAAAACAACAATAATAATTAATTAATAACTATTAATTGTATAAATTAGAAATTATTACGATTTTTGATCAAATGAAAGTGCAATCGAAGCAAAATTTAAATCAATCATCGCATGTGCGCGTGACTTTGTCCTAATGAAATTAAAAATGCAGTAAAAATGAAACAGTCACTGAATTTCAATCACATCGCTTTTGTTTTCATGTTACACACAAACACACAATATGTATATCTATGTGTTTGGGTAGAAGTGAGATGTCGAAAATCTAGGACGCGATTGCAGCTTCGTGTCCTAGTTTCAATCTCGGCGGTGGGGCAGGCCGCGCGCGCGCGCAACAACCGAAAGAAAGCAAACCGCGCGTAGGTCGTTATATAACGCATTAGCATAATTCGCAATTACGCACATACCACGATCCACGATTCTTCAAAATTCAGGCAAGACTTTCACCGAAAAAAAACAACATACAACATTGCACAGCGTGCATAGCACAGTTATATACGCGTCGTTACCGTTTATCTGCCGCGCGCTGTGCGAGTGTTTTTTATTATTTCACTTCGCTTTTTATATAGGAAAGTGGGTCAGCGCAATTCGGCACCATGGTACCACGTCTGTGCGCTCTAGCCGCGCGTCTTGTACACGACTTAACGGGACCGAAATTTCGGTCGGGTTAAACAAACACACACGCACGCAAACACGGGCGGCGGTGGCGGCCGTGATAAATGACCTGATTATCGCCGATTCACAAACGAAGGTTGAAGAAAAGCGACGCGGGGAAAGAAGTGAAATAAAAAAAGTACACGAAACAACCCAGACGGCGTGTATCGATTTGTGCAAACACGCCAACCCGCCATATTGGTGGTCATACCGGAGGACAGACAATTATAAAAAAGAAGGGACGCAGAAATTTCAAAATGAACCGTTACTTCACATTTCGTCGGAAACTGGTATGCTTCTCACGACGGGACCACTTTTTCTGCTTTACATCCACCGAGTGTTACACGAAATTTACCAAAAATAAAAAATCATTTAACCTTTAAAAATATCAAGATAATAAACAAACAAATAAAAAAATAAAAATTTAACATAAACATTTATAACACCCTGTATATCATTGGGAGATAAATGCGGAAGGAACTTTTTCAAAGTTCAACGCTGCCAAAACAAGCGACGAGCATCAACGGACGATCCATGCGTGTCTCGACTCAAAACCGGTCCACAAAAAAACACACACAACGATTCCGCGTAGTTAAAAAATGCAATTATCAATCGTACAGGACGCGACGCAAAAGGAAGAAACAACATTACAAATTGTAATGTGGTGAAACAACGTCACCACCTCACCACACACAACAAAATAAAGTGCAAATCGTTCGCGTTGATTCGAGGTCGCGCGACGATAAAACGCGAATGACGTATGACGTATGTGGAAACGACGAAATTCATAGAATCACAACGCGTCAAATTTAAAAAAAGCAAACGCATGCGCGACACGAAGTCGTGACGTCACCACCGCACGCCAACACACAACGCACAAAGCGAGTCAGCGGATCGTCATCATACACGCCCCGATATACACTCGCGCGCGCATAGAGAAAAGTGCACACCACACACCAACTGCGGTGACCTTGAAAGGACGCCAACGGTATATACCTGAAGAGTGAAGGTATTGCAGCAGGTAGCCACAAGTGAAACATTCCGGGAAACAAATAAACTCTCTAGTGGAAGATGATTCACCCTTTTTCCGTTAATGACGGCGCTTAATGTTCAAATAATCGCAAATATTCGACGCTATATGTCTAGACGCATTGTTCATGCCCATAGATATTATTCTAGAACACTCGCTCGCGCGCGCGGCAATTGTTTTTGTTTACGATGTGCGCGCGCGTACAAACATGACGTCATCGGCGACTAATCCGAGTGTACGCGAGTGCATCATCACCATCGGCATTGAATGAATCGAAACACTCGTCGAAATTTCATCAGCGCCGCGCACAAAACAAGGACACACACAATAATACAATCCGCCTAAATAATAAACATAATATTCATTTACAGCAAGCAAAAATATTTTCTTTATTTTGTTATTCAACCCGCATTTTATGTGTTTACGTTCCGTTTATCTTGTTGACACATACAACGCCGTCGGAAATACCCGAACAATAACAAAAACGCAGCGCGATGCCCAGCGACAGGTTGTACTATGTATAAACTCACCGTACGATACCGAAATCCCCTCGCAGTGCGTATAGTAATCCAGAAAAATAATCGATATGTGCGAAAATCAGCTGATGGCTTTCAAACTGCGCACCAATCCGCAGCACACGCGACACGCACCACAACTACACCCAAACACGATGAGTATTTACGTATGTTTCATTCACTGACAACTCCTCACGAGGTTTTCAGACTGCAGCAAGTAGATGCGTTTTCGCGACACAACCGTCGAAGAATGAGTCGAATGTGGTAGGCGGCGATGAATTTAAACACGGGTGGCTTTGTTTGGCGGACGAAAACAAAAGAATTTGGCGTTTCTCGAGCAAAGAGTGCTGGTGGCGAGCGCACGCGCGCATACAGAGCGAACGCCAACTCACGACTGGCGCGGCGGCGATTTCTCGCAACTTTACATGACTGTGCAACTGTGTGCTGTGCTGCGCACGCGTATTCCTCACGCCAAACAAAGCGCGCAGATATACACGAAACAAGTGCGACAAGGATGCACAGCGTGTGTGTGCGTCGCGTATACGACAAGATGGCGGGCTGCAGCAGGCGAACGACGACGCCAAATGCGCAGTTTTCAGACGTCGCCACCAACTACAGCTACAAGATTATACATTAATATTTAATTAACTCCAAACAACATCACCATAGCATGCAATAAAATCAACACACAGCTATATAATGAACGCGGCTGCAAATTTTTATTTATTTAAATATATTGCTGAAAAAATATACACGGTTCTAATCAGCTGTGCGGATATGTAAAGGTCGCACACGCCACACACACGTGCGCGCGCAGTACGTATTGTCGCTTGCTTGATGATTGTACGATTTTGTTTGTTGAAAGAGAAAAAAATGAAGCACGACTCGCAGTGTACATATGCGAGAAAATGGCCGACCATGGCCGTACGGTGCCACCAGCACAGCGCTCGGCGACACCTGCGCTCACGCAAGTTCCCCTCGCTGCGCCCGTATTAAAATGCGTGCAAACCCACCCCAGATAAACCCCGCACCATTTGGTACTCGTACCCCCTTGATGCGGGCGGGCGCACGTGAATAAAATGCAATTTAAGTTGGACTTACGTGTGAGACGACTATGAGTCTGCAGTAATGGTGGTAGTAGTGTCCGCGAAAATGGTATCCGAAAATGGCGCACACCGTGAGTGTTCAGCGAGTACGCCGCCGCGCCGATGGCGTGCGATGGAAGCCGTGGCGATTGACGAGAGGCGATCGCTGCGAGGGTAAGGCGTCGACGACAACGACGAGCGAACGTTCGCCTCGCACAGACTGGTGTCCACGACGCGAACGGGCGAGCGTGCCGACACGACCAGACGATTGACAAAACTGGCGACGGGCGCGACGGTGGCGACGCGCTCATGGCTCGGCCGGCGGAAGCGGACGGAATTAGCAGCTACCACGTGATCGGGAATCCTCGGCATTCATTGGTTGTTGCAATGACATGCAGCGCCAGGAATGATGATGAAACAAAGATTTACAAAATAAAAATGATTTAAAACTGCATAAAACATATAAAACTGGCAATAAAAACCATATAAATTTAAATTATTTATAATAAACCATGTAATTCCTATGTATAACATTCAATATTAATATTTTCATTGCAATAAAATATTTCTGCGTGCCACGAGCGCCATCAATGTCACATGCACATGTTGTACTAATTACACACCAGATTGAATATATATTTTTGAAAATAAACCCGGAAAGTTGATAATAACTATCAAACGCACATCTAATACAATCAAATAATGTCTCCTAAAAAGCCTAGGACGTGTAAATCACCAGAAGGTATTCAATTCTGTAAAAACTTGCATAGAAATTAATATAACCTCAAAATGTTCTTAAACTTTACAGAAGTATTTCATAACTACATTTGCGAAAATGAAGATTTATCAGTCGGAATCGCCTCTATCATGACTCTAATGCACACGATTAAAAATGCCAAGTGTAAGTTACCATCCCAACTACTTTTACACATTTAAATCTGAATTGTTTTCAAATTATGAATGATTTTAGACAGCACATTACAAGAGCTTCGAGAAACCCTCCACGAAAGCATAAAACAAATGAAGCAAACAGACCATCCAGTCGCTGCTATCACCTCCGGCTGTGAATTATTCATGCGTTTCATCACTTTAATAGAAGATTCCGAGGTAAAACTATCAAAAAACAACATAAAAATCAAATTAAACTAATAAAATACACATTTTTAGTCAATTGAAGATTGTAAGAAAAGAATGTTAGCAAGAGCAGACATATTCCTACAAAATCTAAACGAATCACGTGGGACAGTCGCCCGAATCGCACAGAAATTCATCCTGGATGGTTCTGTAAGTAATTATTTACTAAAACTAGAAAGATATTGATGATTTCTTCACAGAAAATCTTAACACACTCGAAAAGTCGTGTTGTGCTGGCCGCAATGAAAGAAGCAGCTGCACAAAACAAAAAGTTCCAAGTGTTCGTCACCAACACCGATAAACGCGCGGATACAATGGAAACAGAACTGCGCAAAGCAGGAATCAGTGTCACGATGATATCGGACGCCGCCATTGGATACATCATGGAATACGTGGATTTCATCATGGTTGGCGCGGAGAGTGTGGTTGAAAGTGGAGGAATTGTCAATAAGGTAACAGGAAAATTTAAAAAAAAATCAAAGAAAACAATAACATAACCTAAAAAACTTAAAATTTGACAGCTCGGAACGTATCCAATGGCGATCTGCGCGAAAGAAATGAACAAACCGTTCTATGTCCTCACAGAAAGCTTCAAATTCTCGCGACTTTACATTCTAAGCCAGGATGACCTTCCAGATGAATATAAAGTAAGTATTTATCATTAATCTCACCAAAAATTCACTCTAATCATTTTTTGTTTAAGTTTTCACCTACGATGAAAAAAGACAAAGTCAAACTGTCAATGGTCGACTACACGCCACCTATCTACATAACCTTACTTTTCACCGACCTAGGTATCCTCACACCTTCAGCTGTAAGCGATGAATTGATAAAACTCTACTTGTAATTTAATTTAATAAAACATTGATTATCTGCACATTGCACATGGTTAAGTGATGTAAACGTGTGTTCAATTTAAAATATCTTAAACATTTCCAATGTGAGCTTGATAAATTATACTTTAAGGCACTTGTCGTAAGTCGCATAAATAATAATCACAGGAATAATAATCAGAAATTTCACATGTGAATGAAACCACATCGAAAACACGATAATAATTAAAGAAACTACGCGTTAAAAATGTAACTTACCTTTGTTGTTTTGTTGCGTGTTTTGTGTGTGTGTTGTGTTATATGTTAGTATTGTTTAAGACTGGAGCGATAAACCGCGCATAATGTATCGACAACGGTGTTGATCTGCTCGAAATTCGGGCGTTTCTCGGGTTGATACTCCCAGCACCGCAGCATTAGACGATACATTTCATCCGGAGTGTTTTCAGGCGCTGGCATTCGATAACCTATGATTTTTTTAGTTAAAACATGAGTAAAATGTGGGAAAATTGAGGTTATGTGTACAAACCTGTGTCGATTTTTTCACGGGCTTTTGTATTGCTCATTCCGCTGTAGGGTGTGCCTCCACGTGAGAAAATCTCCCAGCAGAGTATGCCGTAACTCCACACGTCACACAACGAAGTGTATTTTCCTATTAATGCAAAAGTTATGCATAAAAATGTGATGAAAATAATTTTAAGGTTATATTTGAGGTTATAACTTACCGAAATTTAAAGCCTCTGGTGCCGTCCACTTGATCGGTATTTGTTTCATACCGTCGGAGACGATGTATTCTTCTTCTTCTCGTGACATGCCGAAGTCGGAGATTTTCACAACGTTGGCATAACCTAATTTTATAAAAATATTTTTCAATATTTAAATATTTTAAAAATTATTATAATCTTACCAACTAAACAATTTCTCGCAGCTAAATCACGATGAATGCAATTCTTTGACTCCAGATACCGCATGCCGGCGACCGCGTCCAGGCACATATTCATTAATTGTGACTCGGTTAAAGTCGCGGCTTTCTTGCGCAGAAAAGTCAGCAGTGATCCGCCGGGCACAAGCTCCATGACGATCATGATGGGTTGTTTCTGGACGCAGATGCCGATGAGTTTCACGATGTTCGGATGGTCGTATTGTTTGAGTATGCGGCCTTCCTGGAGGAATTTCTTTTTGTGTTCGTCGGGGAGCGTGACGCGGCATGTTTTCACTGCGACTTCTTGCTGGCTGTTCTTTAATTGCGCTTTGTAGACATCGCCAAAGTTACCCTGCACAGATTTAATATAAAACTAATAGAGAATTTCTCGTAGATTATGAATCTTCAATCCGGTGCTTTTTATCACTTTTAGTTTATGAGATATCCGCGAAAACAAAAAATTTTAAATATTTAAAATTATTTGCACGCCATTTGCTTGTAAATCCTGACACTTTGATTTAAAACTAAACATTGTGCATGAAATTTCATGTTCAAGTGATATCGCGTATTGTTATCGCCAGATACAAAAAGTGAAAGTAAACAAACAAGCAATCCGCAACGCGGCTCACACGGACACGATGTGCACTCACTACCACCAACAAAACACCTCGCAGATCTAACAAATCTAACAAACAAACATTTAATATGAAAAACTGCATCCTAGCGCCATCTATCGTCATAAAATATAACTCACATCGTGTCCTTGTGCACTTACTACCTCACACAAATAATCTTGCAGATATAACAAGCAAACAATAAATATAAGAAACTGCATCGTAGCGCCATCTCTCGCCATAAAATACAACTCCATACAAATTAAATGTAAGTAAGACTTCACTCACCCGGCCGATTTTATCCAACAGAATCACATCGTCGTTATTCAGTTCCCATCGCTCCCGCGGAATCGGTTTATACAATATGGCGCCCGAACGTGCGGTGACCGGAAGCCCGCTGTCGCACTGATAGAGGATCAGTTCACGTATGCTTGGAAAGGCAGGTCCTTCAAAACGATAATGTCCCTGCAAATACAACATCATTGATTAATTAACCACATCTACCACAACAACAAACACTTACTTCTGTTGTTGTTTGAACAATGAAATGTTTATGCCCGCCCCAACACACAGACAACACCGTTTGGCACTCGTCATTCCTCGTCGTCTCCCGCACAAGAAAATCACCTTCCTGCGTCAATAATCGGACAACTTCTTCGCGTGGCAGCACACCGTGAAACCAATCTTCATCAACCAGCGGTTTATTTATACTTAAAGACACCTAAAATCAAATTAAACATAAAATAAATTTTGTATTTTATAAAAATACAAAACAATACAATAAAAACACATGTTAAATATAAAACTTGTATGAAATATTGTGCAATACATTGTGCAAACGTGCTAAAAGCAAACAAACATTCGATTTTCTGTTAGTAAAGCAGAAGAAAACATAAAACACACAGATAATATTTTATGACGTACAGGATCAGCGCCCTCGCTCTGCGTGGCGGAACCTCTGCGAACCCGCGTCCTAGGTGGCGCTATCGGCGATGATGGCGCCGACTTCCGACGAAACGGCTTGCGAAACAGCCGCGCGACAAACTTGTGCTTATGCTTCTTACTTGCCAACGGCGACAGCGACATCTGATTAATACCATTACCCACAACCGCGAGTTTAAGAAAATAATATACCATCACCGAGATTAGCACAAAACATTTTACAATAAATAAAATAGAGATTAAACACATATTTACCTGCTCAGTGGGATTACTAATAAAACCAGCGGTGTTATCTATGGAAATATCCAAACCAGACGGGACTTCTTCACATCCCAATTCATTAAGCGCTGATTTTATTAGCTCAGTTTGTTTTAGCATCTTTCTTTCCAGGCATTTCAATTCGTTTAGTTCTTTTCTATTCACTTCTAGACCACTGCCTGATGTTGAAGATAACCTAAAATATAAAAATTTAAACATAAAGTTGATATAAATTTAATATGTGTTAATAAATGTACCGATTATTAAGCGTGGAAGAAATGGTGGAAGTGTCAGTCGTAACTTTGCCGTTTTGCATCGCAGCGCCATCATGCGGCACAAGTAGCGCCCTCTTTTCTTGACTTTCCTTCAAACTACTCTCCAACTCGCCTAGTTTCGTCCTCAACCATTCCACGGTTAAATTATCCACAGTCAGTTGATTCGGAAGTAATTTCCCGGCAGAATCTTCGACCAGTGATTCATCAAACGTGAATTTTACCGGTTCAGAAGGGGCAGTTCTTAAAAAAACACACAAAATCAACAAAATTACTAAAAACCTAAAATTTCTTACTTGTGTTTCTCTGTGAAGCCATTATACTCATCACAGGGTTTAATAGCCTCTAATCCACCCTCGATGCGTCTGTAAACCTCGCGAAACTTCTCCGCGGCAAGGTCCGAATACTGTGCGACTTCCTGCAGGATCACCTTCCACGCAGCGACGAAATTCTCCTGCACACTCTGCTGATGCTCCAGCAATCCGGGCAATAGAACCGTCCGGAAATCCTTTTCAAACTCGGACGCCTCACACAACAACAACACGTACTCATTGTGCGTGAGGTGAAGTTTTCTGCATGCCTTCTGGTATTTATCGCGCACCTCGTCCAATTTACGCCCGCCGCGTCCAGCTGAAACGAAATTAACGATTCGCATCAGAAATAGAACGAATGCGTCGGCCAGAGAGGAAATATTTCTCGGCCGGCGTATTTTTAGCCGGTGTGGAAAACGGACTTGAACTCGGCGGCGCAAACATTGCAAGACAAGTCGAAATGATGATCATGAATTACGAAACGCACAACAAAAGTTATTCAATGCGCAAACAACGCCGTCGTTAATTAACCTGTGACATTCTAATTGCGACGACGACATTTGCTTGTGTTATTGTCTCATTGGATTCGATTAAAACTTACACTTGACGTAATGCTCCTCGAAGCGTGACCGCATCTGTTTGTAGACTTCCAGATATTTCTGGTAGTCGGTCTTTTTGCGTTGCACATCTTCTTGTAACTAAAAACAAAGAAAAACAAAGAAAAACATTAGTTAATCAATTAATATTGCATTAAATCACGGTATAATATAAAATATAAACTTGTTTTGTGATTTTCTGCCAAAGATTCAGTAAAAGTGAAGAGAAAATTATAATTTTCAAATAAAATATAAAATTTTGAGGTGAAATCAGCGTTTTTGAAGCAAAAAATCACGCAAAAACACAACTAACCATAAAAAACCCTAAAACACCCTAGAATATCCCCAACCTGTCAAAATTTCAAGTTATGCAACCAATAATACAGATTTCTAAGCATAAAAGCAAATTTTCTATCAATATAATAACGCGCCATGTTTGTTTAGGAAGTCAATGGCGGCTTGGACATATGTTCACCGGTCGTTCATTAAGAATTTGCAGCACCACCGGCGTTCCACTCGCTTCCCGTTCTCTGTCCGTGCGTTCGTGGTTCATTGACTTTGCGCAGCAGTCGACCACTGGCCGCCGCGCCGTGTCATGTGAGAATGAGAAGAGAAGTAAGAATTACGAATCGAGAATTAAGAATGAGAATGTCCGACACTCCGACCGTCTTGCCTTTTTTATTCTTATTTATAGACATCAAAGCAACAAACAGACAAGGTGTGTTCTTACAGCGCAAGCGCGATTACTCATTTGTACTACTTTTAATACGTTTAATTTATACACACAGATGAATAACATTCTTCGGCGGAGAGAAAAAATGTTATTAACTGCACAAAATATCAATTTCCACATGTTCCACCACAAAAACACGTGTAAAATGTGTAAAATGTATAAAATTCGCAATAATTACACACATACACAACGCCTCTATTGTTTTTCTAACGTATTAAGATGTTATCGCGATTAATTAATTAATTCCAAGCGTGAAAAAGAGGAAGCAATCGTTTTGTTGAAATTACACGCCAAATAAATCACATCCAAACGCGAAACAAAAAAGTTTCAAAGTGTCAACACATGACACTATCAAGTAAGTGTCCTAAATACATGAAATAATTTATTTATTTATAATCATCACACCGCCTCGTTGTGCGCATGACACATGACAATTCAAAAACTTTCTTCGGCAACCACCCATACACCCACACACAATATGATTGTACAAACAGGTGAAACACGCGTGTAACCTTCACGTCAAATCGCCAACTTATCGCCGATTGTAAAAAACGACGCAATAAACGCAATCAAACCAACAAAAGCGGAAAGAAAACGCCAATCAGGCGTAACAACATTAAAAACCACCGTAAATTCAACCACGCAGCGCGCAAATGACTCCGAAAATATAAATATTCACAACTACTGCATCTCAAACAGTGTACGAGTATTTATAACCCGCCTGAAAACTATTAGATCAGCGCACGGAATTAAAACGTATTTGCGTTTGCCATGTAAATATCCATGATAGTGAAAGAAAGCAATGCATTCTACCCCTCGCGATAAAGATAAGCATTTTAAATATATAATAATAACTCACGTGTGTAAATTGTTGTGCAATACGCGTGTGCTCCTCCTGATAAAACTTGCGCGCTTTACGTTTATCCGCATGCAGCGCATTCAATGCATCCAGGGTTTTTGTCTCTACGAGATCCGCGTTTTGTCGAAGTAGTTTCCCAGCGCATTCGAATTCGTCCATCATGGTGCGCCATGCTGCTTGCACGCAGGATCCAGCCAAATCGTCGTTTGCGCCGCCGCCAGCGACTTTCGCTCCTTGCGCCGCTGCGGCTGTCAACGCCAGCGCGTATTCTCGATCCGCGCGTACTTTCGATGTGAGGCAGCGCTTCATCGTCTCCAGCAGACGCAATTCTGCATCCTGACGGAGTAAGAGCGCCTCGTGTGCGCTGCGGCCTTGCAGAGTCGTTGAGAAACCCATTTTTGATTAAAAAATAAAAATACTTTCAGTTGATGGTAGGCATTTTGTTATACACCTAGAAAATAATAATTATGATTAGGTTTTTGTGGATGTTTGATGATTTTGTTGACTTGACGCACCTTGTTTCACTGTTTGACTGTGGTCAGAGACGCCTTGCTTGTGTTCTTGTTCTGCGCCCCGTTTTTGTTATTCTTTCGCTCGCCGCGCGCCGAGAAGAGATCCACGCCGATCCGCGCTCCCCGCCATCAATTTACATTCACATCACACACATTCACATGCATACGAAAACCGCAAACTGACCGCGACGCGCGACTATTCTTCACTTTTGTTATCCTCGCACGCCGTGGACATCCGATTATAATATTCGAATATATTTTCACACACATGCACGTTTGGGTTGAATATTTGATATTTTTGTTTTTAGAATTCGTATTAGATTTGGTTTTATTGCGGTTGTGGATTGCGCACGGCGACGTAATCGCTAGACGCGCGCAAACGCGACTGAATCAGACAGAATGTTGTGTGAATGTGAAAGAGTTAAGGCAAGTCGCGTTCGGGCAGCGGTTGGGCTGAGCACATAGAGCGGGCGCGCAACACAACACCGAACCGGCTTTGGTTGTGTTTGTCGTTGTGTGCCCGATTACCGAAATAAAACAGCTTGCGTGTGGCAACAGGTTCCGAAACAAAAACTTATTTAAACGAGCATGTGATGTTGTGATATAGGCAACCAGTGTTACACCTATGCACGTAAATGCCAATGTAAAGTAAATTTCTTACATTTTCACAGATTTTTACACAAAAAGACAAGTGTTGTGTTGTAATATAGGCAACCAGTATTACACCTATGCACGTAAATGCCAATACAAAGTAAATTTCTTACATTTGCACGGATTTTCGCACAAAGAAACAAGAACATGTTGTAACAAAGTGTTTTGTGGTAATATAGGCAACCAATGTTACACCAATGCAAACATTTATACACAAAGGACAAATGTGCATTGAAACACATCTCTGTTGTAATATAGGCAACCGATGTTACACCAACACAAATAAACCCCAAATCAACGCAAATTTTCTACATTTAACAACACAAAACGCTTCAAATGACAGATTTTTTACACAACGTCTTGATTGCAATGAGCAAAGCGTCGTGCTTGGTCCGATTCAGGTACTTTTTCGCGTAGAAATCAAAAGTACCTTCTTTATGCAGAATCATGTACAATCTCTCCGCGTATTTTCTTCACATGCACAAAATTAATAAAAAAAAAACTTATATAGAACTAAAATATATCTGCGTAGGTACTAACCTTGTTTCTACGTTTTTATCGTCCAGAAAATAGCCGAGATTTTCAATAATCCTCTTGCGTGTTGTCTCCAAATTCGGATTATTCATAACAGCCGCAGGTCCAGCGATAACCACCGCGCAAATTATCAATCGGACCGCCGCACAGCGCACCAATGGATTACGATGCGTTGGACCCTTGGCGCAGAGCGAACGCACCGCGTGGAATATCGGAATATGCGTTACCATGGCATCCAGCGCCATGTTGGCATCCTGACGGATGAATTTACTCGCATCGGCGGTTTTATACAATAATGTATTGATTATATCATCGAATTCCTTTGCAAACAAACAAAATTAACATTTTAAGGTTCTGTAAGCATAACCATTACTTACAGGTCGACGTGTATCCTTCATAACCTCAAAAAAATGCCCGGTAAGTTGACATGCGGTGCGCGCCACATGCGATCGCGGCGATTTCAGCAACTCCAACAATCGTTGATTTATCACAGTCATATAGGGCATGATAAAGTCTCTGGACATGTGTTTCGCCATGTCTATAATCTCAGCTAAACCTTTTAACGACGTATTAAAATCCGGAGACTTTATCAGATTCAAAAGAAGAAAAAAACCATTATCACAAGATGATGAGGATCCAAATAAAGTAGAAGAACTCTAATAATATAAACAAAATATTTTCAGACTAAATTTTTAGGTTAAAATAATTATATTTACCATTGCGCATGGAATTTTCTGGATTTTTTGCTGTCGCTTTGCCAACTCTTCACTTTTCACCGCACGCGCCATTACACCGGGCGTGAACCTTGCATACGGAATCTCCCCACGCCCCAATTTCAGACCATCAGCGCCCTCTCTAAATTTACTCCCCATCAAACACCGCACGCTTTCCACTTGTTGTTTCAACGACTTGCTCTCGGAGCTTAACGTCGGCGACATGAACGTACCCCGCGCATGCGCATCCTTATTCTTCATTGCGCATTGATAACGCGAACCAATCGCGTCCGTCATTGACGAGCTGCTAAACTTAGACGCCTGCGGTGATTTCGGCCGACATTCATCACTCACCCGTGAGATTTTTGTATCACTACATGTCGACGTCGTATAAAACTTCTCTTTGAGCTTGAGGTTATGTTCGGGGTACATGTCGAGTCTACGTCATCTACGCCATATTGTGTTTGGGAATGCCATGCGCCTAGCTTAGAAATGCGTTTTTCTACGTTTTTACCACTCCTAACCTCAATTGCTTCGTCATTCAAATGAATAAGACTATGAAACGATGTCATCTGTCGATTGAAGTCTTTCTCTCGCCCGGCGAGTGAAAATTTCGAGCGGCCATGTTGAGAAATTCTCGGGATAAGTGGCGATATGTTTAAATCATCCACCCATTGATTTAACCTTACATTATTTACGTCTTTCATGTCAAGAAACTCTAACAACTCACGTGTGGCTTTTGTATGATGCGTCGAATTCTCTTTTTCGGGTTCTTCACGTAGGTTAAGACTATCCACGCTGAATTTTTCATCGAAATCATCTGCTTGCGATACTTTTAATTTCTCTGCCTTTAAATCAAGTTGAAGATTTTTATTTGTAGGTTTTTGACGTGTGCGGACGTTGAGTTTGTCGATTTGGGCTAATTCTATGATGGTTTTCGATGTTTGCGTGTAAGATTCTTGATTTAGTTGAGGTTTTTCTCTTGTAGGAGCACAATCTAATTGAAAATAAATTAAAAGTGAGGTTAGGTTTTGATATTCAACTACTAACCGCCGTGTTGTATCTTTCTCGAGCCGTTTTCACGTTTGACATACACCGGAGCCATGAATAACGTTTTTGGTGGTTGATGTTTCACCGCGCAGGAATTTAACGCCTTGTATGATGGAATATAATCATTACCACTCATGATATGCAATTTTCTAATGTTTAACCCTCAAAATATGAATATTTCCACGCAGAACGTGTGAATTTTTCTGACATTTGCAATTTTGACAGTTTTGACAGTGAATATTTTTACATCACGTGCGTCGTAGGCACAAAGAAGATTAAAGCACGTCTCCTGTGTGCACAAACAGCTCAAAGAACGCAAATATGTCGATGTAATCCCAATATTTTCTTTAAATCTCTGCATATGCGTCGCCGATTATTTTTTAAGGTTAATCTCTTGTGTTATGTTGGTATCACCAACACCCACTTGGGAAATACATTTCTTTTCATCCGCTGGATAAACGAATAAAAATATTTCGAGAAAATCAAATACGCAGCTATAAAACGGTATAAAAGCTCACCGATTGCAGATATTCTTCAGTCGTTTATCGTCGTTGCTTGCAAAGACACCCCGCCACCATCTTGATTCAACCTGTCAGTTGTCACAATGCACTTGGGCGTCGCTATAGTCGCGCTCATCCTCTGCGTGACCTTGGTGCATTGCGAAGCGCAAGTCACGTTCTCAGCCGGATGGAACCCCGGCAAACGCAACTCCAACCCTGGCTACGTGTCAATCGGCGGTGTTAATCCAGCAACAGGCAGTCGCAACATCCGCCCGACGATTAAATCCATCACTAACGTTTGTCATTTGTTAATTGTAAGTTAAAGCCCTGTCAAAATTTAGCGAAAACTAATACTTTTTATGATTCAGAACCAAATCCGAGAATTGTCGAACTGCGAAGCGTCGAAATACGAACCGCGCGGCGCAGAATCAGAACCGATCTTGTTTGAACCAACAAATAAATGAGAATACACATAACTAGCGGCCATTATGATTGTAGACGTTGAAACGGCTGGAAATAACTGAATTTTGTTGTATTTCTATTGAAATGTAATGTAAACTAAATAAAAAATCAATAAATACGTAATGTAAAAAGAAAAAATCGCAAAATATTTACGTGTTTAAATTAAACTAGAATAAAAACACGGTTAATCCGTGGAATTCTAGTGTGAACTAAGCGTTACCTACGCCGCCATTGTGAAAGTTGGTCAGCTGACAGCCCGAAGTATACCGAGTCGGGCAAATTCGAGCTTCACGCGCAATCGAAAGCTCGCCCGTGTGTTGATGGATTTTCTCAACAAACCGACCCAGAAATCGTTCACAACTGCTCAAAACGCTCAAAACTCCACGCATTTTCACGACAACCACGTGAATATCGTTCACATCTACCATCCTGCCAGCATTGTTTCTCACCGTGTGAGAAAACACGCACGCAAAGTAAAACTGGAGCGCGATAATGTCCATGTTTCTGCGCTCGAATACAGCTAGGTTATGTTTGTCAGCGGTAGCTAGAAGGGCTTACAGCAGCAAATCCGAAATCGTAAGTCTTTTTAAACGTAAAATACTTAAATAAATAAATAATTAAATATTGATATACCTTTATAGAGAGGTCTTGTCCTGGGTGCTTACACTGAGAACAAATGCATTGAGCTGACACCTGCTGCCAGGCAGTTTGATGAGAAGACTGCTGGGAAGCTGACAAAGAATCTTCAACTGTGAGTTGTGTTGTTGAATATCTGTAAACCACTGCTTTGTTTTTGAATTACTTGGTTATGATTGGTTTGATGAGGGTGCATTTGTGTTGAATTGGTTGCCTATTCTTCTGTTAAATGATTGTCATAGTCATAGTTTTTATATTATACACTAGCCTGAAACTTTCATTTAATTTCCTTTCATGTAATATTTTCTCACTGTTGACACTATCCGTACATTGAAAGTAAACTAATTGAATGTTTCAGGTTATAAAATAAACGTACAAACCAAAACCGAAAAAAACAAAATGTCATCGATGCGCGATGGCCGCAGTTCATCCGCGTCATCACACAGTGGGCGGGGCGATCAAAACAACGTTCCGAATCGTTCCTCGTCCATACGAACGCCGAAACGTCAACGCCCAACGCCATCTAACTCCCTGGAAGACAAACAACTCGAACTGGCATGTCCTGTTTGTCTTGACATCATCGATGAGGCGCATATAACAAAATGCGGACATACATTTTGCTATGCGTGTATTGTGCGCAGCATCGATATGCTGCAGTCGTGCCCGCGTTGCAATGCTCCACTAACAATGGACCAAATCTTCCCCAACTTTCTCCTCAACGAACTGGTCGTCAAGTACAAACTGCGTCGCAACTGCCTCGACGCGATCGGCAGCGTCGAACAAGATGGCGCTGACGGCCTGCGCAACTTCGTCGCTAGCGAAAGTGGTAACCTAACTTTGACGGACGTGAATGTCATGTTAGAAGTACTCACGCAACGCAAGCAACTGCTCGAAGCCGAATCATGCGCAGCGCAGAATAAACTCCTGCTCGAATTTCTCAAACACCTCCGTCAGAAAAAGAACGACGAAAAACAACAGATAACAAAAGAACTTACATTAATCGAGGAGGATATCGAAGAAGTCGAGAATAAACTTAAAGAAGTACACAGTAAATGTCCAACTCTCGAAGATGTCGAACGAACGGTCGCGTCGGCGGCGAGTTTAACCGAAGGCAATGAAAACGTCACTGCCATGCGTCAAGAGATGATGGATTTAATCGGCAACATTGGCAGCACTGTCGCTGTCACCGGTACAACCACGCCGACAGCGCTCGCGGCAGCGCAGCAGCCATCACATGAAATATCCGCACCGAAAATCGAAAATAAACTGTCATCGTTGGCAACGCGCAGGCGCAGAATGCACGCACACTTTGACGACTTTGTCCAGTGTTATTTCCAATCACGTGGGAAAGATTTATACTTCCCGCAGGAAAATCGCATTGAAGAACCACGCCAACATGGCGGACTCGATGAATTCCGCGAAGATTTAGTCAAATTCTCACGGTATTCATCCGTGCGCGCCATTGCAACCATCCAATTCGCCAGTGACGTCTTCAACAACTCCACCATTGTCTCCTCGATTGAATTCGACAAGGATAATGAGTATTTAGCCATCGCAGGCGTTACAAAACGTATAAAAATCTTCGAATACGGTACTGTAGCTCGTGACGTAGTCAATATTCATTATCCCTGCATTGAAATGGTGTCCAACTCGAAGATATCTTCGGTTTCATGGAATAGTTACAATAAAAACACACTGGCTTCGTCTGATTACGAAGGCACCGTCACGATTTGGGACGTCGGGACTGGCCAACGCACAAAAACTTACCACGAGCATGAAAAACGTTGCTGGAGCGTTGACTTTTCCGAGTCGGATCCGCGTTTGGTCGCTTCGGGTTCCGATGATGCACGAGTCAAGTTATACAACATGAATGTCGACCATTCGGTGGCGACGCTCGAGGCACGCGCGAATATTTGCTGTGTGAAATTCAACCCGAAGAGCAGTTTTCACCTGGCGTTTGGTTCCGCTGATCACTGCGTGCACTACTACGATCTGCGTAACCTCAAAGAAGCGCTATGTTTATTCAAAGGTCACAAAAAAGCCGTGAGTTACGTCAAGTTCCTCAATGGCGAGCACATTGTCAGCGCATCGACGGACTCGCAGCTGCGCATGTGGAATGTCAACGCGCCATATTGTCTGCGGTCGTTCCTCGGTCACGTGAACGAGAAAAACTTTGTCGGATTGGCCACAGATGGCGATTACATCGCGTGCGGATCCGAGAACAACGCGCTCTATGTGTATTACAAGGGATTAACTAAGAAATTATTTAAGTATAAGTTTGATGGACCGCGCGGTATTCTAGAAGAGGAAGAGAGACGCGAAGATGATCCGAACGAGTTCGTGTCGGCCGTGTGCTGGAAGCCGAATTCGAATATTTTACTCGCCGCGAACAGTCAGGGCACGATCAATGTGCTCGAGCTGGTTTAAACAAATTGAAATCTTATACGAACCGAGTTGTGAACGTTGTGTTGTTAGGACAATCAATTGATTTGTAGGTTATATGAACACGCGTACTTACTAAGAGATGTCAAATATGTCAAATGTCAGCGCTTTGTGTATCTCCCGTCATAACCTTAACATAACCCGAAGTTACACGAACAAGCTGTGCAATTGTTTTCGTTTTTGACTAGACTAGAGTTGAGATTCAAACAAAATAAAAAGAAAAACGTAATCTAAGTGTTCTGCGAGCGCCGCGGTGGTGAGAAGTCGTACCTTATTAGTTGTTTATGCGCAAAAAGTTTATCCGACGAAAATCGAACGAAATCAAACAAAAAATGAAAAAAATAAGATGAGAAACGTTAAAATATTTTTAGATAGATGTTTTTTGTCACATATATAATTATATATTCGAGCGTTTTTCAATGTGATTATGTAATCGAAATATTTACAAACAAAAAATGATTTGCCAAGCAAAAAAAATATGAATATTTACACTCAATGTTGATAATATGTTATAATACTATTAATGTACCCAGAAGATGTGTACTCACTGAATATTCCAACGTGTTTGATGCCAACTTTAACTGAATGAACATATTTAGCAATAAAATTAACCTAACCTTCAAATTAGTGACGTGTTGCGTTGATTTGCAGCGCCGGCGAGTTGAAGGAAGGTGCAAGTCGGACATTTTGGGGGTTAGATGACGCATACAGCGCTGTGGTGGTCGTCGGCATGGGGAAGAAGGATAAAGGTTATGACAGCTTGGAGAATATATGCGAGGATCGTGAATGCGCACGCGCATCAGCCGCAGGTGAAGTATAACCTCTCAAAAATGATTATAACCTAATAATTTTTAATTTTTAGTTGGTTGTAGTGAATTGGAACGTTTTGGTGTGAATGAAATCTGCGTAGAAGACTTTCAACATGCTGAATGTGCGGCAGAGGGCGCCACACTCGCCACATTCAAATATCAAGAGTTTAAAACCGAGAAAAAACCAGAAACTAACCTATTATACTATGATGTCACTGAAAACACAAAAATTCTAATTTGTGGAATGTGGGTTGCATAAAAGCAGTGGGGCAAAACATCGCAAGGCATTTAAAAGAAAAACCGGGGAATAAACTGACACCCGCCATGTTTGGCGCATACGTACAAGAATTATTCGCGGATGATTCCAATATAAAAGTAGAAGTACACGATAGAAAGTGGATAGAACAGAAAAAAATGGGTGCGTTTTTATCTGTAGCAGCAGGGAGTCACGAAGAACCGAAATTCATCGAGATAACCTACAAAAACGCCGACGACGCATCTAAACCGTTTGTGTTTGTTGGTAAAGGAGTCACTTTTGACACCGGCGGCATTTCACTGAAACCCTCCAAAGGTATGCCGACAATGCGCGCGGATATGGGCGGCGCTGCGTGTATCATCGGCGCAATGCACGCCGTGTCAAAGATGGCGCTGCAGATCAACATGAAATGTCTAATTCCGTGCACGGATAACATGCCATCGAGTAAAGCCACGCGTCCCGGCGATGTCGTCACCGCAATGAATGGAAAAACAATCGCTGTGGATAACACCGATGCCGAAGGAAGACTTATTTTAGCTGACGCGTTGTGTTACAGCGGTTGCTTCAATCCGAAGTTTGTGATTGACATGGCGACGTTGACAGGTGCCATTGGTGTTGCGCTGGGGAAAGGCGCAGTTGGAGTGTATAGTAACACGCATGCGCTGTATGATATTCTACAGGAAGCAGGCGCACGCACAGGCGATCGAGTATGGCGCATGCCACTGTGGAAGTTATACACAAAACTCATGACAGATTGCACAGCGTATGATTTACAGAATGTCGCTGAGGTAGGTGGCGGTAGTTGTACAGCCGCCGGGTTTCTTCGTGAATTCGCACCGAAAGATGTCGATTGGATGCATATTGACATCGCGGGTGTCATGGATGGCGCGCAGCCAATGAAATACGTCAAGGGCATGTCCGGACGACCAACACGCACTATTATAGAATTCATCGTTATGAATCAGTAGTAATTTACCTCAAATGTACGCTATATGAATAACTTGTATTAAAATGTTAACGTTAAAATATTAAGTACGTGATTCTAGTGTTCTACGTTAAGTTACGAGTATCACAATGTCGAAATTCGAGTAATTCGGTAACGATTACATGATTTTGAGGTTATGGTTATAAATTACAGTTAAGGTTAGTACACACACATCTCTTAAGTAAACTTAAGTTTACCGACTTAAGTCATTAATTAATTACTGGAATGTTACAGAAGGAGGAAAAGAGGATGCAGGTTAAAACAGGGGTTAAAAAATGCTCGCTTTCAGTGTTTGATTCGTGGCGGAGGGGGACTCTCTGAGGCGGCCGCCATTTATGGCGACACATATTCGGGCAGATTGCCGCGACCGCGACCTCTGCCGCGACCTCGTCCACGGCCACGCCCCCTCCCACGTCCTCGTCACCTTCTCCCATCTGTCATTCCTGCGACCAAATCTAGAAACAGAAAAATTTATTATTTATTATTATTAATCATATTTAATTTAATAAGTTATTACATACCTATATTACTTGTTGTTTTCTCCAGATAAGCCAAAGGTCCTTGTAAAACGCCCGCTGGATTCGCCTGGGCGCCGAACGGCGGCGCACGCGCATGCTGCATGAACATCGCCTGCTGTCCACTTGGAATGCCCGCCATGCCGCTCACCTGCACACAATGGTGAAACAAAACAACTTGTATTCAATGCGTTTGCACCAAAATTTATTTGGAATTCTCTCTTACACTTGAGCAAAGAACACGCAAGGCACAATCATTATCATTTTTCATGTTTCATGTAAGTAATATAGATAGATTTATATATGAATATATAGGAACGTTCGTTAATTTGGCATCTGCTAGAATTCTAGAATTTACTTTGTACATATTATCGGCGCTCTACCTGCATCTGTTGCATCTGCTGCTGTTGTAACTGCTGCTGCTGGAGCTGTTGTTGCATCTGTTGCTGTTGCATTTGTTGTTGGATCTGCTGTTGCATCGTCATACTGCCGCCGCTCATGGGGTTATTATTGACGTTGACATTCGGTGCGATTTGTGATGGCGGCATGCTACTTCCGGGCATCATTCCGCCGGGTGTGGGCATTCCGGGTGTCACGGCTGTTACCTGCGCCGGGCTTTTGGAATAACCCTGTAGGTCCATGAGTAAGTTCTGCCAGACGTTGATTTTTTCGTAGTGGCGTTTGAGGAGTTCGTCTTTGCGTGTCAGTTCTATGCGTAGTTCATTGATGTCTTCTTTCACGACCATTTCCGGTTTGAGTGCGGATAGGAGGAAGCGTTTCTGGAGGAAAAACGCTTCCATTTGGCGAGCGAGATCGACGAAACGCAGCGTGGTTTGCTCGACTTCTGTGCGTAGTTCGTCTTTGTCGCCTGTGGGTAGTGCTTCTTCTTTTGTGAGCACATTTAGGCAATGCTATAAAAATGAAATGAAACAAATGACAATCAATATTAGTTTAGAAAAGTATGAATGTTGTATTTTGACTTACTTGGAAGGCTTCCTCAAACTCGTCGACGACATTACCGCTGCTATTCGTCGGAGTGGCCATCGCTGACACCGGTGGCGATGATTCTTTCATTTGTACGATTTATTAAACTTGTTTCTCGTATTGAAAAAGTACTGAAGCGATAATTAGGCGATATCTGGAGGGTGTTGGGTAGTAAATATGATTCGTATACTTGTCGGTTACACTGGAAAGTACGATGATAGCATCTTCGTCATCTCACGCACAAAGAATCTTGTAAAATCGACGAAAATAAATGAAAGCGAGCAAGTGCGCAGCCAAGCGCAAGCGGCCATTAAAATTACAGAGATTGTGTTGTAGTTCAGAAACTCACCACTAGTTGACCATGAATACAATTTAAATCTAAAATATTTATTGCAATCAATTTTAAGCTAATTTTAACTAAGTAAAAATTCATTTTAAATATATTAATACAGATTACACTAATATTTACTATTTTAAACGTTTTTATTTTATTTTATTCTATTTTGAAAGTTCGAAATGTGTGAGTCAATAAAAAGCAAACGTTTTAGTTCCAATACTCGCCGCCAGTTGGCGCTAGTTACAACCAATGCTGTCAATTTAAAATTATCGCAACTAACGAGGAAATGCTTACTTTGAACACGAATTAAATCAATTTTAATGAGATTATGATACTAATTGGGTTAATCACACAACCCGAAAGTAATCCACACTAAACCTGCTTGCTAAATTGTGTTAATATCACCAAATTAGTAACAATCGCACCCAAAATCTAAAAAACACAAAAATACACAAAAACACATAAGTTATTAATTATTAATCAATTACCTTAAATAAAAGTTCAATATTCATCGCACTTTTAGACCCAATCGTAAACTGCACTTGATTCTGTGCTAAATTCATTGGAATATCCTAAAAATCAATAAAATTATTTTGAAATAATGAAAATCCATAACTTACAATATTTTCCTGGATAATTTTATCACAAAACATCACAGTAAATTGACGACATGTATGTGTGCAACTAGCAGCACACAAAAACATCGCGCAAAGACTGCAGAATGTAATACAACTCCACATCGACGCGTAAATCTTCAAAAAGAAATTCCGTTTGACTTTCTCAACGTTTTCTTCACTCCCAGCGTGTTCCAACAAGATAATCAAATGATACAACTCATAAGTAATCCATACTGAGTTATTAGCAACAATAAATATATTCGTACATCGATACACTTTGTTTAACTTCGTTGCTTTGGTAATAATCGTTTGGTAATCTTGAAAAATCGTGGTTAAGTTATGTTCTTGGTTTAACCTTGAAATCAATCTGTCAATATGTGATCTGACAGTTTTTAAATAAAAACAAAAATGAAACGAAGCGTGAATCAGAATTAATTTCGGAATATTTATGCCTAACGTGAACAAAGTCGCGTGGAATGTATCATAATGAATGTAATACGTAACAATCACACTTGAAAATGACAGCGTTATTATAACCAACTCTATGTGCATGCTTGGTTGCCTATATACATGCTCACTAATATGTCGCAGTAGTTTCAGATTATAAATCGACGTTATTTGTATTTTAATCAATGAAAAGCTGAAAATCAAAGAACACACTACGTAGATTATCTCATTCAACGGTGTTATCACTGACGTTGATAGTTTTTCATACGAAATAAACGCTTGGAATGACAAAGACACAAAATTTATCAATAACGCCGTTAATTTAAGGTTAAAATCTTTAATTTTCAGGTTAAATTTATTAAAATACGTTATACTACTAGAATAAATCCCGGTTATTTTCGAAATGTTTAGAAACAATTTACACGAATGCATTTTTATTTCTTGCGCGTGTTTGCTGCGATTGCTGGGAAAATATTTGTGCCACGTGCACGTTCTAAGAAAGTCATTTAATTATTGTAATGATCGAAGGGATAGCGGTGGAAGGGGGACGCAATTAACGTCGAAAAGAAGTCAATTTATTGATTGCACTCGTTATTGCAATCGAAGTGTGCGCGGGCGGAGAGTAGAAACGAAAATGAATACAGGACATGATTGATTGAGTTATTTGTTTCAATGCATTACTAAGTAGATAGCGAAGGAGACGGGGAAAAAATCGCCAAGAAAAAGGGTTTAATTAATTAAGTATAATACCGGTTAACCGGTTTTTATATCGGTTAACCGGTTAAATACCGGTATTAATACCGGTTAAATATTGGGTAACCAAAATATCGGTTTTAAGAATAGTAAAATACCGGTTTTAATACCGGTTAACCGGTTAAATACCGGGTTTTACCGGTTAAATACCGGTTAACCGAAATACCGGTTTTAAAAACAGTAAAATACCAGCTTTAATACCAGTGAAACGGTTAAATACCGATTTTAATACCGGTTAACCGGTTAAATACCGGTATTAAAACCGGTTAAATACCGGTTAACCGAAATACCGGTTTTCAGAACAGTTAAATACCAGTTTTAATACCTGTGAACCGGTTAAATACCGGTTTTGATACCGGTTAACCGGTTAAATACCGGTTTTCGTAAAAAAAATATTTTTCTCTTATTTATATAAATTTTAGGCTCGTTTGCGTTGGTGGTGCATTAATAACACTATGTACACCACCTACGTTAATTAGAGGCTTAATTTCCAGCCGGTGCTATCATTCCAAACAAGATATGCATGCGTATGACTCATGCGGGGCGGTTTTCCCGAAAACTGAGCGCGCAATCAAGTGTCGCAAATGTGAAGGGTGAAATAGTCACGACGTGTACCAACTAATGTACTTTTAATTAGTTGAAGAGAAGAGTGACTTAGAAATGTTGAAAGGAAAACTTAAAATGTGCATTAAAGGTGTGAACATAACCTCACGTTTTGATATTTCACGCTAGTTCCGCCTTACGGATTACGATCACGTCGCATAACGCAATATATATCGATAAAAAGGTCGAATTGCGAATTGTAATCGTAACACGCAAGCAGTGGGCATAGAAAATGTTACAACTTGTTGCGTTCATCCTCGTGCAACGTGTACGCACATAATCAATTTGTGAAGAAATCATTTTATAAAAAAAAAAAAATACGGAGGGAAAAAGTGAGAAATTTTTTGAAAAACCGGTTAACCGGTTAAATACCGGTTTTAATACCGGTTAAATACCGGTTATTTGGTTAAGTACAGGATAAAATATCATTAGAAATAAATAAAAAAACTCAAAAACCTGTTTTAAAAATACCGGTTATCAAAAAATTAAAAATACCGGTTTTTACCTTCGGTTAAATACCTAATACCTATTATAATACCGATTACAACTCAAAAACCCCTTAAAAAACTCTCTAAACCAATAAACCATTAATATTTTGCCTTGGGAGCCACGCCTACTGATGGGCGTGGCTCCTGCGACCCAACATAACCTCAAACAAACAATTTTTTGCATACGATCACACATTGTCCATCTCTGCAACCCTTAGATATCCATTACGATCGAAATCCCACGGGCATTGTGAAGTTCTTGTACGCTTTGTGGCGCATTGCCGCCGCCACTCCGAGCCGCCACCCCCAGGCGTCGGCGTCAACACGACCTCGGGGGTGGCACGCAGTGTTATCAACGCTCGGCGCGAAATTTTCGCAACATTTTCGCGTGCGCCGTCGTCCAATCAACACGTACAACAAACAAATAAAAATCCAAAGAATTTGTGTGTGAATATTCATAATAATTTAATAATAATAATAATAATAAGAAAAAGTGAAATTTTAAGTTGAGTTGAGGAATAAGTGATAATCAAGCGGTGTCAGACGTGTCATTTGACATTCCATTCGTCGTGTTTTATTCAATTTGGAAACTGTGAGCGAGAGTTTTACTCAGGTGAGTCACAAGAAGGTTTTTCGTTTTTGGGGGTGGAAAGTTGTGTGAAAGACACTTTTCGACTAAACTTTTGCACGTCTAATGAAAATCGAGATGTGTTTTTCACGCAGAAATGTAAAAAACACGTAAAAATGCGTAAAATACGTGAAAATACGTAAAAAATAATTGTATGCAACCAAAAACACACAAAAATCACTCTCATGTATTTATTTGTTGTTTTTATTCTTTGGCTTGTTTCTGGCATCAATATTATTGCGCAGTTTTTGTAAATTTAGTAAATATTGAATTTTTAATCGTAAAATAATACATTTTTATGTTTATAATAATTATATATTTATTTATTTTTATTTTAGCTCGATTCTTGACTCTGGAATTTTTATTGAGTTGTGTGGTCGTAAATGTAATGTTTTAAGTTTGATTTTATTGGATTCTTGAGTGAAACGAGTTGAAAAGTTAATACTTAGTATATTTTACGAGCGTCATCTGGTGAGGAAATAAATTGCTATTGTTATTGGCTATAAATATTGCTGATTTTTCAAGTAAAAACTTCATTTAGAAGCAATTTTATTGAAAATTGTGAATTTTTTTGTTTATTTCTTTAAAAAACAGTTGAATTATTAATAAAAATTAATTTATGTGAATTGTATTTTATAGAATAGTTTATTATCTATCAATTAAAAAAAGAATTACGTCTTTACCTCTATTTTTACCAAAGATATAATCAATTTTACTTGATTCAATGAAAAATCAGTTAAAGATCTGTCAAAGCACTTTTATGACAGATATTTGACATTTGAGGGTAATTTTAACCTATACTCTTGTCTTATACATAACCACACTTTAGTACTACACAATAAAAACCAAAATAAATATTGCTAAAAGTTGTGTTTCATCAAATTTTCCTAAAATTAAAAAATTTAATTAAAAACACAATTTTTTTTTACTACGTTCTTAAAAAAACACATAAATTATTAATTTAAATCAATTTTTCTTTGAAATATTCCATAGAATATGTAATTATCTATCAATTAAAAAAAGAATCACGTCTTTATCTCCATTTTTACCAAAGTTATAATCACTTTTACTTGGTACAATGAAAAAATCAGTTTGATGTATGTCAAAAAACAGATATTTGACAGTTGAGGTTAATTTTAACCCATATTCTTGTCCTAAACATAACCACACTTTAATACTACACAATAAGAACACAAATAAATAATGTTAAAAGTTATTTTTCATAAAATTTTAACAAAATCAAAAAATTTAACTAAAAACCTCAAATTTTTTTACTAATTTCTTAAAAAAACACATAAATTATTAATTTAAATAAATTTTTCTTTAGAATACTACATAGAATATGTAATTATCTACCCAATAAAAAAGAAATCACGCCCTATCTCAATTAACAACAAAACTACCAACAATTAAAGTAAATAATACAAAAAAATCACTCAAAAACCTGTCAAAAACATTTTTGACATTTTTGACAGTTCATATCACTCCAATCTAATTTTAACCTACACTACCCACCTAAATATATCCCTCTATATCCAATCAGGTTCGATAAACAATTAAACAGTTAAACAATCGGCTGATAAATTGCATTCGATATCAGCACGCACACAAATTTGACAGACGCAAAGATAAGCTTGGACATATCACCCTGACACACTTATTTGTGCACATTTCAAACACACGCTGCACTTCCCCCACAAACACATAAACAACAACACGTAGATTCCTACTACTCGTAAATCCAAAATGGCCGACAACATCTACCGGATAACCTATACTAACCTCATTACACTTTGGTTACTAAGTTACCCAAGGGTTCAATCAACTAATTTGCGTGCGGTTTAACCAATTTCCACCACCCTTAACCCCCAAGGGTAGGCAACCCACCGAACTGCATCTTGTGCACCATCACAAAACACAAAATATCAATTTTAATTTTAATGATGATATTGAAGCTTAAAACTTTCATTTCGTGCACGTGTACATCTGGAACTTTCTGATGCATACATGATTATCCCCGATTTGCACCCCTAAAATGTATCTCACGTTTCATCCACGTGTGCAATTCAAATACGCGAATTGTTTCCTGTTTGCATCTCGCAGCCGCATTTCCTGCGCAAGTGCTTTGTGTCTAATATTCGGCCACACTTCAAACTTCCTCCTGCACTCACCCCCACCCCCGCCATCACGCTTAGAATATAGTTGCGTCCGTGTGGTCATTGCGTAGTGTTGGAAATTGACTGGACGTGAATATCGCGCTAACTTTTCGATCAGCGTCTAAATACTAAGGACTAAACTTGTTACGGGGATGTTAAGGGGTGTTGGATGTTAGTTAAGGGTGGTTTTTGTGTGCTTGGGGGATGATTAGGCGGAAATTGCATATTTTGCAGGTTTTTCAATTTTCTTCATTTTTCTACGCGGGTTGGGTATAAAAGGATATTGAAAATGTAAAATTTAAGGGTTGTTACACTAAGGGTTGTTATACCTGCAGCTGGTTTGGATTTAGGTGGCTGAATAATTGAATTTTTGAGGTGTTTTGAAGAATTTCGCAGGAAATTTGAAAATATTCCGGGGATAAATAACAACTGATGGTTTATAAAGCCTGAGGGGTGCTCCCACATGTGTTGCTGCATGTGTATTTTCAGGGTGGAAATGACCGGAAGTCGATTAAAAACGCAGTCAATATATTATCCGTGTAGCATGTGTCCGCCGGCGGAAATCGAAAATCGAAAATCGAAAATTAAAAGTTAATAAAAAGAGTCAAATGTTTTGGAAAATTCAATTAAATTCAATTATTATATTGTTATTTAATTATATTTGGTAGAGAAATAAATTATTGTTGTTATTATCAATAAATATTGTTGATTATTGGATTAAAAGTTTAATTTTGATGCAAATTTTGTGAAAAACACGCGTTTTTTATGATTTTTTAACGAAATACGCATTAATTATTAAAGAAAATTAATTTTCGTGTTGTGTATGTTATAGATTTTGTTATTATCTATCTATTAAAAGAGAAATGGCGACTGTATCTCTATTTTTGCCAAAGTTATAATCAATTTTAGTTGATTCTATGAAAAATAAATGAAATGTCTGTCAAAACACATTTTTGACAGATATTTGACAGTTGAGGTTACATTTAACCTATACTCATGTATTATACATAACCACACTTTAATTCTACACGATAAAAATAGAAATAAATAACAATACGCGTTGTTTTTGATGAAATTTTAGAATTAAAAATTAAAAATTAAAACAAAAAGAAAAATTTTGTTAAAAATTCAATTTAATTAAATTATTATATTATTATTTATTTATATCTGGTCAAAAAATAAATTATTGTTGTTATTATCAATAAATATTGTTGATTATTTAATAAAAAGTTTAATTTTATTGCAAATTTTGTGAAAAATTCGCGTTTTTTATAATTTTTTAACAAAATACGCATTAATTATTAATAAAAATTAATTTATATGTGGTGTATGTTATAGAATTTGTTATTATCTATCTATTAAAAAAGAAATCACGCCCCTATCTCAATTACCAACAAAGTTATAAACAATTTTACTTGATTCAATGAAAAATCAGTTAAAGATTTGTCAAAGCACTTTTATGACAGATATTTGACATTTGAGGTTACATTTAACCTATACTCTTGTCATAAACGTAACCACACTTTAATTCTACACGATAAAAATAGAAATAAATAATAATACGCGTTGTTATTGACGAAATTTAGAATTAAAAATTAAAAATTAAAACAAACAGAAAATTTTTGTTAAAAATTCAATTAAATTAAATTATTATGTTATTATTTATTTATATCTAGTGGAAAAATAAATTATTGTTATTATTATCAATTACAATTGTTGATTATTTAATTAAAAGTTAAATTTTATTGCAAAAACGAATTTTTCACTAGTTTTGTCTTTAAACTAAGTTTTTATATCAAAATCAACAATATTCATAGCTAATAACAATAACAAAATGTCCTCCCATCAAATAAAATACATAATAACAAATAATATTTGTTATAAAACACCTAAAACACAACTTATTGCACAATCACACTCCGTATGCGTAAAATCAGGATACGAATAACTATAAAGCGTATTACAGAGTGAAAATGTTAAGGGATGAGGGTTGAAAAGAGCCGTAGGCGATAGTAATAAAATCCAAGTGAACGTCAAACATGCCCGACATACGTTTTCTGATTCTCTGATGCGGTTTCACGCCACCGCCAACCATCGATAACATATTACTTTGATCCTTTGATCTTCCACAGCATAAAATAAAAATAAACATTTGCAACACTCAGTGTATACAGAAAAAATGACCCACTTTCCTTTTTTATATGTTTGTATCTTTGGGAATCCTTAAAAGTGCCAAAAGATGGAAACTGAAACGGAAGTAACATATATGCAACCATCGTTACACCTTTCATCCATCATTCACCTTGTTACGCGTGTTTTCATTGATATCTTATTGAATTCGCATGCAAATATATTTATATCCATATGTCAAGTCCTATTAGAGTTGATATTTATGTTGTGTGGGTTGCTGTGTGTGTTTTGTTTGGATTTGTACAACTTCTGTTGACATAGGCAACACACTTTTCACATTCATGCACTATACATTAATCAAATGGAGTTTCAATGTTTCATTCATTATGATTGCTCATAAATATGAATGCGTGCATTTTGATTAGTTGCGGTAGTGAAAAGGTGAAATTTAATTAATATCACGCATCACGCATCAATCCACACCTTTCAAACTGATTTGAAAAACAAATATTTTCATTACAAAATCAAAAAAATGAACAAAATTGAATAAAAAAAATCATTTCTATTCAATTTTAACCTAACTTAACCTTAAATTTATAAATTCTGGTAGATTTTTTACATTTTAACTAATTTCACGTGATGTTTCCTTAGAAATTGTATTTTTATGCTGTGACAATATGATTTGATCATTTTTTCACGCTTAGAAGCTTGCTGTATTCAATCTTCAATCATTGTTCGCTTTTAATGACACTCGAACACAATAAACGCCTGAGGGTGATGTGATAAACGCCGAGGGGAAAATCTCCACTATTCTTTTGACGCCGTCTTTTCATTGTCACGCTTTTATCGTTTACACGCGCTCTAGTCAAACACAACAAATGAAAAACACGATCATCTTTTAAAACACAACAAATCG
The DNA here is from genome assembly GCF_025399875.1 of Dalotia coriaria. Classification (NCBI taxonomy): domain Eukaryota; kingdom Metazoa; phylum Arthropoda; class Insecta; order Coleoptera; family Staphylinidae; genus Dalotia; species Dalotia coriaria. The sequence continues at coordinate 10,155,717 of NW_027045452.1, read as the reverse complement.
TTTGGATTTAATGAAAATTTCATCAAAAACAACGCGTATTATTATTTATTTACATTTTTATCGTGTAATATTAAAGTGTGGTTATGTTTATGACAAGGGTTTAGGTTGAACTTAACCTCAAGTGTCATATATCTGTCAAAAATGTGTTTTGACAGACATTTGACTGATTATTCATTGAATCAAGTAAAATTGTTTGTAACTTTGGTAAAAATAGAGATAAAAACGTGATTCTTTTTTTAGTTGATAGATAATTACACATTCTATAAACTATATACCGCATAAGTTAATTATCTTTAATAATTAATGTGTATTTTGTATAAAATTCGTGAAAAATTCGCGTTTTTCACTAAATTTGTACCAAAATTTACTTTTAATTGAATAATCAATAATATTTATTGATTGTACCAACAATAATTTATTTCCCTACTAGATATAATTAAATAATAGTATAATAAATACTTTTTAACTTGTAATTAATAGTTTTAAGTGTTTTGTTTCATATAATTGTATTTATTTACTTCTAATTATTTATTTAATTGAATTTCTCACTATAAAATACATTAATTAGCCGGTTTAATGTGTGAAGCATAAACAAATTACCTATTATTGTTATTATTGTAACTATTATTGCGTTAAAAGCAATTTTCACATTTTTATCGATAATTTCATCTCTGACTCGCGTTGTATCAAAAAGTTTAATAAAATCTGCACTCTAATCCAGTTTACACCCCCGCATGACACATTTCTGCGTTGTTTCGGTTTATTTTATGTTAATGCATCACGAATATTTTTATTAAAGACGCAAAAATCCCTCAAGCATTATTCTAATTTCCCAAAAGCACACAACAAAAGAAAAGAAAAGAAAAATTGAAATATTTTAACAATAAACGGCAAATTACACATGGGACATGAATAAATTGATTCAATTTTTTATATTTTACTATTTCATATCAAATATTCCAAAGAAAAATGAAAAAAATTATAATTTTTTTTTAAAAATTGCAATTTTTCAGAAAAAATTTATTTTTTTTTATCAATCATGCAAGTGCAAGTCACAAATTAATTATTTCATCACAAATATTCAATTGCATTACGTTTTGTATCGCGTGTTAGCTCCAATTAGCAAAAGCCCAGCACAGCACGAATCACGTAATCACGTGAAAGCGAAGCGCAACAAATAGGCGTGACCCTAATTTAATGACCGACTGAAGTAAAACCAAAACAAACACCAAACAAAGACACCCGCCGAAAACTCAAGCGTAATTTATAAATCAATTAAGGACACCAAAAATACAAGGACACACACACACACACACACATACACCCACAATGGTTTTTCACGTTAACAATTTGTTATCGCAAGATAAGCCCTGATAAGGTGCGCGTAATTAAATTCTATTGTGAATACTAATTGTGAAAATTTCATCTTTACCGTGCGCAAATTAAATCTTAATCTTAAACAATAAAACGTTAATTTTCACGAGATTGAATTACGAGATGCGCATCGTCGTGGCATTTTTTGCGCTGTGCCGCTGACATTTTTGATTGCAAAACTAAGTTAACTCTCACTCACGCTGGTGAAGAAGTGAGGCGAGTGTTTAGTAAATCGCATCCTGATTGCACGAATCCAATTGAAGCGTGCGCGGCGCGTGAGGAAATGACGCCGGGAGGCTCGAGGCTTCCATTTTTCTTTCTCTGCGCGTAAATGTCATAAGACGGTGACAATTTACAGTTGAAACAAAATGTCATATCTTTGATGAGTTTTATAGGTAGTACTATAGTGTATAAATATGACTTTTGTTAGGTTGAATTAGGTTAAAACATTTGTATTGCAGTTATTTGTGTAGAATCAGTAGAAAGACACGAAAAATTGTACTTTTTAGCATTTTAAGCTTTTTTGACCAGGAAATTTAATTAGGTTATATTTTCACCTCATAGAGAATTTTCCCATCTTTCGTATTCTTCAATCCGTAGGTCGCTATCTTTTTTAGTTTACGAGATATTCGCAATTGAAGAAAATGGGCAAAAATTGAAAATTTTAATTTTTTAGGAATTTCAGTCGCGTTTTTGGACTTTTTACCCCTCAAAACATAATTATTATATATTTTCATCTAATAGAGAATAATAGAGAAAGATTGGATTTCATATCCTTCAAACCGCAGGTCGCTATCTCTTTTAGTTTACGAGATAAACGCAATTGAAAAATGGACAAAAATCAAAAATTTCACTTTTTAACATTTTTAGCCGCGTTTTAAGACCTTTTACCCCAAGAAATAAAATTATTTTATATTCTCACCTAATAGAGAATTTTCCAATCTTTCATATCCTTCAAACCGCAAGTCGCTATCTCTTTTAGTTTCCGAGATAATCGCAATCAAAATACACTCACACCTAAACTACCCAACTAACGCAAATAAAAATTTTTTTTTACATTTCAGTAGCCTGCATGGCCTAAAGATCACCAACCAATCTCTCTGAACACACCCCCGGCCCTGCAATGGATAAACTACATGTAAGTAACACCCCCCCCCCCAACAATAAAACAAACCGCATTAAACCAAATTTCCAGATATGGCACTTACTATTACTTCTAATCACCTGGATATCATTCTCGTCAACGCGTCCCGCCGCCCCCGACCAACCCCCAAACATCACCCCACCAGAAATCGACAGCGACATGATATCACTACTGATGTCCGACTTTGATTACCCACAACAACGCCGCATTGAACATCACTACCCCCGTGGCGGCAATTTCCACCCCCCAGACAAAACCAATATAAGAAACGACGTTTGGGCATCGTCCGCATATCGCAAGCGCGGCTTCTCAATGCTAACACGCTGGAAACCATTCAATTCATTGAGCAAGCAACGCACCTCAATACGCAACATCAATAGATCCCTATATGCGCCCGCCCCGGCCGCTGCCGCCTCCGCGAATGATTTCGAAATGGTCAGCGCGGAAACGCGCGCATTCTCGCGCCCATCCGGACAACCACTACGCTGGGGATAATTACCTAACCTTAAATTCCACAAATTTCAATCATTTCCAACTTGGTTATGTTCACATAATCACATATATAACCTCAAAAAATAAAACTAAAACAGAAAATGTATAATGAAATAAGACTGCATTCGTGTATGAGTTGCGCTTAGATCCAGACAATGTTGAAAAGCTTCTCGTAGACTTGTTGTAGCGTTAGTGTTAGTCAATGTCCAATAAATTACCATTACATTTACCATTCAGTTGTAACAATACTATAATATACATACCAAAGTGAATAAAGATGAAAATATATTAGTAGTAGACCGGCATTGATCCAAACTTTCATTTTGCATTTATCTTCTACTTCTACCTTTATTAGCTACGTGGCGGACGCGTCGCGATGAGCAAACATCTTAAGACATTAATTGGCGCGTGTCCCTTTTTTGGGAACGTGCCGGATGGTTTTTATTGCAGCTTAGCACCGAAACTAAACAATGCCCACCTATGAACTGACGGAAATACGCTGTAACACAATATTCATTAGCCGTATTTATTTAATTTGTTTCTCTAGCCGGTAATAAGTGACTTCTTCGATTAATGATGACGTCATCACTGAATCAACAATCGATAGACTCCGGAGCGTTGGTTGTTGGCGATTATTGTGGTTTTTATGAGTGGGCTTGCAATTTACGTATTTTTCATCTTATTACTGTGGAATAAATCCGTGATATTGTTTCTTGAGTACCCACTTGTTTCTTCCACGTTTTCTAGCTTCTCCTGCATAATGAAAAGACAATTACGGTGTATATACGATGATAAATAAATAAAGTATATTTAAAGATGAATTTTCGGACAGAATTCATGCTTTTTGTCACTTTTAGTAGCATTTTAACTTTGTTTTTACCTTGTTGCGTCCATTATAGGTTATGTCTATCAACTTACACATAAAACAATTAAAAATAAGTACAAATTAGTTAGGAACACATTAATCAATTAAACAAAACATAAAAAGACTCAAAACCTCCTTCATGTCATCAAAATTTCCATACAGCTTGATGATTTTTGATTAATCATTCTTCACATACAAAAGAGTTGATTGAGTTGGGCTGTAACTCGAATCTCTACAAGATAATTTACCAGTGCACAACCTATACTTCCAAATTAAGACTGCAATGATCAAAACAATCAAGCAGGAAAGTAATCCTAAAATATAACCTAAAAATACACAGATTAATAACATAACCATGTTTTATGACGTATATTTACCTGTAACATTACCCTGTGATGTCGAAGTGATAACTTCATCGAATAAAACACAAACATCATTGGTTTCTACCTGAAACTCAGCAGAACACTCTTCATCTTTGAGTAATTCGAACGTTTCTTCAGTCTTGGTGCTTGCGCAGTGCAAATTAAGTTTCACTTTATAATAATCTGAAATATATACATTAATAATGTGAAATATAGTAAAATACATTGATTTACCTTTGTTACAACTAGGTCCCATCAAAAATAGCTGCAATGTCTTTTCTTTTTGTATTAAATTACTACTTGGACAGATTTCGAGCGTTGCTAAAGTTAAATTATTCTTACAAACGAATCCATCACAGGTTTTAAGCTTCTTTGTGCTTCCAAGCGTATAAACAACGGTTGTTTTCTTGTTTATCAATGGTTTCAGGTCATTGATATAAAAATCTTTCTTATTTTGATGTGTATTAACAATTTTACATGTAGAAACTTCTACATCCTTTGTTTTTGTGTATTTTTCAGTGTCTTTCTGAATTTCTGTCTTCTTATTCTTATTACACTGAATAACATCACAAATATACGAAGATTTCAATGAGATTACAAACTCACTTGGACAATTGGACTGATTATTCAAATCTGTAGGTAAATCAAGATGATCTGGATTGTTATCAATCTCATTGCATAATAAATTAACTTTTATGCTTTCAAGACATTGTATCTTCTTCGTAAACTTGTAAATCATTGAATATTGACATTCCTTTTCAATTAAATATCTTGTGGTGTTGATTATTCCACTTTCTATAGGTAAAAACAACACATTTAATACTTTACAACTTAAAATGATAAAAATTTACCTGTTTGTGTTGAATTAGTCAATAGAAGTACATTATCCGAACACAGATCAACATCGTATATCATTTCAGCTTGTTCGACATGAAAATGTCTGGTTCTGATGTCAATTTTACCAAAATCGATGATTTCTCCACTGGGCACAGCAACATTGCAGTTTAGTGAGCGTTGCACTTTGTGTTTGCATGCCAAAGGTGTGTTCCATGTAAAATCTGCACGACAAACTGTTTCTTTTGATAATTTTAGAGGTTCCTGTGTCTTGGAACAGTTGAAGGTGATCACAATCTCTGTATGAGTTGAATTTTGACACAAACCACCTTCATAACGTATTATTATCTCGTCATTTTCAATTTTCGGCTCTGTCAATGAACCAATCCACTTAAATCTAAAGAAAATACATAAAAAATACATAAATACAACTTATTTTCATGGTTTTGATGGAAAACCTTACCGTTTTTCAAATCAATCTCATTTTGTTCATCTATACATGCACCAGTCACGCCACAATAGAAATTTTCTCTTGTAATCGCAATCGGTTGGCAAATATTCACAAAATATCGTCGATTTTTCACCAATCTACTCTCAAAAGTCATATTGTTTGATATCAAGCGTCCAAATCGAAACATTTGTCCATTATGATACAAACTACATGATAATTCTTTAGTTTGTCTCACATCTTTGATGATTCTAGCATAACTAAAACTAGAATCATCAGATAAACCTTTAGTACAAGCAGCCGGCGTTTTCCAGTTGATTTTAGCTGTGCAATTCGCAAAAGAACTTAAAACAGGTCCGAATTCTTCAGAAAAGCATTGAAATGTTATTGAAGTTGATAAATATTCATCTGAATTCGTTAAACATTGTGATCCATGTGAATAAGTAAGAATAATATCTTCTCCATTCATTTTTAGACCATTGTGTAGTGATCCATAGTTTACAAAATGGCCACCAGCGCCATTTTGTTGTGAGCAGACTTGTGAATAAGTTTCTGAACATTCTGACCTTTCAAAATGTTTTAACACTCCGCAGATGTTCATTTTCATGGTTTCAGTGTTTGATGTGTTTTTTACAATCCAACCTAGTGGATTATCGAGTGATGATAAATCATATTTGTAATTTTGAATATCAACAATCTAGAATTAACAAAAACATCTTAATATTGTGTTTTATAAATAAAAAACAAGAAAATTAGCTTACCGTGCAGTTGAGTGGTGTTTTTACACATCCAAACTTTGAATCAATTGTATATTTGTAATTTGCAAGTTGTTTGCGTGGATTCTCAAAGATGGCGCTCCAATTACACCGCAGCAATATCTCACTCTTGATTTTTCCTATAAACAAACAGTTTTAATTATCAACAATGTTGTTTAATGCAATTATAAACCTTTCCCAGACGATTTACGCCCACGAATTGTGATTTGATTCTTCGTATCATCATAGAGGACGTGTTGAACATCAGCAATCGGAATAACTTTATCTTTTTGTGTAATTTCACAGATTCTACTTGAACTTCTGCATGATTCAGCTGGATGGAAGGCTGCCAGTGCTATTCTGCTATTGTTTACTGTCAAAATTTGTTGAGGGATTAATTTTAAAGGTGTTAAATCAATAATCAGTCCATGAAAAGAGAATGCAGCATCACGAAGGAGAATATCTGGATGAGTAAACTTAATTTCCATCAAACAATCATCAACATATGATATTTCATTCACATTCTGCAACAAAAACGTTGAAAATGTATAAATTTTTCAATAAAAGATAAACACTCACAATTGTTTTGTCAATTCTAACTGTAAACTGATAATTCCCATCTTGACAAGGACCCAAACTATTTGTTTTCATGAAAATTGTTTGCTCTTTAGTTATATTATTGATTTCAACATCTGATTGAAACATAACAACTGGTTTTTTCAACATATTTCTCTTGTTTTGCTTCTTGATAATGCAAACTTGTGATGATCCATCACAAATTGGCATGAAATTCTGAAGTGGCTTACAGAAATTAATAAAAACATCATAGAACCTGCTTGTGATGTTGTGCACTTGCCTAAAAACATTGATTTATTAATAAAAACTCAAGAAATAAGTATTTTTTGATTCCTTACGACGCAAATCTTAAACTTTCTGTGTTATTATTTATCTTAACCTTATATTCACACGTTTCCTCAAAAATATGTTGTTGGAATGAGATTTGTACTAAAGTTAACAATAATACTGATAATATTAAACTGCACTGTGTGATTTCTAAGCGTTTTGGTAACATTTTTGTATGAAAGTATGATTTTTGGCTATGATTTTTAGATAAATACAGGTTAGACCAATTAAACTACGTTTTCTTGCGCTTTTAACGGTGTTTCACGCGGTTTTATCGCGAATGAACATTCCATGAACGTTAAGAGACGCATTGTTTATCAAAAAGTAAATAAGAAATGAATGAAACTGCATTCTAAACACCTTTATCGACTGCAACAAGATTAAGTTATGCTTGAAATCATTTCTGAGAAAGTTATATGATGCCTCATCGTTATTCGTATAAAATGTCATTATAACATCGATAAATATATATTTTCATCCAACTTAAGATTACCATAAATAAATTACCATAATACAAGTATAGTACATTCATTGCTCGCGTTTTAAAAGTGTTTTTAGTGCAGATAAATTGTGATTAAGCTACTTTTAAAGCAATTAACATTTTCAATCAATGCCGGTGGATACGTGAGTTGTACTCGTCCTGGACGTGGGGAAATATTGATAATAACAAACATAAGCCAACCATATTCCAATCAATCCGCCGCAAACCACATCTGAAAATAAATATTAAAAATTAAATATCTATCAACATTTGCAAGTTTAAGATATGCAACCAGTTGTACACGTCAACTATTACCTTCCCAATGATGATGATAATCGCAAGTGCGACTTACAGCAATCAAGATAGCGATAATCAATGGAAAACCTGTCGCAGTTAATCGCCATGTTTGTCCTCTGTATTTATCAAACGTCTGTAGTCGTCCAGCAAGATAAAAACATAGAAACATCATGCTTGCGAATGAGAAACTCGCATGTCCGCTTGGAAAACTTTTGCGCCCTTCGATGATGCTTTTCTTGTCTCCTGTGCATGCGGCAGTCAAATCGGTTGTGCCATCCGGCCAACAACGAAAGTAGTAATCAGGTCGTGGACGTCCAACGATTATTTTAAGCAAAACAGTTAGAAATCCGTTTAAACCGAGCAGTAAAGTCAGGCATAACATGCCCTGGCGAAAATAAAGTCTGTTTCGTGTGTTTAGGCAGTCGAGCAAGAGTATTGCGATGGGAATGATCACGGAAACCACCCAGAGGAGGCTCGCAGGCACGTATTGGAAGCCCGTGTGCGGGTATTTGTATTGGTGCATGTCTTCGGGTTGAATTACGCGGACAAATGGCGTTAGCAGTTCCATTAAACTGAAAAATATTGAACATGTTTTTAAAACTTGAATATTACACAAACGGTTCGGTGTATCTTTATGAAAATTTCACCAGATATAAAACAACTTTCTGGCTATTAAATGAAAAAAAGAATGGTGAATTTATCTCAATTAGTTTGCGAGTAAATTGAACTTACATGAAGGATGACCAGATGACAACCCTCAAGATTATCTCGCTCATGATTGGTGATGGCCGCCATCGAACTGAGGGTTTCTTTACTTCCATAACATTAACTACGGACTGTTTTCATCTATGAAATAATATATTATAACAGTAAATGCATAGAAAAAGAGTATACGTCAAATTTTGAGGCTATAAATGAATGTCCAGAACGGTGCGAATGTTTTGAGAGACTGATTTCATGTTTTTAGCGCATGTCTAGAACAGCTGGCGTTTATTGATAACAAAAACAGAATATCATTTATTATATACAATAATAATATGTTTTTAAGCTAATTTATAAATGATATAATAATATTTTATGATGTAATAAGCTGTAAACATGTTAAAACACACGTATTTTCGTTAAAATCTTATTTTTTGAAAGAAATTGTATGAAGTGTAATGTGGGTTGCCTATGTTAAACTGCTGTTTGCACTCGTTTTGCAATTCATATCGACTCGTAGTGAAATTAACAAACAAAACCCTTCAACTAAAGTATTTACTGATAACAATACATCATACTTTAATCTATAGCTTGTCTTATCAGTACACCAACCAAGGTAATATATTTAACAGGAGTAATTATGTGTTTAATTATAATAATTTTAAAATAACCTACAAAATTCTCATTTATTTTGGTATTAATTCTTGTAATATGTTTGTAGCAACACAAAATGCTGGAGATAACATGTAACGATCGTCTGGGAAAGAAAGTCCGCGTGAAATGCAACCCTGATGATACAGTCGCTGATCTAAAGAAGCTAATTGCCGCACAAACCGGCACAAAATGGGATAAAATCATCCTGAAGAAGTGGTACACCACATTTAAGGATCATATTCAGCTACAAGATTGTATGTAGTTCCACATATCAACAAATATTAAGTAATTTATCATTTGTTTCCAGATGAAATCCATGATGGCATGAATTTGGAGCTCTACTATCAATAGGCAGTGTATTTCCAGAGATTAATTTAAGTTTTTCTAATAAAATAATGTTTTAACTTCACCAGCAACACTGGCTGCATAACTTCCATTGATGAGCAACCCTCCTCACATGCAGCTGTACTGCAGGTAACATAACTTATATTTCTACATTTCCAACAAAATAATTTCACCACATGTGAATTATAACATCATTGAAATATATTTGATCGATAAACGCGTTATTATAATAGAAACATGTAAAAAAACGAGATGATATAATATAAAAACTCAACGTACACATAAAATTACTATTCTAAGGCATTACACGCTAAACAACTTAAAAAAACGCTCAAAATAGCTCAGCAAACTGAAAAATATCGTACTTTGGTAATTATTGCTCGCAACATCTTTGATCTTTGGTTTAAAAACAAACTCGGCGACTACTTGAAACGAACACATGTAACTCAAACCTAAGTTGAGGATAATTAAGCGCTAAAATAAAATAAAATAAAAGAGAAATTTAGTGCGGGCGTTTGAACGCATCTGCAGCGGTACGTTTGTGCGTCGGAGTTGAATTCTGGCTGCTGCTTGCCGTCCCCGGCATGGATGATGGTATTGCAGCAATCATCGACAGTCTCCGCTCGTTGAGATGATGGCGATTGTTCAAAAAATCACGAATATGCTGCACAATCAAATCAATTGCAACTGTGAACATAAAAAAGACACAAAACAAACGTTTTAATACAAATTCCACACTTTTTCAATGCGTTTCATGTGTATATTGATACAAAACTTAATTGTTTATAATACTTATCAATAATAATGAATATTTCATGCTTTTCTGGGTCGTATTGAACACTTTTGTGCATACATTGTTTCCGTTTGTTTGATAATTCAGTTTGAATGCAGGGATATTCTGACATTTGTCGTCAAAATCAGATCTATGAAAATATTTGTGCGTGTTCATACCAATTTTCATCACGTTCGGCTTTGAATTACATTTAGTTCTCGATTTGTATACTGGGAGGCAGTCACGACGACATTTTAAGTATATTCAATTATATCTTAAGTAGTAAGGTTCACACCACATGCATTTTCACGTCCACCCTTTAAAACTAGCATTTTTGACAAGTCTTGTATATGTGACTTTGTTTAAAACCAACATAAGTAGTTATTAAGATACTTAAATGCTAATACTTTCAAAAATTTACAAAAAAAAAGCAGTTTTTCAGAGGAAATCATTGGAATTTCGCGGAGAATTGAATTAAAACTACCTAACACCGTGAAAATATAAGTAGTAATACTAATATTATTAATAATATTAATAAACGCATTGGGAAGGTGGTATTTTATGTGTTTTTGTATGTGTATCTGCGGTATTTTCAGTGAGCGCGATTGGATTTCTTCGCGAATCCGTTCTCGAACTGCTGCCGCTGGTGGCCGTTCGACGCCGACATGGCCGCCGCGTGCGGATCCCCGTGCAAAATGTCCCAGATGTGATGGACAATTAGATCTATAGCCACTGCAACATAAAAACATTACGGCTGAATTTCACCACGTATTGTTTCATCAGCAAACATAAAAACGCAAGAGATAATGTTTTATTTATACGAGTGACACCACAGGAGATTTGAAAACGAAACTGGTGGCCATTTTGTTTATAAGAGAGAAAAATAGTTAGAATAATAATCATCACTTACCGGTATTATCAGCTCCACGTGGAATAATCACATCCGCAAACTTTTTCGTCTATAAACAAATAAAATTTCAAATATTTTTAGGTTAATTTGTGTTTTTAAGATTTTACTTACAGGAGAACAAAACTCTTCAAATGCTGGCTTCACATAATTCGTATTTCGCGAGTGCCAGTCAAATCACGTCCGCGTTCAGCAATATCCTTGGCGCCTCTTCGAGCCATGCCGTATTCAGAATCGAGTATCAGCAAAGAGTTTCATATGAAACATTTTGCGTATTTCTTGGAAGTAAAACACGAGAATTCCTTCGAAAAGCACTACATCAGCTGGATATATCGTCAAAAGGGAATCTTGTCAGGCAACTACAAATACATCAATATTAATATATTTTCATAGATATTTACAGAAAAATTTGCTTCACCGAGGAGGTGATGTTTGAAGTCCTGCGGTCTCACACTTTTTTTCCCAGCAAGAATCGCAACCAGCGTGCGTTTCATCAGTGCCTCATCGAAAGCATCTGGATGATCAAAATTGAATTCACCTTTCTCAGCCTTCACCATTTCAGCCTGTGTTAAAGCCCTGCTTCCAGAGCTGTCCTGTGCAATGCACACAACCTGTCTTTGTGTTTGATCCACATCCACCTGGCCCAGTTTTTCCATGATGCGTTTGCATACTGTACTCTGGATGAATGATAATTATAGTTAGTTAATTGTCAAGACTTAGTTATTGATTAGTATTAGTATACCTTGCCACTGGCGGTGCCGCCTGCGACGCCAATGAGAAAAGGAGTTTTCGGCTCGATGCCATTCGCGCTTTGCCATTGTGTTTGATTTGCCTCAGGACGCTTAGCGCGTTGCGTGCGTATTGAGCGAGCAGCGGACGACGACACTGGGCTTCGCGCAATTGCTTGAATAATTAATGATTAGTTGACGATGTCGGTAGCAGCACGAGACATGCTGTTTACTGATCGTTTTAACCTATGTTTAGAATGTATGTAGGTAGATTATTACACTTACAGCTGCTGGGATTCATTGTTCGGTGGTGGTAGTGCGCACAGCAGCAAACCGTTGCACGATAATGATTTATTTACACAGATTAGATGTTTGGTGTTTGTGAATTTGTGGATTTATGGAATTTCTTGGATTTTGTGTTTAGGTTGGCTATGGACTTTGAATTATATTAGAAGAGCTTGTTTATTGAAGAAGCAAACACGAATTATACAACTTTTACTTTTATTATTGTAAATAATAGAGTTTTTAAAAACTCCCTACAATACGCATTATTCTACTCTTTAAAAATTACTTGTAATTCGAATTTTCAAAATGTTATAAAACGCTTTGTAAGTTTTCGGAAGTTTTCGGAAATTGTCGTACGTTTTTAAGTTGATAAATACTTTCAAAGGTTAGATGGCGCTACGATGTATGGTTTTGCATTAAATATTGCTTGTTGGTGGTAGTGAGGTGCACACCGTGTCCGTGTGGATCACGCGATTTTCGCTGCATAGAATAGAAGTTTGTTTACCTGCAGGTATCGAGATCTTTATTTCGTTGCTTGCCAAATGCAATTCGCGCACCAAGGTCGCTGATGCGCCAGCGACACGCCGGCTTGCGCACCACTCTTGTTTTCTTATCATAAAACTGCCTCGTCGTTTAACTATGCACGGTTTGCGGTCCGTTTATTGTCGGTCTCTAGTTGATCCGAATATTTTGTGCACGACTCGTTTTGTTTTATTCGGACTTCTACTTTTCCAATTCAGTATTATATATTCGATCATCGAAATCTGACTATTTAAATTGACTTTAGTAGCTTTTGAGTACAGTTATTTATTTATTATTTGCGCGTAAGTGTATCGCGACCATTTTGATTTATTCATCATTTGGATGACCAATATTACATCATTGCTGCACTGTAAATAACTTTTAACTAAACAGCTGAATTGTTTGTTTTCTCCGCTGTGTGAATACTTATGTTTCTTTTTTATTCACAGTATTTGCCGTACTTGTAGCAGAGTCCTGATGGAATTCTGTTGGTAGTTTATATTCCGTATCAATTCATATATTTCATTTTATTTTCTGCGTCGGCAATTGTTTTTGCATTTACGTGTTTTTCTTTATCACGGTCCACCGCCCTCTACTAAAAGCGTGAAGGCATTAAATAATTTAAATTGTTTTATATTGGGGTAACGTCTTTACAAACTGGCCCGTGGGGTCCAAATATGCAGGGGTAAATTGTTTATCCGGTTGTATTTAATTGTTGCAAGGGGAAAGCGCTTATACGATACGATTTATGATTTACTGTAGAAACTCGCGGCATGTGAAACGCAGCTTATCTGATGGAGAAATTTTCCAATCTTTCATAATCAACAATTCGTTTGCTAATACATCTCTTTTTTAGTTTTAAGATATATGAATTTTTGAAAATCGTCGAAAAAGTATCAAGCACTATGGCAATTTTTTCCTTAAGAATGAAAATTTCATCTCTCAGATTTCCTTGTAACTATCTATCTGATAGAGATTGGTCCGTAGATTAAGACGCTGCGAGCGAAGATGTAATTATCTCTTTTTAGTTTACGAGATAAGCGCAATTGAATAAAATGGGCAAAATTGCAAAATGTAAAAGCACTGGCAGCACTTTTAGTCGCGTTTTTCGAAGGAAACTTTTACTGTAGGAAATATAATTGTTTTATATTTTTTTATCTGATAGAGAATCTTCCAATCTTTTTCATAATCAACAATTCGTTGAGAGCAATCTGCTTTAGTTTAAGAGATATGAATTTTTTGAAAATCGTCGAAAAAAATTATCAAAGCGCACCACGCCGTAAATTTTCTTAAGAATGAAATTTCAAATATCTCAGATTTCCCTTGTAACTATCCTATCAGTAGAGATTGGTCCGTAGATTAAGACGCTGCGATCCAGATCTTATCTCTTTTAGTTTACGAGATATGCGCAATTGAATAAAATTGGCAAAAATTGCAAAATGTCACTTTTAGCACTTTTAGTCGCGTTTTCGACTTTTACTGTAGGAAATATGAGTGTTGAACATATTTTTATCTTTGATAGAGGAATCTTCCAATCTTTCATAATCAACAATTCGTTGGTAGCAATCTGCTTTAGTTTAAGAGATATGAATTTTTGAAAATCGTCGAAAAAGTATCAAGCACCCTTTATGGCAATTTTTCTGGAATGAAAATTTCATCTCTCAGATTTCCCGCCCCCGCGCTATCCTATCTGATAGAGGTTGGTCCGTAGATTAAAGACGCTGCGAGCGAGATCTTAATTATCTCTTTTTAGTTTACGGATATGCGCAGTTGAATAAAATGGGCAAAATTGCAAAATGTCACTTTTTAGCACTTTTAGTCGCGTTTTTCGACTTTTACTGTAGGAAATATAATTGTTTATATTTTATCTGATAGAGAATCTTCAATCTTTCATAATCAACAATTTTGTTGGTAGCAATCTGCTTTTAGTTTAAGAGATATGAATTTTTGAAAATCGTCGAAAAAGTATCAGCACCCCTTGGCAATTTTTCTTAAGAATGAAAATTTCTTCTCTCAGATTTCACACCACACTAGCGGCTTATCTATCTGATAGAGATTGGTCCGTAGATTAAGACGCTGCGATCAGATCTTGGTATCTCTTTTAGTTTACGAGGATATTCGCGATTGAATAAAATGAAATGATTGAATATAACGCTCCGAACGGTATCACAATAGCAAGAAATCATTTTCCCTGATGCGGAATTTAATTCTGTATCTGCCTGTATTTTATTTACCTCATTTCCAGATAATACAATTGGCATCATTTTTGTTTGCATGTTGATAAAACGTGTTTTAGTAAGTTGATTAATAAACTTTCCAAGATTTAGATACTTCCACGATGTGCCGTTTTGCATTAAAATAGTAGCATTGAAGTGAAGTGTGAGTGCACACCAAATGTCCATTAGTAGATCACCGTTTCATGCAAAGAATAAATTTATTTTACCTGCAGTTATCATTCTTTATTTCATTAAAATCCAAAACACACCATTGCTTCATTTTATTATATTAGCATCGTAAATCTAAAGTAAAATATTTATTTCAATTTCTTTCATGAATATATTAACCATTTATATTAATTCAAATACATTTTTATTATCAGCCAGATGATTACGAACCAATATGTTACCAAACGAAAACATTAAAATATTTCAAAATTAAATATCATAAATATTTATGTAAAATCACAGCAAATCTGGCAATCTGTCCCAGCATAAAAATCAGAATTGCAATCGATTTTATTGCACTAAAACTTCAGAACTGCATTATCATTTTATGCTCGTAATTCAGCCACCACGCCAGATTAAAATTGTAAAATAAAACTTGTATTATTTATTTTCTATATTTATCCAGCAAGCGTGAACAGCTAAACACAAAATTGTGTTTTGTTTGAACATAATATACACTGTATCATTGCAAGTATTATGCATTTTAGCACTCCACGCCGCATGTTGCTGCATCGCGGAATTTTGTCCCAAAATTAAAACAGCCAAAATGCGAAATTCGCGCCAAAGATGCTGTTCATGCCGGCACATCATAGACACCGCACATCGTCATTTGTATGCAACACATGAAATTTTGTGCCCGTCGCTGATGATCCAGACATTATTTTGCGCGACTCATTGTTTGTCCGAACTGCACTTTCGTATTGCCATTCGATCATCCAATTGACTGTTATTTAATTTTAAACATTTTAATTTTGAAAAGCTTTTAGTATTGACATTTATTATTTTGCGTAAGTATATCCCTTTGACTATGTTACCTGTTTTGAAATTGCCGTCAGCCAAAATAACAATTGGTAAGTACTGTATTATTTTCGGCGTAAATAACACGGATTTTCATTTAAAGTTAAGAATGATAAAAATTTAATTGATTTGATTTTCCATTCTAAGCGTCTGTCAGTAACCGTTATAACGTCGCGTTAAATGCGTGCGTAATGTTTGCGGCACAGGTGCATCATGGCCCGCCGCCATTATGTCCAGCTCTGTTACCAAACAATGCAGTCTTAAAACATAGAAATTAATACGAAATTCATATGAACACGTTTTGCATCTTTTTACACATTAAATTCCAGTTATAATCAAACCTTTTCACAACGGCACCGATATTGCCAGCCCCTGGCATTGTGTTCAATCTTGTGACTGGCCAGCGCTTATCGGTTTTGTTTCCCAGCAATTATTGTTTAACCCGTTCGCCGTGTGGAATGCACCCGTGCGCACATTTCGACAGCAAACATCGTGTTTTGATGCACGAATTGATAACATTCGCGCAATTTTGCATTTGTATAAGCACATGTTTTAGCTTTTATTATTCATTTATTATAGTAGTGAAATACCGAGTGAGTCAGTGACACGTTTCATGAGATTTACCTTGCGAATTCATGGTGGTATAATTAAATTTCTTCGCATAGGCATGAATTCGTTTCGCGTCATTGTAATTGTCATTTCCGGTTTTGAATTACAACAAATTTATGCATTTGCCCGATACATATTTTACTGATGTTGTCATTTCCACTAAGAATGCCCCTGATATGCGAATTTATTGACATTTTCTTTCGGTTTTGCTCCGCCGCTGATGTGAGATGCTTCGCAGGCCGGTTGGTGCATCAATGCAGTAAAAATTTATTTATTCCGTACCCTACAGCTTGCGCACGAGGTGACGACTGCTTGTTTTGTCCGGTGTTGTTAGCGTTTCCCTATTGTTAGGTAGATTACGCCAATTTTATTATTTCACAAATATTTCATTGAATTACTTTGTTTGTTCTTGCGTTTTGCCGATAAATTTCCTTCAGTTACCAATTCAACCATTTTTCCAAAATTTCGAAATTTTCAGTGTCAATTATTGCAGACAATTACCAGTTTTATTACCAAATCCCATTCCCTGATATGTTTTCCCTTCTAATACTTACATTCTGCAATTTTCCAATCTCCAGAATTTTACAAAAGTAAAATCTCATCATTTGCACAGCATAGCAAAATAAAATTACAGTATAGCAGCAATATTTTGTGCGCTACAATTGTCAGTATTGTATATTTTGTATATTTTCATTACATGCGAACTCACCGGCCCTACCAATATCAGCGCGACGTCAAAAATCCAGAATTAAATCTATGCCGGTGGCCATTTGTTAGTGACCGAAGTGACTCGATTCCAGGCACCTTACGAGACTAGCGGTAAAAGTGACTCATTATTCCGGAACACCGTAGAACCCGAAATTGAATAAAGTTACAGTCACCTTTCTCATTTGTCAGTAGCCATTTTCCAGGTTTTGCGCGCGATCCTAGGGGGGCTCACTATCGTCAGCACGCAGCGTCCTAGAATCTGGAATTAAATTCTCCATCGGGTGGTATTTGTTTGTTGCAGAGATTCACGACCTGCAACCCGCTAAAAGTGGACTAAGACGACAACTGGACTAAAATACCCCAGAACGTATATTATATTTTTGCAATTTATAATATTATATATTTTATTATTCTGTTATTCATTCTAGTTATAGAGATTAGAAATTGAAGATTGGATTGGCAGTGTTAATGATGATTCAAATACGATTGAATGAATTTCCAACATTTTAAGCTGTTATTATTCCATCATTTTGTTTATTATGTTAAAATTTATAAAAAGAACATTTATTATAAATTACATGTATATATTGAGAAATTGAGTTATTCATGGGTATATATTCTACATGTTTTGAATAAGGTATTTGTTTTATATACTTTTAACTATAAATTTTTATTATTTTATTTGTTCCAAACGGGGAACATGAGCTTTGCAACATCGTTAATCCTTTGTTAATCCATGGAAACCTTTAAACTTTTAATGGAAATACCACTGCTTTAGATATGAGAAATAGTTCAAAATCAATTTTATATTGTATCAATATTTATTTAAAAACGGTATCACTAGTGGCCATCTATCCACGAGTAAGCTTGTACGCCCACTTGCAGGGTGCTGGAGATTTAGCCTCCCTCAACTTTCTGCGATCTAATATTCCATCTTTATTTTTCTACTCGACTCACAGGGAGGCAAAATGACACAAAATTTGGACTCTGAAACAGTCAAAACTCAGGGGCCAGTATTCGGATCGCAGGAAGGGCGAAAGAGGAAGGTAAGTTAATAAAGAGGGCAGTAAATATTAATGGCCGAAAAATGAATGTTTAAAAATCTTTTATTCTGCAAATTCCGGTTTTCAAATTCTGAAGAATCTCGTCTAAGAGGGCTAGAAATTAAGAACTACATAATATTGATCGTTGAAAAAATTGAAGAAAAGATTTTTAGTATAAAAAGGCAAAAGATTTTCTCTTTTTGAAATTAAAATTAAAAAGTTAAACATTAATTTTTCCCACCATTAATATTTACCGCCTCTTTCATTGACATACCTCCTCACCCTTTCTGTGATCCGAATACCAAATCCCTGGTTCGACTGTTTCGAGTCCAAATTTTATGTCATTTTGCCTCTCAAGTCGAGAAAATAAAAGATGGAATATTGGGATCGCGAAAGTTGAAGGAAACTGATAAATTTCGCGGTAACTAGTAAAGATTGCTTTACCTCTGGTGGCGACGGACCGAAGCTCAACTTACTTTCGATTTGTTGTAGTTTTCTAATTGATAGATGGCACTAGCATGCACTTTTTCAAAATAAATAGTTTAAGGAATCGATAAATATGTGATCCAGGTAGAAATAACAAAATAATTATAATTAGACCGGCAAAATATTTAACATTAAAAGAAACACACAAGCATAAATGTTGGGAGACCAAATTTGTGTAATAGTACAAAGTTATTTAAGATAATGAAATTTGTTACTAACAATCCTGATACAGAATGGTCCTTCAACGTGCTAGAGTCAGGTGCAAAATTCCTGAAACAAACAAAATTAGTCGCTTCACGTACGATTAAAGATTCCTGCAACAAACAAATACAACCCGACGAAAATTTAATTCCGCATATATCTAGACCCGCGCTGACGATGGTAGGGCCAGCGAATAGATCTCGCGCGCAAACACGAAAAATACAAACATTTCACGAGGGGTGACCAAAATCGCCTTTTTATGCAGAATACTACACTTTGAGGTTGCAGGTTGAAATCCTTACAGCAAACAAACCACAATCCGACAAAATTTACTTCCGCATATCTGGAGCCCGCGCTGACGATATAGTGACCGCTTTCAGCGTATTATAAGAAAAACTACAATTCTAGCGCGACGCGTACTGCGGCGCAAACAACTTTTACCGGCTATAACTCGCGTTTTGTTTTCTGGCAAAGAACATTTTTATGGGGAGTGCAAGGTAAATTCTGCATCTGGTAAAATTAATCCGATCTAATTGCGGCACCGCGTTCGCCAGTTATAGCAGCAACACTACAATTCTAGCGCGACGCGCGTACTGCAGCGCAAACACAACTTTCACTATAACTCGCGTTACGGAATTTTCTAGCAAAACATTTTTTATACTGGGAGATGCAAAATTAAATTCTGCATCTGGGAAAATTAGTAACCAATTGCGGCACCCGCGTTCGCCAGTTATAACAAAAACTACAATTCCTAGCGCGACGCGTACTGCGGCGCAAACACAGCTTTCACTATAACTCGCGTTACGGAATTTTCTAGCAAAACATTTTTTATACTGGGAGATGCAAAATTAAATTCTGCATCTGGTAAATTAATCCGATCTAATTATACCGACACCGCGTTCGCCGGTTATAGCGCTTGCTGGCACTACAATTCCTGGCGCGACGCGTACTACGGCGCAAACACAGCTTTCACTATAACTCGCGTTGCGAATTTTCACAACAAAACATTTTTATACTGGAATTCAAAAATTAAATTCTGCATCACAGGAAAATTAATCCGAACCAATTATATGACACCGCACGTTCGCCGGATTCATAACAAAAACTACGAAGATTTAGCGCGACGCGTACTACGGCGCAAACACAACTTTCACTACTCGCGTGCGGAATTTTCTAGCAAAACATTTTTATACTGGGAGATGCAAAATTAAGATTCTGCATCTGGTAAAATTAATCCGATCTAATTATGACTTTTCGCGTTCGCCAGTTATAGCAGCAACACTACAATTCCTAGCGCGACGCGTACTACGGCGGCACAAACACAGCTTTTCACTATAACTCACGGGAATTTTCTAGCAAAACATTTTTATACTGGGAGATGCAAATTAAATTCTGCATCCTGGGAAATTAATCCAGACAATTATGACACCGCGTTCCGTATTTATAAGAAAAAACTACAATTCCTAGCGCGACGCGTACTGCGAAGCAAACAGAACTTTTCACTATAACTCGCGTTACGGAATTTTCTAGCAAAACATTTTTATACTGGGAGATGCAAAAATTAAACAATCCAGAAATTATCAAACATACATACATACTTGTACATATACTAAGTACACAAAAATATGATAAAGAGACTTACCAGGGTAAAAAATCCTGTGATTGAATCGTAGAACAAGTATTGATGCCAAGTAGGAAACATATCAGGGAATGGACGACTTGCATTATAACTAGGAATTGTCATAGATCTATTGCAAAAGTCGAGGTAGATAATTACGAACTGTACTGAAGAGGGAAATTCCCCGATCAGAGTAAAATTGCGGTAAGAACAAATCAAAATAATTCAATGAGAGATATTTAAAGTATTAAATATAATCTAATGAATAGAAATACTAACACCGATAAACAGAGTAGAAATCAAACAATTCTGCAAGTTGTAGAATTTTGGAATAAATATATTTTTATCAGTTTTATTTTCATGCACCAACAAGCCTGGCATCTCACGTAAGCCGGCGGAGCGAAACCGAAGAAAAGAAAATGTCAATAGAATTCTCATATCAAGGGCATTCCAGTGGAAACATTAAACATCAGTAAAATATGCATTTCCCCAGGCGAGGCAACGTATTAAACTTGTAGTAAATTAAGAAAAGCAGGTGAAGCAATTACAATGACCTTGAAACCCCAGACTATGCCCATGGAAATGAAGAAGAATGTAATTATAATCTCACCCATGAATTTACTCTCCCGTGTATGGTAACTCATGAAACGTCACTGACCCTCACTGGTATTTCTTCAATTACTATAATAAATGAATAATAAAAGTTTAAAACATATTTATACAAATTTAAAATAAAAGAATATTTATCAATTCGTGCATCAAAACACTTACGATGTTTGTTGTCGAAATGTGTGTGCACGGTGCATTCCACACGGCGAACGAGATAAGAACACTTACTAGTTTATAAACAGAAACACCGATAAGCGATAAGAAGATTGCTAGCACAATGCTAGCTGGTAACATCGACACAAGTTAGAAATGCTTAGACTTTAATTTGAATTCAATAAAAGATGCAAGCGTTCATATAAATTTTTGTATTCATTATGTTTTTGAACCATATTATTTGCAACAGAGCAGAGATAGATACCGGCGACGGCCATGATGCAACTGAAAAGCGGAAAATACCAGCGGGCTTTTTGGCGCACGCGGGGAAAACCAGCTTATATCAGGAAACTTGAGACGCTTGCTTTGGAAAACTAAAATAAATTACATTTATTCGCTACCAACTTTAAGTAAATTCCAGCGTTATTTACGCGAGTGCAGAATAAAATAAATAGCGGTTCGCACCAGTTTTGGAAGATGGCCGACGGCATACAAAGCCGCACAGGTAAAGCAGAGAAACGTAGAGCTGCGTATTACGCACCGGCAGGGCTTACACTCAACTAACGCCGCGTGCGGCAAGCCATCTTGCTGAGCACGCCGTGCACAAAGTCACTGCAGCGCATGTGCGTCCCATTTGCACTACCAGCAGCAAAAACTAAAAAACTAAAACCCCGCACCTGTCAACAACCGAAAACTAACCAAACGTACACAATCCGATTAGGACGATTTACAATAAACATGGAGAATGTATCAATTGCGTCGAATGCGTTTGTCACCAGAACAGCAAAACTTACAATGCAAAATTTTTATATGTAAGGTGCGTATATGACCATGCCTGTGCATGCAAGAACACCCTGTGGATATGGGGAGTCATGCATTGATGGGGGTTTTCTGTTTATGTACGCAGCGACACGATAACAGGCATGCATCTCAAAATGGCTCAGACTCGTGCTCCGGCATTCCGTTTGCCAGAAGCTGAACACGCGATTTGAATCCAGAATCACTTTCTGTATTGTGGGGCAAAACTAAGTAAAACCGAAACAACATTTCGTAATTCTAACATATATATGTTTATATATATAATTTTATATGGATAATGAAAGTGGTAAATAAACAATAGAAGTGCTGCAAAAACAAATTTACTTTAACTATAGGCTGCAGAAGAAAAATACACCACACACAGTTATTTCCATTTTTTTGTCGTTTTGCGTTTGGCGAAATAGATACATGAAACAATCATAATCGAAAAGTAATGAATATCCATCCACGATGCCAGACTCAGGTGCAAAATCCCACAAACAAGCAAAAATTAGTCCTTCGTACAGGTCGAAGATTCCTACAACAAACAAATACCACCTGCGATGGAGAATTTAATTCCGCATCTCTAAACGCCACGTCGAAGTTAGTGAGCCGCCTGAATCGCGCGCAAACACGAAAAATTCAAACATTTAATTTTCCCGAAGTTCCTACGGTGCTGGAACACATTCGCTGCACTGGCTCGCGGGTTGCCTTGAATCAGGTAAAGCTACACTGGCTCATCCCCAACCCGACGGAGGTACCACGCACCCTCGGAAAAGCGCCGCGCTGGGTTAAGTGAGCGCCTAACTGCGCGCGCAAACCCGAAAAAATACAAACATTAGTCACACTGTTTAAATCATGCGTTCATAGTTATATATTTAAAGCAAACTATATAAATGTTATCCAGCATATCTTCGTATAATAATTGAATATATATGTCTATTGAACTACCACAATTAGCTGTTTCTGTAGCATCACTAGTCAATAGTCGTTCGAAATAAAAAAAATCGTAGGGCAGTGAAATGAACAAAGTACAGAGAATAAGAATTAAACAATTGTTGCAGCCAAGCGAATGTTGTCAAAGTGCCCAAACACCTCATAAATGTGATAAATATTTGATTAACACTAAATAGAATTTGTTTCTCAATTCTGGAAGAGCGTCCGTGTGAAGTCCAAGTAATCCAAGGCGCCGGCAATCGGCCGCTCCGTCTTCGGCTCACAGTATGGTTTCATCCGCGAGACGCAGTAGTCCGCCATGTCTTTGTTGAGATTCTAAAAAAACATCAGCATGTTAACAACGCCACCATTTGACAGACAGATGTTACTTACGGCGTACAACTCCTCTTTCGTGACGTACGGTCGATCGCCGGCGGTGATTGCCCGGAAGGCCTTCTCGATCTCCTCGGAGCTCTGCACATTCTCAGTCTCCTTACTGATCATGAACGCCATGTACTCCTGCAGCGACACATAGCCATCTCTATTCGGATCGACCACATCCAAGATGGCGTCAAACTCCGGATCCGGCTGTCCTTCCTCCACCATCGGCAAATCGTATCCCAATGCGCGCAGACAAGACTTGAATTCGTTGTGATTCAACTTGCCAGACTTCTCCTTGTCGAAATGCTTGAACATCATCGAGAACTCCTTGAGGGCATCCTCGGACACGCCCGATTGATTACGCGCTTGAATCTGCTGCTCCAGATTATGTTGCATACGCATACCGAGCTGGTCAAGCTGGTCCCATTGCTGAGCCAGCCCAACGGTGGAGTGTTCAGTGTAGCGATTGTCCAAAATAAGGTGCTCCTCGAGAATAGCGCCTAAACCTTCGATGTCCTTGAGGTCAGAACGGCGCGCGCGAACTTCGGCCGCCTTGCGCTTAGTGGCCTCTAGCTGCTGCTCCAGAGAACCGGAACCTTCCATCATGGAAGTCCTATTAAACAAATTTAATTAACAAATAGTATTTAAAACATGCACGAAACAAAAATCATGCCAACGCGTATTATTAATATTTTTAGGCGCAATTTCAATCAAAACAAGTTAATTTTGGGATTAATCGTTGTTAAAACAACAACAACACACGGGTATTTACCCATCCCAGCCTAGAATACGATAACTGAAATAATTTCAATCAATGTTTAATCATCTGTTGCTTTCTAATGCGCTTAAAAATGAGGTTAAGGTTAAGTTTAAGGTTATGTAACGTACCGAGTCTCAGTGAGCCACTGATGGAAGAGGTTGGCATGCTTGGCAAAGTCCTTGCGCAGCTTATCATTCTCCTCCTGACGATGCGCCTCCTTACTCAGCTCCACATCGCGCTCGGCAATAATCTTTTGCAGATTATGCCAAGTCTCCTTCAGCGCCTCCATGTTAAACCAGGTGTAGGGATTGGTTCCAACGTTGAAACTCTTAATCTGTTGGTCGAGCTGCGCCAAAGCTTGGAAGTCAGCTTCAGCCGAAGATAACGAAGCCTAAACAGACACGCATATTTACTAAATCATTTCAAACGTTTTTACTAAAAATTAATTACCTGGAATTGCGCATGCGCTTCACGCAACGCGCGAATCTCTTCAATGGAGTTGCAACGCACAGGATCAGTGAGATCCTCCTCGGCGTTCTCGAACCACGAGTTGAACGCAGACGCGCGCTTGGCAAACGTTAGGAACAGGTCCTCGATTTGGCGGAACTGTTCCTGCATGTGCAGCAGGCGCTTCTTACGCGCGTCCGAATTGGCGAGCAGTTTCTGCCAGCGATTGATGACATCAGCGTGGCGTTCGTTGATGCTGTTACTCTGGTCGTGGTTAGCTTGGATTAGCTGATCGCGCAGTGTTGTGATGTTCTGGATGCCTTCATGCTCAAACGCAGAGAGACCTATATTAAAAAATAAAATAATTATCAATTGGCATGAAAAGTTTTTCAAAAAAAAAAAAACTTACCAGCGTCAAAAGTCTCCTGTTTTGTCAACAGCGTCTGCACCGAAGACAAATCCCTACCGAAATCTTCACTCTTAATATGCGTCTCTTTATCAGCAATCCAGCTTTCCACCACATCCGCCTTCCACATGAACTGCAAATATGCAGAGTTGTCCAATAACTTCATCTTCCGCTTGCTGGCCAACGCCGCCAGATTATCCAACTTATTCTGCAGCTGCTGACACTTCTGCTTGATCGCCTCGCTGTGATGATTCTCCTCAGCCACCAGTTTCTTACCATCCTCACCGATATCATTACACCTATCGCGATGCGCCTGGAAATCCGTATCGAAAGCATCGTGCTTCTTCAACAACCCCTGCACAGCAGCCATGGTATCTCCATAGTCCTCCACGGACAACAATTGCTGTTTCTCGGAGATCCAAGCCTCTTCTTCTTCAACAGTCGCCAAAAACTGTTGATAAGTCAAGGACTCATCCAACTTCTGTCCTCTGGTGGCCGCTAGTTGCTTCAACTCATCCCAGGCTTGATTCAGCGCCTTCAAACGCTGTTCAATCTCAGGCACTCCTAAATTCGACACATCCATCAGCTTCTCGCCGGCTTCCTGCACGGCCTGAATCGCAGGCTCGTGGGAAGCAAGCTCCGCCTCGAAACGCTTATGCTTCTTCTTCAGATTCTGCACGCCGGTTAAATCACGGCCGTAGTCATCCGACCCAACGAGCAGTTTCTTCTCCTTGATCCACGATTCCTCATCAGCAATATCTCGGAAGAATTGATGCAGAGTGTTCGCTTCGTTGAGACGCGCCTGCCGATGCGCAGCGAGGTTCTTAATCCTCTCATAGCGCTCATTGATGCTCTGTCGCTTCTCTTGAATATTCGCCGTGTCAAACTGGCCGGATTCAATGAGAGAATCGGCTTGATCATTCATATCCTTGATGCGGTCTTCGTGCGCTTGGATATCAGCCTCGACGAGCTGATGTTTCTTGATCAGATTCTGCACGGAGGTTAAATCTTTGCCGGAATCTTCGCTGGTCAATAGACTTTCAACTTCGCCAAGCCAAAAGTCCAAATCTTTCACGGCGGCGATATACGTGCGTTGTTTATTCGCCTCCTTCAACTTCAAGCTCTTCTCTTGACTCTTCTGTGTGAGGAACTCCCATTGTTCGGTGATACTCTTGATGCGTCGCTCGACAGCCTCTTCGGAACCAGCGCATTGTCGCTTTTTGATCAAAGTATCGCCATTGGACAACACAGATTGCACACGGTCAGCATTCGCAGCAATCTCGGCTTCAAACGCTTGATGTTTCTGATGTTTCGACTGGATATTAGCTGGATCCTTGTAGGATTCCTCGGTAGCCAGTTGTAGTTTCTCAGCGATCCAGTTTTCAATTTCATCCGCGTCACGCGAGAACTGCTGGAGGGTTTGACTCTCTCCTAACTTCGATCGCTTATCAATCAAAGCCTCCTTTAGATGTCGCCACCTGTCTAAAACTTGGTTACGTTTATCGTCAATCTGTTGTGCACCGTAGTGTTCATCAGCAATCAATTGATCCGCAAGTGATTGCAACGCAGCAATTTTCTCTTCATGTGCATTGATAGCTTTATCGAAATCTTCGTGTTTTTTGATGAGTGCTTCGACATTATCGCCCTTGGAATCCACTTCTTCGGAAGCCAGGAAAGCCTCACGGTCGGACATCCAGTTCTCAGCCTGTTCACAATCACGGTAATACAAGTTCAGGTCAAGATTTTGATCCAATTGAACTCTGCGCTCTAACCAGGCTCTAAATAAACACAATTTTAAGTATTTTAACTAATAAATGTTTAAAAAATATCTACCTTTCAAGCTCTTCACGTGCTTTATTCAAAGCTTCAAGTTTCTCCTGAATCTCAGGACTTGCATAATGATTGGACTGCAACAATTGTTGACCAAACATCTCCAACGCTTGGAAAGTACCAGCCCTGGCATCGATTTCCGTGCGATGTTCCTAAAAACACAACAAATTTATACAATATTTCCCCAATGGATGCATTTCGCTGGACGATTCCAATGACAAAAGCTACAATACAACCCATTAAATAGAAAATTAATGAAAGCGTAAACTAGAATCAGTGTAACATCAAGTGTAAAGAATGAAAAGAATCAAAAATAAGTGCGCTGGTCTGGTATTGGTATTAATCACATACTGGGCGCGACATCAAGTGACGAAATATTTAATCATCTGTTAGTGTAACCAGAAAAAATAAAGAAAAGTGCGATAAACTCTACTTGTTCGTAGCACTTTGTGTGGTTGTGTTATACGACTGCGTTTTTGTGGGGCGCGCTTGGAAAAGTTACAATACGACACACAAACTACCTGCACAGCATTTCCGTAACGTGCATCTAATTCCGATCTGTAGCTCTAGAAAAATTCATCCAACAAGAAAATCATAAGCAATGTGTATCAACATAACTTCTGTTATGAGTGTCACTTGTGTATATAGTAATTTTATGTAATAATATTCTCAATTAAATTACCTGATGGCGTTCGATGAGTGCCTCAGCACCAGTTACATCATTCGCAAGTTCTTCTGAACTGACCAAACCAAGCATGGAGTGGATCCAGGCGAGTAAATCACGATGATCGTTGAGGAATCGTTGCAAATCGTACGAATCCAAGAGTTTTTCCTTCCTTGACGTGGCTTTCGCTGTCAACTGCGTCCATTCCTCGTTGATTTCACGTTGTTTCTCGAGTGTCATCTCGGCAGACTCCGGATGTGTCTGTACCAGTCGATTTGCGGTCTCGTCCAATTGTCGAATCTAAAATAAATCAAATAATTGATGAAAAAATGATGAAAATCTAAAATTTTATTTACCTTGTCGCCTAAAGCCGCTAAATCTCTCTCTAAGCCTTCATGTTTCCTCTGCAGAGCCTGGACATTCCTCAAATCCTTCCCAAGATCGTCATTGTTCAACGCTTCCTCTTTCTCTTGAATCCAATCCTTGGTTTCATCCACATCGCGATGGAACCGCTGCACTTCATGCGCACTGCCAAGTTGTGTCGCCCTCTCAGCCGTCAGTTGTTGCAATGAATGCCACTTGGTATTCAAATCCTCCATCTGTGTTTGAATCTTCAAAGCAGCTTCGGTCTGGCCCAGTGTTACCAACTGCATGGCAATTTCGTTCATCTCCGCCAATCGCACTTCGTTCGCCTTCAAATCCGTCTGGAAGTCATCAAACTTCTTCTGCAACACCTCCACCTGTTCCAAATCCTCGCCGACGTCCTCAATCTGCGCATGCATTTCCTTATCCTTGATCCAGTTAGCCAGATCGGCTGCTTCACGCACCAAAACATACGCTTTCACCGTCTCGTTCAACTTCTTCTGGCGTTCATTGGCGGAATTAATCAAACGCTCATACTGCCCGTTGATTTGCGTCTGCCTAGCGCCAATGGAGTTATTATCGACCAAATTTTGCTGGGAGGCTGTAAGTCCAGCTTCCATTTTCTTCACGTACGCAGCCGGAACGAATCCCTGTCGATCATTCACCTCAACCTTCCACCAATCTTTATTATTTGAATTCAGCAGGGTGAGAAGATCGCCTTTTTTCATGGAAACTTCCCTCGGTGATTTCTCGGTGTAATCATAGAGGGCGATAACGGCTTCTTTGCCTGTCACATCAACTGCGGGTGGTTCTTGTTGCCTACAACTCGCCGCTTGTTCCTTTAATCCTTCGATGGTATTGCCAAACGCGACAAGATCACTCATCAGGGCTTCCTGTTTCTTCAGAAGCGCCTCAGAGGAATCTTCATCTTTACCGTAATCCATCGAATTCACAATGGGTTCCTTCTCTTTCATCCATGACTCCGCCTCGTTTGCATCCGCATAATACTGATGCGCTTGCAAGGAATCCTCTAAATCCTGTTTGCGTTGATGCGCTTTCTCTTTCAAAAGATTCCAGTGTTCAAACAAAGATGTCACCCGATTACGTATCTCATCACTCGCGAAATGTTCGTCTTCCATCATCTGCTTACCGGCGTTAATGACAGCCGAAATCCTTCCGTCGTGATTGTTAACTTCCGCAAGCACAGCTTGATGTTTCTTAATCAAGTTCTGCACGCCGATCAAGTCACGTCCGCGATTTGTCGACGCAGCAATGGGTTCCTTCTCGCGGATCCACGCTTCTTCATCCTCGATATCTCGGAATAACTGCTGCACTTGTAAACTGTCCAATAATCTCTGTTTGCGTACAGCCATTGGTGTTTGTAGAGCGCAGTAGCGATCATCCAAGTTCTTCTGCTTGTGCGCAATGTTATCCGAATCAAAATGGCCGCGTTCGACGAACTGATTGGCCGCAGCTTTGATTGTTTCAATCCTGTCTTGATGGCTGCCTACATCAGCCTCCAACAGCGCGTGTTTCTTCTGTAGATTCTGCACGGATGTCAAATCTTTACCGTAGTCTTCCGACATGAGTTGTCCTTCGATTTCGGACAGCCATAGCTCAACATCTTCAATCGTCCGGTTGTATTGTTGCTGTTGACTGGCTTCTTGTAACTTCGATCCCTTTTTATCGGTGGCTTGTACAAGATTCTCCCATAATTGTACAATCTCATCCATGCGGGATTGAATACGCGGCTCGGCGTAATGTTGCACATCAATCAGTTCCTGGCCGGTGGAGGTGATCTCCTCCATGCGGGTTTTGTTCGCGTTGAGTTCCTGGTCGAAGTTTTGGTGTTTCTGAAGCTTGCCACCGAGATTTGTGGGATCCAAGTAGCTCTCATCGGTTGCAAACTTGAGTTTTTCGTTGATCCAACCTTTGGTTTCGTCGCAGTCGCGTTCAAAGTGTTGCAGCTTGGAGGCATCCTCAAGCAACATTTTACGATTCGCTGATTTTTCTTTCAATTCAGAACGACGCTCCAGTAACTAAACAATAGAATTATTAGTTTTAAAGAAAAATTACAAAAAAACAAATCAAAAATGGCGTTGAATTTCATTCAAATTAACATCCAGCGCCATCTGGCATGTCAAAACCCTAATATAACCAAACAAAAACTGTCTAAGAGTTTAACCATTTTAAACACCAGATGACGTTGAATATCATTAGTGAACTAATAAAACTAAAATATTAAAATATTTCTTACCATTGATCGCCTCTGAGCAATATCATCAGCCGCATAATGCTGTCCATCAATCAACTTGGTCGCAAATTCATCCAGCGCCTTAATCTTCTCCTCCTGCGCAGCCAAACTCTTCTCGAAATCCTCATGCTTCTTAATCAATGACTCCACCGAATCCAACGAATCCCCAAGATCTTCATTCGCCAGAAAAGCTTCCTGCTTCGCCATCCAAGTATCAGCCAACTCGGTATCCCTATAAAACAGCTGCAAATCCATGCACTGTTCATACAAGATCCTCCGCTCCTCCCACAACGCAAGCAGCGAGTTCTTATCCGAGCTCAAGGTAGACAACTTCTCTTTCACCTCATCGGTTGCATAATGGCCGCGCTCAAGCAACTGATGCCCGGCTTCAATCGTCGTAGCAAAACTATCCTCACGTGCATCAATCTCACCTTTATGCTCTTGATGACGTTCAAGCAGAGCTTCAGCACCACTCACATCCTTCGCAAGTTCATCCGCAGAGATCACCGCCTTCATATCGTTGATCCACGAGACCAAATCACGGAAATCCGCGAGGAAACGATGCAAAAAGTACGACTCATCGAGTTTTTCACGGCGTTCCTTCGCTTTGGCGGTGAGACTCTGCCAGTAATCCTCAATCTCCGCACGTTTCGCTTGAATCTGATCACCGTGATCAGCATGGATCCCACAGAGTCGATCAGCTTCCTTTCCAAGCGTGGAAACTTTATCCTCAAGTGCAGCCAGGTCTCTTTCAACACCTTCATGTTTCCTCTGAAGTGTTTGTACACTTGCTAAATCCCTACCGTAGTCATCCGATGATAAAACCACGTCTTTCTCGGCAATCCACGCGACTGTTTCGTCTGCGTCGCGATTGAAGCGCTGAATCTCATGCGCGCCGAAGAGTTTATCCTGACGCATGAGCGCCATCTGTTTCAGTTTCTGCCAAGCTTCATTCAACTCATCTTTCCTTGTGACGATTGTATCTCTGTCGGGGTGTCCATCCAAGATGAGTTTCTCAGCGAGTTCATTCACCTCAGTCACGCGGTATTCTTGACTCTGCATATCTTTCTGGAACTCATCAAATTTCCTCTGTAGGACTTCGACATGTTCCAAATCATGTCCGAATTCCTCTGTTTGTAGAAATGTGCATTTATCTTTGATCCAGAACATGACTTCGTCACACTGACGTAGATATTGCACCAATACTAATGCCTGTTGTAGTTTCATGCCTTTTTCAGCAAGTTTTGATAGTAGTTGCTCCCATAGACGGTGGAGTTCTTCAAGGCGTTTGCGTATCATTTCGGATTCGAAGTGGTTCTGGTTGATCATCTCGCGTCCGGTGTTGTCCAGCACAACAATGGCGTTGCTGTGCGCGGAGACTTCCGCTTCGAACGCTTGGTGTTTTTGGATTTTTGCTTGGAGGTTGGTGGGATCTTTGTAGCTCTCATCGGAGGCGGCTTGCAGTTTCTCCATGATCCATGATTCCAGCTCGTCGGCGTCACGCTTGAAGTATTGATAGCGACGCGCATCTTCGAGTTTCTCGCGCTTTGCGCGTGCGTCCTGTTTGAAGTTGTCGTAGCGGGTGAGGACCTGCTGGCGACGTTCTTGGATATCCTCGGCGGTTTCGAGGATTTTCACCTCCTTGGGCGGAGGGATTTGATCCATCCTGGATTTGTCACGCTCTGGAAATTGTATTTTTTGTTTAGGTATAGTTGAAAACCGGTATACCGGTATCAATACCGGTTTTTAAGCTTAAAATACCGCTATTTTTCGGTATATTGCTGGTGATATATACCAATATAACAATATTGTGATTCAAAAATACCGTTAATCAACCAAAAAATACCGTTATTGATTACAAAATTCACATTCGTAACCAAAATAAAAAGTTCGGTCGGACACTAAAATAAACTGTCATGAAGAAAATTTAGTACCTATTAACGCCACCGCGCGCTGCACTTCACTAACAATAATGCCGATAATAACCGATTACAAACGAGCCTATAATTTAATTTGACTGCAATTTTCTTCAATAATTTATATAAATATCAATCATATCAACGTAGATAATCCTAATAATCCTAAATTAAGCTATGCTTAAACACCAATTGACGAAGTTTCTAGAACTCTAATAGATGCTTATTGGATTTTCGCAAACAAAAATGCAAATAATCGTAGCTGTCAAAAGTCAAATTACCGAAGTTCATTTACCGTAGATCCTATTTTATTTCAACATGGATCCCAATAAACAACCTACATCCTCTATCATTGAACCAGTTGAACACCGAATGTAAATAGCGATGACATAATATGAACTCCCTCTCAAACGGGTTCACCGCTAGCGTAAGAAGGTCAATCAATAAACTCCTCACACGCCTAAAACGCACACTAAACAACGACCCACCAAATTCTAATTACCTACACATCCGAATCAATCTTATAAATATCACCCGTAATACAAAACAAGCCTTAAAAAATGATCCAAACGCTGTAAATATCCTAACTTTGGGTGTGTCAACCACCAACACAATTATTTCCACAAATCACCGGATTAAACGCGTCCAGATTGATACAAAATAGTAAGAGGACTTACCCTCGCCACTCGCTGTCGTTGCTTATCACCAGCACTGAATAATTAATTCACAATCTGCACCCAAATTCCGTTCGTGTCTTGCACTGGACTGGATAAAACAACGATGGCGGCCGCTGCCGGTCTCATCAATGCGGTAGTGCAGTGCGTATGGGTGCGTCTGTTACACGTCCCAGCGCATGCGCTCTTCAATCCTGCAGCAGAGGATGAGAAATATCAACCAATCAGCAACACGGTAGGAACATTCCTGTGATATGATGCGACATGAAACAAAATAAACAAGATGACATCATTACAAATTTAATTTAATTATTAATTAAGGGCAATGAAATGTTTAAAAATCATTGAAACATTTTCCACTACAAGCAAAAACTGTGGTAATGAGAGTAGGAAACTGTAAATATGTTTGGAGTGTAAAACTTTAAATTTTGCAGCGCCCTCTATGCTGGAGTATGTTAAAAACTTATACTATCCCTGTTTTTATTTATAATGTCAAACATTGCCGAGAAAGTTCAAATTCTAAAGATAGTTCCGAACAAAAGTTTATAAAATAAACGTATCTAATCTCATACTTGTCAACTTACGATATAAACATCATAAAATGCTACTGCAATGCAAGAATTAATGATCATTTTACTTTCCAACTACCCGTTGATCATCCGTTAACCTCCAAAAAAGAAACTAATCCTAAATATCTTATTCTTTGCAAAAGTAAGAGTTTTTATGATTCCCGTATAATCCTACAACTATTTACCTACAAATGTCTCCTCTATCTAGACTATTCCCAATTTTACTCCTTCTTTTTAGTGTAGTCAATGTAAACAGTGGAGTTTTGGGCATTTATCACTCCATTGCATGTTTATTCAAAAGTGAGTGCTGCAATGCTGCTTCTATACCTGGAAACACAACTAGTAAGTTATCAGTATAAAATATTACGCATCCAAATGATAATATGTTAATTTTTGTCTTCAGGAATGAAAGAAGAGTTTGAAAAGCATGTTTTTGGCCAACATATTGCCACAGATTTGGTGTTGAATGCAATTGCTGCACATTGGAACAGCAACCATGCAAAGAAACCACTCACGATGAGTTTCCATGGCTATACAGGCAGTGGGAAGAACTTCATTGCTCAAATCATCGCTGAGAGTTTATATGTTAAAGGAATGAAGAGCAAATATGTCACTTTGTTCAGTCGGATAGATTTCCCTGAGAAATCCAATATAAGCACCTATAAAGTAAGTTTTTCTTTAAAAAATCTGAAATAAATGATAAATTATTAATTTTTTTTATGCTTTTAAGAAAAATTTGTATGATTATGTAAAATCCAAAGTAAGTGAATGTGGCAGACACTTATTCATCTTCGATGAAGTGGAGCACATGCATCCCGGAATTCTAGACGGTATCAAAACCGTGCTGGATTACTACGATAACGTGGAAAACGTTGATTACCGCCAGGCAATCTTCATCTTCCTATCGAATACAGGCGCGTTGTCCATATCCAACCATTTTCTTGAATTATGGCGTGCTGGTGTTCATCGTTCATCGATTAAACTCGTTAATTTCGAGATGCTGATCGCCCAAGGCGCATTCAACACCCACGGTAACTTCAAACTTCATTATTTTATTAATCATATTAATTATGATTAATTTTATGCTTGGATTTTATCCGTAGGTGGATTGTTTCGGTCCGATACGATTAAGAATAATCTAATTGATCATTACGTGCCGTTTTTGCCGATGGAGCGCGAACATGTCGAGAAGTGCGTGCGATCGGAGTTTGGGATACGCGACGTGGTTGCTACCGATGGCGATATTGAGTTAGTTTTATGATAATTATTTTGTATTAGAGTTAAATTATATGTTTATTGTTTTGTTTTTATTAGGGAGGTTATGGCGTTCATCGAATGGGCACCGCCACCAGAGAATAAATTTGCAAAGACTGGTTGTAAGAGGATAAGTCAAAAAGTGGCGACGATGGCGTTCAAGCGGCGCCATGCACACGAACAAATCGAGCATCGAGAGTTGTAGTTGTTAAGTTTTGTTAAACAATTTGTGATCAAGTTTAAAATTATCGTGTTTATGTGATTGCACCATAATAAATTTATAGCAGATTACCGATTTGAATCTCTCGCAGTTTACCCCCACCACTTTTTGCGGGTTTTTTCTCCCCTCTCCTCTGTCTCCCGTGGATGTAACCCGTTTTATTTTGCTCAAAATATCAAAAACATCAAGATTTAAACGTGTTCTAATGATATTTTTCATTCTGTGTTATAAAATATCATCAAAAATGATTAAAAACACCCTGTATACTTGTATAGTATAGTTTTGTCCTTGAAAAGTGAATATTTCCCGTCTCATTCACATAATATCCTCAAAAATACTTAAATTTGATGATGATGTGTGCTAAATTGCTTCGCGGAAAT
The DNA here is from genome assembly GCF_025399875.1 of Dalotia coriaria. Taxonomy (NCBI): domain Eukaryota; kingdom Metazoa; phylum Arthropoda; class Insecta; order Coleoptera; family Staphylinidae; genus Dalotia; species Dalotia coriaria. Next base: position 10,120,326 of record NW_027045452.1, on the reverse strand, counting down.
TTATTTCCAAGCCGTGCGCTGTTTTGTGCACGTTTTTCGTGGAATTACACGTCTGTTGACGTTAAAACGCACAAAAACACGAATAATACTCAATTATTATACGTAATTACCAATCGCGGTTATAAAATCAATCGAAAATCAACAAAAAAACATTTTTCGTTCATTTCTTTCAACTTTTCAATGTTTTTTCATCTTTCAACTCATTTTATATCCGAAAATTATGTTTTCTCTCCAAAAAATATGTTAAATTATTAAAATTTAACTATTTATCACCAAAAATTTGATTTAAAATGTTACCAATCACTAATCAAACATTTTTAATGTTTTTCAACGTTTTCCCGAGCTATTTTTACTATAAATTTAAAAGAAACCCGCGTCCACTATATATTATACTCCGGAAATACCAAAATAAAATGAATCCTGCTTTGTTTTGTTCTGTTTCGCCGCATATTGACAATTGATAGATGATAAAACAGTCTCAAAGTCTAACCTGCTATACGATTACGTGCGCTAGGCGTGTAAATAATATAACTAAGCCCGATAAGATAAACTAAAGACGAAAATATCATCGGCGCGTAATTCTTACTCTTACAAAATCCGAGCGACTCAGGTGCCGTTTGGTTGTGCTGCCATCCTGTCTGGCAAGTGCGTTCGGCTGTCGGCAGCCGGCGCATGGAAAAAAATGCAGCGCCAGCACCAACACACCGACACGCACCCAAGAATGGAGCTTGATTCTCGCTTCTCGACCCGTTTCACGCCTGTTCTTTTGTGCTTCTTTGGGCTGCGTGGCCGAGCAGACGCCTTGGCGTCTGAGCAGGTAGAATGGTGGATTTCAGCTTTCTTTCTCGTGTGTGTGATGATGTCGACAGCTTTTACTCCAATCGCGGTCAGCCGCCATTTTATAATATTCATAATGTTGGTCATGCGCACGTACATCTACGTGATATTCTCGTCGCCTGTAATAAAATAAGAAAATGAAATAAAATAAAATAAACTAACATAGCGCTATGAGTTGATGTGTGGATGTAGAAGTATTGGTGCGGTGTGTGGCATCTGTTTTGTTGAATGAAAACCCGCAGCGCACCGACGACGCTTTGTCTGGCCGGCGCTGGGTTGGCGACAGCCTGTCTGGCGCGTCCGGCCGCCATGTTGCCAGCTCGCTCGCATTCCACACTCGCGGCCTTTCACAGCATGTATCTCGCCACCCCGCTCACCGCCGCACGGCCTACGCTCGCCACACTCGCAGCGTGCACGTTTCGGGGCTCCAAACTGTCTGAAACAAAAACGAATTAGCGGAGCGATGGTGCAACACGGCGCACAAACTCGTTTCGCCGCGGCGAGCGGATGTCGGCGCCTCCCAAAGCGCTACACAAGCTCAGACCTACGTCACGCTGCGCACGCACCTTTACATACATAAGTATAACAAAGACAGCGTATATCAACCGAGTGTCGGAGCGGATTGTTACACAATCCACTTCGGGTCCCTTTCGGTGCGACGTGCCGTCGAATACAAACACGGTTTAGTCAGCTCGGCGGCGTACGCGCGGTGAGGTGGGGCATATTTATACACACATATTCATTCTCTCGCGCGATTCGAGAAAATATGGTCGCATAGCAGAGCGCACTCGATCGCAGTTTCTGTAACAAACATTTTCGTGAGTTTCTCAAGTCCGTTTAAGTTCGTGCCTTACACGAAGCTCCCCGATGGTGATGGCGCACGGGATGAAGGCGAAGCCCGGGGACGGCGGCTCGCCAAAAACTGGCATCGGATCACGGCGCATCTTCCCACCGCAGTTTAAACTACAGGTGTTGGATTCCTACCGACACGATGCGGATTGCAAGGGTAATCAGCGCGCCACCGCCCGGAAATACGGCATCCACCGTCGGCAGATTCAAAAGTGGCTGCAGGCGGAAGGCAACCTGCGCAACAGCGTCGTCACCGCCACCAACAACAACAATAACTGCGTGTTGGTGAATAATAACAATAATGGTAAAAATACAACACCGAAGGGTGGCGATCATCAGGCGAGTATGGCGGTGGTGGCCTTGGAGTCTGTGCCAGCAGCGGCAACCATGGCGTTATCGCCGGCGATGCCGGACCCCGCGTCGCCCGCAGACATCGCGTCGCCAACACGCGCGCACGCGCACCAGCCACACATGCCGATGGATCTGTCCGTGCGGCGACCCTCCTCCGCCACCGCACCTGCGACGACGCCGAGTCTACCAACGCTGTGGCCTGTCGCCGTGCCGTCTCGCTCACCGTCGCCTCACTCACGCGCACGTTCACGCTCACGCTCGCCGCTCACCGCACGCACGTCGAGCGTCATCATGACACCGCCATGGGACCTAAGCAAGAAAATCAAAATGGATGAACATGCGCAGACGACCAAACCACTTTTCAAGCCTTACTTGTTGGATGACGTCGACGACAAACACCAGCAACCACCAGCAGTGAATAACTACTACGCCGCCTCAACGTATTACACCTACGTGTCGTACGAAGCCAACGTCGACGTGCGCTACGTCTTCGACGAGTCCGGCGTCCTCCAGCCGACCTACTTACGCCCGCTGTCATTCAACACAGCGCAAGCGCCCCACACACCACACCAACGACAGTCGTATCCTCTGGATTTCAAACTGCGCGCAATTGACAGCTACTATCGCGATGACGTCTGCAAGGGCAACCAACGCGCAGTCGCCTGCAAGCACAACATCCACCGGCGGCAGGTGCAGAAATGGCTGAAACAAGAGGACGAACTGCGCGAGCGCATTGCATGATGATGCCATCACGTGGACGCAACCACAACCACAACTCCAGCCTTCCCAAAATGGCGGACTGACACCGAGTGCCTTGTTGTTATTTACATTGAATAACGTTTAATAAGTAATATCGAATGTGCCAAAACCGAGACGAGAGTAATAGTTCTATAGGCAGCAATAATTAATCTTATTTTGTACATAAATTCTAATTGTAAGCGTCTAGGAGTTTAAGCGAGAGCGTCTTCCGAACATTTGCCATATTAATCGTAACAAATATTGATATTTATAAGACTCGACATATCGTAATCAAACTCAGCTGTATTTTGCACGAACGAAGAAATTATTTCATATATTGCGGAAGAAACACATGTGATCATTATATCAGTATAGAACTATAAGTAGAGAATACGTTTCTAATTGATTATACACGGATACAAAACATAAATTATATTATATACAAATTATATTATTATATGATGCGGAGAGAGCGATCGACGCGCACGCGCTGAGCGTAAATACATATTTTTTAACTGCAGGAGCCATCTTGTTATTTTATGCGCATGCGCACCCTACTTAGACCTGCGTTAGGCATGAAATACCGGTTTTTAAAAACAGCGAAATACCGGTGGTAGAAAATACCGAAATTTCTGTTTTCAAAAATACCGGTTTTCATAAATACCGAAATTTCTGTTTTCAAAAATACCGGTATACCGAAATACCGGTTTCCGAAAATACCGAAATACCGGTTTCCAAAAATACCGATATTCGAAAATACCGGTTATCAAAAATACCGATATTCGAAAATACCGGTTTTCAAAAATACCGCTATTCGAAAATACCGATATTCGAAAATACCGGTATTCAAAAATACCGAAATACCGGTTTCCAAAAATACCGATATTCAAAAATACCGGTTTTTCAAAAAAATACCGAAATTAAATCTAAAAATCCCACCTACCTTAGCTCATATTTTATATTTTCCGGCGCGCTATAATAAACCGATGACTTATACCTCGCCGCCTGGCGTACGTGCGAATCACGCGCGGGGATATCCGACTGCCGAGATAATATTTATAGCCGTGCGAGAGGTGCCAATGACCAAAACTCCGCGCGGTGTGCTGCGCAGGCCGATTTTGTAACGAGCGGCGCGTTCTTGACTTTGCTCGTACTTTCACACTCGCGCCACTCTTGCGGTGTGGGCATGAGCATCAACTGGTCAGACGGGTGAGGTCACGCCGCGTCGCTCTGTCTGCCAGGCGACATTTTTTCGTCCGAGTCGAAATTCACATTTGACTTACAAATATGCACACCGCCCAGGCATGTCCTAGAAAAAGTCAGCATAATCGGTTTATTTCACATCGCTGTACAACTGTACACAGTATTCATTTAAAGAAAATATAAATATGTTACTTTAAGGTGTGGATTAGATTAACGCTTTTTGTAGATGCAAGGATTGAGGGTTAGAATCGGTAGGGTTTTGCGATTCTTAACATCGCGCTGCTTCTCGAAGTGCATCAAGTAGAATAAATTATGCGCGAAATCTGTGTGTATGGTTGTGAAACCATAGCGATTTACGCCGGTAAGGAAGTCTGCTACTTTATCAAACCGACTTGCCACCTCAGCAATCAGTAAAGTTCCACTGAAATCAAAAAACAATCACATTTTTATTATTTTAAGTTTATTTTAGGTTATATTATTTAATACTAACCCAACTTTCAAGACACGATTCGCTTCGATGAGATAATCCTGCAGGTTAGTCCCCATTAAACTCAAGCAGAACACAGCGACATCTACAGTGTGTTTACCCAAAGGTACATGCGCCATGTCACAAGCTGTCACTCTGTCATTGGCGGCGATTAAATCAAACGAATGGACGGTTTGTTTCACGTTTTTCGATAATTCAGCATCACCACAACCAAAATCAGCTACCACAGCATTCACAGGCCTAAAATAAAACAATAAAAATAATATTTTATTATTTTAAGATAATAATGATGTAATAATGACAACTTACATCATTTTGACAGCTATGATGATTTTTGACAGGGGATTCATCGGCCATTTCCGTACCTGTTGTCGGTAACCTTCGTGATACGCCGTGAATGCGTCGGGATCCTCTTCGAATAATTTCACAGCACCGCTGCTGTCTTTCGTGTATAATTCTTCGTTGAGGTAACGAAATCTTGCTGATTGTAAACGATCCATCATCTTTTCACGTAGCGGTGTGGATTTTTTATGTTGTATTTTAGATTTGTTTGTTTTTGTTACCATCTCGGTGAGTTTTTTGAGCTTTTTCGAGTCTGCGCGTGATTTTTCCGGTGTTTCAACTGTTGGTGACACCACTGGGGATGTTTTCTTGCCTATTAAAGCATCTACTTTGATTTTACTCTTGTGGGATTTCTTTTTTGCTGTTTTTTTGATCACAATTGATGCAGGATTCAATTTGTTAGGTGATTGTTTTTTGTTTTTGGATGGTGATGTAGTCTTTGGGGATGTTTTAACAGGTGATTGAATTTTCTTAGCAGGAATTGTTGCAGGTTGTTGTTCAGGCAATGGTCGCTTCCTTAATCCTGTTCTTTTACCAGTAAAAGTTGTCTTCTGTTGAGTTTTGACAACTTTTTGTTTGACAGCCTTTGGAGTGTTCCCATTGGTTGAAGCCTTTGCTCTCTTTGGTGTATCAACAACTTTTCGTTTTGTAAATTCAATGATTTCTTCTTTGTCACTTTCGGTGACGACTTTTTAATGACTTTAGAAGCCTTGTCAACATTCGATTTACGTTTATTCTTCCGTCCACTTGTCCTAACACTAAATTTTTTTCCTTTGCCCACCTGGTCAACACAACATTAGACAATAATTTTACAATGAATAAATTTCTGCTTACATTACTGATGGCTGCGGCTGCTTTATCACCCGTCTTGTTGTCATCCCAGTCGGGAATGTTAAACGTTTTCATTTTCAAGCGTTGCAAACGCCGACAACGACGTAAATATCACACAACCTCAAAAGAAACGTGTTGCGTTTGAAATTGCGCGTCGAACTGTTCCAGAACATCTGAGTTACACGCGCAATACAAGGCGTAACGTATGCAACCAAATATACTCTATTTATTATACTTATACATGTATACAAAAATCATTGAAACAATTCTTCTAAAGGTATAAAATGTAGAAAGCCATTCACATAGTAGTTAATGACAGCAAACGCAGCGGCTTGTTCGATGGCCGGCTTGACCTCTGCGAACACTTCCTTCCAATTCTCGTTGAGGAAGCGATTCATTTCCGGTGCTAAGCGCTCGTCACCGTCGAATAGATTATCAAAACGCCAATAGACACGTTTGACGTTATCTATTTTCAATGTTGTGTTGTCATTCGACACCTGGAGATATTGTTTACCTTTGCGTTCTTCTTTTGTAAATTTTCCTTCGTAATTTATGTCAAAATCAACTGAATATTAAACAAAGACAATAAATATAACAAAAAAACAGTTAAAATTGATTATATACCAAAAGTGAGGTTACAATCGCCGGCTCCTTTGATTGGAAGGATAAGAATCCTGCCATCCATCTCATATTTCCCGATTAAATCCAATTTTGTATCGATATGCGCCTGGATGGATATTTTTTCATCATCAATACTGAAACATTACAGATTCCTGTAATTTTATTTGTATTTTGAGGTTCGGAAAACTTACTATCCGTCTTTAATGGTAAAAGTGTCAAAACCGTAAATCTCGCCATCTTTGATCGCAATTTTCAACTGTGGAGTCGCCTGTAGATCAATCGCCTGGATTCTCACGGGTGTTAAGTTTTGTAGTTTAAATTTAGGCTCACCTAAAACATTTACAACATTAATATTCAATAATAATTATAATTTACATAAATTACCATCAATTTTGATTTTATTTACAGCCGCCATTGTGTTTTCAATCACACACTGCACGCCATCTTTGCCCTTCTTGCATTTATTAAGATAATCCGCTAAAATTACGAAAAAAAAGTTAATTTTATTACAATTTATTTGGTTTATTAGGTTACTTACGTAACTTTGCACTGTATGCAACCAACACAACAGCAAACAGCACCAGGAACGCCTTCATGTTGAATTGGTAATTATAAACTGTTGCTGACCATATTTAAGTTTTCCCTTTTATACTACTCGATTAGGACGATTTAATATTGACTTTAAGACGCAGCTTGTTGACCTTGGCGATTTGCGTCTTCTGTAGATTTGGACTTTTGAATCCTAATCAAGTCACTCAACCGGAATTAATGTTTGCACGGTTTTTATACTTTTAATTAAACACTTCGATTTCATTTCTTATTATTTTTGTGGTTTTATGCTTATTATGTAAATTAATATTGTGTTACTAATGTGCACGTGCAGGTATTATTTAGTTTTTTATGTCAATATATCTAATTAAGGTAGGCAACACACCGAACACAAAAACATACCCATATAAATATTAATTATTTTAAGTTTTTTCTTTTTAAAAACATTGATTCACAATTCACATCTAATTGTACATCTACCTTATTAAGATCACGGCTGTTTCTATATCTAAGTGAATTAAATATTTATAATAATTGCTTAAATTATACATAATTAAGGCGCTAATAACTCATCGTACGGCAGCGACGCGATGATTTTCTGCACGATGTCTTGCGCGATCGCCGAGATCGTCTCACGAATACTCGGCCCGATTTCCTTCAACATCACATCGTTATTCTCATTCAGAAACTTGTTCATCTCATCGCCCAGGCGTTTATCGCCATTGAAAAGATTCTCCAAATGATACGCAGATTTAGGTGCTTCCAGAGTAACCGCAGGAGGCTGAGGGTCAATATAAGCCTTACCATCACGCTCCACCAAGTTAAAATCAAATTCGTAGCCGATTTTTGCATTAACTACACAAAAAAACAACACAAAAATCAACATTTTACACTTTTTCAGTATAGGCAACCAATTATACACATCAGCCATCTTGTATACGGTATACTCACAGATTGACGCTTCGAGTTTCCCACTGCCGGTGATAGGAAGAATTAAAATCTGCCCGCTGATGTTGTAAGTCCCGTCAATATCCAGTTGCGGAGTGATAAATTCCAAGCGCATTTTCTTCGCGTTTAGATCCAAGCTACGCAAACAAAAATTAATTTGTTTTCCATTGTTTGGCGAATCAATTTATGCATGCGCATGTCAATTATCATAAATTAGTATAAGTGCAATACGCAACAACACAAAATAATACATACTTAACATCTTGCAGGTCCAAAGTCGACAAACCACGAAGTTTCGAATTAACCAGATGAATTTTGAGGTTATTTGTATCGATATTAATCTCAGGAATTGCGAGCGGTTCCAACGGACGTAGTTTCAATTTTTTGTCACCTAACACACATATAACATGTAAAATAACATAGGCAACCAAATATACACCACACTAACCTTTAACTATGTTAGGGATCGCTTGCCTGCCGTGTTCCTTCGCGCATTCGTTCAACTTCGGGTCCGATCGGCTGCATGGTGCAATATAACTCGCTGTGATTGTCAAAATGTAAAATTAATGTTTAAAACACATAAAAACAGTGTGTAATTTATTAACTTACGAAAATAAGCTGCGTCGGTAAGTCCCAGTATTAAAACTGCACCAATTACTATCAATCTAAACATGTTTAATTTGTTTTTAGCGATGTGGTTCGTAATAGCAGCAAGAAACGATTGAATTCGCAGCGATTTCGTGTTTATTTATACATGCACCGCACTGCGTGTACCTGGCGATGCAGAAAACCCCATACAGGAAAAAAACGACAACAAATTAGTCTAATTTGCATACGAAAGCAATTTCGGATCATATCCGATGCAGGAATTGATAAATCCTTGAATGTTTTTGACATTTTAAGCGTAATATCATGCAGACTTCCTGCGTCAATCGAATAATTCCTTCATAATTCATATTTTTACGATAAAACACTCGGTATTGGTAATTGCACGTGCATTTTGTCTTGTTGCAGACACTTGTAACCGTTTTCAAGTGTTTATTTATTCATTGTTGAATAAATTCGCTAATTAGTGAGAGAATTTTTCAATTTTCTCGCTTAATTGAAGCAATTACCGGCTATTGTTCGGAATTTTGATATTTTATTATTTAAATGTATGCATTATATGAATTTATTCATCAATTTTTTGCGCGTGCAGCGTAGAATCATGCGATTTGCAATAAATCACTCATTCTGCGAATTGTTCGTGCACACACGCAGTTCTAATGCAATTTGTCATGTAAATCAAGATGGCTGACACTTGTTTTGCGCATAGTGTGCATTTGGTTGCATAATTACTTTGATATTATGCAAATTCATATTTTTATTCGCATTGAGTGTACTTTAGGCGAACTTGAAACTTGTAACTTGTATTTGTACTTACGTGTAATTTGCTTATTTATTCTTATTGGTTGAAAGTCATCTCCGAAGTGATTCAACTTATGCAATGCGCATTTATGTTTGTTTGAACTTGACTGCGATTTGTGCATCATTTATGCCTTAGCAACAACTGTTGTTTGGTGTACCATGACCGATCAGCGAGAAAAGTGAATGTTTATAATGGTGGATAATCGTGCACTAATAGCCGCCCATCAAAAACTCATCAAAGTAATGAAACTCTTTTCGTAAATTTCCATTAACGGCGAGTTGACATTTGCCTGCGTACGTGAGCAAGTTCATAGGCAACCAACAATACATCTATGAAATTACAGGTTGTGGTTATTAACCTACATTGATTTATTACTTAATTCTAGGAGTCTAGGGTAAAAACAAATCGTCAAAAGGTATTTTTGAGAATAATCCACGCGCAATTGATGTGACAATCGCACCGACAGCTTCCTTCAGCGATGGGTAGAGTTCATCAGTGACATCTTTCCAGTTTTCATCCAAGAAACGATTCATGTTGTCACCTAACATCCGGTCGCCATTAAATAAATTATCCAATTTAAGGTAAATCCTTTTCGCGGTGTATTCTAGATTAGTCCAGGTGAATTTAACGTGTTGTTTACCACTTTTACGACGCATCAAATCAAAAGTGAATTCATATTTGTATTTTCCTCCAGCTAAACACAGAAAAATTAATAAAAAAACATAATTTTAGGTTATATAATTACCAATTGTTATATTTGCAGGTCCCTGGCCCACAACAGGAAGGATAAGAATCCTTCCGCTGATGTTATAATTCGCCAACACATTCAGATGCGCAATGTCAACTTCAAGAGTAGTTTTCTGCTCTTTGAAGTCAACGTGCATGCCAGTGACAACTGAAGACTCAAGACCATGCAATTCACAATCGGTAAACTGCATGGATAAACTATCTTTGGAGTTAATATTAATTTGTGGTACTTTTAACGGTAGTAAATTCGGCAGGTTAAACTTGGCATCACCTACAAATCATAATAAGGTAGGCAACTTAATATACACGCATCTAGGGTTATTGCACAATCGCACAATAAAAACACAATAAAAACCAATTTTTACCTTTTAAAACAAATGGAAGCGCTTTGTTTGCATGATCCACCATGCATTCGTCAATATGCGGATCACTTCGACTACACGCCGTGATGTAATCAGCTGGAGTTAATAAAACAATAAACAATCACTAATTATGTCGGGTTTAATTAATAAAACAAACTTACGTAACGCCATATTTGTTGTGGAGCATGTTTTTATGCATAAAACAGCAAAAACAATGAAATTCACGTTGTAAACACGCATTTTACACGTAAAATTACGAAAATTTGCTTCGGATTCTTCACCTGAACACTTTCACGACTAATATGAATCAAAAATTGCACAAAATTGCCTTTTATACACGAAATCAAGCGTTTAATGACACTTTAAAGGGGAAGTTTTGGATTATAGACAATTAATATACAATTACACAGATTAGAAAGTCTGCAGATGTAATAAACACGAAATATATTGGAAATTAATGAGGGTGTCGGTAATGCAGTGGTTTTCTTTATTAAATGTCATCATTTGCGCACACCTAGCGCCGAAATGAAAGTGTTTATCTTTTCATGTAATGGCGGATTGTCTCCGGCGCATTTCAACTGAATCTGCATGAGATTTTGAATATCACGTTGTTCGTAGGCAATTTGTGCTGCATCTTCAAGTTCACTGCAAATCAACATACAAATAAACATGAAAAACATAATATTTCATAACCTTACTTTGCTTTGATGTAGTATTTGACTTTCATGTCATCTGAAACACGTGACAGGTACTTCTTAACCTCTCTTTCCTTGCGATGTTTCAAACAAACATCGACAAACGGCGCATAACCAATCGGGGATTTCTTTGATTTGGAAAAACGGTCGAGTTCTTCCCAATGATCTTGTTCTGCGAGTGTTTCAATGCGCAGATACCAATAACTGTCAAAATATTAAGTTTTTATGTCAAAAAAATAAGGTTATGTTGATAATCTTGTCTAAAATGTCATAAATTACCGTTTGTCAGGGATTTTATAATCATTCCTAAACTTTTCCACGATTTTCATCTCGTTTAAAAGCAGAAGTTTCTTGCAAGTGTCATTAACTGACATCCCACTGAGTTGCGTCTTCAATTTCTCATCCAAAACCTTTTGATCCTTCAATAACCTCAAAGCTTCATCGCTCAACGCAGCGTTGAAGTCATTCCTACCTTTTTTATACGCGTCCAAAGCCGAAGCAATGCAGGATTCTTTCTCATACGGTTTCTATGCATGCAAAAAAACAAAAATGACATAAAATTGAGGTTATGATGATGTTTAACCTACCAAAACACTCATATCTGAAATTAAATGCAACGCCTGTGAATTAAAATCATCTTCTTGTGTGTAAATCCCTTCCAGGGCTTCCGCGCTGTTTTCTCTGCAATATTTAATATACAATGCCAAAGGTACGGGGTATTTATGCACGAGTAGTTTGAATTTTGCAAGTTGCATATCATTGCGCAGGCGTAGAATGACATCGTAGATTAAATCAGTGTCGCCACTTTCGATGGCTTTCACCAGCGCAGGTTCATGCTCCTCTAAATGCACCAATAGTTCCACTTGTTTGCTTGCCTTGGGTTCATAATCGAGCAGTTTAATTGCTAGTTTTTTACGGCCGTTATCCGCAGCGGTTTTTGCTATCTCACTGTAGCAAATTCCGACGCTATGGCCGAGTTTCTCACCGATTTGACGTGCGATTTTGTCGTCATCTGTACTGTCATGTTTACTAACCTAAAAATTTATGTCGAAAATGTTATGTTTTGTATGTTAAAACAGTATTTAAGGTTAGATTTACTTTATACTTGGCCCAATGAACTAAAATTCGATTACTGCCTTCGTTATCAGGCATTCGGAGATATTTAGCGACTTGTATCGCTAGGAAATACTGCCTGCGCGCCACCAAGCGGTCCAACAGCACACTATTACCTAGATTTTGTAATCTGTCAAATAATAAATGTCAAAATGTCATTTTTAAACAAAATATTTAAATTTTTAATCAAAACATACTCTGTGAATGTAATCGGGATGCCAATTCGTCTATCCCTGACAGAATTGAGTATCCTCAACAGTCTGCACATCTTCACATACTCCTCTGGGTCCACCTCAGCGGTGAAACACTTCCCAAACTGCGCGGCGCGAATCAACATCTTTTGATTCTCAGCGTCAAATTCATATCCAGCTGCTTCAATGCATTGCTCCACTGCTTTTACTAGGTTAGGTTTGACTAGACAAATGTATTCATCAGCTTTATGACTGCGTCTTTGATATTGCTTGGACGCTTCCAGTAAATAACTGCCTGGATCACTGCTGTAGATGCGGAATATTTTCTGTAAAGTATCCGGCACTTTCTGGAGCAGTTCATGCTGATAGTTTGAAAGTAAACGCACGCCATCTATCTCCGGAGCTAGATGCACAGTGCTGTCATAGTTGAATGTCATTTTCGAGCAACCGTTAGGCCCGCATTCGTTTTTATAGATAATCATTAACGTGTAGTCTTTCTCCCAGAAGGCAACGAGTGCTTCGGTGCCACACCATTCAAGGTATTTCGGTTTAACGATCATATCCGTGTCGATTTCGGCTGTTTTCGTGCGTAAATCGGCGCTGCCCATCCATATATGTCCAGCGTCAGTGAACAACGCCAGATGGCGCGCGTTAGCTGACACTGTCATTTGTAGAATGGCGGTGTACCGATGGGAAATGTCAGCTTCCAACTAAACATTATTTTTTTGATTAATTTATTGATTTTTATATGATAAAAACATAATTACCATCTCTGTAGCATGTCTTTCGTCTTGTTTTAACCTATAAAGTTCTCTGCCGCGTGCAATTAGCACTTCTGTGTTGTTTTCTTCTGATATTACAGCCCAACTTGTAGGACTCAATGAAGATTCTTATAAAATATCAAATAAATGATAAGTTTAAGCTTAAAACTAAGTAAAATGAATAAAACTTACTTGTTAACTCTGATAATTGTCTCTGTTTTGGTTTAGTAATGTTGTTAATCAAGAAAACTTTGTAGTTTTTAGTCAGAACAGCAATACCAGTGAAGTTCTGTGGATTAGTGAAGATAATCGCATCGATAATCTTCGTATCTCTCACCTCTTGACACACATGAATGTTGTGAATGCTGTCTAGGAAGTTCGAGAACACATTATGGACTGAAATGGTTCCATCTTCATGCACACAGATCAAATTCTCATCATTTGTCCAACCAATTTTAATAATTGATTTAGTATCCTATAAAAACATTCAAAATTAACTATTTTACATCAAACAATGATGAATACATACTTTAATTGAGTTGAAAAGTTTACCACTGCCATTGTAAATATTGATAAATGATTGATTAGATGCTTGTGCCTTTTGTAGCTTGGAATTATCGCGTTTAACAGCGATTGGCCCAGCGTACGGTGCACCGACTGCTATGGCATGATCCATATTCACTTCGGTGTGCCATCCCATCGAGTACAATTCGATTTTTCTACAAAATATCACAATTTTCATGTAAATATTGACAAATTTATTGATTTGTAGTGTTTTATGGAAATAACTCACCGAAAATAGGTGTCTTTCCCTAAAAGGAACCAATCTGCCGTTGGCATATTCATTTTAACAATTTTTATTCACTGTACATCGAAGGAAATATGAAATAAAACACGAAAATGATGAAAATATTTATGAGAATGGTAAGTGTCAAGCACAGCTGAGGGTGTATACAAAACAAATGTGTATTGTTGGTTGCCTACGTTAAAACCATGTTTTAATTTTTACTTTAACTAAATTTCTCGATAAATCTAATTATTTTTATTTACAGTGTAGGTAATTACTATTTTTACAGTAATAAGAATAGTAATTAACGTAATAAAACTAAATCGTAAGCTTTCTGTGGTCACGCTGCTTGCTTTCTTTTCTTTTTCTCAATCAAAACAATTACACGTGAATGCTTTGCGGCTGCAAGAAAAAATTAATTATAATTAAACAGCTGCATTTTCCACGCACCATGCCACATACAACATTCAACACAACTCGCTCGACAGGTGCGTGCAGCTCCGCGCGCCAACAAGCAAAGAGAAAATGAGAAAAGGTGAAAAATGACGCAAAAGCGCAGAAATTACCGCCGCTCACAATCGCCACATGGCGTAATCACATTTTATCGATGCTGGAGTTGATCTTGTAATTCACGTACATAATAACAATAATCACCGCGCAGAAAGGCGATGATTTTGAATGAAGTGAAATGTAATATGAAGATGCACAGCGGAACAGATGGAATTTGTTGAATTTATTAATATATCGTCAGAGAGACGTAGAAATATCTTCATTTTATTATACCGCAATAGTTTCTAACACTTTCGATCGTTTTCACTCTTTTGCAACATGATCATCATTCTAACAAGACAATTATTTAACGAAATTGAATTGATTGGGTGATGTGTTTTGGGTTTTTCTTAGTTTCGGTCATTATTTTTGCTTGTACAAGCATAAAACCTTTCACTTTGTTTGTTTTTCTATAAAAATTTAATGATTTGTTTATTTTAAAGCGTAAAAAAAACTGGAAATGATAATAAAAGGATGTTTTGTTTGTTTTTTGAGTAAATAAACAATATTTTTAGTTTTTAAGTGAATAAATACATGATTTGTTTGATTTTTCATCAATTTTGTTAGTATTTTGAGTTTTATAAGCATAAAACCTTGCATTTTTCGTGTTTTTGTATAAAATTTGCTAGTTTTCATCATTTGAGACATGAAAAAGCTTTAAAATATTAATAAAAATGCATTTTGTGGGTTTTTAAGTGAAAAAATATCAAATTTGTTTGATATTTCATCATTTTTGTTAGTATTTAGGGTTGCATAAGCAAAAAATCTTTGTTTTTACGTAAAATTGTTAAAATTTGTTTGTTTGGGACTTTAAAAACCGTTAAAATGTCAATAAAACATTAATTTTTAAGTTAATATATAGACAATCTATTGATTTTTTCTTTATTTTTAGGAGTATTTTGGGTTGTATAAGCATAAAACCTTTACTTTTATTAATTTTTACCTAAAATTAATACTTTTAATTAATTAAAAAACACTAAAAACGTATAAATAAATCAATATTCTTCATTTTCAAGTAAAAAATATAAAATTTCAGCTTGTAGAAGCAATAAACATGAATTTTACTTAAAATCTTCAATTTTTATTCATTTATTGTAAACAAACATAAAACCTCCAATTTTTTCCACCTGAGATAAAACTACAACACCTGTAGCGATGATTCTGCGTGGGGGCAAGGTGTGTGCAGTCCTGCTGGCCTCTTGACTTCTTCGTTCTGCGCACCGCGTCAGTTCGAACAGTCTTAGCGCGAAAGACGGTCGCGTTTCCTCCTCTCCGCCGTTGTTCACCGCTATAACGCGTAAAAAACAAGTTTAAACAAAACATGCGGACATTTTAATCAATAGTTGCGTAACACTTGGATTTATCACAGTGGATAAAGCACGAAAAACACGCAAAAAGGTAAAAATAACAAATTTATTAATAAACAAATCAAATTCGTCATAAATTAATTCGTTTTTGTGTGTTTAAACAGGTTAGTTGCACGAATTTCTCTTGGAAACCGATAACAACCGAAAGGTAAACAGTTAAATGATTGATTCGTCGTAAATTTACCGGTATTTTATCGAAAATATTCAGTTTAAGACGTTTTAGAACTTCCGGCATGCATAATCCGTGTAAATAGGAGAGTTTATTGAATTTTTAAGTGTAGCCTCTTTAAATCTCACATTTTCGGCCTTAATTTATGCTTAATGTTTTAATTAGAGCGTTTTAATTCCGTTTAATTAGAAGATGCGAGCTTGAGACACGCAACGGTACATTCGACGCGCTGTTTTACTTTGATTTCGGTTTACTTGGTCAGTTATGAAATTATTTTGATGTTTTTTGATTGTACAAGCAAAAGTATCACAGGAAATTATAAAAATCATTGACTATTAGTTGATAAATGTATTATTGTTAATATTTAAAGGGTTTTTTAAGGTTTTCAAGTAAAAAGCTTTATAATTTGAAGTAAAAACAAGTAAAATGAAAGGTTTTATGCTTGTACAATCAAAATTACTAACAGAAATATGAAAAATCAGAGAATTACCAAAGAAAACTTGTTTTCATTGATGATTTACAGATTTCTGTAAATAAAAATTGAAAAATTGAATTATTTGATGTAAAAACAAGCAAAGTGAGAGATTTTATGCTTGTACAATCAAAAATACTCACTCGACAATCAACAATATGTTTTTATTTACATATTTACGTCTTTTAAGGTCTAAAATTGCTTGAAATTGTAAATTTTATGTAAAAACCAGTAAAATGTGAGGTTTTATGCTTATGCAACCCAAAATACATACAAAAATAAGAAAAATCCGCAAGAATTACTAAGAAAACTTATGTTTATTGATATTTTTAATGTTTCTGTAGTTAAAAGTTGAAAAATTGAATTATTTTATGAAAAAACAAGCAAAGTAAGACGTTTTATGCATAGGCAACCCAAAATACTAACAAAAATAAGTAAAAATCGAAGAAATCTTATATTTATTCACTTATAAACTAAAAAATCATAATTTTATTCATATTTTAAGACCTTTCAAAGTCAAAAACAATAAAATCTTTAAATTTTTAATTAAAAACAAGCAAATTTCAAAGTTTTTTGCTTGTACAATCAAAATTACTGTCCAAAATACCAAAAATCAAACGTTTTTCTATAAATTTACGCTCAATACTTAATTAAACCGTTTTTAATTCGAAGATGCAAGCTAAAGACACGCAACGGTAAACCCAACTTGCTCTTTTCCTTCTCCACACTTTACTCAGCCAGTTATGAAATTACTTCAATCGGTAAATGGTAAATTTACCAATTAGAAATTGTTCAAGCTAAAGAATGTGCGTGACCGTATTTAAAATACCAATGCAACACTTTTCTCGCAATCGTTCGATTGTACGTTCGATCAGACACTTGCAACTGGAGCAAAAAGTTGTTCTTCATTCAAAGATGGCCGCCGCGCCATGTCTAATGACACTAATAACACTAATAACACGAATTCTGCGTATGTACAAGCCTAATACCGTTGTATTCTCGGTGATTTCGTGTTTAAAAAGTTGTTTAACTTGATTCCAGTGCGGTAACATTTCATTTTTTCGGTGACAATTCTTCCAAGGTCATTTTACTATCATTGGCGTCACCACGCACCTCTCACACCATAAATTGCTGCGATAATTCAGTTAATAAACGATGCCTTTGTTGGTGTTGTTGTTGTTGTTGTTGTGTTGAAAGAAGAAATGCGTTGGGAGTGTGGAGAAAGCAGATTCTTCTCTTCTCTTCTCTCTGAAAGACGTTTTAGTTGAGTTAATCTTCGTTTAGAAGCATTCACAGACGATTCAATGTGTGTATTGACATTTAACCTTTTTGTTAAAGACGCAAGACGTGTATAAATAACATCAAGGTGGAAGACTCATCAGATAAACACTTTTTCAAATGGTTTCCGCTGCGTTGTTAATAGCTACGATGGCAATTTATGCTTTTATTTGCATATATTGCATATTGCGTTAGTTATGCAACCACATGTACACGTTGTATAAGATGTGCAGCTTGTTCTTCCGGGTAAAACTGAGTAAAGTTAATAGTAAAACACGTAAAAACAAATAAAAATTGAATATTTTTAGTGTTTTAGGAGTTAGATATAAAATTTTATTGATTTTTGATTATTTTTGTTAGTATTTTGGGTTGTATAAGCATAAAACCTTGCATTTTTCGTGTTTTTGTATAAAATTTGATTGTTTTGTTGATTTGAGGCATGAAAAAGCTTTAAAATATTAATAAAAATGCATTTTGTGGGATTTTAAGTGAAAAAATATAAAATTTGTTTGATTTTTCATCAATTTTGTTAGTATTTTGAGTTTTATAAGCCTAAAACCTTGCATTTTTCGTGTTTTTGTATAAAATTTGCTTGTTTTGTTCGTTTTAGACATGAAAAAGCTTTAAAATATTAATAAAAATATGTTTTGTTTGTGTTTATGTGAAAAAATACAAAATTTGTTTGATTTTTCATCAATTTTGTTAGTATTTTGGGTTTTATAAGCATAAAACCTTGCATTTTTCGTGTTTTTGTATAAAATTTGCTAGTTTTCTTCATTTGAGACATGAAAAAGCTTTAAAATATTAATAAAAATGCATTTTTTGGGTTTTTAAGTGAAAAAATATAAAATTTGTTTGATTTTTCATCATTTTTGGTAGTATTTAGGGTTGCATAGGCATAAATCATTCACTTTACTTGTTTTCACATAAAATTTAATTGTTATATTAATGTCAGACTTTAAAAACAATTAAAACAGTAATAAACATACATTTTCTTGGGTTTTAAGTGAATAAATACCAAATTTACTTATTTTTCTTAGTATTTTTGCTTGTACAATCATAAAACAATCATTTTTACGTATTTTCACTCAAAATATTCAATTTTTCATCCAAATTCAACCAAATAAACATAAAATCCACCATTTTTAGACCTAAAACATTCAAATTTAATATTTTATCATTTTGTAAGGTTATGTTAGGTTAAGTAAGCAGTAAATGTTAAATATTACACTTCTGGTATGGCTGGAATGGCCGGCATGATTCAAAGAACAGTTATCCGAATCCGCCTCATCTCTACATGTACGCGTACGCGTACGTGATGCGAACGAGAAGAAAACCAGCTTCTTGATCTTTTTTACGCGCTGCGCGCCGTTATTACGTGCATCGTGGTCCATCGGGGCTGGTGAGGAACTTGAATTCAAGTTCAAGGACGTCCCGGGACAACCCGCCTCACCACATATTATAAGTAATAAGTAATAAGCATCGAATTCAGTGTGGAATTGGTTCAAACTAGTGTTATGCTAACGGTCCGTGATTTGAATCATAATTCAAGACGTGTGGTGGAATTAAGACGTGTGTTGGTTTTGAATTAGTCAAGAGAGTGCAAAAAATAAATCGTTACTGTTGCGATTATCATAATTATTGCGATGCATAAATGGAGAAACGGTAATAAATGTTCAACAGTACATTTATTGCTCAAGAATATCTTTGATTTGTTTGATTCAAGACGTTTTCTTATTTTCATTTCGAATTGAACATTTCCCGTGCATTACGACACTTCCGTCCTTTCTTCTTTGCTTTTTTGTTTGGTTTTTGGCGTAAAAACAATCACTATTTACATTTTACTTCCTTTGAGAGAATAGAATGCAGAAAATGCGGCGAATTTCTGCGATTTTATTTGTTTTGGAGTGTATTTTGGGTTGCCTAAGCAATACACTAAACATTTTTCGTATTTTTGAGTTAAATTTGTTGTTTTTGTTCATTTGAGACATGAAAATCTTTTAAAATACTAATAAAAACACATTTTGTGAATTTTTAAGTAAAAAAATACAAGATTTCTTTGTTTTTTCTTAGTTTTGTTAGTATTTTGGGTTGTCTAAGCATATAACCTCACTTTTTTGTGTTTTTATATCAAACTAGCTTTAACCCGCGGCTTCGCTCGCGAATATCTAAAATAATGAAGTTGCTTCCGTACGCGTCTGTAGTCACAGAAGAAGTAACAATGAAGTAGAATGGCGGGAAGTTTAAAATGGCTGAAAGTATTGAAGCCACCTTTGGCTCCGGCGCCCTCTAGCGGCGATTGGGCTACGAGCACCGCCGACTTGACCGCGCTAAGGATGCTTAACTAGAGATCCTAGGGTGCTAGGATCTCTAGGAGCTATCCTGATGACATGTGGCAGCTCTCAGCGGCATTCGTGCTTCCAACCTCACAACGCACCGACACGTTACTAGCAAGCCCAACCTCTCAGAACACCGTTGACAGCTAACCTACGCATCAATTTGGCGCAGTCGGTAGGATACCCAAGATCTATGAAGATACCAAATTAATCCAAGACTCGGGAAGCACGTGTCCCAAGATGGCCGCTCCCGATCTCCAGAAATACTCGGGACACAAGACCGTCATTCAAGCCGAGTTGTGGCTGAATCTCTTTGAAGTGGTTAGCCACAGCCAAACAGATAAAGAGAAGGTGGTCATGCTCATGAGCTACCTCGTGCACGACGCGCTGTACTGGTACGCAATAGACGTAGCTCCACGAATGGGCTCCATCACATGGGCGGAGGTCCGACACCAGTTAATCGCGCGGTTTGGCCGTCCAGTGCCCGTCCCGCTGGTGCAGGCTCAACGCCGCGTCCTAGAGCTCGCAGAATCACGCGAGTCGTGTTACAACAACAAGATGGGCTTCGGCGGCACGCCGCCGTCGTCGATGCCGCTCAGCCCTGGCCCGCCGACCAATTATCACATGGACCCACCACCGGTCGGCCACCACCTCAGCGGCATGGGTCCGCCGCCCAGTATGGGCCCGCCTAACATGCCGCCGGCGACCAGCCCCCTTTCACAAAGTAACCATCCGCATGACGATGGGCCGATGCCACCGCCTACCTCTACGCCCAACCCGCATCATCCGCTCACCGCTGGCCCGCCGCCACATGAGATGATGGATAACGACAGCCACCCTGTCGATGTCGACTTTCGCCAGCTCACGGTCCATCGACGGACCCCTGGCCACTCTCGCCAGCTCACGGTCCACCGACGGACCCCTGGCCAATCTCGCCAGCTCACGGTCCACCGTCGGACCCCTGGCCGACTACAACAAACCCACGACGTCGACGTCGGCCGCATCCCCGATGTGGCTCACCGCATCCGCCTCGAGCCGGGTACCGCACCCGTCGCCCGCAGATCCTTCCGGCACTCCCAGCCAGATGCCGAAGCCGTCCGCGTCCAGGACACCACGGGCCCCGCTAAGGGGTCCACGTCTCCACCCTCAATGTCGTCACCACTGGCCCCGTTGGCACGCCGATTGCCGAGGGCTCACAGCAGTCGACCCTCCCCAGTGCTTCTGCGACGTCCGGCGAGGATCCGCAGTGCACGACGCCCAAGTCCCGCAAGAACGACATGGGCCAATACAACCATCCCACAACGCCTCAGAGTACCGTGTCTTCTCCAGGTGTTGCGAGCATGAACTCGATGCACGAAGTACACGAGATCTGCAGTCCCAGCTGGCCACGCACCCCTGCAAGTCCAGTAATTAATACTCATCGGCCGCATCAGGAAACCTACCGTTCGAAGAAAACGGATAGTCTCGGCAAGTTCTATGAAATGGACGACAACACGGTTCGCCGAAGAAGACTAGACAAGCTGCTCGCCTTTATGGAGGTGCGCCGCACGCCGATCACAACGTGTCCGACGGCCTCGAAGAACCCGCTCGACCTCTTCCGGCTGTACATGTTTGTGAAGCGACGTGTTCCCTGGCACCATCCCACGCGCCATAAGTTCTCGGCTACGAGTAGTGGCCCCTACGTAGTTCTTCGGTCCCTAGGACCCATGCAATATCAGTTGGAGAGGTTCTGCGAACGGACCTCGCTTCGAGAGGGGAATGAAGCCACCTTTGGCTCCGGCGCCCTCTAGCGGCGATTGGGGCTACGAGCACCGCCGACTTGACCGCGCTAAGGATGCTTAACTAGAGATCCTAGGGTGCTAGGATCTCTGGGAGCTATCCTGATGACATGTGGCAGCTCTCAGCGGCATTCGTGCTTCCAACCTCACAACGCACCGACACGTTACTAGCAAGCCCAACCTCTCAGAACACCGTTGACAGCTAACCTACGCATCAGTATAGTCTATGGAAGTATAGTGTACAGTCTCCATAGTGTAGTCAATTGGATTTGATGTTGACGTAGCTGTCGGTAATACAGTGTGATAATACAGTGTGATGGTACTATAGTACTTAGGTTTGAGCTTCATTGCTGGAATGCTAGATGGCGTTAAAGTAGTCAAATAGCCAGATGCAGAGGAATTATTGGCTAAACAATGTCTTTATTTTATTTAAAAAATAATTTTTTTTTTAAAAAAAAGTAGCCTAAAACCATTCAGGGACCACTAAGAATATGTGTACAAATTTTCATAATGATCGGTTAAGTAGTTTTTGCGTCAAAGTGTAACAAACATCAGAACTTTCGCATTTATAATATTAGTAGAGATATAATGTACAGAAGTGTATAGTAGGTTGCCTATATAAAATGTCATCGATAGACACAGGGTCGGGGACTGTGAATGTTTTTAAACGCGTTGTGAAGGTGAAAAATAACCTAAAACGTGATATATCATGTATTTAAAGCTTTGTTTAACTTGTTTTGCTTCTCTTTGTAGACACTTAACATTTGCTTGCGTTAGGCTTGGCTTTGGTGCGGCCATTGCTTCATCATAATTGATCCGATGTGTAAAAGTGAAGAGAATGAAGACGCTTCAAAGTTAATAATAGTAATAACACGAATACACAACACGAACAATGCATATTCACAATATTGAAACGAAATGTTTTGTTTTTTATGAAATAATCGAAAGGAAAAGAAGAAAAAACATAAAAGTTGTGTCAACTGTGGAATGCGGTTCTTTGCCTGCCACATTCCACATTCTTTCGCATTCGATGCGACACCACGCATGCGTAATAAATGTAAATCGTGTATTTTGGGATGAATAACCTTAAAGTAAAAAGATTTGGACATCAAATGACTGAATCACGAATCAAATTAGTTTAGAAATGCTCGAAAATAAATCGCGCATGAAAGTTTCATCACGATTTTATTGCTAATTATAAAATGACGAAAGTAAAATGTATAGAAATTAAATTTACTACTTCTTAAGAAGATTCTAAATGAAATAAAGTAGTAAATTGATAGAAAAAACAAAGTAAAAGTTCCACTGACACAATTATTTGGATTTTTATGATTGTACAAGCAAAAATATTGACAGAAATACGAAAAATTAGAGAATTACTAAGAAAATTGATTTTTAGTGATATTTTACAGGTTTCTGTAGTGTAAAACTGAATATTTTAATTATTTTATGTAAAAACAAGTAAAGTAAGAAGTTTTATGCATAGGCAACCCAAAATACACACAATAGTAAGTTTTTCAAGGTTATAATAACCTAAAATAAACAAAACTTTGAATTTTATGTAAACATTAAAAATCAACAGTTTTGTGCTTGTACAATCAAAAATCCATAAAATTAATGAAAAAAAACAAAGTAAAAGTTCCACTGACACAATTATTTGGATTTTTATGATTGTACAAGCAAAAATATTGACAGAAATAAGAAAATTCAGAGAATTACAAAGAAAATTGCTTTTTAGTGATATTTACAGGTTTCTGTAATTAAAAACTGAATATTTTAATTATTTTATGTAAAAACAATTAAAGTAAGAAGTTTTATGCATAGGCAACCCAAAATACAAACAAAATTAAGTGAAAATTTATTTTTATTTGTGTTTTAAAGGTTTTTATAGCCTAAAATAAACAAAACGTTAAATTTTTATGTAAAAACAATAAAATTCAATAGTGTTGTGCTTGTACAATCAAAAATACTGACAAAAATATCAAAAATCCATCAAATTAATGAAAAAAACCAAAGTAAAAGTCCTACTGACACAATTTTTCTGTTTTTTTCTGTTTTTTCTTCCATTAATTGACGATTATGAGTACTTAAACACAATTTATTAACAACTAGACAGTAATTAGCGTAACGGCCACCCATTGTGCGCGTTGACATTCTTTGCCATTAGATTTTACCACGCGTATTGTATTACTGGTTGCCTCCAGCTTTCATTCGCAGGTGAAAATCGCGTGCGGATAAATATAGCGTTTTCGTGTGCGGCCTGTCGGCAAGAAAGCAGCAGCAGGGCACATTTTGCTACGGGTACGACTTGTTTTCTATTGTGCCGCCTTTGCGGTAGGCGGGAAATGTAGGTTAGGTTTACGACGTCGTTGGCTGCGCTGCCGAAATGCATTGAATGCAGCCGTGTAATACGATCGGACCTATTTATGTGCACGCACTGATTGTTGGTAATAAGAATTGGTAGTGCACAGTGTCCTTATGCATGTTAATTTTTAGGTCAATCGGGAGATAATATATGCAACCACTCATACATCAATAATATGTATAAGGTTTTTTGCTTGTACAATGAAAAATATTGATGAAAATGAGAAAAATCAAATTTTGTTTTTGTTTACTTAAACATTGACAAAATGTGTTTTTATTAATATTTCAAGGGTTTTTTATGAATAAGATGAACAAAATTAGTAAATTTTATATAAAAACACGTTTTATGCTTAGGCAATCCAAAATATTAACAAAACTAAGAAAAAATTAAGAAATTTTCTATTTTTTTTACCTAAAAACACACAAAATATGTTTTTATTTTTATTTTAAAGGTTTTTCATGCCTCAAATTAACAAAAACAACAAATTTTATACAAAAACACGTAAAAAGTAAGGTTTTATGCGTATGCAACCCAAAATATTAACAAAAATGATGAAAAATCAAACAAATTTCGTATTTTTCACTTAAAACTCACAATCCCTACTAATATTATAAATGCGAAAGTCCTGATGTTTGTTACACTTTGACGCAAAAACTACTTAACCGATCATCATGAAAATTTGTACACATATTCTTAGTGGTCCCCGAATGGTTATAGGCTACTTTTTATTTAATAAAAAAAATATTATTTTTTAAATAAAATAAAGAAATTGTTTAGCCAATAATACCTCTGCATCTGGCTATTTGACTACTTTAACGCCATCTAGCATTCCAGCAATGAAGCTCAAATCTAAGTACTATAGTACCATCACACTGTATTATCACACTGTATTACCGACAGCTACGTCAACATCAAATCCAATTGACTACACTATGGAGACTGTACACTATACTTCCATAGACTATACTTTCAGCCATTTTAAACTTCCCGCCATTCTACTTCATTGTTACTTCTTCTGTGACTACAGACGCGTACGGAAGCAACATCATTATTTTAGATATTCGCGAGCAAAGCCAAGATGTAAATCAAGACAATTGCGCGTACTACAAATGACATATTAATATAGGCAACCAATCATACACTTCTGTATGATGTATGTAACTATATAGCAATATATAAATAAAACAAAATGTAATTCAACACGATACGCATACAGCTTGAAGTCAAACAAGTTGAAAAACGGTTAATGTTATAAAATAGCGGTGCGGCTGCCCGCCGGCGATGAAATGAATGAGATGCGGAGGATGCGGACGCGAACTGACCGAAGAAACCAACTCAACGCAACTTATACTCAAGTATAAGTGCGTCGAGTGTAAACTCAACTGAACTCAGCCAATACATAATAACTAATAACCTATATACGAAATATTTCATTACATTACAATCTAGGTTATGTGTGCCTAAGTGAGGTTAAGCACCTACTCACAACATTGTTCACATCCACACACAATATTTGCACGTTTTTTTTATTATTTACTCAACGTGTTTTCACATTTCTTTCTCATCGTGATCTTTATCGCATGATATTTTCACACCGTGCTTGTAATAATACCGCCATTGTGTTAATTAATAAGTGCTTCAACCGTTTGTCCTTGACAGATCACGAATGTCAGTTGGATTCTATTCTAATAGAACGCAGTGAGACACGGCAGAATGCGAATGATTGTACAAATGATTGCGAAGCCGGTGAGATTGCCGATGACTGCGCGTCTCGCAGCCGCTTTTTCTTCATCTTCGCCGTAGTATGACGCGTAGATACTGCTGTGTCGACTTCCGCTTTTCCTCGATGATGATCTCGAGTTGTTTGTTTCGCGACTGCTTGTTCTATGCATGTTTGAAATCAAAATTACTACAATTTGTGTAAAATTTCGTCCGAAACTGTTTCACACCAACAATTTGATTGATTGACAATTTGAAATTAAAAAAAAAACATGAGAAATTTTGTTTCGCACACCGGAAATATTAAAAGTATCAAAATATCAAACCAGAACGGATGTGTAAACATAAATTCAATTTGTTTTTATGTTTGACGTTGCTATTTGTTGAGACTTTGACGTAGAGCAGTGAAAAATATCAATTCCATGATGAATCGTGTTAGATTGGCAAAGGAAGCAGCGAGAATGCTGCGTCAAGAAGTTGATTCAGACGTGATGAGAGAATTTGCGCGCAATGGCGTGATAGGCAACTTGGTCGGCTTCTTGATGGCCATTGGCGTCATCCGTGTATTACCACTTGTCTGCGGATATTGAAATTTTACTACAAAACAAGACAAACACATTATTAAACAATCAATACATCAATCACATTCAATCAACACATGATAATCTATTAATAAACTAAATTAAATCAAAAATAATTGATTTTTTAATGTTAAAACCAACATAACCTAAATTTAAGGTGTGGTTTATTATATGTTGAGTAATATTTAAATTTATTACTACCTCCGATGAAGATCAGTGAGATTCTCAAGAATTTTGACCTTTTCCGAACGCTCCCTTTGCACTAGTTGCATTATTATTCGCAAATGTTACAATAAATCGTGATTTGTTGCATTCGAGGCGCACAAAAGCCGCTTAAACGAACAATGGATGAGATAATGATGAGTAATAAACATAAAAATGGTGCAATCTACGAAATGAAAATGAATTTGTATCGATTTAGCGCTAATCTTAACAAAAACCAGTGAAAAAAGCTTAAATATTCACTGGTACGTTGAGAAAATTTGTTTAACACTTAAATAATGAGTCAAAATAAATGTCAAGGTAAATATCTGCATGATGAGACCTCACCTGATGCGATTCTGTTGAATTTCGTAAACAAAAACGCTCAGATCGTGCGTGGTATTGCATTAAACATTAAAAACGTGTGAGATTATAATTATTTCTCATGAGAAACCATCAAAAATTTTAAATTTGGAGTTTTAGTCATTAAAATATGTATTTTTCATGTTTTTGCATGATTTTTGCAAAGTCTAGACACTTTTTCATAAATATTTAACGTTTCTTTTGTCAAATAATAACAAAACAAAGATTTCTACGATAAAAAACTATTTTTGTTAGTTTTTTAAATAAAAACACCATACAACACTCTGTATATTGATATAACCTCATTATAACCTCAAATTATTGATTTTTAGATGTTTTTGCTGCGAATTATCTTCAAGTTTCTCCTCATCTTTCTCCGAATCAAATTTTTACATCTTTTTAAATGATTTTTGATATTTTTGTTACTTTTTTGGGTCAAAAATCAACACAACACTCTGTATATTCATGCTATAACCTCAAATTATGAATTTTCAAATGTTTTTTTGGTAAAAACACCAAACAACACCCTGTATATTCATTTTATACCTTATTTAACCTCAAATTATTGATTTTCAGATGTTTTTCCTGCGGATTACCTTCAGTTTCCTCCTAATCATAACCTCATCATTCTCCGCATCGAATTTCTACCGTCCATGCACGGAAATCTCACGTGAATTACGCCTGCCATGTCTCTGCGCCATCGGCCCCGTCGAATCCGTATTAGACGGCAACTCAGCCATCAGCGTCGACTGTGACCGCGTGGTATTCCCCGGAGATTTCCCCAATCTCCCCTACGGTGCCCCAATTGTCACCTTCCGTCAAAGAAACGCTGGTTATCAAGCGCTGCCAACGCAAGCTTTCGCACAATCAGGTTTACCATTAAGATCTTTGGACTTTTCCGGGAATTCACTGCGCAGACTCACAGACAGACTCCTGAATGGCCTCCAGGATAAACTTCTGGAGTTGAGGTTATCTGATAACCTCCTCGGGGATACTTTGAACCCGATTTTCTCCAGCAGTGAATTTCATGGTTTGAAACACTTGCAATTGCTGGATTTAAGTGGGAATTCTATTAAGAGTATAGAGGAAGGTATCCTAGAGGGGTGTGAGAACCTCCAGGAGTTGTTCTTGGATAGAAATAGCTTGACAGCTGTCCCTGGAGCATCCCTGAATGGACCCAAAACGTTGCGGATACTTAGCATACGTGAAAATCGCATAAGTAAGTAAAAAATCAACTAAAAAATGGTTTTTATGGTGTTTTTGAAGGTACCATCAAATCCGGCGCGTTCCAAGCTCAAAAAAGTCTTGACATCATCGATTTAAGTCGTAACCTTGTCGCACACATTGAAGGTGGCGCTTTTGACCGCCTAGATCGCTTGAAATCACTTAAACTCGGCCATAATCGACTTACAAAATTCAATAGTGATGTGTTTGATGGTGCGGAGCAACTGCAACAGCTGGATTTAAGCGAAAACTTCATCCAGGAGTTCCCCACGGTCGCATTGAAAGCCTTTCATAACCTACGATACTTAAATCTGTCATCTAACCTCATACAGGTAACCTAAAAAACCAAAAAAACTTAAAATCATGTTTTTTAATGAATATAACCTTAGAATTTAGATAATAACGACCTTATCTCGTTGATATCCCTCTACCACTTGGATCTCAGCCGGAATAACATCGCAAACATCGTCCCGGGAACATTTCTAGGCCTAAAACAACTCAGAAGACTTGATATAAGTGTCAATTCACTACGAACGGTAATATTTTACAACTAACCTTAAAATTAAAGTAGAAACCTGTAATTTTTGTTGTGTTTTGTGATTTAGATTGAAGATGACGCTTTTGAAGGCCTAGATAACCTTGAATATCTAAACCTCAAGGATAATAACATCCTGCTCATCCCAGCATCAGCTCTGGGTCGCCTTCCGAGGTTAACTAACCTCCAATTGGATTACAATCGTGTCGCAGCGCTATCTGGTGACATTTTACGCTCGATCGCCAAGCAGGTGACTACTTTAGTGTTATCCAAGAATGTAGTTCGTGAATTGCCCGCTGCGACCTTCGAATACTTCCAACAACTGCAACATTTAGACTTGACACGTAACCTGCTGGCAACCCTCAATACAGACGCGTTCTCCGGCTTGGAAAACACCCTGTTAACTCTATCAGTCTCACAAAATCGTATCAACACACTCGCTGGAAGTCCTCTGTCAATGTCAAAGCTACAAAAATTAGATTTAAGCGATAATCATCTCAGCGAACTCGCAAGAAACGCGTTTTCTGCTTTACCATCACTGGTACACTTGAATTTATCGCGTAATTCACATCTAGGCAACATTCCACAGGTGCTAATGCATAAATTAGACAATTTACGCGTTGTAGATCTTTCCCACATCAATTTAAAGACGCTAACCAGTGATTTATTCGCGAAAAACTTGTTTTTGAGTCAAATTTACCTCAACGACAACGAATTGAGCGAAATACAAGATGGCGCGTTCTTTAACCTCAAAAATCTCACAATCGTGGATCTATCACGTAATAATATCAACAATATCCGCCAGGGGGCGTTCGTAAACGTGATGAACATCAAAGAATTGTATCTGAGTGGCAATGAATTGACATCTTTCAAGGGAGAATTCTTTAATACCGGCACATCGCTGGAGATTCTCGACATTTCACACAATCAACTCTCTTATTTATTCCCTTCATCGTTCAGGATCCACCCAAGGTTGAAAAAAATCATCGCATCGCATAATAAATTCAATTTTTTCCCTGCTGAGTTAATCGCTACACTACAATACTTAAATTATGTGGATTTAAGCAACAACGCATTGAAAACCATCGAAGAATTAGATTTTGCGCGGTTGCCGCGCCTGCGCACACTTTTGTTAGGTTATAATCACATCGAGAGCATAAACGAGATGTCATTTCATAATTCCACGCAGTTACAAGTGATTGACTTGAGTTACAACAACCTGGAACGCCTGGGTGAGCGCACATTCGAAGGTTTAGTACGTATCGAACTACTTAACCTCAAAGGTAACCAATTGACAGACCTACCAGAGACGATATTCGAACGTGCGCGTGTACAAATGTTAGAAAACATAATTCTCGCTGAGAATAGATTCGAGCATGCGCCGTTGAAGTCGTTGCAACGACAATACTTCTTTGTGAATTCCGTTGATCTGTCACACAATGAGATCGTGACAATTCCGACAGATGACAGCACAATGGTGAATATCAAACGTCTTGATTTATCTTTTAATCCTCTGAGTGCGGAAACAATCGAGAGTATCTTCGGCGAGCCTAAAACAGTCAGGGAATTAAATTTAGCCGCTACGGGTATACAGAGTGTTGCGCAACTGGAAACACCGTTCCTACACGCGTTGAATTTGAGTTACAACAATATTTCATCATTAAATCATAAAATTTTTGAACGTACCACATTGTTAGAGTCTCTGGATGTTTCCAACAATCAATTAAGTGATTTGAGTAAGTTTTCAAGCATCTGGAACGTGTTGAAGAGCCTCCAAGCGTTGAATATCTCCGGAAATCCGATTATAACCGTCGGATCTAATGATTTCGACGGTTTGAAATCATTAAGATATTTCTCGATGAATGATTTAGTTGATTGCACGCGTATTGAGAAGACCGCGTTCAAATCCACGCCGAATTTGTCGGTTTTACAAGCGTATAACTTCCCAAAGTTAGGTTATCTCGACGTACCTGGGTTGTTGCAACATCTACCGTCATTGGAACGTGTGAATATTGAGGTTAAGGACGCTGCGGTTGGTAGTGATCAATTACAAAGCATTTTACACCCGCGATTACGTGAATTAGGTCTGCATGGTTCTAGGTTACGTAGCGTGAGTTCTGGAACATTGTCAGGCCTGAAAGGACATTCGGTTATGATTAGGTTAATGAATACGTCATTGACAGCCTTACCTCCAGCGTTATTCTTCCCTGTGCCGAGATCCAGCCATGTTAACCTTGACGTCACTGGAAGTCAACTGTCAACGTTGAATCCACAACTGTTAGTGACACTGGATGATCGACGCGGTGACTTGAAAGTTTTGGGGTTAGAAACCAATCCTGTCATTTGCGACTGTGGCGCTCGTGCGCTGCGACGTTGGTTGCCTACACACATGACGACGATACGTTGTTCCGCGCCTGAGCATCTCGTTGATAAATTACTCGTGGAAATTGGCGATGATGAATTAACTTGTGATCCACGAAAGATAACAACGACTACAACAACGACGAATACACCGGTGAAGACCACCCGATTGATTCCGAAGACGACCGAACCTGAAATTATCTGGTCTATCGCAGCGACGGAGAAAACGAAGACTAAAACACCGAAACCAGCGACACCTGTTGGTCAATCAACAATAAATAATGATGATACGTTGATTATTGGTATTGTTGGTGGTGTGGTGGCGTTTATCACGATTTTAATCATTGTTATTTGTATAATTCGTTTGAGAATGACTGGGAATCAGTATAGAGGTGGGCCGTTGGCAAATGGCGGACCTGTTGGACCAATGGGACCAGTGTTAGGTCCAGGCAGCAGTTGCGCCACCTGCAGTGTTAAAGGTGCACCACCAATGTACGCTGTCCCACCACCGTATGGACCTGGCTATGCTGCTACATTGCCGCATAAGATGAACATGTCAGGCCCGCCTACGTCACGCACAGCGTACTCTACCATTGGTCGAGTGCCGTATTCACAGCCCTACTTTATCGCAGCCTATCCGTCGGACGAGAAAATTTATCGGTAATATTTAAGCATCAGGGACATTTATGGGGGAATTATTTTATACAATACGGAAAACAATAGTACAAATAATTTTATATTATCATATTTGATGTTAACTTGTGTACGAATTGTGTTTCTGTAACATTTTGTACATACAGGCATGTTTTATTAGTTTCCTTCTAGAATTAACGATATTTCGTAGTAATTATTTAATTCTTTAGATTTCAGAGTGTTTTTACGCAGATTGATGTTTTAAATGTACATAAAATTTATGTTGATTGGATTTAATATATAAAAATATAGATTTTTTAGTTTTTTTGCTTGTGTTTTGGTCGGACACTTGTAGTGATTGATGTATATATAGGCAACCAAATATACACCAAATCGACCATGTTTAGTCAGCTGTACGCGATTGTTTTCGCACCTTCCACCACAATCAACTTGTCAGTCAGCGTTCAATCCGCATTCTCGTTGTTGATCTCGTTTGTTGTGCGATCGCCTCGTTTGTGTAACGAATCGAGTTGATTGTCCGCGACAATGCTACAGTCAACGCGGACGTTTGCGCGTTTTTAGTGTGCGCTTGTCCGCCGCCGCGGCGACATCACGCTACTAATCCATAAATATTATTAAATCGGGCCTCCAAATACAAGCAAAATCTTCATCTGCAACTGAAAAATTCACCGTGTGTGCATCCCACGACGATGCTATGATGTAAGCACTTTAAAACCCATCAATCATCACCAAATCAATCAAAATCTCTGCGTTTTTTAGTCACACTCATCGAATATAACCACCAACAGCTGTAAAAATGACCAACCAACTCAATTTCAACGAGACCATCGAATGGGGCGACCACATGAACAACTCGTGGTCGATTAAAGACGCTGATAATCTCGCCTCGCGCGATGTCGTCCAAGCTATGTACGAAAGTCTGCTCACAAACAAAGAAATCAAACAAATTCCAGACTCTGTCATAACCTACGCTGATATTCAACTCTTGCCTGATTTTCTCTACGAACTGCCACATCAGAGTGAACTGGAGCAGTATGTTGTGTGTCTGCTCACTAGTCAACTGGAGCTTGCCAAGAACGTCTCGTCGTCAACTCCGTTCGCCACCATTTTGAAACAGCGCTTGTTGATTCTCAAACGCATCTATCACGCGCTGGTTGCCCGCTTTCACGAGTCTGAAAAACCACAAGTAAGCACATCAAACACAAATATAAGTACTACAGGTGTATCTGGACAGTTGGAGCCTTTATGCGGATCACAAGCACTGCTTGAAATCGGTGTACAGTCAGGTTTGAGTTTACTCTTTGCGTTATTACGTCAAAACTGGCAGGATTCTTCCATGTTGGGTATGCAACCGCTATGCAACCCTGTGTTACAAACAGCCAATGAGATTATCGACTTGTTTCCGCCATTATCTCTATCGAACGACACGCAAATCACTCCGTTGGGTATCAAATGCCTGCATAAAGTGTCTGCGTTCTTGAAAGAAGTTGTTTTGAAGAATAACACGGTCGATACAGCTGGTAGGATACTAGCTTCTGAATTATTACTTAGTTTATCACTGCAAAGAGGCTCGTTGAGGTATTTACTCGAATGGATAGAGATGGCGTTCGACGCAATGACAGTTGACACCGAAACTGAAATCACCAGTGCGAAATTTAACCTCAATTTGAGTTTAAAACTGAATCAGACGCAGCCTTTAGAGGTTAATGATTGTGATGAAGAAATCTCACTCTATGACGGTGCGTATAGACTCATGGAGCGTCTGGTTGAAATGGCGATTGACTACGGTGACAGTTACAACGCTGCAACCAACTCTACACACACATCACCAGTGAATACAACCGGCGAAACAAATGAATCCAGTGATGTATTCGTCTGGGGATCAAATTCATCACATCAACTCGCCGAGGGTAACCAAGAGAAGATTATGATCCCGATCAAGAGTAAGGTATTCCAACAGGTGCAGCAAGTGGAAGCCGGTCAGTATTGCACGTTTATTATCCATTTCGACGGGAAAGTAAGCGCATGCGGGAAAGGGTCCTACGGTCGTTTGGGGCTCGGTGATTCCGCGAATCAGAACCTCCCAAAGCGGGTATTGATCGATACGAATGTAAGAATGGTCTCCAGTTCAAAGGGTAGTGATGGTCATACTTTAGCTCTGACTGATGAGGGTAGTGTGTATTCATGGGGAGATGGTGATTATGGTAAACTGGGTCATGGCACCTGCACAACCCATAAACAACCCAAATTGGTCATGGCTCCATTCACCGATAAGGTTATTAAATGTATACAAGCTGGTTATCGGCATAGCGCGGCTGTTTCCGAGGATGGGTTGTTGTATACCTGGGGAGAGGGTGACCATGGTCGATTGGGACATGGTGATACCACTGGTAGGCAGATCCCGACCTTAGTTAGGGATTTAACTAATGTGGGGAGTGTTGCTTGTGGTTCCGCGCATACCCTAGCGGTTGCTAAGGATGGTAAAACGGTTTGGTCCTTTGGCAGTGCGGATTCCGGCCGTTTGGGGCATGGGATCATCGCGAAAGTGTATAGACCCAAGGTTATCGAAGGTCTCCAAGGGTTGAATGTACGGAAAGTATGCGCAGGCGCTCTGTTTTCAATGGCGTTGACAAAATCCGGTCAGGTTTATACCTGGGGAAGTGGGGCTTCACTTGGTGTGGGATCAACTGATACCATGCATCTATCTCCTACTTTGGTGAATGAACTAGGGGCGTATAGAATTGTGGATATAGCTGCGGGTGATGGGCATTGTTTGGCCCTAACGGATGAGTATGAAGTGTTTGCGTGGGGGACAAACGCGATGGGTCAATGTGGGCAGGGTCATACCAATGGTCCAATTACACGCCCGCATAAGGTTAGTGCGTTGAGTGGGTTCCATATTCGGCAGATAAGTGCAGGGACATCTCATTCCTTGGCCTGGACCAGTATCCCGCTGGAGAATCAGCAAATTACCAGGCATAAACCCTTTTGCTTGGATCTACATGAGAAGACTTTTGAACTGCTGAAGATTTTCTTGGATAAATACGCGAAGGATTTCTACGCCCCCCAGGTCCCTAAACCCTTTAAAACCTCCCAGGAGCATCATAAGTTTGTTCTGCTGTGTTTGAAACTCCTGCAGACCCATTTGACACTTTGTAAAAGTGGGGGACTAGGGAAGAATATCCTGGGACCCAATGCGAAACCATTGCGGGGTATTTTGTTTGGGTTGATTGATACCAGTACCCCTGCGGATATTGATGCAAAGGTTAGGGATGTTATCTGTGTGGGGGCAGCGTTACTCCTGCCGGATTTAAAGGAGCGCATTGAATTGCTCAATGAGCAACTGCCAATTGGTGAGGATCTTTCCCAGGGGAAGGAGAAACTCCTCCGGATTATTCTTCATAGTCTAGAGGAACCCGGGCAGGTTGCAGCCCTTTTGGGTTTTAATAGTGTACCAGAAAAACTGGACCTTAATCATTTACACCTCACCGAGGAACTGATGAAGACCCTTTTGGTCACGTTCAGTTGTCACACTGAAGAGATCCTTGATAGTGCAGCGGAATATGTAGAAACCAACAAAACCCATCAGGAGTTGGATAAATGGAAGACCCCTGCGAACCCACATACACCTCTATTGAGGAAACTCTTGTCCTCACTCCAGAATCATCTCCTAGCTGATTTCGTTAGTCAGAACATCCAGAAACACCCTTTGGATGTCAATATCCTTCGTAATCATCTTAACCATCTATTCCCTCTTGCTACCAAGATAATCACCAAAGCTAAGGAAGTGGTTGAAGGTCACATGATCGCCCTGGACCTACTCTTCAATGCTCTGCTAGAATCAATCGCAGGATCCATGTTATTAAAAGTCCTCAACTCCTTACTATTGATGAATAGCTCCTTCATGAAAGACATGCTCCCAATGTTACTGGTACTCATGGAAGCCCTGGACCAACTCAACAGACTCCTCCCCATCGATGTCCTCAATGACATAGACTTCATGTCTTCAGGATCCGCAACTCCTACTTTAACCCAACTCACTGATCAAGCCTGGATATGGTTAACTGACCTGGAAAAGACCTGCTCCCTCTTGATAGGACAATGCCTAGGTGGGATACTCATCGGGGAACCTTTGGTCAAGTCCGAAGTATACGCTGCTAAATGGATGTCCAATGTGGTCTTCTCCAATGGCATCTCCGAGGATAAACGGGTGTATGTCCATCGGATCAAACAAATCTCCTACTTTGTGATGGCCAACTGCCATGAGCAGATCTTCAGCATCATCGGGAACTTTTCCAATGATCAACACAACAACCTCAAAGTTGCTTTGAACCTGCCTGATCAATATGATGAAGCATGTGCTTGTGATGTAGAAAAACCAGCGGATCTAGACACTGGGAACTTTTACACCGCCATGATTGAAGCCGCAGGGATAGAAATTGATCCTTTTTATATCGAAGATGATAAGGATACATTGATATTAGACACCATAGTCAGGTGTTTCCTCTTTACATGTCTCAAACACTTTGGGTTGTTGGACAGGAGTAAGGATAACGAATACATGCAGGAGATTTATAAGTCCGCTTTGACCTTGAGACAACTCCTGATGAACATCGCTTGTAACTCCAAATGTAACGAAACAGACTCCTCCTCGGAGACCAAAGAAGGCAAATCCGATACGGATGAAGACGATGACGAGAAGGATTTCTACGAGGGGGTCAACTACACAGATTACAAATTCTACACGTATTGCAAACACCTACTAAGCAGGACATTATATGTTTTACTATGTCTGGAACCTTTAAACTTTAGTAATGATCAATTAAAGTCTACAACAGAAGATTACAAACAGGGACATGCGCATTACATCAACACCTATGAAGTTCCTGTGAAGAATGAAACCATGAGGAGGTTATGCGCATCCCTATTGAGTTTTGTCTGTGATGAACCAGCAGATAAACAACCCCTGAGTAACAACTCCATGAATGGCTGGTCTACGGAGTTACCAGTGATCAATGACGCTTTGCATATTCAAAAAGACCGCGCAATTGATCGCCTCAACGCCCTGGAGTTGATCTATGACCTCATGTTGAAGAGTAGGAATGACCCGAGTATAACCGTACATAATTGTATACAACAACAGTTGTTAGCAGGGTGTTTTGGTATGTTTAGCACCAAATCCGAAGAATCCTGCACTCAGTTACATCATTATCTTGAAGGGATAAGTGCGTCACCCGTGAGGATACAGGAGAATATCCGTAAGGTTGTACACAACATTTATAAATTATTAGTGGAGTCACTCCAGGCGAATTCAAGCGATTGTAGTAAGAAACAACTTCAATTATTGACGATTTTTTCATTGAGTACAAGATATCATGCGAATGATTTAACCCTGGTGATTGAGAGTGGTCTCCTGCCGATATTGATGGATATGTATAATTATCTCATGGTGCCGAAGCATATTATTAGTAAAACGCAGATGTTGAATGTTGCTGCGTTGAGATTAACGCATATCCTGGCGATGTCTTGTTGTATACACGCCAGAGACATCTCTGCGGCGAGTGTGGAAAGTGTGATTGACAAGTTATTCCTGCAGTTCTCGAATATTGTCACCAATAAACCCAGTCTGGATCATGATCAGAAGAATCAGAGTACTTTTATACGTTGTAAGAATAACTACGATCGATTACTAGGTGATTTTTTGGTGTTTTTACGCATGATTGCCAGTGAGACTTTGATACAGAAGTATCTAGCGAAGAAACATTGGATTGATGTGTTGTTTCACGTGTTGCATAGCCAAAGATCTGATTTGGAACTGAGGTTAAGTTTGTACGGACTCAGACCCAAGTTGATTGTGCTGCAGATATTGCAAATCATCCTGCCGGGGTTGAAGAGTAAACATTTAGACACACCGCAGAGGTCGAGTATTGTTGATAAGTTATTCACGCAGTTGTCGTTTGAGGTTTGGGGGATTATCAACGCGCTGGAACGCGATGATGTTAAAGAAGAGCAGGGGATTATTGAAGATACGTATGTATGGTTGCCTATGTTACATGTACACATCATAACCTTTTTATATATATTTTCAGGAAAGATTCACAAGAAGAAGATAATATCGTCATTGAAGACTTTGGTTTCGATCAGGAAAAATGCACGAATTGTTTTATTGAATACAATTTAACTCTGGTGCATGACGCTGGTGGAAGAGGTTATGGTTTAGGTTTGAGTGCGATGAAAAGCGGATGCTACCAATGGAAGATTCTAATCGTCAAGGAGAATAAGGGTAATGAAGGGACCTGTATCGGTGTGGCACGCTATCCGATACAGGATTGCAGTCATCGCAACACTAGGGACATGTGGTTGTACCGAGCGTATTCCGGAAGTCTCTACCACAATGGCGAATGTGATTTATGTCTAGAAAGTTACACACAAGGTGATTATATCACTGTGGTGCTGGATATGGAAGCCAGGACGCTGAGTTTTGGTAAAAATGGCGATGAACCTCGTGTGGCGTTCGAGAATATTGACGCGACTGAATTATACCCTTGTGTGATGTTCTACAGTACGAATCCTGGGGAAAAAGTTAAAATAACTGATATGCAGGTAAATTATTCACACAAAAAAAAGATTTATAAAAGTTAATATTAAATTATGTTTAGGTTATCGGTCACCAGAGGGCGTATCAAACCGGCGAGCCGGAATTAGCACCTATGCCTTCCGTTCTATCTGAATCCATCATAACCTTAATTCGTAAACTCCACGTGTCTAATACCTGGGTGGATGATATAAATTCCGCGATAATTCATCGTTTAAAAGAGATTAAAACTCTGTTTCCAATGAAAAACGCCGCGGCAATTGACATAACCTCAAATGTAGACGAACCTAACCAAAATATCGATTTAGAAAAACTCTGCTCGCATGTATGGTCCGCAATGGCGGTGATAGGCGGGTTTGATCGTGGTCTGCGCATGGGCGGCTTCTGCAAGCTGAAATCATCCGGAAAACGTGGTATTGTCCTTGGAATAGTCAAACCTGGTATTATACCCGTCAAAGTCCAATGGGAACCGGACGGGGAGATCACCGACGTGAGTTCCCCGAGTCAAATTGATTTCATTGAACCGCCACCGTTTAATACCTATCGATTAGTTGGTTTAACCCCGGAGATTTTGACACATTTATCGCGTTTGAGTGGGATTACAGATGAAATCACCATGCCGATTGTTAATCTGACAAAGAAGAAGAAGAATTGCTGGTTCCGGAGAATTTTGTTGATAAACGCAGTCAACCAGCGTGGAAATCCAGCTCGGATTCAAAACTCATCGGTTTGGGTCATGATGGTTCCAAAGGTTTGGCACGCACGATGGAATCCCTTACAGACGAGATGGTTTCTTCAATTTTGGATGAAGTGAAACGTATTTCTGAAAAATATCAACAACCCAATCGGATACACGTTTGGATGACATCGAAGCGAAGAAATGCGCGGAGTTAAAACGCAGTGAAGCGCGTTTACTACAAAATCGTTTGTTAAAAATCGAAGCGAACGTTATGCAACTCTCCTTCCTGCAATTCGCAGCGCTCAAGTGCCTACATTCGGTACTAACATCAAGTAAATACTCTGAATTGTTTCTGGTTTCGAATAATTTTAATCTAAAAGTGGCGAATGAAGAAATGCGCGATGTGGTTAAGAATATCATGCGGAATATCGTAGAAAAGAGTATCGAACAGAGTAAGCTACGGAATGTTGTGAGTATGGACGAGATGGAGCGCGCCGCGAGTGTTTTACACG
The DNA here is from genome assembly GCF_025399875.1 of Dalotia coriaria. Classification (NCBI taxonomy): domain Eukaryota; kingdom Metazoa; phylum Arthropoda; class Insecta; order Coleoptera; family Staphylinidae; genus Dalotia; species Dalotia coriaria. The sequence continues at coordinate 10,080,768 of NW_027045452.1, read as the reverse complement.
CGAACTACATAAAATGTAAGATCAACGGCATGTATAGTGACTTTAACGACGCACCCGAACGCAAACCCGCGGTGAAAACACGGAAAAAGTCGGTGTGTTCGCTGCACAGCGCGAATTTAACCTGTAGTGGTGGGGGTAACACCTCCGGTGGTAATAATAACACTAGTGGTGGGGGTAATGGGGCAGCTATGGCGGGACAGATGTTTACATTCCGCCCGCCGACTTCTCTAGCGGTGAATTCGTCTTCTCCATGGAATATTCTTGACCCATATTCTGCATCTCAAGGTTAGTCAACTTTTAAATTTCTTTTTTTTATGTTTAGAGGTTATATTTAGGTCCTATGTATAATTTAGTTCAATCATCGTCCACTCCGCGCGCGCGTCGTTCGATCCTCTTCAGTAATTCCGAAATAGAAGAAGATTTATGGTCCATACGTCGCAGATCCAACTCCCCACCACCTCCACCAATAGCCGCGCCTTTGTTAGAAATGGGTTTCTCCCTGCGGCATATTCTAAAAGCCATCGCAGAAACGAAAAGCTCCGGGGAGGTAAGTGCGCATACTATAAACATGCTTGCCACGTGGATGATTGAACACCCTTCGTTGGATACCTGCGTTGAGGAAGACCCAAGAGTTGGGGAATGTCTTTCCACGCGTAGAAATAGCGCAGGTGGGTCTGGATCCTGTTCAGGGTCAAATTTAGGTACGGCTAGTGGTGTTGGTCTACACCAACCTTCAAGTTCTTCATCTTCTGCACGTGCAGGTGCTTTGGATGATCAAGCACAACCACAATTATTGATGCGGAATATTTTCGCCACGCCCAAGTTGCTACAACTGAGGAATTTAGCGATGATGAATAGACGTATACAGAACACTTCGGATGATTCAGATGTAGCGGGATCTGTTTCCGGGGCAGGGTCTTACCCTAGTAGAGTATGTGGGTTGGGTATGCGCAGGAGGGGATGTCCGGATATACGCGGATACTTTGCTGAAAGATCATCAGAACGAAGCAGGGATAGAGATCGTGAACGTATGCATGTGAGGGGAGAAGCACATCCCCTAATCGCCAATGTTTTACCCTCCAGTGATAATCTGGAAGCCCTGGCGAGTGATCGAGATGTCCCCTCTTGTTCCACAGATGACCCTGGGTCTTCTGCGTGTCCCTGTCATGATTACGAGGTGAAACTGCGTAATTTCCTCACGAATTCATGCGGGACCAAACCAAAGTGTCCATGTGCACGTGCCCTAGACACCTGCGAGTGTACCACGTGTCAGAATCAGACCCAATCTGAGCCTAACAATCGCATTAGTTTACTTAACCTCATCGCGCCTGATTTGGTCTTTGATGAGAATAATAAAATCGAACAGGATGCTTCTAACCTCAAATTAGGTTCGGTTTCTGATTTGCTGGAGTTGGATGATGTGGAGAAGATCAAGGCACACTTTGGGTTGAGTGATACGGTGTTTAATCCAAGCCCATTGAGGGTTGGGACACTTATGGACTTTGATCCTCTGGGTACGGCTGCAGTTGCGACGATAAACTACGATTCACATCGCCAGAATGAGTACGAGATGAAGAATCTGGGCACGCAGGCTTCGTTCATCAACTACCCGCATGACCGCATCACTGCCTACAAATTCATGACCAGATCCATACACATCCTGCTATGCAGGAGTATAATTTTGAATGTTTTATCTTTACTTTCATCGACGAATTCGGTTAATCTGGTGAAGAGTCTGGAGGTTATTGGGTTGTATGATATCCGGAGGGTTGTCCGCGTGATGACCCTCACTGCGATGAACCGTGTGGAGATTACTAACTCCCTGTTAAGGCAACCGGATGCTCCTTTACCTTCGTTGAAAAAGGTTTCAAGTTGTCTGTGCCTATGTCCGCCGCGGAAAGCACTTGTTTGGATAATTTGAGTATTGCCATCGCTGCGCTTGCCCAGAATGATCTGGATTCTTCCAAGTTGGTGGTTAATATGTGCACCAGGGATTTGATCCTCACTGCATACACGCCCAACACCTCGAAATGTGCGTTTGCTGTAACCCAGGCACTGGTCTCTATTTTGTCTACACATGGAGGTTGTTCTCTTCTGGACCTCCCCAAAGAAGAAACAGACACCTCTGATGGTGCGACTACTCCCAGTCATGTCCTAAACTCGAATGCGTTGAGTCTGGTCAATGCCCTAGCTGCCTTCCTGATGTCCCAAAGGGTTTCGCATGAGAACCGACAATGGGCCGCTCAGCAACTCTTCAAATGTGTCTCAACCAGGATTAAAATCTTCTCGGGACCTACTTCAGAACAGGTAAACTACGCGGATTTCTCCAATTATCTCCCGCAGAGGAATATTATCACCATGGAGGGTCATGATAATCGCGTGAGTTGTGTGAGTTTCAACCATCACAATGGTCTCCTTGCTTCCGCCGGTTATGATAGTACGGTGAGGATATGGGAGTTTGATAATGAACACCACCCGTTTTTGAATTACACCATGGTCTACCCATTGGAACACACGTTGGTGTTTCATGAGTCTATTGATGTGTATGGTTGTGAGTTGAGGGATAAATTGATCGCGGATGTGAAGTGGTCCCCGAGGGGTAACTACATTGCGGCTGCCATGGGTAGTGTGATTAACATCTGGCCCATACCCATGGTGAGTCATGAACAGGAAGGGTATAGGGATTGGTATATTGTGGACCAGCATGAGTTGGTCACTTGTATTGCTTTCCCCGGGTGAAGAATGACAGCTCAGCGGAGTATTTGTTGGTGGGGCGTGTTGATGGTACCGTTTCCCTGACGTCTATATTCCGAGATACAAAGAAATCAGATGTTTTGGTTAATTATTCAATGGAGAGTGATACCATGGTGAGGTTTATCGAGTGGTACCACGAGCAGGAAGCGTTTGTGATTGGCTTCCTTGATGGTACCCTAAAACTGGGGTATTTGCATGTTAACACCCGGATTGTTACGGTGAAAGCCCATGAGGCTGAGTTGACTGGGTTGCGGTATTGTTCTGAAGGTGTACTCATTGCAACCGCATCCACTGATTCAACGGTGAAGATCTGGAAGGAGGAGAATCAGAATAGTCTGCAGTTATTACACACCCTGAAACATGACCATGTGGTATCATGTCTGGAATGGTCTCCTATAGTTGGTAACCTCACCACACCTTACCTCCTAGCAACCGGGACTGTTTATGGTACCATTAATGTTTGGTTACTACCGGATGCGAAGAATATTCAGGTATCCCCTGTGTTGGTGTTTGCTAAACAAGGTCACAGCTATGAACCGGTAACCACTTTGACCATTGATCCCATGGGTTGTCTCTTGGCCAGTGGCAGTCTGAAGGTGGTCAATTTATGGTCGCTAACTGATGGGGTCCTAGCGCATACCATCACTGGACCCGGCGGTGTTACAACTAATGGTCTCACGTGGAATAGACACAATAAACTCTGCATCGCTTTCAATAGATCCAAAGATGTCACCCTTTTAGAATATAGTCTACAGGACTACCAGGATTATCGACCTGTATATGTCGCGAGGAGTGCCCTGCTTAAAAATGGCATCCGGGGATTGTCCACAGCGCCATTCCTGAAGACCTTGATCAATCAACTGCCGAAAATGTTGATGGAGCAGTACTACAATGAGAAGCTCCACGTGCAGACTGGTCTCCAGTTGATGCATTCGAATTACCTGAAGAGTTTAACCTCCCTGGCTCTGCTGCTGAACCTAAACGATGTGGTTTACACCAAGTTGAAACCCATGAATATGCGGAATGATGTGGTGCCCGAAGCCCAATGGTTGGACACCTTTGCCACCACTGCTAGGATATCAGAATCATTGGTCAAGAGAACCGAGTTACCCTTAGGGTTGTTGAAGGATGTGGATGATGAAGAGAAACTAGCAGCTGCCCAGAATACCTTCTGGAGTGTGAAGCAAGACGAGCAGATTATGGATTGGGTCAAGCAACGTCCGCAGGACTGGCAGATTGGTGGTAAATGTGTTGCATACATGTGGGGGTCAAATAGATATGGGCAATTGGCAGCAGCGACTGCAAAAGTGCTACACCCATGGAGGTTGACTCATTTGCTTCCGCGAAGAAGATTGTCTGCGGGCATAACTGCACGTTTGTCATTCAAGCCAATGGGACTGTATTGGCATGTGGTGAGGGGAGTTATGGGAGACTTGGGCAAGGAAACAGTGATGACCTGCATAACCTCACGGTGATCTCCACTCTGCAAGGGTTTGTCATCACAGATCTTGCTACTTCTGTGGGTTCGGATGGGCATAGTCTAGCACTGGCGGAGTCTGGTGAGGTGTTCTCCTGGGGAGATGGGGATTATGGTAAACTGGGTCATGGGAACAGTGACCGTCAAAGGAGACCTCGACAAATTGAAGCGTTGCAGAATGAAGAGGTTATACAGGTTTCATGTGGGTTTAAACACTCTGCAGTTGTGACAGCTGATGGTAAACTCTTCACATTTGGTAATGGTGATTATGGACGTCTTGGACTAGGGAGTACCACCAATAAAAAACTCCCCGAACGTGTGACCCTTTTGGAAAACTATAAAATTGGGCAGGTTTCCTGTGGTCATAATCACACCGCGTGTGTTTCCACTGATGGTAGACGAGTCTGGACCTTTGGGGAAGGTGATTATGGTAAACTGGGTATAGGTCACATCGCTACCAAGTCCACACCTCAACTGGTAGAGTCCCTGTATAATAAATGTGTGAAAAAAGTGGGCTGTGGGACCAACCTGACCATATTCCTAACTGACCTGGGGAAGATCTACGTCGCTGGGACGGATAGGTCCCACTGGCAGGATGCCACCAGCAAACGAGGAGATTTCCGCCCGCAGGAGTTGCTCTGTTTCGCTGGGCTGACCTTCAAAGACTTTGCAATTGGGACTGAACATGTCCTTTTCCTCTCCACCTGTGATAAGGTCTTCTCATGGGGGGTTAACAGTGATGAACAACTGGGGATCTTACACTCGGTCCTCTGGCAGCCGGAAATCGTCACCCAATTGACCAATAAGGGTGTTAAGCAGATTTCTACAGGTAGGACACATTCAGCTGCCTGGACAGCTGAACCCATGGCGGGTAGACAACCCGGGATTACGAATTCATTGAGTTTTGGTCTTCCGGAAGACATACCCACTCAATATGAACACCTACAAGGTTTGGCCATTGAAGCCATCCAAGCCAGGTTGAGATTCCTGCATAGTTTCTCGGATAAGTTGTACAACTGCTGGACCCTGATGCCCTTGAGCACCCAACAGAGTGAACTTAACATGCCACCACTAGAGGGACTGGTCTCACCTGTTCTAAGACCTCTACTAGCACCTAGGGTTTACACCCTGCCATTTGTAAGGTGTATTGGTAAGACCATGGTCCAAGGGAAGAATTATGGACCACAAATCATCGTGAGGAGAATAGCGCATAAAGGTCACAAGCTAAGACCTATTTTTATCCAAGTAGCGAAACAGGTCATCGAGATCCGCGCGACTGATCTACGCCTACCTTCAAGGGCATGGAAGGTCAAACTTGTAGGTGAGGGTGCAGATGATGCAGGAGGTGTCTTTGATGATACCATCACAGAAATGTGTCAGGAGATTACTTCAGGTGTGGTCCCACTTCTGGTACCCACCCCGAATGCGGTGCATGATGAGGGTTACAACCGCGATAAATATTTATTCAACCCGGATCTAATCGGGGAACAGGACTTGTCATGGTTTAAATTTCTGGGTGTTTTATTTGGTGTGGCGATCAGGACCAGGAAACCCCTGGCGTTACCACTTGCACCCTTGATTTGGAAGCTGATTGTTGGTGATCCAGTGACAATAAGTGATTTACACGAAACAGATTCAATGTACGTGCAGAGTTTGAGGAGTATCAAGGATATTCATTTGTCCGGCGTGACTGAGAAGGATTTCCACGATGTGATCCCGCTGGATTGCTTCGAGGGTAGTAGTTGTAATGGTAAGGTGGTACCTATTGTCCCGGGTGGTAGGAGTATTCCATTGACGTTTGCTACGCGGCAGCAATATGTCGATGCGGCGATCAAGTTCCGTTTGGAGGAGTTTGAGCTGCAAATTGCGGCGTTGCGCGAGGGTATGGCGGGGATTATTCCGGTACCATTGCTGTCGTTGATCACGGCTGATCATATGGAGCAGTTGGTTTGTGGCATGGCGCATATATCGATTTCACAGCTGAAGAAAGTTGTGAGGTGGGTTTATTTACTTTTTTATTGATTTAACCTTAAATAATGTGTGTATTTTGGGTAAGGTATCGTGAATTGGATGAGAATCATCAAATGGTTAAGTGGTTATGGGCTATCCTCGAGGGTTTCACCAATACAGAGCGTGTGTTGTTCATGCGGTTTGTTTCGGGCCGATCTAGACTTCCTGCCAACATGGCTGATCTGTCACAGAGGTTTCAGGTATGGTGTATGATGTGTTGCCTATGTTACGCATATTTATATACATATTTAAACATGTTATAGTAGGTATTAATATTTTAAATTTTGTGTTTTTGTAGGTTATGAAAGTTGATCGTGCTGCAAATGGTCTCCCAACAGCACAAACTTGCTTCTTCCAACTACGCCTACCGCCCTACACGAGTATGGAGATAATGGCGGAACGTTTACGTTATTCAATCAACAATTGTCGCTCGATCGACATGGATAACTATATGCTTGCGCGGAACACGGACGTGGGGCCGGGTTCCGAGGACGAGTATTAATCAAGCAACTGTGATTATAATTCTATTTATTTTAAAAAGGAGTGCCCAGTACAGAGACGGTTGCAGACATGTTGATTTTATTCTCATGCAGAGTTTTTATTTGATTTGATTTAATTTGATCGCGCGTGAAATTTATTTATAGAAGTTGTTTTGTTATTTCTCTGGGCTTATAAAGAGTTTGATTGGATGTGATTAGTCAATACTTAAACTGCGGAAGGATCCTTGCATCCCGAAGAGATTCCCACCGCCACCGCCAGCATTACAGTTTTCCGATGGACGACGATTCTCATCCAAGCGCCATCTGGTGTCATCCAGGTAGAAACTGCGATGACGTTGTACTTTCAATCGCCATTCTTCTTTGATTGATTCCATGGTCACGTTCAATGTGCCGCCGTATTCTTTCGGAATCAATTCCGGTGAGATATAATCGAAGAGTGTGGAAGAGTTTGGTGCATGAAATATCAACTAAAACATATATTTTTAATTTTATTTAGTGTTGTTTGTAGTTTTTCAACTTACAAGTTTGGCAACCTCGCTTTTAAGAAACGGCCGCACGATTGCCATGCATTTATCCAGCAATGGCGTCGTGTTTAGTACGTGAATCTGCCGCAAACGCACCGGGTGCGCCTCCTGCGTATACACCATGTATTTCTTAACCAATGGTAGCGTTACCTTTGTGATATGACGAAGTGTGGTGTTATTCATGTCGAAAATAGGCACTTCCCCATCGGACATTTCACGATCAAACGACATGCGGTAATCAGCGACCATGAAAAACGCTTTTAGGACGTCTGCATAAGCAAAACGATCCGGGTCCGAGTCAGCGAGACGATAAATGAAGAGTTTATGCTTTTTTTCGGTTAATTTCGGTAACGGACAAAAATCCCTACAACATAACCTCAAATTATTACTTCTTATCATATTATTTTAGTTATATTTACAACTTACACTAAGTTAAACACGTTTTGGATTTCATGCAGGTCCGGATCACGATTATCGAAGATTTCCGGCGCTTGCGAACGCAGAGTGTAGTTTAAATCAATCAAAGCTTTCGTTTTCTCAACGCTGTGGAAAGCGCTGATGATGAAACGCCGTAAAAGTTGATCCTCTACACAAACAACAACAATTAAACTAATTTTTAGTTAAATCTCATTAATTTTACCAATATTCTGCGGTAAATGCGGTTGTTTCATCAGCCATGCTTTAATCAACTGCAATAATTGTTCTATATCTTCAGATTTCTGTTTCATATCGCTGTTTTCCCCAAAATCTGAAACAATCAGAAGATTTCTTCGACTTGCACCAGTAGAGTCCAGCCAACAACTGATTAATAATAATCTTATAATACAAATCGCGAATTTCTCGTTTTGTAACGCGCATACTTTCATCTAACACAGCGTGAGTACAAAATAAGTGAATAGATGTTAGTTTTATATTGGTTTATATTAGAAAGTTGAAATGGTAACACTCGGTGGATGTATTCCTGCTCCAAAGTGAGTGTGAAACTGTTAAACTAAGGAAATGCGTGCTCATTCACGTACACGTACGAGTGAAAATTGTGTCCTACAATTTATAAATTACCAGCTTAAATAACCAGCAGCCACTTAAGGCATGTAAAATTGATTTTATGTAATCTCTGTTAACTTACGCGTTAATGTTGTCATTATAATTCAAGATGGCGTGTGGTGCAACCAATGCGGTAGAAACGCGACTGAAGTTATTACATTCGCGATATGTATTCGTGTTTTGAATCATCGTGTTCACGGTTCGTTTGCTTTTGCTCCTTTTCTTGCAGTTCTTCTTATGTGAATAGAGAAAGTCTTTCGCGTGCAGTAGCAGTAGTTATAATTTACACCGATTGCTTTGTAAGATAAATTTGGTGTATATTGGGTTGCCTACTTTTATTACACAAAAACAAAATACGTCCCTGCTGTCACATTCTGTAAATGTAACGAAATTATTAGTTCACCCTGTGAGACATCACATTTTTCTATAATATATTTGTGCCAATGTTCTCTTTATGTAGATTGTCAAGCAGTTTAAAATTCGTGCGAAGGTCACCCATACATACACACACACTCACAGAACCCAAAAATCATCATTCTATCAGTAATGTCAGTGCGCAGTCTTGTTGTGGTGAATCTTGTGGCTAAATTGTGTCGTCGCGATGTCTTTTCAGCTGTGAGGTGCTTCTCGCGTAAAAGCGTGCCCTCTGATGGCACGTACAAACCTGTCAAGCCAAGAAAACCGAAGAAAGGTAGCATTTTGCGTATTTTAGCTAAGATAACCTTCAAGATACAATCAAAATCGTCATAACAAGGACATATTTCATCATTTTATTTATTTTGTATTTGCAGATGACACTGCCTTAGCATGGAGAGACACAAACTTTGATATTTTGGCCTCCAAATGGTTTCCGTTCTTTCTGCCTGGAAATATTGGTCCTGCTTGGGTGGATACCTACACCACCATCAAGGATACAAGTGTTAATGTCCTAGAAGATATAGAGAAGGTATTTTTATTGTATTTATTGATTTAAACAAGTATAAATTGTGTTTTTGTGTGTTTAAAGAATGAAAACATTAGTTATAAAATACAAGCCTGCCCACAAGTGTTAAGACACACAGTCAGTGACTTATTTCCATCCAGGAACTTTGAGCAGGCTGTTCTATCTGTTATTACACTCACAATCAAGCCGGATCTCAAGCTGCTCAGGAAGAATACAGAGATTGAAACTGAAAAATTAGCCCAATTGGTAATTTGGTGTATAATGGGTTGCCTACCTATTTTTAAATCTGACATTTGTGCTTTAGTTTGTTTTAAGTGCAAAGCAGGTGTGCCAAAAGTTGCGAAGGATGGGTTACTGGGCGGATTTTATTAATCCGTTCTCGGGTAAGCCGTACTACACGTTGATACCCACCGATGAGTTGTATCAAACGGACGAAAAGTTTCGATGCTTGGATTTTCAAATCTACGAAATCTCCGAGTGTTGCATCGTGTCCAATGAGGAAGACAAAACAAAACGTACATTTGCAGGTATATTAGTTATTATTTCTAATGATAATTAGTTATTACGTGGGTTGTGTGTGTGTTTTTCTTGTTTCTTGTTCTCAGGAAGTTTGTTTACGAACGCGCCTTCGGACAAGAACGACCTCAATACGATCATGGCGGCGACGAGCGCCGACTCAACACGATTCTAGTGCAAATTGCTAGTGTTAAAACAATTTATATTTATAGAAATATGACATGTAGGTTCAACGTGAGTCCGTCTGTCTCTAAACCATTAGATTATAGTTAAATCAATGAAAATTTTGTTTGTAAAACCGCAGTCAAACAAATTGTCGCTGTAGGATATTCAAGGTCAAATTTTGATGTATACTTGGTTGCCTGCTGTAATAATCTAAACCAATTTATTTAAGAAAATGTATTTACATAAAAAAACAAACAAACAAAACGCTGGATATATTTTTAAATTCGCAGTTTATGACATATGTAAGTGCGTAATTATTGCGTTTTGTTTTGTTTTTGCGGTGTGACTTGTTTGATTGCGAAGTAATTTTTGGCGGTATTGCGCTGCCGTATGCGCCCGAATTGACGCGAGCCGACGACGCATTGTTATCGCGCATCCTCGTTGCGCACTCTGCGCGTGCATAGCGGCGTCACTCTCTAAACATCTTTATCCGCCATTGCATAAGTTTAGTGACTCCGTGACTGCGCTGGTGCTACGAGTCCCGAATTTCGCGTTGTGCGCTTTGGAAGATGCGTTTTTCTCCGGCGGCGTGCTGCTAAACTCTACACCCAGCGGTGAGTGCAACTACACGCGCGTAGAAGAATTCATTTCAACACACAAAACCTATGTTGTTTATATAGGTTACAATTGTATTGTAGTGTGCTGGTAGAAAACAACCGACGCTCGCGATCGTCAATTGTTTACACCGAATTACCATATTTCAAACGCTCAATCATGCAGATAACTTAAACCAAAACAGTTTAAAGCATTATTTCAATTAATTACATGCGTGTATCGGTGATTTTCGTGCCAAGTGCGTGTTTGCAGTCGAATAAAACGAAGCTGACACAGAGATAACCTAACTTTGTGGACTTGTTGGTTGTTACTGTTGGGCAAAACAAAAGTTGTTTATTTCAAATATGGTGGCCACTGTTGCAGTTTAGATTGCGGACGCGAGCAGGATGAGCAAGCGCCGGCGGACGAGTTCGATCGCCAGTCGCGGTCAGGAGGATGACTCTCTGGATAGCATTGAAGCAACCACTTCTGTTGTGACCACAACAAGAAAACGCACGCGAAAACAACAAGATCCCGTAAGAATTCTACTAAAATTCATCTTAAAACAATCTACAACATAAAATCACATGTTTTTCTTTGGTTTCTAGATGGAATTAGTTCAACAAGTGTATGATTCAATTCGCACATTCAAAAAGAAGATGGCACGTTGTTATGCGACGCATTTATTCGCGTCCCGAAGCGGCGGCAGGAACCAGGGTATTATGAAGTCGTCACGAATCCGATTGACTTGTTGAAAGTGCAACAAAAACTCAAAACGGACGAGTACGAAGACATTGATGATCTTCAGGCGGATATTGAACTGATTGCGAATAACGCCAAGGCGTTTTATAAGAAAAGCTCGACGGAATATCGCGATGCTGTCGAGTTAATTGAGTTGTTTCTTGCGAATAAAGCCAGGTGAGTGTTTAAATGTTAATAATTGATGTGAATTTTGGGTTGCATACCGGCATTTATAGAGAGAAGTAGTTAATTATTAGGAATAGTTTCAATTTTTAAGTATTTTATAGAAAAATACCGGTTTTTGGGACAAAAAATACCGGTATATCGGTTTTTTTACATCATTAATGCATGTTTTATTAATATTTTTAGTAGAATTTATGATTACCCATTGAAAAATACCGGTATTTGATGAAAAAACCGGTATACCGATATTAATATCGGTATTTCACACTTGAAATTTATATATTTTAATATTTTTCATAGAGTTTATTAAGTATTTGCTCCAAATACCGGTATACCAATAAAAAATACCGGTATTTCTCATTCCTAACCCCAATTGACTAAAATTTCCCCCATTTATTTCCAGAATTTACGACAAAACCGAAGATGACGACAAAAAAGTCTCTCTCCGCGTCAGCCGTTTACGAAAAACACCACGTGCGGACGTGGACGCCGCCTCCGAAGTCTCCTCCGAATCCTCAACGAATCCCGACGACGAATACAATCAATACGAAGACTTATTCACGGCGGTGATGACCGCCACCGACGCCGAGAACAATCCACTTCACACCGCCTTCCAACTGCTGCCATCAAAACGCAAGTATCCCGAGTATTACGAAGTCATCGAGTCGCCGATTGACTTGAAAACAATCGCGCAGAAAGTCCAAAACAGCGAGTACACACACCTCGGCGAGCTGGAGAAAGACCTGCTGCAGATGACGAAGAATGCATGCGCGTTCAACGAACCCGGGTCGAAAATCTACAAAGACGCCAAAGCTTTGAAGAAAATTGTAGTGTTGAAGAAGTACGATATTGAACACAGCACACAATCAGCGAGTCATAAAACACCAAGTGGGAAAACCAGTGAGAGAATACGCAATCGACGCCTGAAAGGCACCAGTAGTCTATCGGCGGTTACAGCGGCGTTGCGAGATGATGACTCGGATGTTGACGGAGAAGCGGAGTCACAGGAACAGGAACACGAGGAATCCGTGGATGAGGATGTGGATTTCGACGTGGAGAGTCCAATGTGGCAGTTGTTTGACACCGTGCGGAATGTGATGAATACCACGGGTACTGCTGCGCTGTGTGAGCCTTTCTGGCGGTTACCCTCACGGCGATTCTATCCGGATTACTATAAGGAGATTAAGAATCCGGTGTCGTTGACGCAGATCAAGCGAAAGCTGAATAATCATTCGTATGGGACGGTGAGTGAAGTCGCTGGGGATTTGACGGTTATGTTTGAGAATGCGAAGAGGTACAATGTGCCTACGTCCAAGTTATATCGAGTAAGTTTTTGTTTTTGTTTGGTTTTAATTTTAAAATTAATTTTTTGCTGGTGATCGATGTAATTATTGTGTTTTTTTTCTTGTAGGATTCTGTTAAGCTGCAGAAGTTGATGCAGGCAAAGGTGCAAGAACTGCTTGAGATTGATCAGGTAACAAACATCAAAGTCACTAACAGAGCACGCAAGGTAATGGCTTACGCACTCATTAAATTTCATTTCATTTACTAACATTTTGGTGGATATGTATCATTTAAGTGATAGGTGTAGGTGTAGTTGTAGTAGAGATTAGTGGAGGGGGTTGCGAAGTTGACTGCTGGAGCTGCGCTCGCCTTTTATACTTGCGGGTTTTGCGCACGACCCGCAAAAAGTGGTGGGGGTAAACGCAGCGGTATATGATTGGTTGCACGTGCTGCGCGAGAGGTACATGTGCGTACCCCCACTACTTTTTGCGGATCGTGTGCAAAAATCGCAGGTATAAAAGAAAAAAGACGGGCATGCGGGGGGTTCATGCTCAGTCGTGCCTGAGTCCTCCAGCAGTCCACTCAAAATTCTTCTTTTCTTTTTTCTTTAGAACTTTCTTTATTTTATTTTATTGATTTTTATCTTTTACAGAAATCAATATTTATTACTCACTATTTATATTTTGTTTAATTTAGGATACTGACTTTGAAGATCCCGAAATGCGGCGGAAAAGTCTTCCGAAGAAACTGCACACACCTCTGCGTGGCCGCCCTCCCAAAGACCCCATCCCTCTGAAAAAGCGCCTGCACGCAATGACGAAATTCCTCCTTGATTTTGTCGAAGACGGCCGCAAGCCGATGCTGGCCTTCATGCAGAAGCCCTCCAAGAAACTCTACCCGGACTACTACGACGTGATCAGCGAGCCGATTGATTTCCTCGAGATTGAGTCGAAGATACGCGGAGAGCAGTACGCCAGCGAGGCGGAACTCATTCGGGATTTTAAGCTCATGTTTGAGAACTGCAAGCAATACAATGAGGAGAACTCGCCGATCTACGAGGATGCGGCCATGCTGCAGAAGGTTATGATGGATAAATTCGGGCATGTCATTACTCCGGAGCGGAGGACTTATTCCAGAATGTGAGTATTATATTTTTTTGTGGGGTTAAGGTCAAAAATTATAGAAGAAATGAAAAATAGCATTGTTAGGTGTATGTTCGGTATGAATACGGCAAGTCCAACATTGGACAACAAAATTTAAGCCTTGTTTTGTGTTTTTTGGTTGAAAATAGCTCAGAAAAATGTAAAAATGCTAAAACATCGTTTTAAACTAATTATTTTGAGGAAAAAGAGTAAAATACTGCAAAATTTACATTAGCAGTCCTATGTTCGGTGAGTAAACCGCATATCCAACATAGGACAACAAAATTTAAGCCTTATTTCGTGTTTTTTGATAAAATTTTAGTAAAAATCGCGCATAAACACACAAAAAATGCTAAAAATGATTAATTGAAGAACTGATCATTCTTATATCTTTAATAATATCATTTTAAACTAATTATTTTGAAGAAAAATAGTAAAATACTACAAAAGTTGCAGAAATTACATTTGCAGTCCTATGTTCGGTGAGTAAACCGCATATCCAACATAGGACAACAAAAGTTAAACCGGATTTTGCGTTTTTGGCAAAATTTTGATAAAATTGCAATAAAAAGCAAAAATGCTAAAAATAATTAATTGGCAAACTAATTACGCAAAAATCATCAATAACATCATTTTAAACTGATTATTCTGAAGATAAACAGTTAAATATTACAAAACTTACAAAAATAACTTTACTACTCCTATGTTCAGTGAATATACCGCAAGTCAAAGCATAGACTAACAAAATAAACATACAATTTATGTTTTTAAAACATTAAATAACATAAAATTTCAGGTATAAACCACGAAAAACCCTCACCCCGATGCACAAACACTGCAAACGCCTCTACGAAACAATCCGCGACTACCGCGAACCGAAAGCCCAGCGCCAACTAATCTCAATCTTCATGAAACTCCCCTCAAAGAGCGACTACCCCGACTATTACGACATCATCAAACACCCCATCGACATGGACAAAATCGGGCATAAACTACGCTCGAGAGAATACGACACTCTGGACGAACTCGTCACCGATTTCAACCTAATGTTCGACAATGCCTGCAAATACAACGAGCCGGATTCCCAAATCTACAAAGACGCGCTAGTATTACAACGGTTATGCAACGCGACGAAGATCCAACTCAAAGAGGACGACGACACCATCCCCGACGTCCCAGCCGCCATACAAGACCTCCTCTTGAGTCTATTCACATCCGTGTACAATCATCAAGACTTAGAAGAACGCTGCTACTCGGATTCAATGGCGGATCTACCCGAACACGACGACATCGACGGGAAAAAAGTCCGAGGCCTGTCCTTGGATTTAATCAAGCGGCGATTGGATAAAGGTCTGTACAAACGCCTGGATACCTTCCAGGAGGATATTTTCGCGTGTCTGGAACGCGCGAGGCAAATCTCACGCACAGATTCGCATGTTTTCGAGGATTCCATTGAGATGCAGCGGTATTTCATCAAACTGCGCGATGAATTATGTCGCAATGGTGAATTACTACACTCACCAGCGTTGCAATACACCGTTGAGGATCTCCTCACCTCTGCAGAAGTATTACGACAGAGTAAGTTAGTTCAGGAGTCTTTGGACGATGAAAATGAAACGCGTAGCTCGGATGATTCTATTATAAAAGAGGCGGGGTTGTCTGCGGGTGAGTCAATGACATGTAACCAACAAACCTTCAAGGTTGGTGAGTTTGTTTACCTGGATTCGAAGGATAAAGGCGTCGAACCGCATATTTTGCTTATTGAACGCCTGTGGACGAACCAGCAGGGTCAGCAGATGTTGTATGGGAGTCATTATTTGCGCCCGGCGGAGACGTATCATTTATCAACGAAGAAGTTTCTTGAAAAAGAGGTTTTCAGAAGTGACACGCACGTTGCCGTGCCGCTGGAGGAGGTGAAGGAGCGTTGCTGTGTGCTGAATCTACGACAGTATTTAACGATGATTCCCGAGGGTTTCGACGAGAAAGATGTGTATGTGTGTGAGAGTCGATATGCGACCAAAGCGAGGAATTTCAAGCGTATGAAGACTTTTGCTGAAGCACCGAATATTATTCTGACAGCGCGTGATAAGCCACTGGAACCAAAACGAGTGATTTCGGTGTTTAGGGAGCGCGTGGAGAAGCATAAGGATGAATTAGCGGAGTTGCAGGAGATTGAACGGTTGGTGGAGAAAGAAAAGCCGAATATTGTCGCGTTTAATGTCGAGATTGACGATGGGAATACTTATTACGAGCAGTATAATACGATATGTTCAGGGACGGTGAAAACCGGTGATTTTGTCTATGTTGCGGCTGATGGCGGACGGCAAACCATCGCGCAGATAGACACAATATGGGAAACAAAAGAGTAAGTGAAACATTACCGACATTACAGTTTCCTGTAATATTTTTTGTTGTGTTTTTCTACAGTGGTAAATCATATTTTCGTGGACCATGGTTCATCACACCGTCGGAAGTACCCAGCGGTGCAGTATACAAACAGGAGCTGTTTTTATCCACGTTGGAGGAGACGAATCCGATTGTGAGCATTGTCGGACGATGCGCAGTATTAGATTACAACGATTATATTTCAAGTAAGTTTCGCATGTCAAATATCAAAAATTATTCGAATATGTCATTATTCAATTTGAATGTCATTTCAAGGTCGTTTGACTGAGATACCCGAGAGTGATGTCTTCATCTGTCAGAGTCTCTACGATGAGATTAATCGGCAAGTGCAGAAATTGGGCATTGACGGCGTGAAGAAGTACAGCCACACGCCGGGCGTCACCGAGGATGAAATCTACTACTATCCGAAACTTATTAATCCGCTGCGGGTGAGTTTTCGATTGTTTTATTTCTTTTTTCGCATAAAATGTCTACTAAACCGGGTGATAGTCTATTGTTTGTGCTTTTTGCATGATAACATGAGTGTTGTAACATTTGGGGTTGCTTTTGTCGTGTGTTTGTCTCTGGTGTGTGTGTGTGTGTTGCTTACACGCTTGCCCTGCTCTGTGTTGCAGGTGGGCGCCGATCAGAAATCGTTGAACATGATGGAAGTGGTGAGTTTTGTTGTATTAATTATTTTACGAATCGATACGTATTGCGCACGCGCCTTATTCGCCCGGATTTAATTGTAAAATGTGCGTGTGGGGTTTAATTATGCGTGTTTTTGGTGTGTTAAAAATCGATACACGCGAAATTTCGTGCGTACGAATGTTAATATTTAATTTTCATGGTGATATTTGTCTTTGGTGATATTTAGTCGGTTGCGTGTTTTGTATCGCAGTTGGTTGCGTTGCGCCGCGCAGCGTTCTCTCTCGCTCGGCGCGCCTGGCGGTGTGTGCTAATCGCATTGTGAGCTGGCTGGCATTCATTCGTCGAGTGGCCGCCATTGCATCAGCGCCCGTGTGCGCCATTACGTGTTTGTGCGTTTCTCTGTGTATCATCTCTCCGTGGTGTGAATCGTGTGCGTCGCCTCGTCGCCTGTCGTTTGTTTCTCGTCAACGGACGATCAACGAGTCTCGCGTGAGCAGCGTAAGCGCACGCCGCCGACCGGCGGCACACGCGTACCGTACGGAGAAGAAGTCGCGAGGCCGAGCCCGCTGCGCGCGCGTTCGTGGCGTATCGGGTCGTCGCGCGACCGGCGCGTATACCGTGCGCCCTTCTTGCGAGTGGAGTCGTGCGCTGCGCCATTGTGTCCGGCTCGCGTCGCGTCTAGTGGCCGTCTGGGCCACACCGGTGTGTGTGAGTGTGGACCGCCATGCATAATCTGCGGCGTCGCTAGAGAACACACCACACACTAGAGCGCCCCGCGGCACCTGCGCTCGAGAGTCAGCAGGAGTTGGTGCGTCACACACACAAAACAACACCACCAACCAACCTTGGCGCAACCTTCGTCATCGCCATCGATGAATATATGCTAAAAACCTAAAAAATTCACGTGATTACACCACACATTTATTAAGAGTATAAACGGGCACGTGCAGCATGAAGCGTAAAAAAATCCTAAACATGGATAGCTCGAGCGCTAACGTTGAAAACCAGCAGACCGGCACCGCCTCCATGGAGTACACCTCGCTGGTTGGTACATTTTTGTTTTGCATATATAACCTCTCATTCACACTCAGTGAATAATCAGTGTGCAAGCGTCTCCATCTTGTTTGCGCATAAACACAAACAAAACACCATCGCGATTATATCGGTAGACGCGCTGCTCGCTTCTTTGTTGAGTGCAACTTGTTCATCTTACAGGAATCTTCGCCGATGCTCACCAAGCTCAACGACATGGACATCCTCATGGAGGACTCCATCGACGGCCCGCCCTCTGTGGGCTCCGGCGAGCATCCAGTCGCCATTTCTACTCCGTCGACGTCAACACCGGCCACTGCTAAGAAGGTTTGCTTCTACACTTGTAGAAAACTACATATTCATTTGTTTTATGTTTTGGGGGTGATGGTGGTTTATTTAATATCGGGGGCCATTTTGTACAAATTTAACACATCGCACATTTATTTTCTTAATTTCCTGTTTATAATGGAAAGTTTTGGTTTTAATTTGCAGCAAAAGATTAAATATAAATTAGTCTCCGGTTACATTCTCTACTCGCGCGCGCATCGCAAAGGCGTCGTGGCGAATAATCCCGATTCGAACTTCGGGGATATCAGCCGTATTGTCGGCAATGAATGGCGGTCGCTTTCCGCCAGCGAGAAGGCTCCATGGGAGGAAAAAGCGACCAAGATGAACGAGGAGATTAAACTGCGCGGTGAAGCCGTCACTACAACTTCGGAGGAGACTTGCACAAGTCCTGCGCCTGTACATCCCGATCAGGTAATAATTTTTATGCAATTTATTAAGTTTTACTTGTAAAACAACAAATTATTTCATTGTAGATTTACGAATGTTATTGGGATCAGTGCGATTATCAATTTGAAGAGTTGATTGATTGTCTCGAGCACTGCATCAAGGAGAAAGACGGCGTGGCTGGGCATGTACAGTCGTATTTCCAGCAGAATCCCGACGCGGAGATGCACTGCTTGTGGCGTGGCTGTCAACGCATCAAGAACAAGAAAAACTCGCAGCCGTTCCCGAACGTGCAGCGTCTTGTACGTCACGTTAAGGATTTACACATTAACAAGGGTAATGGACGTGTGGTTGCGCCAGAAAATCGAAACAAGTAAGTATTCGCTTTGAAATTGATGTGTTTTTTTATGTTTTTATTGAAAATTTTCACTTGCTAAATGATGCAAATGTTAGGAATTTCATCGGAAATCGTACGATGCCAGTGCTGCAACCAGCCGTACCGCCGCCATCGGAGATCCTAGCTGGTTGGTTGATGCGAATGTTGCATACTCAGCATGTCTTTATTTTTTTATAGTAAATTTAGGCGTATCTTTGGTTGCCTACATACCTGCACTACCATTACCCTGGGATGTTTGTTGTTGTTTTGGCTCTCTTGCCGTGACCATGGTTGTTAATTTCGAATGTTTTTCTCTTTGTTTTTATTTGCGCCGGTTGTTCATCAAAAAGGAACTTCAAGCCATCCAGTAGGGGCAATGCGATTGCAATGCGGCCCACTCCTACCGCAACTCCCACTCCTAGTTGTGAGTTTAGTTATTTAGTTTTGCATTTTCAACGATTAGTGCATGTGTAATATTTGATTTAGCGTTTTGATCATCTTAGATTAATATTTCATTGAATTTCTTTCTACCTTAAGCGGCTAGTAAGGCGTTTATGGGGAATAATCATGCTAACACAGGTATATTCTTATAAACTCACCCTGCATGCACTAAAAATCATCGTTTTATTTATTTTTACAATAGTTTAATGTAATTTTGTATGTTTAGCTGCATCATCTTCAGTGCCAACACCAGTGGCGCCCCCTACACCGGCTCCCAAACAATTGGAGCCGTTGTTTATCTCTGTTCCACCACGACCACAGCGTGCGCTACATTCTGAAGCTTATATTAAGTAAGTTTTGTCAGGATTTCATCAATTTTTGTATTTATTTTTGTTGTGTTATTTACTTTAGGTATATAGAGGGATTGCATGCTGAAAACAAGTATATCTGCAATTGGGAGCGTACTTTGAACGGTACGCAGGAAACAGCACCGGCTCCGGATCCAGAGAAACTGAATTCGGTCGCCACTTGGCTCGGCCCCAAGGCCAATCAGCAGGATAACGTTTTGAACGCGCTGTGGACGCTCAGGAATCAACTGTTGCGCGATACGCTCAGCCTGCAGAAGACGCTTTAATTTAATCCGCGTGTCCGTTAAATGTTTGATGTTATTTGCTGGTATTTTAGTTAAGTATTCGAGTATTTAGATTTTTTATATGATACTAGCTGATCCTGACGAGCTGAAATATAGGAATCTATGTAAGTTAAATTAAATCTACTATAAAGCGCGTCTGGCTATAAGTTGCAGTTTTCTACATTTGCGATTTATGATTGGATAACTTGTTTGTAGATGGCGCTCGCATCTCGATGCGAGCTGTTGGTGATTCGTGTTTGTGCAGATCAGATGGCTGGTTTGCTTCGGTAGTGTTGTTGCTGAGGTTTTATTTCGCGAAGGAAAGCTGTTTGCGTTGGTGACACAACGAGCACGCTGTTCGGAAGGTGTCTGAGGGTGGTTACGTGGGCGAGAAGTTTGTTAGGTGAGCGCGCTTTGTTTTTCTTACCCTTTTCTTGTTATTTTTGTTGAAATAACCTGCAAAAATTAACACCGGAGTCCTATGTTTGGTAAATGCGCATAAACAGGTAAAAATTATATTTTTTAATAAGAAATGGGTGTAAATTCAAGTAATTTCATGTTGGTTCCTGTCCATATTTTATTTATGACTGCAATGATGTGTGATTTATGATTTGTTCCGTTGAGTTGTTTCTCCTTAAAGTCGGTTAATTTAAAATAGACCGCGATCGCTCCCACCACACGCACTCGATTTTCACATTTCCACTTGAAACTTTATTGCGGAAACCGAAAATTCAGTCCACCATCGTCGCTCTGCAATGGAACGCCCGCATCGCTCCTCGGTGCGTAGCCGCGGCTCATCCTCCACCAGCGATGTCCCCGCGAAAGAGAAATTCATCGACTGCTGTCGCAAAATCGTCGCTTTCATGTGCACACAAGTCGGTGTCGGCGGCCTGGTCGTCGGCTACACCGTCGTGGGCGCCTTCACCTTCAATACATCGAAACCCGCGAAGAATACCCAATCATCGCCGTAGTAAACTCCACGCGCACGAAATACGCCAACATACTCTGGGACGTGGTGCGGGAAGAGAACGTCTTCAACAAAACAACATTCAACCGCGAGGTGAATAAAACCCTCTTCGAGTATCAGAATCTCATGGTTGATTCAATCAAACGCGGATACAACGGCCGCACCGTTCAGGACATGTGGTCCATTCCTGCGGCGTTGATGTTTTCCCTGAGTATCATCACAATGATTGGCTATGGTAACATGGTACCACGCACCACATGGGGCAAAACCGTGACTGTCATCTACGCGGTTTTTGGTATACCTCTCTATGTATTATACTTTATGAACATGGGTGAAGTTTTAGCCGGCGTGTTTCGATGGATCTACACCTGGTTATACGATTGCAGCACAGAGAGGGATGAAAATGACCCACCACGAAGAGTTGTGGTGCCAAGTTCAGCGTCTCTATGGGTGATTGGTGGGTATATCGCAACCGGGGCGATTATTTTCGCCGAATGGGAGAAGTGGTCCTACTTGGACAGCACGTATTTCTGCGTGACGAGTCTGTGTAAGATTGGCCTGGGGGATTTCGTCCCCGGCGCGAATATAAATGATTTCAAAGTCGGCAGCCAGACGAAGCTGGTGGTGAATTTTGTTTATATGCTGGTGGGACTCGGGTTGGTTGCGATGTGTTACAATCTCATGCGTGAGGAGGTGCGGGTTAAGGTGAAGGAGATGAAGGAGGACATGGGACAGTGTCTGGAGGACACGAGGGTGCGGTTGATGGCGTGCGCAAATCGATGTCGAAGTGAATAATTCTTCGATACGATTGACTTGTATTGTTTTGTTAATTTTGTGAACTGTATGCATTTATTTATTAGTTTAATCCCTGAGGAAACAAGCGGCGAGAGTGTAAGCAGTGTGTAAAATTTATGTAAGCTGGTTTTATTCACTGCGATGAATTTAAACTCGGACGTGTGGTGTGTTTTTGCCTTTTTATGAGTTTATTTAACTGCGCGTTTGGAGTTTGACTAAGAATGCGGTGTTATTAAAAAGGTAATTGATATTTTTATATCTTTCTTGTGCTAATTGATGCTTGGCGCGTGTTCAACACTGCAATTGTGATTCATTTTTATTGGCTTTGTTTGATTTTCTTTGAACATGTTTGAAATGGCGGCTAAAGATAGTTGCGTCGGGCTGCCAACAAAGGAAAGCCGAAAAACAAAAGAGTTGATTATTAATCGTGAGTTATTTCCATCATGTTACAAATTTAGGTCGTGTTGTGTGCGTGAAACTAATATTGGCGATTGGATGAGCTATGATTTACGGACGTGTTGAAGTTTTCAACTTGACGTGACGAGCGGCGATAATTTTAACATGAAAAAAACGCGAAAGGTAGCAGCCACGTGTGGGCGAGATGTGTGCTTGGTTAATTGGCCATCGGATGAAATATTCAGCGAGAATTCCACACTTTTCTCGTGCAAATTGGGCAGGAAATTGTTCGAGCGTCGTCGGATTTTTTCTTTTTCATGCTTTGATGAAAACAGCATTAATAATAGACGCCCGCGCATGTCGCAACGTGCATAAACCAACATTCGGCAAGCGGCAACTCTTGGAAAGTTATAAATAACGCGCGCCATGTGTAACATAAAACTCACTTCGAGTGAGCGCCAGCGCGCACGCACTCATGCAAATATTACAGTAATGTAATGTTTAATTTTCAGATGTGAAACGTTATAGCATGCAGGCGGCCTCTGCGCCTACACCGTTGAGATTATGCGGCGTCGTGGGTTACGAGGGGCGGTGTAATGACATCGTCTATTGCCGCCCCACGATGGAAAATGTTTCCAGCACCGTAGTTTTCTTTGGTGGTGATGTGCAAGACTTCATTGAGAACATGCAAACGCATCGTGATAGTAAAAACTATGTGGAATGGAATTTAGAAGACACAGCGAAGATAATTCAAGCGAAATTTCCTTCTGCGCATGTTCTAGTCGTCAGGCCTGCAAGGTGAGGGTTGGTTTGTTTAATTTCAGTAGAGAATTTTTATTAATTTGTATATTTTTAGTGTTGAGTATAAAACATTCAGTTGTTTTAAGAATTTCGTACCGTGTAATAATTGTGGTACTCCGGAGCACACGCCAATGCACTTTGCTCTCCGCCATTTGCAAAAGTTATTGGAGAGTGTTGCACAGATGACAACACAATCCAATGGTAATTTCCTTGATCAACAGAAGCTGATTCTTGTTGGCTTTAGTAAGGGTTGTGTAGTTCTCAACCAGTGTCTCTACGAGTTTCATTACTTGTCGACGCTCACGCCTGATGAACGCGCTTCTTCGGAGATTGTAACACGTATCAGCGACATGTATTGGTTGGATGGCGGACATGCAGGTGGTAAAAACACATGGATTACCAGTAGGCCCCTATTAGAAACACTTACTAGGCTAGGTAGTATTTATTTTATTAAATTGTACATTAGGAAATGAAATATTGTAATTTTTTAAGGTATCAACGTGCATATTCATGTTACACCCTATCAGATCCAAGATGGACGTCGTCCATGGATCCGCAAAGAGGAAAAACTCTTTGGTGACGTCCTCTCGAAACTTGGAGCGAACGTGCAGCGGCAGGTGCATTTTGAGGACATAATTCCTTCTTTAAATACGCACTTTGAATTGATTAAGGTGTTTTGTGCGGGACAGGAGATAGAAAATCGGTAAAGATTAATTTTATGGTTTATAGATCTCTTATATTAAGAGATTATATTAATTTATGCAATACTTTGGCAACGAAACGTTAATTTATTACTTATATTATATAGAATGTTATATTTTCATAGCATTTTGTCCATAACTCACAAACTAATCAATTGTACTTATAAAATAGTATTTTAATTTAATAGTTTAGTGATAATTTTAAATGTTTGAATTGTAACTTGATTAGTTTTTGATTTATTGGTGAAAAACTAAGAGATTTCTATTTCCATGTCACTCATCCTCATAGGTACATAGAACTGGACAAGGAGGCAAGTATCTCCCTAATTTCATCTGAAGTTTTCCTAAAAGTAATCATATTTTATTATATTTGTATATTTTTAAAGTGTTAATTATTTACGGTCTAGATGAGGTGAGATCTTTTTGTTTAAATATTCATCGGAACCATCACAGCAGTCGCAGACGCCGTCGTTGACTTTATTCGAGCTGATAATCTTCTTGTAATTCCTGTAAGTTGCCTGGGAAGTACAGAAAAAGGTCTTGCCAGGACAGGCGTTGGTTCCTGGCTCGTCCGTGCCGTCTGTGCAATCACAATAATTATCATTCACCAGTTCGTAGTCGATCAGTTCACGACTGAAGAGACATTGGAATTGATTGCGGCCGGTGCGCTGATAGAGTCGGATGTGGTACTTGTGCGTGCCGAGGACTTTCGTCGTCACCGGTTTGTTGCTATTGCTGTACACGGTAAGTTTATTGAATATCACCAGTTGGTAGACGATGTAGATGACGGAGACAATTGCCAGCGGCGTGAGGAAGTACTTGAGTTTCTTGCGCGGTCGCCACATGATAAGGAAAACAATGTTTCACGTCATCTTGCGTTGCGAAAATGTAAATTAAGGAAAAACATAACCATACAATCGCTGGATTCAAAACATTGTTGAATCGGTTGTGTATTATATACAACAAGTCTATGTATAGAGGTAAATATTGTCGTAGACAGGTTAACTTACATTGAGAATGTATTGCGGCGGTGGGGTCACCCCTACTATGGAATTATTGCAGGTCTATGTTCCGTCGTGCGCTGCGTAGTAGTGAGCACATGTTTTGTATGTCGGTCGGTTCTCGTGGCGATTTTCAGTTTTCTCGGGGTTATAAGTCGGTAGTTTAATTAATATCGGTCAGCACGGATAAACTTTAGCTTGATAGATGTATGCGACGTGTAATTAATGAGTTATCGCGCGTGGAAGTATGACTTAAGTTGGTTTTTCAATGTGCGCACGTGTTTTCAGTCGCCCGTCGGATATCTCCCGTCGATACGAAGAATTCTTACTGGATTTATATATTTTTGTGCATTTATTGAATAATTCAATCGTGGAAATATACCACGATTGTTTCCCGTATGGAATGAAGTCCGTAAAATTTATTCCGTACCAGTTTGGGAAGATTAAACATTCAAGTAAGTGTAACTTGTAACTTAAGTCACTTTCGTGAGTCACGTTGAACACATGTACTTAAATTTCATGTAACAGAATTTAATTTGTGTATGTACTATCTTGATTATTTGAGTTTGAATAAAATATAATTTAATAGTATATTTTGAAGCAGTTATCTATCAATGTTCCTATTGTCGTTTTCAGAATTAGTTTTAAAGATCAAATTTGATTACCTGTGTTTGAAATGCATATAAGTGATATATAAATGTTGTTATTTTTAAAAAGGTGACAAAAACAACAACATTTATACCTGAAACGAATAAAGTTTGATAAGTGAGCGTTGTGGCTCAGGTGGCATGTGCATATGCTAGCGTGCTGGAGGTTCATGGATCGAATCTCAGTTGTAGAAGGCAATTTTATTAAATAATAAGAAATTTACGAAATGTGGGTTGCATACCACAAAAATTCAAGATTCAAATGTTAGAAATAACTTGAAAAGCAGGGTACGATGAAGCAACCAACAGTAAAACTAAGTAGAAGATGGTGGAGGAGCAAATAGAGAGCAGCAGCAGCAGCAGGAGAGAAAGTATTGGAGAGAAGAAGAGAGAGTACAGGAAGAAATGAGAATAGGGGTGACAGAATTTTTAAATTTTTTGGCACGTGTCGTTATAAGACAGTCTACGGTCGATCTCCCAGAGCGCCGGAGGCTTCACTGCTTCAGTCCGTCCATTGCTCCCGGCCCATCCTACAGCTACGATGTCTCTGCGCTTCATCCCCGGAATTATCAGGCATATCAACAATTTTTATGGTGGGGGATCATCCCCAGAGAGAGGGAACTCCTTATAAGGACATCCTTTTAAGAACTTGTAAAAATATTTCTAATTTTTATGTCGCCTCACGAGAGGGGACACTTAAAAATATTCTTACAAGTTCTTACCTGTACCTGAATTGAAAGATGGAGTACACAAATCATACAGGATACCATAACAATTTTTATAGTGGGGATCATCCCCCAAGTGGGAGAACTCCTTGAGGACTTGTAGAGATATTTCTAAGTGCCGCCGCGCTCTCAGAGCCGACCATAACACTGAGAAATACAAGTTGTGACCTGTACCTGAAATGATAGAAGGAAGGGGTGCACAAGTCATAAGACAGAGCCATTGCCTTTAACATTTCTTTATTAACAAACTAAATACAATATAAGTTCATGACTTGTATGTTCAATACCTACAAAACACGTGGCGTCATTTTAAAACATGTTTATGACCTGCATAGCCACGCTACGCTAACGGCTGCAAAATTACAACAGATAACACTAGAAAATAGCAAATTGCGCCCTGCTTTCGTATGACATCAGTGGAAAATGATATACAGGGTGTTATCAAAAGAAAATCACCCCAAAACAATATAATTATGCTCATTTTTCGCCGAGCATTAAGAAAAATTTATATACAGGGTGATACAAAATCAAAATCAAAAGTGTATGTTTTATTACCTATTTTGACGTGATAACGTCTTTAAAATCGTTTTAGTCGGGTGACATGTTCAGAAACTTGTGTCACGAGGCCTCACGAGGCCGATCGCTATAACGAGAGAGAGACGGACCGATCTCCCGTCTCATCTCGAGCGCTGCCAGTCATTCCGTGAAACTTGTCACGCGGAATCCACACGAGCGGAGGCAGGCATAGCGTTCGAGTGAGTGGACCAATATTCCGTCTCTCTCACTCTAGCGGCATACAAACGAATGGAGATTTTCTTGTGCGGTTAAGATTTCGTTTAATGTTTAACAGTGAAACAAAATGTGAAGTGCAAGTGAAGTGTTACAACAATAGCAACAAAAAAAACTTATATCACCAATAAGACGTTATCACGTAAACATCTCGATCGTAAACCTACTTTACAAACAACTTAAATTTTTCTACTGTTTATCTAGGGAAGTGATAAGTACGTGAATAGAAACATAATAAATAATACAATTACTAATAATTATAAATTTATTAAACACATTTTAAAGAAATACTAAATTAAGATCTCTTAAACACACAAATTAGCACAGACAGAATTATGAATACAAAAGCAAAAAGAAGGCACGACAAAGTCCCGAATGAGAGCGAATGCGCAGCCGACGGAACGCGACAATATTCCAATACTTGTATTACAAAGGTTATTATATGCAACCATGTGACGACTATGCTATGTATTAAAGTGTTAACTAATTTTACTGATCGTTTTTCCTTATATGGTTGGAAATTGTAATAGAATATAGTTTTTATGTTACATACTTTTTTACGTTGTCGCAGATGAAATATTCCATACGATGCACAAATGATGTTTATTCAAATTAATAATTAAATGGATACACGAAACAAGCCTGAGTATTTCTTAGCCGACGGAAGATATCCGACGGCCGACGGAAAACACGTGGTGCGTACGTTGTAAAACAACGACATTCTTGGTTCCACGCGCGATAACTCATTAACTATAGGCCGCACTTGTCTGTTAATTCTAAATCTTATATCTGGTGACTGATTATAATACAAGTAACGACTTAAAATCACAAGAAACGCTACAAGTCGCCATGAAGACCGACGCGCAAGTAAACGCGTGCACACTACGCCGCAGCGCACGATCGACTAAGTAAGAAATGGCGCAAACACTGCTGAGCGCATTGGATGCGCTGCGACGCAATAAAAACAAGTTGTTTGTGCACTAACACCGATAAGAGCCAAGAGTGCGAAATACGAGTATAAACTATTCATGTTATGGATACAGTTCAATACAATGGAAAGATTTTATATTCTGAACGTACTTTTTTATTCACATAAACAATGTACTCAACAATCCGGAATTGAATGAAGTCTATATGAAGAGGCAGTTTAGGAGATAATCGCAATTGAAAAATCTGGGAACAACAAGGCAAATCTCTTATATTAACTCTTTTAACAACTATTATTGAACTTTTACTTCACGTAATTAATATATTTCATTATCATTAGTACAAGTGTGTATGCACACAACTTTTGATATAACTCGCGTTACGGAATTTTCTCGCCATAAATTTGGATACTGGGAGATGCGGAATTAAATTCTGCATTTGGGAAAATTATTTCAATCTAATTTTGACACCGCGTTCGCGTGTTATAGCATTAAAACTACAATTCCTAGCGCAACGAGTACAAGTGCGTATGCACACAACTTTCGATATAACTCGCGTTACGGAATTTTCTCGCCATATATTTGGATACTGGGAGATGCGGAATTAAATTCTGCATTTGGGAAAATTATTTCAATCTAATTTTGACACCGCGTTCGCGTGTTATAGCATTAAAACTACAATTCCTAGCGCGACGAGTACAAGTGCGTATGCACACAACTTTCGATATAACTCGCGTTACGGAATTTTCTCGCCATATATTTGGATACTGGGAGATGCGGAATTAAATTCTGCATTTGGGAAAATTATTTCAATCTAATTTTGACACCGCGTTCGCGTGTTATAGCATTAAAACTACAATTCCTAGCGCAACGAGTACAAGTGCGTATGCACACAACTTTCGATATAACTCGCGTTACGGAATTTTCTCGCCATATATTTAAATACTGGGAGATGCGGAATTAAATTCTGCATTTGGGACAATTATTTCAATCTAATTTTGACACCGCGTTCGCGTGTTATAGCATTAAAACTACAATTCCTAGCCCAACGAGTACAAGTGCGTATGCACACAACTTTCGATATAACTCGCGTTACGGAATTTTCCCGCAATATATTTAAATACTGGGTGATGCGGAATTAAATTCTGCATTTGGGACAATTATTTCAATCTAATTTTGACACCGCGTTCGCGTGTTATAGCATTAAAACTACAATTCCTAGCCCAACGAGTACAAGTGCGTATGCACACAACCTTCGATATAACTCGCGTTACGGAATTTTCTCGCAATATATTTAAATATTGGGAGATGCGGAATTAAATTCTGCATTTGGGAAAATTATTTCAATCTAATTTTGACACCGCGTTCGCGTGTTATAGCATTAAAACTACAATTCCTAGCGCAACGAGTACAAGTGCGTATGCACACAACTTTCGATATAACTCGCGTTACGGAATTTTCTCGCAATATATTTAAATATTGGGAGATGCGGAATTAAATTCTGCATTTGGGAAAATTAAATCTAATTTTGATACCGCGTTCGCGTGTTATAACATTAAAACTACAACGTACACACAACTTTCGATATAACTCGCGTTACGGAATTTTCCCGCAATATATTTAAATATTGGGAGATGCGGAATTAAATTCTGCATTTGGGAAAATTATTTCAATCTAATTTTGACACCGCGTTCGCGTGTTATAGCCTTAAAACTACAATTCCTAGCGCAACGAGTACAAGTGCGTATGCACACAACTTTCGATATAACTCGCGTTACGGAATTTTCTCGCAATATATTTAAATATTGGGAGATGCGGAATTAAATTCTGCATTTGGGAAAATTATTTCAATCTAATTTTGACACCGCGTTCGCGTGTTATAGCATTAAAACTACAATTCCTAGCGCAACGAGTACAAGTGCGTATGCACACAACTTTCGATATAACTCGCGTTACGGAATTTTCTCGCCATATATTTGAATACAGGGAGATGCGGAATTAAATTCTGCATTTGGGAAAATTATTTCGATCTAATTTTGATACCGCGTTCGCGGGTTATAACATTAAAACTACAATTCCAAGCGCAACGAGTACTAGTGCGTATACTCGTACACACAACTTTCGATATAACTCGCGTTACGGAATTTTCTCGCCATATATTTGAATACAGGGAGATGCGGAATTAAATTCTGCATTTGGGACAATTATTTCAATCTAATTTTGACACCGCGTTCGCGTGTTATAGCCTTAAAACTACAATTCCTAGCGCAACGAGTACAAGTGCGTATGCACACAACTTTCGATATAACTCGCGTTACGGAATTTTCTCGCAATATATTTAAATATTGGGAGATGCGGAATTAAATTCTGCATTTGGGACAATTATTTCAATCTAATTTTGACACCGCGTTCGCGTGTTATAGCCTTAAAACTACTATTCTTAGCGCAACGAGTACAAGTGCGTATGCACACAACTTTCGATATAACTCGCGTTACGGAATTTTCTCGCCATATATTTGGATACTGGGAGATGCGGAATTAAATTCTGCATTTGGGAAAATTATTTCAATCTAATTTTGACACCGCGTTCGCGTGTTATAGCATTAAAACTACAATTCCTAGCGCGACGAGTACAAGTGCGTATGCACACAACTTTCGATATAACTCGCGTTACGGAATTTTCTCGCCATATATTTAAATACTGGGAGATGCGGAATTAAATTCTGCATTTGGGACAATTATTTCAATCTAATTTTGACACCGCGTTCGCGTGTTATAGCATTAAAATTATAATTCCTAGCGCAACGAGGAGGTGTTATACCGGCAAAACAACTACTACTTGCACAACGATCACGCACCGACACAAATTACTATGCAAATATTTACGGTACCCCGTTTGCAATCAATGTCGAGAAAACATGAAAGCAAAAATATAATGACATTCCTACCAGGATTACTCTTCACTGGTCCTGATGACATCATGCTTCTATACCTAAAACAGAAAAGAATTCATATTAGAACATTTCATATAAATGCAAAGAATGTTATCAATTCGTGCATCAAAACACGATGCTTGTTGTCGAAATGTGTATGCACGATGCATTCCACACGGCGAACGCGATAAGAACATACTAGTTGTAAACAAACACCGATAAGAGTCTATAGTCAAGAGATTGAACACAATAAGCTATATAAGCAATAAGTATGTAAATCGCCACAAGTTAGAAATGCTTAAAAGCTAATTAGAATTCATTAGACGACACACGTCAAAGGTAAACTATATTTGTTTACCAAATATTTATTATAACAACAGCAATTCTTACCCGTCGAAAGATGGCCGACGTCATCTCATGGCAGGTAAGTAAATAATTCAGGTAACACACACCGAACACACGCGACACATGCGCTCACACCGACCGCGCTAAGCCTACTAAAGGTGAGGTGTCACATGCGCGGTGATATCAGTGACGATCCCCACCATCCCCACCAACCTTGTGAACAAAACTGGTATGTACAATAAATGCAACACAACGCAAGCACCACTAGCATTGTCACATGTGCCTATTGAATTTATATCGCTACTAGCGGCAGTACTAATTAAATTTGATAATACAATTCCATAGAAATTAAATGCGGATGTTGCGCCCTGCCATGTTGACTAAAAACACTTATAATAATAATATTTATTTAATTATTACACATAAAAATGGTGTTTTGCTTACTTTATAAATATTCATAACACATTAATTAAAACACGGTAAAAATAAAACAAAGAACATGAAAATAAAAATAAGAGACGAAAGAAAAGTGTGTACTGGCACGAGAAATTGTCAAAAAAAGTAAGAACCGGAAGTTTTTAATAAGTAAACGCTAAAACAAATAAATTATTAGTTATTCTGGTTGTTGTTATTGTTTCGTGGCCGGTTGTTCTGTTGATTGCCCTTGTTCGGCACAGCAATAGCGCCCGGCGGCAGATTGAAATTTTGTCCATCGCCACCGCCGAGATTATTATTATTGCCGCCTCCATTCTTGGGCCGTTGGGGCAGGTTGGGCACATTTTCTTCTTCGTCGTCTAACGCTAACTGGGGCGCAATGGTCGAAGGGACGTCGCAGTCTTCTGTAGGTGGGACAACACAACGCAGGGAACGTCTGTCAAAAACAAGCATCGCTGGGCATCTCTGAAGACGTGGATAACCACCTTGACACTGCCAGTAACGGTTGCAGGATTTTCCCAGAGGGACGTTACCATTGGCGTCATCATTACACAAAGCTAAATAAACAAAAAAAAATTAAAAAATCAACTCGTTAGTTAGTTAAAATATTAGGAAAAAAAACCTAAAATAACTTACGATGTTTTTGACATCCTTCTACATTCTCGGGCCAGTCACAGGAGTGCGAGCGTTCGTTGTACAACAATCCACCGATACACAATTGTTCGGTGGCGGTACCATTCCAGCACGTCCAGTAACGCGTGCAGGAAGTTTCGTGTCCGAAAATACCGTACAACCAGTCGCAGTGTTCCGTTCCTATTGGCGCATCTATAAAACAAAATTTTTAACTTTTAAGCCACGCCCACGACTATAAATTAATTAACAGAGCAAAAACTTACTAGCTTGTTGTTTATTGTCGCAATAGTTTGACCGCCACGGATAGTCACAACCCTCAGTGACGCCGCGATTCTTCCCGGCGAAAACCAACCCATTCGGGCAGTCGTACAATTCAGCCTGCCCATTTACGCACTCCCAGTAGCGGTCACAATAGGTGGCGTCACCTACGACTCGTGATTTTGTCTGGCAGGGATCCTCCTGATTAGATTTTGATTGTTGCGCACTCGCTGCTCCTAAAAAATCAGAAAAACAACTTAAAATCAAGAAGATCATCAATTTTAAAAGTGTTTTCAAGTATTTAAGTATGTTTAAGCCCCGCCCACACACCGAGATGCTTATGTAATTGCATAAACGCGCAAGTATCTTGACCGCACCTATAAAATACCGAGTGTTACAAAAAAACAATGAAAAGATAAAAAACAAAACCAAAATAATTAATAATTCATATCACAATTGAATAAAAAACGTGTGAGTTATACAAACGCCATGTTTATGAAACACATCACGTTGCGCATGCAGACATTTGTCGAAAGTTCACGGTCATGAGAGAATTTAAATTGAATCCATAGTTGAATACCGTTACGAATAATCGCGAAACGAATTGAAGTTAAATAAACACAACGAATTGCAACTGTGCGCAATAAGACTTTCTCTCGAATGGCACAAGAATAGACATTTTCACACACACACACAATATACAGTGTGTCACATTGTTGTATTCATCCTAATCATCTTGGGAATGATTTCAATGTCAATTTTTATTCATCAAACAAACAAACAAACAAAACACAAAATAAAAATTGTTTTTCTCACGCGGTGAATGTAGATTCTAACCTCAAGGCCGAAGATGCAATCAATTAGCTTCAAAAAACATGCAATTATTGATTTCGGACGTGTTGAGCAATATAATAAATAGTTGAGACGGTTCGGAGTGGTTTCGACATTTGCGCGTATTTTATCTGCCGTGAATAAATTAGAGCAGCAGACATTCCACGAAGCGGAGAACGCTCACTGATGCAATTCGCGTTTCGCGATCATCGATTAAGAAAACGCAGAAAAAAACACACAACATTTGAAGGTTGAACATAAGTTATAAATCTGATATAGATATTGTATCCATCTATGGATAGATATGGATGGAGATAATAAAATAAGTGAGAGTTTTCGGTTTCGGTCGGCGGGCGCACTTTCTCTGTGAGATGAAGACGCAGCATTCGCAGTGAGCGCGCGCGCTTTCTACTTACAAACACACAAACTCACCCGAAATCACTATTAATGCCTTCTATCAACTCTAAACGCAGTTTTATTACCTTGAGAGCAAGGAAAAAATCACTCCTTGTTAAATTATTAACTATTATGTTAACCTCGACTCGATTTTCCGAGCTTTAATTGCGTGTAATTAATGTTCTAACTTGATGTGACATTTTTTATGGTGATGATTTACGAGATGTTAGATAATAAACATGGTTACGCGATGATGTGATTGAGAAATCGTAAGATGCGACATGTTATTATTAGATTATGTAAGATGAACTGTCATCCGAAGGTGTTTTGCACCGCGAAAATTTGCATTTCAATTATGAAAGTGATGAAATGATTATTACCAAGGTAATAAATACATGCGTTTTTTATCTAGGCGGAAATTTGTGCGTCTGTTGAAGTCGTTTCGTGTTATATAACCGGCTGAATTCTGTTACGTGTCGAACTTTCTTGCCCGCCCGAAGAGAAAGACATTTTATTGATAAGCGCGCGCGCGCGCGCGGCCGAAAGAAGAAAGTGTTATGAAAGAGTAAAAGTACGATTTGAATACATATGCGTATTTACCGATAACTAGCAGGAGTCCAAGGCACAAGTCACTTTTGTACATCGTGTTGCGGCTGATCTGGCGGGTCGGTATGAATTTGTGTGGTCACTTCCGCTCGTGGACTCGTCTCTCCACCGCTCGAATGACTTTCTTTGGTTGGCGGCTCCGCTGGGTGGCGAGGTGTGCGTTATGTCTTCGTCGTCGGGCGGTCGGCAGCGGACTGGCCGATGGAAAGCGCACCGTCGTGCTTTTGACGATGTACGCCCGCTGAAGATTCAATTCCACCCAAGCCAACCGCCAACCAAGCGAGCAAGGCATGAAGCAGTGGACGCGTTGTATATTAATATTAATTTTAATATACAATTTAAGTAAAGTAAAGGTAAGGTAAACGAGGTAGGTATAGTTATATTTATTATTATTTTTTTACTCTTGATGATGTTGTTTGGTTTGTGATGTGATTCAGGTCACATTTAATCGTAAATCACAAAATAAATGATATTGTGGGTTTTATTGTTGTGTGTGTGTGTCGTTACACTTATTTTTGTTGTTTGCGGTTTCGGCAGCAAGTTCAAGTGCAGAACGCGTCCGTGACGAATGACAAATGCGCGCAATGAATATAAATTTCGACTTTTCTAAAATCAACGATCGAAAACAACCGAATTTCTAATTTTAATCAATTTTTAAGTAATTTCTTCAAAGTTTTACTTGATGAAAGTCAAGATTATATTTATATATTAATTGTTTTGTTTTATTGCTCATGAAAAGATGTAAAGCCTGTTTTTCCAACGGCAAAACGCAAGTTGCAGCACAAGCGTTGATTTTATTTAGCTATAAAATTAAAGTAAAGTTTCGCATGCAATAACTTTTGATGTAAAAATCGCAGGATGATGAATTATACGTCATTTGATAGATAATTTAAAGGAGTATCATGGTGCATAATTTGAAATGAATTTTATTATCCTGAATTAAGTTACAAGGAAAAAACTATACGTTTACAGATTAAACAATTAAAAAATGATTTTTTAGTTAAAACTCAAATAAAAGCTCCAAAAAAGTTGATATTTAAACCAATTTATATATGAATGCATAGACAATTTAATATTTTATAAATTTTTAATTAAATCAACTAGATTTTATGCTTAATACTCGTTTTATCAGTAAATTACTGATCTAAAACAAGGAAATTTCTAATTCTAATCAATTTTTAACAAATTTCATCAAATTTTACCCGATGAAAGTCAACAAATTACATTCATAAACCAATATTAAATAATTGCAAATCCTCTGAGCGTTAAAACCTTTGAGCGCATCGCGTTACGACTAAATACGTAATAATTTACAATAATTAATGTGTAATAGTGTAGAAGCAATATAGAAAAAAAACCGAACGCTAAACGCACTACGCTTCATCTTGCGTTATAAAACACGTAAATAAAGGTGCGTGCTCATATCATCATCTGTTAGATTAATAAAAACCGCGCACAAACGTGACTTTCTCTTATTCGACCAGTGATCGACTTAAATTCGTATCGAAATTCTTGCAACACCTTCTATAATTTATTTCCACCGATCCTAAACGAATATTATCCAAATGATTTCTAATTGTATGCAAGCCAACGCCCCTCGTTAAATAATAATTGTTTGCAATTACGATGAGAATCATTATTAAACGATTAAATAATTCCGCAGCGTGTTTAACGCTTGCCTGCGCCGAATTAATTAATTAATGCACTTTTAAGTGCACGCAGCGCGGTCAACAACTCGCGAAAACACACAACAATAACAATAACAACAAATGAAAGCTGTGCACGCTTCGGAAATCTGCTAAAACTGTTCATTAACACGTTCAAAATGTTAAATTGCTAACACAATGTATTTATTTATGTGTTGAACAGAGTTTCGTTTGTTTCCAGTGTGTTTTTCGCACAAAATGACAAAAACCAGCGTCGAGCAATAGATTTATGGTTAAATTGTTGCTGGTTTCAACATTTTTACCTAGATAATTAATTAAAAACGTTGCGTTACGCGTGTCTTTGCATCGAAATCGCGACTCTTGTAACCATGGCAACACAACAGAAACTAACAAAAGATTCCATCGACAATAAAACAAGCGAATTCCAAGTGAATTCGTCATGGGAAACGCTTGCAAAGGACATGCGAATCATTTTCAATGCATATTCACAACAACGGCGACAACAAGAATGACAACTATTACGCTAATCACCATCGTTGAGAATTAATAAATATGTTAGCAGCGGTTGCTCAATAATATTGCGCAAAAGGTACACCGAGCGCCATCTCGCGAATCACGCACGAATTACAAAAAGTTACTTGGCTAACCTTAACTTAATCACAAAATTACATAAATAACGATTAAAACCGATTAAAATGTGCGTAGAAAGTCTAATTAGTGACCCAGACCAAGGGTATTATCACTATGAGTAATAAATCGTATGGACAAAGTGCAAATGGTGCATTATTCACTTCAAAATTGAAGTTTTAATTGTACAAAATAGAAATGGCTCGACTATTGAATGAAAAAGTCTTCAAAGCAATCAAAGATTGCCACATAACACTGCGGTAATTGTTAATAAACAAACTAGAAGTTAAATAATATAATAATTTTGATTTTAGACCTGATGCACACCCTGGAACATGGCTAAGTTTACTTTTACCAGCTGCAATTATAATATCAGTGATAAAACACCCGAAAGAATGCTCAGAAGTTTACAAACTAACTGCTATACTTGCCATTGGATTACTGCTTACATCAATTATATTTATTATTCAATGCGTAAGAGAAAAAGATATCAGAAAAGTGACTGGATTGCATTGTGTACCTGGAGCTGTCACAGGATTCATTTATTATGCTATTATTGAAAAAGGTATGCATAATACCGGCCTAAACATAATAAAATACTAATTATTTTCTTCTGTAGGATTCGTGTTTGCATTTACAAGTGGCTTCCTCTCCGGCATAGGCTATTATCAATTGTTTTTGTTTCTCATGAGAAGATGCAAAGCGTGTTTCTCTGTCGGCGAGGCGCAACTTGCCGCACAAGCGTTGATTTTATTCCTGTACGGCGCCACAGTGACGATTTACAAGAGTTTATTCACTGTGCCATACACTAATATGGATATTGCAACGTTAACTATAAGTGTAAGCCATAAAAACACAAAAATAAATTAATTATTTAATTATTTTTGAATTTAATAGGTGGGATTGCTCAGCATTGGATTTCTGTGTATGTTATGTTATCTATTTCCACTCCTGAGGACTGTTACTATGTTCTATGTAACATTTGTATGCATTTGTTTATTTGGAATTATTATTCCGCTATGGATGTTGACACGGATCAATCCGTTATGGTGGATATTCACGTTTTTGTTGAAAAGTATCGGCACCGTAAGTGAAAATCAAAAAAATTATAAAAACATACG
This sequence comes from Dalotia coriaria, assembly GCF_025399875.1. Taxonomy (NCBI): domain Eukaryota; kingdom Metazoa; phylum Arthropoda; class Insecta; order Coleoptera; family Staphylinidae; genus Dalotia; species Dalotia coriaria. The sequence goes on along the minus strand of NW_027045452.1, from coordinate 10,043,043 downwards.
AAAAAAATTAATTTTTTAAATGAATTTTAGATAAAATTGACGTTTTACTGGATATTATGCTCGATACTCGCTGTGATAGCGATAAACCAAAGATCAGCGGATGAAACGAAAGCATCTACGACTGTTCGGAAAGTGTTTCACCTTCTGGCAGTCGCTGTGTTCCTTCCTGGACTGCTTTATGAATGCACTTTATTATATTTAGCAAGTGCTGTTGTTTTCGGTATATTTGCATTCTTAGAAGTAAGTTTTACGTTAAATTTATATAAAAAAACAAGAATTTTAATTATTATTCTCTTCTCTATTGCAGTTAATGAGAATATTAAAAATTCCACCGATTGGCGAAGCTCTCAACTCGGCATTTTCCGTATTCTCCGACGAAAAAGACACTTTCATCGCGCTGTCACCTTTATATCTCCTCGTGGGGATATCGTTACCAATGTGGCTGCATCCAGCGCCTTGTGACATTGCAGACTCATGCGGTTTCTATCTATTACCACTAGCTAGTGGTATCATAACGATTGGCATCGGTGACGCGGCTGCTAGTGGCGTTGGTTCAATTTTCGGTATGCACAAATGGCCCGGAACGAAAAAATCCGTCGAGGGAACAATCGCATGCGTCGCCACGCAACTATGCGCCGTTTTTATTCTGCTATACTTAGGATTGATAGCACGCGGACATTTATTACTCATTAAAGCGGCGATTGCCGCCATTGTTACCTCTCTAATCGAAGCAAAAACAACGCAGGTGGATAATCACACACTGCCCTTGATTATGTACATTATCGTTACGCTATAGCTATTATTTAAATGGACTGAATTTTATTATTAATAAACAAATACTGTTGATTTGTTGCATGCACTGGGAATATTTCAATTAAAAATTAAATGCAATTGTTGAAAATGATATTAAAGTCAGTTATGTGAATTTTTCTCCGCAGCGCCCTCTTACGAATAACATGTGTACAATTTTTTATTTATGTAATAATGCCAGGATTGATTTATGTTTGCGCATGCTCATATTTCGAGATAAGTATGTATGTACTCGTATGTAATTTTAATGCTCGGAGCGCGTTTCAAGTTTATTTGCCTACAAATGCCTCTGATAAGAGTACTAACATTCACATAAATATTTGATTTAATTTCCAGTCGGTGTATATCCGCGTAGCAAGAAGCAATACTAAAATTCTAAGCTAAAAATGTTGAGTTTCAGAAAGACACTTGATAAATGCCGCCATTTTGTGCGTAAATGTGCAAATTATAAATATTCAACTGTTTCGGGTGTTTCCATGACACCGAAGCCCAATTCTAATCCGGAGGTTATATACACAGGCGTGAGTCTTATAAAAATTAATGTTTTTTTAGTGTTTTTGATCTAAAAATTATGTTTTTCAGATTTTTTATAATAATGAATGGCATAAGAGTAAATCCGGCGCGACATTTGAAACAATCAACCCGAGCACTGGTAAAATAATCACCAACATACAAAAATCAAGCGCGGAGGATGTTAATATGGCGGTACAAGCGGCTAGCGAGGCTTTTAGGTTAGGATCACCATGGCGCACAATGGACGCATCGGAAAGAGGTTATTTACTACAAAAATTAGCGGATTTAATGGCTAGGGATGCAGATTATATCGCGGTAAACTAAATTTTAAACATTTTAAACTTCCTAACACTAATTTTACCTCTTCTATTAAAGAGTTTAGAAAGTTTAGACAATGGTAAACCTTTCATGTTTGCCCATCATGTGGATCTCCTAAGCTCCGTTAAAATTTTCCGCTTTTTCGCGGGTTTCGCCGATAAAAACTTCGGATCAACCACACCAATCGACGGTAACTACATAGCACAAACCCGGCATGAACCCGTCGGCGTCTGCGGGCAAATAATCCCCTGGAATTTCCCGATGTTAATGTTTGCAATGAAAGTGGCACCCGCATTAGCCACTGGTAACACTGTCGTTGTGAAACCAGCTGAGCAAACACCCCTGACCGCATTATACTTAGCACAACTAACAAAAGAAGCAGGTTTTCCACCCGGAGTAGTAAATATAGTGCCTGGTTATGGTGACGCAGGCGAAGCGATTGTAAAACATCAAAAAGTCGACAAGTTAGCATTCACAGGCTCAACAGAAGTAGGATTAAAGATACAGCAACTATCCGGAGTTGGAAATTTAAAGCGTACTACTTTGGAACTCGGCGGAAAGTCGCCGAATATTATCCTGGCGGATGTGGATGTCCCACAGGCAGTGGAGCATGCGCATCAGGCGTTGTTCTTCAACGCTGGGCAAGTATGCACGGCAGGATCACGGACGTTTATTGAAGAGAAAATTTATGATGAGTTTGTTGAGCGGTCCGTCGGACGAGCGAAGCAACGCGTTGTAGGCAATCCGTTTGATGTTAATACCGAGCAAGGTCCGCAGGTTGACGAGAAACAAATGAAGAAGATTTTGGGGATGATTGAGAGCGGGGTTAAAGATGGCGCGCAATTGGGTACCGGCGGGCAGAGATTCGGCGATGAGGGGTACTTTATTCAACCGACGGTGTTTTATAATGTTAAAGATGAGCATAAAATTGCACGCGAAGAGGTAACATGATATAAAATTTAATTATTTTTATAATTATTTTGTTTTTTTGTAGATTTTTGGTCCGGTACAACAACTAATCAAGTTCAAAAACCTGGATGAGATTATAGAAAGAGCTAATAATACGAATTATGGTCTAGCAGCTGCGGTGTTCTCGAAAGATGTTGATAAAATCAATTATTTGGTGCAGGGATTACGCGCCGGTACGGTTTGGGTGAATTGTTATAATATTGTCGGGGCACAAGCACCATTTGGAGGGTTTAAAGACTCCGGGCACGGCAGGGAAAATGGCGAGTATGGACTCAGACAATACACGGAAGTTAAAAGTGTTATTACCGCTGTACCGCAGAAAAACTCGTAATAAAAATCAAAATTTTCTAAATACCTGGAAGCCATCTTTAATCCTATGTGAAAATTCCATCACTACACTCACGATATGAATTTTAATTGTTAATCACTATTTGTTTGTATTTAAACAATGATAAAATGCACGCGACGGATTGCATTCACGCACGTTTGCACTAAACTAACAAAACAACGTGCGCGACAAGTCTCAACAAGTCTAAACACCGGATTTAATCGCAACAAGTGCATCGCAGCGCACTCTCCTCTCAAACTAGACAGTTATTCGATTTGATTTAATATTTCAAGGTGATGCACGCTCGACGAATAAATAAAACGAATAAGATTCAAGTTTGTGTCTCTTTAACTTACAATTCATGTCGATATCTCACGTTGCACTGATACCTCGTGTTGTTATCGTATAAAAGAAGAGAGTAAAAGTAAACAAACAAGCGATGCGCCGCACGCTGTGGCGTGATCTCACACGGACACGATGTGCACTCACTGACACACACAAGAAGTTTGCGCGCAATTTTAATTCTTGTAAAGTAAAGTAAATCGCAGCGCCATCTGGCGTTAAACTATGAAGTTATAAATATAAACACCACGCGCTTATGTTATCGTAGTTTTAAATCCATTTCTTCGTTTAATTAAATATGTTTCGCGCTATTATTTGTTTATAGAATTAATTGAAACATAGTAAATAAAAAAAATGTAATTTTTGCCGTTTTATATTATTAATAATCTACTTATTCGATTAAATTACTACTGTTTGTGTTTAAAATCAAATTTTCGAATAAAAGAATCGAGAAAGATTCGTGAATATTTATAAAATGTAACTTTGTGTCTTTACTACAAGAAATTCAACGTGAAATCTTGTGCTGCACATGATAATCTGGTTATCAGAAGACAAAAAACCAAAACAAACAAGCGATTCGCACCGCGTTGTGGCGTGATCTTACACGGACACGATGCACACTCACTACTACCAACCAATCAACTCCTCACGGAATTAAACTTCAGAAAAGTGCATCGCAGCGCCATCTGCACGCAAACCACTTACACTTACACTCAAATTTGAATGTTTCTAACACTTTCATGTATATTTTTCAAGAAATTTAGTTTATTCATGATTGTATATACATATATCGTAAATATATCGTGTGTATCACAGAAACATTAAAGATGTCCTCTTCGTTTATACATTTGTAAGTAAGTAAGTTTAGTTTTACGCTTAGTTTATATTTGTGTGTGTTTGCTTCCGGTTCGTTCTTCATTCCAGAAACAAGAAGTGTTAATACTTTCCATATACGCATACTCTTCACAAGTAATGTGTGGTTGTGTGGTTTGTTTTCATTTGGCACATCGAATATTAATAGAATAAGAAACTATCCAAAGGCTACGAAAAGACAGATCACAGTTTTTGAGAAACAATCGTCCACAATCGCACCTCTTAATCATCGAATATTATTTACAACATTTTAAATACTTTTCCATCTTTGTAAAGTCGTTAATATAATAATATAACCAACGAGATAAAACAAACGAAAAATAGAGCATCTCTTCATGTTTTACACATTTGGTTTTTGGTTTGGTTTGTAAAAGTAGATCATTAGAAATAGAAGTATTTCGGTCCCTTCGTTCGGGAATAAATGTTTCACTGCTTTGTTTGGCACTGAGATAGAGATAGAGAGAGGAAACTGTTAACTACCTATGCGTATTCGAAAATAATCCGCCTCACTTTCCAGTGTAATAATACCGTAGAAAAAATGATTGTATCTGTTGAGTGAGTGTTGTGTTCCGTTGGCTGTGATTACATTTAGCACATTTAGATGAGTTTTAATGTTTATGTACAATATCTATGACATCGCATGCCAATTGGGCAAGAGCTGACCCACTCTCATCGATGAATGTCGACTGAGGTTGTAGTAAACCGTCTCACCACCGGCCAAGATGGCGCCCCAGATACCAAACGTGCCATAATCAAATATGGAATGATTACAGGCGGCTAAAATGGCCAAATCCAGCGCTGGTGTGTTTGGCAACGCACGACTCGGAACATAAACATTCCGCATACCTCCGAATTTCCTCTGACACCATCTTGGATCATCCGAAATCACCACGAACAGCACTTCCCTTCCATGAAACTTTTTCTTGTAGTAATTCATCGCGGTTATATAAAACTGCGGCTCCGCAGGCGGGACGCCATGTTTCCTCCATAGATAGCCGATATAATCAGTCCTCCTGATGTGCACACCAACAAAAACAAAAGAGAATGCATTACCTTTGGATTTAATACCTTCCACAGCCGCGCGCAGCACTTGCTGACTCTTCACCCGCCATTTTCGCCGAAATGTAAACTCGGAGACAATGTCATGCACCCATGTGAGGACCACATCCGGTTGGATTGAGTACCGTGGCAGTACAACACTTTGATTGTTGTAATTCCATGCCTCCAGTGATCGTACAAACCTGCCTAAGTCCAGTGGACAATGCGCAATGTCCTCGAAACTCGGAATGCTTAAACTTTCGAAAATCTGTTCCAATTTCACTTGGATACATCTTGGAATGTATGCTTCCAGTCCAGTTCTGCGTGCTACAGCCCACACGCTTGCATACTCCCACATTTGATTCCCCAATCGCCCACCTTGGACAATTGTAACAATGGCACCTCTTGGACAATTCGTGGATCCTTGCGTTGTGGTCTGCCAGGGGCGTCTATGGCGTAGATTCGCCATGCACAGGGACTGCTCGAAATCGAAGTACGTCTTCGTGGCGAAGCGTTTGGCGTCGGCATCGTACAGCGGGAAGAGGAACACGTGCACGAAGCTGATCACGCACAGCGCTAGGATGGTCGCCACGAAGAGCAGATTCTGATGCGGATTGATCATCTTTCATCTCTGCCGGTGCTTGGCTCTCGTACCATTTTTTCGCTTTTCTTCCGGTAACATTCTCGTCGTGATTGCAATCCCAGATGAAAACTTAAATTTTACCAAGTTTTTGTTTGCTTGTCTCTTTATCTAGTTGTATTTTATGAAAGCGCGTCTTAAGCATTATTTGCTGTGTCGAATTCTTGTTAGCGTTGGGTTTTTCTTTACGTTTGCACTACAATACTGGTTGTAAAAACGAAAAATCGTGCGAATATCGGTGCCTACAGGTAGCGCAGCCGGCTCTACATCTTGTCGGTGACTGCGAGCGGCGGATCCCGCCGCTTTGCCGCCGCCACCACAGCCTGGGACGCGCATGCTGAGCGCCGACGCTATCGATTTCTATCTCGCGTCGCTCGGCTTCATCATCCCAGCACACACATTTAGTTTTCATCGCATCACAACATGAAACAAAAATCAAATAAAACTATTTCCGAAAAACTTAAAGAACAAAACAAAGAAATACGCATTGAATGTGAATGTAATTAATGGCGCCGAGAAACCTTACGTTGTGTGTAAATAATTCACGCGTAATTGATCCCTTGGCAATCATTACTTTCCGCTATTCCGGCCATCAACACGTAGTATCCACATCCACCTGCCCCACTTTTCAAAGTTTCATATTTCATTGCTTCCTGTCTTCCTCTATTGCATGCCGTTAATTAATTAACTGAATTCCCATACAATTCAATTAGAAAAGTTGATTTTTGTTGAAAATTCCGGATGGTATTTATAACTACAAGGGCGTAACGACGTCGTCACATGATTAATGACGTCAATGGAAAGCTGCGAGCCGAACCACGTACATAATTCATGACTTAATGCGAGCATTTTCTCCCCCGGAATGCATTATTAGGACACACGCAGGATACGCGCGGTTTTTCTCATCAAGCAGTAGAAGTACGAAACAAAATATTTAATATTTTCCACGTTCTGCATCGCTCCTCGCATAAAAACATACATTATATTATATAATAACCATCAAATAATGTATTCGTTTGACTACCTACTTCTTTCTTCCTCTTCGACTTTTCATGTTTCATGCACACATTTCGAGCATTCATTCAATTTCAATTTGCATTGCATTCGTACCGGAATCAGGATTTGTTTCTAACTGCTATATCACCGCACAGTATTTCCATTTAGTCATTATTATCTACAGCATCACACAATGAAAACAAACGCGATGCTTGTTTTTCTCTCCTTCATCAGAAAATGGAAATATATAATTGTCCGCGTGCGATGATAAGTATCGAGATGATCAAGTATGTACATAAGTAAAAAAAGGGACAAACACAAGAATGTCGCGCGCGCCGCCGCTCCACAGGTAATTCAAACGGAGGGGCGGCGGCGCGCTCATCCAACACCCTAGCACGTCATGAGAATAAATGGTATGCGCGCGCAGTGATGGGTGAGGATGATTTTCATCGAATTGTTTTTTGGTTGCGTTTTTCGTAGCGGAGAATTTTACGAATTTTAGGTTTTCGAATGGTGATCAAGTTTAATTCTTCTCTTCTTTCTTCTCCTGTTTGTCACTGGAGGCGGCGTCTTGCTGTTGGTTGGCTTGATTGCTTCCCTCACGTTCAGCAGCCATCTTTAATAAGAAAAAATGTTAGGATTTGAGGTTATAAAGAGGAAATTTGATTACTTTTTTGTATGCCATCTCGAAGAGTTTCAAAGAAGACTGTTGGAGTGTGCTGGTGGTTTTGCGGATTTCCTCCGGGTCCATCTCGTCCTTCTTGGCGAGCATTTCGCGTACTTTACCGATTTCCTCCTTGAGTTTCTCGCATTCGTCCTTGGGCAGCTGATCCTTGTACTCTTCCATTTTGGTTTCAGTATCGTGGACGATACCTTCCGCCTGATTGACAGCCTCAACACGATCCTTCTTTACCTTATCAGCCTGTGCGTATTGCTCGGCATTCTTAACCATATTCTCAATTTCGTCCTTGCTCAGACCACCAGAAGACTGGATAACAACTATAAAACATTTTAAAATTAATTCATGATAAGTTTACATAAAATAAAACACAAATTACTTTGTTGTTCCTTTCCTGTGCCCTTATCCCTAGCAGAAACATGCACAATACCATTCGCATCGATATCAAAAGTGACCTCAATTTGTGGTACACCCCTCGGCGCAGGCGGGATACCAACCAGTGTGAACTGCCCCAGCTGCTTGTTATCCGTCGCCATCTCACGCTCACCCTGATGCACCTTAATCTCCACCTGCGTCTGGCCATCAGCAGCCGTCGAGAATACCTGACTCTTCTTGGTTGGAATCGTGGTATTCCTACCGATGAGTCTAGTGAAGACACCGCCGAGTGTTTCGATACCCAGCGACAATGGGGTGACGTCCAACAAGAGTACATCTGTAACATCACCGGCCAAGACACCGCCCTGGACGGCTGCGCCGACGGCAACAGCTTCGTCTGGGTTTACAGCTCGCGATGGCTGTTTGCCGAACACTTCCTGTACGGTGGCTTGTACCTTAGGCATGCGACTCATACCACCAACCAGCAAAACCTCTCCAACGTCGGATTTTGACACCTCAGCGTCCTTCAACGCCTTCTGGCATGGCTGGACAGTGCGCTTGATGAGATCACCTACCAATTGTTCGAATTTCGCGCGGGTGAGCTTCAGATTCATGTGTTTAGGCCCAGATGCATCCATGGTCAAGTAGGGGAGGTTGATATCGGTTTGTAGAGAGGAAGACAATTCAATCTTGGCCTTCTCAGCGGCTTCCTTCAGACGTTGCATCGCCATGGGGTCCTTGGTGACGTCCAAACCTTGCTCTTTCTTGAATTCCTGCACCAGATGATTGACAAGCAGATTGTCAAAGTCCTCACCGCCGAGGAAAGTGTCACCGTTGGTGGATTTCACCTCAAAGACACCTTTTTGGATCTCCAAGATGGAAATATCGAAGGTACCACCGCCCAAATCATATACAGCAATGCTAAATTGATAAAATTCATCAATATTCTGCTAAATTTAAATTAAAAACATGAAAAACTTACATTTTATCTTCAGTTTTATCCATACCATAAGCAAGAGCAGCCGCAGTGGGTTCGTTAATCACCCGCAGCACATTTAAACCAGAAATTTGCCCGGCATCTTTCGTAGCTTGGCGCTGCGAGTCGTTGAAGTAGGCTGGGACAGTCACAACGGCGTTCTTCACCTTTACGTTCAGGTACTGCTCGGCAGTCTCCTTCATTTTGATCAGCGTGAATGCTCCAATCTGACTTGGCGAGTACATCTTACCGTCGGAGCCTTGCACCCAGGCATCACCATTCGAGGCGCGGACGATTTTATACGAAACATTGTTCCTGGACAAACAAATCACAAATTAGAAACGTGTTTTTGTGATATTTATATAACTTACATGTCTTTTTTGACCTCGGCGTCATCAAAACGCCTGCCAATCAGACGTTTTGTCGCGTAGAAGGTGTTAGACGAGTTGGTGACGGCTTGACGCTTAGCTGGCATGCCCACAAGACGTTCGCCTTCCTTGGTGAAAGCCACCACCGAGGGGGTGGTGCGTGAACCTTCAGCATTCTCGATAACCTTAGCTTGTTTGCCTTCCATGACCGCGACGCAGGAGTTGGTTGTGCCAAGATCGATGCCAATAACTGCGCCTTTTACGCCTTCGGACTTGTATCGTAGTTGGTTGTACTTTGGATTGCTTACAGAAGCACATTGTGCCTGAAAAACCCAAAAATTTATTAAAATTTAATTTAAAAACCGGCGCTAATGCTTAAATATTAGAAAATTTTAATTGTTATTAAAGAAACATCATAAAACTAGTTAAATTTTATATATTTTTAAGTTATTTTACTGTTTTTACTGAAAAAAATTGAGTTGTAAAATTTTCCAATAAGAAAAGATGGCCGTGAACTTTGAACAATCATTTTGCACAATCAAAAATCATAAAACCGGCGGAATTACCCCTTAACAATATAATATTTCTAATTATTTACTGGTTGTTTTCAACCCGGTATGTTATATAACCAAATCAAGCATGGTAAATTCCGGCATGAGGTCCATTGCCGACCAAAAAAACGTGTCGCCGCACTTACCGACTGCAGCAACTGTGAGAATCGGCGAGCCGCTGCCGCATCTTGGCCCAACTTGGCGCAGTCAAGAGCACGCCGGCTCAACATTCTCGCTGCGGACAACATCTTCAAGCTGTTTGTGGTGTTCTTTTCGTTGGCGTTCAGGAAATTTCGTCGATGATTGCAGGGCGCCGCACTTCACGTGCTCACTATCGAAACGGGGACTGAAATTGCGAGACGTTCGAGAATTTTCGTGAGCGACAGACCTATACAGTAATGGCTGCCAACCGTAAAACAAAAAATTTCTTACTAGAAACACGTCGTCTAATTTAAATTCCAGTCAAATCACTATAGTTACGAAATCGTTAATTGACCACAATAACAATCAATTGTTTATTAAGCTATAATTATAGCGATAAACAATGATTTTAAATAATTTCTTATAGGAAGATAATGTAAAAGTTACTAGAAAATGGTGGCAGGTTTAAATCTGGTGATTTTCTAGTGTAAATTCTAGAATATTCTTTTACGACGCATTTGAGAATATTCCAAACGTACAGGATCTTCTGGAATTCTTTTTTATCAATTATCCTGATAAGAAATCGCTTGACGATTGGTTCTTAAAACAATAATGCAATGTTAACCTCATAATATCCCCAGTCCACCATTTTCTCTCGCAGTTAATGCGCAATATTTCACAATTTACTACACAACCAACACGCAAATGTAACAAGCAATAAAACAAACTCACATTTCAAACATGGGTAACGCAGCCTCCAACACCTGGGCGATGAACTACCGCCTCCTGAAGGGTATCCACGACGACGCTTACAAACACATCGACCGTGCGATCACCCTCGAAGAACAAGAACAACCAAATCAAGCGATTGAAGCCTACAAAGCCGGAATACTCACAATTGATAAGGCCCTGGACGTGGTGATAGCATGCCCGGATAATCCAGATGACACCTGGAGGGATGCCTGCACAATGGTGCAGAAGATGAAACAATCCAGGGCTGAGGTTCTTCAAAGGATCAATGCAATCACATCATCTCCAGATTTTGTGCAGATGGAACCACCTCCAATGTATGATCATGTTGTTGATGGACAAGCAGAATCACACAGTCCAGAGAGATTGAGGACTTATAGTGAATTAGCAGAGGCTCTGGATAATCTGAAGATAATTACACCTCAAGGTGAGGCTGATATCCTCATCAGTTGTGATAATGTTGTGCAGTACTTCATATCACCCAATGGGAATGGTACAGTTGATCAATTGGAACCTCAGAAGATGAACATTGCTATTTTACAAGGTAAAACATAATTTTTCTGCGTTTTTTTTACATAAAATCTCTAATTTTTTGTTATTTTTTAATGTTTAGATGGATCCCAAATGTTATACTTCCTGCAGATTGGAAACTGGATCTACCCTTTAGTACCAGGTGTTTCCCCCTGTTACAGAACAGAATACAGAGCTTTTATATTCCCTGATGTGCATTCAGCTGTAGAGGGCGCTTCTGTTGGTATCGTCATACCGAAAGACGCCGATGCTTTAGTTCTTGAAATCCTCGAAGATATCTTACTCGGCGTCCACACAGATGAGAAAAAAGACAAACTTTCACGTCAAAGACGTGCTGAGCCACATCCGCAACCAGGCAGTTCGGTTGCGAGTGGACTTGTCACAGGCGCTGGGTATTTATCTCGCGGGTTGATATTTACAGCGACCAAAGTCGGCGATTTGTTGAACTACGGTACCCCGAAAGTAATCGCTAATATAACTCCTGCGCAAACATCGGAAGTACCAACAAATGTTCGGAAAACTTTACAAATCGCCGAGAAAGGCACTGGGAAAGCCGCGGAAGTTACCGGAGTAGTCGGTATGTATAAATATTAAATTTAAAAAGTTAAAATTAATAAAAATAAGAATTTTAGCGTCAAAAATTGGGGTAGCGACCAATAAACTAGGCCAATTCCTAGCGCCGCATATTGAGCGTCAGGGAACTAAATTATTAACTACTGCGTTCAATTACACCGAAGATGAAGCTTCCAATCGTGTAAATGGAGTTCTCACAGTCGCAGCTGGAGCTGTTGAGGGTTTCGGCACAGTTTACCAGGGTCTGCATCAGTCCGCCGCCATCTTGGGCTCGAATCTCAAAGATAACAGCGTGAAAATCGTCCAGCACAAGTACAATACAAATTTTAGTTATAAAAAATAAAATTAAACCTGCATGTTTACTCATATCATCTCTAAAACTAAAAAACTAAAAATTTATTTAGTTTTTCATGCTTTTTTAATGCTTTGCACTCATTTTCATCGTAAATCTCTGTAGATATGGTGAATCAGCGGGTGCCTTGGCGAATGACACGCTTGGAACCGTCGGGAATGTGATCAGCATCCGCGGCAACGCGAAAATATTCACACCCAAAGGCCTGGCGAAGAGTACAATAAAACAAACCGGCAAGGCGATGATCCGTAGCACTGCAGCGAGCGCCATCATGGCGAATGCACATGCTTCCGGTAGTAGTAATAGTGAACAGGCGGTGGAACCATCATCCGGTGGTGGGGGTACTGTGGTGAAGAAGAGTGATAGCCAAGAAAAAATGTGATTTTAAAAGTATTTGCCTATATTCTCGGAGTGTTTATACTCAAATGAAACCGAAAACGAATGATATTCGCATTGTAATTAACTCTGAATGTTTAAATTATTTCTATTATAATCAAATAAAATGAATTCGTTTTCGAAATACGTTTAATCTCGGATGATTCGTGCTCGTTTCCTATGAATATCACATTATTTCCGTACATACAATAAAAAAGAAAGCCAAACAACAAACCCTAACCTCACATTGGACACAACACACAGACGATAACGAGAAAGTGTGACTCTTACCCAATAATAATACACGGCGCATGCGCGATTATTTACAATGTTCATCATGGCAGCTGCATTTCGTGCGCGCCGGCATGATACACCGCAGGACATTACACAGCACACCGCACCATGGCGTACCGGCTGCGGTGGCGGACGCAGCGACACCACCAACGGCGGAGACGCGCGATGCATGCGGTCGCAGCCAGCGCGCCTCGCACTCCCGACGGAATCATCTAACATCCGAATCGGTGCTGCTCGAGCAGTCTTCGGGTTTCACGATTTGATAGGTTATGAAATACTCGGGGTACGCTTGCTCGCCGCGATACACTACATATTCGGGGAAGTTGAGACCGCCGGCGGATGGTCGGCCAGCTACGGAATGATGGCCGGGTGGCGCATGCGCCATCTTCATCGCGCTGAATTGCAGGAAACTTTTTCCAAGCGTTACTCGACAGAGTAATAAATGCCTAAGTAAAAACATAAAAATTTACATTTTTCAAACATTTTCGAGGTTATCTTACCTGTGACAAATGTAACATGAGCGATCTTTATGTAGTGGACATCCTGTGCCACCACCGATGCCATATACATACTGATTACTCTTCGATGAGTGCTCAGCGAAGTAAATGCCAGCGCCAAACATACCGCCAATGTACGCATGACGCTCGTCGAAGCCTTTCTGCACAATGGCGTTGATAAACGGCGAGCCATGAAACAACATTCGCTCATTCGGTTGATTATTATTCTCTTCCGCTACTTCCGAGCGTCTGTGACGATACCGCTCCCATAACTTACGATTTTGTACTTTTTGTATCTAAAATTACGCTTGTAGTAACCTAACCCCACAACAGGTGTATAACAAGTTGCCTACTTACTCTCACAATATTATACCGCATGAAAATCCCACCCGCATGTCCATTATCCCGATGCTCTCTAATACTGTTCTGCATTTCTTCCTCCACGGCAACAAACTCCTTATCATCCGCTAGTAAATCCACCAATAAAGTTCCGGGATTCAACGGAGTGGACCACATTCCGCCATAACTCGAAACCAACTTCTCCATACCTTTGATGAGTTTATGCCTAAACCCATACGCAGTAACCCCGACTTGTTTAAGATCCTCATGACCCATTTCCGCGAGAATATCAAGCGTGATCTGTTCACGCTCGAATAATTCGAGTAAATGCTCTAGTTGCATGGACGCTAAGAACGCGTTCACATTGACAATACTACCGGCTTCAGCGCCATCTGCTTTGGCACAACCTTCCGGTACAGACATGGACATACTAGCACGCGTGGGTACCGGAACAGAAAGCGTCATAGAAGCGCCTGAAGGCATAACAACTGTTTCCGTTGAGTTGACAGGCGGGACAGGGTTTTGCGCGACGCTAGGCGGGCGAGAATTAGGCGCGGAGGAAGTTGGTACCAATTGTTGCGACGCCATTGCGTCCTGCAGTAAAGATCGGACATCTTCGGCCGAGGCGAGATCAACAGGCGATTGAGATTCTTGGTTTTTGAGGAATGGATCAGCACCATGAGCCAACTAATTAATAAAAATTAATAATAATACCTTTAAAACTTGAAATAAACTTACTAATAGTGCGCATAATTGCGTGCGGCCTTTCTGTGCGGCTTCATGCAGCGGTGTGAAGCCCCACTTGTCCGTAGCGTTGACTACAGTGTTGAATTTAATCAACAAAGCAGCAATGTCCAAATGTCCATAGCTAGATGCATTGTGCAGCGGGATCAAACCGCCTTTGTCCTGCGCGTTGACATCAGCGCCATGATCCAATAAAAATTCAGCTACTTCCACATTATTATAACCAGCTAATAAAAAAATCACAATTTAGACAAAATTAAAAAAAACATAAAAACTAACCTGCTAGATGTAATGGCGTCGAATTCCTCCCCTGTGCATCTCTGCAATTAATATTCTCCGGCGTGACAAGCCTCTGCACACGTGTAAGATTCCCTTTCTTCGCTGCATCAAGCAACGCGGCATTCCCCCGCAATAAATCCGCCACATCCTGATCACCATCCCGTGTCAAATCCAATGGCGTCGCACCATCACGATTCTTCTTACTCGGATCAGCGCCATGTTTAAGCAGCAGCTTAACAATCTCATACTTCCCCTTCGCTGCAGCCTCATGCAACGGCGTAAACTTCCACAAATCAGCTACATTCACACTAGCGCCATGTTTGACCAACAATTCCGTGACTTCATAATGTCCATAACTGCATGCGTTGTGCAGTGGTACCAACCCACCTTTATCCTTCGCATGTACATCCGCACCGGATTGCAGGAGGTATTCAACCACCGATACACGATTATAACCCGAAGCGAAGTGCAATGGCGTCGAGTGTCGCCCGTCCAAATCGCGACAATTCACGATGTGTGGATATGTGCCTAACAAACGCTGGACTTGTTCCAAGTCGCCAGCCTTGGCAGCTTCGAGAAGTTGACACTCGACGTCAGCGCTACCCGCGGGTGGATCTTGCAGGATTTTTAAAACATTCTCAGACGCAACCTGCGCTGCTGTGTAACCGTGTAGACTTACTAAACTGACGTCTATGTTGTAAGACATTAAAATACGACATGATTGTACATTATCTTCCTTTGCAGCGCGGTGTAAAGCCGTTTGTCCAACACCGTCTAAAGAATTCACCTTCGCGCCGTGTCGGAGAAGTAAATCCATCAAATCATAATGACTTTGATCGCTTGCCAAGTGCAACGCGGTGAGAAACTCCTTGTTTTTCGTTGAGATTTATACCTTTACGAATCAACAACTCGAGAACCTGTTTACGTTTGGGGTACATCGATGTGATCACGCAGTGGAGGGCAGTGTCGCCGGTGTAGGGATGTTTGAAGTTGAGCGCGTCCTGGGAGAGATACTTTTTGATTTTGGTCGTGTCTGCCTGGCGGGCTGCTTCCAGCAGACAGTGTCCTTTATATTCATCTTTAAATATTATTTTAAATCAATAAAATTTAAATTAAATTTAAATTTAAGTTGAATATAGTTACATGTGAGTCTTTCTTGTAGTTCTCGTGTTGGTGCGACATCTATTGCACTCTTTGAATGGCAGTTGAGTTGTGTGGGATCCGCGCCTTCGCTGAGGAGAAGAGAGCAGACTTCCACGCGGCTTTTTGATGCTGCTTCGTGTAGGGGAGTGAAGGCCCAGAGGTCGTTGGCGTTGACGTTCGCGCCGTGTTTGATTAACATTTCAGTCACTTCGAAGTGACCGTAAGAACAGGCGTTGTGTAATGGGACCAAACCACTAAGAAAAATAACAGAAAAACAATTTAAATAAGTTTTAAGCTAGAAATTTGTAAATATTTCGTTGTTATATTGAGTTTTTCGTTAAAACGAAGTAATAATGTATTGAATTTTGGTGCCCTATGTTGGACTTGCGGTATATCCACCGAACATAGGACTAATAGTGTATTTTCTATTAAAAAAAATTAGTTTAAAATGATATTATTGGTGATATTAGAGTAATTCATTCGCCAATCAATCATTTTTAGCATTTTTTGTGTTTTTAAATGCTATTTTTACTAAAATTTTACCAAAAACGCAAAAAAAGGCTTAAATTTTGTGGTCCTATGTTGGACTTGCGGTATATCTACCGAACATAGGACTAATAATGTATTTTCATAAAAGAAATAGTTAAAAATGATATTATTGGCAATATTTGCGCGATTAGTTTGATAATTAATGATTTTTAACATGTTTTGTGTTTTTAAATGCTATTTTTACTAATATTTTACCAAAAAAACACAAAAAAGGCTAAAATTTTGTTGTCCTATGTTGGACTTGCAGTATACACACCGAACATACGCCTACCAATGCAATTTTTAAATTTTTCTTCAATTTCCTTTCTTTTTTCAACATTTTTCGACTTTTTAAAGCTACTTAAACCCCAAAACTCTCCATTTTCTTCTCAAAAACACGCCCAAAACTATTTTTTACAAACTAAAAATCACTTACCCTTTGTCTTTAGCATGTACATCAGCTCCATGATGCAACAAAATATCCACAACCCGACTCCGATTGTACCCAGCAGCCAAATGCAGCGGTGTCGACCGCCTCCCATCATCCGCATGACAGTTGACATTCAACGGCGTCAGCAACGACAACAAACGCTCTTCGTCACCTGACCTCGCAGCGTCCAACAACTCATCCTTGTGATATTCACCGGTTAACACCGGTTTTGTAGTCATATCAGCCACTTCCGAGGGTGTTTTACCTTCGGAGTTGCGGATATTTACATCGGCGCCATGTTGTAATAACGCTAAGACAAACCAAAAACATTTTAAACCTTTTTTAAATAAATAAAAACAATAAAATTCATACCAATGCAAACATCTATCTTTCCTTTGATAGCTGCTTCATGCAATGGAGTATAATTCCAATTATCTCTTGTGTTGGGATTCGCGCCAGCTTCCAACAAGAGACGCACCACGTCCGCATGACCAAAAGAACATGCATTGTGCAGTGGATGAAGACCTCCATCATCTCTAGCTTGAATTGAAGCGCTTGTAGACAGGAGAAACTCTACAACGTCTTTTCTTCCATAACCTGCAGAATAAAATTTAAAAAAAGTAAAAAAAATGATATTTTATTAAATATTAATTAAAATTAAAGTTAATATTCACCTGCTGCAAAATGTAGTGGTGTAGATTTACGTCCAGCAGTGTCTCTGGCATTGACTGTCTGCGGAGTAATCAATTTCCTCACCCTGGCGATGTCCCCCGTCTTGCAAGCCTCGAATAATTCACGTAGAGGATCATTGGAGGCCGTCTCCATGGACGCGTTCATCAATGCCGCGCGTCTCGCCATCATCGTCACGGACTTTACCCACTGAAGCCTTTTGGCACTACTTTTCAATCACCTCCTGATATTACCTGCTCGCTGGCGGCACTGGTGCAGACTTTAGAAAGCGAAACATTGCGAGGACGATGAATATTTCGCAATCACACACGGAGTACAGAAATCTTTCGCACGTTGGATACAATTACAACTTGTTTATCAGCCTACAGCGCGCCTACGCTTTGTACTCGTCCTGCTATCAGTACTATACTAGCAAACACAACTACTGTTGGCTTGTGGTTGTGGAAGCAGTGACTATGCCTACACAACTGCATGTATTCTATATGTGTTTGTGTGTTGTGTGTGTGATCGTGTTTTGTTTTTTCTAGCTCTTGTTGCTGTTGGTTGTCGCTTGTGGACGTGCGCAGGAAAGGGGAGACCTGCTTTTACGTCATAGACGAGCAGGTAACTTACACAAGCGTAGTGCTTGAGCAAGTCGGGCCCCCGCTGCTGCTGCTGCGCGAGAGTCAACAAACTTTGTTGCCACTTTCCTGCCGTCCTAGCTTACCAATCGCTGCACGCGCTGCACCAAACTGCACTTTGCGCCTGCTGATTGGACGACGCGCGCAGACAGAACAGATGATTGCGGATCATATAGATAAACATAAAATAAAATCCAAAAAAATTAAATTTTCTCACATAAAAACATAATAAATAACTATGAAATTAATATTTACATATAAAAACATTAATTTATAGTTATTTATATTTATATAGAAGTTTCATTACCTTGTAAATATTAATTTGAATCGATTTTGATTCCATGCCACAGCTGTCAGTGTCACAAACGTCATGATGTATACAAAGTTGCCTATATCAATACGCCTTTACACGTGCTTACTTTTCTAAAAACCGGTGTTTCCTTGCCTGCCTCCGCGTGCAACTGCTGATTAATCAGTATTAGTCATCTATTTCATCATACAATTCAGCAGTAAATTACTCCACGTTACACTCGCCACCATACTGCACCTGCAAGGTACGCCATTCAAAGTTCTCGCAACTTTCAACTTCAAAAACTTCATTTTTAGATGTCCAAGCGCTCCCAGCCTGCGTGGGAGCCCCACAGCAACACGTCCACGCCAGTATTAAAACTCTTCAATAGTCTCACACGCCAAAAGGAGCCGTTTGTGCCTGAAAATGGCAAACGCGTCAATTGGTACTCATGCGGGCCGACCGTCTACGACGCCTCACATATGGGCCATGCACGATCCTACATAACCTTTGATATTCTCCGGAGAGTACTCAGCGATTACTTCCACTACGATGTTAACTACGTGATGAATATCACCGACATTGATGATAAGATCATCAAAAGAGCTAGGCAGAATTATTTATATGAGAGATACATTAAAGAAGGACATAAACTGGAGAAAATTCTTGAAGATGCGAAAATTGTATGTTGTGTTGCATAACCTAAGCATTTTAACTTTGGTTAGTATGTTAATTATATAAAATTTTAAGGTTATGGAGTTGTTTGATAAGAAAGCAGGTGTAACAACTGATCCAGACAAAAAAACTATGATGGATAACTTGCTGGTCAAGTTAACAAAGTGCATCGAAGAGTTAAAATCAGCTGTAGCAGCTGGTAAAGCACCCAGAATGCAAAAAGCTCAAGATAATTTCCTTGTAGAATGCAAAGATCCACTCGCAGATTGGTTGGACTCTCTTCATGGAGCTAGTATTACAGATAATGCAATTTTTAGCGCGTTGCCTGCATATTGGGAGAGTGAATATCACAAAGACATGGATTCTTTAAACGTAACCTAAAATTTTATAGGTTAAACTATAACATAACCTAATTTTTATCTTCCAGGTACTAAGACCCAATTTTCTAACGCGTGTGAGTGACTACATCCCGGAAATCATCGCTTATATCGAGAAAATCATCTCGAATGGCCTCGCGTATGAAGCCAATGGTTCAGTTTACTTCGATGTGAATACTTTTGATAAACGCGACAACCACCATTACGCAAAACTAGTTCCAGAAGCATATGGAGATGCTGCATGTCTTGCTGAGGGTGAAGGAGATCTTACATCAGCGGAATGCACAAAAGAAAAACGCGCAGCCACGGATTTCGCGTTGTGGAAGAAGAGCAAAGCCGGCGAACCAGCGTGGTCATCACCATGGGGCATGGGTCGACCTGGTTGGCACATTGAATGCTCAGCGATGGCTTCCGCCATTTGCGGATCCACCCTGGACATACATACTGGTGGCGTGGATCTGAAATTCCCTCATCATGATAATGAAATCGCTCAATCCGAAGCATACTTTGATTCACGTGAATGGGTCAAATATTTCTTACATTCTGGGCATTTAACCATCGCCGGGTGTAAAATGTCCAAGAGTTTGAAGAATTTCGTCAGTATACAAGATGCTCTTGCGAAGCATTCCGCCAGACAACTCAGGTTTGCGTTTTTATTGCATTCGTGGCGTGATACATTGGATTATAGCAATAATACGATGGAAATCGCGCTGGCTTATGAGAAAATGTTCAATGAGTTCTTTTTGAATGTCAAGGATGTCACCAGGTGTATATCAGGCAGTACAGAGAATAAAACATTCGCGAAATGTGATGTGGATGAGTTAATGTTGCATAAAAAGTTTGAACAGACAAAGGATATGGTTCATGAGACATTGTGTGACAATATTGATACAAGAGGAGCGTTGGAGACGCTCAGGGATTTGATTACAGCTGGGAATTTGTATCTGAGGGATAGGAATGATGAGAAAAAGGCGAATGCGGTGTTGTTGTATGATATCGCCGCGTATATTACTAGTATTTTGAGGATATTTGGGATTAATGTTGTGGAGAAAGGAATTGGATTTCAGATTACATCAGGAGTAGCTGGATCAGGAGATGTAAGTATTTTTTTAAAATAATTTTTGGTTAAAAATTATTTTTTATGATTTTTTTAAGGCTGAGAGTACAATAATGCCTTACCTTCAAATCCTCTCCGATTTCCGTGGTGTTGTACGCACGCATGCGCGTGAATTGAAAGCAACGGAGATTTTGAAGCAGTGCGACCTCCTCCGGGATGACATCCTTCCCAACGTGGGTGTGAGGCTGGAGGATCGTGAAGGTGCACCCAGTGCAGTTAAACTCGTGGATAAGGAGACGCTGTTGAAAGAAAAAGAACTTAAGAAACAGATGGAGATTGAAAAGCAAGCTGAGAAAGAACGGAAGAAGCAAGAGCAGGCCGCGGCGCAAGCTGCTAAAGATGCGCAGAGGAAGATTCCCCCAGGTGAGATGTTCAAGGGGGAGAGTGATAAGTATTCCAAGTTTGATGATAAGGTAATTTTAGTATACCTGTTTGATTAGGAATTAAATATTGATTTTTTTTTTGGTTTTTGTTGTAGGGATTACCAACGCATGATAAGGAAGGTAAAGAAATCAGTAAAGGGCAAGTGAAGAAGCTGCAGAAGTTGCAGCAGGCTCAGGAGAAGAAGTACAATGAGTATTTGGCTACTCTTAATTGAAATTTATGCAGAAATTTAATTTATATTTGCTTATATCTACTCTTATTATTATTTAAATAAATCAGCTTAAGTAAAATTTTATTTTTGTGTGTATAACGCGGTAGAAATACAAAAACCTATTAGAATTGACAATCCCAAGAGGATAGAGAGATTGCTGGATGATTTAACCTGTGGCGCATGCGCGTTCGCCTTTTATTTCAGTGGTAAACCCACAAAAAGTGGTGGGGGTACAGTTGTGCTACCTCAGTACCTTCTCCTAATTATTACTGGTGTAGTCTCTCCTCAATGGAGTGACTACCAGATGATAAAATTCTATTTTAAAATAAAAAATACCGGTTTTTTGTTTAATAAATACCGAAACACCGGTATTGGAATCAAAATTCCTTTCCCTAGTACCCATTGAGATACAAAGTGTCTTTATAAATAAAAATATAATTATAATACAAATTTTGAATGAATTTTAATGAATTTCGCACGATGTTACACCACTACGATGAGTTTAGCATAGTTTGCGTAACGACCTCGGACGTAATAGTAACAGTAGCAGTTGTGGATGCAATAACGGCGTTTAAAACACCCGAAAACGAAGTGAATTGTTGCGAAAAAGTGAATAATCCGTTCCGCGCCTTGACCACAACTAATTAATTAACTAATAAATTATTCCAAGCGCGTTTTAAGGCGAACAATTAATTAAAAACATAAACAAAATGAGTATAACTACAGTTTATGGAATGTTTTAAATTTTCAATGTTTTTTCATTGATTTACACTCGTTATTTTCTAAAAACATATTTAATTATTAATAATATAATAAATTTATACCTAAGCAGGTGTAATTAATGTTTGACGTTGATTTTGGCGTTTTTGGGACGTAATTTCCGATGAGTATCGCGATGAATAGCGCAAAACTGCGTCGCAGGCGGAATTTAAATTTCCATGAAACGCATGAAAGTGCTGGCAAACTTTCAGCGTGATCATGGTGCGTTTTCAGACGCGTTTCGTTTAACTCTATGCGAGTATGTATAAACGCAACGCGGATGGCGAGATTTTTCGCGGTATAAATAGCATTTGCGTCCGCACATGGCCTTTGCTTACGCTCGCAAACACGCGTACGCTCAAAACGGACACAAATGTAATGATAAACACTTTGGAGAGGGTCCAAAAACATCAGGTACAGCTTGAAATACTTTAGACACAAGAGGGAAGACAAAGAAATACGGTAGAACAAAAGGAAATTACTTATTTTGATATTATTAATGATTTTTCGCAATCAAATTGTGACAGATTTGTTAAAAATGTCAGTTTATTAAAAATGAAACCCTTGACTTCACAAGTTTAATACCTATTCTTATAGAAAATTTGACGTAAATTAAGAATATTCAATCCGCTTGTTCCTATCTCTTTTAGTTTACGAGATATTCGCATTTGAAAAAAATGGGCAAAAATTGCAAAATGTCACTTTTTAGCACTTTTAGTCGCGTTTTTCGACCTTTTACTGTCGGAAATATAATTATTTTATATTTTTATCTGATAGAGAATTTTCCAATCTATCATAATCAGCAATTCGTTGGTAGCTATCACTTTTAGTTTAAGAGATATGAATTATCAAAAATCGTCGAAAAAAAGTATCAAGCACCCCCCCTTGGCAATTTTTTTCTTAAGAATGAAAATTTCATCTCTCAGATTTCCGTTTTAACTATCGTATCTGATAGAGAATAGTCCGTAGATTAAGACGCTGCGATCAGATCTTAATTATCTCTTTTAGTTTACGAGATATTCGCGATTGAAAAAAAAGGGCAAAAATAGAAAAATGTCACTTTTTAGCACTTTTAGTCGCGTTTTTCGACCATTTACTGTTGGAAATATAATTATTTTATATTTTTATCTGATAGAGAATCTTCCAATCTTTCATAATCAACAATTTGTTGGTCGCTACCTCCTTTAGTTTAAGAGATATGAATTTTTGAAAATCGTCGAAAAAAAGTATCAAGCACCCCTTGGCAATTTTTTCTTAAGAATGAAAATTTCATCTCTCAGATTTCCGTTTTAACTATCGTATCTGATAGAGAATAGTCCGTAGATTAAGACGCTGCGATCAGATCTTAATTATCTCTTTTAGTTTACGAGATATTCGCATTTGAAAAAAATGGGCAAAAATTGCAAAATGTCACTTTTTAGCACTTTTAGTCGCGTTTTTCGACCTTTTACTGTAGGAAATATAATTATTTTATATTTTTATCTGATAGAGAATCTTCCAATCTTTCATAATCAGTAATTCGTTGGTTGATATCTCTTTTAGTTTAAGAGATATGAATTTTTAAAAATCGTCGAAAAAAAGTATCAAGCACCCCCCCTTGGCAATTTTTTCTTAAGAATGAAAATTTCATCTCTCAGATTTCCGTTTTAACTATCCTATCTGATAGAGAATAGTCCGTAGATTAAGACGCTGCGATCAGATCTTAATTATCTCTTTTAGTTTACGAGATATTCGCATTTGAAAAAATGGGCAAAAATTGCAAAATGTCACTTTTTAGCACTTTTAGTCGCGTTTTTCGACCTTTTACTGTAGGAAACATTATTATTTTATATTTTTATCTGATAAAGAATTTTCCAATCTTTCATAATCAACAATTCGTTGGTAGCTATCTCTTTTAGTTTAAGAGATATTAAATTTTGAAAATCGTCGAAAAAAGTATCAAGCACCCCCCCCTTGGAAATTTTTTCTTAAGAATGAAAATTTCATCTCTCAGATTTCCTTTTTATCTATCCTATCTGATAGAGAATAGTCCGTAGATTAAGACGCTGCGATCAGATCTTATTTATCTCTTTTAGTTTACGAGATATTCGCATTGAAAAAAATGGGCAAAATTTGCAAAATGTCACTTTTAGCACTTTTAGTCGCGTTTTTCGACCTTTTACTGTTGAAAATATAATTATTTTATATTTTTATCTGATAGAGAATCTTCCAATCTTTCATAATCAACAATTCGTTGGTCGCTATCTCCTTTAGTTTAAGAGATATTAATTTTTGAAAATCGTCGAAAAAAAGTATCAAGCACCCCCCCTTGGCAATTTTTTCTTAAGAATGAAAATTTCATCTCTCAGATTTCCGTTTTAACTATCCTATCTGATAGAGAATAGTCCGTAGATTAAGACGCTGCGATCAGATCTTAATTATCTCTTTTAGTTTACGAGATATTCGCATTTGAAAAAAATGGGCAAAAATTGCAAAATGTCACTTTTTAGCACTTTTAGTCGCGTTTTTCGACCTTTTACTGTAGGAAATATAATTATTTTATATTTTTATCTGATAGAGAATCTTCCAATCTTTCATAATCAACAATTCGTTGGTAGCTATCTCTTTTAGTTTAAGAGATATGAATTTTTGAAAATCGTCGAAAAAAAGTATCAAGCACCCCTTGGCAATTTTTTCTTAAGAATGAAAATTTCATCTCTCAGATTTCCGTTTTAACTATCCTATCTTATAGAGAATAGTCCGTAGATTAAGACGCTGCGATCAGATCTTAATTATCTCTTTTAGTTTACGAGATATTCGCATTTGAAAAAAATGGGCAAAAATTGCAAAATGTCACTTTTTAGCACTTTTAGTCGCGTTTTTCGACCTTTTACTGTAGGAAATATAATTATTTTATATTTTTATCTGATAGAGAATTTTCCAATCTTTCATAATCAACAATTCGTTGGTAGCTATCGCCTTTAGTTTAAGAGATATTAATTATTGAAAATCGTCGAAAAAAAGTATCAAGCACCCCCCCGCCTTGGCAATTTTTTCTTAAGAATGAAAATTTCATCTCTCAGATTTCCGTTTTAACTATCCTATCTGATAGAGAATAGTCCGTAGATTAAGACGCTGCGATCAGATCTTAATTATCTCTTTTAGTTTACGAGATATTCGCATTTGAAAAAATGGGCAAAATTTGCAAAATGTCACTTTTAGCACTTTTAGTCGCGTTTTTCGACCTTTTACTGTTGAAAATATAATTATTTTATATTTTTATCTGATAGAGAATCTTCCAATCTTTCATAATCAACAATTCGTTGGTCGCTATCTCCTTTAGTTTAAGAGATATTAAATTTTGAAAATCGTCGAAAAAAGTATCAAGCACCCCCCCCTTGGAAATTTTTTCTTAAGAATGAAAATTTCATCTCTCAGATTTCCTTTTTATCTATCCTATCTGATAGAGAATAGTCCGTAGATTAAGACACTGCGATCAGATCCTATTTATCTCTTTTAGTTTACGAGATATTCGCATTTGAAAAAATGGGCAAAATTTGCAAAATGTCACTTTTAGCACTTTTAGTCGCGTTTTTCGACCTTTTACTGTTGAAAATATAATTATTTTATATTTTTATCTGATAGAGAATCTTCCAATCTTTCATAATCAACAATTCGTTGGTCGCTATCTCCTTTAGTTTAAGAGATATGAATTTTTGAAAATCGTCGAAAAAAAGTATCAAGCACCCCCCCTTGGCAATTTTTTCTTAAGAATGAAAATTTCATCTCTCAGATTTCCGTTTTAACTATCCTATCTGATAGAGAATAGTCCGTAGATTAAGACGCTGCGATCAGATCTTAATTATCTCTTTTAGTTTACGAGATATTCGCATTTGAAAAAATGGGCAAAAATTGCAAAATGTCACTTTTAGCACTTTTAGTCGCGTTTTTCGACCTTTTACTGTAGGAAATATAATTATTTTATATTTTTATCTGATAGAGAATTTTCCAATCTTTCATAATCAACAATTCGTTGGTTGCTATCTCCTTTAGTTTAAGAGATATGAATTTTTGAAAATCGTCGAAAAAAAGTATCAAGCACCCCCCCTTGGCAATTTTTTCTTAAGAATGAAAATTTCATCTCTCAGATTTCCGTTTTAACTATCCTATCTGATAGAGAATAGTCCGTAGATTAAGACGCTGCGATCAGATCTTAATTATCTCTTTTAGTTTACGAGATATTCGCATTTGAAAAAATGGGCAAAAATTGCAAAATGTCACTTTTAGCACTTTTAGTCGCGTTTTTCGACCTTTTACTGTAGGAAATATAATTATTTTATATTTTTATCTGATAGAGAATCTTCCAATCTTTCATAATCAACAATTCGTTGGTTGCTATCTCCTTTAGTTTAAGAGATATGAATTTTTGAAAATCGTCGAAAAAAAGTATCAAGCACCCCCTTGGCAATTTTTTCTTAAGAATGAAAATTTCATCTCTCAGATTTCCGTTTTAACTATCGTATCTGATAGAGAATAGTCCGTAGATTAAGACGCTGCGATCAGATCTTAATTATCTCTTTTAGTTTACGAGATATTCGCATTTGAAAAAATGGGCAAAATTTGCAAAATGTCACTTTTAGCACTTTTAGTCGCGTTTTTCGACCTTTTACTGTTGGAAATATAATTATTTTATATTTTTATCTGATAGAGAATCTTCCAATCTTTCATAATCAACAATTCGTTGGTCGCTATCTCCTTTAGTTTAAGAGATATGAATTTTTGAAAATCGTCGAAAAAAAGTATCAAGCACCCCCCCTTGGCAATTTTTTCTTAAGAATGAAAATTTCATCTCTCAGATTTCCGTTTTAACTATCGTATCTGATAGAGAATAGTCCGTAGATTAAGACGCTGCGATCAGATCTTAATTATCTCTTTTAGTTTACGAGATATTCGCATTTGAAAAAATGGGCAAAATTTGCAAAATGTCACTTTTAGCACTTTTAGTCGCGTTTTTCGACCTTTTACTGTTGAAAATATAATTATTTTATATTTTTATCTGATAGAGAATCTTCCAATCTTTCATAATCAACAATTCGTTGGTCGCTATCTCCTTTAGTTTAAGAGATATGAATTTTGAAAATCGTCGAAAAAAAGTATCAAGCACCCCCCCTTGGCAATTTTTTCTTAAGAATGAAAATTTCATCTCTCAGATTTCCGTTTTAACTATCCTATCTGATAGAGAATAGTCCGTAGATTAAGACGCTGCGATCAGATCTTAATTATCTCTTTTAGTTTACGAGATATTCGCATTTGAAAAAAATGGGCAAAAATTGCAAAATGTCACTTTTTAGCACTTTTAGTCGCGTTTTTCGACCTTTTACTGTAGGAAATATAATTATTTTATATTTTTATCTGATAGAGAATTTTCCAATCTATCAGAATCAGCAATTCGTTGGTTGCTATCACCTTTAGGTGAAGAGATATGAATTATCAAAAATCGTCGAAAAAAAGTATCAAGCACCCCCCCTTGGCAATTTTTTTCTTAAGAATGAAAATTTCATCTCTCAGATTTCCGTTTTAAGTATCCTATCTTATAGAGAATAATCCGTAGATTAAGACGCTGCGATCAGATCTTAATTATCTCTTTTAGTTTACGAGATATTCGCATCCGAAACATAAAATAACCAAAACAATAATTATATTCTCAACCTAACTATACCTATACACCTAACTTTTACATGTGTTACTGCTGCGGGTTTATTAGTTAATAAGAAAGTGTAAAATCGTGTAAAAGTAAAAAGAGGCAGTACTGGCAGCAGTCGCACATGTGGAGTATGTGGAATATGTGGAACGTACGATGCGTATCCAACGGCAAGCACACGCGCGATACTCACTTCCTCGTTCCGTCTCTGCCCGAATTACATTGCGCAGCTTACTCGTACACAGCTCACAATCAACTACCGATAACTAACGATAAATGTGATTTATTTTTAATCGTTACACGTGTCAGAAGCAACCAGTATCAACAAAAACTTATGATTTTCATTGGAAAAATGACTAAGAATTGCATTTTGGTAGAAAATTCAGTCGAAACAAACAAAAACACAGAAAAACCAAGCAAAATGACATGCAACAAAGATATATCTATCTAAATTTACTTGAAAAATCGAAGGAAATTCATTCTAAGTATTTTTAACTTCATTTTTTTACTTTACTTGTACGTAGATACTTTGCATGAAGTAATGAAGTACCTAGAAGTATTTTTATTTTCATTCCCACTTCCTATCGGTAGATTTATAAATAGTTTGGTTTTTTTCCATCTTGGAGTTGATGCTTAAGACGTTAAGACTCGGAAAGTATCAGAAAATCTGTTACTTTAAATAGAAAATTCAAAAAAATAGAGAAAATCTCCCTAAATAACTAAACTAAGCTAAAAAATTAATATTTTGACTGTGGATATGTAAATAATTTAGGTGTTTAGTGTTTGAGTTGAGTGAATTAAACAAAGAAATGTTTTTGGCCTTGTTTTTCTACCTAATTGCGTTGTAAATTTAACTTTTCCGCTGTTTATTTACGAATGTCTTTACTGCAGACCACGAAAACGCGCAAAACTCAAAAGCACAAAGCTTTACATGCGCCGAGCAGTCTGGAAATCGCCAGAAATCAGACCCGCAATAACAAAATTCGATACTTTTGTTAATTTTTCATTCAATTTAGTTTAAAAATCATTAAAATTAACAAAATTACGACGTAAAACATTACTTTTTCTTCCTTTAAACCTCTAAAAACACTTTTAAATTCTTTTTCTGCAAAAATTCAACTTTCCACGCGTAAAATCACTCTAAACAGTCTAAAAATCAAAATATATATTGTTTTAACCCGTGCCTGTATACTTTACTCAGCTGTTTCTTGGTGGGGGCGGCAGGCATCGGGTATTTCATACGCTAACACGACGCAAGCCGCCGTTATTGTCGCGACCGCGCTCGCATCGCACGCACGAGTTCGAAAGTGAAATCCGAAGGTGCACACTGAGTAACAAAACAACAACTAAATCCCGGAAATAATTACAAATCGCATCGTAATTGCCACACATCTAGTTATTGTTATAGCTCGTCGGAAATCAGTTCGTAGTGCGTTTCAAGCTTTAAAACAAATCAAAAACTTTAAATTTACAGTTTTAATTCGCGAATTAAAGTAAAACAAAAATAAAATAAAAATGCGTCCACCACAATTCGGTGAGGATATTACCAACCAGACCAACAACGAAAATGTTGATCCCCGGATGGGCGCCATGATGATTTGCACGCGTCTTGCCGGAAGGGCGATTATAAGGGTTGTGGGGAGGTGTAACGAGGCGCAAGAGAATGAAAAATTAGGTAAGTTGATGTTTTTTCTGTGTTTTTATGCGCAATCATCGTAATTGTGGTATAAAAACGTCGTACATAAACAAAACCGACCTTGACTCATCGCTACTCACTAATTACAGGCGTAAAAACATCTGTTTAGTGTTTATTTACGCTTTAAATAAATTTACACATTAATACTCAAAAAAATGTGTTTTAAGGCCTAAAAATTTAAGTTTTATTAAAATTTAATTCGTATATTGCGTAAATTACTAAATTATCGCAGTTTTATTCATTTAATTCAAGAGGAAATGATGAAAAGCGCCTTGAACTACTCTCAAATCAAAGTTAAAAGTAATTAGGACACTACATATTTCACAACATGAATGCATTCGTATTTGCAGCTAATTTTACCCACTCATTCACACAAAGAACTTCGATAAATGAAAATAAATGAAAATGTGCATGTGAATAACACAAAGAACGATGCGACGAGATGAAAAATCGCTGGCAAACATGGCAAACATATAAACTTGGCAAACGCGTTTTCTTTGTCGGGTTTCGCAGCTTATTATAAGCTGATTCATGTCTTTATCTTATTGTCTCGACTCTTTTTTGCATCATTAAAGGTTTGAAAATGTGCTGAATCATTTTTATTCCTTTAAAAATTGATTTAGATTGAAAAATATTATGTTTTAGAGAAATAGGTTGATTTTTTGAAGTGTAACTATAAAAGTTTGACTTGATATAGGCAATCAAGGTTCTTGAAACACACACACGGATGTTTCCTGCTGCCAAGATAGAGATAATTAATGTTGCCATATAAAGAAAATTAAAGTCGAGCTGATTCAAGTCGCGAAACGTCACAACGCGCAAGATAATTCGTCATCGATGTCAAATAATGTGAAAAAAACAAAGAAAATAAATTAATTTAGAGAAAAAAAGAGTGTTTTACACACATGGTAATCAATTATAACCTCAAAACTAAGTATTTTTAAAACTAGTGCGCAAAAATATAATTTTACGCATTTAATATTCAAAAATTTGCATTTTTTCATCAAAAAACGTCAAAAATCAAAGAAAAATGATAGATTTTAAAGAAAAAAACAGTGTTTTACACACGTGGTAGCAAATTATAACCTCAAAAGTAACTATTTTTTAAAACTAATGCGTAAATATCTAATTTTACGCACTGAACACTCCAAAACACGCATTTTTTCAACAGAAAAACGTCAAAAACAAAGAAAAAATTGATTTTTTAAGAAAAACATCGTTTTACACACCTTAGTCCAACCTTAAACCTCCCTATTTTTAAACCCCAATGCGTAAAACCTCTAATTTTACGCACTTTAAAACATTTTTAAGGTTAAATATTAAACTAAACTTATTTCACAACATCAACATGTGCGTTTTGTACATTCTACGCATTTGGCATTCTCTCTTATTTATTCCAAAACCTCGCGGTCGCGTTTTTACGTCTCTCGCGACGCGTGCGACGCGTTTCAACATCTATTTTTGCATACACTCAATTCACACAATTTATTACGATGAAAATATTAACTTTATGACGTTTATTTCTTCGCAGGTATGATTTGATTGTGTCCCAAATACTTTACGGCTTTGTTTTGCGCAGTGTCATAGTTTGATTAACACGAGCACGCACTACACGCACAAAAACAAACTAAATCTACAACATAACAACCGCAAAATGCGATTTGAATACGCGTGCAACAAATCAAAAACATCGAAATACGCATAAATTAAATAAAATGAACCTTGACCAACAAAAATCAAGTTATGCTTTGATTTAGCTCGGTTTTCGGCGTTTTCTTGCAGACTTTTACTTTTTTTAAAGTTTTTCTGTTGCGTTTTGTTGTTTTCTAGTCAGACGTAACAAGAAATGTCGAAATAAAAAACTTTTGATGATTTTACAAAGAAATATAAGTCATGCTTCACTCTATTTAAGTTTATTTTTATTTTTATGACTTATGTTTTTATTTTTGACAATTAAGTCATTTTTTGCTACTTTGTGCTCGCATTTTCTATTGTTTCGACTTCCGGTGCGTGCAAACACGTCACAAAGAAGCTATACGAACGTAATTTGTGCATGAAACGCGCAGAGAAAGCATGACGTCCACAAGATATCAATAATTGCTCTTCAAGATACAAAAAAATCAAATTTTACTTTTCCTACTTCAACAACCCCGGAAATAATCCAAACAATTGTTTTCTCCTTAAATTAGTTAATCCTCTCATTAAATTTGCATTAGTTTGGTTATGTAACCCACGAATAATCCGATTGTTACACATTTCGTGGCGGTAATTACATAAAAGCAACAATTTACGCGTAATTAATTCATTAAATAACATAATAAATTATTTATTACACATTTATTGTGTGCGCAATGTGTTATTGTGTGTTATTTAATTTTGCGTTCGCTAAACACGATGAGAACAAAACTTTTACTTGCATAACCTCAAAGTGAACTTCAACAGCAACAACAACCTAACCTGAATGTAGTGTAAATTTATTGCCACTCGCTCATTATACAGCTGACGCTTCGCAATCGACAACGATCTTATAAAAGAGAGAAAGTATTTGTAATTGTACTCACGTTTTGCGCTGGCACGATGTTGATCGGCGAGAGGAAACACTGAAAGTAAAAAGAGTATAAGTTAAACTCATGAGACATGCGCGTTAGTGTATTTAAGGTTGCCTATGTTAAAACACTACAAGTTTTAATTGTTTGGCATGCGCATTGGTGTATTGTGGGTTGCCTACGTTAAAACATTAAAAATACGAAAAATTTAATGAAAAATGTCAGAAAAACAGATAAAAACTCATAAAAATCACTAAAATAAATACGATAACACTTCAAGGAAGTAATATTTGAACAGTTTGTAATGTTTTGGTGTCCCTGGTATGATGAATCACTCAATCTACTGTACTTAGGACTAGCTGCAGTGTATTTATACTTTCACGCTCTAAAAATACACTTCTACCGGCACTCTAGCTCAATTTCCTATAGCCAGCAGACGTATTCTTATAAAACCACACTTTTTACACTTAAAATATCAATTAAAATGGCGTCAGCTGTGACAAGAGTCATCCATAGATGTGAAGACGCTCAAGAAACACAACAACTAGGTCCTAACCTCAAAAATGACTTCTAAAAACTTATTCTTAACTAAATTCTGTGTAATTTTTGTTGTAGATCTCTCAGAATGTCAACTAATGCAAGTTCCCGACGCGGTTTACCATCTGATGAGACACACCGAGCTGAAATCGTGTGATTTAAGCGGTAATGACATCACGAAAATCTCGCCCAAGTTTACCGTGAAATTCAGCCTCATCTCCAGCCTTAACCTATCACACAATCAAATGGCCAAGTTGCCTGAAGAGATAAAAGATCTTGCAAACCTCACACGACTGGATATCTCACACAATAGTTATATTTCCCTACCGGATGCCATCTTCAAGATACCGAATCTTCAAGAGTTGAACGCCAGCCACAATTATATCACAGGTAACAAAATATTTAAATATTTTAAGGTTAAAACATGTTAAACAACATATGATTGAAATTTAAGTGGTAGGCAACCTGTCATACATGTAACTGTCAAGTATATCATGACTTGTGAGCTAGGCAACCAGTCATACACGTGAATGACTTGCATTTTTTGAAATTTTACGCTGTTTTTTGTTTTAGACGTGGAAATTGACTTGATAAAAGCCGCCCCATCGTTGCAAGTGTTAGATTTATCCGTAAATCCACTCACACCACGATGCCACGACCATTTGAGTTCGATTTCCGCGGTGAGAGTTACGCTGACGCCGCGCGAGAAGGAAGACTGGGAGGATCTCACTATTTAGTCCACAATCACAACCAAAATCTATACTAATCGCGTGTAAGGTGTAAATATGACTATTGTGAGGCAATAATTAATGTAAGATTAACTCACTGCCATAAAATCCTCGCGAAACGCGCGAATTTTATTCATTTTTGTGCGTTTTCGATGATTTGACGAGGATTAACGGTAGTAAAATGCGTCCTATTTGCAAACAAATCATGCTACGGTGATAAAATGTACTCTCTCTTCCCATTAGTCTTCCTGTATATCTGATATGTAGTTTGTAGTTTGTATTTTTATACTCTAACTTTATTTTTTGTTGGTTTTTTCTTCATTTTGTTACTTATTTGTACTTATTTGTACTTAAAAATGTCGTGTATTAACATACGTGTGACTTAGTGTGGAATTCTAATGATAGTTTTATGTTTACATGTTTTTGTGCGGCCGAAAATTAATAACAAACGGGATCCAACCGACGTCTAGTCAACTATTTTGTGATCGCGGACGAGCTTTAAGCGTAACTTTTGTATTTGATTGTATTATTACTTCGTATGACAATATTGACGAACAATAAATATGTATTGAATATGTAACTCACCATCTATTGTTGTTATTTGTGCTGCACTACTTTTAAAAACACGTGTTGCACCAACGGAAGAACAAAACAAAATGACGCGCGGTGATAAACACATCATGCAGAACAAGTATGGTGTATTGTGGGTTGCCTATAGTCACTGACATAATACAAATTTAAATTCAAATTGAAAAATGTGTTTTTAAGCGTAACTTTTGTGTTTGTTGATATTATTACTTCATATGGCAATAAAAACAAGCAATAAATAGTGTATATTTGATAACTCACCGTGTATTGTTTATATTTTGGTTGTATTTCACCAAAAACACGTGTTTCACCAACAAAACATCAAAACAAACTGGTATAAACTGACAAATACAACATCTGATGCATATGAGGTGTTATTTGGGTTGCCTACCTCAAATGACAACATTATTCAAACTTTACTTGAAAAATTTGCAGGAAAACCGTATTTAAAACCAGTAATGTTTATTAATTATTTATATTTTGTAGCTTGGATGATGCCCCATCCACACGGTGGTAAAACATCACCAAACACTGCCAATAAAGGAACAAATACACAAACCAATACAATAGTTTACAATATGTACACAATTCACAATAATACACAACACACATCAGTTAAATATTAATATTATCAAGTATTTACACGTTTAACGTTAAAAATTCGTTGATGAAAATCAATTCTTAAAACTTATCCTGCTTAGAATTAGATTGTTTATGCTTTGTTATCTCATTTAAATTTAAGCTAACTAATTAATATGTTTTGGTAACAAACAAGGAAATAGTTATAGTATAATACAAGTAAAGCTCGATTCGTCAAGTTTTCTCTTAATCTAGTTAAGTTTATGAAAGAATTATGCTTAGATTTGATTGACTATCAAGTGATATGTCTCAGCTTTACAATAAGTTCACAAAATAGATTTGCAGATTGTTTCAAGTGTGTTCAACATGTTGCACGAGTAGAAAATTTACATTTATCACAATTTATGTTATGTTATTATGATTTTTCATTCTTATATAGTGCTTAGATTAATATTTAGTGATTCAATTTATGTTTAGGTTAAGTACAACGGTGAAATGATCAAAATTCGTTGTCAAAACAAGTAAATCAATCGTTTTTACAGTTGTACTTAACTTAAACATAAAAATATTTAAATTTTACTTATAATTGAGGATATTTCATGATAATTCAGTTAAAATTTAGTATAAATTAAGTAAAATGGTTAAAATTGACATAAAATCAAGTTTTCCAGTAGTTTTTGACAGATATTTAAGTAAATTTGCAGTAAAAACACTAAAATTACCAACTGTCATTTATAATTGACTGTAATTCAACTTTTTTCATGAAAATTTAGTTAAATTTTAGTAGAAATTAAGTAAAATGGTCAAAATTAACATAAAATCAAATTTTCCACTAGTTTTTGACAGTTATTTAAGTAAATTTGCAGTAAAAACACTAGATTTTCAAGTTAATCAACAAATTCAACCTAAATACTCAACCAAACCATAAAATTTCACAACTGTCACTTACAATTGACGTTAATTCAACATTTTTCCTGATAATTCAGTTAAATTTTAGTATAAATTAAGTAAAATGGTCAAAATTAACATGAAATCAAAGTTTTTGACAGTTATTCACGTAAATTTGAACTAAAAACACCAAATTTTCATGTAATTTGACAAATTCAACCATAATACTCATCCTAACCTCAAAATATTCACTTTTCACATTTAATTCAGTTAAATTTGAGTAAAAATTAAGTAAAACAGTCAAAACTAACACAAAATCAAACTTCCAGCCAGTTATTCAACTAAATTTCCACATAAAACACAAAAATCAACAATTTCAACCATAATACTCAACCTAACCTCAAAATATTCACTTTTCACTAATATCTGAGTTAAATTTGAGTACAAATCAAGTAAAACAATCAAAACTAACACAAAATCAAACTTCCAGCCAGTTATTACCAATAATTCAACTAAATTTCCACATAAAACACAAAAATCATCAATTTCAACCATAATACTCAACCTAACCTCCAAACCCCTCATCTATCACTTACAATATAGGTTAATTCAACTCTTCAACATGTTTCTGACTATATTCTACATTAAATACTTTAGAAAAGTGGACGCTTTCTCAAGAATAAATCATTTTGTTCAAACCTCCTCAAACCTCAGCGCATATCATACACAAACACGGAATATATCATTATTGACAGATCATGATTGTATAAAGTATGTAATTAACCATTAATTGATACATCTAAGCATCCTGTGCATTATGCATAGCTCTGACTGTGTTCCAGCGACAATCCAGTCAATTTACTCCCTTGTTCCACCCAGGTTTTCAACCTTCCACGCAACTCCTCCAAACTTTTCGACTTGGCTTTATTAATCCGCTTGTACTTGACATCTTTCGGCTTTGTCACCGAGCGATGATTACTCATAACACGATTGTAAGTTGTCACGGGATTACCTTTGGTTCCTTTCTGAATATCCGGCGGTTTTTCAATATCTGCATCAATAACATGTTTATCGCAATCAAAACTTTGAATTTTTTCGAAATTTTGAAGTTTTTCAATTGTTTCAGCACGTTCTATGGACCTACCCGGTGGTTCCTCATTAACCACTGCTTTTCCACTTCCACTAGCGAATGCATCGCGTTTTTTATTCGCTTCGGATTTACCGTCGGTGTCATCAGCGTCTTCTTCAACACTGTACACGGTTTCAAGTATCTCCGGCCGGCGTAGGAATCCATTCGTGCGTCTTATAGTATATTTTAGATTTGGGTCTATAGCATCTGAGATGGATCGCACGACGGTGATGCCGTCATGATTGCGATACTTCGGGATGTGTGTCAGGTTGCTGTCGGAGTCGACGTCTTCCATGACCACGGCGCTGTCGCTATCGTTGAGTGATTCTAGGTCTAGGAGGTTTGTTTCGAAGTCGGGGATGTCGCCGATGGGGGGTTCCAGGCCGTTGTCGATGAGGCGATTCGTGAGGGTTTCGATGATGCGTTGTTGGCGGTGGATGATCATCTCGCGTTGATTCAGCATCACGGAGATGTCTTTTGTTTGCGGATGAGGCGCGATTCGAAGAGGAGGAGTTTCGAGGAGAGGGTTTTCAGTTGGTCGGCTTTCTCACGATGCAGGCGGGATATTAAAACTTCCTAAAAATTGAATATTTGATTAGATATTGATTAAAATTAAGGGATTTTGGTTGGTTTGGTGTAGAAATGTGAATTTTGAGTTTAATATCGTATTTTGGGGTTGATTTAGTTGAAAATGGAAAGAAAATGTGAAATTAACCTTAATTGTAAGTGACAGTTGTCCAATTTTGTGGTTAGGTTTAGGAAAATGGCTGAATTTGTTGAATTACATGAAAATTTGGTGTTTTTAGTGCAGATTTATTTAAATATCTGTCAAAAACTAGTTGAAAGTTTGATTTTGTGTTAATTTTGACAATTTTACTTAGTTTATAGCAAAATTTAAATAAAGAATCATGAAAAAACTTTAATTAACCTCAAATAAAACTGACAGTTGAATATTTTTGGGGTTAGGTTAAGTATATTGGCTGAATTTATTGAATTACTTGCTAATTTGATGTTTTACTATCAAATTTACTCAAAAAAACTGTCAAAAACTCGTAAAAAGTTTGATTTTGAGTTAATTTTGACCGTTTTACTTAATTTATAGCAAAATTTAAAAGAATTATCACTTAAAAAGTTAAAATAACCTCAAATATCAGTGACAGTTGAATATTTTTGAGGTTAAGTAAAGTATATTGGTTGAATTTGGGGAATTACTTGCTAATTTGATGTTTTACAATCAAATTTATTCAAAAATCTGTCAAAAACTAGTAAAAAGTTTGATTTTTAGTTAATTTTGACCGTTTTACTTAGTTTATTGCAAAATTTAAAAGAATTATCACGAAAAAAGATAAAATAACCTCAAATATCAGTGGCAGTTAAATATTTTTGGGGTTAGGTTAGGTAAAATAGGTAAATTTATTAAATTATTTGAAAATTTGATGTTCTATCAGCAAATTTACCTAAATAACTGTCAAAAACAAACTAAAAGTTGTGATTCTTCGATAATTTTGACAATTTTCCTTAATTTTTACTAAAATTTAAGTAAATTATCATGAAAAAATTAAATTAACCTCAATTATAAGTGACATTCATTATATAAATACCGGTTTTACTTGTTTTTACTAAAAAATACCGGTATTAAACTCAAAATTCACAAATTACAAACAAAAACAAAAAAATTTATAATTTTTCCTTTACCTGCATTTTATATGCACGCCGCCATGCTAATAATTGCTG
This sequence comes from Dalotia coriaria, assembly GCF_025399875.1. Taxonomy (NCBI): domain Eukaryota; kingdom Metazoa; phylum Arthropoda; class Insecta; order Coleoptera; family Staphylinidae; genus Dalotia; species Dalotia coriaria. The sequence goes on along the minus strand of NW_027045452.1, from coordinate 10,005,064 downwards.
CGCCTGCGTCCTGGTCCGCTCCCTCAAGTCCCGAATCAACTTCCTGGCGTCTTCCAGACATTCCCCGATGTCTTCCCCTGTATCTGTCATACTTCCAGATCGACTGTAATAAAAATAACCACAAAATTACTATTTTTACACATTTTTTTTCTATAAAAAAATTCATAAACATGTCGTTTTAGTAATATTTTTGTAATGTTCTTGATCATGTTATGTGGGTTTACAGTTACCACTGTAATTAGCTGTACAGTTAAAAATGTTATTATGTAAGACGTGAGCGACCGTTGTGCGCATTGCACGCGGTAATGGCGGCCATTATTATGCTTTTATATTCTTTATATTCATCGTATTCTTCATACTCGCTGCATTTAATTTATTCGAGCGCGACTAGGAATTATATCGCTGTAAAAACAAGTTATTTGTGGTGTTAAACGCGAAGAATTTATGCAATTCACACATTTATAACATATTTTCATAAAAATAGCATTAGTAACAGTAAATATAATAATAGAATGTCAAGTTTATGTTTATTTTGTGTTAAAACAGCATTTTAACTTTAATTTTAATTTTGAAACGTTGAAAAATGTGAAATTAACCTTAATTGTAACTGACAGTTGGATATTTTGAGGTTAGGTTAAGTAAAATGGTGAAATTTGTTGAATTACATGGAAATTTGGTGTTTTATAAGAAAATTTTGTTAAATAACTGTCAAAAACAAGTAAAAAGTTTGATTTTGTGTTAATTTTGACAGTTTTACTTAGTATATAGCAAAATTAAACTAAATGCTCATAAAAAGAGTAAAATTAACCTCAAATTTAAGTGACAGTTGAATATTTTTGAGGTTAGCTTAAGTATAATAGCAAAATTTGATGAATTACTTGATAATTTGATATTTTACCATCAAATTTACTCAAAAAACAGTCAAAAAGTATCAGAAATGTTCATTTACACCATATTTTAATAAATATAGAATTAATAACAGTAAAATAATATTAAATTTATGTTTATTTCGTGTTAAAACCGTGGATTTTTAATTTTAAAATAGATATTACGCGATAATTACTAAAGTTACTTATAAAACTCTGTTTTTATCGCAACCGCAGAAAGTTTAATTAGTAATTAGCCAGAAAACGAGGAAATCCGGCCGATGACGTCGTCAAATTTTACGTGATTGCTAATTTCGTATTTAATCTAGTTAAATTACTAACTGAACATGTTTTGACAGCTTTAAAGTTGAGTTAAATTAAATGCTAATCGATTTTAGATCGAAATGTTTCAATATGAAATACGAATATAATAATAGGTTATTTGTTTTTTTATGTTGTGATTTTGATTTTGATTTATTAATTTGCTTGTGAATGTAAATGTGAATGCTTTTAATTTTTTGCTTTGTTCTTTTCAATGCTACTTTTAAGATTAAACTACTTAAACAAGATCAACTAACATTTACTTTTGTACTCGTAACTGGTTTTATTTTGTTTATAACGTGATTTTTATCAATATTATTTGAATAAATTAATGTAAAATACTCTTATTAATGTTATTAAAGTAAAGTACTATTATTTATAAGTAGGGAGTAGTTTAAATTATATTATTTATCAATAAAAAGTAGAATTATTTCATAAAATACAATAATTTTTACGTTTTTGTCAAAACTTAGCTGATTTATCATCGCGGCACGGTTTTTGCAATAACAATCAAACAACAATACGTACAAATTTGTTCTTTGGTAGATAAAATCTTCATTAAATTCCCTATCGATTGATTATTCAAACAGTTATCTACGATTTTTATTAATTGAGTTATTGCACTTTAAAAATAGACATTTTTTGAAAAAAATCACAGATGACTAAAAAATGAAATTATTTGAATAATTTAACGTAAATTATAGTAAAATAACAGTTTTTATTGTTATTAAAATACAGTACTATTATTTATAAGTGGGGAGTAGTTTAAATTTTATTATTTACCAATAAAAAGTGTAATTACTTCATAAAATACAATAATTTTTACGTTTTTGTCAAAATTGTGTTAATTTATTATCGGAACATGTGTTTTACAATAACAACCAAACAACAAATCGTACAAATTTGTTCTTTGGAAGATATAATCTTCATTAAATTCCCTATCGATTGATTATTTAAACAATTATCTACGATTTTTATCAACTGAGTTATTGACTTTGAAAATACCCATTTTTGTCATAAAAATCACGAGTAATTTATATGATTTCATTCAATCTTTTCTATATATACTGATAATGACAATCCGCACGCAATTTTCTTCCTCATATGATAAATCTACAATAAATTCCCTTTCCATTGATTGTTTAATCAATATTTTCTGATTTTATTCCGCTGAGTTACAACGCCGTAAAAGTGAACAACTACTTTAAAGCAATAAAAAGTGTGTCAAGATTTTTTCTTTTCCTACGAGTACTCATATAAACAAGCAGAGAACAATTAAAACATAAATAATAAATAAATATATATTGTGTGATATTTCCTTATTTGTATTTATTTATCTAGTTCAGTTGATATTGCAACAATTGAATTGAATGTCTGGCGCTGGCGTTGTGTTAACTTTAAGGGAATAATTTAACGATGCATTGTTACGGATAATTTCATGCTCACTCGATCATTCTTCTTTCTTTTTTTCTCCTTGAGCTGCAGAAAGTAGTGCAATCGTCTCGCTAACAACAAACTAATAAAAACGCAGAAGTTTTAATTTGTTATATCATGTTATTGTTAAATTAAATTAATAATTCAATGCAAATTTAGTTTCAGTCACGTTTTATTATCGATTTTATTAATTTTGAAGAAGAATCATATAATATGTGAAGATTTAATTAATTAATTTAATTTTTTACACGAAAAATCAATTTTTTTCTTTAAAATTTGAATTTTTATCAGTTTTTCACGTTATATTGCGATTTATTTTATATAGGCAACCAATTGTACATTCTCCAACCACTAGCAGCCATTTTCCACCGCCAGCTGAATTTCCTAACCCTATTTTTGTGCTTTTTCTGCATAAAAACTCAAAATTCACACAATTTTCCTCCTTTTCTGTACTATTTCTATCTCCACGGATATTATTACCTCGAACGAGGTCACAACTCGACCGTGTGCGCTATGATCTTTGTCCGCTGGTAATTCGAGTAATTTTTTGCTCGCGCCGTGTGAAAACGCGTAAACGACTGATTGCCCGATTGCATGATTGCCACATTCCTGTGATGTCTCTTTGTGCTCGCTGGCTGCTCTTTGAAATGTCTCACAATGTCTCACAATGTCATGTCTCACGATAGACAGTGAAATCTTCAACTTTTGCACGCACGAACGAGGACGAATTGGAGCACAAATTAGAAATAAAAATATAAAAAATAAATAAAAAATACACCAAACCGCAAACAATCTAGTTTTATTTCTTATTTTGTTCCGGTTGACAACATAAAATTTAAAATAATAATTGTGTAGGAATAGAAGTAGAAAGATTTAGGAAATGATTACGTAAACGTTTCGCGTTGACCCGCGTGACCTGTTGCAAGATTATTGCAAGAGGTGCAAGGTGAGGAGGCTGCAAAAAAAGAAAACTCGTTTCCACAGCACACAACGGAGACGCGGTGATGCTGAGTAGAGAGCAACGACGCAACATTTTGTTGCTTATAATAATGTAGCATATTGCATCACTACTTATTTATGCCTCTGAACGTAAGAAAATTTAATTAAAATTTAGTTTACTTTAAAATATCTGGTGTACATAGTCTAGTTGATTATTTTTTCTTTTAGTTTTTTTTTCTTTTGCGAATGTAACTTGGTAGTCGAAGTCGACCTTGCATTATACGACAAGGCCGTTCAGTCCTCTCACAGGTCACTCACACTTCACTTTTCTGCAGGCGCCTTAAATAAAATTAACATTTGAGCCGTTTATTTTGAAAGTGACCTAACTCCGTTTTCCATTTTTGCCGGTTACCATGGTTACATATACAACTTCATGTTATTTATCAGTGACGCACTTCAGATTGCTTATATTCAGAGAAAATACGGTACATTTTTACACATAGGTTTTCCGAATTAATTGAATAACTGACCCGTGTGGTTTGAAAGTGGCCTAACTCCATTTATAGTTACATCAAGGTATTTACTATTGATAATGTCGGAAAGCAGCGATGAAGGTAATTTCAATTAATTAGTATTTACAAGTCCACCTCATTTTTGGCACAATTGCGTTAGTTAATTAACCTGTACGTTTAATTAATATAAAACTTAAAATTTACTATCAAATTATAGAAATTATTGCACCCATGAGGAAGAACCGAAGAAGACCACTTAGTTCAGATAGTGAAAAGAAATAGTAATTAATAAAAAAAAGCGAATAAGAAAAAGAGTTATAAAACAATATTCCTCGTCAGAGGATGAAGATTCAAATAACAATGGAGAAAAGATTGATGCACCATATATCCAAAAAGTGCGAAAGATAAAACGGAATTCAGGAAAAAGATATTGCAGTTAAACCGGAAGAATTGTTCATGAAAAAAATTTCGAAAACAAAGATTGTGGTTGTCGGAATGCGTGCACAAAAAATTATAATGAAGAAGAAAGAAAGAATATTTTTGAGAAGTTTTGGGGTTTGGCAGATTTTAACAAACAAAATGTATTACTTCACGAAGCTGTCTGTGAAACGAAGACGTTTTTTTTCTTCAATTTGAAACATCTTAAATTATGTTGAATGGACTTGGGCATCTTCAAATTTTATAATGAATCTGGCTGTTAATTTTGAAAGTGGCCCAACTCCATTCTTGATAAGGAAACGCACGTTATTTACTTAATAATTGCCACTATTTTAACAGGAACTTTAAATTTAACATCCTAAGATATGCTTAAGCAGTATGACTCCTTTGTATCTTATACGTATATTTTTAAATTCATTGAAACGCAAAACTTTCAATATCTCGATTTGAAGATAAATGGAGTTAGGCCACTTTCAAAATAAGCGGCTCATTTGTTTTAGTCTTTTGTGTGTTTCCCTGTTTTGATGAAAATCTTGCGTTGTAGATACAATGGAAAACCGAAATGTTTCCTAATTGACACTGACGCAGATAATAATATAATAAAAGCTTAGAATTGAATTATATCAAGTGTAATTAACACTAATTTGAAGGAAATTCGGTTGGAAAAGTATAGAATTAGATGAAATTAAAAATTTAAGTATTTTTATTGCTTTAAAAGTTGTTTAGTTTTTTTAGCGTTGTAACTCGGCGGAATAAAATCAGAAAATATTGATTAAACAATCAATGGAAAGGTAATTTATTGTAGATTTATCATATGAGGAAGAAAATTGCGTGCGGATTGTCATTATCAGTATATATAGAAAAGATTGAATGAAATCATATAAATTACTCGTGATTTTTATGACAAAAATGGGTATTTTCAAAGTCAATAACTCAATTGATAAAAATCGTAGATAATTGTTTAAATATTCAATCGATAGAGAATTTAATGAAGATTTTATCTGCCAAAGAACAAATTTGTATGATTTGTTGTTTGATTGTTATTGCAAAAACCGTGCCGCGATGATAAATTAACAAAATTTTGACAAAAACGTAAAAATTATTCTATTTTATGAAATAATTCTACTTTTTATTAATAAATAATATAATTTAAACTACTCCCCACTTATTAATAATAGTACTGTACTTTAATAACAATAAAAACTGCTATTTTACTATAATTTACGATAAATTATTCAAATAATTTAATTTTTTAGTCATCAGTAATTTTTTTCAAAAAAAATGCCTATTTTCAAAGTGCAATAACTTAATTATTAAAAATCGTAGATAATTGTTTAAATAATCAATCGATAGGGAATTTAATGAAGATTATATCTGCCAAAGAACAAGTTTGTACAATTTGTTGTTTGATTGTTATTGCAAAAACCGTGCCGCAATGATAAATTATCACAATTTTTACAAAAACGTAAAATTGAATTAAAATTGAAATAAAATCATGAAATAATTCTACTTTTTATTAATAAATAATTAAATTTAAACTACTCCCCACTTATAAATAACACTACTTTACGCTAATAACAATAATAATCATTATTATACGTTAATTTACACTAATTTACGTTAATTTATTCAACCAATTTCGTTTTTTCAGTCATGGACACTGACCAACTCAAAATTTCATTACTAGAGTATCTAGACTAAGAAAGTTTCACTTTCCACTCTCAACCAACAAATAAAACCCAACTTGTACCACCTTATAAGCAAGCAGCAGATATTATTTACTCACTTCGATTTCCTGTCGACGCGCAATTTGCAAATTTGCAACGCAACGCAAATCGCAGCCAAATCGCAAGCAAACAAACCGAATAGACGCCGTCTGCATCGGTGCAATATATTCTATATGTATTTGGGCATTCGGCCATTCGTAATCTGTGTATTTGCCATTTGTTCGCATTGGCGTTGGCGTCGCCCGGCCCAGCGCGGGGCAGCGCCCAGCAAAACTCGCCGTGCACACAGTGTTCAATCATTTTACCAATGGCTTGGCCTTTTGTTCTACGAATTTCACACAATATTCAATCAAAAAGTAACGACCATGACATTTCCATAGGATTAAAACAAGTTTAAACTAATGTGAATCATGAATACAATCAGAAAAGGCAAAAAAATCATGTAGAAAAATATTGCCTATGATGGAGATGTGATATAAGCACCGAACATAGAGAAAAACACGTTAAAACCTAATAATTTCAATAAAAAATCACTTAAATCATCTTTAAACGTCCATAAATGCTTAATAAAAATATTTCCAATGTTGGAGTAGAGGTATAAGCACCGAACATAGACAAAAACACGTTAAAACTTAATAATTTCAATAAAAATTCACTTAAACCATGCTTAAACGTTGATAAATGAAAAATTGAAATATTTCCAATCTTGGAGTTGTGATATAAGTACCGAACATAGACAAAAACACGTTAATATCTAAAAATTTCAATAAAAATTCACTTAAATCATCTTTAAACGTCCATAAATGCTTAATAAAAATATTTCCAATGTTGGAGTAGAGGTATAAGTACCGAACATATCTTAAAACATGTATAAACATCGAAATTTCTAATTAAATTCCCAAGATGTGGCTTAATTAACGAAATTTTTGGCTTGTTAAACAAAAGATCGTATAAAAACAAACAAAAACCCGGAAAACCACAACAAACGCACAATTAAAACCCGAAAATCATCGATTGAGTGCGCTGTGTGTGTTTTCGAAAGCGAAAAAAACGTTCCCAACTTTGTTTTGTGTTCGCATGCAAATAAAATATGCAAATGGCGTGCGGAACACAAAAAAAACGTAATTAATATCGGAAGTAGCACAAACTTGCCATTTACATACAATTTAGACTAATTTCTAATTTTATACTCATTTTATTCACTTTTAAGCGTTTTCTTGTAACACTTTGTATAATATGTTACTAATTAAATTAAGCCTAACGTGATTAGCTTACTTCGGGCGTAATTCAAGTCGAAATCGTCTAGAAATGTCATTAAAAGTAAAATTTAAACTTAAAATTGATTATAAATGCAATAAAAATGACATTTGACAGTTTTTGACAGTCAAAAGTTTATAATGTCAAAGAAAATTAATATCTTACTGAATTTGGCATCGAAACACATCAAAACCACTAATTAAACTTCTCTAATAAACATTTTATCTGTGTCTATGAACGTAACAACGATAAAACTAAGTTTTGCACGCTTTGCTGCTTAAAAATCAAACCGGTTGATATTTTTCAACGCGCCAGCTACGTTCAACTCGTACTCCCCTCCAGTGATTCTCCTACTGCCGCATGGTAGAAACCTGCCTTACCGACGCTGCGTCAGTCGCTCGCCCGTCATCGCGCCGAGCGTATGTGCATGTAAACAAACAGCACAAAACCTAACATTTCCCAGTGTTCACGATGAATATGTCCAATATAACCATCGAGAAAACCAAGTATGACTGTTCGCCACGCGTGGAGAACAAAAGATGGACGCAGCAGACGCCCGCCGATCGCGAATTGTCGTTGAAGAAGACCGGAATACAGCTGGGTAAGGTCGATGTGATGTACTACAGCCGCAATGTGCGGAACGACGCGTCGCTGGTGCCGCCGATACGCCAGACGGCGTCGATATTCAAGCAGCCGGTCACGGTGTATAAGACACAGGAGAGTAAAGTGAAGACTGACTTCAAACACGGCGTGCAGGAGAAGCCAAAGCAGTTGATATGGGAGAAACGGTAAGTTGACATCAATAACTTTTGTTTTTTGTTAATAACTTTTAAAATATTAGATTTTTAATAATAATTCTTTTAGATATTTGTTAAGAATTAAATTATCTATCGATTAGAGAAAGAATTATTGTTATTAGATCAATTGTTATACGCAATTAAAGTTGAAAATTTATATTTTTTTACTAATTTGTTTATAACTTTTGTTTAAATAATGATATAGACAATCTCTAAACGTGAAAAAATGCATAATTTAATTGTGAATCTAATAAAGAAAGAATAATTATTCTATCTTTTATAGTTTTTTAATTATTTTAATTTTTGTGAATCAATTGTTGACATAAACAACTTTTGTTCTGTAAATTTTTCTGTTTTTTGTTAATAACTCACAAACTATTTGTTTTTGAACAATAATTCTTTCGCACATTTATAAACAATTAAATTTTCTATCATACTGCGCAAAAATAATTGTTATATTATTATTACAACAAAAGTTATAAACAATCAAACTTCAAATTTTAAATTTTTTACTAATTTGCCCATATCTTTTGTTTAAACAATGATAAAAACAATCTGTAAACACTAATTAACACACAATTTAATTCCCCATCTAATACTGAAAGAATAATCATTCTATCTCTTATAGTTTTTGTATAATCTTAATTTTTCTAAACAGTTTGGAAGGCCTGCGCGCTTGTGACCTTGACGGCGTGCAATTCGAAGGCATGGTCCTGCCCAAAGGACTCAAACCAGTCGGGCCGAATGTAACCGAAGAGACAATCATCCAGAGCGTCGCCACCGCACTGCACGTCTCCGTGCAACCCGTCACCGGGCAAACAGGGAACAAAAACTCGCTGGAAAAGAACCCCGGGGTGTTCATCGACCCGAAACAGCCGCTGGTGCAAGCCGTTAATATCGCCGACGACGACATCAAGCAACAGGAGGAGCGCGTCGCGGCCGCACGGAAAAAACTACAAGACGCGCTTGTCGCTTAGGTTTTAAGTATAAGTTTAAAATATAAACATAATTTGTTGGATATTTATGTTATTTTAGGCACTTTTTAAGAGAAAATAAGAATAAATGATTATGTGAGAAAAGAAATGTGTATTTTTGAGTATTTTGAGTGTTTCTATTGTATTGTGATGTGAATTCGTGTACGAAATGAATCAAGACGGAGGGAAAAATGCGAAAGTCACGTTTTTGACTAACGATTGTTGAGTTTAACAAACGTGACGGCGAGATAATTCCGAGAATTACATTTATTATGTTTCAATTTCGTGTTACCCTTGTTTCTTCAAAAGGATTTGCTTGTATAATCAAATTTTATTGATTTATCGCGAAAAAACTAAGAAAAATGACAAAAAGCTGCAAAATTTCAACTTAAAACTCTTATAACTTCATCAAAAATAAATATTTTACTAAATCCTTTTAACAGGACCTATTCTGTTAATTAAAATATCTCCATGAATTATTTCATTATTTTTAATTAAATATTTTAGCTATTTTTGCATATTTACTGAAAAATATGATAAATTCTTCGAATTTGTTCTTATTTTCCAGGATAATTCTCAAAACACAATTTATTATAATTCAATTTTTATATTTTCCTCTAAGACTTAGTATTATCCTTCTTCCTTCAAAAGGATTTTCCTCTAAAATCAATATTTATTGATTTATAACAAAAGAACTAACAAAAAACAACAAAAACCACAAAATTCCAAATTAAAACTATTGTAACTTCATCAAAAATTAATATTTTAGTAAATCCTTTTTGCAGGACCTTCTCTATTAATTAAAATACCTCTGTGAATTATTTCATAATTTTTAATTGAATATTTTAATTATTTTTGCATATTTTGTCGAAAATATGATAAATTTCCCGCATTTTTTCTATTTTCCAGGATAATTCCGAAAATAACCATTATTTCCTTTCAAGTTTAACATTTTTACCTAAAATTAACTATTATCCTTGTTCCTTCCAAAGGATTTGCCTCTATAACCAATATTTATTGATTTATAACCAAAAAACTAACAAAAAACATCAAAAAACTAAAAAAATCCAACTTAAAACACTCATAATTTCCCCAAAAATAAATATTTTACTAAATCCTTTTTGCAGAACCTCCTCTATTAATTAAAATATCTCCATGAATTATTTCATAATTTTTAATTAAATATTTTAGCCATTTTTGCATATTTTGTCGAAAATATGAGAAATTTCCCACATTTGTTACTATTTTCCTGGATAATTCCGAAAATAACAATTATTTCCTTTCAATTTTAACATTTTCATCTAAAATTTAGTATTATCCTTCTTCCTTCCCAAGGATTTGTCTCTATAATTAATATTTATTGATTTATAACCAAAAAACTAACAAAAACCAACAAAAAACTACAAAAATCCAAATTAAAACTCTCATAACTTCCCCAAAAATAAATATTATACAAAATCCTTTCTCCATTACCTTCCCAATTAATTAAAACACCTCCATGAATAATTTCATAATTTTTAATGAAATATTTCATCCATTTCTGCATCTTTTGTCGCAAAATGCCCCGCGTTTGTTTTGTTTTGATGTTTTCCAGGTGCAAATTTTAATCAAGCGAACAATTGTCTCTTACAGTGCGTTAATTAACGTCGACGCTTTGTTAGCCGTGCCCAACACACATTTAATTGACAGACGCGCTGACAGATATAGTCCTATTCCTCGCGACTTCTGCGAAACACTTCAAAAGCACACAGAGAGCCCAGAGACGCGTTTCTTTAGGAAATTTAATTAAACACTCCTTAAAAGCACGCCGCTTCGACGCGTGCATGCTTCTTGTATTCATTTAATGCCAAATTTGCTTTCTACACACTTCAGATATTAAATCGTCATTAAATTCAACAAATATCGCAATGAAACACAAGTTTTATTGTGTTGCGCATGTAAAATGACATGCGCATGCGTTTAAGGTATTTAATTACGGACGGATTTTTTTGTGTAGGTTGACGTTTTTGTTTTGTTAAGTAGCATATTTATTTGTGCGCTTTATTAGCGCAGTTTTCCACGTTTTATGACGGCTATTACGCTCGTCAGATTCCATTATGGCGCATTACCTGTACCTTTTATTGCGGCATTTCCTCAACCGAGAAAAGTACACGTTTATATCTAATGTTTAACTTTTTATTAGCACTTATTACGTATTACGAAACGGCGTGCTCTTATGATGCCTTTTTGGGTAAAGAAATTTTCCACGGTGGTGTTTTAAGGTTTGAACAATTAAAATCATAAGTTTACAGCCGTATAATGCATATCTGGATGTTATGTTTATCATAAAATGAAAGATAAAATGATTATGCAATGATTTTACTTACAGACATTATTTCATACTTATGTGTATAGGCAACCAGTCATACACCAAAGTACCTCTCAATGCTTACCAAGTATCAATTTCAATATTATAATATAATATTATAAATGCGAAAGTCCTGATGTTTGTTACACTTTCACGCAAAGACTACTTAACCGATCATCATGAAAATTTGTACACATATTCTTAGTGGTCCCCGAATGGTTATAGGCTACTTTTTATTTAACACGTTGAGGACGGCGCGGTTTTTGGGTGTCTGTTGCATCGGGCGGCGTTTGAGCATTTTCAACTCTGTCTAATTAATTCAGCTGTGCGCCACTGGTGGTTATGCATTGCTGTATCAAAAGGCGATTGTTTTTGCAGTTGCGTAGCCATTTATTTATTTTCTTTGTAATGAATGCCTTTATCTTTAGAGTCCGACCGAAACTATGTGCGAACTGAGATGGCAAGTGACGACCACGACTTAAGCCGCGAGTTAGCCGAACGACGCACGATAATTCACGAACACTGAGTTTCGGTTATGTCAAAAGTTTCAGCCAATTTTTGGCCGAAACCAAATTTGAAGCCAAAACTGAAATTTTGGTCGGTCACTATTTATTATAATATGTAATCTGAGTGACACATTTGATGACAAAGATGCAAGGCCTTGATTGTATAGGTGAAACGAGGAGAAGATATAACCTAACCAGTGGCGTAGTCAAAAATGAATAAGTCTCGTTTCAAATGAGCCGTGTACCACCGGTGGTACACGCCGTCCCACAGACCAGACGCGTGTGTACCACCGATGGTACACGCCGTCCTCAACGTGTTAATAAAAATAATTATTTTTTAAATAAAATAAAGAAATAGTTTAGCCAATAATACCTCTGCATCTGGCTATTTGACTACTTTAACGCCATCTAGCATTCCAGCAATGAAGCTCACACCTAAGTACTATAGTACCATCACACTGTATTACCGACAGCTACGTCAACATCAAATCCAATTGACTACACTATGGAGACTGTACACTATACTTCCATAGACTATACTTTCAGCCATTTTAAACTTCCCGCCATTCTACTTCATTGTTACTTCCTTTGTGACTACAGACGCGTACGGAATCAACTTCATTATTTTAGATATTCGTGAGCGAAGCCAAGGGTTAAAGCTAGTTTACTATAAAATGAAAGATAAAATTATTATTTAATGATTTTTACAACTTACAGACATGATTTCGGTGTTTTTCTTTGTTAAAACTTAATTTTTAGGATGCGGTGATACATTTACAACCTGTAAGTGGTTGTTTTTTGTATAGGCAACCCAAAATACACCGAAGTAACACTGAATCCTTAGCGAGTATCAATTTCAAGACAATCCTTTTACCACTCCACACGTCACTTACAGCCACAATGTACCAGTAAGATAAAATTGTAAATTCACTTTAGATGCTTTCATCTTTGTGTTTATATTTACATTTATTTTAAAGATATTCTAGACGTGCGCAGCGCTGTCAAAAACAATCTCCACTCATTTTAGATTTCTTCCTCGTCTCAAACTTTAAATGATCCAATTTTCACATTTAGCTGCTGATGCTTCACAGCGTGTGCGAAAAAACACCACATCCAAGACTTCCGCTTCCCTTCGTCCTTGTACACCCCCGTAGAGCACCGTAGAGCAGGTAAAAGTAGATAATAGCGATAACAAAAGGTTAATGCCTATTCTAACCTACAATAAATATCCTTAACCTTAAAAATTACCCGCTAGAAAGATAAAAAGTAAAAACGTGAAAGTTAAAAATGATTCGTGTGTTTCTTAGCTTCTGGGGTGTTTTGCGCGCATATTATTTATTCAACGATGTGCACAGGTGTTTACACATTCAGGGGATGAAAAGCAGGAAGGGTGGTGGGATGGAAGGGTTGAATGTTTCACCCTCCTCGAAGCAACTCGCAACTCATCTCGTCAAATGTGTGTCGTGCACATTATTCCGCGCGTATATTACACGTAGATTGCTATTTGTTTATGTACACGTGCACCAAGGGATGAAATTAATATTAATTCAAGATAAAGCACGTACGCATTGTTATGATAATAATGATAAAAATGACAATGTGGAAATATTCATGAAGAAAATCAATGTTTTTATAGTAATAATTGAGGGTAAATTAGGTTAGAATATAAAATAACCTGAAATTTATGTTTTTGATTAGTTATTTGTTAATAACTTTTAAATTATTTGGTTTATAATAATAATTCTTTTGTAGGGTGGTTAGGAATTAAATTATCTTTATAATTGTGTAAGAATTATTGTTATATTGTTATTATATCAAAAGTTATAAATAACTAAAGTTGAAAATATATTTTTTCTAACAAATTTGTTAATAACTTTTGTTTTAATAATCATATAAACAATCTGTAAACGTTAATAAATGCATAATTTAATTCTGAATCTAACAATAAAAGAATAATTATGGTATCTTTTCCCCTTTCGGAATAATCTGAATTTTTGTGAAGCGGTTAGTTGACATAAACAACTTTTGTCTTGTATTGTTTTTCAGTTTTTTTTTAATAACTAATAAACTATTAGCTTCACAACAATAATTCTTTCACACATTCATTAAAAATTAAATTATCTATCTAACTGTGTATAAATAATTTTTATACTATTATTACAACAAAAGTTATTAACAATCAAAATATGTTTCCTCATAAAAACTTGCAAAAAAACTACAAAACCCAAACTAAAAACTCATATAACTTCACCAAAAACAATTATTTTACAAAATCCATTTTCTTGGACCTTCTCTATACTCTGAAATACCTCTGTGAATTATTTCATAATTTTTACTATAATATTTAACCTATTTTTATACATTTAAAAAGATTTTTATCATAATAGACGTTAAATTACCTTAAAAAATAAACCCAACGTAAAATTTATGTTTATTCAGATTTATATTGTGTTGAATTATTTATTCAGAGCAGTACCCATCGTTTTTTTCACATTTCCCGTGTTGATCCGGCGTCCTTTGTTGTTTTAAACGTTAATCCATCACGACCATCGCACAAAACGTCACACGCCGCACGCGCTAAATCAACACAGCCTATTTCCAAGCTCCGACTTGTCCTCCGAGACCACCGCAACACTCTGAGGGCTTAATTCTTTTTTATATTATTATTATACGCTCATAAAACATTCAAAACGCAGAATAAAACTCATACATCATCAATTTTACTTCTATAAACTACAAATGAGGGCGCTGTTTACAATTTACTCCTTCATTTTGACAACCAGCTGAATTACCTGTCATTTTACAGTTGAGGTTATGTGTAGAACGTGTGTATTGCCATATATGTCAAGTTTTCAGCGTGTAATCTGAGCTTTAAGCTTCTTGCGGAGTGAAAAGCACGAAGAAGAAGAAGTATCAACGCAAAGTCAAAGTATGAAGTACCTATGAGAGTTACGACGAGACAAAGAAGTTATAACTGCGAGGTGAGGTGTTTGAAGTTGCAGGCGGCGAAGACGATGCGACCTGAGATGCTTGAGAGTCGAGACAACTTGAGAGTTGGAAAGTATTCGAGGTGATAATGGCTGTTAATGTAATCTCAAACAGTTCAAACACGGACAAAAGATGAAAAAAGTTCAATACCGGTATTTTTAGGAATCAAAATACCGGTATTTCGGTTAACCGGTATTTTTTAAAATCAAAATACCGGTTTTTTAGTATAACGATATTTTTAAATATCATACTACCGGTATACCGGTTATTTATATAAAAATACCGATAATACCGGTTTTTCTTTGATGCAGACGTATTTTAGTACAAAAAACTACCAATGATGGCGCTGTAATCACCTAGTAGCCATGTTTGATTATCAGCTGGAATTCCAATCATGACTTTTTCATTTCCTCGCGGTTTTTCTCTGTAAAAGTGGAAATGAATAGGTCCATCACGTTCACATTCGTGGTTGAAATGATTGGGGTCACCTTTTGCTGTATGGTTTTTTCCTATTTCGATTACCCAGCGTAAAAACCGGACCGGAAATGGACGAGATTAATTTCCATTTTCCGACTTTTGACTCACAACGAAATGAAAAATTGCATAAAATGACTAAAAACATTACAAACGGGAAAATTATGAGATAAAAAGTGACTTAAGTAACATTACTCAATATAATTAAGTATAATCTGCGCGCGGTGATGCAATAATATTCATATCGGAGTTCCTTGTTACAGAAGTCAATAAATTTTTATTGCGCTGTGAATTTGTAGAGAGAAATAATAACAAAGAGAGTGACTTAAGTCAGTTCTTTGGAACATTTGGAAACATTCGAATGTTCGGAGTTTGGAACACAACATGCCAATCAGTTTACGAAAGTCATTATTGTACTCGCATACCGCTGCCGCCTGCAACAATGCATACTCGCGTAATGTAGCATTACATTTTTGCCATGTTCGCCAAATGCACAATCATTTAAATTTACTATCGCCGGTTAACGTCTTACAACGTTGCCTCCGGAGAGATATTACAGTTAAACGCTTCGAGATAAATTCTTACGTTATGTTACATAACCATATCAATTTATTATTGCGTTCTTTATTTTTAAATACGAAAAAATGTTTAATTGTGTTTTAAGTGTTTCTGTTGATTTAAAATAGAATATCGGTGTGGTTGTATGTTTTAAACACACTTGGAATTCCAGCTGGTAGTTCAAGATGGCTGAGTTGAGGTTACAGCGCCCTCACATGCAGTTTTACGTACTAAAAATTAGTTTTTGTAGGTTAAAAATGAAAAAAATTGAAAATAATCAGAATTAAATGATTATTTAAGTTTATAAATACCGGTATTATGGATATACCGATATTTCTTAGATCAAAATACCGGTATTACCAAAATACCGGTTTTTTTAATTTAAAAAATACCGGTATTGAACTTAAAATTCAATTTTTTTAAACTTAAAATACTAAAATAAGGTTATATTCTATATGTAAAATGTTCAACTGGTTGCCTATATTGAAAAAAAGTATTCCTTCTCCATTTATTGTGATTTTATCAAAATGACACGTTTCTTATTAAATAAATAGTGACAGGCAACTATTTCCCAAGCGTGAAACTAACTTGTTGAGTTTTTTCCCTTCCTCAATTTCCGCCCCCGGCCGCCCCTCATGGGAAATTCATGGCCGCCGCGTGCATCGAACACAAACTTTCGCATCGAACAACTCCATCACATAATTCGGCGTATTATTACGGCGCTCTAAAGCTTATAAAGTAATACGCGCACGGAAAATATAAGAAAACATAAAGCCGGCGTGCGTACGACGCGAAAATGCGAAATAAACGAAATAGGAAAAATGCTGCGCGTTGTGTGCTGGCGCGGAAAATTGCACGAAACGCCTCCGCGGGGAAAACTAATCAAAACGGTCATGAATCACACACAACAACAACCAACAACAAGCAGCGCAAGTTTTATACAAAAACTTAATCAAAAATCGCCGAATATCATCGTGCAATTGCGAAAATCGGAGAATGATGCAGTGATTCGGCAAATAATTGATTAGATTAATGCGAGTTGTCATCGGAAGGAAAATATTGAAGAGTTATTTATCATCATTCATCAATCATTGAGTTTTATTCGCGAAAATTGGGTGGAAATAAAATGAGAATTTCAGCTGGCACTTCAAGATGGCTGGGGTGGGGATACAGCGCCCTCATATGGAGTTTTATGAACTAAAAATTGATTTTTATAGGTTAAAAGTGTTTTTAGGTAATTTTTTGACTAAAATATTGAATTTTAAGTAAAATATTGTCAATTTAAGCATAAAAATCTATAAAAATGGTAAAAAATTAACCAAATTGTCAAAAATTGAAAGTATACTCAATCATAATTTCAGCTGGCATTTCAAAATGGCTGATATTGTGCTACAGCGCCCTCCCATTCTGTTTTATGAACTAAAAATTGATTTTTATAGGTTAAAAATGTTTTTATGCGGTTTTTTGATTAAAATATCAAATTGGAAGTAAAATATTGTCAATTTAAGCATAAAAATCTATAAAAATTCTCAAAAACGTAAAAAATTGACTAAATTATCAAAAATATTACCAAAAATTGAAGGTATACACAATTAGAAAACCAGCTGGCATTTCAAGATGGCTACTTTGATGTTCCAGCGCCCCCACACGCAGTTTCCCGAACTAAAAATGAATTTTTATAGGAAAAATTACATTTCATGTAATATTTAATTACTCCTTGACAAAAATATCAAATTACAAGCAAACCATTGTCAATCCAAGCGTAAAACTCTCCGATAATAATTATTTCTTACCCAAGCAATAAAAAATGTATTTTTTCTTCGCGAAAAATTGCTCAACAGACTGGAAAACAACTCGCACACATAAAATTTCTTGACATTGAAGGAATGCTCCACTCTGGCAAGACAAATGAAACCGTTTGACTTGACTTATTTTTTGAACGGCTTCATCTCTCGCCTCTCGCTGTGCAGTACAAATACGCAAAATATACACACACACTCACTACTCTATACTATACGAGTACAAAGTACAAATGGATGCCATAAAAGTGGAATAAAATAAATAAAAGTAAAACTTTCGCAAGTGGCCGCCGCGGTGCGTTCCGGCCTTGATCTACTTAGCGAGATGTGTCATGGCGGCGTTCTCCTGGGTTACTCCCAAGGGTGCAACGAGGTCTGGGCCCACTAACCACTAACCACACACATAGACACGTTGATTAATGAAATGCGTCTGGAGGTGGAGTTAACAACCCTTGAAACCTTCTCAAAAATTAAGTAGCTGGTATTTTTAGGAGTAAAATAAATGTTATGTTGGTTGCAGATATTGCATAAATTTCAATCTCGTCCTTTGAATCCTTAAGTATGTAATTCATATGATTCACGCGTGCTTTTTTCTCTCGGCTTTTTACGTATCCTTGACGTCCATTCGCATCCGTGTTATGCAATACATTCAGTTTACAGCAGGGGGAAAACAGCCCCTATGACGTCAAGTATTCTATTCGCCGGATTTGAATCTTTCAAAGCCTCTTTTCGTGTTTTCAAGGTAAATTTCTTCACGGGATACACATAAACACGAAAAATGTAAGTTTTACAAAGTTGATATATAAATTTAACATTAAAATACCGCTTATAATATAAAATGTAAGAAATACCGGTTAATAACCGGTTGTAATACCGGTTTTAATACCGGTAAATTTTTTAATTCCTTTAAAAGACCGTCTAAAACCTATTAAAATACAAATAAATACCTCACAAATTTATAATACCGGTTTTAATACCGGTTAAATACCGGTTTTTATGTAAATTCCTTTAAAACCCTCTGAAACCAATTAAAATTCAAATTAAACCTTGTTAAACATTTTCAATGGCGATATTTAACCGGTATTTAATCAATATTCATGAAAGATAATTAATATCCCAATTTCCACGAATTAATTACCCGGAAAATTGTGATACACTGTGGAATAATGAGACTTGACGTGGGTCTCGGTGTTTTACTGAAAATTTTGCAATTTTGCGCGTTTGACTAATGCCAGTTTGCAGTTGAAACTATTTGTTAAACTAGGATGTGTTACTAAGCGCAAAGTTTCGGCACATAGTTGAGTGCGATGTGTTAGCGCCGGTAATTGATGACGCGAACATGAAACGCGGATAAACTGGAATGTTAAAGTGTGGAAATTTTGAGATTTGCGAAGTTATTAATTAATTGCTTAATTACACGGAAACGCAATATGGTAGAATAAAAATTCAAACGTGAATTCATTCTGTATTAAATTCTAGGTTGAATTTTATCATTATTTGAGTTAGATAATAATTATTTATATAATTATAAAGGTTTAAAGTTAAAATTGTAATTTTTAATTTTTTTTGGAAATAAAATTTCTTTTATTAATAACTTTTCAAATAATTATTTTAAAATTAAAATTTTTTCGTGGAATGACACATAATTTAATAGAGAATTATTTGTTAAAGAAATAAATATTGTAACTTATATAGTTTTTAAATAAATAATAAAAAACTAGTAAAAAACATGATTTAAACGTTTTTTTGTTTTCTTTCCCAATTTTATCCGTAAATCTCGAATCGAAATAGATATGGTGATAAAACTTGACGCCAGAAATCAGCATCGTAAAACGATCAAATTAAACTGTCTAGTCTGGCCAGCATAACTCAGAATGATTTGTTTTTTTTATGTTTTTATTACAAAAAAACACATCTGACATGCAAAAAGATAAAAAAAGAAGCTGGAGGCAAATAACTGAACTTAAATTCGTTCAAAGCAACGAATTGATCTTTTATTTTATTATTTAGGCATAAAAATATTGTTTTTAGTCAAAAACAAAGTTTTTAACACGTTAAGGACGGCGTGTACCACCGGTGGTACACACGCGTCTGGTCTGTGGGACGGCGTGTACCACCGGTGGTACACGGCTCACTTGAAACGAGACTTATTCATTTTTGACTACGCCACTGGTTAGGTTATATCTTCTCCTCGTTTCACCTATACAATCAGGGCCTTGCATCTTTGTCATCAAATGTGTCACTCAGATTACATATTATAATAAATAGTGACCGACCAAAGTTTCAGTTTTGGCTTCAAATTTGGTTTCGGCCAAAAATTGGCTGAAACTTTTGGCAGAACCGAAACTCAGTGTTCGTGAATTATCGTGCGTCGTTCGGCTAACTCGCGGCTAAGTCGTGGTCGTCACTTGCCATCTCAGTTCGCACATAGTTTCGGTCGGACTCTAAAGATAAAGGCATTCATTACAAAGAAAATAAATAAATGGCGACGCAACTGCAAAAACAATCGCTTTTTGATACAGCAATGCATAACCACCAGTGGCGCACAGCTGAATTAATAAGGCGGAGTTGAAAATGCTCAAACGCCGCCCGATGCGACAGACACCCAAAAACCGCGCCGTCCTCAACGTGTTAATAAAAAAAAAACCGGTATTACCGGTATTATAACCGGTTAACCGGTATAAAAACCGGTATTTTCTCCATTTAACTATTTTTATAACCTTCTATAACCAATATAGAAACAAAAAAAAATTAACCGGTATTATGACATCACTCAATCACAAACTTTGTACGATGTGTTGCGTTTTGTTGGCTACCAACCGTCGGATGTCATATAATTGTCACGCTTGTGCTCCGCTGTGCTTTGTCGTGCTTTGTGTCGGTGTAAATCACAAAAGCCCACCAACAAAGCACCACACCGTGACATCCAACACATTCAGCACATAAAATACATAAAATCGGCCTCGTTCTCGTTGAAAACTCAATAAAACACTCGCAACCCCCCACCCTATGCCATAAATACTACACTTTATTCATGTCTGCGCTTCGTAATATTGAAATTTATGACGTTTACGTCTTTTTAATGTGTTGCCAAAGACGAAACTTTAATATTTGTTTAATGTCGAGTCGGTTACGTGTTTAACGACTGTTTACGTGCGCGTAATGAATTTATTTGTGTGTTTATGAGCAGTGCGTATGCGCAATAGATGCAAGAGATCAAAAGGTGAAAGATTAAATACATTGTGATGCGAGTGACAGAGTGACACAATGTGAAAGGATGAATTCTAGTTGAAAATTAATATTAATATTTAATTTGCGTTTTTTTGTGATTATGAAAGCGAACAACTTCAACTTTTAACCTTTTTTATGTGTCACACAGTATCACCTTACATGGCGACAGGATTTTTTCACTTTATGTCAAAAACTGCATCGATTACATAAGAAAAACGTTGAATTTATTATTTTGGAGACAATAAAATGATGTAATATTTAAATGAATACATCCAACGCCATCTGCAGCATAAAGTGAAAGTTATGAAATTAATAAATCTGAATTTCCATAAACCATTAAGTAAACATTGATTTGTTAATTACGTAACTTCCATAATAACTTTATTTGTTATTTATTTATGATTTCCAATACATGAAACGCAAACAACTCAAATTTCACAGAGTTAACTATTAGTTGGGGAGAACAAGAGCAAACCGAAGATAAGCGCGTTAATACGAAACGGTAGTCGTAATGCGTTCAAGTTACACAGTTGCGGCTTGGCGCGGCAGAGAAATCAGAAGCGGAACTAAAGTTTAAGTTAAAGTTAAAGTTAAACAAAAGTGAGCTGTATAAAAGTGATTAGGGCATTAAATTGCGATAGGGTTCAAGATTACATGGTAGAGAGTAGAGGAAAACACATAGACGGATTTTTACCGGTATTCAAGAAAAATACCGGTATTTTAACCGGTATTACCGGTATTATAACCGGTATTTTCATAATTTTAACCTGTATTATGAAAAAATGCGGCTGGAAAAATAACCGGTATATTTCTAGAAAAAAATACCGGTTTTTAACCGGTATTGTAATTGGTACTTTCATAATTTTAACCAATATTATGAATAAATAAGCCCGGAAAAATAACCGGTATATTTATAGAAAAAAATACCGGTATTTAACCGGTTTTTTTGTTCGAATAGAATAATAACCGGTAAAAACCGGTATTTAACCGGTTTTTTTCAAAAACTCCCCCAAAAATACTCATTTAAGTAATTAAACACTACAAATCTTTACAAAGTCATATTATTTACTTATTACTTAACTTGACTCCTTTTATTTTTTAATTAAATTGTTTTTACTTGCAGATTCTGATTGTGATTGTGATTGTGATTGTGATACACGGAATCATCCTCAGCTGTAGGATGCAAACGGTGCAAACAAGAAACGAGATTACCGTTAGTCGACCCACAAAAATACGCAACGCGCCGCGCTGACTTAACTTGACTCAACTTCACTTAACTTAACAAGCAATCGGCTATAATGAGACTTTGTACCAAACGCGCAGGATTGAGGCAGTCTTTCTCAAACTAATCGTGCGGTCGCGTGGTCCAGACGATATTATCACCGATTATGAAGATGTAATCGCAATCCGCGCTCGATTAACAACCGAACAATTACTTTTTATAGCGAAATTACTTAAACTTACACAACTTGGATTATTATTTTGACCTTTCTTGTGTTTGTGTTTATAGATGATTCACATACCTGAAACAAAACAAAAAAAATTATAATTTTTTGGAATAAGAATTTATTTAATTTCGCATTCGTAAATTTCGTTTTAATTGCGTTTAATTTATTTAATTGCAGTGTGCGTGCGGTGGTCATTAACGCGTTTCGCGGCGCACGCACAATCTTTCTTCGTTCGCGTGCGTGCGTTTTGAGCTTTTGTGTATTTCGAGTGAAGAAAATAAAATAAAATAATAGAAAATTCATTTAGATAAGAAATAATAATTTTTAAATGAATAAAATGCTGTGATTTTATTTTCTGCGCTGGAATTCTTCATGTATGACACATCCGGATGTAATTTTTCCGCATGGATAAACCCCGGATGCAGTGCGGAATTTTTCAAGTGCAAGCGCATCGATTTCCCAAGCGAGGAATAAATCTTTTATAGAAAAAATGGAATATTTACATTTGCGTGGATGTTATTCTAAGAAAAAGTTCGAAAAACCGGTTAAAATACCGGTTATTATATGTGTAGGTTATAATACCGGTTAATTTTGTATTAATTCAGCTAAAACTGTTATAATACCGGTATTAACCGGTTAAAATACCGGTATTACATAAAAAATACCGGTATTTAGCTATTATCATACCAAAATCAATAATTTAGTATGTTAGCTAAAATCTAAAAAATACCGGTTTTAGTAAGTTAAAATACCGGTTAAATACCGGTTATAATGAAAACAAGCTATATCTCCATGAATATTATTTTTTCACAAGAAAAACTCTTGGAATCTTAAATCTCAATTCACATTTTTCATCTGCAACCCCATTATTTCGCTTTAATTTAATTTTAATTCATTGTAATGCGCTCGCAAAAGCAAGAGTAAAAAAAGTAAAAGAAAACTCTGCGGAAAAAACCCTAACCAAGACGACGAATAAAATATGCACGATGATTTATGATGCGCAAATATAATTAATAATTATATTCATTATAATATTTTTCCTGCTTTGAAAATATTTTATAAAATTTATATTTGTTTATATTTATCTTTGGAGTTTTGTTTGTATGCAAAACGAAAAGTTTTCTTTACTATTTTACTTCTAGTTGTAGCTGTGCTTTGAAAGTGTCACCACATAAATTCTCATAAATATTTAAGGGAGCGCACTTCTGGCGCTTCTTCTTCTCTTGCTGCTGCTGCACTCTCAGTGTGTATAAAATCCAGCGCAAGTTTTTCCTACTTATCTTCAGGTGGATGTCGTTTTGAAATTTTCATTTGCGTTATTTTCGTTCTGCTACATTCCACGTTGCGGGTAATAAATGATCACAAGTTTCCATGAGCTGGGAACTTGCGAGAAACATTTTGTTGCGCAAATTTTAAAGATAAATTAATTATTGGAAGTTTTTAGGTTAGGAAATAGTTTTTTAATTGTTAATGTAGAAAAAAATAATTTTTATTAATAAAATTATGGAAAATCCTTAAGTTTAATAGAAATATTGACTATTTGTAGATAAAAAATTTGAAAATTTTATTATTATTATTAATAAAAACGCGTTTAAAAGTTGTTACGTCTCTGGAAGATTAGATTAACTCCACGTATTATATAATAAAGCATAGAAAAGGTGATGATGTGTAGGGGAACTTAGTGCACACGAACTCTGCTCGGGTAAGTTCGGTGAAAGGCAATCGCAGGACTGTGTGTTACTATAGGAACCCTACTCGTTGCTATGACAACGTTAAACAACTAACAAAAAACGCTGTGTCATGAATACGTCACGACCAATCAGAAACTCTCAATTCAAACCCAAGTGACAATTGATAGGTAGGTTAAGGATTATAAATTAGGTTAGTAAAAGTAAAAACAAAACACATTGTATAATAATAAAAATACACCCAGTCTGTTGTTGTCAGTCTGCTTGAACTTGTCTCGCACGAAACCAACTAAATTATTCAACTGCTCAAGCTCCTAATGTTGTGTTATCGACATTCAATCCCCAAACATCTCCTACCCTACGAAACTTTCACCCCCAAAGAAAAAAAAATACACAATCCATAAATAAATTACCAACAATTTACAAACACTACACCAATAAATCAATAAAATAAAATTCGAGTTTTTAAATTAATTTTCTCCTATCACACGTAAATTTAATTTAACTAATACTAATTAATTTGATTAATTAATATGAACCTGCACTTTGCACTTCAACACCCACATCCACACTCTGGTAACCAGGTAACTTCATCCAACAATACAACACACAATAGATGCAAAGCACAAAGCTCAAAGCTCTAATTCACTTGATCGCTACAAATTCACATCCGAATCCGCATCCAAATCCAGAATCCCACACACACATATTGACTCTCTCCAACCGGGAATTATTAAACTGAAATAGTCACCCGAGATCCGCTCGAAACCATATTAATTACATATGTACTTGAATTGGATTGGATTGGACAATGCTTTGAGTTGCGGTACAAGTACGGTTTCCATGGCAACGTGCACCGCGTGTGCCAGTTTCTAATCACTTTAATCATGTTAATGCATTTGCATGCACTTTAAATATGGCTAATTTTATGTAAGTGGATCTAACTGCTTTCAAACGTGAGTTATAAACCTACACTACTTAATAAATAAATAAATTATAATCGTATCGTAGATGGAAAGGTGGAAAGCGCGTGCGTGCCCGGACGTACGACGTGTGTGCGAGCGTTAATTGAACTAATTAAGTAATTGGTATAATTAGTTCATCCGTTACACGCACACAAACTCATACACCCGCTCAATCTTATTGCACAAGCATAATCCGAAGAAAAATACCGGTATTTTACCGGTTCTATTACTTTTAGTAAAAATATTTTTAATTTTGGTTCAAAACTGTTAAAATACCGGTTAACCGGTTAAAAATACCGGTTAACCGGTATTTTTAAGTCATAATAATTAATTCTACGATATATAAAACCATTTACAATACCGGTTATGCATATACACTCACTCAATATTATTGCACAATCATAAGTATAAGAAAAATACCGGTATTTTACTTTTAGTGTAAAATATTTTTAATTTTGGTTCAAAACTGATAAAATACCGGTTAACCGGTTTTAATACCGGTATTTTTAAGTTATAATATTTAATTCTAAGATATATAAAACCATTTACAATACCGGTTAAATACCGGTTATACTTATACACTCACTCAATATTATTGCACAATCATCGCAACTGACTTACTATTTGTACGTTTCTACTTACGATTATGATGCATTGTATTTTATGTACAATTTATATTTCGTATTGCGAATTTTCATCTCTCGCCTGACCAATCGTCCTTGACATTTCTATAATGAGGCCGTATCGCACGCTGAGTAGTTTAATATTCAACAGTTCACTCACAAATGAAATGCAATGCAACTCAACACTATTCTTATTCCTATGCAGTCAGAAAAAACATGCGTAGACTGATTCTATGTGGTGTTACTATAGCAACCCCAACGTTGCTATGACAACGCCAAACAACTTGGCGAAAAACGTAGAGTCATGCATGCGTCACGCTACTCTACACTCACATTCACACGTCACGACCAATCAAAACGCTGCGATTCGAGCCCTAACGTATTTTTACTTTGCAAAGAGTGAATGTGTCCGAGTATCATAACACAATATAACATATCTCCGGCGAGTGCAGACGTATTAAGGTAGGTGTATAATATACAGTTGTTAAAATTATATAAAAATTAGTTTAACCTCATTAAACCGCATTTCGAGTGCTTAGAAATGATCCGTGCGTGTGTTCATCATTTCTTCGGTGCGGTTCTATAAGGCAATGGGTAATTTTCGTGCCGTAATTGTGCAGAACGCTCTCTGAGGCAATGGTCATAAATAAAGCAATTATTATTGACTCGGGCATCTCATAACCTCGTAACCGCATAACGTTATTATGCTTTTATGGTGTTATATGAGTTATATTGCAAAATCAGTATTTTAAGGGTGCTCATAAAGTTCACAATACCGGTATTTCGGTATACCGGTATTTTTTTAACGAAAATATCGGTTAATCGGTATATTTCGGTATTTAAAAATAAAAATACCGGTATTTGAAAATAAAAATACCGGTATTTAATGTTATTTTAAACATTTAACGCTTGTTATGCTTGTAATCCATGAAGATTTGCGTTAATCACCTTCTACATTTGTGTGATTCGTGAATTTTGTGAATTTCTACGTTGTGCAATGCACGAAACCGAAATTATACGCTTATCCCATGCGGATGTTTTGCAATCAAATGAAAGTGCACATTTAATTGCAGAGAAAACGCGCAAAAATCATCAAATTTATTAAAAACTTTCGATTTTTAATGCTTATTCATGCATGCAAACACTCAAATCAAAATATTTTTATTTCATTTCATTCATAAATGTTCAATTTTCCTCTCGGGATGGAAAACGATTCGTTTCGTGATTTGTTGAGTTGATTTATATAAAAATAAAAAGCGCGAGATCGTGGCGAATTCGACCGCAAATATCAAACCGCGGATAAATTTATTATTCGCTATAAAATTGGCTTTTGATACTATTGAGTATAGCTTTTAATGACTGAATAGGCACTCGTAATGAATTGGTTTATTGAGGTTTAATGTGCTTTAACGCGTGTAAAATACCGCAATAACAGCCCAACTCGGGTTTAATTAAAAATCCGGGAGTGTTTTACGTTTTGTTACGCTTTTCATGCGTAAAACGCAAAGATTTTTGTATTATTTTGATTAAAAATCCAAATATTTTCTTTTTCATCTTTAAAGCAGTTTTTCCACGGTTTAAAGCCATAAAAAGTGGTACTTTAAAAGCGAGCGACCAAGGCTGTGACTAAAGTACTTTAATCACGGGCTTTAGTCACGAGGTGGTGCATACAGTGCAACCAAAACCATATTATAATTTTATTACAAAAACAATAAAAATCACTTTCTCTTTATCAGTAAAATAAAATTTAGGACACAGGTAGATAATACCCGTATAAAATCACTCGATTTTCCCTTTTCTACGTTTCTATCATCCACGTAGACAACGTACACAATTTGTGTTTGTTGTTTTTGTTGTTGTGTTGTGTTGTTTTGTTTTGTGCAGTATCTGATGCACTCAACACTCACTAGCGCAATTGTTGTTCCAAACAAAAGGCGATAAATCACGAGGCGATACGTCAAGTACCGTTGGACGCGTTCGGCGCGCTTTGATTGAATGTGTAATTCGAATGTTTAACGAGCGTGCGCGCTGCAAGCCAAAACATCGCATCGACCCGGGACGATAATCGAAGAGTCGCGGAGATAACTACGTGCAATTATTGTCAATTATCGGCGTTTATTGTCAAAGCACAAACGCAAAAGACAGGAAATTGACGTTTAGTGGTTTAAATACAGCTAAAAGTCAGCGATTGTGGTTGAATAAGTTGGCATAAGTTGGAAAATAAAAGAGTTTTGTGTGGTTTTGTAGCGATTGACAGCTGGTCGCATTGTTGACTGTGGTGATTTCGCTCGAGTCGTAGGCCACGATCGCAGTTACGCAAGTTTTTGTTATGCTTTGCAGTGCTGCGTCAAAGGAAAGTTGCACGTTTCACGTTTGATTAGAAATTTCGTCAATTGAATACAAAAAAAATTGAGTTTGTTTGAGTTTATTATGTTGGACAATGTTGGACTTGCAGTATACACACCGAACATAAGACAAATTTAATGTATTTTAAGTTTTGAACAATAGAATGCCGAAAAACAATCGAAAACTCTTAAAAAATGATAAATTTACTTTTGTAATTTTTGGTCCAATGTTGTGACTTGCTGTATACACACCGAACATAAGCCAAATTTAATATTATTTAACTTTTAATTTAACTTAAACCTAAAATTGTTGTTTTATTTCAGAAAAATGATAAATTTACTTTTGTAATTTTTGGTCCAATGTTATGACTTGCGGTATACACACCGAACATAGGTCTCCCAATGCAATTTTCTCTCCTTCTAAGTTTCTTTCCAATTTCGTTGATATTTTCAATGTGATTTCAATTTCCCACTCATTTTTCAACCCAACTTAAACCCCAAAATTATGTTTTGTTCATTTTCTGCCCGAAAAAACTTTTTTGCCGCTGGCTTTACTCTACTCGTACCTTTAGTCCTTTAGAATGCAGGCAAGTAACTTTGAAGAGTTTCATAAGAGTTTAAGACCTTTTTCGACCCTCGGTTAGAACATCCTCTTCACCAACTTGTTCCTAACCGCATTACCATTCGTAATCACATGCATATTTCATACTTTTCGCTACGCATGCGCGTAAAAAACAATAACTATGCGTTTTAAAGCAATAATTGTTTTCAGAAAAAAAAAAGTAAAGTCTGTGAACTTAATGTCTGCGTGTACAAAAACTCAAGCGCGGCAAAAAGTGACGAACCGATGAAAAGGACGAAAAGGACGAAAATACAATGCGTCGAAACAATACCCTTAAAAAGGGAGAATAATGCCCTTCTCTGGGTTTCTCAGTTCTCGCTTTTCGGTAATGTTTGCTTGGACTTTTAGTCAGATATTAATAACTTCTGTAATGTAATGTAACACAATTATCCTTTTGTGTTTTGCATTCACCGCAGAATTTAAAAAATACGCTCATTGTTTTTTTTACCGCTCGAGGGTTAGAAAAATAAATTTACTTTCCAAGGACAAGGACAGCGTAATTTTTTGTTATTTTTAAGTATATTCGTCGATAAAAGCAATAAACGCGTTTTACGAGTGGCGTACATCGAGTCGAGGGGGAAATCAATTCGGGGCGCAAACAAACAAATGAACCGAAACGCATTGCAACGCACGGCTCATAAATTGAATGTACACATTGATATAGAACTCACACACGCGATAAATCACATCATTGGCAATTTTATTAACACTATTTTTAGGTAAAATTGATTTTTGTAGCAGAAAAAAAATTAAAAAGTGATTTTTGTGTTTTTATATTACAGGCAAATGTTGGACTTGCAGTATAAACACCGAACATAGGACTAATAATGTATTTTCTTCAAAATACTTAGTTTAAAATAATATTATTAATGATTTTAACGTAATTAATTAGCAAATCAATCATTTTTTAACATTATTTGTGGTTTATTGTGAGTTTTTACTAAAATTTTGGAAGAAAATCGCAAAAAAGGCCTAAATTTTGTTGGCCAATGTTGTGACTTGTGGTATACACACCGAACATAGGTCTTCCAATGTATTTTCTTAAATATATTTAGTTTAAATAATATTATTAATGATTTTAACGTAATTAGTTGGCAAATCAATCATTTTTGGCACTTGTTTTAGTTTATTGTGAATTTTTACTAAAATTTTAGCAGAAAATCGCAAAAAAAGGCTTAAATTTTGTTGGCCAATGTTATGACTTGCGATATACACACCGAACATAGGTCTACCAATGCATTTTTCTAAGTTTCTTTTCAATTTCATTTAAAAAGAAAAATTTCCTCAGCATATTTCATTTACTTTTATATTCCTACATCATATTTATTTACACAATGATAAATTTTCCTTTCGAATCACTGTAGATCTAGATATCAGCGTTACTTTCTTTACGATGTAAATATTTAATTCGATTAGGACGGAGCGAATGAAGCGCACAAAACGCGCATGAAAGCAAATAAAATAAAATCCTCGTTTGCCATCAATACAAATCGAATTTTATTACCATGTTTTTCGATTCGCATTAAATCAGAATAGAGAGAAGAAAAAAAAACACTTTCATCAATATTGTACGAACTATGCAGCCTGCACAAATTATAGAAGAAAAATATAGTTATTTCGAGCGTGTGTAAGCTGGTGAATAGCAAAACGCGTCGATAAGTAAATAATTAGGCTAATGGTTAATGGTCGGGCATTCCGGGCAT
Source organism: Dalotia coriaria (assembly GCF_025399875.1). Classification (NCBI taxonomy): domain Eukaryota; kingdom Metazoa; phylum Arthropoda; class Insecta; order Coleoptera; family Staphylinidae; genus Dalotia; species Dalotia coriaria. The sequence continues at coordinate 9,974,502 of NW_027045452.1, read as the reverse complement.
GTTTAGACGCATTCGACGTCGGGCCAAATCCCCGTGAAATTGCCGAATAAAAAAGCAATTAACATGTGTTTACGTCGAATGTAAATAATGTCGAATTGCTCATGTCGATAAGTCACTATTTTAACATCTTTAACATCGCAAAATGCTAAAACACTAAACAAACGATCAATTTATTTCGGAAATTTGTTAGACCAGTGTTGGACTTGTAGTATAAGTACCGAACATAGGATTAAATCAATGTTTTGCATCATTTTTATTAAACTTAACCTTAAAAATCATGTTTTTGTAATTTTCTCATTAAAAATATGCAAAATATTCAATAAACTGCCGATAAACCATCGAAAAACAGCAAAAAAACAAAAATTAATTCTTTAATTTCTTAGACCAATGTTGGACTTGCCGTATAAGTACCGAACATAGCGCAAATTCAACGTTTTTCAACTTTTTCATTAAAGATAACCTTTAGAATCATGTTTAGCCTATTTTCTACATAAAAAAAATAAATTAATTTCTTAATTTCTTAGACCAATGTTGGACTTGCTGTATAAATACCGAACATAGCACTAAATCAATGTTTTGCATCATTTTTATTAAACTTAACCTTAAAAATCATGTTTTGGTAATTTTTTCATTAAAAAAATGCAAAATATTTAATAAACTGTCGATAAACGATCGGAAAACTGCAAAAAAACAAAAATTAATTTCTTAATTTCTTAGCACAATGTTGGACATGCCGTATACACACCGAACATAGCACAAATTCAACGTTTTTCATCATTTTTACCAAACTTAACCTTTAAAATCATGTTTCCCTAATTCTTCTTAAAAAAATACGTAAAATTTAAATAAAATCAAACAAACTGTCGATAAACAATCGCAAACTCTAAATAAACCATAAATTTCACGCTAAAAACATCTAAAAATACATTTCCAAACATTTACACTATCAAAACACCTAAAACACCTTCAATTATAATGAATAAAATGATAATTACCTGTCTTTCGCCATTGTCACCCGCAGTAATCAGTAATTAATCGCCGATTTAATCAAATTAATATCCAATTTGTCTGTTTTCACGACGCGCGCATAAATCGCCGCACATTTTCCGCTGGAAATTCAAAATCAACGCACGAATGTTGTGATCCGGTGCGACGGTTTCCTTAGAGATAACTGCATACACTGCACAAACACAAAACACGCGATAACACATCCAAAACAAGTTCAACTTTTAGTTTATTTTGTTTTATTTACTCTAATAAATCTCACACCTATGCAAATACACATCCACAGTTAATAATATTATTTATTATATAATGCAATGCGTGTTTGTGTTTCTTGATAAGTTTTTATTTTATTTGTTTTTAGCGGATGGCGATGTGCAGTCGACGAGCACTAGACGCGAACTGAAGCAAAAGCAGTGGTAACGCTGGTTCCGCCGGTTGGCGGTTACTTTCTTCTCGCTCGCGACCTGCGAGACCCGCGCCACCACGGCCCCCCCGCCAACAAGAACCGAACGTTCACTTCTTCGACGGATCGCGCGTCCTCTCGGCATGCACGAACACGGAATTCGCCAGCCGGTAGGACGCCGCGAGGCATCCGAGCTGAATACAAGTTGTACGTACTTGTTGCAGCGTGCTGCATGCGATTAAACACACGGACGCACTCCGAAAAGGGTTGTGGGACCTGTGGATTCAATTATTTTCAAAATTTTAACCAAAAAATCTCAAAAAATGCATGGAAATACAAAAAAACACAAAAAAATCATAAAATTTGGTTTAAATCATTGGGTAATGTGTGTTTTTACTATTTATGGGTATTATTGATTGTTTTAAGGGCTATTTTCTCTGGTTTTAGGTGAAAGTATAAATTTTAAATATTAACAATGAGTTTCCGGCTTTCCTTGACCTTTTCCAGCCGGAGAAATTGAATTAAAATTTTAACGCGCCCGGCAAGCGCGCGCCATTACCTGAATTCCGCATTGCAACACTCCGCCTGGCCAACAATAATGCTGGAAAGCTCAAAAGCTCAAACAGCATATTGATTTTCCGCCGAAAATTCAAACCATCACGAATTTCACTACTTTAACATATGCAACTTGTGCTACACGTGAAAACTCCACCTTCGTTGTGACTTCGTGTTGTTTCGTTTGAATCCAACGCAGATGTCGCTGCGGTCGTCGCACGCCTGTCAACCTCGTAAAGTCCGCCAACCGCGGCGATCGTACGGACGTTACACCGTTTAAACGCGTTTAAACCGCCGAAAATCACACACACAGCGCGTCAATCATACCAAATATTATCCGTACAAGCGTGGTTTATTGTTGTATTTATTCAGTTGGGGTGTAAGTGATGAGTGTGATTTGATTTTCGGCGAAACGCGGCGGTTGCGCGTGGTTACAGGCGACTGATGCCGTTTGGCGGGCTTCGGTGCGTGTGCATGCGTACGGCGGGCACAATGGCTGCACCAGCACCACCACCGATGGCAAAGCCCAGTTAGATCAGCAATCAACACCGTAATTCATCCAGATAACACTACAATGAACGAGGCATAACACACAAACACAGTAAGCATCAAGCGGACATTTTGTAGTCAATTTTATAAACAAAATTCTGCATGTTTTTCTTCATGTAGGTGTAAATTATGTCGGCTGTTATAAACCGTCTGCTGCGTAAGCCCGAGGAGCGCGCCGTGCCTGATTCCACGACAGTCGTCGACCGTTTGGTGGACTTCGTCAGCGGGCAAGATGTCCTGCTGAAGAAAGACGGGAAATATTACTGCGGCACGGTTGTTGAAGTAGATCCCATCCGTGAGCAATGTTTCGTTAAGTTTGGCGATAACACCGACAGCTGGGCGTGTTTCAAAGATCTAGTAAAGCTCAGCACACCCAAGGATCCCATGTGCGTGATCTGCCGTAAATCAACGCCGAAAACCAAGGATGAGATCCGTGAATGCGATAAATGCAAACGCGCGTACCATCGTAAGTGTCACCAGCCTATAATACCGGCTGATGATAAAGATGGTAACATCCAGTTGATCGGTGATTGGATTTGCAAGAGATGCGTGGATACAGAGCCTGTGCGAGCGAAAAAAAAGCTGTGTCATGCATCTAATGTCACAACTATAGTTAGACCACTACCCTATGATGTAAGTGATAATAAAACGTCTAAATTTTTGATTTTTACGTGAATATTTTGTTTTGGTAGCTTGATTCGTTGACTTGGGACTCATATCATCGCAGCAACACGGAGCACACGTATTGTTATTGCGGGAAGGCAGGGTTCTGGGACACGCAGATGTTGCAATGCTCAAGATGTCGGCAGTGGTTCCATGAGAAGTGTTTGAGTTGTCTTAGGTTTCCAATATATTGCGGGGATAGGTTCTATGTGTTTGCCTGTGTCAACTGCAACGAGGGCACGGAGTTTGTGAGGCGGTTGGAGATCAATTGGGTGGATCTGGTGCATCTTGCGCTGTTTAATCTGACGGTTTACAAGTCGAGGAAGTATTATGATTTGGATAGCGTTATCGTGCCGTATTTGGAGGATAATTGGCATGCATTGCAACTTCCACCAAAGGTAAATGGGAAATTTTGGAGTTTTTGAAGGGAAATTGTGGTGTAGGGTTGTTTTAATCGTGAATTTTGGTTGGCTTGGGTATATTTGAATGTTTTTGGTGTTTTGAGGTTGAAATTGAGGTTAAAAATGATAAAAACATTGAAAATTGCATGAAATTCTGATGAAAGTTGAATATTACATTGGTAGACCTATGTTCGGAGCGTATACTGTAAGTCCAACATTAGACAATCAAAGTTAAGTCGTGTTTTGTGGTTTTCTAGTAAAATTTTAGTAAAAATCGCAAATTAAAACACAAAAATGATTAAAAATGATTGATTTGTTAACAAATTACGCTAATATTATCGATAATATCATTTTAAACCAATTATTTTCAAAAAAATGCATTATTAGTCCTATGTTCGGTGTGTATATCGCAAGTCCAACATTGGACAGTTAAAGTTAGGTCGTGTTTTGTGGTTTTTTGGTGAAATTTTAGTAAAAATCGCTCAGAAAAACGCAAATAACGCTAGAAATGATTGATTGGCACATTTATTACGCCTAAAACCATTAATAATATCATTTTAAACTAATTATTATGAAGAAAATACATTATTAGACCTATGTTCGGTGTGTATACTGCAAGTCCAACATTGGACAATCAAAGTTAGGTCGTGTTTTGTGATTTTTTCGTGAAATTTGAGTAAAAATCGCTCAGAAAAACGCAAATAACGCTAAAAATCATTGATTGGCACATTTATTACGCCTAAAATCATTAATAATATCATTTTAAACTAATTATTTTAAAGAAAACACATTATAAGTCCCATGTTCGGTGTATATACTGCAAGTCCAACATAGGACAACAAAATTTAACACATTTTAACCTCATTTCAACGAAAACCTTCATATAACCTCGAAATTTTAACTATTTAATCAATTTATATGAATTAATATTAAGTAATATTACTTTAAATTCAATTTCTAATCAAAACTCTTCCATTTTTAGATATATCACGTAAGCAAACAGCAGCGCCGCGCTCTAATCCTCAACGTGCTGACAAAAAACCGCAAACGCTTCAAATGCGGCCGCGAAATCAAGAAACGCACGACAATTTGGGGCCTCCGTGTGCGTTTACCACCGCCAGTGCCAATGATCCAACTCCCGGCGACTGGTTCCCTCTGCGTTAACGATCTGCAAGGTCGCTGGGCCGGAAACCGTCAGCTACAGTTCCTCCCGCACCTAGAAAATATTCCCTACGTGCACATCGCGCCGGAAACCATGTCCGGCGCGCATTACCAGGATGATCAAGGTCATTCAGAGACGGAATCACCTTGTCCTAGTCCCAAGAGTGAGGAGGGTGATGAATATCCCGTTGCTCCTCCAGCTACGTTCATACATTCGGGTGCAGTGAAGAAAAGCGTTCCGTTTCCGAATATAAAACACAAAAAACGTTTGCTTTCGCTAAATAGCAGGAAAAGGGATAAGATTCTGCGTAGACAGAAACGAAAAGGGTGTAGGGAGCAACCGCGGAGGTTAACCAGACTTAGTTTGGATAGTCTGAATAATAAAACGAGTAGTAAGGAGCCTCTGACGCCGCCCACGTCGGTATCAGCGCCCCCTACACCGCCAAACTCCGGATCAGGTTCAAATGTACATTCTGAGTTGTCTATGGACTTTAACGATGGTTTCGGGCTGGGTTGTGGGTTGAAAAAAGATAAAGAAGAACCACACACGCCGTGTGATACTTCCGGCGATGAAACAAGTTCAAAATCCACGCTGGATTTGATAATTCCGCCACCGAAAGACTTTGAGGGTAAAAACAATCCGTTTCGTGCGTTTCCACGTGTAGATGACGCTCGCAAGCGACGCAGCAAGGATATCACTCTCCCTTTACCTCTAACAGCGGTTATACCAGGTAAACCTGTCGGGCGTCCACTCAAACGTCAATTAAGCGAGAAAGACATACGTATCGGGCCGAATGGTGAAGTGAAACGCCGACGACTACGACGCAGTCGCAGCGGGCAGAATTACACTGCGCCTGCAACAGCGACAGCCAGTAAAACAGCAACTGTCATCCCAGCGAGAGCCGATTCTGATTGGGCGACACATCAAACACTAGAAACGAATTTGATTACGGATTGTGTGGATTATGCACTCAACGGGCGTAGACTACGTCAGAGACAGGATAAAACTGAAAAAGAGAAGAAACCACCAACACCGAAACCATCTCCAGCGAAAACCGAGCCGGATATCTCCATGGATGATCTGAAATCGTCCGTGCATAGCTACTTTGGCGCTGCGACGCGGATTCAAGATGGCGAACGCTTTGTAGTGCGCGCGAAACGCTACGGACCCAGTGGGAAACTAGAGTATTTGATGGAATGGGAGGGCGTAAATAAAAATCTACAATAACTTTGATAAAAAAAATTAAACAAGAATAATTCAGGGATAACAGGATTTAAAAAACTCTACTCTACTCATGATTATAATATTTTCGGTTGTTTTGAATGTTTTGAAAGCGCCTATATGATTAATAAGTGCCTTGTGATGAAGGCACGCAAATGTATCTGATGTACTGAATTATTTTTTAACGAATTTTGTAGGAAAACGAACGAGAACATCAATGTAAATACTTTCCTTAGGTGTAATTTAAGTTTCTGTTGAAATTTGATTGCGGATGTAAGCATTTATTATTTAAATATGTTAAGTTTACTTTTTAAATTATTGGCACACAAACGGAAATACAAAATGGCGGATCGGGGCACATACAGTATAGCTAGGTTAACATGCGATGAAATTGTTGTTTAGATGTTATTTGATGTGCGGTGAGCAAAGCAAAACCAAATTATTCGAAATGTTCCTCGGGAGGGTAAGGAAGAGACCTGCGATTGTTTTTTGCTAGATTGCTCTATTTATTAAGTGTTATCGTATATTTTTATATCACCTCATCAAGCGAAATTGTATTTTATGCATACACATATACACACTGCCAAAAAAAAACCCGAAACGAACGAACGAACACAAAGTCACTGCCTGTTATCTCACGCGAATATTATTTCTAATTGAGTATGTTTAATCTCTTCTTTTAGTCGAATGAGTTTCAAGACTGGGCATTTCACACAAACACATTAACAAACCACTTAAATGAAAAGAAAATAACATAATTGTATCATTATTGTTCATTTGGATGTATATAAAGTTTATACAACATTCGAATTTATTAGTTGATGAGTGTAGTGATTGTTTAACGTTTTATTTAGTTTTAGGGATCGGGAAACGCATTGTTTTGCGTTTGTTTTTCGCGTCGACGACGAGCTGCGCTTGGCGTTTGAGGTAATTTCTTGTGGGGAGCTCTTCTTCATCTTCACTACCACCTGCAACAGCTGGGAAACAAGAAATTTAAGTTTAAACATCATTATTGTGTTCCTCAACATCGTTTTTAAACGAAAAATCTAAGTGACATGCGTAGATGAATAAACCTCAAGGTCAATGTCACTACTTTTGAAAATACTTCAATTGTCAACCGACAGATGGCGCTGCAATGTCCACATTGGCATTAAATTCTACATCATCCGACATTTGCTTTTTATCGTAAGATATCAAATTATCAGTTGTTTACGTTCGTTTTTACACTAAAATCCATGAAATAATCAAACAAACTCTCGTATACATTCAAAATAAACTTCACAGCATGCTTACAAAACATTAAACACACTAAATTCAAATAAAATCAAATAATTCTTACATTGTGCTGGAACTGGTGTTGGTGCTCCTGAATTAATCACAGGAGTACGTCGTACAATGTCATTATAAGGTTCTGGCAGCCAGTTACCTTCGCGTTCATTCATTTCCTAATCAAAATAATCATTTAATAATGATTTACATTAACAAAAGTAATATGATCACCTCTAATAATTCTTCTACAGTTGCAGGTCTTTCCCGGGCATCTCGTTGAAGATTTTCAATCCCAATGTTGATTTTCTTGATCAATTCAACAGCGGATGCCTGATCAACATTTGCATCTTCCTCCTGATACATACACAGATATGTATTGAGTAATTTATCAACGATTTTCTCGATAATTCCATTGATGTAATCAATTTTTATGTCGGTTTCTTTCTTGGTGGTATTCTCAGCTTGAATTTTTGATTTTACATCATCAACATCATCCTGATTCCTGAAATATTTCTTTTTTTAGATAAAAACACATAAAATATTGTTTATTCCTCAACTGTTGATTGCTCTTATCATCTGCAAACTTCAACTTTTCTAATTCATGCAGTGTGACATCATATTTCCTCTGTTTTGCATTTTTAATCTTCTCTTTGGTTTTTCTTAACGTCATAAGTCTTAATTGTGTCGTTGTTTGGCCTTTGACTTTAGCCAAAACTTCCTCTATGCAAGAACTACCTGTGGCTTCATTGAGGATATCAATATCTTCCTTAAGTTGTTGTTCTGGGTCTTTGGGGGCTTCTTCTTCAAGAGGGATAATATCATTTTCTTCTTGATTGATTTCTTGTTGATCTTGAGGTCTTTGGGGTTTCTTTTGGTAGAAATGTTTCTCGAGATGAGCTAGATCACACTGACGGGCTTCTACAAGACGCGTTCCTTCGTAAGTTTGCTTTTCTCGCGTTGCATTCGCCGCGAGGACTTGGCGTTCTTCTTTTTGGAGGGCATGACGTGCTTCCGAACGTAATTTCAGGGCTTCTTTATTAACCTTTGGAAGAAAATCATTTAAAATTGATTTAGAGCTAATCTAACCTCATTTAACTTAATATAACTTAATATTGAAGATAAACGTGAATAACATCAAGATTTAGCCTAAAAATTAGTGAAATTTTAGTTTTTTACTAACATAACCTTAATCTGATCTAACCTGATGAAGAAAACCATCAAAAACATCAAATTTAAGTTAAAAATGAGTAAAAATTTGATTTTTACTGAACATAACCTCATTTAACTTGATCTAACCTAAAATAATGAAGAAAATCAAGAATTGCATCAAAATTTAACTTAAATATAAGTGAAATTCCAGTTTTTAACTAACATAACCTGAATCTAATTGAATCTGATGAAGAAAATTACCAAAAACATCAAATTTAAGTTAAAATTGAGTGAAACTTTACTTTAAACCTAACATAACCTAATCTAACCTAACATTTTGAAGAAAATGTTGAATTACATCAAGATTTAGCTTAAAAATGAGTGAAATTCCAGTTTTTAACTAACCTAACCTTAATCTAATCTAACCTGATGAAAAAATCATCAAAAACATCAAATTTGAGTTAAAAATGAGTGAAATTTTACTTTAAACCTAACATAACCTCATCTAACCACAATTTTTAAAAGAAAATCATGAATTTTACAATGTTTAACCTCCAAATCAATGAAATTTTAGTTCTTACCTGTTTAATTTTGTGTATTTCAGCCTCTTGTGCCTTCAATTCCAATTCAATATCCGCCATCTTGCTCTCAAACTTCGCAGCGTCTTCCTGCAACTTCCATCGAATATCCTTATACCTCACCCGCACATGTTCCGCTTCTTTGACTTGTACTTGCACAGCATTAATCCTATTCCGATAATCTTTCGCCAAAATAGCATTCTTTGCCTTTCTTTCATCCTGCAACTCTTCTTTACTCTGCACATCTTTTTTAATCAACAAATTCTGATATTTCACAGCTAAACTCTTCAATTTAGCTTCTTTCTGCTTATATTTATAACTCAACAGATCCAATTGTTTATTTTTATCTATTCTATGCAAATCCAAATACTCTACGATATCTTTCAACGATTTTTGACTTCCTGCATTGATAATAATCCCTGTTAACAACTTCTTCACACATTCTTCCCCAGAACTTCTATTAGAACCAGCAGTTAAACTCCTACGTGGTTTTTGTGTAACACCACAAATCTGCGTGACACGTTTACATGGCGCTGATGACACAGTCGCAGGTAATGGCGGCACAATTGGCAGCAACCCACCCAACACATTATTCCGCTCTTCGTAGATACTCAACTGCACCTTGGCGATTTCCTTCTTCAGACGCAATATTTCATCAGCGTCACGTTTGCTTTCATTGGCGATTTCTTCGAAGAGTGCCTTACGTTGACCCTCTACAGAACAAAATGGCGTCTTACATAAAATAAGTATAATCATAAAAAAGTAACGTGTGAAATGTGTTTGCCTCCGAGGTGCGAAAACATATATTGCGGAGCAATTATTGTTGCTATCTAATACATATTACAATTAGCGATGCGGCGATGAAGAGACTTAAGTCATGAATGTGTGCGTGTGACTGCCGCGAGCCGCAGCACGGACTTGGGATTTTCATATTTTACTCGTTCACATCACATTCACATTCACATCGGAACGGTAATCGACACCAACGAACACATAAACATATGAGGAACATATATACAGGGTGTTACCATTAAAAAATTGCTTTTTTATACAAAAAATTAAATATTTACTAAAAATTTTACAAAAATTAAAATATTTCCTATTTTTTTGAGTGAAAAATTAATTTTTTAAATGGTAACACTCTGTATATATTAAACTCTTATAATTATATGCTTTGTCATTTAAGAAATTGATTTTTACACAAAATTTTTAATTTTTATGAATTTGTTTGTGACACCCTGTATAAAAATGTTACCACTTGACTCAACAAAACACGAACAATTATTATTGCCATTGCCAATGTCGTCGCGCTATTGTTGCTCGCACAAAACAAGTCTTAATAAAAGATTCGAGGAAGATCTTCATCGTGAATCACATCAACACTACAATAATTCCACATATGTTTATGATTTTATCATTATAAATGTATTATCATTAGTTTACGACAATTACGATGTTAAACAATTACGAATAACTAAGTGGTAAATGAAAAATTGCGTGGGAATTAATTTTTACCTGATAGCTGAATTCGTTTTTTCACTTCGAGAATCTCTTTATTGAGATTCGGCAGGCGGAACTCGTCGTGCTGAGGTTTGCACAGTTTCGCCGACATTTTATCAATAAGCTACTGTTTAGTGAGCAGCTGCATGGCGTAGTATTAAATATTGATCAAATAAAACGTTTATTGTCAATGGAAACGCGGAAATTTTTATATTTGGAGGATTTTAGTGTTGTAGAGTAACAAATATTGCATAATTTTACTTCTTTTGTGGTTTTTTATCTTAAATATTCCGTTTTACCATTTTTTTGACATATTTTGAGTTGTTGGTTGATAAAATTCACAATAGAGGGCGCAGTGAGTCACTTCTCTTGCTCTGAATTCCAATCTCTTCTGTTTCTTCTTCTTACTCATGACCCCACCATCAGTTACATTCTCTTAAACCACAAAATAATATTCACACGCTGAAAACTCAACTTTTTTCAATGAAAACCTCCAAAATTCCCTTTAAAAACCACAATAAAACATCTAAATTCTTTAATTTTATCATTTTCATAGCTTATATCTTCATATTTAGTCTTTAAACCATGAATTTATCTCATTTTTCTCTTGTATAAGCATGTGGTGTACCTCCCGTCAGCCATCTTGCCGTACCTCTCCCTCGTGTCAACTCGCCAACTCTCGGCTTCACTGCGCAACAAAGCCTCCCCTTCTTCCCGTGAGATTCACTCGCCTGAGTCGAGTTGTGACCGTTGTGGCGCGAGCGTGTCGCTGTGTGATATTACCGGTGCGTGTTTCAAATCCATCCTCACCTTATCTCGTGGTATCACTTTATTTTGCTTGTGTACAACGATATTCGAAACAAAAATAAACACTCTTGAACGCGTGTAGCGATGTTGTGTTTTGTGATGCTTGGTAGCATGATGTGAACGCGTGGTTCTTTTGTTTCGCAAACATTTCTGGTGCCGTCGGTTGGTAATTTAAAGTTTTTTAAGATAAAAAGAGGAAATAAAGACATTTTCGCGTGCGTAGAGGATACTTGTTGTGCGGGTGCCGTGGTTGCGATATGTGTGTGCCCTATGTTGGGGTTAGTTAGGCCGCAATGTGGATTACCAACGGCCTCGGTGCGAATCGAAGGGATTACCATTGGATATTAGTCTTCGGGTTGTTCATCATCGCGAGTTTACCTCATCGGACCTCAGCTGGTAAGATTTAATCACTAAAAAACCTTAAAAAAACAAAATTTTATTTAAAATTTCATAAAAAAAAGTAAAAGATTTCAACGCGCGGTGGTTGTATGTGAATGTATGTGTGTGCCGCCATTTTGTTTTCGATTCCGTGGCTGTTGGAATGAAGGCACGGCACACCTGAAGATTCTCATTCTCATACACCGCGCGGTGTGCGAACGAACATACTGGTTCTGGTTTTACCTCTGGCCTTAAGCATCGCGCGGCGGACGTTTAATGCCCCTCGCTCCCAGCTCCGAGCGCACTTTACGAGAAGAAATAACGGCCATATTTGATTTTGATCTAAATATATGCGCTGCATGCGGTTAGGCAACTTGAAATCTTCTAATATCACAAAAGCAGCATCAAAAAAATCATTGTGTTATCTATTTCTTAGCTAAACACTCTGAAAATTTACATTTTATAAACATTACGGGTTGGGATTACATCCGGTAAGGAGCCATTTTGTGATTTTTGTGGTTTAGTATTAAAATTGAGTTAAAACAACGAAAATTACTTGATATTCATTAAATTAATAAGAAAAACGCGAAATTGATTGTTTTACATTGGAAACGTGAAATTAGTCCGCCATTTTGATTATTTTAAGGGATTACCTCGAAAATTGCAATAAAAACTCTTAAATTCTTATAGTTTTCATATTTTTATACATTTTTAGTCGAAATAAGAACATTTACAGCGTAATTTTGTATGTTTCAACTGAAAAAACTAAGAAAAAACGCAAAAATAAAGCGAATTAAGCTTGAAAAACATGAAATAAATCATAAAATAGTGTAATACAACCGCCATTTTGAGTATTTTGGTGTTTTACTACTAAAATAGCGTTAAAAACCATGAAAATCGCTTAATTTTTATGAAAATAACTTGAAAAACGCATAAATATTGATTATTTTGCATTAAAAACATTAAAATAATGGCAAATTAGCTGGAAAAACATTAAATTTACTTCAAAGTGCTATAATATAACCGCCAATTTGAGTTTTCCAGTGTTTTACTACGAAAATACCGCTAAAAACAATGAAAAACACATAATTTTCTTAGAAAAATGCAAGAAAAATGATTATTTCATCCTAAAATCATGAAAACCATCCGCCATTTTGTTTTTCCAAATGGATTTTTATTAAAATTTTCATAAAAACCCCAAAAATCAATTTTTAAACAAATATCTCTCTAAATACCCAAAAAAATAACATGAAAACTCAATTTATACCCAAAGAGTTATCCCGGGTACCTTTTGGATGTACCATCAAAGAGAAAAAACAAAAACCACGCACGCGTAATTGATTTATTTGTTAACCAAGCGACGGGTAAACAATGGGGCCATTAGGGCTCAGCTGCCGAGACACAAAACACGACTCTGCTCTTCGCCGCACCATCAACACCCTACCCACACGTCCCTTCTCTTCTCTTTTCCCTTTTCCCTTCTCTACACCGCCCTTTGTACATTGTACTGTACACTAGTAGCAAGTTTCATTTTATTTTATTCTCTTTTCTCTATACGTGCGTGTATGCATTAAAATATTAGGGTGTACCATCACCATCACCATCACCCTATGCCATATGGCATGGCGCACATAGTGTGTTATTATTACAGGGACGTACTTAGGTGCAGTAGTGAGTACCTTGGCGCTTTGGGCATTACCTGGAGTACAGTGGAGATATGTGTGGTGTCTTGGCGTGCGCGTGTACTACGCGTGCTGCAAAAGTTGGCCGCCTACCTGAACACACCGTCGGCGGACCTTTTCTTGTTATGCTTTGCACCGTGCTGAGTTGAGCTGAGCTGAGCTGAGTTGGTATCTGTTTCCCTTGTGTTCTCGTTTTTCATTTTCAACTGCGCGCGTCTCTACTTCTTCATTCTTCATTCCGGTGGATGTCTGCAACTGCGACTGCAGACGAGTCTGGTTTTTTTGTGGTGTGGTGTGCCATGTGTGCATCTTGTCATAACCAGATTGGTGAAATTTTTGAGTTTTATGTTTCCCGTGAAATATTTTTTACAAAATTGATTTTTAGGCATTTCCGGTTATGGATTATAAGAATTTTGGAGTTAAATTGTGAATTTAGGCTTAAAACTGTTGAATTTAGTCGCCATTTTGATTTTTTAGTGGTTTTCTATCAAAATTGCGTTACAAACACTCAAAATTCCTCCATTTTCTTGTTTTTACATATATTTGGTTGGAATAAGAACATTTATCACGAAATTTCGTATATTTCTAATAGAAAACTAAGAAAAACGCAAAAATAATGCTAATTTAGCTTGAAAAACATAATATTAACCTCAAAATACTGTATTATAACCACCATTTTGAGTATTTTAGTTGATAACCTCAAAAATTTGATTAAAAATTCTAAAATTCAGTCATTTCCTCAAAAATTTCCTTTTTTAACCTAAAAATACCCAAATCTAACCTTAAATCTACCATAATTCACCCGCCATTTTGATTTCTAACCTCAACTATCACTAAAAATCTACAAAATCACCAATTTTTGCACTTTTTTCCTACCCACATTCCTAAACCATTTATTTTAGCGTTTCCCGTTCAATATTTAACCATCCTCCACCGCAAACCATCATCTTTAGTCATTTCCGGCGCTGGATTCTTCGAATTGTCGTGCCGTATGCTCCTAAAATTACAGATTCCAACCGCATACAACCAAAAACAGCCTGCCAGCTGAAATTTTACGATAAAATTATTCATGACCCGTTGTCTTTTGGTCATCTTGCTCGTTTCTCTGGACATTATCATTAAACAATAGCTACATGCGCATGCGCAGTGCAGTGCGGTGACTGATGTCAAGACAGATTAGAAAATATCTGCTTTCGACTCGAATTTCATCTCTGTGTGTGACAATTCCTGGAAACTGACAAACAAACAAACAAAATATTTCTATGCCGCTGGGAATTTACTATTGCAAAACAAGTGATAAGATACGTTTAAATTTATTTGGAGTTCATATTATCGAAACGGATGTGTTATAAGACTTTGAAGTTAAAATTTTTAGTAATTAATTAATGCACATAAAAATTAGTTCCCATGAAGAACTAGTTTGCGTAACGAAACATTAGCGCCATCTTAACTTAGACTTAATGAGATTAGAAAGAATGTTTTTTAATTGACACACACAACACACATGTAGGCATACATAGAAGAATATAAAATTATTAAATATGAGGAAATAAAAATAATTCACACACGCTAAAAATAAAAAATAAAATCACTTTTTCTTTTCTTTTGTTCAGCGGAGAGAAAAAATGTAAAATTTTTATTTTTGTGTGAGAAATAAATTCACGCAAAATATTTTATCACTATCTAAATACTAAATTTGTTTGCTTGAGGTATAGATTATTAATTTTGTAAATATCGATGAATGCGATTATTGATGATAAAGTTATGCAAGTTTAAACATGTTTTACGTTAAATTTACTGAAGTTTTGGAGAGTGAGCGTAGTGAATGACTTAAATGCAAAATTGTTATATTGTTATATCCCGGATGGGATTCATTAGCGTTAGTCAAATAAAATACAGTGGTGTATGTCTTGTGCGCATGCGCGCGCGACTCAACTGAATCAAAGTGAACCCACATGCGGTGTATGCTCGGAATTATCATGTTGTATACTGACCTCACCGTAAGGAACTGTCACTCGAGTGATATTAATACTAATAATGGTAATAAACGATGCTTGTGTTGGACAACAAGTGGAGGAATATAAATCAAAGTCTTTAAAATTGAATTTTTTTGATGATGATGAGGATTAGTTGTGTAGGTTTAGGTTTAAGGCTTTGTAACTTTTTTGTTTTTAATGATACAAAGTTGTGTGGTATGTCATTAGATAGGGAATTTAATTGAGATTAACATAGGAAAGAATTGTTTTTGTGTGATTATTAGTTTTTATGTAGCAATGAAAATAGTAAAACAATTTTTGGATTAAAATTTTTATTTTACTGATCGCTCGATGTGTAATTTTAGGCCTTTGTAACTTTTTTGTTTATAATGGCACAAAATTGAGTGATATATCATTAGATAGGGAATTTAATTGAGATTAACACAGCCAAGAATTGTTTTTGTGTGAATAATAGTTTTTATGTAGCGGTGAAAATAGTGAAACCATTTTGCATTATAATTTCTACTACAATGCTCATACGATGTGTAACTTTAGATCCTTGTAACTTTTTTGTTTATAATGTTACAAAGTTGACTGATATATCATTAGATAGGCAATTTAATTGAGACTAACACTACCTAAATTTATTTATCTGCCTTTAATAGTTTTTATGTTATGAGCAAAATAGTAAAAAAAAAAGTAAAACTTTACATTAACTCCGTATTTTTGCCTTTTCTAATTATTCAAATCCTCGATTACGTAGTGAATGTTCGTTCTCTTTGAGTATATAATAAATATCGACGAGATCGCCGCGAACACGCCCATGTTGTTTTGTGCTCTTTGCGTGTGCCTTTCGCGGCGTTTCCCAGGCGTCGGCGCGCACTCTTCAACACTGCTCGCGCTCTGAAATGCAAAACGAGCGCGAGAAATCTTATATAAAATTAAAAACGGAGCTCGAAATGTTGTTTTCTCTCGCCAAATCCCCATCGCAGCCGTAACTGTATCTATGTGCTTGTTATTAATGTTATTAATGACATTTATCTAAAAGTTGAGCGCACGCTTCCTAATTCTTTCATTTTATCGAAATCTGAATCGTAACCGCGCGGAAAAGTTCATTGTGACCAAAGCCAACACAAGGATAGGTAATGGTAATGCTTATCTGTGTTAAAAGATTTCAACTGAGCATTGAGTCAGCGTTTTCAGCGAATTCACGACACGAACGTGTCGAGTGAAGATCGCTCGGAATTGTTAACTGCAGTTATTGCTAAAAAACGAGCAGAAATAAACGTTGGATTCTATATAATAATTGTTTATGTTTACGTTTGCTTCACAACATTAATTATCGTCTCATCATCTTTGTAATTAATAGCGAATTGTGTGTGTTGTGACTGTGTTTTGTGTTTGCTTTTCTATTCTTTTCTCTTGCGTTGCGTTAGATGTAGATGGATGGCACACAAAGAGAAAAAGTTCTCTAGGGAAGTGCTCACGTCTTGTGTTCTCGACAGTTTTTGCGTTAGATGGTATAGTTTCTGCAATATTTGCATATTGTGCAGAAATTAATTGAATTATCATCATAATGTAATTATTATTGCAATATGAAAGAAAAAATGTGCAATTCTTTGTTTTTTGATGATTTAAAGACAATTTTTGTGTTAATTTATTTCAAATATTATTTATTTATATTTTATTTTTAAATAGAAACAAAAATGATGTCAATATCTTTAAAAGTTTCGGAGTTATAAAAGAAATGTTTTTTTTTTTGTAAAAAATGCAATGTTTTACTTTTTTCATTATTACGAAAAAACTATTAAACACACAAAAACAAATTTAGGTATTGTTAGTCATAATTAAATTCTCTATCTAATGATTCTTAATTCAACTTAGTAGCGTTATAAACAAAAAAGTTACAAGGGCCTAAAGTTACACATCGTGTGATTATTGTAATAAAAATTATAATTAAAAATGGTTTTACTATTTTCATCGCTACAGGAAAACTACTCAACACACAAAAATAAATTGTGGCAATATTAATCTCAATTAAATTCCCTATAATCTGATATATCATTCAACATTGTAGCATTATAAACAAAAAAATTACAAAGCTTCAAACTTACACATATCACTAAAAATCTAAAAAACTATATTTTCCGTGTTTTTTTAGTTAAAATACTTCAAAAAAACGTAAAAATAACACAAATTTACCTTGGAAAACATAAAATTAACCTCAAAAGGCTATAAACCAACCGCCATTTCGAATATTTCCGCATATCACTCCTAAAATTCATCAAAAAACACTAAAATTTGGTTTATTTTCCTAAAATTTTATTCAAATTCCGCAATTTTTCCGCCATTTTGATTTTTAACCTAACCTCCACCTAAAAATATATAAATTGAGTTAATCTTGCACATTGTGAATGTAATGTGATGTGCCTGCATGTCCCAACACTTGCTTATTACTCCTTCGTCGGCCTTCTTGTCTTCTCGTTTTACCTGCCTACTGCCTACCTGTCTACTCGTACTCGGATGCTGGCTACCAGACCAGCCAGAGGAGAGAAAGCTTGAGAATATAATTCTCAATTTCTTACCGTGTGTCCTTTATTATAGTTTCAACTTTTAACGGCCCCGGCCAGCTCGCATGCGCATATATTTTGCGCCCGTCTGCCACCGGCATGCAATTTCACACTAAATTTTTAATTACCACCAGTAATGTAAGAGAGTATCGAGTAAATTTAAATCTCAACTTTGGAAAACAAAATAAAATAACATAAAAGTTTTAAAACTGAAATTTCGACGAGAGTAAATGAACAGTTTATGAACAGAGTTGTAATAAAGTTGTTGTTGCACGTTTGGCGAGAGGAGGTATTCTTGTGGTGTGTGTGACAGAAATGGTAATATAGGTTATAAAATCAACATTAAAAGCGGCCCGAAATGGTTGGGTTGCTATTCTGAGATTTTCACGTTTTATCTGTGAGCCATAACGACTAATACAGAGTTTGCGCCTAGGGAAGCATAAAACATAACCTAAAAACAAGATGGCCACCTAATGGTAGTAAATTTCAAAATGGCGGGTCGTTAATTGGTGTAAAATAGGCGTATGTTGATAGATTATACATTTTTGAGGTTAAATAAGCTTTATTTTTGTCTTTTTTGATAAAATCCAGAAATATGTTGATTTTTAAGTGTTTTTGATGCAAAAATATTGGAATTTCAAAATGGCTGCTCATTAAAATGAGTAAAACATGTATATGTGGATGAATTATGTTTTTTTGAGGTTAAATTTGCAGTATTTTAGCGATTTTTCTAAAAATTTGAAGAAATTTGTTGATTTTTAAGTGTTTTTGATGCAAAAATGTAAAAAATTCAAAATGGCGTGTTTTTAACATGTGGAAAACAAGTATATTTAGGTCGATTAGACATTTTTTAGGTTAAATAAGCATTATTTTAACGATTTTTCTAAAAATTTGAAGAAATTTGTTGGTTTTCAAGTGTTTTTGATACAAAAATATGAACATTTTAAGATGGCTACCTTTTAACATGTGGAAAACAAGTAAATTTAGGTAAATTAAGCCTTTTTGAGGTTAAATTTGCATTATTTTAGCGATTTTTCCGAAAATTTGAAGAAATTTGTCAATTTTTAAGTGTTTTTTATAGAAAAACGTAAAAAAAATCAAGATGGCGACTCTTTAACTTCCCTAAAACAAGTGTATATTGATAAAACAGTGCCATTTTAAATCCCACTGTATTTTATTTATATTATACGTTGTGTATTCATTTCCACCCGCCAAAAATATGCCCACCACCTGTCGATGACGCCGCGCGCCACAACGACCGTTACCCACCGTACCCTGTTCCCGGCACAAAAATTCAAATAGTGTGTGTGTGTGTGCAACGTGTTTTCGTCGTCGCAGTTGCAACAAGGGGGCCACGCCACATGTGACGTCACCTCCGTGTACTCAACCGTGCCGTTCAATTGTAAAGCGCTCCTCCATTCAAGAACCCAAGTGAAACGAAAACGCCGAACGTGATGATGATACGCATACACACACGTGTGCCAAGCCGATGGGGAGATGAAACAGGCGAACAGCTGCAAATTCCGAATGGCAAACGAAAAGCAACGGACGCCATTTTGGGATTATTGTAGATTTACATTGGAAATACTTGAAAATTGAGAGATTTTTGCGATTTTTAGGGAAAATAATGTTTATTTAACCTTAAAAATTAGTTATTTATATAGATATACTTGTTTTACTCATGTTTAAGAACCGCCATTTTGAATTTTTGTCATTTTTGCATCAAAAACACTGAAAAACCAACAAATATCTTAAATTTTTCCTCAAAAAAGCTGAAATAATGGTTTATTAACCCCAAAAACACCAAATTCTCCTTTCTACATTTATTTTACTCAATTTCCCAGCCGCCATCTTGAAATTTTTATATTTTTACCCCAAAAACACTGAAAAACCAACAAACCAACAAAAAATCAACAAATGTCATAATTTTTTCATTGAATTATCTCTAAAACTGCATTTTTTGTTTCAGGTTTCGCGTCGTGTTCACCAAGCCCATGCAAAAATGGCGGCACATGCGTGACACCTGTGAAGGGCGAGAGTTACTGCAAGTAAGTACTCCAAACACATTGTATACATACGATCAAATTTACATCATGAATCGAGTTCGTTATACGATTAATTACGTGCTTTTGATATCGCATCTTTTATTATTCAAAAAACGCACCCATCCGCTGTACCTCACCCTAAATTTCATTCATAACCTAACATATGTGTAGATGTCCACGAGGGGGTGACAATAATGAAAATAATCCCGCAACACACATTACACTTTACCATCTGTTATATTAATAAAATTAAATTTAAACTTTTTGAGGTTATGTTATATCCTCTTCTCATGGCTAGTTTCCGCGGCGCCTTTGATTGATTAACCAATGATATTGTTGTTGTTATGCTCAGATTGTTAGATAAATGACAATTTGTTTCGGCTTCCTTTCCAACTCTCAATAATTTAATTAAAACTTTTTGTAATTCGGTTGCGTATGTTTTGTGCTCCACTGTTTAATCATTTTTAATGGCCGCGCGGCGGGTTTTTACGGTCTGGCATGACAGGTATGCCACGCCGCATCTCTTTTTCTGCTTCGACAAGATGGTCGCCGCGTCCGAGGTAAAAGGGAATCGAGTTGAATGCCGCGCGCTGCGCTGCGCTGCGGTTGTGTGCTGTGTGTCGATAACATCTATAACATCAATCGACTCGCCGATATAAAATACCAAAGTATACAGGGTGCATCAATAGGAAAATGAGTAAATACATAAATTTTACAGTAGATGACGTTGGTATACTAGGGTATGACATGAGTAGGCGGAGATTTTGTACTAAAAAAATCGATTTTTAGGTTTTTAAGGTTTATTTTGTTGAATTTTGGAGTTAAATTCATTTTAAGACGTGAATAGCTAAGTATACAGGGTGTATTAATGGTATATTTAGTTAGTTTTATTATTTTACACTAGATGGCGCGGTTAAACTAGGTTATAACATGAAAAACACTTAAAAATCACAAAATTATATATTTTTTTTTACTTTAAAACGCTGTACAACACCCGCCATTTTTAATATTTCACATTTTTTGCACAAGAAACAATTAAAACTTATTAATTTACTTAAATTTATCAAAAAATGTTTAAATTAACACTTATTTAACCTCAAAAATTCAATTTTTAATTTTTTGCATCAATTTTCTTCATTTTTGAAGTTAAATCCATTCCAACACGACCATACCAATATATACAGGGTGTATTACTATCAAATTCACTTACTTAAGTAATTCTACACCAGATGGCGTTGTAATACAACATTTTAACATGAATAGGCGGAGCTCCCGCACTAAAAATCAATATTTTCCTTCTTCCAACCTTTATTCTTCTTTTTTAAACTGAAATCCATTCCAACACGAGAAGGCCACGAACCAAAACGTTCCGACAAGAAAATTACCCCTTTTTACTCCTTACTGGTCTTCATGCCTGCTACTCGTCTGTTTGATTGTTTTTTCCTCTTCTTTATCTTTGATTTTCTCCACTCTGCTATACGCGTATCATGTATCAACCTTGTAATTACTTCCACATTACCACTCGCCAGTCGATGGACGTATAAAGTACTGTCTGTATTCGTTGATTTGTGGAGCGCACGCGTGTGCCATCACGACGAGCATCGGTAAAGCTAGTAGTTACGTGGTAGGCAGAAAGCAGGAGAATACGCGCGCTACCAAATCGGTGAGCACATGCAACGCGCATTTAATTCGACATTCAGCCGTCGCACATTCATCTTCTGCCACAGATGCCACAGAGAGGAGCGAGCGTTCATCAAGGATGCGCTGTAAAAATGCGGTGTACGCCTAGCGCACGAGTGTGCCACGTGAGGCAGGCCATTTGGGAATATGCTACCGGAGGATAAATTGGATGATGAATTGGGGTTATAGGTGGAAAAATTGATTGGTTTTGGGTTTTTATTGGTTTTAGTTTAATATTTCATCAGTAGATGGCGTTGTGTTGAAGTATAACCTTAAATTTATAAGTGGGCGGAGCTTAAACTTGATAATTATTATTTTTTTGTGCTTAAATTGAGGTTATAGACGCAGAAATCTGAATTTTTTGTGTTTTTCTCAGTTTTTCTTCAATAAATCAATCGTAGATGGCGTTTTATCGAGGTATAACCTTAAATTTACTCGTGGGCGGAGCTTAAACATGAGAATTATTCATTTTTAGTGCTTAAATAGTGTTTAATACCGGTTATTTTAGTAAATATTCAGTAAAATGTTTAGAAAGGCAAAAAATGATTAAAAATACTAAAAAAAATATCAAATAACCGGTTATAATACCGGTAAATAACCGGTTGTAATACCGGTATTGTCTTTTTTTAATATCCAATGAAATTTCTTTAGAAAAGCGAAAAAAAATTAAGATACTTTAAATAGTGTTATTTTGTTTTAATACCGGTTATTTTCGAAAATATTCAGTAAAAATATTTAGAAGCACAAAAAAAGATTAAAAATACTAGAAAAATAAAAATATCTAAATAACCGGTTGTAATACCGGTTGTAATACCGGTTATTTTAATAAAAAATCGTAAATTTTGTTTAAAATATAGAAAAATTAATAGAACAAGAAAAAAAATTAAAATTATTTAAATAACCGGTTATGATACCGGTATAACCGTTTATAATACAAAAAAAAATACCGGTATTTTTGTTTTTCGCTAAAATATCCACGAATAAACATGAATTTATAAAATTTAACATTGACATTTAATTTTTTATAACATCACCAATAAATTAATTTGAAAAGATGAAATGAAGAATGTTTATAAATGTTAATAATGCCATCAATGACGTGTTTCATACACTCCTCGACTTTGAACTACAAACTACACACACGTTGTATTTTATATAACCGTCATTGCCATCTTCTCTCTATCGTGGAATATGCCGATGCGGCGAAGATTTGAATAAATAACGCATAAAGCTCACGCCTGTTCTGTTTGTGCGGATGTAACACGTCGCTGTAATGTGCAAACACAGCGAAAGCACAATGTTTATACGCACAACGGACAAGTATTCCAACAGATATGAAATATATGTGAAAAATTAGCACTTTTGAGGTTAGATCAACGTATAGTGTTATAGTTGTGTTAGGTGAGGTTAGGTTTATGTTTGTTTATGGGTTATATTTGTGATAAAATGTGTTTACGAAGCGATAAATTGAATCATTCAGAGGCACAAAAACAGCGCTCCGGACGAATTTTCCGTGCCGTCGGGCATGTCCGGCGAAATTAACACCTCTTTTGCGCCTGTGCAGAGTGATGCACATGGCTGCGCGCGTGTTTACACTTAACCAACAATTACACAAAAATTCTTTGGTAAATAATGTTTCATTGTAAGTATGATCAATATTCGGATATATTGACAGATGGTTGACACGTGCACGTGATCAAGTGAACATAACCTTTTTTGCACTCTAACCTTAAATATATCAAGAGTACTTGACAATCTGTCGATTTTTTGATTTGATTTGTGTGAGTAATGGCAGGCTTCGATGGGTTTCACCTTCGGTGTTAGTCTTTTATGCTCCGCTAAGCGGCGGAATGACTTTGACTTAACTTAAGTAACTTAACTAACAACCGACTTTTTCACGATCACTGATTTTTGTGGGAAACAAACACAAAGACTACATAGGAGAATAATAAATCCTACCTTTTATAAACTTAATTAAATCTAATTAGTAATTACTTAAGTTAAGTTAATCAGACTTAACATACGAGTAAATGAAAGTAAAATTTATTTTTTTATATTAAAATTATTATATAGGTATCAAAAGTAAAACTAGAATTCACGTAAAAATAACTTTACTTAAGTTAAGTCATTTCCTGCGCATGCGCAGTGTACTCAGCATCCCACACCGCACAAAACAGATTCGTTGTTGTATGGTTGCAATGCAGACACAGACAACAAACCTGACTTAAGTCAAGTTACTTAAGTTAAGTAACCGAGTGCATTTCTTGTCCTTTTTGAGCGTGCATCAAGTGATGCTGATGCCGAAGATAAAAGCTCGAGATAATTGGCGATAAAAAAGGGCATTGTCATTGCGCGCATTAAGTTATTGTTGCTTTCAAGCGGACAAGAGACAAAAGGGCGGCACTGGAAAAAAAACCATACGAAATCTAAAAGCTTTTTAACCTGCATCATAAACTTTAAAAGTGGTTTTACAGCTGAAAAGCATAAAAAAATAATTATAACCTCAAATAGTAAATAACCAGTTGTAATACCTAAAAACACCGGTTTTATAATACCGGTTAACCGGTTATTTTAAAAAATATTCAGAAAAATGTGTTTAAAAAAGCAAAAAATGAATAGAAAACAAAAAAATTAAATACCTAAATAACCGGTTGTAATACCTAAGAAAAAATACCGGTTTTAATACCGGTATTTCCGTTTTTTTGCTTAATCTTTAAATATTTACATGAATTTCACCGTTTTTCTCGCGTTAAAATAAATAAATTAACACGGATAATAAAATTTAATCCTGAAATGCGTTTTAAACATTTTAAATTTTTTATATCTCGAGGTTTTAATGTCCCGAGACGCAAAGATGTATCGCGATTATGAAACCAACAACACATAACTCTTCCGAGTTACGACCGGTCTAAACAAACGCAAACACACACCGATCCTCAAGCAGTGAGTAAATTTTTACCTGCGTACACTCGGGTGTAACGACAGTAGTTGCTACATTGGTACCATTTTCAAGACCGGGAGTAATTAGACATACGAATAACTAACTGTACATGATCATGAGGAGTGTGTGGTCAGTCGTGAACGTGAATAATTCACATTGCCGATTTAATGATTTCGGATTTATATTTTATTTTATTACCGACTGCAGTAATCGATCCGACGGTGGCAATTAATGAGATGTGAGTCGTTAAAAGTTCGAATAAATGTTTTATATTAAGTGCAAATGGGCAAGAAGTCATGATTTGGTTGATTAAGCTCCGCCCAGGTGGGATATTTGAGATTAAAGTGTGTATAACGCCATCTACTATTGAATTATTGAAGAAATTTGAGAGGAACTTTTTAAAAAATTTGTTTTTTTGTTTATAATCTTAAATTATCATAAAAAAGTTAATTTTACTGAATAATTTATAAAATAACCGGTAATACCGGTATTAAAACCGGTATTTTTTCGGTATTATAACCGGTTATTTTTAATATTTCAATTTTTCACTCATTTTAACAATTTTTATGCATTTTTACACATTTTACTTCACATAATTTCAAAAACCGGTATTTTATCCAATATAACCGGTTATATATATTCATTATTCACCGATATATGATCCATGTGAGAATTTTTCTTCTACAAGTTTAGTGTATCATCGGTGTCAATTTACTTCCATCTCTCCACCCCTTCCAACAATGACAAAAAATAATAAAATAATAAACCCGCAGAATGAAACCTGAGAAGATATTTTATCTTTTAAACACAGCGCGCCAATAAAAATATCCAATGCGCCATGTCCCTGGTAAATTGCTCGGATATTTCGCGTCGATTCGCTAATAAGCTTCATTAAGTCGTTAAATCCGCACACTGCGCATGTTCGATTGACTCATTATTGAGTTAATATTCATATCGGCGAACCTGTATTATTAATTAAGACGTTTTTTTCTTCTTCTTTTGCAATAATTAAAATTCAACTCGTATGAGCATTGCAAGCGAGTCACATTAATCGATTTTATTGAGTGAGGTATGCAACCACTTGGCATTCCCGCTCCGCGCACAATTTATATCGATATTAGTCTTAGTTATACTTTAGTTATTACTTAGTAAAGTTACTTACGCAAAGGTTAAGTAGTGTTAATTGGGCGCGGAGTTGAAGAGATGCCGCCGTGTGAGACCCCGGCGTACCTGTGACACAATTTAAATCGATGACTTAAGTTAAGTCATGTGACTTAAGTCACTTTTTGTGGTTTTTAAGGAAAGTCGACGGCTTGAAATGAGGAAAACAAGTTGGAATAGTTTGAAGTTTGCTCTAATTAAGTAACTTTACTGACTTAAGTAACATTACTTACTTCTATCTCTATATACGCATGCGCAATGAGAATAAATTAATAAGTATGCTTTCCCTTCGATGGAATTCACTCCGAAATTGATTTTCGTCTTGTTACAGTTAAGTAACTTACTTTTAACTTAACTTAAGTAACTTTACATAACACATGGCGCGTCCAGTTTTGACTTAATGGTCTATTATAAATTTTTTCAACAAAATTTAACTTTACATCAACCAAATGTTACTTTTTTCGGTTTAAACAACGATAGATGGCGTTACAATACTTAAGTCACCTTTAACATAAATTTTATTTCTTATTGAGAAAAAATTAATCAGAAATTCAAATCGTCGTGCTTCCCATGAAGATTTCGATTTATTTTTGTTTATTTAAAAATGACTTAAGTCAAGTCGTAAAAAACAAGTCACACACACATGCGCACAAACACGCAGCGTGAACAAATCGAAAATTTCTGCCTCGGCGTCTCACAATATATCGAATTGTGTTGAAATGATTTTTATTGAATCATTGAATCGAAGTTGAAGAAGTGAAGATGAAAGAAAGCTGCGCGTGGATCGTACGAAATCAATTTTCGATCATCTCGTGCGTCGTGGATAGTTGCAATCATCAATTTTACGTTTCTCTGCGCCGCCATTACGCTGTAATTTAATGTTCAGCTTCATCTTCTTCATCTTCATTTTCTTTTTTCTTCGTTTTTGTTGTTATTATTATTATTATGGTCGTTACACGCATCTGTTGCCCATGCTCGATTCATGAAAGTAATTGTGAATGAAACACCAACGCAGCCATTTTTTAAAACTTTAATTTAACTTAAAAACTTGAATAGTTATTGTAACATAACCTAAAATATGTTTTTTAATGTTTTTCTGTTTGTTTGATTTGCAGTTGTACATCGAAATATGTAGGTGAATTCTGCCAGCATGTGAATCCCTGTTATACCGGCCCAGGTCCACGCTGTCAAAATGGCGGGTCGTGTCAAGTGCGCGAGGCGCCCGCCACCTCGCCGAGCTTCACGTGCGTCTGCCCGATCGGGTTCAGCGCTTCGCTTTGTGAGATTCCCATTGCGAACTCGTGCGATCGCCGGCCGTGCAAGA
The DNA here is from genome assembly GCF_025399875.1 of Dalotia coriaria. Taxonomy (NCBI): domain Eukaryota; kingdom Metazoa; phylum Arthropoda; class Insecta; order Coleoptera; family Staphylinidae; genus Dalotia; species Dalotia coriaria. The sequence continues at coordinate 9,947,483 of NW_027045452.1, read as the reverse complement.
ATGGCGGCACGTGTACACTGATATCATTGAATTCTTATCAGTGTAGTTGTGCTTTTGGATATACAGGTAAACATAACCTAAATATCACATATTTTACTTGTTTTTAAGCAAAAATATTATGTTTTTGAATGTTTTTCGTACTTTTTACTTGTAATTATGGTATTATCTCATAGATGGCGCGAGATAAATAGGAAATGTCGGTAATTATAGCTGTTTTAAGACGCCATTTTGATTTTTTAACTTTATTTTCATAGAAATACTTAAAAAACACCGAAATATCAGCAATTTTATTTGTTTAAAGACAAATTTTGTTGTTTTCGATCATTTTTTGCACTTTTTACTACTAATTAAGCCATTATCTCATAGATGGCGCGACATAAACACGAAATATCACTAATTTCACCAATTTCAAGCTGCCATTTTGATTTTTTCATTTTATTTTCCCCGAAATACATAAAAAACACTAAAATATCACGAATTTTACCATTTTTAAACCAAAACTTTAATATTTTTAAACATTTTTTTAACATTTTCTAACTTTTTGTAGATATGCAACCCAATTAACATATTTTATGCTTATTCCAGGGCAAAATTGTGAAAAACAAGACCATTGCGCATCACAACCCTGCCGTAATGGCGCAAAATGCACCAGCGTCGACGACACATACAAATGCACATGCGCACTGGGCTTCAAGGGCGCCGCATGCAAAGAAGACATGGATGAATGCCAACAGAATCCTTGCAAGCATGGCATTTGTCACAACACGCACGGCAGTTACACGTAAGTCTTGCATTTGATTATATTTTCAATCTCTCCTCTCGCATTCATTGAGAAAATCACCTAAAAGTAGCATGATTTCAAATCAAGTGATTAAAATTCTCGCGTACGATTGGTGGTCACACCTCTAGGTCGCTTCAGACACGCAATCCTCAACAAGTTGAAGAAGTTGCGTCAAGTTTTCCCTCGATGCACGATGCTTTCTCACTATGTGTATGTGTGTGTGTGGAGAACCTGTTATTTCAAACTGCTGCAGAGTGCAAGAAGTGACTCAAGTGTCCTGTGCGCATGCGCGGCCACTGCGGGCCACTCTTGTTCCGTGACCTGCGAGGTCACACATGTGAATACACATAACCCACCTATGAATATTTAATGTGGTGTTCAGCCGGTGAGATTTTAAGGTTAGACGTGGAAAAACACACAACTATTTAACACTGGATGGCGCTGTATATTATGTGTGGTTGAAGAGAGTAAAAGAGAGAAAGAGGTTAGGAATGACAAAAGAAGTGTTGGTCGGTGTGTGTACTCAGTCTATTCGTTTTATATTTTATTATATGCGATGTGGTCGAAGAAGCGAGTTATAAAATGTCGTAATTCGACGCCCGTGGCGAAGGTTATGAGAACGGCCCGGTTTTGCGCTGGCGCGGCCATTTTTTGTTTTATTACTCACACTACAACACATCACAATGTTTATCTTTACATCAAAATTATGAACAAAAATGTTTAATAACGGTTTTTGGGGTTTTATTCGTAATTTTCAAGCCGCCATTTTGTTTTTTAGATTAATTGCTTCAAAAATATTTATAGACAACTGGAATATTACTGATTTTATCATTTTTAAAGTGTAATTTTGATGTTTTTAGACATTTTTTGCATTTTTTTACTATTTATCTCATAGATGGCGCTTCATAAACAGGAAATGTCACTAATTTCACTTATTTCAAGTCGCCATTTTGAGTATTTTGCTCTATTTTCATAGAAATTCCTTTAAAACACCGAAAAATCACTGCTTTTACCAATTTTTAATCGAAATTTTGGTGTTTTTGGCGATTTTTTGCACTTTTTACCACTTTTTACTCATAATAATGGCATTATCTAATAGATGGCGCTACATAAACATGAACTGTCATTATTTTTTGATCAATTCCAAGCCGCCATTTTGATTTTTTCACATTATTTCCAAAGAAATAAATAAAAATCACCGAATTATCACTGATTTTACGATTTTAAAACAAAATTTTAATATTTGTGATCATTTTATGTTTAGTATATAATATTTTGTAGGTTATAATTTAAAAGTGATTTATTTTTATTTTCTTCTTAAATTATCTCCGAAGAATCTCTCCTCTGGTCGTTGTCGTCGCCGTAGGGCACGAAAAACCCGTCGTCGTGTTGTGTTCGCATTGGGTCGTTTGTTATCCGTCGTTATTCGTTGTCTAGGCAACGCACAACAAACGAACAACGTGGGCGTGCGAACCGCAACCAAACACACACACTATTCATACCACCAAGCGTTAAAGTTGAATCTGTGTGCTTTAACAAAACTTTAAAAACACAAAAACTTCTTGTTTTATTTTTCAATGTTTTTCTGTTTGAAAGTCCATTATTAGTTTAGAGTTTAGTTTAGAGACTGAATGAAGATATAATATAAAAGAATAGAAATTGGTTGTTATAGATGTTACATAGTGTGTGCTTTTTTTCGTGTGGCTTTTGTTTGTTGTATATGCGCGATGCGAACGAAATACGAAGCATTAGACATTAACAACGATTCGAAACAAAGTTGTGTCACGTTTCGCCGACAGCGATGTGCTCGGGATTCGTCGCGGTTCATTTGCTTTCGTTTCGGCTCGTTTTGGTGCTGCGGCCGAATCGAATGCTCGATACACAGTCGAATTTACATTCCATTCCATATTGGTAATCGGCGGGAAGAAATGTGCACAAAACGCGTTTTGTTTACGCAACTCACAAAAAAAAGTAAAATTGTGTGATTATTTCATAGATGGCGCGACAGTAAACAGGAAATGTCAATAATTCAAGCCGCCATTATGATTATTTTGGTCTTATTTCATAGAAATAGTTATAAAACATTGAAATATTGTGAATTTTGACGTTTTTAAGGCGTAATTTTGATGTTTTTCAACATTTTCTGCATTTTTTACTGTTTATCTCATAGATGGCGCGACATAAACAGGAAATGTCACTAATTCAAGCCGACATATTGATTACTTTGGTTTAATTTCATGGAAATACTTATAAAACATTGAAATATCATGAACTTTTACGTTTTTATCGCGAAATTTTGATATTTTTCAACATTTTCCGCGTTTTTTACTTTTTATCTCATAGATGGCGCGACATAAACAGGAAATGTCAATAATTCAAGCCGCCATATTGATTATTTTGGTCTAATTTCATAGAAATACTAATAAAACATTGAAATTTTATGAATTTTAACGTTTTTATCGCGAAATTTTGATGTTTTTCAACATTTTCCGTGTTTTTTTACTTTTTATCTCATAGATGGCGCGAGATACACAGGAAATGTCACTAATTTAATCTATTTCAAGCGGCCATTTTGAATTTTTTGCTTTATTTTCATAGAAATTCACCGAAAATCACAAAATTTACTTGTTTTTAGACGAAATTTTGATATTTTACTACTTTTTCTGCTGTTTTTACTCTTTATCTCATAGATGGCGCTAGATACACAGGAAATGTCACTAATTTCATCTATTTCAACCCGCCATTTTGAGTTTTTCGCTTTATTTTTATAGAAATACTTGTAAAACACCGAAAAATCACAAAATTTTCTTGTTTTTAAGCGAAATTTTGATGTTTTTCAACATTTTCTGCGTTTTTTACTCTTTACCTCATAGATGGCGCAACCTATACATGAAATGTCAATAATTTCAGTTGTACCCAGCCGCCATTTTGATTATTTCACGTTATTTTCAAAGAAATACTCATAAAACACCAAAATATCAACATTTTACAAGTTTTTAAACGTTTTGCTGCATTTTTTACTATATTTTAATGTATTGCTGCTCCATGTCATGTTTGAACGGATGCAGATAGACAACACGTCGAGCGTTAATTGATCAATTATTTACGAGATGTGTGCGCAGTCTATTACGCGCCATTACGCCACTAATGGCGATATTAACACGGATCCATTCGCCGATATTGTAAATTACAAAATTACAAACCAATACTCTTCAACATCTAACTTCGACAGTTGTAAAATATCTCCCGAAGAAAAAAATTCATTGCTGCAGCTTTTAACGACACTGTTAAATAAACCCGTTGGTAAAGTTTCGCGCTTAATGAAGAACGCGTCTCGCGGATAAATTGGTTTAATGAGTCGTGGCGCAGAATAAAAATAAAACGCATCGCTGCATAAAAAGCGTTATAACAGGACTTCGAGAAACGAATTTCAACGCTTAAAATATCTCGACGCCGAGATGTGAAACATCAACAACTCGAAATTTGTTTAATTATTAAGGCACCGTCGATAATTACACGTATTAATCACGGAAATAATTACGATGCGTGTTAAAAGTACAAAAATGTAATTTTTCCAAATATTTTAACACATAAAGCAGTATAGTGATTGATAGCTGTACTAAGAGTGATGATGACAAATGGCCGCCACCGGAAGTCGGCCATATTCACGTCATCCATGCATGTTACGAATTAATTTAATAATTTATCGCAAAAACAAGCGATTTTAATGTTGTGAAACGCTGTAAATGTCAATGATAGCTTGGAAAGGTCGAAAAAAGATCGAAACTTGAATTTAATTGCGATGTGCGTTGCGCATACGATCGCTGAATCAATAATTTGCGTCCAACCCGGATTCACTTTTTCTTTTCTTCATCTTGTTTCAAATCGTGCAGTGCATTGTAATATTACATCACCAAAACAAAAATAGTTGAATTTTCAGTGATTTTATTAATTTTATTAATAAATAGGTGGCAACACTGGCTTTGCTTCAAATCAAAATGGCCGCCCTTGATGGCCCCGGCATGCACCGTGAGAACATTCACTTCGGTGTCCGTTTTAGGCGTTAAATAATCTACTTACTTGTGAATCGCTTCATTTGCGCGCCGGCCGTATGCGGTGCGTTTTGAATGAAAACGAAAATGAAAATGAAACAAAGTGTGGTGTGGAATTGTAAGCGCTGCGAATTCAGTCCAAGGCCTTCCATCCTTCCGATATAAAGCCATAAGTGTATAACTACATAAGTACGAGTAATGATTTCCAAGATTTCGATTGCAACTCGGCCATCCATTCGCAATTATTGCTTGTTTTAGCTGTAAAATGCAAATTGTGTGCTTTATGAAGGTTATTTTATAAGGAAACTTCATATTTTCATTTGTAGATGGCGCAATTAACGATATTTGATGAAGTTTGACATTTTTTAAGGTTAATTTGGTTGTATTTTGCTTTAAACTTCATATTTTTATCGATAGATGGCGTATTTAAGGTTATTTTCTTTGGTTTTACTTAAAATTTCATGTTTCTACCACCAGATGGCGTTGAAAAACGACATAATCGAATGTATTGTTACAATTGCATATTTTTAAAGGTTAATTTCTATGTTTTTGCTTCAAACTTCAAATTTTCATCGATAGAGGGCGTATTTATGATTATTTTCTTTGGTTTTACTCAAAACTTAATGTTTTCACCACCAGATGGCGTGTTTTGTTACAGTTGTGAATTTTTAAAGGTTAATTTCTATGATTTTGCCCCAAACTTCAAATTTTCACCACCAGGTGGCGTCTTGAATAATCTAACGTTTTCTGTAATATTTTTTGCAGTTGTACATGTGAAGAAGGCTACACTGGAAAAAACTGCGAACGCGAGTACGTCCCCTGCGACCCGTCGCCGTGTCAAAATGGCGGGCAGTGTCGACAGCGAGATAAACACACATACACATGCGATTGTCAGCCCGGTAAGTAATTTATTTCACTTCTTTTCTGCTCGCCCAGCGGGCCACTCGCAGCATTTGAATATAAATGGTCGGATGGCATTAAAAATTCATAATATTTATAATCTCCACGAACGAACAGGCCGATAAAAACTGTAAAACCACTTAAAACACGTCGAATACTTTTGTTCGAAAGTCTCGAGGCGTTGCACGAAATTCGTGCAAACGCAAAAACTCCAACACACGAAATAAAACAAATTAAATTAATTAAATTTCTTCCACAGACAGAGAAAAAACAAAATTTTAAATGTTTTACATGTGAGGTTATGTCCTGCGTATGATATGGTGATATGTGTGCATGTTTGTTTAGTCTGGTTCACAACCAATATTGAGATAAATCGAGACGCCACTTGAAGTGAACTTCAACTTCAAGTCGCGTCTTGTGAATGCAGAAGAATGCACTTTTCATCAATCTAAGATAAATACACAAACATGGCGGCGCCACCGCCCCACGCGCAATATAATAACTCACTCAACAAAGGCTTTCTTTCAAAAGATTAATATTTACTTACATTTTTTTACAAGTGACTTAAGTCATGTCTGAAAATTTGAGATTTGACTTAAGTCAAGTTTGTCTGCTTAACTTAAGTAAGTGATATGCCCACCTCTCGACGGCGCCGTGGCCTACGGGAGATTTCAAGTTTCAAGTTTTCAAGTTCAACGCATTGTGTGGAAAATAAACGAAATGCTAATGAGCGTCGATGACGAAATTTATACGACTGCACACAAGAGACGCGAGTGTCGAAATTGAGGAGGCAAAACAAAGGTTCAAAGACAACTAACGAATCTAACCTTGACATTTTTGAGGTTAAAATTTGTAAATTTTAGGGATTTTTAGTGTTTAGGGTAAAATTTAGTGTAAAACACACTGTTACCAACTTAAATTCACTAGGGATTTTTATTTTTTGTAGTTAGGCAACTTTTATCACTCAATAATGTGAAAAATTTATGAATAATCATTAAAAATGATCAATTTTGATTGTTTTGCCTTGTGGATGCGTTTTATTACCGTAAATTGTACGTTTTGTTACATTTTTGATGCATTTATGGTTGCATATAGTGCAAATCATCATTTTACCAACTTATATCCTAGTAACTTTTACTTCTTGACATATTTAGGGACAAATCTAGTGTAAAACACCCTATTACCAACTTAAATTCATTAGGGATTTTTATTTTTTGTCGGTAGGCAACTTGTAAAACTCCACAAATGATAAATTCATGAATAATCATTAAAAATGATCAATTTTGATTGTTTTGCCTTGTGGGTGCGTTTTATTACCGAAAATTATACGTTTTGTTACATTTTTGATGCATTTAAGGTTGCATATAGTGCAAATCATCATTTTACCAACTTATATCCTAGTAACTTTCACTTTTTGACATATCTAGTGATAAATCTAGTCTAAAACACCCTCATACCAACTTAAATACTCTAGGGACATTTATTTTCCTGTATATAGGCAACTTGTACCACTCCACAAATGATACATCCTCAGATAATCACACAGAATGACCAATTTTGATTGTATTTTGATTGTGCTGCCCTGTGGCCGCGTTTTATTGCCGCAAATCGTACGTTTTGTACACGCGCGTGCACGTCTCCCTTCATTATAACCTCAATTACGCCGCGCGACGCACAAGAATTCAAATCGCCGCCGCCCGAAGACGTTTCCACGATTACGCGCGTCAATCGCGAGTTTATTTATCCATTTGCGGCCGTTTACGGACCCGCGGGTTGGTGGTGTGTCTCTCCATCGCAGGCTATCATTACGATAAAGACATAAACAATGCCTGCGTCAATTTCGTGATGATGCGATGATTTCCAATTGTTTTTCCACTCCTGAGAAGCGTGTATCCCTGCACATCACTTGGGAAACACACTCAAGACACATTTATCCCGAGGGTATAAAGATTAGGTTATGTTGTTGGTGAGAATAGAATGTTTTTCGACACCCCACGCGATGCACTTGTTTTATCGTGTGAAGCAATACATCTGTCATCAAAAACATGACAAAACTCATTAGGTTTTTTCGTTTGGTGCTTGAAACTAGTTTTTCGGGATGCGTTTGATGTGTTTTCATTGTTTTCTCACGACTTTTACACGCCGCAGCGTAATAAAACATAAAAATTACATTGTAGGCAACCAACAATACAAATAACCTTATATTATAAACGCGGAAGTTTATTTATTTGTTTTCTTTGTCGGATTTTATTGGAATTCATCGAGAAATACACACGATCCGACTCGGTTCGGCTTTGATTTGCTTCGATTTGCAATTTATTCTATTTGTTCGCTTCGATTCGCCGCGAACTTTTCTCACACCGTCGTCTCTCTGGCGAATATAAACGCCGCTTGATTAAACAAGATGGTCGACATCCGGTATTGTTTAAATTCGTTCATTAATAACTTAACTTACGCGCGCGGTGGTTGGGTTATTACGTGATAATCTTAAAAACTACTTCAGGCTCATAAATATGCATCACGTGTGATGCGCGAACGAAAATTTACAGTTTACTGTTATTCCATGCAGATTAATCGCGGGCATGTGTGTGTAGGCAACCCAAACAACACATGACACTGAAAAAATGTTATTTTTAATCGTTTAACGTAAATATTCTCACGAAAAACTTAATATAAACAATTTTATTTGTTTATTTAGTTAATATACTCACCAAATTTAGTATAAAATCATTTTAAGTTGGTAGTGATATTATTTTGAGTTTTCGGGTCTGAAATTTGAAATTTTTGGCCGGATGTGTAACCTAACCGCAGTGAATTTTTCCCACTTCCCTTTGGGCAGACTGAAAGTAGCGTATGTGTGTGCGTGCGCGCGGCGTGGGCTGTCGCACACACAATGGCCTATCCTATCCCACTCTCTTGTGTGCGCTGCGCGCCTGTTGCTCGGAGCAATATGTCCGCTTGACTTCACCCAAAGCAAAGACGGAGCGCGCTTGAGACGTAAAGCGAGCGCGCTGCCAGAGTGCCGAGACCGTGGGAACGCATGCGGCTACACCCGTCGCGCTTCCACAGCACAAAAACTCGTAATAAACAGGATGATGTCCAAACATACACATTCAGCCATTTCGTTTTTACTAACATTACCAACCTAAATAGAATCCTGGTGATGTTACTAGTTTTTCTAGTGAATTTTTTCTACCAACTTAAATCTATTCTAGTAACTTTTTAGTAACTTTGGTGTTTTTTGTTTGTTTTAGGTTATCGTGGTCAGAACTGTGAAGAAAACATCGACGATTGTCCCGGTAACATGTGCCAAAATGGCGCATCGTGTGTAGATGGTGTAAACGCATACACGTGCCAATGTCCCGCAACATACACGGGGCGTTTTTGTGAGCAGGACGTGGATGAATGCTCACTGCGTCCGTCCGTGTGTCAAAATGGTGCTACCTGCACGAACAGTGTCGGCGGGCATTCGTGCATCTGCGTCAATGGCTGGACCGGCCCCGATTGCTCCGTGAACATCGACGATTGTGCGGGGGCGGCGTGTTTCAACGGCGCCACGTGCATCGACCGCGTCGGCAGCTTCTACTGCAGGTGCACGCCGGGGAAAACAGGTAAAACATACATACGTAGCGAAAACACACATCTCATTTGAGGTTAGGTGGTGGAAACAATGCGTCGGATGGATTATGGTTATGGCGTATTGTTTGAGGATAATTCTGCATTGTTGCGATCAATAAAATAACAATGCTTCGTTTAATTTTATTTCCTCAAAAACATCATCACCCGGCCGAGTTGTACAACCGCGCGCGCAATTGCATCGAATTAACATCACTTAACTCTCAAATTAAACGCGACAGCATAATAATTATGCCTGCAGTGTCATTGCTCTCATGTACACTGGTAATATTAATTAGTATAGGCAACACATTCATCACATGTGTGTTTGGAGTGTGTTTTTTATGTTGGTACACTTGTAATATCATCATCTGGATATTTTTTTCTGGTTTTAACCTAAAAACTTTACAAAATTAAGAAAAAACATGGTGTTGAGTGATTATAACCTCAAAAAACTTGATTTTGCATTATTTTTTCACTAAACAGTTAATATTATTTACTAGTAGCTTTAACCCGCGGCTTCGCTCACGAATATCTAAAATAATAAAGTTGCTTCCGTACGCGTCTGTAGTCACAGAAGAAGTAACAATGAAGTAGGTAGAATGGCGGGAAGTTTAAAATGGCTGAAAGTATAGTCTATGGAAGTATAGTGTACAGTCTCCATAGTGTAGTCAATTGGATTTGATGTTGACGTAGCTGTCGGTAATACAGTGTGATGGTACTATAGTACTTAGGTTTGAACTTCATTGCTGGAATGTTAGATGGCGTTAAAGAAGTCAAATAGCCAGATGCAGAGGTATTATTGACTAAACTATTTCTTTATTTTATTTAAAAAATATTTTTTTTATTAAATAAAAAGTAGCCTATAACCATTCGGGGACCACTAAGAATATGTGTACAAATTTTCATGATGATCGGTTAAGTAGTTTTTGCGTGAAAGTGTAACAAACATCAGGACCTTCGCATTTATAATATTAGTAGGGATATGCAACATAATCATCACCAAACAGTAACATGTGTGTTTATACTGTTTTTTTTTCTTGTTTTTATTAAGTTTTAACCTAAAAACACCACAAATTAAAACAAAAACGTGGTGTTGAGTGATTATAACCTCAAAAAACTTAATTTTGCATCATTTTAAAGCTTTTTCACGTAACAGTTAATATTATTTACAGTATGCAACACATTGTGCATAAAACATTACCATGTGTGTTTAAATGTTGTTTTTTTGGTTGGTAGGCCTGCTGTGTCATCTGGATGACGCCTGTACGAGCAATCCGTGCCACGCCGATGCCATCTGCGACACCAGCCCCATCAACGGCTCCTACACGTGCAGCTGCGCGTCGGGATACAAGGGCGTCGATTGCTCCGAAGACATCGACGAATGCGAACAAGGTAATTGCCCAAACATAACCTCAAATGTCTAGGGACTTTTCGTGTTAAACCTCGTTGAACCCCACCGGTTGCTAATAGGTAATTAGCGTACATTAACACTAATATGTCCGTCGAAGAATAATTACCTGCGTGATTAGCGTTTTGTTCACAAGTCTTAATTATCAGCTAGTAATTAACATAGGATCGGAATGGAATTTTATAATATTGGTAAAAATCAACGTGTGTTAATTTTTTTTTGTAAAATTTGTGTTTTTTGTGTTTTTGCTTGCAGGATCACCGTGCGAGCATGACGGCATTTGCGTGAACACGCCCGGCAGCTTCGCGTGCAACTGCACGCAGGGCTTCACCGGGCCGAGGTGCGAGACCAACGTCAACGAGTGCGAATCGCATCCGTGCCACAATGAGGGCTCGTGTCTCGACGATCCCGGCACGTTTCGTTGTGTGTGCATGCCAGGTAAGCGTTTTTCGCCGTAATTATCTGCCATTGATATGCAAACAATGTAAAACGTTAGAATTTGCATGATTTCTTCGTGGAAATATTTTAATTTCCCACAAATTTACATTTTTTAGGTAAATTAGGGATAAAAGCATCAGGAAAAAAGAAAATATTAAGAAATTTCGTTGAATTTTAGTGTTTTTCGATATTTTTTGGGTTGAAATTTAGTTTAAACTTACTAAAAGGTTGTTTTTCTATTGATTTTAGTATTATTTGAGGTTAGAATGACTTCCTATGTCATAAAAAGTGTCAATTTTGCCAAACTTCATATTTTTGACAGTTTTGAGGTTATAATTTACAGAAAAATCAGTTTCTTTATTGGTTTTGGTATTGTTTGAGGTTAGAATGACTTCCTGCGTCATTAAAAGTGTCAATTCTGTCAAATTTTCTATTTTTGACAGTTTTGAGGTTAAAGTTTAAAGAAAAATCAGTTTTTTAATTGGTTTTGGGTTTGTATATGATTAGAATCACTTCCTTTCATACAAAAATGTCAAATTTTTAACTTTTTAACAAATTTATTACTTTCTTTGGTGAATACGTAATCCATGTTGTATATTTATAAAAAATTTTATTTTTATTTTATTTTAATTTTTATTTTAAAGTTTATGAAGATGCCCTCTGGGCGAAACATGTCAACTCAAAAATAAAATTGTAAATCCAAAATCACGTATAATGTTTAACAAATTTGAGGTTAAAAATCAAATTTTCAATGAATTTTAATACAATTTGAGGTTAGAATATGCCTACACGTGTACAGGATGAATAAAAAACCCGACTTAACTTAAGCTACAATTCATTCCTTCATTCATTGGCACTTTGGCACTCTCCGAAAACGATAATTGGCCTCGTTCCCAAGCTACATCTCGCGCGCGTCGCACTGTGCGCGCCATCTTGTCCCTGTGATTTCGTCACGAAATCAAAAACTCGATCGGAAACACGCATCAAAACATCACAACATCTCATTATTTAATATGTGCCTTCGTCTGGTTAGCAATTAAACCTCTTATCATTCCATTTACACAACTAGTTCTCTTGATTTTTTTCCGTATGACTCTCGCCATCTTGTTTAGCAGTTGAACTTGCAGCGCAACATTTTGTATATTAATTTTTCGCGTCTAACGCTTGCAAACGCGTCGCTAAATACGGCCGGCGCGCTGGTGTAAACTTGTTTCGCTTCATTATTCATACAATTAGAAGTCGAAGACGCATGAAACCGAAGACTGCGGGCCGTTCTGCAATGCGTGAATGTTTTTTTTTTGTAAGTGGAGTGGAGTGTCATCGGCCATGTTGTTAATTCCTGATTATCGCGTAATCGGCGTATGTATTTATAGTGCGCTATAATTTTGCAATGTAGTGCAAAGTGGCAGTTTTAATTAATCTTGTGTGAAGTAGAGGATATTCTAACCTCAAAAATGGTAAAACTGGTGTTTTCTTAGGGTTTTTCTTTATTTTTAACCTCAAAAAGGGAATTATTTGATTAGAAAGACGAAAAAAAGTCTGTTTTAATGCAAAATTGATTATAACTTGTAGAAAAATAGGTTTTCAGGGTTTTTAAGACGTATTTTTATAGATGGAAGTATTTCTAACCTAAAATATATTAAAATCAATAGTAAAATAACGTTTTTGATGGTTTTTAATAAGTTTTAACCTAAAAACATCTCAAAACTTGCTAAAAATCATATTTTTGTTGATTTTTGAGGTTAAAACTTGCATTTCTCTTTGAATTTGAATGTTATCCTTTACTTTAGTTATTTACGAGTCTAGTTTTTATCTAGATTTTAATTATGCGCAACATTTTCCGCGGAGCCCGCATTATGAAACTCTAGCGCGGTGTGGAGGAGGAAGCCGGCTACTGGCCGCGGTAGCCAGTAGCGCGCCGCGCAGCGTACGGAATTCGCCAATAAATAAACATTTCCGAACGCGCAGCGCAAGTTAAAAGAAGTCCGAGTAAAATTGCCATTTCAATTTCAATTGCCATGCCGACCGTGCGGAATAGAAATTCTCGCGGCGCTGTGTGTGCTGGTGATTTCAATGCGCCCCAACGCCCAACGCGCGCGTTTCCATTTGATTCGCCTGCGCTGCGCTGCTTTTTTCGCAGTCGCACGACGCGAACGTGAAAATCACGAATAGAGGCACACATTTTGCATCTCTTGTGTATCTTATATTTCTGCGAGTTAAATTCTATACGCAATACGCTATAGTATAGTATAGAATAGTATAGGTCGCAGGCATTCGACGATAAATGGTTTATAAGTTTATACCGGCGAGATTGGAAATCGTAATACATATAATAATGTGAATGTTGAATGTACAAACACACACATGTGAAGAAAATGCACGCCGTGGAGTAACGGTGCTTTTCTTCTGTCCAATTTAAAATCTACGAGCATTAAACATTAATTATGGAAATATTTGCGGTTGCCTAAAGAAGAAATTAACGAGATAATCACGGGGAATTCATTTTACAACTGGAAATATCATATTTTGAGGTTATTTCTGTCAGTTTTCGTTATATTTTGACAGAAAGTCGTTGATTCTAGCAAATTTTGCGTTTAAATACACAAATTTTGGGTTATTTTTGTCAATTTTGATATTTTTTGACAGCAAATGTCATTTTCTATCAAATTTGAGGTTAATTTATTGATTTTAGAGGTTATTTTGGTTGATTTTAGTAAAAAATTGTATTTTTCTGTCAAATTTGTTATTTAAACTCAACAATTTTTAGGTTATTTCTGTCAATTTTAGTATTTTTTAACATTAAATGACGTTTTTCATCAAATTTGAGGTTAATTTTGTGATTTTTAAGGTTATTTTGATAAATATTAGTCATATTTTGACAGAAAACAACAATATCTCTCAAAAACTACTTTTCTTCAGTTAAATCACTAAAAAATCAAAGAAAAATCAATTTTCTTAAAAAAATCCACTTCTTGAGCTCCGTTGATGAATTACACTTAAGCGTCGATTGTTGAATGCAGTTTATAGTGCTGTAGAGTATTGTTTTCTCATTATTTCGGCATTGTGTGTCGCATAACGTATTCCGCGCGCAGCGCAAGAGAGCACCTCAACAATGTGCCTGCCTTGCGCTTAACCATTGTGCACCACGCCGCAGCAAACAACAACAATTGCGGGCATGCCGCATGCATTTATTTGTGCACCGCGGGCGCTTCGTGTGTGCTGCGCGCCGGCCGAAGATCGGTATGTGTCGTTTCCTCCCACGTACCGTTTTCCTACGTTTCTCAAGAGCGCCCAAGCGACGACCAATCAACAACAACAACAACACGCCGATGAAATGAATTTTATCTGCGGCGTGTGTTTTGTGTGTGAACCAGTTCGAAAGTACGATTAAATTACGAAATTCAAGCGCGGTGACTTATTGGGAGAGTATCAAAGATATAGTTTTCGCTATAGTATTTGTTTAAGTTGCATGAGAAAGTTCAGTTATGAATTCCGCGCGCGGCTTCGGCGGAGTAAATGCGACGCGAAATGAAGAGCAGAGCGTGATAATTACGCGCACAATTCACCGTTCGGAGTTTTTCACCCCGACATGCATCATTATGCATGCAGGAATACACATTACACATATCCTACTTATATTACAGAGTATTAATCATTAGAAATGTATAAAAATTGTTTTAATGATTTTTTGTAGTTTTTAGGTTAAAACTAACTAAAAACTTACCTAAAACCCCTAGAAATTACTAAAATTTTGTCGGTTAACCTCAAATTTGATAGAAAATGTCATTTACTGTCAAAAAATACTAAAATTGACAAAAATATCCTGAAAGATGTGTTTTTTAACCTCAAATTTTATAGAAAGTACCATTTTCTGTCAAAATAAGACCAAAATTGACAGAAATACCTTGACAAAACTAATTCTAACCTCAAAAACCTTAAAAACTATAATTTATTGTCAAAATTTAACTAAAATTGACAGAATTAACCCTAAAATCCCTAAATTTCATACCATAACCTCAAATTTGACCCATTTTCCAGGATTCACTGGCACCCAATGCGAAATTGACATCGACGAATGCAAGGACAACCCCTGCATGAACAACGGCATCTGCTACGACCGCATCAACTCCTTCAAATGCAACTGCCCGGTGGGTTTCACCGGCTCGCGCTGCCAGACTAACATCGACGACTGCATCTCGAACCCGTGCCGCAATGGCGGCACGTGCGAGGACTCCATCGGCGGCTACACCTGCCTCTGCCCGCCCGGCTTCACCGGCTACTCCTGCGAGACGAACATCAACGACTGTCAATCGTCGCCGTGTCAGCATGGCGAGTGCGTCGACGGCGAGAACTCATTCTACTGCACTTGTCATCCCGGATATTCGGGCTTCTATTGCGAGGCGCAGATCAACGAATGCGAATCGAATCCGTGCCAGTATGGCGGCTCGTGTCAGGATCTTATCAATGGGTATCAGTGCATTTGTAAGGCGGGCACTTCCGGGCACAATTGCGAGATCAACGTGAATGAATGCTATAGTAATCCGTGTCGGAATGGGGCGAGGTGTGTGGATGGCATCAACAGGTTAGTAATTTGATAAATTTGATGTTTTGAGGTTATTTTAGGTTAAGGGGTATTGACTAATTATTTTTATGCTTCGTTTCATGCTGCGTGATCAGTGATAACTCAATTAACATGTTTCCATCGTAAGTTTCTATCGTATCTTTGGTTTTTCTATTGTTTTGTTGCTTTTTCTGCGAAATTTTGACATTTTTCCAGCTTTTTTCTTAGTTTATTGCTTTGTGTGTTGCCTATATTACAAAATAACATCTGTGACACACAATGTTTGTTTTTATGCATTGTTTTACGGCTGAAAATCTGATTTTCTGCATATTTTTGACATTTCTTCATCTTTATATGTTTAGTGTGTTGCCTACATTACAAATTAACCTTTTCAAGACTTTATTTCTTTGTTTATACACATTTTCTATTGTTTTCTGCATATTTTTGACATTTCCTAACCTTTCTCCATGTTTCATGCTTTGTGTGTTGCCTACATTAAAATTAACCTCTCTACCACTCCAATTTCTTTGTTTTACAGATACACATGTGAATGTATTCCTGGTTACACCGGCCAACACTGCGAAACGGACATCAACGAATGCGCATCCAACCCGTGCGCAAATGGCGGCGTGTGCATTGATCTCGTCAACGGTTTCCGCTGCGAATGCCCACGTGGTTACTACGACGCCCGATGCCTATCCGACGTGGACGAATGCAAATCAAACCCGTGCAAACATGGCGGCAGTTGCGAAGATGGCGTCTCACAATTCATCTGCCATTGCCTCCCAGGCTACAATGGCCGCCAATGTGAACACAACATCGATGAATGCGCTTCTAACCCATGCCAACATGGCGGCATCTGCCGTGACCACCTCGCTTCCTACACTTGCGAATGTCAACCGGGGTATTCCGGCACGAATTGCGAGACGAACATTGACGACTGCGCATTCAACCCGTGCAAAAATGGCGGTAACTGTATCGATCAAGTAAATAACTATCAATGCGTATGTAAATTACCGTATTCCGGGCGGGATTGTCAAGAGAGGTTAGATCCTTGCTCGCCGAATAAATGCAGACACAACGCGCGGTGTTCCCCAAGCGCGAACTTCATGGATTTCGCATGTACATGCAGTGTTGGTTATACTGGTAGGTTATGTGAACAAGATGTCAACGAATGCTTGAATTCAGCACCGTGTCGCAATGGCGCCACTTGCAAAAACACCGACGGGAGTTATCAATGCGTCTGCGCGTTGGGTTACGAAGGGAAGGATTGTAACATCAACACGGATGACTGCGCATCGTTCCCCTGTCAAAATGGCGGCACATGTTTAGATGACATTGGAGATTATCTATGTTTATGCGTGAATGGCTTCAAAGGGAAACACTGCGAGGTGGATATTGATGAATGTCTGTCAAATCCATGTCACAATGGCGCCACTTGTAACCAATACGTTGATTCGTACACATGTACATGTCCCTTGGGTTTCTCAGGGATCACCTGTCAAATTAACGATGATGATTGTACTGTTAGCTCCTGCATGAATGGCGGTACCTGCATAGATGGTATAAATTCCTATACTTGTATCTGCCCGCCAGGGTACACAGGTTCCAACTGTCAAAATAGGATTAATTTGTGTGACAGTGGGCCTTGTTCAAATGGTGCCACGTGCCAGGATCACATCATGGAGTATACCTGTCATTGTCCCTATGGTTACACAGGTAAAGATTGTCGGGAGTATGTTGATTGGTGTGGTACCAATCCATGTGAGAATGAAGCCACGTGTCAACAACATAAAAATCAGTATCATTGTAATTGCGCGCCTGGTTGGACTGGAAAGGTGTGTGATGTGGAGATGGTAAGCTGTAAAGACGCTGCTCTACGTAAGGGTATACCACATAAACAACTCTGCAACAATGGTACCTGCTCGGACATTGGTAACTCACACAGGTGTCATTGTACTGAAGGTTATTCAGGGTCGTACTGTCAGAAGGAGATCAATGAATGTGAATCTGCACCCTGTCAAAATGGCGCCACATGCAAGGACCTCATCAATTCCTACACTTGTTTATGTACCAAAGGTTTCCAAGGTCAGAACTGCGAGTTGAACGTTGATGATTGCAAAATCAATCCCTGTCAAAATGGAGGGACGTGTCATGATCTCATCGATAACTTCCAGTGCTCCTGCCCATCGGGTACCCTCGGTATCATCTGCGAGGTTAATATTGATGATTGTAAGAGTGATGCTTGTCACAACAACGGCACCTGTGTTGATCGCGTCGGAGGTTTTGAATGTGTATGTCCACCAGGTTATGTGGGACCTAGGTGTGAAGGTGATATCAATGAATGTCTGTCAAATCCATGTTCGACACCTGGTACCCTTGATTGTGTGCAACTTGTGAATGATTACCATTGCAATTGTAAGAATGGGTACATGGGTAGACACTGTGAGAGTAAGGTTAACTTCTGCGCGAAGGCCCCGTGTCAAAATGGCGGCATATGCACGGCTATCCATGCAGGTCATAAGTGTACCTGCCAGGAGGGTTATTATGGTAAAAACTGTGAGTTTTCCGGTTTTGATTGCGAGAGTAACCCGTGTCAGAACCGAGGTACCTGTAGAATGGCCGAAGGAGGTGGGTATATCTGTGATTGTCCCGTGGGTCTAGCCGGGATGAATTGCGAGATAGATACCATGGATGAATGTAAATCCAACCCATGTAAGCATGAAGACGCAACGTGTCAGGACAGATTCGGTGATTATGTCTGTTATTGTCCACCGAAGCATAATGGTAAGAACTGTGATCATTACGACGTGAATTTCCCCGGCGGGATAGGTTATGTCCCCGCAACAGGGAGGTCAAATGTCACTCCGCCATTCTACGCGATTGATTTGGAGATTCAGCGGAAGCAATGCGTGCAGAATCAGTGCACAATCAAACGTGGTAATAGAAAATGTGATGAGGAATGTAATAACTACGCGTGTGACTTTGATGGTAATGATTGTTCACTTGGGTTGAATAATCCGTGGGCGAACTGCTCGGAGCCAATCAGGTGCTCGCATGCGTTCATGGATGGTGTGTGCAATGAAGAATGCAACAATCAGGAGTGTCTGTTTGATGGGCGTGACTGCGAGAAATCCCTGCAGCCCTGCAACCCAATATACAATGCGTATTGTGAGAAGCATTATGCTAATGGTTATTGTGATTATGGGTGTAATAACGCGGAGTGTAACTGGGATGGGTTGGATTGTGAAAAGGCCCCACCGCAGGTTGCTGAAGGTGTGTTGCGGGTGACCATCTTAATGGACCCGGAAGCTTTCAAGAAGAATAAAGTTGCTTTCCTGCGTGATACTTCTCATCAATTACGGACAACAGTGACGATCAAAATGGACGCCATGGGTAACGAGATGATTTACCATTGGAGGGGACCAACTCCCGGGTTGGAAGACCCAGCGTATAAAAGGAAATACAACATAGGGTTCACAGAGCAATCAGGGGTTGAAGTCCATCTGGAAATTGATAATCGGAAATGTACTTCAATCATCAATTCGGAGACTTGCTTCCAGACAGCTGAAGCAGCTGCAGAATTCCTTGCTGCTACAGCCTCCAAACATACCATCAGTAAATCATTCCCCATTTGGAAAGTGGACGGGTCCCAGAATGACCTTATCCCCGACACACCTACAAACGCTAAATTTGTAATTATGGGTATCCTCTTGGTGATTGTCCTCTGCGCAGTGGTGTTCATGGTTGCCCAGACCCAGAGAAAGCGTGCTGCTGGTGTCACCTGGTTCCCAGACGGTTTCCTAACCACAAACAACAGCAGTAGACGATCATCAAGACGTCGTGGACCCGATGGTCAAGAAATGCGTAACCTGAACAACCCTTCAATGATGGACATGCCTCACATGGGTCAACAGATGGGTCACCAGCAACAATGGAGCGATGACGAGTCGGAAATGCCACAGCCCAAACGCATGCGCGCAATGGAAGCAGGATATCAATCTGATCACACTGTGATCACAGATTATGAGGAGACTGATACCAGACCATGGACACAATTACAAATGGACGCTGCGGATATAAGACCATCAGTTATGTTAACACCTCCACAGAATGAATCACAGGATATAAATGCGAGGGGACCATGTGGTATGACTGCGATTATGTTGGCATCTGTGCGTGGAGGTGGGTTGGAAACCGGGGAGGAAGATGAAGATGATACTGCAGGTGCGGTTATACAGGATCTGGTCGCGCAAGGTGCTGAATTGAACGCGGCGATGGATAAAACAGGCGAGACTAGTTTGCATCTAGCTGCAAGGTTTGCTAGGGCTGATGCAGCGAAGAGGTTATTGGATGCTGGTGCAGATGCCAATGCGCAGGACAACACCGGAAGGACGCCATTACACACAGCGGTTGCAGCTGATGCGCTGGGAGTGTTTCAGATTCTGTTGAGGAACAGAGCGACGAATCTAAACGCACGTATGCATGAGGGTACCACTCCGTTGATACTGGCTGCGAGGTTGGCTATTGAAGGTATGGTGCAGGATTTGATCGGTGCGGAAGCTGATATCAACGCGGCGGATAACTCCGGGAAGACGGCGATTCACTGGGCGGCAGCTGTCAATAATGTGGAGGCTGTTAATATTTTATTGGCGCATGGTGCTAATCGTGACGCACAAAATGATAAGGTAAGTTGAGGTTATTTTATTATTTTTTGAGGTTATTTATTTATTGTGTTTTTTTGGGGTTATAGGATGAGACGCCATTGTTTTTGGCTGCGCGTGAAGGTTCTTACCAAGCGTGCAAAGCCTTACTGGAAGCCTATGCAAATAGAGAGATTACAGATCACATGGATCGTCTACCACGAGATGTCGCCAGTGAGCGTCTGCATCATGACATTGTCCGACTGTTGGATGAACACCATCCACGCAGTCCACAAATGGTTAATGTCATTCCAAATAATTCAATCATGAGTTCCCAAACAGGTCAACTCATTCAACATCCCACCGTGATTCACCCGAAGAGACAAAAGTCGAAGCGTCCGAGTAAAAACAACAATGGACCCACGAGTCCGCAGGTAGAGGGCGCGCACACCGGAAGTGTCAGACGCAAACCCAGCGTGAAGAAATCCAACAATAAAAAGCCCTGTATCCAACAAACTGAGATACAAGGTTTGGATTCATTAACAGCTACGTTGAGCCCGGTGGAATCACCGATGGCGAATCTCCCAAGTCCGTACGACACGGCAACTCATTACTCCAACATGTCCATGACGACAATGGATGGAAGATTGAATTCCAAGCAACCGCCGAGTTACGAGGATGTTATCAAGAACGGTAACCTCGCTCCTAATCAACACCAGTTGCATAACTTACTACCCATGGATAACTATCAGTTCTCGTTGAACTTCCAAGATCAACTCATGCAGACGAGTGGTGGGGGTAGACATATGCAACCCAACACACTCAGTCCACCCTACAGCAACCAATCACCGCCGCATTCGGTGCAATCGAACATGTCGATGTCCCCGCAGGCGTATAACGGGTCACCGTCACCAGCAAAGACACGCCCTTGCCTACCAACAAGTCCCACTCATATTGCAGCGATGCGTGCGGCTACCCAACAGAAACATGGCGGTATCCCGCAGAATCAAGCGCTGCAGATGGGTTTTGACTTTAGTCAAGCATCCGTGGATAATATGACTTATGGTGGGCTTGGTGGTGTGGTGGGAGGTGGGACACCAGCCGCGTTGAACCCGGCGCAGTTCACCCAGCCGAATTATTACATGACGCCGCCATCACAGCATTCGGATGCGTCTCCACAGCATCTGAGTGACAGCTTTCTGACACCCAGTCCGGATTCGCCACACTGGACCAATTCACCGCACTCAATCACCTCCGACTGGTCGGAGAATGTGACGAGTCCGACGACGACGTACACCTCCGCTGGCCATCAGGCTAATAAAGGCTCGGAGGCGATTTACATTTAGGGCTGATCCAGAGCACAGAGCGTGGATTCGTATTTATTTAATGGTCTCAGCTTCTTTTGGTGGGTTTTGGGCCTGCGGAGTGTGAAGGTAGGCAGCCAAACATGCACGAGAGGGGCGTGAAAAGAATAATACTTACTTTTAGTGTAAATAGTTTAGATTAAAGCGATAAAATCGGCATCCCAGCACAAAATTTCA
The DNA here is from genome assembly GCF_025399875.1 of Dalotia coriaria. Classification (NCBI taxonomy): domain Eukaryota; kingdom Metazoa; phylum Arthropoda; class Insecta; order Coleoptera; family Staphylinidae; genus Dalotia; species Dalotia coriaria. The sequence continues at coordinate 9,925,541 of NW_027045452.1, read as the reverse complement.
TCACTGACAGATTTTCACAAGAAATTATATACGTACAAATCAATTTCTGAAGAAAAAACAGTTTTTTAACGCAATAATTACGAAAAAAGTGTAAATATTTTTAAATATCTTTAAAGACAGCCACGTTTTTGTTCGTCAGCGTGCGCTTATTGTACTTTATAATATTTTATCGTATTCCTAAAGAATCCTAACGAATCCAGGCATCGTGATTCGACTGTTTTGGTTTGTAGACTTAAACAGTAAGAGTAAGTAATAACACTAAGCAAAGACAGCATACACACAATATTAAAGTAATTATACAATACAAGCGAATTTTCATTATTTTTTATAAGAAATGTATACATATTGTCGATTTATAAACGATTCTCTTGTTATTTAATGTAAAGTTATTAGGCTTCTCGGCCGTTTGCACGCGGCCATTGCAAGCAAAGATGGAGGAGTTTGCGCCGGAACTCGGAAACGAACAATATTAACGTATTTATTCTACTGCACACACATTCGAAGAGGTTTATATTTTAGTAAACTGCTGCCTGACGATATATATTGTGCCTTGCTACACTTGTATTTTTATAAGATAGATTTTTATGACGATGAACACACGCCAGAAACCTAATAACTGTAAGAGTATAGGACATATAGAAAATTTAATGTTTTTCCTTTACTAGAATGTATTTTGACAATGTTATTTTAATGTTTATTATGTATTTTAATAAACTATTTGGAGTACACTGAGTTTTTACATTGTTTTCACGCGGAAATTGTGTTAAATTGCTGCAATTTCTAATACAACTTTATAGTTATGTGTATATTGGGTTGCCTATATCAAACACATTTGAAATTTAATTTAAGCGCAAAAAAAGTTAAAATTTACACATTATAACCTCAATTTTAATGTATATTTAGTTGCATATATTAAAAACAAACATTTTTCTTTCAATTTCTCACTAAAAACAAGTACAAACATTAAATAATCAACAATAACATAGTTTAAGGTGTCATCCACGCATTTTTATTAATATATCATCGAGACACGTAATTAAACTATGTTTTTTATTTAATAAACGCGCTGACCGCGCGGAATGTACGAGAACGTGAACTTTTGATAAAAAATTAATCGTGGCTTAGTTTACCGATTCGACGAAGATATGATTAGACACGTTTAAAATTACATGGTCGCAGCTCGCGAGTTTAACGAGTCGAAGAATTAAACTTGTATCAGGTTGAGTCTTGGCCTAGAATCGCCTCGGAAAAAGTGTAACGCTAGTTTATTCATTCGTTTGTTTATTCATATGATAAACGATTTATTAGTTGCTTGAATTTGGGTGAAACATGACTTCTCCTACTCCAAGGAGGGTTGAATTTATATTTATCTATGACACAATGTCACGTAAATCCTCAGTTTGCTTTTATATTTCGTGAAAGTAACATCGTCGTGTAAATTTGGTTGCATATATACTCAACACCCAAGAAGGAGAAAGGTAAAGATACGCGTGCAGTGGTGCAGCGTCCAGCAACACGCCGCGCGTTTGTTAGTCGTTCGTCAGCCGTCGGTGGGTTCGCGTCGCTTCGTATTACGTATTTACATTGCAGTGCATCACAGAATTTTATCGTGAACAATAATATCGCAGCATACAAACGGTCGACGCGCGCGTTACAGGAATAATTCTCACTTCCTACGCTTCCAGCGATTAATCAACAAGCGTAAGTTGATTATATTTTATTTATTTTAACATTCTGGAGCAATTCAAGACGAATTTTATCTTGTGGAGCGTGATAAATACGTTTTTTTGATTAACCATGCGTGTGATGTGTTCACACGCACCCTTCGTGTTAGCCCTTTATTTTCGTGTCTTTTTAAGCGTTTTTTGTCTGGATGGATGTATTTATACTTAAATTTTCATTAAAATACAGTCAATGTCATTTTATATTGCATTCTTGGTATTAATCTGCGATATAAACACAAATATTAACTTGTGAATGCGGATTGTTTGTGTGTGTGATTCTGTGTTGTCCGCATTTTTTATCTGGCCGCGTCCTTCACGTCTTTCACGTCTTTCACGTCTTCTTTCTCTTGTGTACGTTTCGTGCGTGCGTTCACTTGAGGCGGGGTGCGACAGGTAATATCACGAGATTCCAAACGTGCAGGTGCAGGTGCATTTCGTAGATTTGTCTTTTATTTCGTTTCGTTGCGAGTTTACTGTTGAAGCAAACAAATGAAACCATTTATTTTGTGTTTGTAGTTTAATTTAATCTTAAATTAAACGTAATTGTTATTATTATTACATTACCAGACTTTTATGATTGATAAAAGAATGAATTTAAGGCATTTAAAGTGTTTAAAGCATTTAATGAAGTAAATAATTGAAGTAAAAGTGAATTATTCACTTATTTAATTATTTAATTATTCACTTTCTACGAAACATACGCTTTCGTCATGGGATTATAAATAATAAAATAATAATTGAGGAAGAAATGTGAATTTGTCACTCGTTGTACATTGTCGTTGATAGTTTCACTAATTAACGCGTCGAAATGTTTTCATTTGTAAATCAGACAATGTTAAACGCTCAGATTATTTATTTGTTTATATTTAGCGCATGATGTAATGCACTTGCTGCTGCTACGTTGCTAGTCTTGTTACTTACTTGTTATTGCTTAATAAATGATAATCTGAATTATAAATGCGAATGAATTCAGTTGGATGTTGGATTTTTGTGTTGTTATTGTTAACTGGACAATATTTATCATTTGCGTGTGGGGATTTTCAACTGGGATGCATTTATTGATCCGTAATGAGCGTAAAAACACCTCCGCACTATTGACAACATAAAAATAGAATTATTTTCTGTTTTATGATTTGACATGATTACAATGAGCAAGTAATAAAATATAAATTTTAAACACTAATAGGGACATCCGTATTATCAGGATATGTGATGTATTAGATTTATTAATATGGATGAATTAATTAATTAAATATTGCTTTTTTTACTTCCACTTTTAAAGCGACACCTTTTTCACGGTTTTGAGTCATGAAAAGTGATATTTTAAATACGGATAGCCAAAATCGTGAGTAAAATACTTTAGTCACGGACTTTAGTCACGGGGTGGAGCAATCTCGTGACAAAAACTCCTGTTTAGCCACTTGATAATTAAATAAAGCACTACTTTTTCAATGGTTGAGACTCATGACTAAAGTGTCATTTAGCGCACTTGATACTTAATTTACTATTATGCTGTTTTGATTTTTTGCTTTTCTTTTTGTTTCTTTTCTTAAAAAAAGAGTATAAATATATGTTGGTACTTCATTCATGTTTAATGCTCTGGTGCGTGACTCTTGCAAGCTTTTTTTGTAAGCAGACATAAGCATTGGGAGCAGAAAGTGTAAAAAACATTTTGCAGCATGTAGAACACAATAAAACAAGTTAAAATGACTAATATTACACATTGTAGCTGTATAAGTGCGTATCAACATAATTATACTAATTTTAAACGTTTTATTTTACTATTTTTTGGTTTATTCTGAATTTAACTTTAGAAGTGTAGATATTTATGTTTAGATATTTTCATACATTGTTTGTTTTTGTTTATTTCTCTCTGCGCCTGCGCTGCGGTTACTTTTCCTTTTACTTTTCTTCTTTTCTGCTTTGTGGTGGGTGTTATTTACATTTATTCCGCGAGTAAAGTGCACCACATGCTGCGGTTACTTATTACTCACATTTCTGATTTCCAATTTTATTATATTTATTGTATTCCCCGCAAAATAAAACGAAATGAAAGTCTTCTCTTCTGAAATAAAAATGCGTTGATTTGTGGACTAATTATACTTTGCACCGTTTAATCTAGAGCACTTTGCCGCTTATTCATTCATTGAATTTCCCAAGCGTTTATTTTTTTATGTTATGTATTTGTGCTTGTAGGCGTTTTATTTATGTTTGCTCAACTTTTTATTCTGCTTGCGATGCCATGCTTCAAACTTTAAATTGGCGCAATTTACTTTTAAGCTTAGCTCTAGTTCTTTTTTTCTGTTTACGTTTGCTTTGTTTTATTCGATTGCAGTCGTCATTGACGTAACGTAAATGTTCACTTGGCGCATAATTAACATTTTTAATTCAGGAAGCTTTTAATTCTTGCGCTAGATCGTTATTTAACTCGTGGTTTTTACGAACTGCGAATATTTACTCGCACACTTACCGGAAACGGTGTCAATGGGTTGTAAGGTTAAGGAATCGATTAGAAATTGGAATGTATTGATTAAAGATAGGAATTTTTCGGTGAAAACCGGTATTTCGGTATTTTTTATTCAAAATATTGAAATACCGGTATTTGTAAATTAATTTATTTGGAATATTTTAAATTTTGTAAGTATTATTTTGTAAAATATTGGTTTGTGAAGCAAAAATCCAGTTTACCGGTATTTGAAAACTAAAATACCGATAAACCGGTATAACCGGTATTTATAAATTTAATTAATAAGTAATATTTACATTTTTGTAAGTATAATATTTATAAATGTCGGTTTTGTCTAAAAATAACCGGTATACCGATATTAATACCGGTATTTTTTAATTTTGAAGCTTTTATTAATTTTTTTTTAATGAAATGTAATTTATTTCTTTCAGTGTGACTGATAAATCAAGATGGTGTTCGACTGTGGGTCGTGCATGGCCAAGTACATCTTGTGCCTGCTGAATTTCGCGTTCTTCGTAAGTAATTTTTAAACTGTTTGCATGTTGTGTTTATGTTTGTGTTTTTGTCTCCCTGTGGTGACGGGGTAAAAAAGTTTAGTGTTATCGATATCCCGCGATCGCCCGCGCTAATGTACCACCATCGACATGGACACAAAGAGCGACGAATTGTGTTGTGACTGGCTGTGACTAACACCAGCTATTATACGTTATAGCAACACGATGTCTAGAAAAAATAAATTTAGGTAAAAATAGAAAAAGTAAATAAAGTTTATGAAGTTGATTAAAAAAATAAATTTTTAAATGTTTTATGTTTTTTTTTTTGAAAGAATTAATAATAACTATTGATTTTAATTGTTTGTATTTGTTTCGCGGTGGTTTTAATCTTTAAAGTTTAATAATTTATAGATTATTTATTGCTAAGTCAACCATGACGACCTTAAGTTAACTGTTTCTTGTAGAATTCAATGAAATCCACTTGTTGAGAGTTAAGCGTGATGCAAACTTGTTGCTAACTTGCAGTTTTAATGAAGTTATTATCGATTTAGTTCATCTACATCTAGAACTTTCCGGATATGACTGTTTTTGGTAATGGTAATGTAATTGATATGATATGACTGTGATTAATGAGAGTTTTGGAGGGTGGAAACTCAGAAATTGTTGTTTGAGTAAAAAAATCGTAAATGCTTTTCAACATCATGTAGAACACTGAACGTACTCGTAACATGTGGAAGAAAAGTAATAAATCCACATTTAATTGAAATGTCGTTTCGTGTCGTGTCGCTGGTGTATGTAAGCATACATTTGGTGGTATGTGGGTGGTCATTAGTAGTTGTACGACAACATTAACCATATTTAGCTTAATAATATAGGTAATTAGATCATTTTAATAATAATGGTTATATAATCAGCGGCATTTTTGACCTTTTACTCTGTGAAATTAAATTATTTTAATTTTTGTCTAATAGAGAGAGAATTTCCTAATCTTTCATAATCAACAAACCGCTGGTTGATATCTCTTTTAGTTTAGAAGATATTCGCTATTGAAAATTGTCAAAAAAAATGATTAATTAGAAGTGACTCGTATGCAGGATACCGTATGAGGCTAGCGGTAGAAGTGACTCGTATTCAGGGCACCGTACGAGGGTAGCGGTAGCACCGACTCTCATTTGCCCATTTTTACTTATGAATTAAAGTTTTACCGCTTAGATTTTCAATGTAACTAGCTTATTTTATAGAGAATTTTACGTAGATTAAGACGCTGCGATCATATCCTATTTATCTCTTTTAGTTTACGAGATATTTGCGATTGAATAAAATGGGCAAAAATTGCAAAATGTCACTTTTTAGCACTTTTGGCCGCGTTTTTCGACCTTTTACTGTAGGAAATATAATTATTTTATATTTTTATCTGATAGAGAATTTTCTAATCTATCAGAATCAGCAATTTGTTGGTTGCTATCACCTTTAGGTGAAGAGATATGAATTATCAAAAATCGTCGAAAAAAAGTATCAAGCACCCCCCCTTGGCAATTTTTTCTTAAGAATGAAAATTTCATCTCTCAGATTTCCGTTATAAGGAACACATAAACAAAATAAACTACATAAAGTCAAGTGAAGATTCTATCGAATGTAAAAGTTTTTGTACCATTGTGTTTGTGTGCAACTGCTTTTACGAGCACAATTTACAACGATAGAGTCACTTGTCGAAGCGAGTTGGCACGGGAGAGAAAGTCCGCTTTGATTTCAAGCGTGACGCTACGACAATTCAAATCGCAAGAAAATGCCTCATAAATGTTTATAATTATTTCAGTGGGTTGGTTCCGCCGTTCTTGCAGTCGGCACATGGCTCGCTGTCGAAAAGGAGTCTTTTATAAGTCTACTGCGCATCGTGCCAAAGGAATACGTATCGGTAAGTTAAAAAAAATTAAATTTATAAAATATGACAAATGTATCACGTGAACATTGGATTTTAGTCTACTTGTCTTTATCTCATCTCTCATCAGCGTTTTTGAAGTGGCATTACCGTCATTTCTACAGTTTGTTTATAATGATGAGAACTAACAGTCTGCGGATGAATCCCAGCGTAATTCTCTATTTAAACGCGATTATTTACACAAATTTTAATTTCTTGTACTTTTATACCTAGGTTAACCGTAATAACATGTTGTAATGTGTTTGTAAATAAGCCAAGACTGAAAACAGTGAAGGTAATCAAAGAAAACGTGGTAATGTGCCTCGCAGCGTCGGGAAAATAAGTTTTATCGTGGGTTGCGATGTTGTGGTGCAAAGTGCATCGCATGGGCACGCAAACGATCGCCAAGTGCATTGAACCTGCACCATCGTGAACCTTTCACACCAGCAAAAAGTGTTTTGCCATTTATTAACGCTTTAAATTCATATTTTTGTCTGAATATTAACCTAATTCACATGATTATTTAAACTTAATTGTTTTAATATAAGTAGAATAGGATTTTATTTATTTATTTTTTTGTTTAGTTTTGATATTAATTCATCGAGTTGTGGCTTGTGTGGCATTTTGTTGTTCCATTTAGTTTCTGTGTTCCCCTTTAAGCTGACACGCTGCTGCTCGGTGCGCACCAACTTTATCATTATTTATTTATAGCCAATTGCGAATGTCATCCTCTCTGCGGTGGTGTCGGTTTGCTCTCTGGGCCGTTCGGGAGCCGGCGTAGCGTAATAAAATAAATTGAGCGATGAGTTTAGTTCGTTGATTGCATTTTAATAGCCTACGAATCGGATAATTGCGATGCAGAAAAAACCATCCAGCGAAGATTAATGCGACTAGTACTAAACAATTGAAGCATTCCTTCGGAATTTTATTTTATTTTACTTTATTTTGCTTTGTAAACTTTGTAGTTATCAGTAAAACACTGATTTGCAATTCCTAGCAAGAGCTTCTCAACATCTTTAAACTATTCTCAACTTTGCTGAGGTCTTCTTGCGGTTTCTATGCTCTTAAACTTTGCATCCGACGTTCGAGATCAAAGATAAACCGTGCTTGGGTCGTGTAGCGTGGAGAAAAAAATAAATTACACATGAAAATGATAGTGAGATACACGATGTGTGTGTAGATGTGGGCACTTGGAACAATGAAGGACGCGAAGGCTGTAATGAGGCAAAGGCGCAGTCATTGTAGGTTGTAGGTACTTACTGAATTCCTCCCGCCGGCCTGTGTCTGAGAGAGTAACAAAAAACTTTTAAGATGTGCATGAAAGCACAAAAGTACACACCAAAAGCTAGACTTTTAGCCTTGAACTTTTCTTGCTACACATATTAGATACAATTACGGATAATTGCAGATTTTGAATAGTACAAGAGGTAGTTAGGAATCGGTTTCAGTCGATTTTTATATTAAACCTTTTTTATTTTTACCTGAATACGACCAAAATGTAATCGGAGAGTTTTAGAGACTGGAGAAAGGGTTTACTGGGCTATTGAGACTCGAGAACCCGCAAAAAGTGGTGGGGGTAGGCGTAGAACTGATGCGTAGTAACTAGAACGAAATGTAAGTTTCAAGGTGACTTTAATCACAAAGGGTCTCTAGGAAATTGATAATTTAATAAATTTTTCATACAGTTTAATGAGTTTGTAACCCAGTTTAGAACTCAACTTCGAAATTACTCGCTTTCGGGGTTTTGTTCCAGTTTACTCGTTTTAAATAATAAATTAACTCATAATTCCTGATATTACTCCTCGGTTCAATCGTTTACTGTTTTTTTCTTCTTCTATTTTTTTAAATTATCTAAAAATATATTAAACTTCTAGTAATGTTTTTATTAGGGTCTCTCACTTTCTGAATTGCGGTGAAATGCAAAATGCAAATGGCAAGTGTGAAATGAATATTCAAACATGACTCGTGCAATATACTTGTATTTGTATTTGCATTAGAAGAAGAAAGTTGAGTTCGAAAGGCAAACAAAAACATTTTCATGCGTGCGGCAGCGGCATTTTAAAATTTTCAAAACATTGTCGAATGTTTTTGTTCGATAAATCTAGGTCTAACGGAAAAGTCAAGTAAAACATCGTTAATATTCCAGTTATTCCAGTGTTTTAAGTAGGTTGAAATTTAAATTTTCCTAAAACCGTGTTGTATTCAAGTGAGTTTCCGTTATGGTCTAGGAATTTCATTAAAAATGTATTACTTTGTTATTTAATTTGAAATAATAGCCAGGTAATAAGTACTTTATTATTTATTCTTTGCGAATATCTATATCTACAGCTCTAATTTATTGTTTTGTTACAAATGCAAGTTATTACATAAATTGTGCGTGTGCAACGAATTACTTGCAAAATAAAAACAAAACTGTAGCTTTCTATTTTTCAATAATATTAGTTTCAATATTAGTATTTAGACTAATCATCATAAAAATATGATGAACTCTGATCTTTTTTAACGCTTTTCGAGTGCAGTGTGAATGTTAATTTCATAGTTAACATTTTCTGTTATAATAACTAGCTTTAATGTCAAGATAGTTATTATTAACCTTTTATTTTGGTTCAAAATTCCTGTTCGTGCATTTTCTCCGATTATTAGGCTTCCTTTTTTTAATTGATAAAAATAATTAATTACTCGGAATGAATTGTCGTAGTTAACATCATTGTTTTAACTTGTTTACTGCCTCATTCTTACGTGATTTATGACTTTTTCATGTCGGTTTTGATTGTACTCAACACCTGCAACATTTTAACGACGAATACCATAAAATTAAATGTTGTACGTATCTTAAGTTTTTACGTAATTAAAGAATGGGGCAAAAAAACTAAAAATTGCACTTTTTGGCAATTTTACCGCAGTAGGGTGGTGGTTAAATTGATTCCCAGTCAGTCAAGGCACCGTATGATGGTAGCGGTAGAAGCGACTCGTGTTCAGAGCACCGTACGAGACTAGCGGTAGAAGTGACTTGGTTCTGGGCACCGTATGAGGGTAGCGGTAGAAGTGACTTGATTCAGAGCATCGTACGAGGGTAGCGGTAGAAGTGACTCGTGTTCGGGATACCGTACGAGGCTAGCGGTAGAAGTGACTTGATTCAGGACACCGTACAAGGGCAGCGGTAGAAGTGACTCGTGTTCAGGGCACCGTACGTAGATGAATGTATAACTGAGTCTCATTTATCACTTTTTATAATAAAATGTTTCATCTCTTAGATTTCCAATTTAACTAGCTTATCTATCTCATAGAGAATTTTCCGTAAATTAAGAATTTGCAATCCATTCTTCTCTCTATCTTTTAGTTTACGAGACACAGGCAATTAAAAACTTTCATATTCTTTGATCACTATTATTACACTTAAAAAGTTTTAACACCGCATTAACAAACAAATTAATTTTATCTTACATATTTTATCTTGTCATTACCATATCTTACAGTCGTATTTATTAAATATTTTTCTTTTTAAAAGAATAAATGCAGGAATAGTACGTGTTGCATTTGTTTGTGTGAATTAATGAATATGTAATGTGTACTTGCTTGTATTTGCTGCACGTGCACTCACAGCCAGTAAGCGATAGCTCCCTTGTGCGCCGCGCAGAGTTCACCAACCCTGAATGCATTTACAGGGCCCTAAACACCTTGAATTCATAACGAAATAAAGAAAAATACTCATGAATTCTATACTAACATCAATAATACTCAAATATACCCCTATACAATACCAACTCTTGATTTATTTTACTTATGGAAACACTCGGTATAAAAAGGGCCCCCATGATGCGTTGAACTTTTAGCGTCCAATCGATTACAAGCTCAAATCATATGCAATCACAAATTGATTTCGCTTCAACACTGAATATATATTTTCTTGCTTTTTGTTTCCTCATTAATTCCTAGTTTGTATCACGTGTTATCTTTTGTATTGTTTGTTGTTCGTGAGGTTTCTCACCGGTTATGTCATACAGTCACACCGATCGCCGAGATATAGCACACATAACGGTGTAATCTTGTCGCTTTGACATTTTAACATCAACAGAATTAACAATCGAATTGTTTTTACAGTTTTTTTTTCTTCTGTAAATTCAAATTAGTTAAGTGGTAGTTAGGTTTATTATTTTTAAAATTACGCGTGCGTGCAATGTGAAAATACGAAATACAAAATAAGAAATGAGAAATGAGAAAACGTGAAAAATAAAAACATAAACTGCAGTTAAAGTACGAGTAAGTTCTCCTCTCTACGCTGAGTATGAAGCGAATTGTTAACACCGCGTACTTGGCACGTTAGCACGTTTTGAAGAAGATGAAAGATGTGAATTGCTGTAAATTCTCAAGTGATGGAAATGTACTCGTCGGTAATAACGGATAATTGTTTGTTTTTTTTACAAAGTGTTAGTTTTCAATCGGAGGAAATTCTCAGGATTCTTTAATTTATGGGAATATTATGCCTTATTTCTTTTATCTTACTTGTTTATCAACGTGTTTATCATTGATGAAAAACACTTGTGCTTCGTTTATAGCAATTGAACAATTTGTGAGCGCAATTTTACCAAACCCACGCAGTTCAACGTCTTGAACTTGCGATTTAAACATTTCAACACGCATTCTTTCATTTGTACTAATTTATTTATTACTTTAACATGAATTAAATTAAATTCATTTCAATATTTTTGTCTTTAGGACTTCACACAACCTGCAGTCATTGAACAAACATCATATTTACTCATAGCCGTCGGCGGCTTTATGTTCCTCATCAGTTTTCTCGGCTACTGCGGTGCACTGCGAGAATCTCCATGTTTACTCACCTGCGTAAGTTAAATATTGACAAATATTTTGCATATGTTTATAAACATATTTATTCTAGTATGGAATTTGTCTGTTGTGTATCCTGGTGCTGGAAATTGCGGCTGTTTCGCTTGCCGTAGTTTATAAAAACGTCGCTGTTGATGAAACTCGCGGATTTCTGAAAGCCACTTTGTCGAATTACTATGCATCGGGTAATAAGACTGATGCCGTGACTGTCATGTGGAATCAACTGCAAGCCGGCCTGCAATGTTGCGGAGTTGACGACTATCAGGACTTTGCGAATACCGCATGGATACGCGAAACTAACAAAGTTATTCCGGAGTCCTGCTGTGTCCTGGAAGATTACCTCACGTTGAAACCTCTGTCTCCGACGTGCATGTCATCACCAAGTGAAGCTAATTCATATTATAAGAATGTAAGTTTATTTTTATTCCAAAATATCAATAACATTTAATTATTTAATTTTTATTTTATTTTAAGGGTTGTTTTATGGCCGTTATGGGTTTGATAATGACCCATATGAACATCATCATCATCGTTGGTATTGGCCTGGCTGTAATGGAATTAATCTGCATGTTCCTCGCGTTTTGCCTCTGCCAGACGATCAAAAGTTATCTCAAGTGTTAGGAATTTCCTTAGAATTTAAGTATCTGTTGAGGGACAGTCCGTACGAAACCAAACACAGTAGGTGACCATTATAATACTCTTTTTTATGGACGTAAACGCGAATTTATTAGCCCAAACAGTGCGCACGAGGCACGACGAACAAGAAAATATCTAGTCGTTTAAGAATTCTAACAAATACTGCATGTTTCAATTGTTTTTCACACTGGAATTTATTATATTATTACAATTAGCAGCATGTATGGGAATGATGATGAGTATGAGTGTTTTTGTTTGATTGATTGATTGATTGATTGAATGATTGGATGAATCACATAGTGAATATGTGTCTGTGGAATTGATGCAAAAGTTTCTATTTGAGCCGATGTGCCAATGACGTTTTTGTATAATAGTTGTAATAGTGTAAATGAGATTTGACCAAAATTTGATGCGTAGATGTTGTTTTTTTCATATCGCGTGCTCGCGTTGCACGCCACTCGTATTTACGATTAAGATTTAATGTAATTAGTAATATTTATGACATTTTTTTCAAAAATAAACAATGTTTATTGCAAATTAACACATTTACAAGTAATTTTAAGTGAAAAATGCGTTTTTAGTCATAATTCATCTTTGAAATCATTTTTACTTGTTTTACCAGTTGATTTTTACTTTAAAAATGATCTGAAATGCAAATGACGATGATAACAAGGAAAATAACAACTAGAAACATGATTATGTTGATGTACAAGTACCGCCCTCATGATAATGACTGAAAAATTGGAGGAATTGCTAGGATTTTGAACCATCCGCCATGTTGGGAAGGAATACTGACGTTGACTGAGGTAATAACCCAAAACTATTCTGCTTTATACTAAACATTGCTTTGTTACCTTGAATAGGTCACATTTTATTAACTTTTTATAATATTTTACAAATGTTGTATTTATTTTTATGTCCTGCTTAAAATATTTATTGAATGTGTGATAATAGGCGTCTTAATTGCTTTTTAACTTTGTGTTTTGTAGATGATCGAAAATGTCCTTGATTGGTATGAGTTTCACACAAATCAAAACGGCGGCAAGGATTATAAGAGCTAGAAATGAAATAACATCAATGTATAAATACTGCCACCATGGTAAGGTCCTTGCACGAAGATGAAGAGCGCCATTGTTACGTATTACGTACTCTATCCACCAGACAGCTCTGTCTTTGGGTTTGAGTGGTTGATCTTGCAAAATCCGTGAGTATTTATCAAGATTCTTTAATATTTCTTTGTCTGCAAGGACTTTATTGATTGTTTGTTTTAATTTCCTTGGTGTTACTGTATTAATATCCAAACGCGCGCCTAAATGTAATTGTTCAATGCGGTTTGCGTTTGGGTGTTGATCAGCAACAAACGGGAGCACTATTGTTGGTTTCTTTAAAACTATCGCTTCCTCTAAAGATTGAATTCCTCCTTGGGTGATGAATAATTTTACATTTTTGTGTTCTACAAAAGAAAACTTAGTAAAAAACGCAAGAGACATGAAATTTTTACTTACCTAATACTTTAGGTTGTGGCAGCCATTTTGTAATATAAACATTTCCTGTTTTGTTTATAGATTTCAACATATCCGCTGACAATGGTTCTGATTTCCATAGGAATTTGTATGGTAATGATGAGAATATCTCTGTCAATTTCCAGACGGTGTTTGCAGACATGCTTTTTGTTTGAATGTAAGTTCCAAAACTAATATAGATGACTCCCTCGTGAGATTGGTCCAGAAACTGTTGTAATTCCCGTGGCATTCTTTGTGTTTTAGCTTCTTCCAAGAACATCCCACCGCCCATGGGAATAACAGCTGGAGAAAATGGTCGCACTTCCTGTAACGCCATATTGACGTTTGTGAACGTCAAGTCAAACTGTTGCAAAGCATCTTCTATTGCCAGTGCATCCGATCCGAAGAATTTCTTTGAAACAGCGTCGATTCTTGGAAAGTATGAAGGAATATGCCAGTATTCATACGCCCAGGTTACAAACGACTTCAATCTGTGCAGGAATCCTGGTTCTGTCTGAATTTCCCTGAAGAATGAATACAGTAACTCGTGGGATGGACTTCCGGTTCGTTCGTAGTAATAATTCAACATGTCCATTGGACTCACGAGGATCAGCGGAGTATTGAAGCGTTTCTTGAACGAGAACATAACCGGACACGTAAATTCAACAATTACTAAATCAAAGTGTTCCTTTGGGTTGTGAATTAATTGTTGCACTTTAGGACTTGATAATTGCGCTTCCGCCATTGCAAGCATTAGCTCGTAATACCCTTCGATTTGATCAATATAATCAGTTGTGTATCCTGGACGTGGTAGCATTTTAGTAATGAAACTAATGTCGATTTGTTTGATGTTTGTGAGATTTCCTGGCATTGGTGCAGCAGTGATGAGAACAATTTCATGACCGCGATTTGCTAGTTCTCGCCACACGGGGCGGTAAAAATATTGATGACTGAAATACGGCATGGGGGTGATGGCTAAAATGCGCGAGGCATCCGCCATGTTTGCAATTGTTGCGAAACATGTGAAAATTGTTAGAAAACAAAGGGAAATGTTTACTTTGTGTGAAAACATGTTGACTGAATTAAATGTGTTGATGTCTATGGTTTATATATGGTTCTAGCAGGGTTTGCCCTTAAATATTAGGTCAGATTTAAGTGTTTGCCGCGAAATTGTTGTTAACATTTTAATTTTTTGTTGAAGGTTTAACAAAATGTGTTTAGTAACGCAGAGTCAATATCAAATTACTTTAATTGTTTTTAACTTTGGAAATATTGCTCATTTTATTTTACGTTTATAATAGTAATATGTATGTAAATTGTGTCGTTAAGTCTTAAACCTTCAGTGCGCATATTATATGTGGTATTTTATTCCTGTGTAGTGTTTTAAGGTCCTCCGAATTAAATTTAAACATAACATAATATTTCTTTTTGTCGTTGGTGGCGTGTGCGCCGCATGCGCGCGCATATATTGTAGTGGCCTTGTGCACAGCGCGCTCAGCACGATCAGTCTGTTCGCGGCGTTAGTTGAGTGTGTTCCGGTGGTGCGTACGCAGTTCTACGTTTCTCTGTTTACTTGTGTGGTGAAGTGCCGTCTACCATCTTCCAATCGGTAAGATTTGCTATTTAATTTCTTATGCACTTGCATAAATGACGTTGACATTAATTTAAAGTTCTTATAATAAATGTAATTGATTTAGTTTTACGTTCTAAGCGTTTGTCAGTATTCAATATAAACATTCCGCTTTAAAAACATTGTAAATGTATATGGACCGGTGCATCTTATCGGTCTTTCTTTTAGAAATACTGGTTGCTTATCGCGTTCGCCGGGTGAAATGCATCGTGCACACACATTTCGACAACATATATCGTGTTGTGATGCCTGAATTTAACATTCTTTTATTTTGCATTTATATGACATGTTTTAACTTTTATTATTTTATTATAGGAATTGGAGAAACACCAGTGAGGGCCAGTGACGATCCATGAGGTACAATACATAGGGTGACATAGGCACATGGGTGAGATTATATTTTAATTCTTCATTTCATGGGCATACTTCAGTTTCGCGTTATTGTAATTGTCGTATTCCGGTTTGAATTACTTTAAATTTAATACATTGGCCACCTGGCAAATGCTTCTTTCTACCGATTTTCTGATACATTTAACAAGTAATTTTTAATTTTAAATTAAATTAAAACAATATATGTGCTTGATGTTTGATATTTACGCTTAAATTCTCCTTCGGAATAATTTTCCCAGATGCGGAATTTAATTCTGCATCTCCCTGTATAGAAATTTATTTCAAGAAAATTCCGTAACGCGAGTTATATTGATAGTTGTGTGTATACGCACTAGTACTCGTTGCGCTAGGAATTGTAGTTTTTTTTTTGTTATAACACGCAAACGCGGTGTCACAATAAGTTTGGAAAAATAAACGTTCTTTGTAGTTGATTAATATTTTCAAAGGTTAGATGGCGCTACGATGTACGGTTTTGCATTAAATATTGCTTGTTGGTGGTAGTGAGTGCACACCGTGTCCGTGTGGATCACGCGATTTCGCGCAAGAGATAAGTTTGTTTACCTGCAGGTATCGAATCTTTATTTCGTGGAATCAAAACACACCGTTGTTGTTTATTATATCAGCATCGTAAATTTAAGCAAATATTCCTCAATTCTTTCATGAATATAACTAACAATTTTATTTTCATTCTAATACATTTTTATTATCAGCAGATGGATAATGTGTTACCTGGTAAACGAGAAACGATGCATGTTCAAATTAAATATCCCTTAAATATTTAATGTAAAATCGGGCAATCTGTCCTTAGAAGAAATCAGAATTACTCATATCGAATTTTAATTTTTTATTACCTGTACTAATCTAAATTTCGGAACTACTGTATCATTTGTAGATGGCAATAGCATGGACTAAAAATTGTAAAATAAACTTGTATTGTTTCTTTCTATATTTATCAGCAAGCGTGAACCTTCGACACAAAAATTGTGTTTGTTTGAACACAATATACACTTTCTTATCGCATTGCCGTGTGTCGTCGTTGTCAGCACCTCACGCCGCACGTTGCTGCAACTTAGTTCGGCATCGACGCGCCGGCCTTGCGCACCTCTTGCTTTCTTATCATGAACTGCCTCGTCGTTGCTTATGCGGTTTGCGGCCAGTTTCGTGTCGGTCTCTGGTTGATTCACACGTGTTTTGTGCGACTCGTTTTGTTTATCCGTACTTCTACTTTCCAATTCGTATTATATTCGATCATCAATGGATTATTTAATTTTACGAGTAACTTTAGTACAGTTATTTATTATTTGCGCGTAAGTGTATCGCTGCCATGTTGATTTATTCATCATTTGAATGACCCATCGTGCTGCTGTAAGTAACTTTTAACTAAACAGCACAGATTGTTTGTTTTTCTCCGCTGTGTGAATACAATATTACTTATGTTTTCTTTTTTTATTCACGGTATTTGCCGTGCCTTGGAGTCTGATGAGTTCTGCATTGGTAAGTTTATATTCAATGTCAATTATATATTTCGTTTTATTTTCTGCGTCGACCATTACTTTGCATTTACGCGTTTTTTTTTGTCACGGTCCACCGCCCTCTACTAAAGCGTGAGCATTAAATAATTTAATTTGTTTTATTATTGGGAGTAACGTCTTACAAACTAGGCCGTGGGTGTTTGAAAACAAACATGTGAAACGCAGCTTATCTGATAGAGAATCTTCCAATCTATCATAATCAGCAATTCGTTGGTTGCTATCGCTTTTAGTTCAAGAGATATGAATTTTTGAAAATCGTCGAAAAAAAGTATCAAGCACCCCCCCTTGGCAATTTTTTCTTAAGAATGAAAATTTCATCTCTCAGATTTCCGTTTTAACTATCCTATCTGATAGAGATTAGTCCGTAGATTAAGACGCTGCGATCAGATCTTAATTATCTCTTTTAGTTTACGAGATATTCGCGCTTGAATAAAATCGTCAAAAATTGCAAAATGTCACTTTTTAGCACTTTTAGTCGCGTTTTTCGACCTTTTACTGTAGGAAATATAATTATTTTATATTTTTATCTGATAGACAATTTTCCAATCTTTCATAATCAACAATTCGTTGGTAGATATCTCTTTTAGTTTAAGAGATATGAATTTTTGAAAATCGTCGAAAAAAAGTATCAAGCACCCCCCCTTGGCAATTTTTTCTTAAGAATGAAAATTTCATCTCTCAGATTTCCGTTTTAACTATCCGATCTGATAGAGATTAGTCCGTAGATTAAGACGCTGCGATCAGATCTTAATTATCTCTTTTAGTTTACGAGATATTCGCGTTTGAATAAAATCGTCAAAAATTGCAAAATGTCACTTTTTAGCACTTTTAGTCGCGTTTTTAGACCTTTTACTGTAGGAAATGTAATTGTTTTATATTTTTATCTGATAGACAATCTTCCAATCTTTCATAATCAACAATTCGTTGGTCGCTATCACTTTTAGTTGAGGAGATATTAATTATCAAAAATCGTCGAAAAAAAGTATCAAGCACCCCCCCTTGGCAATTTTTTCTTAAGAATGAAAATTTCATCTCTCAGATTTCCGTTTTAACTATCCTATCTGATAGAGATTAGTCCGTAGATTAAGACGCTGCGATCAGATCTTAATTATCTCTTTTAGTTTACGAGATATTCGCGTTTGAATAAAATCGTCAAAAATTGCAAAATGTCACTTTTTAGCACTTTTAGTCGCTTTTTTCGACCTTTTACTGTAGGAAATGTAATTGTTTTATATTTTTATCTGATAGACAATCTTCCAATCTTTCATAATCAACAATTCGTTGGTCGCTATCACTTTTAGTTGAGGAGATATTAATTATCAAAAATCGTCGAAAAAAAGTATCAAGCACCCCCCCTTGGCAATTTTTTCTTAAGAATGAAAATTTCATCTCTCAGATTTCCGTTTTAACTATCCTATCTGATAGAGATTAGTCCGTAGATTAAGACGCTGCGATCAGATCTTAATTATCTCTTTTAGTTTACGAGATATTCGCGATTGAATAAAATGGGCAAAAATTGCAAATTGTCACTTTTTAGCACTTTAAGTCGCTTTTTTCGACCTTTTACTGTAGGAAATGTAATTGTTTTATATTTTTATCTGATAGACAATTTTCCAATCTTTCATAATCAACAATTCGTTGGTAGATATCTCTTTTAGTTTAAGAGATATGAATTTTTGAAAATCGTCGAAAAAAAGTATCAAGCACCCCACCTTGGCAATTTTTTCTTAAGGCTTAAAATTTCATCTCTCAGATTTCCCTTTTAACTATCCTATCTGATAGAGATTAGTCCGTAGATTAAGACGCTGCGATCAGATCTTGCAGAATTTAATTCCGCATCTCCCTGTATTTAAATATATTGCGAGAAAATTCCGTAACGCGAGTTATATCGAAAGTTGTGTGCATACGCACTTGTACTCGTTGCGCTAGGAATTATTGTTTTAATGCTATAACACGCGAACGCGGTGTCAAAATTAGATTGAAATAATTTTCCCAAATGCAGAATTTAATGCCGCATCTCCCTGTATTTAAATATATTGCGAGAAAATTCCGTAACACGAGTTATATCGAAAGTTGTGTGCATAAAAACTTGTACTCGTTGCGCTAGGAATTATAGTTTTAATGCTATAACACGCGAACGCGGTGTCAAAATTAGATTGAAATAATTTTCCCAAATGCAGAATTTAATTCCGCATCTCCCTGTATTTAAATATATTGCGAGAAAATTTCGTAACGCGAGTTATATCGAAAGTTGTGTGCATACGCACTTGTACTCGTTGCGCTAGGAATTATTGTTTTAATGCTATAACACGCGAACGCGGTGTCAAAATTAGATTGAAATAATTTTCCCAAATGCAGAATTTAATTCCGCATCTCCCTGTATTTAAATATATTGCGAGAAAATTCCGTAACGCGAGTTATATCGAAAGTTGTGTGCATACGCACTTGTACTCGTTGCGCTAGGAATTATAGTTTTAATGCTATAACACGCGAACGCGGTGTCAAAATTAGATTGAAATAATTTTCCCAAATGCAGAATTTAATTCCGCATCTCCCTGTATTTAAATATATTGCGAGAAAATTTCGTAACGCGAGTTATATCGAAAGTTGTGTGCATACGCACTTGTACTCGTTGCGCTAGGAATTATTGTTTTAATGCTATAACACGCGAACGCGGTGTCAAAATTAGATTGAAATAATTTTCCCAAATGCAGAATTTAATTCCGCATCTCCCTGTATTTAAATATATTGCGAGAAAATTTCGTAACGCGAGTTATATCGAAAGTTGTGTGCATACGCACTTGTACTCGTTGCGCTAGGAATTATTGTTTTAATGCTATAACACGCGAACGCGGTGTCAAAATTAGATTGAAATAATTTTCCCAAATGCAGAATTTAATTCCGCATCTCCCTGTATTTAAATATATTGCGAGAAAATTTCGTAACGCGAGTTATATCGAAAGTTGTGTGCATACGCACTTGTACTCGTTGCGCTAGGAATTATTGTTTTAATGCTATAACACGCGAACGCGGTGTCAAAATTAGATTGAAATAATTTTCCCAAATGCAGAATTTAATTCCGCATCTCCCTGTATTTAAATATATTGCGAGAAAATTTCGTAACGCGAGTTATATCGAAAGTTGTGTGCATACGCACTTGTACTCGTTGCGCTAGGAATTATTGTTTTAATGCTATAACACGCGAACGCGGTGTCAAAATTAGATTGAAATAATTTTCCCAAATGCAGAATTTAATTCCGCATCTCCCTGTATTTAAATATATTGCGAGAAAATTCCGTAACGCGAGTTATATCGAAAGTTGTGTGCATACGCACTTGTACTCGTTGCGCTAGGAATTGTAGTTTTAATGCTATAACACGCGAACGCGGTGTCAAAATTAGATTGAAATAATTTTCCCAAATGCAGAATTTAATTCCGCATCTCCCTGTATTTAAATATATTGCGAGAAAATTTCGTAACGCGAGTTATATCGAAAGTTGTGTGCATACGCACTTGTACTCGTTGCGCTAGGAATTATTGTTTTAATGCTATAACACGCGAACGCGGTGTCAAAATTAGATTGAAATAATTTTCCCAAATGCAGAATTTAATTCCGCATCTCCCTGTATTTAAATATATTGCGGGAAAATTCCGTAATGCGAGTTATATCGAAAGTTGTGTGCATACGCACTTGTACTCGTTGCGCTAGGAATTGTAGTTTTAATGCTATAACACGCGAACGCGGTGTCAAAATTAGATTGAAATAATTTTCCCAAATGCAGAATTTAATTCCGCATCTCCCTGTATTTAAATATATTGCGAGAAAATTTCGTAACGCGAGTTATATCGAAAGTTGTGTGCATACGCACTTGTACTCGTTGCGCTAGGAATTATTGTTTTAATGCTATAACACGCGAACGCGGTGTCACAATTAGATTGAAATAATTTTCCCAAATGCAGAATTTAATTCCGCATCTCCCTGTATTTAAATATATTGCGGGAAAATTCCGTAATGCGAGTTATATCGAAAGTTGTGTGCATACGCACTTATACTCGCTGCGCTTGGAATTGTAGTTTAGTCACTTTTACCGTCACCCTCGTCACGTGATTGAAGATTATAAAACTTCCAAAAATTCTTTATAGAACAGGATAATGAAATATATTAATTACGTGAAGTAAAAGTTCAAGAATAGTTGTTAAAGGAGTTAATATAAGAGATTTGCCTTGTTTTTCCCAGATTTTTCAGTTGCGATTATCTCCTAAACTGCCTCTTCATATAGACTTCATTCTATTCCGGATTGTTGAGTACATTGTTTATGTGAATAAGAGGGTACGTTCAGAATATAATATCTTTCCATTGTATTGAACTGTATCCATAACATGAATAGTTTATACTCGTGGTTCGCACTCTTGGCTCTTATCGGTGTTAGTGCACAAACAACTTGTTTTTATTCCGTCGCAGCGCATTCAATGCGCTCAGCAGTGTTTGTTCCATTTCTTACTTAGTTGATCGTGCGCTGCGGCGTAGTGTGCACGCGTTTACTTGCGCGTCGGTCTTCATGGCGACTTGTAGCGTTTCTTGTGATTTTAAGTCGTTACTTGAATTATAATCAGCCACCAAAGATAAGATTTAGAATTAACAGACAAGTGCGGCCTATAGTTAATGAGTTATCGCGCGTGGAACCAAGAATGTCGTTGTTTTACAACGTACGCACCACGTGTTTTCCGTCGGCCGTCGGATATCTTCCGTCGGCTAAGAAATACTTAGGCTTGTTTCGTGTATCCATTTAATTATTAATTTGAATGAACATCATTTGTGCATCGTATGGAATATTTCATCTGCGAAAACGTAAAAAAGTATGTAACATAAAAACTATATTCTATTACAATTACCAACCTTATAAGGAAAAACGATCAGAAAAATTAGTTGACACTTTAATACATAGCATAGTCGTCACATGGTTGCATATAATAACCTTTGTAATACAAGTATTGGAATATTGTCGCGTTCCGTCGACTTTTTGGTGTTCATAATTCTGTCTGTGTTAATTTGTGTGTTTAAGAGATCTGAATTTAGTATTTCTTTAAAATGTGTTTAATAAATTTATAATTATGAGTAACTGTATTATTTATTATGTTTCTATTCACGTACTTATCACTTCCCCTAGATAAACAGTAGAAAACTTTTGTTTTTGATTTGGTATCACCCTGTATATAAATTTTTCTTAATGCTCGGCGAAAAATGAGCATAAGTATATTGTTTTGGGGTCGCTTTTTTTTCAAGTGAAGATTTTGTTTTGGCAACACCCTGTATGTAAATTTTCCTTTATGCCCAGTCAAAAATTGGCAATCTTTATGTTTTTGGGGTGATTTTCTTTTTTAATTGAAGATTTTCTGTTGATAACACCCTGTATATAATTTTCCACTGATGTCATACGAAAGCAGGGCGCAATTTGCTATTTTCTGGTGTTATCTGTTGTAATTTTGCAGCCGTTAGCGTAGCGTGGCTATGCAGGTCATAAACATGTTTTAAAATGACGCCACGTGTTTTGTAGGTATTGAAATTGCAAATTCTAAAGTTATATTGTACCTATTTAGTTTGTTAATAAAGAAATGTTAAAGGCAATGGCTGTGTCTTATGACTTGTGCACCCCATCCTTCTATCATTTCAGGTACAGGTCACAACTTGTAAAGTATTTCTCAGTGTTATGGTCCGCTTTGAGAGCGGCGGCACTAAGAAATATGTCTACAAGTCCTCAAGGAGTTCTCCCACTCGGGGGATGATCCCCACTATAAAAATTGTTATGGTATCCTGTATGATTTGTGTACTCCATCTTTCATTTCAGCTACAGGTCAGAACCTGTAAGAATATTTTTAAGTGTTTAAGTGTTTTAAGTGTCTCTCTTGAGGCGACTTAAATATTAGAAATATTTTTACAAGTCCTCAAAAGGATGTCCTTATAAGGAGTTCCCTCTCTCTGGGGATGATCCCCCACCATAAAAATTGTTGATATGCCTGATAATTCCGGGGATGAAGCGCAGAGACATCGTAGCTGTAGGATGGGCCGGGAGCAATGGATGGATAGAAGCAGCGGGCGATCGACCAGAGCGCCGGAGGCGCTCTGGGAGATCGACCGTAGACTGTCTTATAACGACACGTGCCAAAAAATTTAAAAATTCTGTCACCCCTATTCTCATTTCTTCCTGTACTCTCTCTTCTTACTTCTCTCCTATACTCACTCTCTCTCCTGCTGCTGCTGCTACTGCTCTCTATTTGCACCTCCACCATCTCTTCTACTTATTCTTACTGTTGCTTCGTCGTACTTTGCTTTTCAAGTTATTTCTAACATTTGAATCTTGAATTTTTGTGGTATGCAACCCACATTTCGTATATTTCTTATTATTTAATAAAATTGCCTTCTACAATTGAGATTCGATCCATGAACCTCCAGCATGCTAGCATATGCACATGCCACCTGAGCCATAACGCTCACTTATCAAACTCTATTCGTTTCAGGTATAAATGTTGTTGTTTTTGTCACCTTTTTAAAAACAACATCATTTATATATCACTTATATGCATTTCAAACACAGGTAATCAAATATGATCTTTAAATCTAATTCTGAAAACGACAATAGGAACATTGATAGATAACTGCTTCAAATTATACTATTAAATTATATTTTATTCAAACTCATATAATCAAGATAGTACATACACAAATTTAATTCTGTTACATGAAATTTAAGTACATGTGTTCAACGTGACTCACGAAAGTGACTTAAGTTACAAGTTACACTTACTTGAATGTTTAATCTTCACAAACTGGTACGAAATGAATTATTTAATAAATGCACAAAAATATATAAATCCAGAAAGAATTCTTCGTGTCGACGAGAGACATACTTCCACGCTCGATAACTTATTAATTCCGCATCGTATACATCTCAAAATGCTAAATTTTATTCCTGTCACGGAGAACAGTGTCCAGTTTAATAATTTAATATCATTACGCAAATAAAACCACTGGGACGGACTTCTTAACCGACGTAAGATATCCATCGGCCGACGGCAAAAACGTGCGATCATTGTACAACTACAAAATTCTGGCTTTCACGCGCGATTAATCATTAACTGCACGCCGCACTAGTCTGTTAATTCTAAATGTTATCTTTGCTGTTCGATTCTAATTCAACTACCGACTTAAAATCACAAGAAACGCGCAAACTAGTTACGAAGATCGACTTGTGAACTAAACACGTGTGAACCGAACAACATGGCACGATCGACTAAACAAGGAAGGGATATAGCAGGCTACGGTAACGGAGCAGATATGGAAATGATAAGAATTTCAATACTCACAATTGAATGCGGGCACGATTGTATACGTTCAACTCCTTGACATCTAAAAACAAACAAACACAAATCAGATGCGGTTGTGACTTTAATTCATATTTAATTCGCTAAATTAACTAAAATTTAATAGCACCTAAATATAAAGATAACAAAAATAAGATCTAATCTGGTATTAATATATTACTTATTACGTAAATTTTCTCATCACAATAGTCTTCAAATTCTGTACCCACAAAAGTAATATCCGACTGATGAAACTCACAAGAAGACACAAAATGTGCGCATTTACGAAAATTACAAACACAATTAATAATAACTCAATTGTCATTAACTGCAGTCGATTGCCAATTGAATATTGCACTTCAAAAACACGCGATGTAATACTACGGAGACGCCCTAACTGCACAACTAACACTGCCGGAGCCAAGGACAGATGACAATGTTGACGGCGTAAACAAAGCAAAGTGCGTAGCTCATGCGTACATGATGGATTATACCGGTAGGTGCGTTTAAGTGCATTCGCAACAAACGCGCAGGTGGAATTCCTGCAACAAACAATTACCACCTAACGGAGAATTTAATTTCGCGAATTGCATTTGGCAGTTTACCTGGGATCAAAACTAAACTAAGATGCAGCAACATGCGGCGTGAGGTGCTGACATCGACGACACACGGCAATGCGATAAGAAAGTGTATATTGTGTTCCAACAAACACAATGCTTTATAGTCCATGCTATTGCGATCTATAAATGATACAGTAATTCCGAAATTTAGATTAGTACAGGTAATAAAAAATTAAAATTTGATGGAGTAATTCTGATTTCTTCTGCGGACAGATTGCCAGATTTTACATTAAATATTTAAGTGATATTTAATTTGAACATGCATCGTTTCTCGTTTACCAGGTAACACATTAGTTCGTAATCATCTGCTGATAATAAAAATGTATTAGAATTAAAATAAAATTGTTAGTTAGATTCATGAAAGAATTGCAGAATATTTACTTAGATTTACGATGCTAATATAAGAAACAGCAACGGTGTGTTTTGATTTCACGAAATAAAGATTCGATACCTGCAGGTAAACAAACTTATCTCTTGCGCGAAATAGCGTGATCCACACGGACACGGTGTGCACTCACTACCACCATCAAGCAATATTTAATGCAGAACCGTACATCGTAGCGCCATCTAACCTTTGAAAATATTTAAAAACACATTTATCAAATATACAACAAGGTTGATATTGCAATGAAATTGAAAACAAGGAAACAAACCAGTATTTAATAAATGATTCATTTAATTTTTTTGGACAATATCCAATCAGCGTATCAGGTAGAGCTAAGTTGTTTCGTTTAAACCCGAAAAAATACAAACAATTCACGAGAAAAGGTGACAAAAATAACCATTTTATTCAAATTTTCGCGGGTTGCACACTGAATTCCTACAACAAACAAATACCACCCGACAGAGAATTTAATTCCGCATCTCTAGACGCCGCGCTGAACCTAGTGAGCAGCCTAGATCGCGCGCAAACACGAAAAAATACAAACATTTCACGAGAAAGGGTGACAAAAATCACCCTTTTATGCAAATTTTCGCGGGTTGCAGGTCGAATTCCTGCAACAAACAAATACCACCCGACGGAGAATTTAATTCCGCATCTCTAGACGCCGCGCTGGCGATAGTGAGCCGATTAGATCGCGTGCAAACACGAAAAAATACAAACATTTCACGAGAAAGGGTGACAAAAATAACCGTTTTATGCAAATTTTCGCTGGTTGTCGACCGAATTCCTGCAACAAACAAATACCACCCGACGGAGAATTTAATTCCGCATCTCTAGACGCCGCGCTGACGATAGTGAGCCGCCTAGATCGCGCGCAAACACGAAAAAATACAAACATTTCACGAGAAAGGGTGACAAAAATCACCCTTTTATGCAAATTTTCGCTGGTTGTCGACCGAATTCCGGCAACAAAAAAATACCACCCGACGGAGAATTTAATTCCGCATCTCTAGACGCCGCGCTGACGATAGTGAGCCACCTAGATCGCACGCAAACCAGAGAAAATACAAACATTTCACGAGAAAGGGTGACAAAAATTACCCTTTTATTTAAATTTTCGCGGGTTCCTACGGTGCCCTGAACACGAGTCACTTTTACCGCTAGCCCCGTGAGGTGCCCTCACTTCTACCGCTAACAAATACCAGAGCGTATGAATTAAATGAAATTAAATATAAACAATAATTGAAGTAAACAAAAAGAATGAATACGTGCACCTTAACTTTCATTCCCGCGGTGCATGCAGATCGCTGGAACAATGACAAGAAGGACGCCACTGCTGGTAGCCAAATCAATAATGTGTAATGTCCTCCAATAAAAGATGATCCTCGGGCAAATATTTGGCGCCGAATTCACCAAGAATTAAAATTAAATCGCATTTAAATGCACCGGTTTAAGAGTGTTGCAACCGCACGCAAATTGATAAACATGATCACAACAATAACAAGCGTAAGCAAAGTCGACTTAACTAGACACGTATCAATAATAATAGTTTGTAATAATAAATAATAATAAGTAGTAATATTAAATGTAGTAGATGGACGATCGAACTGAACACGATTTACCAAATTACAAACTCGAAATTAAAAAGATAACAGCCGCGAAAAACACGCTCAGCCCGTGGAACAACCGGCACAAAACTGCGCTAAGCACAGCGCGCAAGCAGCGGCGGACGCGCCAACACGCGATAACACTGTGCGCGCGCCGCAATACAACGCGCACTATTTGCAACAATCAAGGCCGCATGCAAGATAGCAAACTCAGAGAATAAGACTAGAAAACATGTTTAGAGAAATTCCGCGTGCGAAATCGCATTAAAAAGTTTCAAAACAATCGGCAAAAAATCACTTGGATCATATATATAACATTGATAGTGAACAATGTTCTATCCTATTCTAGCACAATGAAAACTCTAATCTATCTATCTCGCTTCCACGCACAACAGCTGTACTCCGTACACTATCCACATGCTTTAAATAAGTCAAAATTAAGGAAATACCATAGGTATTGTCACATTCACATATTGACACTATATGATGCTTTGGGACAGTACTAAATATATAAAAATGTATTGTAATACAAAACTACAGAAATGCCATAAGTATTGTCGCATACGCTTATTGAAACTATATGGCCACGTGCGACAATACAAATAATAAACAAATAAATTATGTTACGAATGACAGCCCCAAGGCCAACGATGCAAAGCGGATGTTAAAACAATATATCTAGCGACATCTGTTTGTGCAAGATTCAAATGCATAACATAATATTGTATACCATATGTCCCAAGATTATTCTGAGACATAAATATAATTTAATTGCTAATATGCAACTCTAAAATGTGAAAATTTGTCTAACAGCTGAAAACTAACTCTCCATAGAAAATAATCATAACACCGTGCATTAATTAATAAACCAATGTAAATTTACCAACTGACCATACTGTAACTCCGTATTATTTACGTCGTGAGTACAGCTGTCAGTCTGCACTACAAAGTTGAGTGTTTTGCAGGTTCACAAAAGACAAGAAAACCCCAATTTTCCATCAGTCTACATCGCGCCCGAAAATTATAATGTAAATATTCAGCGATAACCCAGCACCCACTAACATGTCACTCAACTAATACGCGTTAAATGTGTAAGTCGAATGATCTAAAATACAAGATATTCCACCATAATTCCATGATTTAGTAATTGTGCAATACAATAACACACTACCTTATCAGTCAGATGTCTTCAAATCGGCGTGAGGAGGCCAACATGAATCCGATGCTCATCAAGGTGGCGATCGGCGTGGGAGTCGCCGTCGTGAGCGGCATCGCCGCAATGTTCTTCTACAACCGCCAGCAGGAGCGCGAGGAGCCATACCGAACCGACTACACGCAGGACTCGCGCACATGCAGCATTTGCCTGGACACGCTCGTCAACAAACAAGTGCGCATCCTCAACTGCGGACATATTTATCATGAGCACTGCATCAGCAGTTGGGCGCACCAGAAAAACTTCTGCCCGCTGTGCCGCAGAACTTTATAGACAAAGTCAACAGAATCAAGAAAGAATAAAAAAAAACAGTCAAAGCTTATGTTGATAATAAACGTTAAAATCACACATGTTAGGGAGATGATATTGAAGCGCTTTTTCCTTTAACTTGTACTCTATGATTGTTAAAATAATCTATTTTCTATTATAATGACATAATTGAATTAATTTTAGTAATAAATATATGCAAAAAATGTAATAAAGCTGAATTTTGCCTGTTTCTCTCATTGTTTAACAAAAATATAGACTATTTCGACCGCCTGCAACAGTATGTACACAATTTACACCCTCCGACGCCAGAGAAACATGTGGAAGATTGTTTTGTTTTGTTTTATTTTAGTTGGTTACCTACCGCTAGCTGCAATACCGTTCGGCATCATCCAAGTACCTGCGAAACAGTGTGTGTCAATCGGCGTATTCCATCGTTTTCGTAAACTCCACGGCCGAGCAGAACTGCGTCCAGTAGAAGAAATCCTCGCCGGCGAGGTTTCCGTAGAAACTGTTCACGTACTGTATCGTAGAGAGCAAATCCTGTGGGTTTACCTACATAAACACATAAATTGTTTATGTATTTATACAAATTCATAATTGAATTCTACTTACTTGAATAATAACATAAACTAAAACCGGAATCAAATCGTCAGCGGAAGCGGAACTTCCCTGCGCCAACGATAATAAATCCATGATGGCGAACGCGCATCGCGTGACACAACCGACTTTGTCACGTGGCGTGCGATAGGCAGCCATTGCTTGCAGCGCCTCCTGGGCGGGCAACCAGGGACACTCCATCTGATGCACTTTGCTAATCATCAGATATTTATTGCTTGGAGTGATCGTACTGGCGAGTTTACGTAGATGACTGGCTAGCACGTTATCACGATGCCTGTCACCATCACCATTGGGGTACAGAGCGTTGAAATACACTTCCATCATGATTGAACGCTCGAGTGCATCACGTGTCATCTTCATTTGTTGGTCTGTAGCGTCCGACCACATCGCATCCTTACCAATTAACGCATACAATTGCTTAAGGAATCCTTCCAGGAGAAGATTTTTCTCATCAATGAGTACCTGTTGCTTGAATTCAGCGCAGAATGACGTTAATTCTTCGTGGTGCTTGTCCAAGAAGTTTCGCACGCATATTTCGACCAAAAATGAGGTGCAGAGGTCACGCTCACGATGGACTTGATCTCCTAACCTAATAAAATTAAATTTAAAGTTATTGATTTGTTTTTATACAAAAACAGAAAATATTTACTCATTTAAAAACGATTGGGAAGAAAGCAGCGTCTGTTTGGATCGGAATAGATATTTCCAATAAACCGAACGCCGCTGCATTTCATCCTTCAAAGTCTCGCAGAGTTTGTTGAATCCGGCAATGTCCAACAGGCGCACGCAACGCAAAGCTTCGGCAACCCGCGCTGCAGATGTCAACCGCTTCAAATCACGCGCTTTCGCCAACTCAATTTGCAGAAAAGACTCTAAATCTTTCTTTATGTGACGCCGACCATCCTATTGTACAAAACACAAATATAAACATAAAATATTACTTGGTAAATAAAGAAATAAAAGAAAAATACCTTTTTGAGTCTGAAATAATGCGATCTGGAATTACTCAACACCCAGCGCAGCTTTTTCTTCGCATCAATCAGAATACTATGCGCATCGTTATGACAAACAATGTTGTCTAAATCATTATGTGTCTTATCACTCTTTACCGTGTCACGTGGACTTGTATCATTTGGTTTCGGATTTCTATACTTTGCCAAAATATCTTCAGTGACTTCTACAGAAAAAAATTAAAAAAATATTTAAAAAAACTAAACACCCAGTATAAATATATACCTTGCATGGATTTAAGATTGACAGTGTTGAATTCACTATGCCGCCGTGCTCTAACCTCATCCTCTTCGAAACGCAACCCACTCAACACACTACCATACTCATCCCCACCAATACCTCCACCTCTTAGCGATTTCCCTCTCCTATGCCTGAAATTAATCCGAAATTTCCCAAGGAAACTCCCGCCGCGTTTACTGCGATGCTCATCATCCAGATCCTTATCACCCTTCTCAGCACTCATATCAAAACTGATACTCTTCGGTATCGCACCGGTAGATGGCGAGGGTTTCTGCCTCGGTTTCTTCACATCAGCGGCGGCCATATTGCCCGCGTCAACTGCATCGCCATTACTCCACAGTTTATTCTTCCATTTCTCGCTGGTTTTCTGCTCGGAACTATTCGAACTACCACTACTCGAAGAATTCAAACTGGTGTTACTCAGCTGCATGTCCGCTTTGATATCTTCAAACTTATGCTCGGCGTTTTTCACGAGCACATACGACGGCGACTCGGCGTTTGCTTTCACCCCGCTTGGCCCCGGCGTGCTTGTAATACTATTACTAATATCACCAAGAATAGACCGCTTAATATCTACAGACTTATCAATAATAATAGCTTCGCGTTTCGAGCTATCCGTGGAGGTACGACTAATTTGTCGCATGATACAACTCTCCACTTGTACAAACCGCTCAAAACTGCTATTCTCTTCGGATTTCGCAAAGTTTGGCATTGATTCCCGCCGCTCACGATCACGAGAATCATGGTACTCTTGAAAAGCGCTCGGGCTATTCGGCACGAAATGAACTAGATTCCCACTGGCGGTGGAAAGTCGCCGATCGAGGTTGTGATCGTCGATTTCCGAGCGTTCAGATGGCGCTACACTCGCTGCGTCATCACTGCGCGCTACACTAGCTGTATCATCAGATGGCGCTACACTCGCCACATCATCATTATCCACCTCTGTCAATCTCTCTGTGTCTGAAGCTAGGACATCCGTTGACCATGCGCTTTCGCTGTGTGTTTCAACAACGTCGAGATTCGGTTGTTCCGCTTGCGGCAACTGGGGTTGCGCTTCATGATGTCGCTCACTCGCATCAATAGTCTCACTATCCGAAGCCAAAACATCCGTGCTCCATGTATCAGATATAATCGAAATGGTCTCATCACCTTCCAATAGTTTCTTAATCTCAAACTTACAAAATTTATCATCGATTTCCGATCGGATTTGTTTCAACTGCGGTTGTGGCTGCACAAGAAACGGACGTACCTCCACCAGAGGGCGCTGATCCTCATTCTCAGTCACTTGCGAACTCGGCGTATCGCGGCCGGAGATATTCGGTGTCCCTCTACCGGAAACATTCGCACTTACCATATCAGACAGGTTATCATTATCATTCTGATCTTCATTCTCCAACTCAATACTGCTCGCCACCGAGTGATTACTAGCCGCCTCTGATATAACCTCTAAATTATCAGAGGTATTACCAATAGATCCTTCATCATTATGTGAGAATCTTGTTCGTTTCTCAGTTGGTCCATTAACACCCTGTGGGACCACAACAGAGTCACTTGCATCCGTGACATCGATCAACAATGTCTCCTCGACGATACACTCCATAGCGATGACTTTATCCTCCGGTAACAACCCAATTGTTTCCTCCTCGACATCCAGAGGTATAACCAATACAACATTATTTAATTCTAAGTCTACTTCTCCGTTACTCGGCTGTTTCGTGAGATGCATGCGGGCTTTACTCAGCAATTGCTGCGCTTTCTTGGGCGAAACATTTGAATTTAAACTTGGCGTATTGCGAGGTGAACCCTCCGTGGAGGTAGGCAACTTGTTAACCAGCACAACAACTGGATCGTTTGGCTGCGCAGCCGCATTATCCGCGTTATTACTACAATAATCACTTGAGGCTTCTTCATTCCCGGATTGATCCTGCGAGATTGAGTTTTGCGCGCGTTTTAAGAACACTACTAAATTATACAGGTCTTGCTCAGTGAACAAGGCGATTTTGCGAGTTATTCCCGGCACGTTATCAACCGGAATCTTTTCGTTGACGATATCATAATACTGAATATCGGAATTATTGAGGATGATATCCAGAAAGTTCGAAATGCATTCAGTGTCGAATAATTTGTACAAATCCATGAGTTTAGCGTCGGGTGTTTCGAATTTCATCAACGCTAACATTTGAATAATAGTGCCGACTTGAATGAGGTTATGTCGCGCGATTTCAGATATAGGCGCGTCTGATATACCATAGGGTTCCGGCTGAACAATTGCCGGACAAACAAACAGCGTGAAAATTAAATCGGTGGTTATTGCGTTGATTTCTTTTGAATTCGGGCTGAAAGACTTCGAAATCATGTAGGCGATTTGTCTGATGAGCCAGGCAAGACTGCTGGGAAAACAATAAACGTTATCCTGAAGACTGTTGATGAAAACTTTGGTCATTTCGCAGAGTTTTTTGATACTCCATGCGCGATATTGTGAGATTTTCGTGTTGTATGATTCTGTGCCTTCCTCTCCAAACTTTTCCAGCCGCTCAGCAGCTGTAAATCTAATTTATTTTATAGTAAAATTAAATTTTATATAAAAAATTACTAAAACTAACCTTGAAAGAGGTTTATTTGGATCTATATCCAAATAAGTATCAGACGTCGCGATTAATTTCAAAATCGGCGATTGCAGTGCAGCGATAAGGAACAATTTGGCGGATGTTAATCCCTCGTGGAACAGGAAGTACATTCGCGAAAACGCGCATAGCCTTTGTTTCAATAACCTAAAGTAATAATATAACAAAATGAATATGCAACCACAAATACACAGAAATCAATGTATGCAACCCATAATACATACCGTCTGGGATTATCAGTCGTAACAAGTTGTAACTTTGCCAAACATTGCAGCAAAGTCATCATTAGCCTGACATCCTGCGGCAGGAGAAGTGAGCCATACAAACCAGTCACCACACTGTGCAGAATACTCGAAAACGCCTTCTGATCGTCGATCAAACTCTCCCCAATGACAATCCATTGCGCGGCAAGTTCAGGACGCGTGCGCAGACAAGACAAAAACGCGCTATAATTCACCATAACCTAAAAAACAACAAAAAACAATAAATTTTTATAGAAAAAATGAAAAACATTATATTTTAACCAACCTGATATTCTAATATTTTATTAGCATCAATAAAAACGCTGTTTGTGAGAATATGCGCCCTTTTCGTGCATTGCACAGCACTGGAATCAGCCCTGGCTCCAACCAAACTATTCAAATTAATCCTCTGTTGGAAGTTAATCCACGCCGCCTTCAAAAAATCCAGAGTATTATGCGCGAGTTTCTCATTGAAACTCTGTATAAGATTCTTCTCGGCATTAACCAGATGCTTTTCCTGCTGCAATTGTGTCACCAGGTCTGCCAAATCAATGCTTGGCTTGTTATTTGTCGTGCCAGGTGTCGACGACGTTGGAATCTCACCCAAAAGATCCATTTTAATCTATTTACACCTGTCGAAACCGTTACTTGCATGAATTAAAATGCTTTCCGCCGTAATTGTTTTGATAAATACGCAACATAACCACAACTCACCTCAGCGGATACGAGAGGATGAAGCGGATGGTGTCCACCTACTGGTCGGCTGTATCCGTGTCCGCACATTTAACGCAATGCTGATTAATTAAACGCACATCGCCGTGAAACTACGCGCGGCGCGCATTCGGACCCACAACTGCGCTGTGCGATGTCCGCGCTCGCCGTTGATTGTCGATCGTCTATTGTTTTTGTACGTGCGCGTGATGCGAGCGAAAAAAACAACAACGCACGCACGCACTGGATGCGGAAGGCGCACTCACCAGGGTTTGATTAGCTGCCAGTGCAGCGGGCGCCTGTGACGAGTTGTCTTTTCCCAAGGGTGACTGCTGCACATGCAGAATCGCGCGGATGTCGCTCGTGAAACAGAAGATTAATAATCGAGGATGTTGTGTGGGTCGCGCAAGATCGCGACTCGACGCTGTCTGACCGCAGGCGAAGTCGTGTAACAAATGACTGTCTCTATTTAACTCGTGTTGCGCACGCAGGTGATCTTTGTCGTGCTCGTCAGCTGCGGCACATACAGCGCCATCTGGAGTTAAAACATGAACTATACAGTGTATCGCTATATACAATATGTCTAAAGATAGCAATATTTGTATGCTAAAATTAGTAAAACCACATACACATTGTATGTTTGAGCAATGCTGGTGCATAAATTAAGCGTCAGAGGGCGCTGCAATGCATATTTTCAAAGTAAAACACATTTTTGTTGTGTAATTGCGCATCGCGTAATAAAAATAGATTAAAACTCGGTTATTCAACGTTTTTCGCGTAATAATTCGTCATTTTTGTTAGTTTTTAAGCGTGGGGAATATGTTTAGGGTGAGTTCTTTGTTCGCGGGGCCGCGGCGGTTCAGTGAGGTCGTTGGTTGACGGCTTCGCGTCCGTGTGCGTTCGCTCACCGTTCACGCACCGCACCGAGAGCGAGCGCAGCAGCGAGCAGGCCTGCAGTGAGGTTAGAGCGGTCGTGCACGGTGTGTCGGTGTGAATTGCGTGCGTGCTCGCGTCCGAAACGGTGAATGTGCAACAACCTGGCGGCGCGGCGCGCTCACGAAACAAAACGCAATACAACAGCACCAAATATCACAGATGATGCTGCAATGCCAACGCGTTTGCCATCAACCTGAAAAGGGTGCCCATCTCCACACAACACGCAAACAAAAGGGCAGGCGGCTGCTGGCTCAGGTGTATGCACCCCTCGTGTCAACAACAAGTTGTGTATGGCCTAGACTCGGCTAGAAAAGTTGAGCATCATCTCTTGCCCTGCGGAGAGTGTTGTGTGTGTGTGTGTGTGTGCTGTAGTGTAACCTGCGTGCCGCACGGTGTCAATAAACTCCACGCCGAAGGTGTGCCTATGTGCGCGCGAGGCGGCGGAGAGAAAGACATTAACGTAACCGTCGTCTCTGCGTTCACCGCACGGCGCGCGCTCGCGATTCGGACAATCCGGCGGCCGCCGGGAAAAAGAGCAGCCCACCACCACCACCACCAGCACACGCGCGCGCGTTGTACCTGTGATGTGTTGTGAAAGTGAAAATTAAGAATTATTACACAATCTATACAATACTCACGGATTATACGCGACCGAATGTGTGGATTACGATTTCCCAACCACAGGGTAGGGTAGAACGTGTTTCCTTTGTATTGCACTGCATGTCAACACAAATTATTTCATATCTATCACCTTGTATGTTTGGTTGCATACCCGCGGGGAATTCCGCCATTTTGTTGCGTCCACTGGACCGTTCACTTCCGCATGGCGGCAGATGTCGCCGCGCCGTTCCCCGTACTTGGAAACAACCTTGTCGTCGCCGGCGCGAGCATGCCTGATGTGTGTGTGTGTGTGTTTTTATTCTTGCTCGGATAATTCGTTTTTGTTCGCGCGCATCTCTGGCGCGAGTCGCGGCGGTGACCTTGGCTGCGTCACGTGACCGCGGGCCTTGACCTTACCAGCGGTGCTGGCGGTCCGCAGACCAACCGCACACACAACACACACAGAGAAACACCACAACCCAACCAACGGGAATCATCTGAAACAAGAGAGATAAATTGTAATTGTTACAAATCACACATGCACAATACAAATAAACACACATTTCGCACCCAAAAAAATTATTATATCCTATACACACTCTAACGCCACATGGATGGCAAATGAACTATACCACTGTATTAAGGAAGCATGGAACAACAACAAGATTCCGACCAAGTGGAAAGAAGGGCTAATCATCAAGCTTCCCAAAAAAGGTAACTTGACCGAGTGTAACAACTGGCGTGGCATAACGCTATTAAACACAATTAATAAGATTATCGCGAAAATCGTCCAAACAAGATTAGCGGAAACTATAGAAAACACCCTGCGCCCGAACCAAGCAGGTTTTCGGCCGAATCGCTCATGCATCGATCATATCAATACCCTTCGTATAATTATCGAGCAATCAGTAGAATGGCGATCACCACTATTCATCGCCTTCATCGACTTTGAGAAAGCATTCGACAGCCTGAACCACGACGCTTTATGGAGGATCCTTAAGTCGCGAGGTGTACCAACAAAGATAATAAGCATCCTGCAAGAACTCTACACTGATGCAAACTGCAGTGTGTTACACAACGGTGAAAAAGCGAAAGTTTTACGATACACAGAGGAGTAAAACAAGGATGTGTCATATCCCCATTACTATTTAACATCGCCTTAGACTACATACTAGCAAAGGTAGACCAGAACAGGGATGGGTTGCGCTGGACACTAACCTCGCACCTCAGCGACCTGGATTACGCCGACGACATCTGCCTGATGTCACATACGTTCGAAGGCGTGAGCCGACAGCTAACAACATTAGCAAGGGAGGCAAGTAAAATTGGCCTAAGAATAAATATTGCCAAAACAAAAGAAATGCGTATAAATACAAACAACACCTTAAAACTCCAAATAGATAATACGGAAATAGAAGAGGTCAAGGAATTCCTATATCTAGGAAGTATAATTGACATAAAAGGGGGGACCGACGCAGATATAAACAACAGAATAAAGAAAGCCCAGCAATCCTTCAGAATGCTGAGCACAGTATGGAAGTCAAGCGTCTATACACTAAGAACAAAACTGCGCATATTCCGCACAAATGTAAAATCCACCCTTTTATATGGATGCGAAACATGGAGGTCAACGAGCTCAAGCACACACAAACTCCAAACCTTCATAAACAAGTGCTTGAGAATGATCTTGCGCATATTCTGGCCAATGACAATCTCCAACGATGAGTTGCACCGTCGATGTGATGAAACTCCCATTATAAATCAAATACGCAAGAGAAAATGGGGGTGGATTGGGCACATCTTGAGAAGAGACGCCGGAGATATCGCCAGAAATGCGCTAGAATGGAACCCACAGGGGAAGAGAAGGGTTGGTAGACCGGCCAATACCTGGCGAAGATCCACAATAGAGGAGCTCCGAAACCAAAATATGGGCTGGAACGAAGCAAAGGCGGTTGCCCGAAACAGAGTCCGTTGGAGGGCGCTTAGTGAGGCTCTATGCTCCACATAGGAGCCAAGAACATTATATATATATATATATACACACTCTAACACCAATTATATGCAATATGCAACAAGTGGAAGTTGAGTCATCGCGAAATCATTTCCGATGCGAATTTCTCAACCGCGCGCTGCTAATAAGCTAATAATAACTAAAGCGAGACTAATAACCACAAAAAAGAATGTGATGCAAGGCAACACACAACACACCACACCAATGATGACACCTTATAATTTAAACTACAGAGTGTTGCAATCACTTACATCACATCAAATATATAAGGAAATGACGCGTAAAGTTGCAAATATCTAAATGTAACGTAATTAAATGACTTTTAGATTCAAGTTACATGTATAACATATTAGCCAGATTAGGTGTGCGTTTTTTTTTTTGCGTTCAGCAAATGGCCGAAAATGACCTTGCGCGCGCACGTCGCGGACCGGTTAACATGTCTTTGTTGCTAAATGCTGTTAGGAATTGCGTTACGCCACAGAATTAGACTAGATTACTCCCAGATGTGTGTAATGATCGATTGTACACAACGCGCACGAATACGGCTAATATAAATATCAAATGTTTGCGAATAAAATCGTAATAAATCAATATTTATTTAGGCCAGCCGGTACCGCATGTAGGTAGTTGAATGTAGTTGAATACCGAGTGTTGTCGAAAATTAATTTATAACGGAGTGAAATGCGGCTTTCTTTCACTCGGTATGGTATGGTAGCAGGATTTCTGCGCTACGAATGTTATGATTATGAGCTTGCAGCGCGCATTCTTCGCAGCCCAACCCACCTGCAGCTCTGTTCTCGGATGCTGGCGTGCTGATACGACAAAATGCGTGCAACGTGCGCGCACACACCGCCTCTCTCAATGCCACTTTTACACGCCGGCGCGCGCGCCCGCGGACGGCGACGGGTGTTTTGCATGCGCGCATTCCATTGCCTGCGTGTGGCCGTCGTGTTCGACATGTCGTGCGCACGCAGGTAGTCGTGCAAAACTGGTGCAGCCAACTTACACGTACAAGAAATTCAAACATTTCATGTGTAAAAATTAAAATTCACACATATTTACACCAAATTTGTGTGTTTTTAACACAAAAACACGCATTTTTGAATTTTCTCACAAAAAAAGAACAAATTTCTTTGTTTTCACCACAAAATACCAACATTTAATGTATAGTGGGTTGCCTAACTTTTCTCATAATAAATTTCATACATAGGCAACCAACTATACACAAAAACACCCAAAAAAACCCAAATATTCAAATAAAATATTCTTTACCTTACAGTAGTCCATGATGATGACCCCGACGTCATCCCCAACGGTTGGCAGCGGCAGCTGATCACAAACCCACAAATCCCTCAAGAAAATGGCGGCGGACATGCGCTCCCCGAACGTGTCCGTGACGCCAATCAACGTGCCCGGGCATGGCGAGCCGCTGGACAGCTCCGACGCCGAGGTGGCGCAGATCGACTTCCAATCCAGCGTCAGCGTCAACATGCGCCACAAAATCAAACGCGAGTGCACGCCGAGCGGCATCGCAACCTCCACCTCGACAAACACCGAAATTGTCCCTCGCCCAATGTCCTGGGAGGGTGAACTCTCCGACGGCGACAACGACGAAAACGATGAAAACAAACTCGACATGTGCGTGGATGACGACACACACAGTCACCTGCTACCCGAGAACCTCTCCATGCATCATCACACATTAGAACGGCAGTCATCAATCACCTCAGCGGATTCTTCAAAAGAATCACCCATAATGCGGCTGAAACAATCACACAGTGCTAGTTATTCGCTACATTCAACACCTAGTAACTCACCATTGTTATCACAACGCCATCCGTTGCCGTCGATGGTCCCTAAAGACCTGGTGCACAAAGCGTTGAATGTCCCACCGACGCCAAGCCCGGATTCCGCTGTGCATTCGGCGTATTCGGTGTTTTCATCGCCGACGCAAAGTCCGCTTACGCAGAGACATGTTACGCTTACACCGAATCTCAGCAGGAATAACAGCGACGCATCACACTCAAGCTGCTGTTCTTACAGTAGTGTATCGGTGTCCGTGTCACCGACACAACAATTCTCACCGACGCATAGTCCTATCCAAGGGAGACACATGCCGAATATACATAGCTCACCTCTGCATCATAATGTGTTGTATCGCAGCCTGCAGGACGACTCAAACACGCAGTTTACCACTTCGTCCGCCTCCGAACAGGATAACGATGATAATATTGTGGATGACAAGACGTTGATTCATAGTTCTCTGCCGGCACAGCCCGGAATTTCACGCCAGCAGTTGATAAACAGGTAATTGTATAGCTAACTTAACATAACCTTACATTTTTTCTTAAATTTTACCTTTTTGGGGTTAATTTTAGTCCGTGTCCGATTTGTGGCGATAAAATCTCCGGATTTCACTACGGAATCTTCAGCTGTGAGTCCTGCAAAGGTTTCTTCAAGCGAACGGTGCAGAACCGCAAGAATTACGTGTGTTTACGCGGCGCTGTGTGTCCGGTAACAGTGGCGACGCGTAAAAAATGTCCGGCTTGCCGGTTTGAGAAGTGCTTGCAATGCGGGATGAAACTAGAGGCTATACGTGAGGATCGCACGCGTGGTGGACGCTCCACTTACCAGTGTTCGTATTCCCTTCCGCCGTCGCTGGCGAATCATCCGGAACTACGCGCGAGTTCGAGTGATCTGCGGCATGGCGCTGTCGGGCAAGATGGCGGCTCGATGGGCGGGTTCAGTATAAAGATGGAGCCACTGGAGGCTGGTTTACCGCTCGGAAAGAAGCGACATAGTGTCCCACCGTTATTGCAAGTGGGTTATTGTTATATAACCTAACTTTTCTAACTAAATGATGATATTTATGTTTTTTTTTTGTTTGGTTATAGGAAATAATGGACGTGGAACATTTATGGCATTACAGTGAGCTGGAACTAAACAAGCTGAACACCGAAGGTAGTCTGGGCCGTGAGGGAAGTAGTGGTGCCGTACATAACCTGCATATGCATCCATTACTCGCTGGAACAGCGCTGGCGGGTTCCACCGATACGAATCCTGACTTCGTTGCGAATCTGTGCAATATCGCCGACCATCGGCTGTACAAAATCGTCAAATGGTGCAAGAGCTTGCCATTATTTAAGAATATCTCCGTAAATTAACTCCTAACCTCAAAAAAATTTAAATTTTATAATTTACCTTGTTTTGTGTAGATTGACGATCAAATCTGCCTGCTGATCAACTCCTGGTGCGAACTGCTGTTGTTCTCGTGCTGTTTTCGCTCAATGGCGACGCCGGGCGAGATCCGCGTGTCGCTCGGCAAGAGTATTACTCTAGCGCAGGCACGCGACCTTGGTATGCACGCGTGCATCGAGCGCATGCTCAACTTCACCGAGCATCTGCGGCGGCTGCGCGTCGACCGATACGAATATGTTGCCATGAAAGTTATAGTATTATTAACTTCAGGTGCGTATTTATTCACCTTTAAACTATAAAAAAACTAAAATAAATCATGTTTTAGATACGTCTGAATTACGAGAGGCTGAAAAAGTGCGCGCGTCGCAGGAGAAAGCGCTCAAGGCGCTGCAAGACTACACGCTAACGCACTATCCTGAAAGTCCTGCCAAATTCGGTGAATTGCTGTTGCGAATACCCGAATTGCAAAGAACTTGTCAGGTATGCAAAAACCGCGCATGCGCAGTTGTACCCCACTCTAGATTTTGACATTTTTGACATTTTTGACAGGTTGGAAAAGAAATGTTAACGATAAAATCAAAAAATGACGAGGGACCAAGCTTTAATCTACTGATGGAACTCCTGCGCGGTGATCACTGAATGAAGAAAACGGAAAATCGAAAAGGAGACGTGCCTTAATCGCTTTATGGTGGCGGGTTGATTACTTACAGACAGTATTTTTTACGATTTTTTTTTTATGTCTAGAAATTTAAGTTTGCGTTAAGTATCGAATATTTTTCTATAAGGAGATAATTTAAAATGTTACACTAGCTTTAAGCGAGCGGAGATTGATGAGAACGTACGTACTTATGAAACATTTCGGACACAATTCGAACAAAACAAAATTAAAATCGAAAAATGAATCAAAATTACATCGAGCTATTTAAAACACATGCATAAATGTACATACAATTTATATACATACTTTTTATATACACCCAGCTAGGCTAAGATGAAGAAATATTTTTTATTGGTATATATATACACGATGTATGAGAGATTTAAAGTTTAGACCGTTGTTGCTCACATGATACACGCTTAATCATATGGTAGAAATGTGATGGCAACGGTCCGAACTAAAAACTTCTGGAAAATCATTTGCTTTGTATCAAATACAAGCAAATACTTAATCTCATTCCATTACTTGTAGGCGACCACTCGGAACATACTTAATTTATATACGAATTATGAAGTTTGTGCCAATTTTGATGATGAAAACGTATACAAAATATCGAAGCAAGCAAGAGACTTTCTCGGAGGCCTTTATAACCCTAATCGACGTTCACGCGCTGTACAAACGTATATCAACCCTTATAACATTTACTATAAACTCTTTACACGCAACGGTAATCAAAATATTTAACGAAACAAAAAAAACGGAACAATGACTGTCAAAGTGTGAAACGCTTATACGTACCGACCGCATACGTATTTTTGATACAACGTGTAATTTTGCTAGCGATTTTACAACGCAAACGAACTTTTGTAATAAACTTTTCATAATTATTACCTTGATTTACTGCCCTGCACACACACACAGTTCAAAATGGCTGATTTTTACAAACTTGTGAAACTAATAAGAAAAAAGACAAATGAAAGTTTGAAAAGCTTATCGTGGTGGCGCTGTCTGTCTAATTTCAACCAATCAAAAGCGCTGGATTAAAGTTTACAATATTCGCCGCCAGAGTGCGCGTATATCGCCATATCCGCCATTGGGAAACACTTCAACAGAACAAAATAAATCATCCGAAATCACTTGCATCGTGTTCGTTGGAAAGGTAAGAACTGCTTTATATTAAAATTTAACTATCCAAACAAATTTTCCTGTGCATATTTTCTGAATCCATGAAACGGTTTCTTTATAATATTTTTTTCTATTTCAAAAGCAACGCGATGTGGCCAATTGATCATGGATGACCTACCTTCCAATGAATATAATTTGAAAACACTCACCCCTGAAGAGGAAGAACGCCTCCGGTTGCAAGACACGCGTCTCGTATCTGACTTCAAGGCGCTGCAACTGGAGAAAGACGCGAAGAAGCACTGGGACCTCTTCTACAAGCGCAACGAGACACGTTTCTTCAAGGATCGCCACTGGACCACGCGTGAATTCTGCGATCTGCTCGACATAGATGAAAACCCCGAGGCTTCTCGAATCCTCTGGGAGGTAGGATGCGGCGTGGGTAACT
Source organism: Dalotia coriaria (assembly GCF_025399875.1). Taxonomy (NCBI): domain Eukaryota; kingdom Metazoa; phylum Arthropoda; class Insecta; order Coleoptera; family Staphylinidae; genus Dalotia; species Dalotia coriaria. The sequence continues at coordinate 9,882,527 of NW_027045452.1, read as the reverse complement.
TTGTCTTCCCTCTGATAGAAGCCAAACTCAACTTTGAGTATATTGTCTGTGATTTATCAAGCAAAGCAATTGAGCTTGTCAAACAGCATGGCCTATATGATGAGAAATACATTAAAGCTTTACAAGGAGATATAACAGATCCAGAAATAGTTGATAAGATTACTAGTTACTCAAAGGTGGATGTAGCTACATTGATATTTGTCCTCAGTGCAGTACATCCTGATAAATTTGTAACTGCATTGAAGAATATTTATGAGTGTTTGAAACCTGGTGGGGTTTTATTGTTCAGAGACTATGGTCTGCATGATATGGCTCAGTTGAGGTTCAAAGCTGGGCATAAGATAGCTGAGAACTTTTATATGAGGCAGGATGGCACTAGGTATGTAAAATATTTGAATATTTCTTTAAATTGTTTAAATTTTGAGTTCCCAATGATTAAAGACTTGCCTTGAGGGGGGTGGTGGACCATCCAGTTAGCTCTGGGCAGGATTGTCATGGTTCTGTAGGTCTGCTGTGTGCCCTGATGACCAAAGATTATGAGATCTGAGGGATAAATGCTCAAAATATTAATTTTTTGTTAAGTATTTTCATAAAACGTGACAGGAATTTAATTTTTTATGTTCTTATTAACTTCTAGGAGTTATTACTATTCAGTAGAGTATGTTAATAACATCATGGAGGAAGCAGGATTCAAGGTTGTCCTCTGCAGTTATATCCACAGAAGGACCATCAACAAGAAGGAGAATATTGATGTGCCTAGGATTTTCGTTCAGGGGAAATTCCAGAAAGGTAATTCATATTTTTCGTGATTAATAAATATAAAATAATGGATTATATGATGATTGGTACCATGCACCACGCTTAATTGTTTTGCAGATAATAGCCTACCGAATTTTCTGATTAAAATAATTTTATAATTATTATTTAAACAAAATTCTGCAGTATTTAAATCTTTTTTTCTTTCTTTTTTTTTACAGAAAATTCCTGATTTTGATGGTCTAATTATTGTGGAAGCAGTAAATCATCGAAAATAACGTAAGTTTCATTTGAATGTGTTTAAGGTGTGAATATAATTAATATTATGATGATTGGTACCATGCACCACTCTTAAATGTTTTGAGGATAGTTGCCTACCGATTTTTCTGAATATTTTTCATAATAAAATCACAATTTATCAATAAATTGATTCCCCATATTAATTTTTATATTATCTTTCAGATTTATCATCATTAAAACTTCATCTTTTAATCTGACAACTGCTACTACTACTAAAGTTCATGAAAAGTAAGTTATTTTACTGTTATGAATCGATAATTTTGAATAAAATGATGATTTCATAGTTCAATTGAACGACCATGATATTATAAGAATTTAGTCTTTCGTCCAAACTGACTAAACACTTCAATTTAATATTTTGCGTATTTAAAACTTTAATATATTAAATAGAAATATTTTCTTTTCAGATTTTGTGCGACATTTCCATTAATGAAAACATTAGCTACTTCAGATGATAAATGATAGCAAAGTGAGTTGTTAAATTATTATAACTAGTTATGAATTTAAACTAATAAATATGATGAGTTCATAGTTTGATTGATAATGATATATAATCATATAATCAGAATTTAGTCTTTCGTCCAACCTGACTTATTAAATTAAACTTATTGCATGTATTTGCAATAGAATTTGCAATTAATTTAAAATGTGTTTGTTTACAGGTCGTCCTCATCTCTCCGCTCTACACTCACCCTGTTAAACTCTTGAAGACTCAGTCTTCACCAATGTACAAAACAAAACATTTATTTTGATAATAAATACGTATATTTAACTCACAGACTTGACTTTCAAAGCACCCTCCTCCATCCTGTAGATCTTCTGACTTACCAGGAAGTCCCTGAACATCTTATACAACGTATAGTAGTTGAAAAACACCAGAAACGCGATGGAAATGATGTGGTGCCAATACGAGCAGAAAAACATCAATATCCCGAGCTGGATGAACACAACAGTGATGTGCACCAACAACATGATACCCAGCGACCTTGAAGGGTTCTTAAATATTCTCTAAACACAATAATTGTGTGTTAATAATTATTAACACATAAAAACAACAAAAGAAAAAAAAACACAATTTTTTTTTAAAAGAAAACTTACATAAAAACGTCCATAAGTATGATTCCCCGGCTCAGCAGCATTCGTCTCCGACTGCGCACGATAAATATCCTTACCATGTTTCACCAGGGCAGAAACAGGCCAAATAACATCATCCTGCCAAGCATACGGTAGAGTTAACACCGAACGTGTTTCCACCCTACTCCATGACCCTAAGTGTAATGTAGCACGATGCAAAACATCACAGAACTTCAACGGGAGTAAATGCATCGCATAGGCGAAGAAACACGACATGAAGACGAAGATTACGTGTGCAGTCGACCAGAATGCATCGTAATACAAATAATTCTAATAAATTTATCAACAAATAAACAAAAAAATTAATATTTTTATATAAAAACATACAAAAATCAAATATTTTACCTGTGAGAAACAACAAGGAATAAATCCAGCATAATAAGCATTCACAGTGGAATTAAACAAGATATGCTTCATCCTCCTGTTGAAATTCCCTCGTAAATTATCAACTTCTTCACGGATTTGAATGGGACATGAAGTACACGCGTGGATTTGCACGTTGTTCGAAGTTGTGCTCAACTCGAAGATCGGCGAGATCGTAAAACCGAATAATATTAAATAAACAGTGATTCTACAATGAAATTATGTAATATAATGCAAAATTATGTTAAAATCTAATAAAATGTACTTACGGATAACATAAAAACACAATATTAACGATTGGATGATTCTGCACGGTGTAATACGCACACCAGCTGATGGTGGAACACAGTGTGCCGAATAAAAACACACGGAAACACATTTTGCTCACACCATGCATCTGCGACTGCATGATGAGATGAATTAGGTTGGTTCCAAGCAAGTAGACGATGCGTCTGCTTAGAATCACGACTATCAATACAACCAGATTGATATCAATCAAATAAAAGTTCTAGAATATAAAAAAAAACACCTTAGCTGTAAATAAACATAAATTTTTTAATATTTTTATCTTACCATTGTTTGATTTGTATATGAATGTGGCAACCACCACACAGTTCGATACAAATTCAAAAACTGCAGACCAGCAGCAACCAAACTGAATGTAAATATCATCACCTCGAATAATACATTGTTTTCTGTTGGTGTATTAGGGAAAGGTATGTGTTTAGGTGGTTTAGGATGTTCTAAACCAGGTAAAGTGGGTATTGTAGGTGCGCCAAGCGGTGAATATCGTGAACTGCTGTGTGTTCCATCCGCAGGGATGAGTGGAATCGATGAGGGGACGTGTCGCGTTGCACGGAGTATTCTTCTATTGCCCACGGGCATCTTATAATTCAATAAAATGTAATTTTGAAGTGATTTTAAGAGTACTTGCGTGTAGACTCCACATGTTTGGTTTTCGTGGAGGTTAAATGTGTTTTATCTGTGTTGCTACTAGCGACATCTCACTAAAACTGATACAAAACGTGAAACTTAAAAGTTTAAAACATAAAATGCTTAAAACTATTAAGATTTGTTGTAACAGCAATTATATTATGTCTACACCGTTGTATGAACTAGTTTCTAGTCATTTACTAACACAGATATATTCAGACTACAGTTTTCTTCTTTGTTTTTTTATCTGGAAATCTTTTTTCTTTAATACTTTAACCTAAAAATCTAAAAGGGATTAAATTATATCAGCGTGGTTTCATCCTGGCCTTCCTCCGCAGGTAACAACGACTTTTGACTTGCTGACTTCTCTCCTTTGTCGCTTTTCTTTAATAAAGAAGATTTATCGCCGCCATTTTCAATCGACGAGCAATCCGGTGAGCTATTATCAAACGGCATGAAATTATTCGTTGTTGTGCTGCTCGTCGACGGCAAATCCTGTAAATCAGGCGAAGCCAGCGGAGGTTGATACTTTGGACTTGAATCCAACGTTTCCTTCAAGTGCATCACCGGATAACTCTCACGATATCCACTTGTAGATGAGGTCTGTGAGATGGCGCTGTCTTCATCCCATGATCCTTCATTGTTGTGTTTCGTGCGTGTTGCAATTCTCAAACGATGCGGATCTGTCGGTCCTGTAGGCACCTGATTAGCGATGGATATCGGCGTTGGTGTAACAGACTCAGGAGGCGGGCTCATCTCGATGGAGAGCGGTGACACTGGCAGGGTTTTATCTACGTCTAGCTGCTCGCAGCCGGCAGCAATATTCAGATGTTGCTGCTCATCGTGCGCATCCGCTGCGCCCCCTTGCGGTGGACTTGGTGGTGTGGGCGGGACCTACGGATATAGTAAGCGCTGGTGAGTGCAAGTTGTACAACGGACGCCATTACCTCAAGCTTGCTCTTGCGGCTCTTGCGCAAGCGGAACGTTTTCCGGCTTTGCGGTTTGACGCGCTGCAATCGGGATTTTTGATTGGTGGTTGGGTGGTGGGCGTGTGTCTCGCCGGAACTTTCATCAGCGGGACTTCCCGGACTTAGGGGGGTCGTTGAGGTTTCGCCTACGCGGATTTTGTTTGTTTGTTTGTTTGTTTTTTTTTTTTGGAGGTAAATATCATGAAACAGAACAATATGCAAACATAGTAGGTGCGGATGTTTCTCAATCAATCAACAAATCAACACATTCAACAACAATAAAAAAAATTTAAAAAAAAAATACAAATTACTACGACTAAATGCTACCACGTTTGGTTTACCTGAAGAATGTCTAAACTCTACGGAAGAGACAAAGCGCAATTTCTGCGCCCTATGCTGGGAGGTTAGAGAGTCAGACTTGTGCATCGATTGCTGCACAGCGGTCTGCGGTTGTTCGTCACTAACGGACGAGTGTTGTGAGCGATCTGAAACACATGCCATGTCGGTTGTTGCGGAAACAAGGCCAAGAGACAACGAGAAAGAGAAAGCAACTAGGTAAAGAAAGCAGGTTATGTCCGGTGTGATTGGGTCAGACACAAGATGGCGGCATGAACACGCGCATGCGCTTACCAGTTGTCGGATTTGCATCTCCAGCCTGCTCGTTGCCTTCACTTATCGAGGCGTTTACTTGATTCGATGTAAAACTCGTACTTGATGAAGATTCTAAAAATAAATCCGTTAGATGGCGCTGTGTTATCTTTCTATAAACTTATACTTAACCTTTTTGATTTGAGTCATTCGGTGCAGATTTTGATCCGTGTCTCGTGCCATGTTCACCACCAGTGAGGAATTCAATCAAAGATGGCCGCTGATGACGCTGGTTGATCTCGCTCGCCACATGCATGGTCGCCTTGCCGTCGTCGCTCTTCTTCGCCGCGTCTGTGCTTTCTTCTGAGGAAGCTAAGTGATTAGAATGTGATATTAAGCGCGTGGTTCGTAGTGGTCTGAAAGTTGCCTCGCCCCACCCCCGTTGGTGTGTACTAATCTAAGGAAAAAACACGAGCGCAGACAAAATGCATACCAAAAACAAAACAAATCGCAATTATTATTATCAATAATAATAATAAAAATGTAGGTGTATTGAGTGTTGTATAGATATAGAGTTGTTGTTTTGTTGGTGTAATGGCGGCCATTTTGTAGTCCATATCAAAACGGTGATGGCGTTGATGTTTGTTTGTTGTTGTGTTGGTTGTCTACCTACGTCTAAGATGAAGAAGCGTTGCATAAACAAACCTATATCGATAAAAATATTTAGAAACTCGTACAGTATACAAATGCGAAATAATATCAATGATCACGTGACTTCTTGTCGGCTAAAAAACGGTGCAAGACTAAATAACTCCAGAAAAAAATTAAAAAATATAAACTGAAACTTACTCGAATCTTCTAATTCTTCTTTGAGGTCTTTCATTTCATGCGCGAGTTCCATGAGAAGCGCCCCACGGGATTTCGGAGGTGGGAGACCTGCCCCACGGATTTTATCACGGATTTTCTGATGCATGTTACGCTCAAAGTCTGAGATTGGTGGTTGTGCCAACTAAAAAACACAAATTAACATACAAAATGTTTTAATAGGGTTAATGTGTGAGTTTGGTTGCCTACCTTTTGGAATATGAAAGGTTGCATGAGTATAAACAGTGGTGTGCGATGTGTAACCACAAAATCCAAGAAATCCCATAGGAAACTTGCTGCTTCGTTGCGTTTGCCAAGTTCACGCATTGCCCGGGCGATTCGCGACCAATCAGTGATGAGTTCCCCTTCGAAACAGATCGTCATAACCTTCAAAGCTGTAAAAATAAAATTTAATACAAAATTATTACAAATATCAATGAATTTACCTAAGAAAGCAACTTGATACAACGATGTATTAATCCTTGAGGATGTTTTGGTGTCTCTTGCGCCTTTTGTGTTCGGTGGACTCATTGCGTGTAACACCAACATCAACGCGAAAGAAATATCACTCTGACACATCGGATTCAAATCTAAAACACATAAATTTATAGGTTATACCAATGTTGAATATATACACGTATAAGATGTAACTTTGGTTGCCTACCTTTCCTTCCACTCCCAACACGTAAACACAGCGGCATAATAAGATTCATAATAACATTCTCCGTACGTTCCTGCGTAGGAAACGTGGAACTACCACCGACAACATGTTCCAGACTAAATACTTCCACCGACGTGCTGAGTATTTGCAGCGTGATGAGACGCACCACTGTGCTGCAAAAGTGTGATGGCGGCGCTTGATTCATCAGCGCCGCGGTTGCCGATGATACACCTTCGGCAACACTGCATTCACTCACTATTAGAGTCTGGCAAGTGTTTATTAATTGTTTTACGTGTTGCCAGTGCATAATGTAGGGGTATTTCGTCATTGTGTCGTACATTCCTTTGAGGAGACCTGCAGCAGCGTCCCAGTCGGTATTTCTCTGAAATAATGTTAATTTGTTAATAAATAAGTTTAATTATTAAATAATATTTACTCTTATGGAAGGTTTTTTTGAAATCTTTTGGAATACTTTGTCTAAACGTCGAAGGATTATGATTAAAGAGGAACGCAGATCTTCATTGGCCCATTCAGTGGAGGGGAGAATAAACATCATGTAGTGTTGTAGGCCTCGACAACCCATTGATTCTGGATCGTAGGGGGAGACTTTTAGGAGGCTGTGGGCTATTTCTGCTAAACGCTAGAAAAAAAAAGGAAAATGTTGAGTTTAAAGTTTAATACCGGTTTTTCGGTATACCGGTATTTAAAAAAACCGGTATTTGTATTGGAAATAATATTGTATTGAAAAATATCGGTTTTTTAAATAAAAAAATAAGAACAACTGGTATACCGGTATTAGAAGTGTAAAATACCGGTATTAAAAAAAACCGGTAATACCGGTATTTCTATTGGAAATAATATTCTACTACAAATATAGGTATATAAAAATAAAAATACCGGTATTAGAAGTATAAAATACCGGTATTAATACCGGTTTTAAAAAACAGGTAATACCGGTATTTCAATTAGGAATAATATGGTATTAAAAAATATCGGTATCTAAAAAAAATACCGGTATTCCGGTATTAGAGGTGTAAAATACCGGTATTAATACCGGTATGTAAAAAATCGGTATTTATATTGGAAATAATATCCTAATAAAAATGATCGGTACCTAAAAAAATACCGGTATAAATACCGATATACCGGTATTTTTTTAAAATGTTCAAAAACCAATATTTTTAACACAAAAATACTTAAAACATAAAAACCGGTATTTTATAACCTAAAAACTATTAAATACTTACAATATGTGACCTAATATCCAACAACTCCACAGTTTTCCCATCATGATTCGGCTTCCTATAAAGCTCATTCAACCGATTCGACGCTCTACAAACAAATTCCCCCACCAACGACAACAAAACATCCCTGGGTCTCCTATACTCCGCACGTAACACCTCCGAATCCTCCACATCATGCTCATACAAACTCTTCGCCCTCGAATGCTCACTCATAAACTTCGAATGACTCTCATCTTCAAAATCAAACCCAGGCGAATACGGCCCACGGGAATAATTCCTCTGACTACTACCTTTATGTTCCGGACTAGATCTATACGGTCCATTATAACTCTTAATCAAAGCTTCACAATTATTCACCAAAGTTTTAATCGCAACAGCGAGTTGATTAATAATCTCTTTTTCAGACTTGCCTTCTTTGTTATACGTAGGCAACTGTATATGCTCGACATAACACGGAAAGATGGCTTCCAGAATAACCAACATCTGATACCCACGAATACTCTCCGATGAATAACTCACAACCATCACACAAAGCGAGATACAATCCAGAATAGTCACCATTTCGTATTCATCATGATAACAGAAATCAATCGGCTTCAACGGTTTTTCTTCCTTGACTAATTCAGCGATGTTCAACGGATCAGGTGATGGTGTCTCCAATGACAGCAACAGATTAAACAAACAACTTGATTGGATCTTGTGCGCATCACCATATGTCCCCTCTTCATCCGTATCCAACATGGCGGACACCGAACCAAACATCTGCAGGATAAACGGCTTGCGATTCATTAAATAAAACTGTTTCACTGCGTATTCAATCGTAGTTGTAACCAACTTATTCGTCTGATGATTAGAATAAATCTTCAATAGTGTAGGCATGATTAATAAATAACCATTTGTAGAGAAAATGTTTTTGAAGTGGAAAGCTGCATTGATGTACGTCGCCATTACATAGCGAAGAATACAGGAATCTTCCGAGTGTAATATGACAGCGCCGTTTAACACATTGAGAAATAGGTGGATGTCACCGGAGTATGCAAAGTTGCCTGCCATTGCTTCGAACATGCGAGCGATGAGTCGCACCCACATGAATTTATGCAAAACGTCTAAACCTAGTAACATTTTACCGATTTTTCCGCCTTTGTAGAGATCCAGATCGGATTCCAGTGCTTTTCGAGGGAATGATGGTAGTTTCATTAGTTCTTCATGCAGGAAGACAACACGTTGCACAACCATATCGACGTTTTTTAATATTGCCCAGGTTAGGAGTACTTTACCGATTTCCACGAATTTATAACCTAATTCTTGTTGTTGCAGGGCATCGAAAGCTTCCTCGGGTTTCATGTAGACTAATTCCAATTGTGGGTATTGTGAACGTTTAAAAAAGTAATAATCCCGGACGTAGGAAGAAGGATTACGTATTTGATCTAAAAATATTAAAAATAAGCAAATTTAACCTCAAAATTGATTGATTTTAATGAACTTACGTGTTTTATAGTCGACTAAAAAGAACTCTTTGTGTTTACACTCATCAATCCCAAAGAAATCCAGCGATTCTTTCAAAATCTGATAGAATTGCGTGTCTTCCTGAACCGGAAACTGCGATGGGATCCCCCCGGCGTCTGGATCCTGCGGTCCATGCACAATAATCTTCTTCGCTGAGGGAACATTCGCCGTGAGTAAAATCGAAGCATCACACTGCTCCTTCCTCAAAATCTGCTTCAAATCTTTAAACATAATCCCATGCACACTGTGTACAACCATCCATAGAATAGACAATGCTGTTCCGATTAATTTCTGCCCTTCTTCATGCGGACTCCTCACATAAAACATAACATAACCTATAATATAATTATACAAAGCAAACGCAGCCTGTTGCGGTAACTTCGGAATAAATCTTATCAAATGCCGTAGAATTTTAAACATTTGATCCTGTTTCTCACGCGTGAGACGTTCAAGAATATATCTGAGGCATAAAGCGGAGTCTTCCACCAAACAACACCAGATTACTTGATAGGCAACTTCATATACAGCGCTGCCATCTGGTGAGACCGCCGCATCATCCAATAAATTGATGATTTGTATGACAGCTGAGCATAAACAAGATGGAAACAGTGAATGTGCTGAGTGTAAATGATGTCCGGTGTTTCTCGGCGCGTCTGCTTGGTCATCATCAACAACCTCTTCGTGTTCTTCACTTGTGTGATACAGGGAAGGTTCATGCGCGGCTTGAACGGTTATAGGAATAGTAGTAATCAAAAAATTCTCACGTTCCTCACGTTTTTTATCATCCTGCGCCTGCAGCGCCATCTTAATCAATTCCGTCTGTTGTTTTTTACGTGTTTTAGTTGCAGTTACCAAAGATCTATGTCGTTCTTGATTAATGGTAACCTCTTCAACTTTTGTTTTCACCAAAAGCTCCCAGGGTGAATCCACGACATCCAAAGATTCTATTCCTATCTTAGGTGAAGGTAACGTGAATTCTATACCTGGTGGGGGTACTTTGAAGGATAAATGCGCGTTTTCTTCCATTCTTGGCCATACTTGATACCGCAGCTTCCATAAAACTTGAAATCTTAGAATGGAGTTTATTCTGACTGATACATCACTGTGTGACAACTGATGTTGCATTAATTCGCTGACTTGTGAAGGGACTTTCACTGCGCAGAGGATGAAAATAGAAGCTGCGCATGCGGCCACTTCTTGATTACTCTCCAAGAGTAACTCCCATGCAACAGGGATGATTTCCACATAGTGGTCTTCTGTTAATATGACAGCGCCTTTTAAAAGTGCTCCTAGAGGACTGTGAAAGGCATCTTTAACTTGTGCCCGGATATATTTCAAAATCGGCGGGGTTTCTTTTGGTTTTTCTTCTGTGGACTTTTTACTTTCACTGCATTCAGACTCGGCGATGTCCCGAGATGAATCACGCATGAATTTCATTTCGCGTTGTTTTTCTTTGTTTTTATCCGTTTCGATTTTGTCACGTTTACCGACACTGTCTTTACGTCTTATTGGAGATACTTGTGAGGATGTCTGATCACTCACTTTACGTGATTGGTTTTTATCTTTTTTACCTTTACGTGTTTTGTTATCCATATCGACATTGAAGCGGTCTTCAAGGACGCCGAATTCTTCACCGTAGACTTTACGCACTGCTTTTATTAATCGCGTAGTTGCACGCATCACACGGCGGTAACAATATGGATGACAATAGTTCTGATGCGTGCAGTAGTAATACAACGAGTTAGAAACTTGAACCATAACCTATAAAATATATAAAAATAAAATTTTAAGGTTATGTTTATTTAAATGCTTATTTTGACATTTTTAAACCTAACCTTCAACCACGGCATATTTTTAGCTGTATCATCACTGTCGTTACTATCACTGGGACTCTCCGGAGGTTGATCATCACTCAGCACACCAGGAGACTCCTCCCCACTAGCTTCCCCTGGTACTCCAGGTTCAGAAGTATCACTGCGGTCCGAGATGGAGCTCACCTTGCGCTTGGACTGGATGGAATCTGTGCGTTTAACAGTCTCGGGTATTTTCCCTGATCCAAACAAGAACAAACAAAGCGAGGGGCTCTACAAAAGGGACTCACGTGCACGAAACACACACAAACATCCGAAAAAACACAAAAAATCAAAATCAAAATCCAACACACAAATTCAAACACTTACATTCGGATAACTTACACTCGTTCTCCATATCTTTCCCTTCTTTAGTCCCACGGCGTAGTTTTAAACTACGTCGTTTGAAAGACCCGCCTGACACTGCGCCTGTGCCACGCCTTAACAAATATGGCCGCGGTTGATTAATACGCTTCATTTCTTCGCCTTGCAACAACGCCTGCATGGTAACAGTTGTATTGGAACTGCCTTCACTACCTTCATTATCAGGTTCATGCAAAACAAAACTAATTTTCCTCTCGGCTTGACCAGATTCTCGATCACCAGCGATACTCTGCAGACTTTGCGCGGATGCTTGGGAATGACCCATGGAACTCAACGCCATGGACCACCTTCTGTTAGCCTCTTTACTATACACTTTTTCCCATGGTGGAGGTCTTTCCTTAGCCCCTGGTATCACCCTTGATGATTTAGGAAGAGATTGATACGTTTCTCTAAGAAAACCTGTGATTTCCATGAGTAGCATGCATGCCATCAACCGCAGCGCCATCGGACAGCTACTCCCGTAACTATTAATACTAGCCTCATCCAAAAAATCCTCTTCCTCATCTTGTAGTAATAATTCCTTTTGTTTACCTTCGTCCAAAATCATCGTAGCGATGTTAACCTCACTATTTTTATCCTCATTGATGAATTCTTCTAAACGTGCACCCAGAGCCTCGGCCCATTGATGAAACATCTTACCAGCTGCACGTTGGAGGATGTGCGTGCGTCGTATACCCGTGGGTTGACCACGGACAGGCATGGGTCCCGAAGGCCGGAACATGGGGAATGCTAGTTTCATCCATGTGGGCCAAAGGCCTTTGTTACAACAATGTACAAAATAAGAACACTCGAGGAGTAAAGCAGCGCGTGATACCACTGTGGAGTGGGGGAGATCCATGATGGCGGCGAGTAGATGTGAATCAGGGACTGAGCCAGGCGGGCAGGTTTCCAACAGGAAGGATAGCCGTGCCATTCCTTGGAAGATTGGTGTTGTTGGGACCAATTTACGTTCTTTAAACACAACGAATTCTGATTCTCGTGAAGATTCACCGAAATCCATTGAATTTCTTCGACTTAAATCTAAAAAACGTTAAATTAGTAAATATTATGTATGTTGGGTTGCATACGTACAACTTCCAGGTGATTCTTCTGTGCTGCCATCTCGTTTTTTACCTTTTTTCAGTACAAAACGTGTAAATCTGTCTTCTACGCGGCGCTTTGCTTTCTGGAGAGTTTGCCCGACATTACCCGAACTGCTGCTTTTGACAGGCATGCGATGATAATATTTAGACCGTGATCGCATTATATTACTATCCAGACTTTCATTACTGTCAGGATTATCTGATCCGTTGATGGATCCGGAATCTCCGCGTTTAAACCAGTTTACTATACCTCCAAGTCGTGATTTTTTCGTTTTTAATGGTGGTTCGGCTATGCCGAGCGTGCGTTCACTCTGTCGCGGTGTCAAAACGTATTGTTTCTTACGCATGTTGCCTAGAGGGCTCTGGCTACTCTTGCAGTCATCACCGTCGGTCTCCAGCAGACTCTGAAACGGCGCAATCATCTGCGATGCAAATGAGGTTATGTAAACATCAAACATCAACTTGGTAAGAAACAATTAACTTAGGTTGTGGTTAGTTGTGTAGTTAGTTAACATAGGCAACTTACAGCACATGTTGATGAAGTACTACGTTTTTTGAATAATAATTTCCGTATGCTTTTATCATCAATCGAATATGATGGTTCTGTGATTGGTTCTTGCTGTTCTTCCATTTCGGCTTGATGCAAATGGCGGATGACTCGTGTTGTTTGTATATTTGGTTCTTTTTTCGATGCTCTGTCGGCTGTATCCAAGAGGGCGCTGAGTGCAACTCGGCGGAATACACTCCCATGCGCTTCTTTGACATATGTCATCAATTGTCGCACGTCACAATAAATTGCCTACATTAAAATCCATTATAATTAAAAAAAATTAAATATTTTTTAGGTTATACCAAATTTTCCGGTGCTTTTAACTCCTTGGCAGAACTAACGAATCGCGTGACGAGCGGTTTGAAGATATTCGACATAATCTGCCCCTCGACGCCGCGAATCCCGCCGCCGCCGAGGCCTACGCCAAGAGTGGAGTGGGTGGTGGTGGTGGTGGTTGATGATGGTGGTGGTGGTTGGAGTGGAATGTCTGATGGTGACTTGCTAGAGCCCCGCTTCTGGTCTGCGCGTCACACAATTCAAATTCACCGCCATCAAAACGTACGAAATGATTCAAACAAAGATGGCGGCCACAAAAAACTAACAAACAGCAAGAGAAACAACCACTACTCAAACCATACAGATAGGTATGCCAAACTATCAATTTACAATCAACCACAACTCAAAGGGGTTGTCAAGTGAGGTTATGTTATGTTACTCAGACTTAAAATGAGTTTGTCAAGACCAGGGAGAGGCGCATTGCAAGTAGAGACTACTGAGAGGCGTACGCAAGCACTCAAAGGTACTGTATACGTGTGTACCGTGTGGATATGCATAATTTCGGTCATATTTTTAGTTTTTCTCGTAAAATGCATATCCACACGTGGAAATTTTTGAAAAATAGAGTGAAGTGTGCGTTATATTCGAGTGTAGATGATCCTGAATGAAATACTTACTCAACGGAGACAATAATGAACTTGGATCAATGCAAAACCCGACGTAGGCATGTAAAAAGTCCAAAAGATCATGTAATGGTTGATATCTGACGTAATCACGTAGATATCCATTGAATTGTTTGCTACTAGCCCGAAGTAACTTCTTCATGATGTTTTGACACTGCGTGCGTAGGAATTCCGCCGCTGGACCACGATGCGCATCCGTGCAACAACCATGTGGACATCCCAAGTGTTTCAAAACCCTTTTAAAAACATTTTTATGTTTTTTTTCTTTCACAAAAAAATTAATTTTATTATATTTACCTTACGATAACACTCATTATTAATCGATGCGGTGATGTTCCATTGAGTTTTGTGTCATCTATCCCAGGCGTTTGTGAGTTACCTTTCACTCCGCTAGAGGCGCCACTGGGTTGACCTTTAGCTGAAGGACTGGCTTCTGTCATAGGCGTGGCTGTTTGCAATGCTTCGTCACGAATGAGTTGTTTCAACACGCCCATATCCATGAGTAATTCAACAAGGTTTAAAATCACTTCTAATACGCGTAATGTGCAACAGTTGTGATCGCGTAGTGATGCGGAGTGCACTGCTTTGAGGACAACTTGTAGATCTATGTCGCCCTCTTTCGTGATGTAACAGAACGAGCCGGGCGCTTCGGGTATGTCATCCGCTGTGTAGGTTATGTTCGAATCGGTTTGTGAACGTGTAAGGCTAGGTTTACGCTCGTTCCATGCGTTTAGTTTACTGCCGGAGAGCGAGATGGCGTCGAGTTGGCTGTCGATTGATCCCTGTGCATAACAAAAGTGAAAGTAAAAGTGAATTTATGTGTTTTGGGTTGCATATAGTTTAAGAATATAATACCTGACGACGCATGAAATCCGGAGATGGAGTTGGCGTGTGTTCCGTGACGGTTATAATTGGATTTGTCATTGGTTGTGTTGGGACTGTGCGCATGCGTCGTGGACGATCCCAGTGAACCTCACAATGTATATATCTTAAGGTGAAAATATAAATATATTAATATTTTGTAAATTTTTGTTGTTTTTCATAGAAAAATTGAAATTTTCGTTGTTTGGAGGTTAAATCAACTCACCCACTAGCCGCCAACTCATCAATCAAACAGCTGTGTTGATGAATGAACAATGTGCGAAGAAAAGACAGACAGGTCAAGAGAAAGAGTCACTATGAAGAGTCACACATGAATCACACACTAGATGGCGTTACCTTAAACTCGGCATACTCTTGCCTTTGACAAGATTAGAAGGTTGCATCCATTCCGGGCGCATTGTTGACATCGGACGTGACAGATGCTCATCACCCGTATCCAAACTCCTATGATACTCCTAATAACCACAAAAAAAACAATAGAAAACATCATAACCTCAAATAAAATGTGCGTAGAGTGTGAAAATTGTAAGAATGAAGAATTATAAGAACAAGAAACAAGTTTAAAAGTATTTTGAGGTTATGTGCATAAAACACTTACAATATGTGTGTTTCTGAGTGTTTTCAGAGAAAAGATGAAGAAAGATCGATACATACATTAATCATCGTGGAACTTGAACCCACCGCTTGATCACCCAGCAGTTTGACATCATCCTGGCCGCATTTCTCCAACGCCTTGTCAGATTTTGACAGCAGTTTAGTCTCAACAAAAGCTTTGAGGTCGGCCATCTTCATACGCTTCTTAGTTTTCTCACTAGAGCGGCGCTGGTGATGCGGAACAACATCCTCAGCAGTTTTGGACACATACGGTGACTCTGGAACATCTTCAGTGATATTTCAACAAACGTAATTAAATACCAAGAATAATATTTACCTGCTAACAGGGAGACATCCTTCGGGGATGGCACCTCGATGAAATCCTTGACTTCCTGTAATTTAATTTCGTTGTTCTGGTAAAGAGAAACCTCGATTTTTGGTATGGGTAGGGAGTTGGATCTTCGTCGAGGTTGTTGTTGAGCTGCTGTTTCTTCACTGATGTCCCGTAATCGGTTGTACATGTAATGCAACGCCCAGTATATACCTTCCTCTTGCCAATGTGTGATGAAGAGACATCGGAGGACAGCGACATCTAAAAAAGTAGCAGCGGATGTATCACCGAGATGGTGTTGTGTGATTAATGACTTTTTGGACCCGCTGGGGTCACCACCAGGTGGTATTTCGGTGGATGGTTGTTTACTACTACTGTCCATGCTGTCCTTGTCCGTCGACGAGCTGGAGTTTCTAAAAAGATATTTTTTTATCAAAAATCTAAACAATCCACATATTTCTTCTGTAAATATCTATAACCCAACCTCATTTTGTTCATTGACGTTGTGTGTTTTAGTTTGGCGTCGGTTGTTGTAGGGAGTACGGCGGTTGGTGTGACCGCGGATTTGCCGTTTTTGCGCATTGCGAGTTGGATTATGCTGGTTTCGGCGGTGTAGATTGATGGATCACGTAGGAATCCGTCGGATTCGTGGAGGGAGGGTAGTCGGAAGATGACGACGTGTTCTTCTTCCGTGCTGGAGGACTCTTCGGGGATGGTTTCGGGGAATACGGTGTCTTTTGGTGATGATACCCAATTTCCCTAGTGATAAAATAAGGTTATGTTAGTTTTTTGATTTTAAAATGTTATTGGTTATGATTTTTTAGGTTTTAATACTTTATCTGATAGAGAATTTTCTGTAGATTATAAATCTGCAATTCGTTTGTTTTTATCTCTTTTAGTTTACGAGATATTCGCGTTTGAAAAAATGGGTAAAATTTGGAAAATGTCACTTTTTAGCACTTTTAGACGCGTTTTTCGACCTTTTACTGTAGGAAATATAATTATTTTATATTTTTATCAGAAAGAGAATTTTCCAATCTATCAGAATCAGCAATTCGTTGGTTGCTATCACCTTTAGGTGAAGAGATATGAATTATCAAAAATCGTCGAAAAAAAGTATCAAGCACCACCCCTTGGCTTTTTTTTTCTTAAGAATGAAAATTTCATCTCTCAGATTTCCATTTTAACTATCTTATCTGATAGAGAATAGTCTGTAGATTAAGACGCTGCGATCAGATCTTAATTATCTCTTTTAGTTTACGAGATATTCGCGTTTGAATAAAATGTGCAAAAATTGACAAATGTCACTTTTTTGCACTTTTAGTGACGTTTTTCGACCTTTTACTGCAGGAAATATAATTATTTTATATTTGTATCTGATAGATAATTTTCCAATCTATCATAATCAGCAATCCGTTGGTTGCTATCGCTTTTAGTTTAAGTGATATTGATTATCAAAAATCGTCGAAAAAAAGTATCAAGCACCCCCCCTTGGCAATTTTTTCTTAAGAATGAAAATTTCATCTCTCAGATTTCCGTTTTAACTATCCTATCTGATAGAGAATAGTCCGTAGATTAAGGCGCTGCGATCAGATCTTAATTATCTCTTTTAGTTTACGAGATATTAGCTATTAAAATATCAAAATATTGACAAGTATAGTTTGTGACATGCAACCGTAACGCCATCTATGAAAAGTTGAGGTTACTTTACATCATCCTCAGCTTTTGTGATGGTGGCAGTCACAGTGACGCTCCCTTGCTGCCCGGCGGCTTGTGACACTTGATCAGCAAACGACGCGTTGTTTTGTCCTTGCGCCGGCGGTGAAGTCGACGGAGGGTCGGGAAACGTTGAAAAACCATCGTCGTTTGAATGTTTGCCTGTGTATTTAACAAACAACAGTTAAAACACCATTAAGAAACGATTACACTTCTTAAAAACACATTTTTTGTATATCTGGTTGCCTATATAAGCAAAACACAATTTTACTTTTCATTTTACTAAATCTAATACTCTAAAAACAAAACTAAAAATGTTATTAATACTAATATTAATTATTACAAATGTAAATTGTCAAAATCTAAGAATATCAACGTTTCACTGTCCGCCATTTATGATCCTCAACGAAAACCGTGAACCTATCGACGGAATAGAATATCACATTCTACGGTACATCGCACGAGACTACAACATAACCTATGCAACCAACCTACTACCATTCGCAGACCCTTACAATAAAATCCGCTATGATGTGATTGAAAACATCAGTGACATCTGCGCATGCTCACTATGGATGAAACCTAAACTCCACGATGATGTTGATTTTTCTACAACCCACTCAACAAACTGCATAACATTTTTTGTACCAAAACCAAAACCAACGCCGATTTTAGTAACAAAAACACGCATGGAACCTATAATAATAATTTACACACTGATAATATTTATAATATCAGCCATTTTGTTAAAAATCAGCTTTACACTCACAAGAAACCGAGATTTTTCAATTTGTTTGTTGGAATTATGGCGTGCGATGTTACAGAGCGCTACAACCATCGCCGCGCATGCACTACGCGCATCGGCCATCTTGCTCATCACATGGTACACATTCACAATGCTAATCACAACAGCATACAATTGTGGATTAACCACAATGTTAACAACAACAAACTACGACGAAATGATTACATCTACAGATATAATGATTGCGAAGCAAATTCATTGGTCTGGCGATGGAATACGTGAAATCGTAACACGGAAATTCTATAAATTACGAATTGATAATGTAAGTCGTGCAGAGAATAACGATTTATTCCGTGGTGGAAATTTTGCGATGTTAACAAAAAAACTATCGAATCAATACGTAACAGAGACGACAATTCTCCATCCGGATGTCAAGAATGACATCATCGTGATGCCATCTTGTATTGGCACATTTGAGGTTACATTCTACTTGAATAAACATTTAGATCCACAAATCACGTTGATTCTAAACAAAAATATTCAAACTTTAAAGGAACACGGCTTGATTTGGTTGTGGTACAATACAATGATTGATAAATACACAATCGGAGACGAATCAATGCGGAAATTGTTCATGACGCAGACGCAGAAAACCATGGCGGTGCCATTGGACATGCAAAAAGTGTCACATGCATTTTTTATCTTGTTGATATTTTTATTTTGTGCTTTTTTGGTGTTTTTGAGTGAAATATTTGTGTTTAGGCAGAGAAAACGTCGGAAATTTTACTCACGTCCACAGAAAATGTCTCCAAATTGATTCTTTTTACCATTTTTGGAGTTTAACAGCTTCGGTTTGGGTTTACAGTGTGTGGTGAAGCAAGGGGCGTCGGGGTGACGGAAATCCCACATTGCCTGCCAGATTTTCAATCCGTTTTCCAGCCGGAAGTTTTGAAAGTCTGATTCTTTCAATGATTGACATATCGGGGCGAATAGATACACAAACAGCTAAAATAGGTTAAAATTGAGGTTATGTTTAGTGATTTGATATGTTGTGGTTGTTTACCGTCATTGTAGGTATAGAGAATAGATAATAAAATGGCGACGTGTGATAAATGCCTTTCTCATAATCAGCATCCGAGCATTCTTCAGCTGCGTCTAATAATATCCAGTGTAATGTGTACAGGACTTTGCTTTCCATTGCGCCCATCATTTGTAAATTACCGTCTTTCATTCTTAAATACATAACAAGTAAGGTTAAGTTTTGTAGGTTAAAATTTTTTAGGTTATGTTTACCTGTTAAACAAAATGGATGCTATGCTATGCATGACATGCGGTAGGGATGCTTGTATTAATCGCCAACGTGGTAGAGCTTTCAAAGCTTCGTTCAAATCACTTTTTAAACCAATTGTGATGTTTTGCACTAAAACTTTCTCGAATAATTTGCAGGATTCTTTCAGTTCGTAATGGCCAGGCGCGTGTTGACAAAACTAAAATATGTTACATGTTTTTTAGTTATTTAATGCGTTTATTTGTATTAGTATTATTTACCATGCATGATGCTTCGTGTAATTTTCCCAATTTAGGACGAACGAAAGGCGCAACTTGTTTCCAGAGGAAGATTTGTATGGGAATTGGTATCGCCTGGTCAGTGAGGTTTTCTAACGAGGTGAGATGGTCGTTTTCCGGCGGCATGTTGCCTGTGTGAGCGCGGAATTGCGACTGATATTTTGCAATCGATCCTTGAAGGATACTAGGACGATAGAAGGAGGAATATTCAGGATGCTGCGCGGTGTGCGCAATATACACAATATTTAAACTCGCGCAGTTACAATAATGGCTGCCAGAGGCGGTATTGACCAATCAGAGCGCAGTATTTTAAACGCACGAATAAAAACGAGCACGAACGAAAGGTTAACCTGAAAATTTTGTAGTGTCGCGGTGAATTCAAAATTAAAACGTGAAAAACACAATAAAATCATATAAAAATCAAATAAATATATGTAATATTAGTGAAATTATTATGAATAATATGTTTTTAGTGGTTTTTCATTGGTTTTAGGTGAAAATTTTGTGAATTTCGGTGGAATAACCGTTAAATATTTGAAAATAGAAATGGTGGGAAGAAATCCAATGCCGAACCGGTTGTTGTAATACAATGAGCGAACTGATGAACCTCTCATCGGCACGTTTAGCACATTTTTCCTAAAACCACCAGCCATTTGTCAATCGTCATTCGTCCACTGTGTGTCTGTGTGTCGTCCAAACAAAAAAAAAACGTCGTTATCAACACGTTTTCGTATTCATTTCTATAAAAACACAAAAACCCAACAAAAACCATGGCTGATGAGAACCGCATTCGTTCGTTCAAAAACAAAGGAAAAGACACTGAAGTACGTACATTTTACACAATTAAACCAATAATATTAACATCATAATCATATCATGTATAAATTAGGAAATGCGGCGTCGTCGTATTGGTCAAACCGTCGAACTCCGCAAGGCACGCAAAGACGATCAACTCCTCAAGCGTCGCAACATCACCTCTGTAGACGAGCCGACATCACCACTGCAAGAAAACAATGCCGCATCACCGGGCGCAATGTCCGCCGAGGAGATCCTGCAGGGTATGATGCATGCCGACGAAGCCATCCAGCTAAAAGCAACGCAAGCATGCCGGAAAATGCTCAGCCGCGAGCGCAATCCGCCGATTGATCAAATGATTCGCCTTGGTGTCGTGCCTAGATGTGTGCACTTCCTTTCAAAACCACACAAGTAAGACACAAAAACGCTTAAAAACAACTTAAAATCAATTAAAACTAAATTTTTCTTTTATAAAGTCCTTCGCTGCAGTTTGAAGCATGCTGGGCTTTAACCAACATAGCATCAGGCACATCTGAACAAACCCAGGCTGTCGTACAAGAAGGAGCCCTACCCAGCCTGAAACAATTACTTGTTTCACCACGTCCAGAGGTCGCTGAGCAAGCAGTCTGGGCGATTGGTAACATTGCTGGTGATGGACCAATCACGCGTGATCTTGTCCTCCAATGTGACGTCCTACCCTTACTCTTGAGTTTAATCACGGCTGATACACCAATCAGCTTGCTGCGTAACATTGTCTGGTCCATCTCGAATCTCTGCCGGAATAAAACCCCGCCGGTGAACTTCCAAAGCGTGAAATCATGTCTGCCTACCCTGGCAAAACTCCTACATCATACCGATAAGGATGTCTTGGCTGACACATGCTGGGCGTTGAGTTATCTCACCGATGGTACAAATGAGAAGATTCAAGCTGTGTTGGAAACTGGGCTGGTCCCGCGTTTGGTGCAGTTGTTAAATTGTAAAGAAATTAATGTTTTAACACCGGCATTACGTACTGTGGGTAATATTGTAACAGGAAATGATGTGCAGACTGATGCGATCATTCAGGCGGGTGCTTTGTTATCTCTGGGTCCATTATTGAAGTTCACCAGGTTGAATATTGTCAAGGAGGCAGCCTGGACGATTAGTAACATCACAGCTGGAAATTCCGAGCAGATTCAGAAGGTTTTAGACGCTGGGATTATGGATCCACTCTTGGATGTCTTACAGACGGGTGATTTTAAGTCGCAGAAGGAAGCTGCGTGGGCTGTGACTAATTATACTTCCGGTGGTACTGTTCAGCAGTTGGGAAGGCTCGTGGAGATGGGCGCGATGAAACCCATGTGTAATTTGTTGAATAGTAAGGAATGGAAGACAGTGTGTGTGATTCTTGATGGTTTGAATAATATTCTGAGTGCGGCGGCTAAGTTAGGCGAAGCAGAAAAGGTAATACCACCGCCATTTTGTATTTTTATGTTTGGTAATTAATTAATTTTTTGTTTTTTTGACGATAGGTGGCGATTATCATCGAAGAATGCGGTGGTTTGGATTGTTTGGAAGCGCTGCAATCGCATGATAATGAAAAGGTGTATGAGAAAGCCTTGCATCTTATTGAGACTTATTTCTCGGAAGCTCCGATTGATGAGGCGCAACAGCCGCATACGAATGAGCAAGGCCAGATTTCGTTCAATCCCAACGCGCCGCAAATGCCCAGCGGTGGCTTTTCTTTCTAGAAAGCTTTATATCACATTCTCAATTTGTCAATTCCCTAAATTCTAAATTTTTATCGTGATTTTTTGTAATATCATCAATGTCGTTAACTGTTAATTATTAATTAAACACTTTTCTAATATTTATGTCTTGATAACTAGGTAATTATTGCATACATGCATTTTGCGCATGATTTTGCTGATCATCGAAGGTATAATAAGTATTTTGGGTTGCCTATACTGCCTGTCAACTATATCTGCTAATTTCAAGTTAATTTAACGCTAAACACACAACAAATCATTCTAATTTCTATAAAATTAATGTTTTGTGACTTGTTTGTTACTTGTGTTGCCTAATATTGTATTTACACTTAATTTTATTCATTTTTCCTTTAGTTATCGAACATAACCCAAGATTCTCAAAACTTTATCAATACTCGTTGCATACGTGCATTTAGCGCATGATTTTGCTGATCATCGAAGGTATAATAAGTATTTTGGGTTGCCTATAAACCCTGTCAACTATTTCTACTAATTTCAAGTTAATTTCCACTAAACAAACAACAAATCATTCCAATTTCTATAAAATTACTACTTTGTGACTTGATTGTAACTTATGTTGCCTAATATTGTGTTTAAACTTAATTTGTTTATTTTTTTTTCGAACAGTTATCGAACATAACCCAAGATTCTCAAAACTTTATCAATACTTTCCGCATCACATGCGTGTCTTACTTCTAGCTTCTCAATCAGATCCAAAATATCCACGTTTTCCGCTTGCAGCGCATGCGGAATACCGTAAAACACAACATACTTAGCCAGTTTATCTAAATCAATCGCTTTACACTCGGAGACAAAATGGCGGCCGGTGACATACGCCCGCAGCGCCTCCCACAACAACTGCTCCCAGTTATCCACAGTCGTCAGCGCCCTCTGATGCAGGGCGAGTATTTGTTCGTCGTTTATCAACTCCGATGTCCATGAACTGCGCAAAACAAACGCTTGGATTATCTTTAGGTGCCAGATATCCAATGGCGTCGTAGTCGTTGACAAGTTTTTAACAATCTGCATAGTAAAAACAGTAAAAACATAAATTATATTGTTATTTAGTATGTTTTGTTTGATTTTTTACCTCAACCATCTGCACAAACAATGGAAGCGCAGCTAATTTATCCTTAATAACACTTTCATAGGTTATCTGTGTTAAAGCCTGCTGAAATTTACTTTCTTCAGTCTGCACAGCTTCAGAATCATCAAAATCTTCATTATTAACTAAAGATTTATCATTCGAAGCTGTCAAAAACTGATCAGCAAACAACCGCACAATAGTATCCGAAGAAAACGATAAAATCGACTTGGCAGGCGGATCCCACGGCACAACATCCGATTTAGTCAGTGTTCTTGCAAGTTCACTCCTAAACCCAGTTTTATCTTCGTTGTAACTCAAACAACCAGCGCGTTGACTCACATCTACATGTCCGGAAGCATTCAGGACTTTCCTAACCACAAAAACAAACAAAAAACAAATAAAAATAATGTTTTTAAACATTTTCTACAACTTACAACAACTGTTCCCAATTCCTTTCGCGTTTAAACACCACTGGCCAATACCTAACATCCAAAACACTAACTTTATACAACGTGTTCAAGTCAGGAATCAACGCAGGCGCTTTCACAGCAAAAACACGTCCATCCAACCGCACAACCTGTAAATACGCATAACACATCCTCCCAGTGACAATATCCGTCGGAATAATCAACCGTGGCTCAGCCGCCAACACATAAAGATGGCGGAATGCTTGCAAATGATACCGATTGTCATTACTATGCGTTGGGAACTTCGGATAAAACGCGCAAATCAACGCAGCGACACTCGCCGGTGAATTACTAAGTGTATACCGTCCACCGCCCAAGAATAACAACCCCAACGCCATGTGCAGAGCCATATGAGATCCATAAGTGACCACAGCACTGCTTGATAACCCCACGCGTTGTCTAAGATACCTTACAATGCGTATAACGTTGAGATTTCCGGTGCCCGCCATCACCATAGCGACCGAAATGAGAACTACATTGACACACGTCTCCATTGTGGGTTTCCCAGCGAGTTCCGCGATGGTTTTCGATGTGAGCGAGGTGAACATGTGGCAATACTCCAGGAGAAGGTCGTAGACAGACTCATCGGCTGTCCCGGCGTATTTTAAACCAATTGCGAAGCATGCACCGGCGATTATATTACAATACGCTTGACTAGAACAATAAAACAATAATTTTTAGGTTAATTTTGTTTTTAGGTTAGATTATAATACTTACTTCATTGCTTCATAGTCTAAATCACATTGTGGGTTAGGTTCCACCATGCAATACGGCCGTATTGACTCTGGGACTTGTTTCTCAATCCAATCCTTACACGGATCAATCTCGTTCCATAGAATTAACGCTCTGCACAGTGTGCGTAACATTAAAAAATCCGGCCGGACGAAATCCAGTAGATAATGTGTGTCTGGTGGTGACATCCATCCCGCAATTGCTTTGTTTCCAGTTCCTAGATACATTAATCCAAGCGCTAGTGTCGCGCCTGGTGCAGTGACGTCTAAGTTAACAGTGCTGCCCTCTCGGATTTGAAACGACGGAACTTTGTACTTCTCCTTCTGTGTGCCTGCCAATGGCCGCTTACTTCCACCAACCATATAATAATGCAGTGTATCCGGTACTTTTAAATCAGACAAACCAATCGATGATCCACCTTGTCTCAGTGTAACCAAACCAAGTGCCAAACCCGCCGCTAGTGAATAACTCTGTCTATCAACAGAATTCTCCATTTCAGGCCCTGGTGGCCGTCCGATTTCAGTCAACATAACCTCAATCATTCTCCGATGTGCTGTGCCTTGATATATCAACCCCACACCCAATAAAGAAGCTACCTGTAAATTCTGTGGGACATCTAATTCTATCGAAGTCGGTGGGAGTAATCCTTCGACGTGTACACTCAACATCTTCGTCACGGCTTGATTGGAAGTTCCTCGAAACGCCGCTCCGAGTCCTAATAGGATACCAACCGAAGTCATCTCGTGGAACTTCGCGAGGTAATCGAACCGGTTTAGAATAGCGAGGTTCTTCAAATGGCCGTTCAACCCCAGCGCCATGAGGAACCCGGCGTGTTCCATCATAGTCTCAGCGTTGTTTCGCGGTTTGTTGAAGATAATCCACGTGCTGTCGACGTGTTTCGCCGAGGGGTTAATGCGCAGGCCATTCGCGACGCCATTATGAAACTGTGGCCAATGCGCCATATTAGACGGCGTGTCAATGTGTGTTAGTTCAACTGTTGTGCCACGAGGGTGCGCTTTACCCGTTAGACACAGTGGAGGCACCGGGAGTGGTTCGGTTATGATTGGTGTTGATGTATGGAGAGTAAACATGCCACGCCCAACTGGTAACGCCATTGTCCGTGTGCAAATCGCATAGAGTTGTTTCTCTTGCTCTTCGAGATGGTCATGATCGGATACATCGGGGCGTTGCACGACGTTTATAGCAACAGGTTTCGATGATTGTAATAAATTTCTAACCTCTTGGACGCGTTGATCTTTGGAAAAACGAAGTTTTAAGATTTCGTTATTCATGTCTTCCATTCCATCGTTGATTGTGGGATCACGTGGTTGGTTTTTCGTTGTGGAATCACCGAAGATGTCGAAATTATCCGAATCATTACGATCGGCCTACAAGTAAATATATTTAGGTTACACTTATATATTTTTAAGGTTATGTATGCTTACTGTTTTGATTATATCTGATTGTGAAGCAAGATCAGGCCGCTGAAGTAAATTATAAGCCTCCGCAGGCCAATCCGTAGGTGGATCGAATCTACACCGCCAGAGGGCGTCGTAGAGCACAAAATTGACAGCTAATGGATACGTTTCCAAGCTCCGCGTTGTAATATTCATCTCTATCATCATAATAACCACTTTTTCTGCTTCACTCTCACATGTTACATCTTTATATTTACTCTCGGCTGCTTTAACCTCACTTTTACCGACTGTATTCCGACTACCAGGTGGCGCTATCACCCTTAGAAACTTGTCTACTTTAGTATCAGCATCACACATCAAATACGTCGCCAATAACTTGACAATATTCTTACTTCTTGTGTTTATATTGTCAATCACCGGATATCCGTCAATATTCTTGTCAGTCTCAAGACACAATGATTGAATATACGCCATTATATCAGTGGGGGTGTCCGGTATGTGCGGCCATTTTGTAACTTGTCGCATATCAATCAAATCGCGTTTCTCATCGGAAATTATAACCTCTAAAGGAAAATCTTTCCAGTAGTGCATTGTATACTGCACAAGACCTAAATCAGTCGATATTTGTGCTAGAAACACTGCTAGTAAACTCAAATCTGCTTTTCTAAGCGTGTTTAGTTTTAAATCCTCATAAACAAGATGGAGGACGTAGTGGATGATACACACATGTGAAAATAAGACATTTCCGGGTGTATTTACCAAGTTTTGTGGATTATCACGTGGTATCTTCTCACAATCACCAGAAAACTGTAAATATTTATCGATTACCTCCAAATTGTTGTTTTTACGCATGCAATTCCAATCGAGGACAGTGCCATCTAGACTTTGTCTTTGACGTTTAACCTGTGCGGAACATGGCGTATGTTCTGCACTCCGCCGTGTTTTTTGTTCGTTTTGCGCAGCATAACCTAACAATTCAAACAACATCTTCGTGAATAACGTCCATTCCTCCTCATGTGAGATATCCAAACTCCCCGGGAGGTTCCTAGCAGCGTACCATCTCGATAAAGTCGTCATGACTAAATCCCGAGGTAAGGCAACCCGCAATGCATTCAAGCAATCCTCCACCAGCTGCGAATAAACCATATTAGGTAAAGTGACACGGTAACAACTGCCATCTGAATATTGCAGCGTCATTCTATTATCAATGGCGTCTTTCAGCCCGGACAACACAACTCTTACATCGCCGATTTCGGGTAACTGCATGATTGTATTCGCTGATTGTCTGGTTGCGGGTAAAACAGGCGAGAGTAAATGTTCATCGAATCTCGGATCAACTGGTGTACTAGTCGGTAATAAGCTGCTTCTGCGTGGAAACGGCGAGTTGAAGAACTTCTTCTTAACTGCAAATGGCGACGGTACGTGTTGCGCAAGCGCACCACCAATGTGCAGCTTACCAATCACAGTTAACCCACTATAGAGGACCACATTTGACGTGTGTTCCAATATGGCTAACATATGTAGATGCGGAATTGTCACCGCATCTTTCGCTGAGATGTTCATCATCTTACCAAAGACAATATCATCGCTGTTGTTTGAATAATCGAACTTGACAATCGATAATTGTGACCTTGAAGGTACTAAATAACATAGATACCATCGTCCCATGAGGTCTTCGGTGGTGAATACATTCGTAGCTGGTGAGTTTACAGTGGAATCGCTTAGGGATTCACACCAGATGTGATCCAGACAGAATACGGGTTCTGTTGAGATGATATTTGAGTTTTCCGTGCTTGGAAAGCGATTTGTTGAGTCACAAGAGCGAACTGTGCTGTGTAGGCGTGAAAGGCGTTGAATCCATGGGCTGGATTTTTTCGGTGCTGGTGAACCCATTGGTGTTTGGCAGCGTGAGGATGTTAATGGGCCGGAAAGGGGGCTTTGACCACGTGATGGGTAGAGACTACCGCTGGCGACACTCGTGGGGCGGCTGTTGAATGAACTTACCATTGGGAACATCGAACGGTAGGATTCAGCGAGTGAATAACCAACTGTGCAGTTCTAGAGTAAGAAAAATTGCGATAAAAACATGTTAATCACTAGAATTTTATGTTTTTGAAGGGGAATTTTGATTTTTATGCTTGGATCTGATTGAAATCTTATTGAAAACACATTTTTTGAAGCAAAACATTGATTTTTGAGCTTAAATTCACGAAAAATCAACAAAAACCACGAAATTTTTAATAATTAACGCGAATAACTTTAAAATTGACAAGATATTATCAGTAATTTATAAAAATACAAAGAATTTACTTGATAACTATCAAAAAACAACAAAATCATTCAATTTCACGTGTTTTTGGTTGCATAACAACAATTTTATGCTTTAATCAACGTTTTAAAGCAATTAAACACTTCTAAATACATTTTAACACTCACCTTTGTATGAATCTGGGACGAATTAACATTTGTCTTGTTCATAGCATCCAATTCATCAGTTTTCAACCTTCGCAGACGACAAATAATATGTTGATGAGTGCAATCGTCATAAACCAGGCACAAATCAAGCGTTTCAGAAGCAAAAACCATTTTAAACGATTTAGAATGAATTATACCCGTACTACCGCCTTTAGAGTAAGCCACAGGGGCGGCAATGTCCAAGGGATGCGTCATTGAGTAAATCATCGGTGTAGATTCTTTCTGCGCATCTAAAAAACACAAAATAATACAATAAATACAAAAATCAATTAAAAAACAACAAAAAAGTAAATATTTAATATGTTTTACATAATTTTAAAGATATTTACACACCAGTATCATCCCGTTCGATGAAAATCCCAAATTTCGTTGGCCACATCTTTTTCACTGGAAACGGCAGCGTTGTAATGAAATCCTCATCATCTTTAGTATAAACCCTGAGATTCTGTGTGTCTGCTATACACAGACAATCCAATGGTTCACCAATATACTCTGCGCCTTCATCCACACCAACTAAATCCTGGTTTTCCATCTGAAACGTGCACCAGATCGCATCTTTCAGCTGAAAATAACTGGAATAACTGCAGATGACACTCCGGGCGTTCTCGTCGTCATTATAAGACAACCCACGGCTCCAAATGACTAAATTTCCTTTCACATACAACTCTTCCTCCATGGAATCCTCAGGACTACGAAATTTAATCCTTTTTTTAGCTGTTGTGCAATTGTTACTCGGCGTGCGTATACTGCGTTCAAATTCATTCGAAACGCGTTTATTTACGAACAAACGTGAAGCTGTCACATCAGGAATGATTTTCTTACTCAAATCAACTGATTTAGGTGACCAGGAGTCATTAAATAGCATCTCGCTATGAGAATTTGTGCCCGAGAGGAAACTTTTGGCGGATTCTCGTGCATTACGAGTGTTTTGTTCGGTTTTTAACGCGGATGTTGATGAGTTTTGATTGCATGATGGTTTATCAATGGATTTACGAAGTATCCACCATTCTGAAGCAGAGTTTTCATCAATTTTTACTCTTTCCAGGCGGTGTAAGAGGAAATCATCGCCGGTTTCCAGCGGGATGCTTAGCGATTCTAATTCGGGTGGGTCTGGATGACGAAGGGCTTGCTGCCGTCCACCCGGGATAAACTCCTGTGGTCATTTAGAGATAAAAACATAGAAATAAATTACAATTGTGTAGATTTTACGTAGGTACCTGAGGATCATTGGCAGCAATCATAATTTCTGTTTTGACATCCAGATTTGCAACGTTTGAACCAGTGGTAGACAATAACCAACACCACCTTTCTAATATTATACAATAATTTACAGATTATTGTTGTTTTAACACTGATTTTCTTTTTAAACAATCTTCTAAGGTTACTTTCATAAACGGTGAAAGTTAGTTTTGAATTTCACCGCAAAACAGCGCTGTAAACACATGTTTTATGTTTAACCTTACAATTTCAACATCTTAATCTGTTAAAAAATGGTAAATATCTTAATAAATAATTAGTTATAAACTAAAAAATACATAATTTATAGGAAGTACTATCAAGACCAGCCGACGAGTTCGAAAATGATCAACAATTAGAGGCTATGTGGGCCATGAAAGCATTTGAACATGCCGAGATCTATTTCAATGTAAGTTTTTCTTTTTCTCTTTAAAAAACGCATTAAAACTTGTTATTAATTAAAATTTGATGGTATTCTTATAGATTATAGCATCAGTTGACCCCACAGCGCTTAAATTAACACCGTTTGATGATACAATCTACACAATCTTCAGAAAAGAGTTTCCTACACTTGACATTCATCATTTAAATGAGGATGAAATGAAAAGTCCGGCTGGCAAACAGAAATGGCGCAGTTTCTGCGAGAGATTCAAGTTTGTCGACGATTATAGTTTTGGTACACTGGTAAGAGCAGACGCGGACAAAGATTACTCACAAGAGAACTCAATTCTTGTGTCTAGGATACATTTCTATGCTATTGAACTTGCCAGAAACAGAGAGGGACTTAATAATAGTATAAGAAAACATTTCTTTACAATTAGAGATAATAATGATGCTACTGTTAAACAAAATGAAGAATAATTTCGCATAATAATTAATTTTTTGGTTTCTTTTCTAAAATTTTCTAATTTTTTAAGTTAATAATTGAATAAAGGATCTTTTTAAATAGGATTTTGCGATTGTTAGTTACCCATACGTATAGAAAAGATAATTATGTGGGTTTTCTCATTTTTTTGTCAATTAATCCTTAATTGTATTGAATAGAATACAAAATTTCTTTAACTTAAGAGGCGTCGACGGCAGTGGCGGACGCAGACTCCTCGGTGTACTTGCCCTTGTCCTTGCCGAGCGCGGCGAGACGTCCCTTTGCCCTTCGGTCGATGATCTTCTTCCTGTCCTTGTCCATCTTCAGTTTTACAACAACACACTGCAAATTTCAACCAAAAAAATTAATATTTCACATATTTAAACATAAAATTATTAAATTTTTAGGTTTAAATATAATCAGTGCCATTATTTCACCATACTACAAGTCAAACAATATGCTGTACAAGCTGAGAAAGAGAACCTTAACCAGCTGCACAATATAAAGTCCAAACATTGTTGTCTACGAATGGTTTATGCTCATCATCTGAATAAATTTGGTGTTTCAAGTTAAGGAAAAGTGAAAAAACTTACTTTTGATGGATGAATGCCTACATATACGCTAGCGCCGTTGGCTTTCTCGCGCTGAATTCGTTCAATGTAGATAACGAATTTTTTCCTGTAGACCTGGACTACTTTGCCCACCTGTTGGCCTTTGTAGTGACCGCGTACTACCTGTAATTACCAAACTATTATCACACTAATTAATGCTGTTGTTGGCTACTGCTTACTTGCACTTCATCGTCCTTACGAATCGGCATCGTTCGTACATTGTACTTCTGTTTGAGCTCTTTGGAGAGCGGCGCCGACATCAATGTACGCCTGATGTGCGACGGTGCGGTGAAATGCCTCTTCCGGTTCTTACTCCGGTCGGACGAGACGAGCTTGTTGAGTTTCATTCTGAATGCTGTTTATGTCTCCTGCAAACCAAAGATATACACATGTAAACTTTACACTTCGAGGTTATAAAATATAAACAAGACATTTAAGGCATGAAAATTATAAGGATTTAGTAAATATCCACCGAAAGACGTACATTCATACGTGTGAAATGTAATGGTATGTTATTTATGCAAGGATTAATTGAGAATGGACGGATGATTGAGGATTTTTGATAATTTCCGTACGTACCGACAACAGCAACACAACACTTGCAAGCGGAAAGAGAGAGGTAGTTGGTGCAGAGGGCGCGCTTGTCAACTTTTGACATTTCACGTGGTACGAACAAAATCGGAGCTACCCGAAGTATATTTAGCATGAAAAAAATTGTAATTTTTATTTTAAACATTAAAGCTATAAAAATACAAGTATAATATGTTAAAATCACTTTAAACGTATACAATTATCATTCTAGAACTTCACATGTTCATTTTACAAACTGGTTAAGGTTAGAACACGTTTAATTATTCTGGTTATCAGTTTAATTCATGTATACTGATCAAAATTCACTCAAATCACTTGAAACATTCAACACGCGCGGATGTCGCTTGTTATTTTACTTGCGACACCATATTAAGCAGTTGTTTTCGCTTCAAAAACAAGTTTTTCGTTTATATTCAGTGAATTCCTCAACAAATCATCATGCAATCTTCACCAAAGTTACTTAAAACACTTCTTAAGGTACATATACGTCTTATCAACTGTTACTAACTGATTATACGACTACAGCAGTAGATTCCACCGCTTATAATTTATTAATATGTATTTTTCAGTGTTCAAGGCCATTGCAAAACAACCTTCTAGCACGAAATTGGAGCACAGCGGTTGGTTCCACGCATTTGCCTTT
Source organism: Dalotia coriaria (assembly GCF_025399875.1). Lineage (NCBI taxonomy): Eukaryota > Metazoa > Arthropoda > Insecta > Coleoptera > Staphylinidae > Dalotia > Dalotia coriaria. Next base: position 9,849,883 of record NW_027045452.1, on the reverse strand, counting down.
AGATATTCTCAGCGAGGATGAAATTACAATGAAGGAAACAGGTTTGTTTATGTTTAAACAATAAAAATTGTTTTATTCACGTTTTGGGACATTTTATTTTAAGTTGCGCGTTTTGCGAAAGAACAAATCGCACCGAAAGTCAGAGAAATGGAAGCGAATGGAACAATTGACAATGATTTACTTAAACAGCTCTTCATAAACGGAGTACGTACATTTATATAATAATAATGATAGCAGCGTAAAGTGAAAGTAAACAAATCTATAAATAACTTGTTATACTTATACTATGCGTATGTGAGGTGTATATTGGGTTGCCTATAGTCGCATACCATACTAATACATTTTTAAGCTTTTTTTCTTTAAATATCTTTAAATATCTTTAAAAATACGTTGAATTAATCAATTTTTTCACTGTACAGTTAATGGGAGTAGAGATCCCGACAGATTACAATGGTTCCGGATGTAATTTCATGACGACAATTCAAGTAATCGAAGAAATAAGTAAAGTAGACCCTGCTGTAGCCGTCCTCGTTGATATTCAAAACACTTTAGTCAACGCAATCCTCATGAAACTCGGAACAGAAGAACAAAAAGCGAAATACCTCCCGAAACTAGCCACAGAAATGTGTAGTAGTTTCGCCCTGTCGGAAACATCCTCCGGTTCGGACGCATTCTCATTAAAAACCACCGCGAAAAAAGATGGCGACCATTTTATCTTAAACGGAAGTAAAATGTGGATTTCCAACTCGGATCATGCCGGATTATTCCTTGTAATGGCGAATGCCAATCCAGAAGCAGGATATAAAGGCATTACGACATTTATTGTCGAAAGAGACACGCCTGGATTCAGTGTTGCTAAACCAGAGAAAAAATTGGGTATTTGTGCGAGTGGTACGTGCATGCTGAATTTTGACAGCGTGAAGATACACGAAAGTCAAATTTTGGGACAATTTGGGCATGGGTATAAATATGCGGCTGGGTTTCTCAATGAAGGAAGGGTTGGTATTGCTGCACAGATGGTTGGGCTAGCACAGGGTTGTTTTGATGCTACTGTGCCGTATACTTTGGAGAGGAAACAATTTGGACGGGAGATATACCAATTTCAGGTTAGTTTTATGCGGATAACCTTAAAATTTGTATTTTTGGTTATAACTTGGGTAATTTTTATTGAAAACAATCAAATTTGGTGTTGAATGAAAGAGAAAAAAGTGGGGAATCATATTTTAGGGATGTGTTATTTATAAAAAAGGTGTTAAGGTCTTAAAACTAGGTTTTTATGAAAAATACCGGTATTTTTGCGATTTTTTTACTAAATACTGGTATTTTATGGGTTATTTTTTTGGAAAATATTGGTCTAATATCAGTTTTATTCAATTGACTAGTTTTATACTACTTTTCTTTCAAAATACCGGTATGAAATTGGTTTTCTTGAAAAATACCGGTATTTTTGTGTTTTTTTCAGCTAAATACCGGTATTTTATGGATGATTTTTTTGTTAAATATGGGTATTATGTTAGTCTTATGCAAGCTACCAGTTTTGTATGTGTTTTTCTTAAAAATACCGGTATTAAACCGGTTTTCTTGCACAATACCGGTATTTTACCGGTTTTTCCACAATTTATCAACATTTTACAGGTTTTCCAACAAAATAATGGTATTATACTACTTTTCCTATAAACTGGCGGCCCTTTTAATGCAAATTTTGTAATTTTTGAGGTTATTACACCATATTTTCACATTTTCAGGGTGTCCAACATCAAATCGCCCAAATAGCGACCCAAATTGAAGCCGCACGTTTATTAACCTACAATGCAGCACGTCTAGTAGAGCAAAAGAAAGATTTTGTAAAACAAGCAGCGATGGCCAAATATTTCGCAGCTGAAGTCGCCCAAAATGTCACAATCAAATGCATTGATTGGATGGGCGGTGTTGGTTTCACTAAAGATTTCCCACAAGAAAAATTCTATCGTGATGTTAAAGTGGGTAGTATCTACGAAGGTACTTACAACATGCAATTGAACACGATTGCAAAATACATTCATAAGTTTTATAGCAACTTCAGTAAGTAAATAAACATAAAAATAATTTGGGGGTTATAATTGAGGTTATGATATTTTCAACCAAAAAAAAATATAATAAAGTAGATTTTTAGAGCGATCGGTCATTCCGCGTGCCCTACGGCATTTCGGACCGCGTAGCACACACCAGGTAGAACAAAACTCACTTAAGTCACGTACGCCTGCGCCTGCGTGTGTGTGAGTGAGTTAAGTCAAGTGTGCGTCAAGTGGATATCGCGCGCGCGGCGCGGTGCAGCGAAACGGCGTACATTCACCATTCGTTTCTCTTTTCCACCGTCCCTCCTCAGCGGCGATGCGACTCAAGTTGAGTCAAGTTGGTCGATGTGTCTCACCGCTCACTGCTTCAGTCAGTGCTCAGTGTGGAATGCGTCTCAGTGCTGTGCGCATCGGGTACGTGCAGATAAAAGTAACGCAAAGACTAAGATCTATTCGTGTGTGTGACTTTCTAGTGTTTGCAGAATGTTCTAGCCGCTTAATTCGGCGGAAAACTTAGTTTGCACTTTGTTATTTTGCCGTTATACGTCGCTAATGGATTAAACACACGCTGGGTGGTGATACATCACTCGGAGAGGGATATATTTACATCTTAGGCTCAAGTAAGTTATGTTTTGTGTGTGAAATATGGGAAAATTGGGTTAAGGGTTATTTACGGTGGAGAATTACAGGAAACTGTAATTTTTAAGATGACAATTGATGGTTAATAGGTTTTAGTTGTTGGTTATCGTGTTTTGTAGAAGATTTTATCGTGTTTGACATCAAATTAATGCGGTTTTATTGGTGGATTGGTGGATTTATGTGTATTTGTGTTTTACAACGAGTAAAATGTGTTTTAAAACGAGTTTTAGGCTTTTTTGCGGTTAAAACTGTAAAATTACAGAAAACTGTAATTATATTTCTAGTCATCTGGTGTCAAATAGTTTTTATTTGTTTGTCATCATGTGTTTTATGCGATTTGATTGTGTTTGGCATCAAATTAACGCCATTTTCAAACAGAATACAACAAAGTTAATTATTTGATGTTTATTTGTTGTTTACAATAAGTAAAAACCGTTTTTAAATGAGTATATGGGTTTTTCATGATATAAACTGTAAAATTACAGAAATCTGTAATTGTATACTGCGCCATCTGGTGTCAAATAGTTTTTATTAGTTTGTCATCATGTTTTTTACTCAATTTTATCGTGTTTGGTATCAAATTGAAGCAAATTTTAAGCCGGATATCACCAAATCAATTATTTTGTGTTTATTTGAGTTTTAAAACAAGAAAAACGCGTCTAAAGTTAAAAATTCATCAATTTTTGGTCATTGCAACATTTTAAACTGACTTAAGTCACATTTCTACACACATAAAAGGCTTCCAATGTTTTCTAATAGATATCAACGCGTTTTCTAAATGTTAATCGCAAGTTTCCAAAAACCATCCGCGGCAAATGCCAAACGACCACACAACTGTTGTTTAAATGTCCAAATATGTCGAAAACATCTTCTCATCAACTTATATACAGGATATTATCTAACTAACATCAAAAATATAGTTTTTTTTATTGATGTATTGTTAATGGACACCCTGTATAAAAGTTAAATATGGTAGTTTATCGAATAGTAGGTACATTATATGCTTTATATGTAGATTGGTGAATGGTAAGCGGTAAGGTCTTGCGAGGTCTCGGGCCGGGCATTGAGTTTTCGTCCAAGACACCAGTCACAACTCACAACTATGCCCTGCAGCATCGCCGGCTGTGGTCCAATGAACTTTCGCCGATCGCGTTTTACATATTCACACATCCACAGCGGCACAGATGTCTAAAAACCGCACAAAATGATTTTTTGCGAGTGAAATTACAGAAAACTGTAATTTTCTCAACATAGACAACTTTATACACACATATAACCTATTGCCATGACTTCTTAAAGTCATATTCTTATAAATTAAGCGTAAATTGCACTTTACAACACAATTTTTAGGTTAAATCAATGTTTTTTACGAATAAAATTACAGTTTTCTGTATTTTTCTCAACATAGGCAACTTTATACACACATCTAACCTATTGCCATGAATCTTTAAAGTCATACTCTTATAAATTAAGCGTAAATTGCATTTTACAACGCAATTTTTAAGTTAAGTCAACGTTTTTTACGAATAAAATTACAGTTTTCTGTAATTTCTCAACATAGGCAACTTTATACACACATCTAACGTATTGCCATAAATCCTTAAAGTCATACTCTTATAAATTAAGCGTAAATTGCACTTTACAACGCAATTTTTTACTTAAATCAATGTTTTTACGAATAAAAACACAGTTCTCTGTTTTTTCTCAACATAGGCAACTTTATACACACATCTAACCTATAGCAACGAGCACATAAACTCATACTCTTATAAATTAAGCGTAAATTGCACTTTACAACACAATTTTTAACTTAAATCAACATTTTACGAATAAAATCACAGTTTTCTGTATTTTTCTCAACATAGGCAAATTTATACACACATCTAACCTATTTCAATGACTCCATAAGGTCATACTCTTATAAATTAAGCGTAAATTACACTTTACAACCCAATTTATGAGTTAAATCAATGTTTTAACGAATAAAATCACAGTTTTCTGTATTTTTTTAAACATAGGCAACTTTATACACACACCTAACCTATACCTACGACTATATAAAGCAATACTCTTATAAATTAAGTGTTAATAAAAGCTTTTGATTACTTCTCTGGCATATTGTACTCCTCCTGGCTTAGTTAAAGTTATTTATTGTGTTGTGAACATTGCGAACACAAAAGATGCGACTATAAAGTACGAATATAAATGCAAATGACAATGGATCATATACACAACTGTCATGCGGTGCCATATTGTTCAAATTACAGTTTTCTGTAATTCAGATGTGGATGTGTGAATGTTTTGTTTGCGTGTGTGGCGTGTGTAATTGGTAAAAACGTAAAAGTTAATTGCTGGTGTACAGTTGCAACGGCGTTAGGAGTGCATTAGAATGCATTGGCACGCAAACAACTAATAACTTAGGCAGAAATTAAGCGAATTAACCGTACTAGGCGGCGATAAAGTGCATATGCCGGCGGTTTCATTTGTCTCGCGCTCGTTTTCCCCTCGTTTTACATTTATTTTGCATGCAAACGCACTTAACATTTATAGATTAAGAATAATAACAATATGCCAAGTGAATAATGTTTAAGAATATCAATTATGCATTTAGATATGAAGAAAAATTCAATTAGTGAAGTGTAGGTGGCGCTAGGCACAAGAAAAGGTGTCAAAATGTTGTTTTTGATATATTTATCAAATCTAACCTCAAATTAAAAGAGTTTTTGCTATTTTCAGCAGTTTTACGCTGAATTTGAACCTGTTTTACATATAAATATTGTTTAAAGTTAATATTTATACCTGAAAATATGAAAAATTCAATTTGTGACTTGTAGATGGCGTTAGTCACAAGAAAAACTCAAAAATTTACATTTTTGACATGTTTATTCGATTTTAACCATAAATTTATAGATTTTCAAGTAGGTAGTTGCAGCAGTTTTATTCGATGTGACTGTACAATAATAGTGTCTCGTGTCGAGTTGGTGCTTTTTATAACCCGAGTGAGTAAGATCTCTTCGCAGACGTTCCCAATTCTTTCTTTCTGCTGCTTTCATGTCTGCATCCACGACACAAAGTTATTTATAATTTCAGTTGCCACTTCATACACAGTGCGACTTAAAAGTGCACTTAAATATTTTTCTACTGATTCACAAAGAAAACAAAGTGAAATCATTCGATTAAAAACAGAAAGTTGATTAAAACTGTTTTAACCTAAAAGTTAAAAAGTAGAAATCTGTAAATTTGAGTTTTACTATCAATATAACCTAGAATTATATTATTTGACCTACAGATGTCACTAGTGTTCACCAGTGGCGTAACACTTCACAACATATTATCAATTTTGATTCTTTTTGATTTGTTTCTTATAAAAATCATAGAAGAACTAATAAAACATGTGTTTTGAATAAAAACAGAAAGTTGATTATAATAAATTGATTTCTCTACATTAAATTAATTAATTAAACAAAGTGTTTGCATGATACACGCTGTTTTCACTTTGTTATCAAAAGAAATAACATTAGTAACGTGATAATAACACATAACACACCAAGCACGCATTGGAAAACAATCCAATCGTAAATGATTCGATAATGTGATTGTTAGCAACATTAAACATGTTTCTGAATATTTTTACAATTAAGTACACCATGAGAAAGTAGATTAATCATCAAATCGTGTTATTAAATTATATAAAACACGACTTTTGAGGTCTTTTTTAGGTAAATTTATTAGAGCATGTATGTTTACTTTTAAACTAAATTTTACGCAAATATAACAATTAAAATTTGATTCTTTTGAATAATTGTCAAATTTAGAACTATTTTTAGATTGTTTATGGATTAATTCAGTTTTAGAGTATTAAATTTAATGAATTATTCAACCAGAAACGAATAAATTACCAATTAGCACATTAAATACCAAGTTAAAAACTTGTTTCAAGGAGTTGAGTCGATTTATCGATTGTAGATAAAAGTTTATAAGGTGTGGTCGCATGTTTAACATTCACAGGTGTTTTATTTCAACAATATCCACGCTAACGGGTTATTTTTTGTTGTTTGATTTCTAATTTGATCTAATAAATCAAATTTTGCTGTTTAAAAAGTCTTTGAATAGAAGTATATGTTATATTTTAGTTGAATTAATGGATTATAGATGGCATAAGATGCAAATTTAGTGGTTTTAGTAAAATTTTGAGGTTATTATTGCTTTTAATGTCCATTTTGATCTTATAAATCATTTTTTGACTTAAAACGCGTTTGATTTGAAGTATATGTTCGATTTTACTTGATTTAGTGAATTATAGATGGCGTAAGATGCAAATTTTGTCATTTTAGTAAAATTTTGAGGTTATTGTTGCTTTTAATGTCAATTTTCATCTTATAAATCAATTTTTTGACCATTTTTGACATAAAACGCCTTTGACTTGCGATATACGTTCGATTTTACTTGATTTATCCAATTATAGATGGCGTAACATGCAATTTTACTCTTTTTACTAAGAAATATTAATTATTTCTTTAATATTTGAGTGAAATATGATCACACATGCACAGTTCTCAATTTCCTCTCGCCTTGGGCCCAGTCTCGTGCGTTTCTTGGTGCTCGAATCTCGGTTACACCCATATTCCCACAATTATATTGTTTTTAACCTCCGTCGTCGAGGCCTCGCGCGCCGCCGGCAATAAAAGCAACCCAGAACTTCAACTCGACGCGCGTCTCCGCCTCTTTCTTCGACTTCTTCAGAGTGCCAAGTGCCAAGCGTGCTGCGAACGTTTTCACCGTGATTTTTTTCGAAACGCTTCGGGCGGTATTGATGCTCCAGACTCCACGTCCTCCACGTATTCAATTATACAAGTTTTACCGCCCCTCGAGAGTCGTGGTAGCCATTCGACATAGTTTTTTTTATTTGTGAGAATTTTGAGACACTTTACGAGACAATTTTTTAAGTAAAATGAATTTTTGTGGGTAAAATTACAGAAAACTGTAATTTTCGTAATATAGGCAACTTTATACCCGGATATAACCTGTCAGAATTTATAATTATGATTATATTAAGTCATATTCCTATAACTTAAGTGTAAATTACATTTTACGATTTATTTTTCATTTAATTTGATTTTTTGCTAATAAAATTACAGTTTTCTGTAATTTTCGTAGTATAGGCAACTTTATTCACGGATATTACCTATCACAAAATATAATTCTGCTTATATAGGGTCATATTTCTATAAATTAAGTGTTAATTACATTTTACGACTTAATTTTTAATTTAATTTGATTTTTTGCGAGTAAAATTACAGTTTTCTGTAATAATCTTTAACGTAGGCAACTTTATATACACATAAGTTATCACAACGCATAATTATTATTAATTAAGTGTAAATAATTAACACACTGTATATTTGTGAATGTGTGAAACCTTGAACTTGAGATTACGTTCGCGCAGTTAACCAGTAAACCAGAAACAGAAACAAAACACGGCGAGAATGACAAGCGACATGTTTCAATTCGCAACACAACACACACATACAGTAAACATTCGCAACCAACCGGTAATCAGAGATTAATCTCGTCTCTCATGCATTCGTCGATCGCGGATTGAGTTTTCAGTTTAGTTTACTGTTTTAATCACAGTCACAGTTCGATCCAACTGTGTTATAACTGTTTTAACCTATAAGTATCTCACTTCAAAAGTAGAAAACTGTAAATTCCATTCTAATAATCACAATGCTTAGTATTATCTTATTTGACCTACAGATGTCATTATTATCACCTCAGTGGCGTAACATTTCACTAATTATTAAATATTTTCATTCTTTTTAATTTTTTTCAATGAAAAATATTAAAAAAACGTTTTTAAAGTGTTTTAATTAATTTTCATGCTAAAATGTAACTAAAAACCATTAATTAACCGTCGTGTAAGTCGTCGAGCGCTACTTATCAATTGGTTTATGTTAAATGAAATAAATTTGCAATAATTACGGCTGGCAGTTGTGTTCTTGCTTCAAATCTTTTTGTAAGCAACTTTCACCGATTGTGAACGACATCGTTAATGATGGAGTCACTGCAGTTGTAGAAACCGAACGAATTGTGAAGAATGCCAAGTAGTGTAGTAGGTGTAAAGTGGCAGAAAGACAAAAAAGTAGCAAAAGGAAACAAAAAACGCCAAGCAGGTGAGAAAATAAGTAAATAAACGTAAATAAATGCGGAGAAGTAAATGTAATGCATTCCATTACGATCACAATTGCAATTAGTATTCATTAAACGAGGAGAAAGCTGTAAAACACGCTGAAGTAATGTCTATAATCATCAAAAATGGAGAAAAAACATGAAATTTAGATGAAAAAGAAGTTTTTTTTTTAGTTTTTTTTGTAAAATTATTGCAAAATCAGTGATTAAAGTGGTGTAGATGATAGGTTATGATGGTGAGAATCTGTCAGAAGAGGGAGAACATGTGGTTGCATACCTAGAATGATTTAAAATTGAAAAAAGTTGTAAAAAACACTGAAAAATCATCAAAACCGACGAAAAATCATGAAATTTATCTGAAATTGAAGGTTTTTAGTTGTTTTTAGTGATTAAAGTTGTGTAGATGATAGGTTATGATGGTGAGGATCTGTCAGAAGAGGGTGAACATGTGGTTGCATACGTAGAATGATTTAAACTTGAAAAAAGTTGTAAAAAACACTGAAAAATCATTAAAAACGACGAAAAATCATGAAATTTATGTGAAATTAAAGTTTTTTTTGTTGTTTTCAGTGATTAAAGTAGTGTAGATGATAGGTTATCATGATGAGGATCTGTCAGAAGAGGGTGAACATGTGGTTGCATACGTAGATTGATTTAAACTGGAAAAAAGTTGTAAAAAACACTGAAAAATCATCAAAAACGACGAAAAAACATGAAATTTATGTGAAATTGAAGGTTTTTTAGTTGTTTTCAGTGATTAAACTAGCATAGATGATAGGTTATGATGTTGACAAGTAGTGGTAGATGTGGTTGCATACATAGAATCTCCTAAACCCTAAAAAACTGTCAAAACACTAAAAAATGTCAATAATCATCAAAAAACAAAGAAAAAACCTGAAATTCACACAAATTTGTTATTTTTTAGGTTAGTTTATGACATTTTCTTATTTCTTACAATTTTCTTTGTTTTCTAACCTTTTCTATCTCAGCAATTTGTAGAATTACTCATTAACCATTGCAAAATCAGTGATTATGAGTATTAAGCGCGCTGCGCAAGACAAACAAAGTAGAAATAAACAAAGAACACGTTCGCGCGTTGCGCGCAAGAAAACTGGTTAAAGTCTTTGACCTTTTATTGAGGCGATCGAGCGCGCAGCGATTACGCATTTCGCAATGCCAGTGCGTAATTTACAATTTTCGCAATTTTCACTTTCGATCATTTTCAATTCCGTGCATTGCCGGCAGCTGTCGAGCGCGCGGCGCGCGTACAAAAACAAACTAATGCATTAAGTACACTCTCATACTTACTTAACTTAAGTCTTGGGGCACTTGGAAGAGTTCTGTTATGCTAAAAGTTATGTGAAGCATTTTACAACGTTTCTCTTCATTAGTTTGCTGTTTTCCAGTGTTTTACAATGCAAATTATCTTTATTTCCAGGAAATTGCATGAATTAACGAGGATTTTATTAGTATAAGACGTAATTCTTAACAAATAGTTATTAATTCACATAAAACATGCGAATTTATATCATAAAATGATTTGTTTGACATTTTAACCTCACTTTTAGTCTATTTTTGAAGTTAAAACATAGATGGCGCTGCTGGATGACGCGTAATGTTATTTTAAAGAATTCACTTGTTTCCGCTGTGTTTCATAAGTTTTATAAGGTCATCAATCGGTGCTTGGACGTATAACGAGTGAAACTTTCTAAAATCCAAACAAGTTAAACATTCTGTTGAGGTTTTAATACGCTGGAAGCAATTTCATCACATAATAATTAGATTTATAGAAAAAACAGCGTTCGAAGTGCGTGTATGCAACCAAATGTGCAAACAAAAGTTATTTCTAGGTTACAATGCAATTAAAATTGCAATCAACTTATATAATCTCACCTGTTTAATTAGATCATGTTTTCTAGTTTTGTTTCTACCCGGAACTCGTAACGCTGGACATTCTGACATTTATTAATGCAAATCTCGTTATTAAATCAAGTTTAATCACATAATCACATAACCTGACAATTTTTCTGAGTATTTATCGTCTGATACACTTTGTATAGATAATGACTAACTAGTTATTTCTTATGATAACAATTAATCATCATATTAACAATAGTAACAGTGTTTTTTTTTTCATTTGTTTGTTTTATTCATGTATTTATTAAGTGACATCGTCTGGAATTTCTTATTTTTGATAAATAAGTGCGTATTGAGTTAATATCAATGACATGCTAATTCATTTGTTGGTAATATGGGTGATTAAGTTGTAAAATGTTGTAAATCATCGCCGCGTTAGTAATTTTCATTGGAAGTGAATGAATACCGGCGATGTTGATTGCTACATCGTTGTAAGTTGAAATATGACGACCCGAATCGCCAATTTTTCAATTTATGCAATGGATTGCAACATATTGCATATTATACAGCGTGTTTATATAAATATTTCAATAAAAAATTATTTTCATAGTTTTTAAGGTGTTTTTGGTTGCCTATAGTAAAGAAAACATGTTTTCTTGTATATTTTGTGGTATTGCAACAGTTTTAACGTGTTTTTGGTTGCCTACAATAAAGAAAACATATTTTTATATAAATTTAAACATTTATGCATTATATCGCAACATTTTGTATATAATACAGTGTGTTTACGTTCATATTGAATTAAAATATTAATTTTGACAGTTTTTAATGTGTTTGTGGTTGCATACAGTGAATAAAACTCGTTTTCTTGTATTTTTTTATGCATTTCAACAGTTTTAAGGTATTTTTGGTTGCCTACAGTAAATAAAACACATTTTCTTGCAATATTTTAATATTTGCGCATTATATGAATAAATTATAATTATATTACATAAATTTAATTACCCACAAACATCCTACTCGCGCCTAGATCATGAAATCGATAATAGCATAATGAAATTTACGTTCTTTTACGTTTGTAAGGCGGCCATCTTGCGCAAACTGCACACCGACGCATCCAAGATGAAATTTTAAATATCCGCTTTACTATTAAATAAAATCAAATTAAAAACTGTTATTTATTGTTGAAAACATGTTAGTTATCCACTAAAACGTGTGATTAATGTGATTGCCTTACGTAAACAGCGATTAAACGAACAATAACAAGATAATCCGCCGCGAAACTATTTAAAACTTCATTTAGGCGAACAAAAGTTGAGAGTTTAATTTTAATATGAACAGTTAAAATTCGAAATTCTCATCGAAATAAATTACGAATGAATGATGAATCAAGTAGAAATCGGAAATGTACATGTTGCGCAACTTTTGACAGCTGTTTTAATAGCATAGCACAACGGTGCTTCCTCTCTTAATAAGAAATAAGAATCTTCTTATTGTATTGAAATTAGTTTTACAAAACATACACAATGGAACGTTCACTAAATTAAAGTTCATTCACTTGCATTTCGCTTTGGATTACATAAATTAATATTGTTTTCATTTGTATTTGCAGGTTAGGACTTAACCCTAATCATGAGTTCGTCGATCATCTGTCAAAACTTCGTGCAGAACGCATGGAAGAAAGAATTGTGCAGTAATTGCTTCAAATCCAAGGATGAACATCGCAAAATGGCTGCGAATGGACCAATGTCAGCGACTAGCGCCATCGCCGCCATGTTGAAAACCACCGCGAATAATAATCTGAATAATCTCCGCAATAAAACGAATGAAAAATCCACAGATGTGAAGTGTGAGCAACCAGTTATACTCGAAAGTGAAAACAAAACGAAAACGAAAAGTATTATCAAGTCCACAACGAAAAAGACTAAACGCACGGTGAATTTTAAGGTTAAACTAGCGCAGGTGATAGGTTATGGTGGTGAGGACTGGTCTGAAGAGGAAGAAGATGTGGTTGCATACGAAGAATCACCTGAACCTGATACACCCACAGAGGAAGAGAAAGAATTGAATCGTTTAACGAAGTTAAACACTGATTTCAACACGAATCTAACCTCGAAAAAGCTACAGTTGGGTAAACCGCTTGTTGATGCCGAAGGTAAGAAGCAAACTTTATTAGTGCAAGTGACACCTTTCGGTCAGGAGGCGAAAGATTCAACTGTCAAGCAACTGTGCAATAAGTTTATAAAACAGAATACTTTAGAGGTTAAGAAGGATGTGACAGATCACACTGTCAAAAATTTACCTGTTACTACTATCACGTCAACTGTCAAAGACGATAATGAGAAATTTAAAGAAGTAACTGAAGAATTTAACGCGTTAAACGACACGAAAGTCTTAACAGTTGATAAAACCGATATAGAAAAGTCTTTGTTGGATGAAATCACTGAAACTTTAGAAAAATCAAAGATTTCTGTGAATCCTACAAAGAAAATCGTGCAAAAAGAGATTATATTGAAAGCCGCAACCACTCAAGCACCTAAAGCGCCATCTATCACCAAACTATCACGAAACCCAGCTATCAAAGAGAAGAAAACCTATCAATCGAGCAAATCACTCAATTTAATCATTGATAACAAAGAAACTAATAAAAACAACTACGAAGATAAAGATTCAGCAAATGGCGGATCAAGTCTTGACGATTCCAGCTCACATTGCGGATCGGAAGACTCCAACAGTGATTCCAGCTTAAATATCCCCAGTAGGGAGTTAGTTGGTGAACCTGACGGTAGAGCAGAGTCAGATGGTACGGATGAACCAATCCCAGCGTTGCCTGTTGCCCCGCCTCCAGCAACACAACCTCAAACACCAATATCCCCAGAAAAGCCTAAAATCCCAACGAAACCATCGACCATTTTGATTCGTAAACCTCCATCGATAATGGCGGTCAATCAAGTGATTCTATCGACTTTTTCTAAGCAAGCAACGCCATCTACAGGCACTAGTGTACCAGGAGTATACACAAGTCACGCCCCTTTGCAAAAACACGACTCTAATGGATCTGATATATCAAAGAAACGTAAAGCGCCGAAACCTCCACAGGAAGAAACGTCAAACACGATTTACATGCGTAAACCCACACAGGTTACGAATAATGACTGTCCTGTTGTGAGGGAAAAAGAAAAACGTGAAAGGGCGTCATCCTGCACTCCGAAGACGTTTGTAGGAGTGATTGGACCTGAACCTTCTCCAAGACGTTCATTATCTTTGTCTACGGATAGTTTGGTATCGAATTGTGATGAGAAAAAGAAGAGGGGGAAGTTTTCGTTGAAGAAATTCCTGCGCATGGGCGGGACTAATGTAAGTGGGGGTAAAATTAAGTCTGAAGAAGAAAAACCACTGCCTAAACCACGTCTGGTGATTGTCCATCCTCTAGACATGAAAAACAACGAGAAAACAGCCGAAAAAGAAATGGAACAGGAATATGTCAATACCAGTTTCCTCAAAGAGCAGATTCAACAAAGGGATAACCCTAGACCTCCTCCCCCACCAAGGAATTATGAAAACTATGAGAAACCTGATAAATTACCACCGAAAACTCAGATTAAAACTTTACCAGCTCCCAAAAACCCGTGGATAGTGTCTATGCTAACATAGGTGAGGTTAGGAATGCTATCACTCCGAATAAACCTCAACGCACTGCTAGTATGCGTGAGCTCAAAGATGGCGTCGTTGTAAACACCAGTAGGAATGCCTATGAACCTGTAACGCCATCTAACGGCGATAAATCTACTAAAACTAAAGAAAGAGAAGAGCATGTTTATGATTATATCGGAAATAGGTCCAGTTCCCCGGAATGTGATTCCAAAGCGAATGTTAAGATAACTCCACATGCGCATGCGCAAAATGGCGGCATGTCCAGATCAGTCTCAATGACATATTGCGGCAGTGAAACCGAATCGGAGATTTATTCGCCCTATAGTTACTACGGGAGCGAATCTGAGGTAATGTTTTGTATTGCGTGACCGGTGTGACCGCCATTGACGCCATTTTGTGTGTTTGTAGGTCGCCGAAGACGAGCAGGAATGCTGTTATGGTAACGGCCTTGGCAGTACAGGCCGCACGCACAAACTACGATCGAAAAAGGGCCGGAGTATTGTGCATAAGAACCTTGAGGATAATTATGGTGCTGTTGTGGTTGCCAATCACGAGGCGCTTGCGCAAGTACTGGAAAACGTAAGATAAAACGTTAATCTTTTAAAAATTAAACATTTTATGATTAAATTATGAGTACGAGTGCTACTTATTTGTAAATTTACCGTTATAAGTCGTCACAGCATGCCACACGCAAGATGGCGAAGGAGAGATCAACGTAATTATCGTTAAGTCACTCTCCGCGCGATACTTAAGTCGTTTTTGTGCCGTTACGCTGATTTTTTCTTTCATTCACACCGGACGCTCATTGTTTACTGGGTGGTAAACAGTAATCATCATAAACTTTCCTTAAAATCATTAAAAAAAAACTTAAAAACTAGTTTTTTCATTTTTAGATTCAGCAAACAATTCACGTCCCATTGCAACTACGTGCGTTGAAAACCACCGAAAATCTACGTTGGAATGATTTTATTTTGAGGACACCACACATACCAGTCATCATTGGCAACTGTTCTTTTCATCAAGCATCTTGGAACCTACAGAATGTCACTCTAATGATAACTATTGTCCCGAATTCACCAAGTTGTTCACTGGGGACGTTAATTCTGCAACCTGTGACGGAATTTTCGGATTTAGTACCGCCATCTGTCTTGCAACAAACAAAGCTTGATCTGCCACTTCAAGCGACTGTTTCTGTCTTGCCTCATCTACAAATCAACTCAATTCCTACGATTGGTGAGGTGTTGAAAGCAGGAAAATCATTGGATAATGCAGAAATGCATAAAGCTTCTACTGTTTTATTACTACAGTTGGTTAATAGTCTTAAAACCCTGCAGGCTCAAGGTGTTGAAGAACTCCCACTGAATCTAAACAGTTTTGTGTTGGCTAAAGACGTAGAGAAACAAGAGACACATTCAAGGTTATATATTCTGCATCCGAATGAAGATGCACGACAGGAGTTAGGTACACTATGTTTGGTTGTACTGAAAGCAATGGATTTGTTGCCCATGGACGCCATTTTGAAGAAACTGATTCATTCGTTGTTAACCACTGAGAGGGCTGTTACCCTGTCTCAAGTGAAATCTGTTTTGGAGTTTTCTCTCTGGGGACCATCGGATGTGGCTCTTGGGAGTACAGCTTCTGAACGGGAGTTTATTCTGCAGAGATGGTTGGATTTACAGCGTGCGACGGTGTTGCATGGGTTGGTGTGTGCGAAGGTGCAGTTGACTGTGTATGAGGAATGCCATTTGCTGTGTTTGGTGCGCAGCAATGCCAAGATGATGTGCGATGCGTCGCTGTTGCTGGAATCGGTGCGGTGCAAATGATTATCTTATTGATTTTATTGATATTGAATATTTTGTATATATTATTATGGATATGTATGGTTATGTTGTGCGGATGCTAATGGCGGCGTTCTAGAGTTATGAGATGTGTGCGGATGTTGTTGTATCTTTTTAAAGTTGTATTATTTGTACACGATGGAATAAATATTTAAATTTGATGGTTGTGTGTGTGTTTTTAGTGAATAGGAAGGTGATGATTGTTTTGTTGCATGTTTAATTGTTGTCAGAAAATAGAATTTAATAGTAGTAATTATGATTTAGTCTGGAAAAGATTAGCGATTTTTCATGTTTAAAATTAAAATAATAAGTATTTTTGAATTCTGTTTTATTCTTGTTTATTTCTTTTGGTGTACGAGATATTCGCAATTGAAATAA
Organism: Dalotia coriaria; assembly: GCF_025399875.1. Classification (NCBI taxonomy): domain Eukaryota; kingdom Metazoa; phylum Arthropoda; class Insecta; order Coleoptera; family Staphylinidae; genus Dalotia; species Dalotia coriaria. Next base: position 9,833,274 of record NW_027045452.1, on the reverse strand, counting down.
ATCGTCAAAAATTGAAAAATTCCAATTTTTATCACTGTCAGTCGTGTTTTTCGCGTATTTTTATTTCTCTTTCGTTTTTATTGTGGAGACATAGTCTACGATTGTTATTACATTTTATGGTATACGTTCTATATGTTTTTATCCGATTCTTGTATAACTTAAATTTAGTGCCATTAATTTCACTGCAATATCAACCTTGTTGCATACTTGATAAACGTGTTTTGTAGTTGATTAATATTTTCAAAGGTTAGATGGCGCTACGATGTACGGTTTTGCATTAAATATTGCTTGTTGGTGGTAGTGAGTGCACACCGTGTCCGTGTGGATCACGCGATTTCGCGCAAGAGATAAGTTTGTTTACCTGCAGGTATCGAATCTTTATTTCGTGGAATCAAAACACACCGTTGCTGTTTATTATATTAGCATCGTAAATCTAAGTAAATATTCTTCAATTCTTTCATGAATATAACTAACAATTTTATTTTAATTCTAATACATTTTTATTATCAGCAGATGGATAATGTGTTACATGATAAACGAGAAACGATGCATGTTCAAATTAAATATCCCTTAAATATTTAATGTAAAATCTGGCAATCTGTCCGCAGAAGAAATCAGAATTACTCAATCGAATTTTAATTTTTTATTACCTGTACTAATCCAAATTTCGGAACTACTGGACTAAAAATTGTAAAATAAACTTGTATTGTTTCTTTCTATATTTATCAGCAAGCGTGAACCTTCGACACAAAAATTGTGTTTGTTTGAACACAATATACACTTTCTTATCGCATTGCCGTGTGTCGTCGTTGTCAGCACCTCACGCCGCACGTTGCTGCAACTTAGTTCGGCATCGACGCGCCGGCCTTGCGCACCTCTTGCTTTCTTATCATGAACTGCCTCGTCGTTGCTTATGCGGTTTGCGGCCAGTTTCGTGTCGGTCCCTGGTTGATTCACACGTGTTTTGTGCGACTCGTTTTGTTTATCCGTACTTCTACTTTCCAATTCGTATTATATTCGATCATCAATGGATTATTTAATTTTACGAGTAACTTTAGTACAGTTATTTATTATTTGCGCGTAAGTGTATCGCTGCCATGTTGATTTATTCATCATTTGAATGACCCATCGTGCTGCTGTAAATAACTTTTAACTAAACAGCACAGATTGTTTGTTTTTCTCCGCTGTGTGAATACAATATTACTTATGTTTTCTTTTTTTATTCACAGTATTTGCCGTGCCTTGGAGTCTGATGAGTTCTGCATTGGTAAGTTTATATTCAATGTCAATTATATATTTCGTTTTATTTTCTGCGTCGACCATTACTTTGCATTTACGTGCTTTTTTTGTCACGGTGCAGCGCCCTCTACTAAAGCGTGAGCATTAAATAATTTAATTTGTTTTATTATTGGGTGTAACGTCTTACAAACTAGGCCGCGGGGTCCAAATATGCAGAATTAAATTGTTTATCCGGTTGTATTTAATTGTTGCAAGGAAAGCGCTTATACGATACGATTTATGATTTACTATTGAAAACAAACATGTGAAACGCAGCTTATCTGATAGAGAATCTTCCAATCTATCATAATCAGCAATTCGTTGCTTGCTATCGCTTTTAGTTTAAGAGATATGAATTATCCAAAATCATCGAAAAAAAGTATCAAGCACCCCCCCTTGGCAATTTTTTCTTAAGAATGAAAATTTCATCTCTCAGATTTCCGTTTTAACTATCCTATCTTATAGAGGATAGTCCGTAGATTAAGATGCTGCGATCAGATCTTAATTATCTCTTTTAGTTTACGAGATATTCGCATTTGAAAAAAAAAGGGCAAAAATTGAAAAACGTCACTTTTTAGCACTTTTAGTCGCGTTTTTCGACCTTTTACTGTAGGAAATATAATTATTTTATTTTTTTATCTGATTGAGAATTTTCCAATCTTTCATAATCAACAATTCGTTGGTCGCTATCACTTTTAGTTGAGGAGATATTAATTATCAAAAATCGTCGAAAAAAAGTATCAAGCATCCCCCCTTGGCAATTTTTTCTTAAGAATGAAAATTTCATCTCTCAGATTTCCGTTTTAACTATCCTATCTTATAGAGGATTGTCCGTAGATTAAGATGCTGCGATCAGATCTTAATTATCTCTTTTAGTTTACGAGATATTCGCATTTGAAAAAAAAGGGCAAAAATTGAAAAATGTCACTTTTTAGCACTTTTACTAGCAATTTTCGACCTTTTTCTGTAGGAAATATAATTATTTTATATTTTTATCTGATAGACAATTTTCCAATCTTTCATAATCAACAATTCGTTGGTAGATATCTCTTTTAGTTTAAGAGATATGAATTTTTGAAAATCGTCGAAAAAAAGTATCAAGCACCCCCCCTTGGCAATTTTTTCTTAAGACTTAAAATTTCATCTCTCAGATTTCGGTTTTAACTATCCTATCTGATAGAGATTGGTCCGTAGATTAAGACGCTGCGATCAGATCTTAATTATCTCTTTTTGTTTACGAGGTATTCGTAAAATGGGCAAAAATTGAAATCACGCAAACGCGGTATCAAAATCGCGTTTTGCCCTATATTAAACATTATTGCAAGAAAATTCCGTAACGCGAGATATGTAGAAAGTTGTGTGTATACGCACCAGTACTCGTTGCGCTTGGAATTGTAGTTTTTTTGATATTACACGCGAACGCGGTGTCATAATAAGTTTAAATAAATTTTCCTACATGCAGAATTTAATTCTACGTCTCCTTGTATTAAACATTGTTGCAAGAAAATTCCGTAACGCGAGTTATATTAAAAGTTGTGTGTATACTCACTAGTAGTCGTTGTGCTAGGAATTGTAGTTTAGTCACCTTTACTGCTAGCCTCGTAAGGTATCCTATATCGAGTCACTGCTACCGCTAGCCTCGTACGGTGCCCAGAACACGAGTCACTTCTACCGCTACCCTCGTGCGATGCCCTGAATGGGAGTCACTTTTACCGTCACCCTCGTCACGTGATTGAAGATTATAAAACTTCCAAAAATTTTTTATAGAATAGGATAATGAAATATATTAATTTCGTGAAGTAAAGGTTCCAAAATAGTTGTTAAAGTAGCTAATATAAGAGATTTTCCTTGTTGTTCCCAGATTTTTCAGTTGCGATTTCTCCTAAACTGCCTTTTCATATAGACTGCGTTCAATTCCGGATTGTAGGATACATTGTTTATGTGAATAAGAGGGTACGTTCAGAATATAAAATCTTTCCATTGTATTGAACTGTATCCACAACATGAATAGTTTATACTCATAGTTCGCACTCTTGGCTCTTATCGGTGTTTGTGCACAAACAACTTGTTTTTATTGCGTTGCAGCGCATCCGATGCGCTCAGCAGTGTTTGTGCCATTTCTTACTTAGTCGATCGTGCGCTGCGGCGTAGTGTGCACGCGTTTACTCGCGCGGCGGTCTTTATGGCGACTTATCGCGTTTCTTGTGATTTTAAATCGGTAGTTGAATTATAATCAGTCACCAATGATAAGATTTAGAATTAACAGACAAGTTAATAATTTCGGCCTCTAATTTCGTGGTTTAAAACGTACGCACCACGTGTTTTCCGTCGGCCGTCGGATATCTTCCGTCGGCTAAGAAATACTCAGGCTTGTTTCGTGTATCCATTTAATTATTAATTTGAATGAACATCATTTGTGCATCGTATGGAATATTTCACCTGCAAAAACGTAAAAAAGTATGTAACATAAAAACTATATTCTATTAGAATTACCAACCTTATAAAGAAAAACGATAAGAAAAATTAATTAACACTTTAATACATAGCATAGTCGTCACAAGGTTGCATATAATAATCTTTGTAATACAAGTATTGGAATATTGTCGCGTTCCGTCGGCTGCGCATTTGCTCTCATTCGGGACTTTGTCGTGCCTTCTTTTTGCTTTTGTATTCATAATTCTGCCTGTGCTAATTTTGTGTTTAAGAGATCTGAACTTAGTATATTTTTAAAATGTGTTTAATAAATTTATAATTATTAGTAATATGAATTATTTATTATGTTTCTATTCACGTACTTATCACTTCCCCTAGATAAACAGTAGAAAACAGGTAATAAAACATTCACTTTTGATTTTGATTTTGTATCACCCTGTATGTAAATTTTCCTTTATGCCCAGCCAAAAATTGACAATCTGTATTGTTTGTGGGTGATTTTCTTTTTTGATTGAAGATTTTTTTGACAACACCCTGTGTATAATTTTCCACTGATGTATTGCGAAAACAGGGCGCAATTTGCTATTTTCTAGTGTTATATTTTGTAATTTGATAGCCATTTGCATATGGCCGCTATGCAGATGATAAACATGTTTTAAAATGACGTCACGTATTTTGCAGGTATTGAAATTGTAAATACTAAAGTTATATTGTATTTAGTTTGTTAATAAAAAAATGTTAAAGGCAATGGCTGTGTGTTATGACTTGTGCACCCCATCCTTCTATCATTTCAGGTACAGGTCACAACTTGTAAAGTATTTCTCAGTGTTATGGTCCGCTTTGAGAGCGGCGGCACTAAGAAATATGTCTACAAGTCCTCAAGGAGTTCTCCCACTCGGGAGATGATCCCCACTATAAAAATTGTTAAGGTATCCTGTATGATTTGTGTACTCCATCTTTCATTTCAGCTACAGGTCAGAACCTGTAAGAATATTTTTAAGTGTCCCCTCTCTTGAGGCGACTTAAAAATTAGAAATATTTTTACAAGTTCTTAAAAGGATGTCCTTATAAGGAGTTCCCTCTCTCTGGGGATGATCCCCCACCATAAAAATTGTTGATATGCCTGATAATTCGCAGGATGAAGCGCAGAGACATCGTAGCTGTAGGATGGGCCGGGAGCAATGGACGGACCGAAGCAGTGGGCGATCGACCAGAGCGCCGGAGGCGCTCTGGGAGATCGTAGACTGTCTTATAACGACACGTGCCAAAAAATTTAAAAATTCTGTCACCCCTATTCTCTTTTCTTCCTGTACTCTCTCTTCTTCTTCTCTTCTTACTTCTCCTATACTCTCTCTCCTGCTGCTGCTGCTCTCTATTTGCTCCTCCACCAGCTTCTACTTATTCTTATTGTTGCTTCGTTGTACTTTGCTTTTCAAGTTATTTCTAACATTTGAATCTTGAATTTTTGTGGTATGCAACCCACATTTCGTAAATTTCTTATTATTTAATAAAATTGCCTTCTACAACTGAGATTCGATCCATGAACCTCTAGCATGCTAGCATATGCACATGCCACCTGAGCCACAACGCTCACTTATTAAATGCTATTCGTTTCAGGTATAAATATCTCACTTTTACTTATGTTTTTAAAATGGACAACACTTATGTTTCGTCACGCACACACGAGAATAAAACTACATGTTATTTTTAAACGATTCTTGAAAACGACAAAGTGGACACAAAAATAAATACGTTTACAAGTATAATATTTGAGTAGTCTTTTATTGAAAATACATACAACCAAGAAAGTTATTGTTTTTCTTTAATGTGTCGTGAAACCATTTTCTGTAGTTGTGTAACTTCGGTACCATAAGCAAATTACGATAAATGCCTTATGTGCTTAACATGTTTAATTCACAACAAATGGTTTCACTACACAATAAATAAAAACAAATAAATATTAAAATTAATAAATACAAAAGTTCTAATTTGCATTGACGTCACTCACATAATTGTCCTGCCGCTAACAACAAACTTATCACCTTAGTTAGAAATGTTGCTTACTGGAACGAATTAACGGAATAAATAAATAATAATGCCAAGCGGAGGGTATCCGACGGCAGCCACAAATGTTAAGATAAAGTCACTCAATATCAATTCATGTCACAATAATTCAATCACTGAAATACAATGGTAGGTAGTACGAGAGGGTGAGTATAAGCTGAGTAAAGTTAAGTAAACACTTACTGTACGCTATACCCTCACAATATCGCCAAAACGATATTTTTACTAAACCATTGCAAGTCAATGCAAGTATTTGTCAAGCCAGTAGGTGTGCTGATGAGACCTCTAATGGTCGAAATAGCTATCCACATCAGGCTTGACAAATACTTGCATTGACTTGCAATGGTTTAGTAAAAATATCGTTTTGGCGATATTGTGAGGGTATAGCGTACAGTAAGTGTTTACTTAACTTTACTCAGCTTATACTCACCCTCTCGTACTACCTACCATTGTATTTCAATCTTATGCTTGCTTGAGCTAACTTCAGTCTCCACCGTTAGGTGGAGCTGACAATACTTCTGCGTCTTGAATAATAAGCCAGTTGTATATAAGCCATGGCAGGTCAATGCAGTATTTGTCAAGCCAGTAGGTGTGCTGATGAGACCTCTAATGGTCGAAATAGCTATCCACATCAGGCTTGACAAATACTTGCATTGACTTGCAATGGTTTAGTAAAAATATCGTTTTGGCGATATTGTGAGGGTATAGCGTACAGTAAGTGTTTACTTAACTTTACTCAGCAATTCAATCACTGTAAGCCACACTCGCTGAAATTCATTGTCGTTCACGCTACTATTACATTAACATTTCAAGAGACGCGATTAATAACTACGCAGTTAGACGCATTAGAAAACACGTGCTCGCGACACCACCGCGCACGACTGACTAAGCAGGAACGAGTATTGTCACATTGTCAGCCGACGTAAACATCTAGTTGGGGTCACCAGGTAGATAATCGTAGTATTGTATTGTAAGATTAAATGGTAATTATCTCGATAACTAAAAGGGCTACAAACAAAAGAACTTCATATTCTTGATCCTTGTAAAATTCTGTACAAGATGGCATACATATTGAAAAATGATTAAAATGGCACAAAAAATTTTTAGAGCAAAGATTTTGTTATAAAAAAGGCAAAAGATTTCTCTTTTTTATGTTGAAAATTAAAAGTTGGAATTTTGAAATTCTGTTTACGAATTCTGATTGATAATTTAATTCTACATCGATTATTTAAGTAACTTTTTTAGATAACATTAACCGCTTAGGCCCTATTTGCAATTTTATTGAAAATTGTATTCGACATAAAAAAGAGAAATCCTTTGCTTTTTTTATGACAAAATCATTTTTCAACAAATGCAACTTTTGTAATAATTAGAATTTTTCAGTTCTGTTTTCGAATTCTAAAAGTAGATTAAATTCTGAATCGGAAACCAGTATCACAATTATGAATTAAAGCCCTTTTGGCATGAAAAAATTAAAATTAAATCACAATGTGGAAAGCAAGTGGAATTTTATTCGTTTCTGGGTATCACACAATAAAATACATGTAATGACTCAATAGTAGGTATATTTTTATAACTTTTTCTTTTAATTTAATTATTATTTATGTTTAGATTATATTTGCAATTTATACTAATTATTATATCACTTAATATCAGTATAAATAACATTTTTCCTTCCCGCTCGTCGTTAAGTAATCTGTGTAATAGAAATGTCCCGCCGTCCTCCTCCCAGCACATCTCCGCGTTTATTATTTCTCATCTCACAATCAATCAATTAAATACAACGAACGAACGATTAAATTTCGCTAATGAAAACTCCGCGCACGGCAGCCAATCTTTCAATAAATCAACATATACAATAAAACACCATCTCCTCAATCATCATCATCATCATCATACCATCATTGATAGAATATTGTTTAAATTTGTTTAATCTGCAATTCGTCTGCAATCACTACGTGTTATATCGTCCATCATTATATTGTTTATGTATACGAAATACTGTGATTAAGTCTTTAAGTAAGTCGTCAGAATGTTCTCCGCCATCATTAAATTCTTTCTATGTTCGCTAATTAAGTAATAACCTTCTGGTTTTGCATGTGTGTGTGTGTGTTTCGAACTAAACCGAACTAAACAACACAACAACTGATACGCACGTTGCACAAATATCTAGATAATTACAATGTTTATACCTTCAATCATTAAACTAGAATTTCATTCATTTAGTTTTTTATATCCAACTTCCAAATATTGGAAGTTTTTTTCTTGTTTAAATTTTAGTTTTGTGCAACTAAAATACATTAAAACATTACCGGATGATGATGAACACATAAAAATCGGCGCAAAATTTGTAACAACAAGATAAAGATGTATTAGTATTGCTAGAGATACTTAACTCTCTCGTTCTTGGATGTTTTTTAGCTTTACGTTCAGTTTTATTTTAGTTTTTTTGCATTTTGCTTATGTTTAGGTAGAATAAAGTGTGGTGTGTGAAGCAAATATTCATCTCTCGGAAGTAGTTGAGTGTGTGTTTCTGGTTTGCATGGTTTTGGTACTCGTTTTGTTTAAATATCGACTAGGAATTCGTAAAGTTCGCTACGCTTACGAGTGTATGTGAGTACGTTTTGGATTGTGCGTTGTAACTTGAATGAAAATCACTGCTTGGTTGGAGTGTGAGTACAATTTCGTTCAAAGAGGTTTCAAGACGTTACGCTACACAAAACTCGGTTAAAATTTACGTCGTGGGTGTGATTGGGGTTTGGATTGTTCACTGGAGGTGCCGCAAATCAACTAAATCATCATCATCATCATCATCGCCATCTTTTGCATCTTTTTGTGTGGTGGTTTTTGGTTTCACGCGTTTTTAAAGCTCTAGAAGTGGTGCAGCGCATCGTAGTCGGTCACCGGTCGCTGTCAGTACACCCAGGAGACGGGGATCCATTGCGGGGTGGTTTGCACTTTCTCAATGGCCGCCTCCAGGTTGCCGATGGTATCGTCAATGTCGTTGTTGACAATTGTCAAATCAAAGTAGTGTCCGTACGCTGACCGCAACATATCCGATTCTTTCGCTAGGCGTTCCAAACTTCCATCGTACTAAAAATTAAATTAATTTTTAGAGGAAGAAAATGATTTTTAGGTTATGTTCTTACGTCAGCCATGTTTTGTAAAGCTGGAGCGGCGATAAAAACAACATAGGGTGAGAATTCAGCCGTGCGGAGGATTTTCAACGCTTGCGGTTCAACATCAAGGATCGCCATCTTGCCGTCTTGATGTATCTTCCTGATTGTTTCCAGTTTCGTGCCATACATTGCATCTTCATGTGTTCCTGTAAATTTTCCCCAAAAATTACTTCAAAACACTCAATATTTCAAAAGAATTCATTACCGTATTCTAAATATTCGTTTGCAGCAATGTCCGCCATCATTTCATCATGTGACACGAAGAAATAATTCCGGCCATTTTCCTCATCGGGTCTAGGAGGTCTCGTTGTATCTAAAATAGACATTAAATGAGGTTATGTTATGTAAAACTGGTCTAACCTATGAAAAACTCACGTGGAATTGGATAAGCATACTGATCGGGATGTTTGGCAATCAAAGTGTTCTTAATATGTCGCCTGCCGACGCCATGCGCACCAAGAAGCACCAACGTCTTGCGCTGGAACGCCGGATCCGTCACTAGAAAATTCCCGCCCGTTGATGAGATAGTTTTATTGTAGGCCACACGCAAAGCAGTTACACTAATAACATGGCGATGCACTCAACGCCATTTTGTGATATTGTGATTAAAAACAGCATTAGATACTTACTTGGTAGCTTGACAACCTCCTCGTACGTGACTAAATCTAATTGGTCGAAAACTGCGTTGTGTTTTGCCAGATATTTATCTTTGTATTGTTTCTTCTTGCGACCGAAGATTGAGCAATTGACTGGAAAACAAACGAATTATAATTGGCATACAAACGCGGAGCAAAAACAAGAAATCAAAATCTAAGTAGATACGGTAATAATAAAGCGACTATTTAATTAAATTATTCGTTTATGTTTCGTGGTGAAACAGAGTTAAGTTGAGAATAAATACAAGACATGCTGGTCAACGCAAAGCTAGTTTTTACAACGAGAATTATTTCCCAGCAGATCACAACGAAACTGAAACTGAAAAATTAACGAATTCTGTACAGAATCTACACAATTTCATGTCAAATAGAAATAAATACAGTTATATTATTATTTAGTAACATAAATTATATGGTTTTAAAATAGATACGCCATCTAGCGGTCGTTTTCTGAGACTTTTAAGAAATTATAACCAAATTTATGCTTAAAAATGATAAATTGAACCTAAACGGTTATTGATAGAAGAAAATTTTACTTAAATAATCGATGTAGAATTAAATTATCTACTAGAATCCAAATTAAATTTTTTTTAAATTAAAAATTTACTAATTCTGATTTCGGATTCTGATAGATAATTTAATTCTGCATCGATTATTTTAGTAAACATTTTTCATAACATTAACCGTTTAGGCTCTATTTTTAATTTTTAAACCTCATGCATTATTTTGGTTAAAATATCTAATAAAACTACCGATAGATGGCGTAACTAACACACACAAGTATATAATCATTCAAAATAAAAGTTTCTATAACATTCCGCATCACACACCAAACCACGACGACTAAAATGTCTAGAGTTGCTGTTTTATCAAATTCTGAAGTCAGTTATTCTGGTATAAATGTTGGTTGTTTGTTGTTGTTTGATTAAAAACAAAGCCTTATCGAATAATAAGCGGCATGTACCTGTAGACCCATCACAACCATTCGCATGAGAGGAGCATCCCTTTTCCACGTCTGCCACCACCACCACCACCACCACGGGCATTCAAAACAGAGAACACATAAGAAAACAGAGCCGAGGCAAATTTTCACACAGACAGCAACGTCAACGTGTTTTTCTCACTTCTAAAATTCTCAGAAAAAAATTGTGTTCTTATTTTGTATATATCAGGACATGCACGTAATAAAAGAATTTGTACACTGTGTATGTACTTGAAGAGCCACATCGAAAGTTAGGTTAAGTAACAGGAAGTGAAAACGAAAAAGAAAAAAACCAGCATGCAAATTTACAATTTTTGTTTTTATACATTGTCGAGTTTAAAATGTTTTTAGAAAGTTTCGGGTTTGGTGAATTTTAGTTTTGGTAATCGTTATGGATTTATGAGTGTTGATATGAATAATTAAAATATGTTTATGAACTGCTGGAAATGTACAATGTACAATGTACAACAATGAACACAAATGAGCCATCAGCTAAACGGATGAGAAAATGATACCAGCTACACAATATATATGGATGAATACACAAAGTGGCCGAATGACAATTGTATGTTTGGTTGCCTACCTTGTTCCTGTTTGGTTTTCTCCATGGCGGCGCACGCGGCGCGCCATTCTTGTAGCTCCGGCGACGGGATGAGTCCTGCAGATCCTGCCGAGTTGTCTTTGCGTGCTTGCCACCAATGATGGTCATCTTTGCTTATAATCTACAAAAGAAAAAAATTTAAAAATTTAAATTTCTCGTTTAAATCGATTTGCTAAGTGGATTTGGAATTGAAATGTTTCTGTGAGTGGATAGGAGTGAATTGTGATCAGTTCTCAGATGGAAGGAATGGTGAAAAGTAAACTCACTTGAAGAATATCGCCGGTTTTGAATGCGATGCCAGCTTGCGCGCAGGGTATGAGCTCGTCGTCCAGCGGGTCGTAGTCGAATTGGGCGCGCACGAAAATCTGCAAGTGAAACGCGTTAGAAATCATTCAAAATCAAGAAAAAAAAAAAACAAAAAAAACGCATACATCAACATGCAGACTAAATCTGCTTTAATAAAATATATTTTACGGTTATTTTTATCTTAGAAACAACAATAATATTCATACACTACTAATACTAATATTGGTCCGTTTAAGGCATGCAACCAAATCTACACGGGACAACTTATAAAATTTCTTAGAGCTGGGAAGCGCAGTTTCAAGGCAGGGGGCATTACATTAACAGGGCTCGGTAAGCACATCCACACACCATCAGCGCCACCAGCTGCCGTTTCGTCTATGTGTACTTACTAAAACTGGTAGCGGCTTAATCCGGAATAGCTATTCGTGTGGTGCATTCGTGGTTGCGGACGCATCGGGTGAATATTGGCACCGAGAACAGAATCATCCAATATTGCACAATTGCAACAACTTTAGAAAGCAAACAAGTTTTATACACTCGCGAAACATAACCTAGTTTCAGTACAAAATGAGAATATAAGAGTCTAGAGTTACTAAACATCATGTTTGCATAGTAATTCAATACAAAATCGGAATGTTGTATTGATTTCAAGAGTTTTTCATAAAAATCAGCAATTTTTTGATTTAAAAAGGTAAAAATGTGGTAAATTCGCGTTTGAGCTGTAGGTATTGAACTGACAATTGAAATAAGGTTATTAAACACACAACATAACCAATATTCACAAAACATAACCTAGTTTAACTAAAAATATCACGTTTTTCGTCTAAAAACAGCCATTTTAGTCTTTTAAAGCTAAAAATTCGATATATTCTTGTATGCGACTGTAGTTGTTGGTTGCCTAAGTAAATTCTACAAGTTTTCCAATTATTCGCCGGCGTTTGTGGCGTTTTATTGCCTTTGTTTGAGGGCTTTGCGTGGCGGAGTTAATTAAATTTAATATGAATTAATGAACGAGCATGGCACTCACCTCGCATGGCGGCGGGGCACTTCTATACGAAGGTACTATTTTAAAGGTAACTGAGCCTCTTGCTTCCCTCTGCAAAAGAAAAACAAAAATTAATTACCTTCTATGATTTATGATAAATGCAGTATGAGAAACATACGAGGATTTTCTGCAGAGTGTTTACGGATTGATTCATCACTGGAATGCCGTTGATTTCTCGAATTTCATCGCCGACGTGCAGGGTTGCCTGACGATGGATCATCCCGCCGTGCATTATCCTTGCCACGATGCATTTGCCATCTTCGTTCATCTTCAGGGTGATTCCCTACGAAGAAAAAGCAAAATTCAAGCAAAATTCACTTTGTGATTAAAGAAAAAGAAGAAAAAGAAGTAAAGTTGATTAATTTATAGCAGATGATAGGAAGTCAGGAGGACACTGTGGTTAAGATTCTGATTGTGATTCGATTTGAATTTGAAATGTTTTAAATTCGGCACACAGGCCGGGGAAAAATGCAATTTCCGCATTTTCTCTCCATAATCTCCACTCGTGCTTCTTTTATATTCCCCCGGCGGGCCTTGCAATCTATTTATAACCGATCCGATTGTTTCTGATCAAATGATTGGGGATCAAATCACATCGGGCCGGCTTCTTTTTTTTTTCTGTTCTTTGCCTTCCGGCTCTCCGGTCTTCCGGCTTAATTATTGCAATTCGCGATACAAATCGCCGGATTGAGTTGTGTGCTTACCATGGGCTCGTCGGTGTTCTTCTGGAATTGCACGAGCCGGACGCGCGTCACGTTCTCCATCTCGACGTCGCCGTTGGGCCCGTCCAGGTCGTCGCCGCCGTTGAGGTATGGCAACAGCGGGGGCGGCGTGACGCGCATCGCGTCCTCGCCGTAGATTTCATGCGCGACCACATCGTGCGCCTGTAGCAATGCCTAAAAATGGAAAAAACATATGAATAAAATGGTGAAAATCATATTTTGATGTTGCAGCGCCCTCACACGCAGTTTTATGAACTAAAAATTATTTTTTAGGTTAAAAATGTTTTTATGTTATTTTAAATAAAAATTCATATTCACGACACAAAATTTGATATATTTTATATATTTAGTCTATTTTGTATGAAAAGAAGGAATTTTATCTTCGATTTTCCCCGCAAATATCGATGAAAATTCCGTGTTGGGACCTTTCTGATACTTTGCAAGGCTTGCAGGTAATTTCGGCTTTCGCACGCGTGTGCGATCTGCGCGCGTAAATCGCACGAAATCTTATTCATGGCGCCGAGATGACAAAAGCAGATATAGCTCCACCAAGGAATAAAAGATACCAGCTGGCGAGAATGAATGATTGCCTGCTCAGGCTCGATTCGTGTCGAAGCGAATCCCACGAAGAACAATCGAAGAATACGAATAAGAATACGAGATGAAAAACAAAAGCATTTCTGACATGGAAACTCCGCACGAATGCACAATTCGATTAAGTTAGGTTATGATAATTATGCGCAGACATACGTTACAGCTGTAAATGCAGTTCTATGACAATTTTCATCGTTTTATTGCACGGAAAACATTTAAAACCGGGCAACTTTCGTGCCTGACACATAACTAACCAAAGTTTTGCAGGTGAACTGCCGAAAACTCGGCATGCACCACTTTATTTTCATTCTTTTACCGCCATTTCCGTATCCGACGCCATTTTGAAATTTATATGCAATCATAATGCTATCAGCACACGTTCCGGCCCTGCTATTGTAGCCCACAGCGTGGAAAGTTGATATTCACGACGAAAAATGCGCGAAAACAACGCGCGAATTTGCATAACAACAACTCCTGGATTTCCTAACCCTCCAAAGGGAAAGTTATGTGAAAATTTAATTCAATAAAGGCGGAAAGTTAAATTTTAATCTGCCTAATTACCTAATTAAGAAATCCGTGGATAAAAAGATTTGATATTTACAAAATAAATTCAAAGTTATCTTTTATGATGTAATTTGGGTTGCAGACAAACTTAAACTTGATGTATGTGTATAATTACACACATTACGTAAATGTCTCTTTCTCTCTTTGCCATTGTCTTTAACCACTGGCTAATTAGTCATCCCGAGAAACAACAACAACAAGACATAAGTTTTCTGGTAAGTAATTCAAGCCGGGGTCGTTTATTTTATTTTCTTTTCGTTTTTGTGCGAACATAGATCACCCACATGACACACGCGCGCTTGTTTCGCGCCAAAAGTTGAAAACAATGGCACTCGATATTTCACCGCGTGGCAAACGCATTCAATCACGCAAACGTGTCGCCTGCACACACGCCTGACGTGACATGCGGTGAGTTTTCACGTGTGAAAAATGCGCCGAACCGGAAATAAAACTAAAAAGCACCAAGCATCAACGATGTCCAAGATGACATCGAATATTTCAATACACTTCAAGTATTAATCATCCTCGTACGATGAAAAGAATAGTTGGCAATAGATGCATGCGTGTATGCTTGGTTGCATACATTAAATAGATATCCTATGAATAGTAAATGCACATAGCTATGTATTCATGGCGCAGAGAATTCCATAAAGTTTCAAAAGTAATTTACCGATGATGGAGGAATACAATACTCGCAAGAGTATAAATATAAAGTCTTAAAGCGCAAACAAAGTTTGTCGAAGGCATTTATTAGCCGACAATGACGAACAATGGCGATAGCCGGAAGCGAGAGAAGCCAGCTGAACGCAACTCGAGACGGATTGTTTATACTTGTCATTATTCATTCGCATTTTATATATATAAATATAAGTTTTATTTCAAACATCCGGTTTTCCTCTACTCTGTGCAGTTCAACTCTGTGTGTGGGGGGGAAAGCAAACGTTGAAATTCCGATTTCAAAGCGGCGTTTCACTTTCTTGTTTTGCTTGTTTTCCGGTTGTTTGTGTTCGAGAGTTCGCGGGAACATGAGCTTTTGCTTCTCGTTCGGCTGGCTGGAAAATGCTTGCGGTCGTCTTTCGCCCATCAGAGCGTCTTAGTTTTAGTTGCTTGTTTTCGACGTTCAATACCTCGTCTATATGCTTTTTTTTATTTTCCCGTCGGTTTTTTTATTTTTTTGAATTCATTGCTTTTTGCGTGCAGTGTAACGCGATCTAATGCGGTCAATTAAACATTTCGGGAGATAAATGTAATTTACGAAAATGCTCAATGCCCAATTTCGCTCACGAATGGTATAAATTATACAGGGTGTTACCATAAAACAGATATTATTAATGATTTAACATTTCAGTAAATATTATCAAAGAAAATATTTGTTTGAAGATTAAATTACCAAAAAAAATGTTTTACGCAAGAATAAATACACAATTCGATTATGTGAGGTTATGATTTTATGAATAATAGATGGCGACACAGGAAAATAAATATTTTCATTGATTTTAAAGCAAAATATTTACTTTTTTCCTGTTGAAAGATGAAACCACAAAATGCACGAAATGAAATTTTAATTCAAAAATACCGAATGTAATAATTAAAAATTACAACAGCGAAAGGAAAGGTCCCCGTGCGCGTGAGTGAACATTGCTGTTGTATAATTCGTCTAATTTGGCTTTTTTTGCATTTTTAACGTTTCATGCATTTATTTTTTGTCCCGACCGTGTATTACAATTATAATCCGACGCGTCGCGATATGATTTGCTTTGTTCCAGCTCGCCGAATAAATTGTTCGCGTTCCCTCGATGCCACCGGACTGCAACAATTACCAATTTAGTTTTATTACGATCGCCGGCGCAAATTTTAATATCAAAAAATGAAAAAAACAAACTAAAAAAAAAGCATGCAACTGCGTCAATTATTTATTATTAGTGCAATAGTGTGTGGTAATTTATAATCAGGTGATTAATTAGCGCGTGGACGCGTAATTCGTCGAGAATTTATGCCGCTTTCATTTCGTTAGCGAAAGGGTCGTAATAAATGTTTATTAAGGGCGGCGGCGGTCGCTTCGCAGTCAACCCCGCATCAAGCCCGAAATTGCCTCGAATTTCAATTATCTTCAGGGGCTGATTCGCGCAGTGTTTTGCTTTAATTGTCTGCGCACTAATCAGAATCCCCTCCGCAAATTCAAAAAAGACAATAAACAACATTAAAAACTAATATTTTCACATAAATAATTCACTTTTTGTGTTTTGTGTTTTTCTTCTTCTGTGTAATAAAAAACGAGTAAAACGCTTACGTAACACAACATTTGAAGTTGTTGCCTGGCTGTTATCACGTCCGTCTTACATACTCCTTCATGGTGCGCCGTGTGTTTTGTTTTGTTTTATTGTTTACGCCCCTCGGCGTCGACGGCACTAATTTGTCCTGTTTTTTCTTATGTTTCTGCTCATTACACACACGCGAAACTTTTTTTTACGAAAAAAATTCTTTTTTCACGTTTTACGTTGTTTTTAAAGAAAAATATAACCACACTGTATATTATGGTCTTTTTGAAACGGGTGCTTTCTCTATGCGTTGATAATGTCCCGTTTCCTGACCTTTTAGAAAATATCCAGTGATAAACGGTGGAAATACGTGTTTACGATTGCGATAACTCAAAACGTTCCAGCAGTGGCTTACGACGATAAAAAAAAAAAACGAAGAAAAAAGAGCACTTTTCGATTCGTAGATAAACCGCCGGTGTTTTACATATGTCGGCCGTAAAACTAAGATAAGATGCGCGCGCGTGGGCCACCCGAAAAAGACGGTAGAGGGTAAAACATGCAGCGAATAGCAAATCAGCACACACAAAAGTTTTTTCTTCGTTTTTCAGCCTTCGAAACTTTATTTTACGCGAATCTTTCTTTGGACGGTGATTTTCCGGTGGGACTGGTGGCGGCAGCGACGACGGCTAGCGCGGAAATGCCGGACCGGTCGCTACCCTCGGCGCGCTACACCGGCGCCTCCACCAAACCACGCGACGACGGCGCCTCCACCAATCATTTCAACCGCACGCAATTCAAACAAAAATTACTTATAGAACTCGCAATATTGAATTAAATAATTATTGAGTGCAGAAAACAAGTATAATTCGATTAAAATTCTTTAAAAATTAATTTACTCGAGTTTTAAGTTGAATGCAATTCGCAGAATCAAGAAAACTCAATTTTAAAAAACAAACAATTGTTTTCTTGGAGTTTTTCTTTTGTTTGTATTCAATTCACTTTATTTCCTACACTTCCTGAATCTGAATCATAATAAAAACTATTTCAATTAGGTTGTAAATTGCAATAAAATTCATCTCGTGCGTAAAATTGCTTCATATTAAAATTCCGCGTACGATTTACGTCGCTCAACGAGCCAGAAATCGAAATGTTACAAAAAGCGCGCACACCGGAAGTCAGCACATGGCAGGACGGTGAAAAAAATCGGAAATACTCTATGGATCTATGCGCGCGTGCATGTCGCGCACGTTGGGTTGTCTACCTTTGGTAGTCGCTAGCACGTACACAAGATGGGCGGATGGCAGTTGACAGAAGTAGATTGCGCGAATCGTGAGTAAAATACTACGAAATTAGAAAATGTTAAACGCTAAAACGCGACCAAATGAAAACGTCAATTTCACATCGCAGATCAAATTGAAAACGTAAACCTGACGGCGACTGACGGTAATCGTAATCATGTACTCGTACTTGTAGATTCAATATGCATTGAAAATTAAATTTAAAATTGAAAAATTTGTCTTTTACTTATTTTACTTAAAAAAATAAAATTATAATTATCTATTTACTAGTGAATTGTGATTTATTACATTTTCTAATATGTTTTATCTAGAATTTGCATTCCGGTGACAAAGTTTCCGCCAACTTTGACTTGTGAGCCCTCAAAACTTTGGCGATTTGCGCCACTGCGACAAACTTGAATCCCTCAAACCTGCAATCTTGGTGAAACAAGCTTTAAACTAGAAAAGAAATTGTTTTACACGTGTTGACGGTCAACTAAAAACTTTTAACACCTTAAAAACTCATCATGCTTTTATTCCGCGCTCAAAATGAATAAATTTTCATCGCAAACGACACTATTACGTAAAATGAAAGCAAAAAACGAAAAAAAAATAAACGGTAGATAATTACAGTTTTAACAAGACTGTTTAATGTCGCTCTGTTGAGTCGGTTAAAACGCTTTAAAACGAAACTGATGTTGTTGCTCGAGCCGCCGGCTATAACGGCGACGATGTTAAGGGTGAGTGAAGGTGGCGCGGGTGGCAACTATGTGTTACGCGCAGTACGTCTGCAAATGAACGCGAAGATGTTCGAAGCGAACACGAAACACTCCCAAGATGGCTGTCGACGTGGTAAGAGTAAGTGCAAAGTGCAATTAAACTGCGCTCAAGACGAATAATAATAAAACTATGAAAACTTAAGCTAACACAAACATTTTTTTGATTTACTACAAATAACACGCAAACCAATCAAGTTAGACAACCCAATTAACAGGCAATCAACAAAAAGATTTTCTGTATGATTGGTTGCCTATCTGAAAGCAATACCACAACATTTACAAAGGGTTAAAACCCACATCACATTTCCAACATGTGAAAATAACTAAATAAATATCCTCGCACATTAATATTCGATAAATTATTTTATCACACAATGAAACTAAACACCGACGTGATTTATCGATGCTTTGGGTATATGCATAACCCCCAAACCCAAACGCAGCAGCTCTAGAGGAAGCGAATTCTATTAAATTTGCGCTATGAAAATGTGACAAGCGCACACCAACTATAACAAATAATAATTACAAATTACTAACGCGCGCAACGCTGAATTTTCATGCGTCGCGCATTATTTCATTATTTACGTCGCCAGAGCACGTAATTATGCTAGCAAATTGTTTCCGCCTGGTGTAAATAATATTCAAATTCAATTGACGCCGAAAAAAACGCGTATTTGGGATGAGTTTGAAATATTAGCTATTTTTTGGTGGAGGCGCCCCGCGTATTAGACCTAAAATTATTCATACACGCACGCAATGAAACAAAACACAATCCCACTACCCCTCATACCATTCGAGAATGTTATTTATTGCTCGCATTGTGATTTATTACGCGTGGGCGCCGAAATTCGCGCATGTTTGCAATTTTTCTTTCGATTTAATCAAATTATTTTTTACCCCCGAAAAAGTTAAAATTTATTACTTATTATCAATAAAAATAAAGATGACTTAAATATCTATCGATCCACGCAAAAATATTTAAATTATCTTGTTTACTTCCGTAGTTACAGTCAATTAAATTAATTTATTTTTAAATTTGTGTATATTTGGTTGCATATATTGCGCGCTGATTTGGCCGGTGGTTTTAATGTGAGAAGCTATGAAACAAGCGATAAACTCGCAATAAACCGCAAATATAATAGCCCCGAAACTGAAGCTTCGGTTAATTAATGATTAATTAAAACCCATATCACGTTACGACGCCAGCACAAATTAAGCCATTAACGTCACACGCCGACACAAAATGGCCGTCTAGACACGCTCGAGGTTGTACTGAACCACCGCAAAACGATGAAACATTAAATGTTAGATTACAATCGTAAATAACACGAATAAAACTTTTTTCGGTGAAAATTTAGCACATTCAATACCTCCAGCAGCATCTAGCGGTGAAAATGTAAAGTAAAAGTCAAATGGAGTGTAAATTTGACCGCTTGCAGATAGGTGGCGCCCGGAGTAACCTCGCGAAACTTCCCGTTTAACGATTTCTGCGCGAGTAGCGCACTCGTCACGTTGAGCGACGCTCCCGGGATGCACACGACGAATGAACGCCGAAAGCGGAAGACCGGAAACAACGGCCTTGACCCATTTGCTATTTGAGGTTTCGTACACGTTTCCAGCGTTTTACATTTGCATATTCCAAGTGTAGTGCAAAGCAAACACAGAAGAAAAAAAAACGTAAGAAGAAATTATTTAAACCGCGAGAAATTTTTTAATTGAAAATAAGGAATGAGATTGCAATGGTGTTGGTAATTTTCAAGTGTTTTAATTAAACGCGGCAAAAAGCGGCGCGAGGCGCAAGAAATTCGCGTCAGCACGCAGTGTTCGTGTTTGGTTTCGGTGGAGTTGTCACCACTGCTGAAACCGCCGCCACCACCCACCCACCAGCACGTTGTGTCGACGTGCGAAACATTTCAACATGTGGCGCGCCTGTGTGAGTGTGAAGTGAAGTAATTAAGTGTACTTAACGCTTTGCATACCAAAACAAACCGGAAGTTTACAATTTGTACAATGTGGACATGTAAACAATTAAATTATAAACAATATATAATATTATTTATAATTTTTTAACTGAAATTCTATGAAAATTTACTAAATTTTGTTTGTTTTTTGAATAAAATGTAATTTGAACACCCTGTATGTGGTGTTTTGTTATCAGAAAGCAAGGCGAGTGTTTCACGACGTGCTAGCAACAGAGCATTCATAATTTTCGCCGAGGAGACGTGAAGAGAACGTTAATTGTTAATTGTTCTTCGCGCTTCGTCTTTTCTTATTATTTTCTTTGCAACGGGCGCTAGAGTCTTAGTTTTAGCTTCTAGAATTGTAAAATAAAATTTGACTTGAAATTGAAGCAAAATTTATGATTTTTAGTGTTTTTGACATTTATTTCAAACCTACTGTGCTTGTAAATCAAAGATTATGTGCAATCGACAAATGGCGATTGACAATTTTTAATTTTTTGGTTATAACTTAAAAACGGTTGGGGATATTTAAATGAACTAAAAAGTTTTGTATTAACAATTAAATTGTTTACAAATTTTGTCTTTTAAAATATTTTTGTACCGGGTATAGTTTCCGAGATATTTGATGTCAAAGAATCGAATTATTTATTTCACAAAAGAGCTGACATTTGAACAGACTTTTTAGTTTTTTTGCCATAACTGTAGAACGGTTAAGACTATTTGAATCAACTAAAAAGCTATTTATTAACAAATAAATTCTTTACAAATCTGTCTTCTTAAAATATTTACGTATCTTGCACAGTTTTCGAGATATTTGATATCAAAATACGGAAAACTTTATTTTGCTTTTTCAATTTTTTTTTTAAATTTTACAATTTTACAATTTTCATTCCCGTGCACAATAAACCTAAAAGCTCATTAAATAATTTATTATTATAAAAAGCATCTACATTATTTATCCTTCATAAATACTCTCCGAGGAAAAGTTGTCATCAATATGAAACGCTTAGAAACACAGTCGAAAACACTCGCAAAACACGATTAAATGTTTTCGAAACATTTCGAAATTCGTCGTGTAAAATTTTCTTTTTCGGCTCGTCGCACAAACCCGCTGGGAAAGCGCGCAAATTTCGTTTTCGCATTAAAGTTCAAGCGCGGAGAAAATGAAAGCCGATCGAAAGTGTGATGGAATGACAAAACGTAATCGAAAATTGATCAAGAACCTTACAAAACTCCAGATAACTTTAGCAAAAGTCAAAAAGCAATAGAAATACTAAAGTCAGTTACTCGTACTTACTAAATAAATTTCCCAATTGTTTTGTTAGTTATCATGAAAGGAATGTGTGTTTCCTTACCTGTAACAAAGAAAAACATGATTAATAAATATTTTAAGCCGTGAAATAATGAAACAAAAACAAATTATGCTCGCAGGATGAAAGGCCTTGAACAAATAAGACTGGATAACCGTTTGGCTAGAGTGGATGACGCAAAGTGTTCACTTGGCAAATTGTCCTTTCACTTTCCTACTTTCGTCCTGCCGCTCGTTGAGCCCTCGAAAACGCCGCCGCCGGGCGAAAATTCGACCTAATGAAATTTTCACATCACATCTGCCGCACGTTGCAGTTTTCACGTTATCCGCAATATTCGCACCATCTTCTCAAAACATCAATAAGTTGAATCAACACACCGTATACTCATATATATTTAGGATATAAATTTAGAAATAAACCATAGGATACTCTCTCGGCGATACCAAAAAGTTTCGGGAATTAAACGGAATGTTTTGCGCCGGAAAACTCATGCGCACATAAGAAAATACCTTAAATGCAAACTTACGCAAGAACGGAAAAGTTTTAAGCGTTGTTGTGCGCGGAAAGGCTTAATGAAGAAATTCCCCGCGCTTGCGACACGAAATAATAATAATAACCGTAAGAAAAATTCTTCGAAACTGTGCGGCAATCTGCGGAATGGAAAAACGTTCAAATATTTAAGCGCTATTTGCGCAGAGTGCCTTTTCTTGTAGGAATTTTTTTATCTGATGGGAAAGATAATCATGTTCTATCAATAAATGATTAATTTTTATAGAATAAGTTATTTTTAATCAAATATTTAATCATTTAAAATTAATGCAAAAAATTTAAAAAAGTAAAAAAGTAGAAATTTTGGCATTCAATATCTCGAAAACTATGCAAGATACGCAAAAATTATAAAAGCACAAATTAGTAAAGAATTTATATGTTAAAACATAGCTTTTTAGTTGATTCAAATAGTCTTAACCGTTTTCAAGTTATAGTCAAAAAACTAAAAAGACTCAGTTCAAAAATCAATCGTTTTGTGAAATATTTCGATTTTTTGATATCAAATATCTCAAAAACTATGCAAGATACATAAAAATTATAAAAGAACAAATTTGTAAAGAATTTATCTGCCAATACATAACTTTTTAGTTCATTTAAGTAGCC
This sequence comes from Dalotia coriaria, assembly GCF_025399875.1. Lineage (NCBI taxonomy): Eukaryota > Metazoa > Arthropoda > Insecta > Coleoptera > Staphylinidae > Dalotia > Dalotia coriaria. Next base: position 9,810,113 of record NW_027045452.1, on the reverse strand, counting down.
CCAACCGTTTTGAAGTTATAACCAAAAACATAAAAGTTAAAAAACATTAAAAATTAAAAAATTAAAAAATCAACATTCTTATAAAATAAATAACTATATAATCTAAAAACTAACCGTATTCTATCAATAAATAATTAATTCTAGCATTTAAATGTGTTTTTAATCAAACATTTTCATTTATTCATTTACTCATTTATTTTTAAACGTTGACATTCGGTTACGTTTTTTCTGTGTTATCCTGGCTTCGGCTCACAGGTGATGTCCACATGATTAACATTTCCGGCCGAGCGGAGTTACGTACGTATCGATTCGCCCGCGCTGCGATATCCTGGTTATTGCATTTTCATCGACACGTCATCGTCAAATGCAAATAGCAATCGCGCGCAGTCACTGGAACACCGCCGAGCATATTCACGATCCCCCGTAAATTACATCCCATATTTCACTAGTTCACTACTGAGTACCGAATTAATCCTGCATGAACCATAAACCAAAACTTTGTCTTCAACTCTGGATTAATTAAACTACAAGTAATAATTTCATACTAAGAATATTCATGTTCTTTTTGAATTTTTGAATTTTTTATTATTTACGACGGATTTTAAGGTTTTTGAACCCTCACAAAAGATTATTTATGCTTAGACGAATGCAACACATCAAAGCGTGACACATTTTCCAAGTTTTCAATTTCCCTACATTTCCACGCGCGCTTCCGGCGGGCGTTTTCTTAAAGCCAGTTTTAATTTTTTCTGTCTTAGAGTACACAAGCGAAAAAATCCAGCGCGTCTTGCCGGAAAACTTACGCAAAGTGTTTTCTTTCAAACACCTGTTTACAATTTTGCATTTTTAATGCTTCGTCGAGCGCATTTTTAATACCCGCCGCTTGGAAAATTACAAATCGCGTTGCATGCAAACAAAAAACGAGCAAAAAATGAATAAAATTTAATATTTACCGCAAGAATATTAATTTTTATCATTCACACCGCCGGTGTAATGTTATAATTTATTAGTTTTTCAATTTTCCTAACCTGATTTAGTCGCGCCTCGCGTGTGTGTGGTTATCTGGTGTAATAAGATTCTGTGCGCGATGTGCATTCGCACGTGCAGGCACGTTGTCGTGCACGTGACGGCGGCGACGCCGCCATCATGCCGGAAATAAGCACAGGGCACGCTGAGCGAGTGCACCGGAAGCACGGCGCGCACGTACGAGAAACAAACAGCACCCAACCGGGACAAGAAAAACAAAATAAACGCGAAGGCAAACAGGACACGCATAACACGGAAGCAGCAAATGACAAAAATAGAAACGAAACAAAACAAAAATAAACAACACGGTAATATGCTCGGCAAACAGGACGATCTTCTCCGGCCAGGATGACAGGAAATGACAACAATGGGAACAATTGAGAGAAATAAAAATGAAACGAGAAATGTCACTACAACACGTCTTTTGTTTAAGTGGAAATTATTGGAAAACCATGTAGATGAGGAAAATTTTGATAGAGATCTTTATTGTTGATAATTTAATTTAGAATTATTAGGTTTTTATAAATTTGGATTAAAACGTGTGACATTTACGACAAGAATTTCAAAAAAAATTCGAAACTTTGACATAAAATATCTCGAAAACTATGAGAGATTCATAAATATCTTAAAAGAACTAATTTGTCAAGAATTTATTTGTTAATTAATAACTTTTTAGTTCATTTAAAAATTCCCAGCCGTTTTTGAGTTATACCCAAAAAAACTAAAAAGTCTTTTAAAATTGAAAAATTACAAAAGTCAACACGCTTGTGAAATAAATGACTATTATCTTTCACCTAGTTTTTTAAATTAAAGTTTGTTCTGCTGCCAATTGCCAGATAAGTATTTCGCTACTTTTCTACTTGTCTACGCTCCACATTTTCAATTTTCCCCGGGTCGGTCTATTTTCCAAGCGCGCGTTTTTCCACTTTTCGACGATAATTGCTCAATGGGGCCGAACCGATTGGGATTGTAACATTCGCGGCCCGTATGCGCTCGATTTGCTAATAGATTTACGAGGACTCGTTTCTAGCTACCAAGCTAGCTGGTTAACAAGCTTAGGGGCGTACAAGTGAAAACAGGAAGACTTTTTTACGGCTATGAAAAGAAAATGACTTTATTTTGGTGTTTCAGGAATTGAAAAAGTTATCGATAAGTTTAAACTAAAATTGCAAGCAAACTACATGAGATATGAAATATTATTAAAAGACATTTTTTATGCAGAATTTAATGGAGAGTTGACTTGTTTTTGAAAATTTAGAAAAATCAAAGCCGTTTAAAAGTTATTTAAAAAAATATAAAGCAGTGTATAAATATTAGTAAAAATGTTTAGTCAACTTTGATTATCAATAACTCATAAACAAAGCGAGATACAAAAATATTTTATAATAACAAATATTTAAAGAATTTAATTGTTAATCTAAAACTTTTTGTTTTATTTAAAAATTTTCATTACTTCAAAAGTTATAAATAAAAAACAATCAAAAAACAATTTTCTCCCTCATAAATCATACCTATACGAGCATGTACTTTTGTCCTGGTTTCAATTAGAATAACTAGCCATAGTGGCTATCAATGCACGTCATTGCCGAATATCACAGCAATCACGGAACAGTTTAAGACCCATTGTGCGATTCGGACGACATTGGCGGCCATGTTGGCGGTTAGTGTATGCGGCCGGCTGCAGCAGTGATAATAGTTTCGGTCGGGTCATGTTTGCCGCAACTTTGAATGCGCCGCGTCGCGTTGATATATGCCCCCATCGGCGCTCGTAAATTACCCTCGAGGTTATGAGAAGAGAAGTGGCGAGCGCCGCCGCCGCCGCGTGGGTTGGGGAAAATAAACTGACGCACACGCCGCCGCCACGGCCACGACGACACCAATTCGCATTACATATTATATTAGTTCGCACATGATGTACGAGAGCGCGTCGACAATAATAACGCATAAATAACGCAGCGGTGGAGGCCGCGGGGGGATGCATCCTGCAGGATGTTGTAGTTTCAATCACACCAGTCAGCGAGGAATGATCGATGGGCTGACAGAGAGTTATACAAGTTTTTTTGCATGAAATGATCGTAATAATTCAAAATAAATAATGGAAAACACTCTGTATTATGCAATTGTTGAGTGAATTATAATCACAGTTTTACCTACCACTTTAATTTGATCAAAATTGTTAGAATCGATAGAAATGGTGGAGGCGCCGGCCAATAAAAATTCTGTTGAAATGGCGCCTCCACCAAAATTTTGCGAATTTTTAATAAATTTAAAATACGATTATCTCAGAAACTAAAAGAATGAACAATGAAATAACATCGAATCCGTTATCCTTGAAAAATTCCCTACCAGATAGCCTAGTCAAAACATGAAATTCATTAGATTTTAAAACAAAAATAGCAAATGTTTGGGGGTGGTTTTAGGGTAGTTCTGAGCTAATTAAAACCCTAAAATATATGTCAAATGAAACGGCAACTCTTTAACTTTAAAGCAATGTAGAGAACATAAAGATTAAAGCTCTGAATCAAGAGATACAAGGTGTTTTCCAAAGCGTGTTTTTGAAAATTTCAGAAAACACCAAAGTTTAGATGCGGATTAAGGGTAGTTAAGGGCTGTTCAGAGGGCTGAAATAAATAAGTTATTAAAGAACAATTTTTGCGCTTTAAAATGGTATATAGTTTGTTCTAATCAAGCACCGGATTACCAAGATACAGGATGTCTTGCATAGCGCGTTTTAAAAATTTTCAAAAGTTACCATAGTTTTATGGCCCTTAAAGGTACTTCCAGATCCTTTACTTCCATTGAAATGTATAGTAAATTAAAGAGAAACTTTACACTATAAAATGATATATAATTTGTTAGAATCGGATACATGTAACATAAGATACAGGGCGTTTTCCACCCCATATTTTGTAAAATGACCAAAAATTGACTTTGAATTTGCTAAATACCTAATAAAAAGCAATAAATGTGAAATAAATAATGCTTTGCAAAGGTAGCGCATATTGCGCACATTCAATTAATTGTTAAATCACCATTGACTAACAATATCCCCGAAACGTGTTTGCTTTACAACAGGCCGGTAAACAATTTGCACGCGCATAATGATGATGTCGGCAGTAAAAAGACAGAAAATTAAAATTAATTACTCGCGCGCAATTAATGCACAACAAGTCGACATGCTTCGAGTGCGCGTAATTAATTTCGTTGTTCGATGTTTAATCATGCCCCAGCCGGAGTGGCTATGAATTGCGTGCTCATTAAATGTGTAATTAATTATTAAATCAACCAAATTTCGTTCGCGTGTGCTAATTACCCGAGTTTTTCGTGGAAATTTTTGTACGCTCACTTTCGGTTCAGTTTAAACACAAACTAAGCCAGGTACATAAAAATACTACAAGAGATTATTGATTTATAATTTAATACTTAGTCTAGGAAAATTTACATAACTAAAAAATTGTTACTGGTTCAAAAGTTATAAACAATTTTTGATGATATTGCAAATTTTCGGGGAAAAAAATAGTTTTTTTAGTAAAATGCTAAATAACTCATTAAATAAGATAGTTACGAAAATATTATTATAATAATTAATTATGAAGAATTTAATTGTTAATCCACCAAAGTTTAAATACTAAAAGCCGTTTAAAAGTTATGACTCAAAAACTATATGAAAACTAAATAAATTACCATATTTATAATAAATAAATTACTATATTTATAACAAAAATTTAAATAAGTTGATATATAACAACAATTACAAATATTTTTTTCCTGGTAATAAAAAACAATGAGTTTCTTCATATACTTGAAAAATGTTTACGTTTTTAAGTTATAAAACACCCTCGAAAAACAAAAAAAGAGAAAAATTACCACCGCAGAGTAAACGCATTTATCTTAGCAGCTTTCCGCCAAGAAAAGCGGAAAAACGTCGACGGCGGCATTAAAGAGATCGTGAAAAGTATAAAGAACTACAAATAAGCGTGTACATGTGCCAAATTTTCAGCAGAACGACAGCGGAAATTGATGAAAACCAATTTCTTCAAGAAAAACGAAACAAAAACCGCGAAAACTTTTTAAAAACCGGAAAAATCTATATTATGTATCATGACGCAGGGAAAATCGAGTGAAAATTGAATTGTATGGTAATAATGTTGAATATTACATTTTCGTCCGCCGCTCACACCCCGCACCACTGCCGCCCATCGCGCGCATGAATGATGTAAGATATGAGGCTCGGAAAATTTTCGCACCCCATTCGAAATGTGGAAATCTTCGCCGCGCGCGCTCCATATTTCAGCAGATGTAAGTTATAATATCATCTAATAACTTGGCAAACATCGGAAGGAAGCGTATGGTAGTGTGGCGGAGCGATGGAAGCGATCCGCGCGAAAATTGCGTGCGGAATGACGTAGGACGCACGCGATATATATTCGAGGATTGGTGGCGTGGTTGAATGTATGAATGTATGAATGCATGAATGGATGAGGGGCTTATCTTTGTTCGGGGGAAAGAAAAGCGGAGAAATTCGCCATGTGTAACCGGTTTTTATGATGTTTTTATTATTTATTGTGCCAAAGTTAATAAAATTTTTGATTTCTTTTCGAGATTCCGGGCGCATTTTCCGGGATAAAGTTGTGGAATAAAATGTGGTGGAAAAAAAATTAGTTTAGCTATAAACTGCAATTTAAAATTTTAGTCTACCTATATTAGTTTTGTAGAAAATTAATTTTAAAGAAAAAAATTTGAATTTTAAAGTTATCATAATTTTTGACTTCGAGTGGAAAATCGGCGATTGTGGACGCATTTTCCGAGATAATTTTTCCAAACAAACTTTATTTAGAAGAAAATTAAATTGTGCATCTAATGCTCTTTAAATTTTTATTCTATCTTTTATAGTTATCTATTAAACATTGTCTCAAGAAAAATAATTTCTTGATTTTGACTTTTCACAGAAAATTAAAGATTGTGGCCGCTTCATAACCTCAATTTTTATGAAACCAAATAATTTTGATTTACAATAACATTTTCTATGATTATCACTTCCGAAACTATAAAATTTCCCTCGCGTTTTCCCATAATAGACAATTAAAATAGAATAAAATAAATAATAAATTCCCTCTACGCTCAATCAAAAACTGCTTCCGGAAGTTTTCACTTTATATGCACACGAGTGTGAATTTCCCATCAAACAAACCAGCATTTAATAGCCAATTAGTTTCCCCACCGCACTCAATTAAAATAATCCCCAATTTCCATACAATATACGCTTAATAAGCCTCTAAAGTCGCGCATTGTATGCGAACACACCACACTGGAAAATTCTAAATAAAAAACCGAGTTTTCTTACACGCGCCATTGGGAAAATCGGCCGTGTCGCTTTCCCGCAGCTCCTTAAAAGCCCATTTGGGCATGATTTACGGCCGGATGTTAACGCACCTGCGCCGAACAACACGCACGCCATGTTGATATTTACTGCCGGCGCGCGGGGTGCGCTTTGTGTTTTTCCGCTTTTCCGTTTTTTCCTGTGCGCCACGGGAGGGGCTCGCTTTCCGCTTGCCGCAATTAATTTTCCATTTAATTCGCGTTTATACATTCCCGAGCACAAAGTTGTTCGTTTTTTTTTCGCCCGGCGCGGAAAACTCAGGGCGTAATTAAGTTATAGTGCACAAAGAAAAGCGGAAAACTTTGCGGACGAGTTTATAAAGGTGGATTTTCACAGCGGCGTTTCTCAGTCGCGTTTGTTAGTTCCTTAGAGTAAGTTTTGAAGAAATATGTCAGGCAAGTTTGGTTAGAGAAAAGAAAAAATAAAATTTCACTTTAAAGACGCTTAGAATAGGGAAAACTATGGAAAAGTCGGAAAATTATTGCAGTAAATTAAAGACTAACTAGTTGGCTTTCTGACTATACCATATGAAGTCAAGGCATCAATAAATAATCAAAAAAAAAAAAAAAAAACACAATTTAAACAAAAATTGCAAAAAAATGCTCTTTTGGTGAAAAACTTGAATAAAAACCACAATTTTTATTCAAATCTCATAAAATAAAACCCTAATTATTCTCAACTTCCTGTTTTCTTAAACCCAATTTAGAGCGCTCATTTATCTCAAGTAGTTTCGGAGTAATTCGGCGTCAAACAAAAGACTAAAGTGAAATTCGTTAAATGCGCTATTAAAAATTCTGCAAATGTTTGCGCTGTCAATTTATTATTGCGCGACGTGGCTATTATTTTTCTTGGTTTGCCACAAAATTGTTTAGCCATGCAAGCGATGCTGTCGCAGGGACCTTCAGGAATTTATTATCCTTTCGAAGTGAGACGTACAAGCGGCGCGCACTTTTTCGCATCCGCGACGCGTCGATATTAAAGAGAAAAGCCGTCAGACGCCGCCGGAATTTTAATAAGGCGGGCGGAGGCGGCGCGCCGGATAAAAGCCGCGCGTTTTTTTCCATTTTCGACGTCTTAATGCAAGTGCGCGCCTCACACCCAAATTGTTTTATATTCCATCATCGCACCTGCTTTATATGTATATGATGACACTTTAGGGTGGAAAATTGATTGAAAATTGAACGCCGTCAAACGCAAACAAGGAATATTTTCGAAATATAAAAATATTTAATAAATTGTTAATGTCTTAAATAGTTAAATTTGAATTTTTATTGAAAATAACTTAAAAATTGTTGTTTTTTGGCAAAAAATTGCATTATTTATTAATAAATGGATTATTTTTTCAAGATTATTTAATTAATAATTAATTATGAATCCAGGTCATTTTACAAAACTGTAAAATTGTTAAAGATGCAAAAGATATAAACAATTTTAAAAAATAATCAAAATTTTTGTGAAAAAAAAAATAGTATTTTAGTAAAGTACTAAATAACTTATTAAATAAAAGAGCTACGAAAATATTATTATAGTAATTAATTTTGTAGAATTTAATTATTAATCCATTAAAGTTTATATAATAAAATTATCTAAAGCCGTTTAGAAGTTATGGCATTAAAACCATACGCAAACATATTTTATTGCTTATATTTGTAACAAAAATGTAAATAACTTTATAAATAATAACAATAACAAATAAATTTTTACTGGCAATAAAAAACAATGAATTTCTTCATACACTACAAATTTTTTTACCTTTTTAAGCAATAAACCGCACTCAAAAAACAGAAAAAACAAAAAAATTAAAATTTCCAAAACAAAATAAACGCATTTATCTCCGCAGTTTTCCACGATAATCCATAAAATATGTTAATATCTTAAATAGTTTGCTAATAATTTGCATTTTTATATCATAAACAACTTGAAAATTGTTGATATTTGCAAAAATAAATTTATTTCTCAAAAAAATTGTTTATTTTTACGTTGCGTTTGCGTTTGGAAGCTTTCCGTAGAGTTTACGGTCATTTGACGTCCCTTTAGGTGCAACCTCCACTGAAATAACAATAAAACGAAAGCAAATAAGGACGCGCCGCGGCACGCAGGACGAGATAAGACGCGCAAAGCGGGCGAGAAAGGAAGCGCGTTCGGCGGCTATAAAACGATGTCGCGTGAATATTAAATGAGCCTGCTGTCCTGTTGTCCTTTTCGTCCTGCGTGCGTAAACGTCTTGCGAGTTTTCCTTTCGTTTCGTTTTATATATCATTCGTCCTTAGAGCAAAACTGACGCGTGCGTAAAGCGCATTGTCCGTTTTTATGCCTTTCTTATTGCGGGCATTTTCATTGTCCTTAAGATGTTATCCTTTATATGATATTTTTATTTTTAAACAGTATTTTGGAAAATTTTAATTTTTTCACGTTTTTATTTGAATTTTTTTTAAATCTTTGATTAAATATAACAATTTGTCATATTTCGGTCCATCTTGATTAGACCCTCAGTTGGTTTTTGACAGGCGTGTTTTTCCTTCGTCTGCCTTAAGGTATGCATGAAAAATGCAAATCGAATTTTCTCCTCGAGCATATTTCGCTCGCCGGAAACCATCTTGATAATGGAATTCTCTGCTTGGCGCGTAAAGCCAAACGCCTCTTCATCAAAGGACAAAGGACAAAATACCAAGAACTCTCCAGGACCAAATGAAAACGTGAAAACAAAACGCCAAATTCGAATACAAAGCGTGATAATGACAAAAAACAAAATAAAATAAAAAATAAAAATTTCCAGAGAAATAGAAAGCATTTCTATCCCATTTTTTTATTTTGGTGTGGAAAATGGTATAATAAAACGCTGCGTATGTTTTTTCGACGTTCGTGAAAATACTAGAAACCGGAAAACCAGAAAAATGTTGATAAATGCTTTCTCGCAGGTACGCAGCGGTCCGACAGTGGAGGAGCACTTTGATTTAATGTGGTTTATCGACGACTTTGCGACGTCTGCGCGTCAGATGGATTTTCCCGAGCGTGGTAAAAGCGCCGCGCCGGGAATTGTTAGCCCACCAGCGGGGAGGAAGGCCAACCGGACGCGCAAATAAAGATAAATAAATGTAATGTAAATAAATGTAATGACATTTCGTTTTTGGCGACTTTCTTGCTTCTCGCCCGTGAACCTCTTCGAGCGCACTTTGTGGAAAACTCGACGCAGCGACTCTATCTAATGAGATATTTGCTCGCGGGAAAAAGAATCAAAAAGCGGAAAAGTCACACTATCTCCTGCAGTTAATTTTTTTAAATGGTACAAGTGGTTTTTGTTTTATCAACGGTCAAAATTTACTAAAATGATTAAATATAGAAGAAAATGTATGTAGTGTCTCAGAAAAAAGCGGATAACATGAAAATGTGATAAGATATATTAATAATTTACTCATCACTTAAGAGCCAAAGGGACACTTTCTTAAAAGCAATTTAAAAATTTAAATTATCTTGAAAATTGTTTATGTTCTTTGACGTCAAAGTTGACCATTTTTTCAAAAAAACTAAATTTATAAAAAATGTGTTTTACACTACCATGGAAAATCGCTCATAACACAAAATCCTGTTAAAATATTTTTATTATTCTTTCTCTACTTAACAGCCAAAAAGACCCTTTCTCATAGGCCACTTGAAAATTTAAATTACCTTCAAAATTGTTTATGTAATTCAACGGTAAAGTTGACAATTTTTTAACTTTTGCTAATTTACAAAAAAAAAATCGACGGTTGCTAAACAGTGATTGATAGTTTATATCGGTTTTCATCGAGTTTGGCGCTGTTTAAGCACCCGCGTGTGAGTTTTATAGCATCGGGTGTAAATGGCACGCATGGGCAAACACACAACGCGATGCGTTCGGACGCATCCGCCACGGCATCCCCATTTGCGCACATATTTGCATACCGAGCCACCCGCAACGCGTTTTGATGCACCCCCAGCAGCCGCGGCCGCCGATACACTTTGAATGCTTTGGATTTTCAGCGCAAATGCACGGCTCGGCACATGCATTCATGAATATTCAACGCGACGCCATCGCGGCGTGTAGGGATTGTTGGGATTTTACTACATTTAATATCTACCGACAGTTAAGGGCGCATCGAGTTGTGGAAACCGCTGACCACGCGAAGGATATTAAAGAGGATCATCCTGGCGTAATAAAAAAATATAAGAAATAAATTAAATGTAACCTATTTTTCGATTAAACTATTCAAATTTCAAAAAATGAAGAAATTTTTTTTTCAAATTAATATTTGACCCATTTCCGGTTATGACCTCATCATATAATATTTTTTCTAGATAACTTATTAGTTTGTCAACACCCTGTAATTTAAATAATATAATTATTCCTTTTGGTTTGGTCTGTAGAAAAATTTAAACAACGTCTTAAAAAAAATAAAATTATAATAAAGAAAAATTTGATCTTTTTTTTCAAATAAATATTTGACTCACTTTCGATAATGACAGAATCACCAAATATTTTTTTCTAGATAACTAATTAGTTTTCCAACACCCTGTAATTTGAATAATACAATTAGGTAGCTATCTCTTTTAGTTTACGAGATATGAATTTTTAAAAATCGTCGAAAAAAAGTGTCAAGCACCCCCCCTTGGCAATTTTTTTCTTAAGATTGAAAATTTCATCTCTCAGATTTCTCCTTTAAGTATCCTATCTTATAGAGAATAGTCCATAGATTAAGATGCAGCGATCAGATCTAAATTATCTCTTTTAGTTTACGAGATATTCGCGATTGAATAAAATAGGCAAAAATTGCAAAATGTCACTTTTTAGCACTTTTAGTCGCGTTTTTCGACCCTTTACTGTAGGAAATATAATTATTTTATATTTTTATCTGATAGAGAATCTTCCAATCTATCATAATCAACAATTCGTAGCCAGCTATCTCTTTTAATTTAAGAGATATGAATTTTTGAAAATCGTCGAAAAAAAGTATCAAGCACCCCCCCTTGGCAATTTTTTTCTTAAGATTGAAAATTTCATCTCTCAGATTTCCGTTTTAACTATCCTATCTGATAGAGATTAGTTCGTAGATTAAGGCGCTGCGATCAGATCTAAATTATCTCTTTTAGTTTACGAGATATTCGCGATTGAATAAAATAGGCAAAAATTGCAAAATGTCACTTTTTAGCACTTTTAGTCGCGTTTTTCGACCTTTTACTGTAGGAAATATTATTATTTTATATTTTTATCTGATAGAGAATCTTCCAATCTATCATAATCAACAATTCGTAGGCAGCTATCTCTTTTAATTTAAGAGATATGAATTTTTGAAAATCGTCGAAAAAAAGTATCAAGCACCCCCCCTTGGCAATTTTTTTCTTAAGATTGAAAATTTCATCTCTCAGATTTCCGTTTTAACTATCCTATCTGATAGAGATTAGTTCGTAGATTAAGGCGCTGCGATCAGATCTTAATTATCTCTTTTAGTTTACGAGATATTCGCGATTGAATAAAATGGGCAAAAATTGCAAAATGTCACTTTTTAGCACTTTTAGTCGCGTTTTTCGACCTTTTACTGTAGGAAATATAATTATTTTATATTTTTATCTGATAGAGAATCTTCCAATCTTTCATAATCAACAATTCGTAGGTAGCTATCTCTTTTAGTTTAAGAGATATGAATTTTTAAAAATCGTCGAAAAAAAGTATCAAGCACCCCCCCTTGGCAATTTTTTCTTAAGACTTAAAATTGCATCTCTCAGATTTCCATTTTAACTACCCTATCTGATAGAGATTGGTCCGTAGATTAAGACGCTGCGATCAGATCTTATTTATCTCTTTTAGTTTACGAGATATTCGCGATTGAATAAAATAGGCAAAAATTGCAAAATGTCACTTTTTAGCACTTTTAGTCGCGTTTTTCGACCTTTTACTGTAGGAAATATTATTGGTTTGGGCTGTGGAAATTTTTAAACAACGGCATTAGGTATAATAATCTCAGAATTACGAGCCCGATAAAAACTGATTTATAAAACCGGAAAATGCGAGCGAAAAAAAAAAAACGCAGTAAAATGCAATATTTAAACATTTACGACCGCGGCGTTGTCATCGCGGAAACATCGCGACGATAAAGTCCGTCGTAAACGACGCAATAAAATCCTCAAACATCGATAAACCTTCACACATCCCTTAAATACCACCCCACAAAGAAAATCTTCGCCCCGCAGCGCTATTATCCCCTATCACAATCAAATGCAAATTTACAATTTGTTTACAGTGAGCAATACCACGTTTAAACTAATATCAACTTTACCAGAGGGTAGTTTCCAAAAGGGGTAGGTGTAGACTGTTACCTATCTCATATTAGAAACGTGCTGGAACATGCACCGCGCGTAAAACCGAATTAATGCCCGGATGTGAAACCAGGAAGACCGGAAGTGAAACAAAGAACGTAACATGTACGTAAAATTAATGAATAAACGAGACGAAACGGCGCACTGCAGAATTGCAAGACAGTTGGGACTTGGAACCGGGCGTTGTTGGTAGTTATTGCCGCCAGGAGGGCGCGAATTAAAGTTTATGAGTCGGGCGGGGCGGTAAAAATATCGCCAGTGAGTTCGTATCAAACATTTGCAGTCATTAAGTGTGTTTTAACGACTAATAGCGCGATTTAAAGCGAATTTTTGTAAAATTTATGAGCATGTTACAGAAACAATAAAAGTTTCAACCCTAAAAAATAGTACAAGGGTATATCATAACTGAACCAAATTTGGTAATTAGAAAGACAAAGAGTTGAAAAATAAAATGACGTTTAAATATTTTAATTATCTTGTGTAGTTTGAGAGTAATTAATTTTTGAAGTTTTGGATTAATACATTTTTGTAAAATTAGTGAAAACAATAAAAGTTTAAACCCTTAAAAATATAACAAGGGTATATCATAATTTAACAAAATTAGGTAATATGATAGAAAAAGAGTTGATTAATAAGATACCTTTTAAACAATTAAATTATCTCGCAGGAATTTTGAATAGTCAACGTTTGAAGTTGTATGTAATTAAAGTTTTGTAAAATTAATAAAAAACAATAAATCTTTGAACCCTTAAAAACATATCAAATATATAAACTAATTAAACCAAATTTGGAACTATAGTAAACAAAGAGTTATATAATAAAATCCCGTTTAAACAATTAAATTATCGCGCATAGTTTTTGAGTAATCAACGTTTGAAGCTAATAATCCGAAATATATATGCAAACAATGATTTAATAATATTATATTACATCAACGAGTTTAATTAAAACTTCGATTAATTTTGATGCACTGTCCATTTGCTATAATTAATAATTCTGATAGCTTTCACTAGATATTAAAATCCTCTGATCGTTGACGAAGGATAAAACGCTCGGACAAAGGATGTCGGCGCGGACGTGTCATTGGACCCTTTCATCCCTTAAATTAAAATGGGGTATTAAACCGCGGTCATTAATTATATATTAATAAACTCGCCCGGAAATTGTGGACTTATATTCATAGATTATATATGATGATCACACCCGATCAAAACTTTACAGATATTGGGTAAATGTTATGTTTTTGACTTAACCTCAAAAATGTAACCTCAAAACAACGAAATTCAACTGCGGAGATTTTCTAATATTCTAAGCGCGATTAAAGAGACAACCATAAAGGTAAATGTGTTTAAACGACTTCCTAGTTTCCGGTTAGAGTGGCTGCACAATTCGGTTTAGTTAGTTTTGCCATTTCCGGTAATGGCCGTTGTTAGGTTACAGGACTACCCAATTTTCGTGAGTTTCCTTTCGGGTGTGATTTGGATATTTGAGGTAGAATAGCTGGAATAGGTTGTATCCGATTTCCGCTTCCGGTTTACACATTTACAAAGATATAAATTTCTAACATTTGTAGATGTTTTATAAAACATTAAATATACACTGTGTTAAGTATTATTTTTATATATAATTTTATACGTGGCTTAGCGTTTGGCGCATGCGCAATAAAAAAGTGGGCGGAGCATAAATACGATATTATGCTTATAACTCCGATAAAAATAAAAATATAATATATTTTTCGATGTAAATATATTACTAGTGAAAGAAAATAGTTATATATCCAATTCCGGAAGCGGAAAAGCTCGTTTGTAAGTTTTCGAATAAATTGCGCATCACGTACGCGAGTCGGTTTTCCGTATGCATTGAGATGCATCATCGTTATACGTATGAGTATGCAAATATCTTATAACGCAAAAGCAAACGAAAAAACTTGCAAAGAAAAATATGAAGTTTTGTTTTGTTGAATATAAAAATAAAGTTACTCGACGAAAATATACGGGTAGTTTGTGTAGTCGGAGTGCTTACGGTGAATATTCGAGTAAACGAGAGTCCGAACGGACGTCGTTCCAACAAATACAAACGAAAAGCGCTACGTGGCCGTCGCTCGAGTGGCGATAAATAAGAGTAAAATATGGCGGAAGAAAACTGAACGAGAATTTCAAAACACAAAAAACGCCGCTTTAAAGCAAGTTTTATTGTGTTCTTGAGTATGGGAGCTCCGCCCATGCGTCAATAGCCTACCACGCATGCGCGACATAACCTATAATAAACAACAACATGGGCGGAGCTTAGAGTACATTATTTTGCTATTATGCCTAATTTATGATGTTTACGCTGACAAATATTTGATATAGTGCTGCGTGATAAATCTCGGCTTGAGAAAGAAAAAACTCTTTACCCGAAAATTATTCCAGTGCAATAAAGGCGAATGCCGGAAGCGATTCGAGTAGCTCTCGGAAAATGCGCACAAGACGCGAAGCGCGACGATGTCCTTCGAATGACAAAGTGGCACTTTGCGGAAACGCGACAAATACATCCAACATTCAAAAATGTAACAATAAAAAAAGGAAAATACAAATTAATTTAATGTTTAAAGTAGTTCCGGGTTAACTCTTAACTTTTTTCAAGTGGACGCTAATCTGTTTCCCGATTGTGATTCCGTAATTCCGGTTTTCCTGCTTGTGTTTGTGTGGCATTTTTACTTCGCGGTAGATTTAATTAACCACGCGCAAGAGCTTTTTCGAGCTTTCGTTAAAATCGCACTCGGACTTTCCGGAAACTTTTCAATTAATGTATACGCAAAAGTTAATCATGTCAAAGTTTTAAGTTTTAACAAAATAACGGTTTTAATAATGTCAAGAGCTCCGCCCCTTTCTCCACCCATGGTTAAAGTATAAAATCAACTTACATTTTGTGTATACTTGGTTGCATATAGTCAGAAACTCAACTAACCTGAAACAAAAAAAAGTATATTAGTAAAACGGTCCATTTCTCGCCGCCATCAAATAAAAATGGTCATTTCCGGCTAGTGGAAGTAATTCTCTGTCACAGTCACGATTTCCACTCGTCGTAAAGTAGCAAATGACGTCATTTTTCACCCCCGAAAAACTGTGCATAAAACAGCTTGTATCTGAAATAATTATTAAGAGGGTTTCGGTCAATTTCTTGTCCACTTAAACTTTGGATGCGAGAATTAGTACTTGCCGGACTTTAATGGAGTGCCATTACAATGGCGGCAAAGTTGGACTTTGGCAAAGAAAGGATGAAAGATGAGGGATGAAAGATAAGGGATGAGGGTGGATGGGTTGCTTGATGGCGTAGAGTTGGAGTACCTGTAATGCTGTAATCTATTTGCTTTTTGCCCTCGACTCGAGACTCGACTCAACTCAACTCCTCACCAAAAAGTAGTGGTGGGGGTGAAAATGCACCCATTGTCCTATTGACATTGTTGAATTTTCGTCCTTTGGACTTACAACTAAGCTACTTATCGCCTTATCATAGTTTTTTTACGTCGTGACAACTAAAAACATTTTATTCGCAGTTTTATAATTTTAAACACGCTGTATATAAATTGCCGGGATTTTTCCAAGACGTTAATGGTGTCTGGTGTGTTGCGGTCGGGTGTCATGAGTGATGCACGTGCACGTGAAGCATTTCGAGCGCTGCGTGTGATCTTGCCGCGCTGTGTTTTCCGGTTTTCCGCTTCTCACAACCAGACGGGATAGTTCAAAGCGCGGCAGTAGAGTGCCAGATAGTCGACTTAATTAATACAGGGTCGTATTTATGATTTTTATATGTAAGTGTATCTTGCGCGGGCAAAAGTTTATTTTAGTTAAAAATGTTTTCCGGAATAAATTGTAGCTTAATTTAAAATTAAGCGGATGAAAAGCTCGGCGTGTTTTGTGCGCGCATTTATCACAGCGACACGCTAAAACGCCAGAATATTAATTAGCCTGATTAACCGCGGGATTTTCCACCGGCGTATATATAAAATGATGCCATTTGTGGCAGCCCGGAAGCCAAATACACGACATAACCTCATTTTAAGCAGACGGGAAAAAACACAACTAAGTAAATTTAATTAAAAACTAAAACCACACCATGGGTATGAATAAATTATTAGAGGAAGATATTTTTGCTACTTTCACCTTTAAAGTGACAGTTTTTTCACGGTTGTGAGCCGTGGAAAGTGGTACTTTAAACACGGACAGCCAAAGTCGTAACTAAAGTACTTTAGTCATAGGTTTTAGTCACTGGGCGGAGTTTGCGTGGAAATTTAGTGAAAGTAGAAAAAATAACATAAGCATCAAATGGCTAAACCGAATGATTAAACCCTCGCAACGCTAGTTCTCAATCAATCTCGTGAGTAAAGTCCTCGTTTAGCCACTTGATATTTAATATACTATTTTCTACTTCCACCTTTAAAATGTCAGTTTTCATGGTTTTGAGATATAAAAGTGATACTTTAAACACGGATGTCTAAAGCCGTGACTAAAGTACTTTTTATAACCGCAAAAAAGTAAAACTTTTATTTTAACCTCAATTTAGTTCTGTTTGTACTATTGACGCGACTAATGTGAGTGTTTCGCACGCGTGCATGCATAATGCATAAAACAGACGCATATATCAACAACAACCCTTATCCAGGAGTGCTTAAACAGAGTTAATGAGGGTGAGTATAATGGATGTGCGTTCACAAACTGCATTCCGCGTCAATACATTAAAGGGTGCGGTGCGTCACTTCACCCCGTTAATAAAAATAAAAAGTTAAAATTAGACGTTTCACGCGTGGAAAATCATAAAAAATTATTTTTAGGGGCTGCTATTGATTATTGATTATAATTATAAACCAAAGCATAAATGATATTGTAGACTAATTTTATTATCGAAAAAAATAATTTACGGCCGGCAATTAATCTGTGAGAGTTAATAAATTATTTGCAAAGACTTTAATTGCCAATGAACATTAAAAAAAAACGTCGTAAAATCATAAATACACATAAACAATAAAACATTTAAACTTTACAGTGTAATAAATTTGTTTTTCCGACTTTTTCTTTAAGTTTAATGTTTAAAAAACTTGCGCAGACTTTCGTACTCGTAAAAACATTAATTAAAATTTCATGCTTGGTTACTCAAAGAAATAGTATTTTTTTAATGTCAAGAAAAATAATAAATATAATGATTAATCATTTGCAAGGACAATCAAAGGATATCAAAATGACCAAAGTCCACAAAAACCACAAAAACGTAATTCTACGCTCGCAAAACGTAAACGTTCGCCAAAAATTTGCAAGGAAAAAAGTAATGAATGGTTCCGTTCCTTTCTACTGCTTTCCGTTTTCCGGATAAATGAATATACGCATGCGCTACAAGAAATTGATGAAGATTAATCACTACTACTCAAAATAATCAAAAGAAAAAAGTAAATTGTCTCAATCCGTTCAAGATTTTGATTTTTACTCCTACTACTCTACAACACAATGAAGATTTGTAATCGTAGACTGCTGTTTTTCCTTTTTTGTTTTCCGGTTTCCAAACAACATCAACACTCGTCCCAAACACTCAACGCTGGTGAGAAAGTTCGCCCGCAAACTTCAATCACAATCAACATTTAACATTCGCTCTCACATTGCTTGCGCCCGGCAATTCGCAGCGTGTTTTCCGCTTTTCCGGCTCTACCCAAACCTATCCCTGACTCCTCTCCGTGGATCTTGCGCGTGCGGTGAAATTTACGTCGCTTCTATTATTCACTAACGTGCTCGAGTGTTCAACGTCGTATCCTTTCATTTGATTCCGGGACTTTCCGGAGTTCGAGGATATTCGTATTCTATCT
This sequence comes from Dalotia coriaria, assembly GCF_025399875.1. NCBI lineage: Eukaryota > Metazoa > Arthropoda > Insecta > Coleoptera > Staphylinidae > Dalotia > Dalotia coriaria. Next base: position 9,791,544 of record NW_027045452.1, on the reverse strand, counting down.
AACTTTGTTTCGACTTTTCCAACCTCAATTTGAAGCTAAAACTAAACCCGCCCGGATAACTTACCTTACATTTACATTTTACCAAAAACCGGAAAACCGGAAAACCAAAAAATCAATATAAATTTGTTTGTGGTGCGTTTTGTTTTGTTTGAATATGAAAAATCGATACATTATACATGCATGAAGGTTTAGGAGGATAACCGGATAACCGGGATAAGCGTTGCCGCTTAAAAACCCGACCTCTGTTCGAACTCAGTCATATATCACGCAACCGTAACCCAAAACCGAAACGCAAACGGAATTTTACAAACGCACAACCTTTCCACCTGTGCATTTCAACTTCCACCCGGAAAAGGTTTTGTTTTCTTTTGCCGCTCGCTCCATTTTCACTTGGCGCTCATTAAACAAAACCGGATATAAATATTTATTTTATCTGTTGCATATTTTTCCGTGTCCTTTGAGTTAAAAATATTTTTTGGCATAAATTACAGCTGTATAAATTATACCGTCGTGATTGTAATTAGGATAATGAAGGATAATGAAGGCTAACGAGTTTTCCTGCGCCAAACAAACAAAACGATTAGAAAACTCCGAAAATTTGCATTGTCTCACAGTGCGCCGGCATTCGAAATGTATTCTTTTGTGTCTGCTATTCACGGCAAGCAGCTTGCGTAAGCTCTCAACTCAAAAAAGCTCAAAGGAAGCGCTTGCCTGTTTCAATACTTGCGGAAACAGGTTTTCATCTGTCACTATTACCTTGTCCTTTGTTTCGTCACGGACGAGAGCTTTCGTTTTCCACTTTTGCTTTCAGTGCGTTTTCTTGTTTGATCCTTCGCAAATAGTGAAACATTTTCATCCACGTTAAAAAATACTAATTTTTTCTTATTTCGTGTGGTGGTTTTCCGGAGAGGAAAATTGTGTCCACGTAAGTTTATTCCCGGAATTGATTTATGTAGATGTTTTCGACGCGAAAATGTCGAGCTGCGCAAAAGTTTGAATACGTGTGCCAAAAACCTGGCCGCCGGGATTATCCCCCGCAGCCCGGAAAACTCAAGGAAAACAACTTGTGAAACTTATATCGACCACAAAAAATATACACACTTGAAATCGAAGCGTATAATCTTGTTATATAAGTCTGGCAGGGTTTTCCACATTGAAAAATAACAAAAACAGGAAACCGGAAAACCGGAAAAGTAATTACAAACTATGTTAATGTAAATATAAATAAATTTAGTTTTTTATGTGATGAAGGAAAAAATTTCACAGCGTGTTAAAATTAAACAAACGTTGGAATGCTCACACGAGCGAGAATTTCCTCTGACACACATCCCGAGATAAATCGATGGTGTAAACCTGCTGCTGCCCTTTTCTCCGGGCGGCGCACATTTCTCGTTTCGCTTCATTCCATGTGCGATGGCCGCTGCGTTATCCTGCCACAATTGAACGTTTCGACAACGGACGAACAAGAAATCGTGCGGCTTTCGATTTTCTCATGCGAGCGAAATATTCCTAGGCATACACCGTTTAAATTTCCGGTTTTCCGCTTTCGTTTCGAAATAATCCTTAATTAAGTGTAAACTTTACACATTCATTCTAAACTTTGTTGGTTTTTTTGCTTCTGCGTGAAACACCAAACAAAATAAAAGAAAACAAGTTAAAACTTTATATTTCCGGTTTAGTCTTTTAGCCCAATGGTCGTTTAGCAGTTTAGCAGGTTTACTTCTTCACATGCTTGCAGTTTAGAAGAGAGTTTCACTCTTCGCCCACTTTTCCTCTTGAGAGCGCTCGCGCGCAAAAAAACCCTCAAAAGTAAAATGGCGCAAAATCGGTAACATGTGTGCCTTGTTTTCCTCTTTCTTCTTTTTTTCTGCAATGGCCTAGTTGTTATCCTGTTTCTCAGTCCGAGGATATAATGACTCTTTGGAGTTTAGACTTTCGACTCGTTTCACATCCGCGTTGCAACACGCTTTCAGAGTGTAAACTTTTTTCGTTTTTTTCTCCGCCGGAAAAAAACTCATACGTGGAGTGAATGCAGAAAAGTTAAGAATATAAAAATAAATACATCTTATAAGACGCAGAATATAAAAAAGAAATATAAACAGGAAGTATTTTTAAAAATAAAAAAAATTATAATTAATGAAGAATATGTGGAAATGAAACGTCAGAAACAAACATGGATGCCCTCCATCCATAATATTCCCCTCCCTCCCCGCCTCTAACATAACTCACTCTAATGTGTCCTTAATACATTACTTATCTCGGAATGTTTTAACCTCATCTTACACCCCGAATGGTGAAACTGAGTTGCGAGTAGAAGGAGGTTATTTTAGGCGCAGTTTCGGATCGCGAGTGTGAATGATCGGAATGCGCACAGGCTGCGTTAGAATCATTAGATTCTCCACCGCTAGGCGAGAGCAGGAGTAGCAGCGGAGAAGAATGGCGATTGTAGCATTGTTCGCGTCGACGTTCGGGGCGTCGCGACGTTGATGAGCCGTTATCGCGCGCTCGTCAGCAGCACTCCACCAGCTGACACACGAGTGTTTCCACCATTTTCTTTTCAGTGCTTCATCATCGTACATCACCTTTCAACCCCCAGCAGGGAGTGTAACATTTCTTGACATCATAAAATGTTGGGAATTATTTTCGAAAAAATTTAGAATTTTGGGATTTTTTCGGTGATTTTGAGAGGAAAAAATTTGATTTCCGGTTTGGGGACTACCTGATATATTGTACTAAGTGTACGAGAAAAATTGAAGTCATTTCTTTGATAAAATATAGAATTAAACGTGATTGAATTTTGGAAAAAATTATTTGCAAAAATTGAAAAGTTTAGATTTTTCCGGTTTATTTTTAAACCACTGACGGAAATACCCTGATTTCTTCATAGGAGACTTCCTAAGATATTGTTCTACCTTCCCACAAAAATTTAAAAAATTCTACCTACAGAATAAAAAATAAAACGCAATTAAAAACAGTAAAAATTATTTTCAAAAATTTCAAAACCTAGAATTTTGTGTTTTTCTCCAAAACTACTATCAGAAAAACTCTGATTTCTTCTCTGGTGGTTTCCTGAGAAGTTGTACAAACCACCCACAAAAATTGAAGACATTTCCCCGGAAAAATAAAAAATAAAACGTGATTGAATACAGCCATCACATCACACCACACCAACTCAACTATAGAATATGAGTGAAAGCTCTGCGGCTTTTGAGACTTGTGCAACAAATTGATTTTCTCAAACAGACTGTATATCCCCACGTCGACGGAATGACTGCGATGTCGGGAATGTTATAAGCGACCCTCTCATCGGCATCTAAGATGGCGAATATCAAATAGCGCAGCAAACTTAACCTAACTTTACTTTCCTCCTAGTTTTACGACTGTTCCTATTCATAAAGTAACGATTTATGATATCGGGAATATAGAGAAAGTAGTAAATGTGTGAATTATGAGAAAAATAACAAATTTCGTTGAGGTAGGAGTATTATTCAGCGTGAGTATAAAATAAGCTTCAGATGTCCAGAATGAGTGGCAATTCCGGCACTTTAGGCAATTTCACGCTGTGTCCTCTCATTGTTTCCGCTGTTTCTTTACGCTGTGGCGTACTAACACTACTTTTCTGGCATTTACGCTCTAATGCACTCAACTTTCCGGGTTTAACGCGCTGCGGTTGGTAAATATATATTTTATTTCGTCGCAATGTAATTTCAAACACAAAAAATTCGATTTTTTTTTTGTGGTAATAAAACAAAAATTTCCTTTTCATATTATATTCTATGTATTTTTTGTTCTGCTGGTAGTTTTTATGACGCATCTCCGTTTTTGGGCAATTTTCTTCTTTTTAACTTTAGCAACTTTTTTCGGCCTTGCCCCAAGCATAAAACGCATAAAACTTTTCTATATCCATTGTCATAGCCTTATGTCTACATAAATAAGCAACACGTTTTTGCGCGTTGAAAGTCGCAAACTTTCCGTTGGGTTTACTAAAGTTGACAAAATCAAATGAAAAGCAAAGAAAACAACAAGTTGAGTTTTGTAAACGACAAAATTCTACCCTCTGGACTGTCAGAATTGAATATTAATATTAAATATTAACGCAAAACAAAGAAATCATGCGTGAATATTTCATTCGTTTCATTTTTATCACATTCATCACGAAATCAAATCAAAACTCATATTTTTCTAAATTAATTTTCACGAAACAAATTTATATTAATTTATTTTCAATAAACAGTGATATGAATGCAAACTATCCGCGGAGTGATTTATGCATGTTTAATTTGAGTTTTTGTTGACTTGCAATTGGGAGAAAAAAAGAAACACAACAACGCAAATCGATAAATGACGCGAGATGAAATAACGCGATTTAAATTCACGTGCCGAACGAATTTTGGCAAATCTGCTACATCACCCAAAAAGCGGAAAACAGGAAGCGAAAAGTTTACATTCTAAACCATTTTGTATTTGTATGGATTTCTATGTGAGTGTGTGTTTGCTATTGTTGGTTTGCATACTTTGCATTTGCATTCAATATTTCGTTTTGTCATTACGTATTCGGGGGCGGCTGGTGCCGCCGTCGAGTAAAAATTACATTTGTATCTACAATACGTGCAGCGTGCGCGCGCGTGATTGATGGCGTTTTGATAGCGTTTGCATAATTTGCGATTAAAATGAACGAGCATAACAATTTCACTTTTTCACACACAATACAGAATATTCCCGGGGGCGGAATAACGCATTAAATAGTTTGGATCATAATTTAGTTAGGATTAAATTGAATTGAAAGTTGTGGTTGTGAATAAAATTTTTTAGCGATGTTGAATTAAAAACGAAAAAAATATATTTTGAATTGAGCTGGAGAGTTGATTCTTTTACTAATTAATAGAGAATTTAATATATTTTCATAATATGTTCTTATATAAAAGTTAATTTATTTATTAATAATTAATTTTTATTTTTTTCTGCAAAAAACACGAAAAAAGTTGAAAAATCAAAGTTTTATCAAAATTTCTCATAAAATAAAATATTTTATAAACTTTTTCTCTACTATATCGATGGAGAATTTAAAAATCTTTAAAATAAACTCAATATCTCTCCTCTACGACAATAAATACAAAAGATATCCTCGAAAAACTAAAATAAAAAGTAGAATTAAATAATTTAGCTAATAATTTAATCAGGATTTAATCAAATCTAAACTTTCAAACGCTACCTGCAACACAGAAATACACGCTAAGTACAAATCTAGTTTGTGTACACGTGAAAGTTCTGTTTTGTTTAGCTTCGGATTAGTTTGCAACGTTTTGCTCCGCGCACTTAATGCACTTAAGGCAAATTTCGAGCGAAACGAGGTCAACCGTCACTCGTCAAATCACTGACGACTTTAAATGTGATTATATAACTCTCAAACTTGCATTAAAGGCCAAAAACACGCTTAAACACGTCAGAATTAATTAATCCATAACCTAATCTTATTCATTCTCAAAAACAAAAACAAAAAACACAAAAAAACGAAAATTTTACTGAAAATAAACTTGAACAAGCAATTTGTACAAGCAGCGAGTATATTAAAGCAAATTCCACTAAGCCACAAGTTTGTTAGTGAGCCGCCGCCAATATTACCGCCTCCACAGGCGGCGTCTCTCCGCCGATGTTGACGTAGAATGTTTGAATTGCTATTTGATTAACTGCACGCCCACAATATCGACTGTAACACTACCAGTATTATCCCTCTACACACCTCACATCAAAAGCTCACTTTTCAATCAATCAAAGTGTTTGCGCACATCTTGAAACACAAAATGGCCGACATATTTATAACCTCAATCAGTGCACCACTCTTAAAACACCAATCAACTCGAAAAAAAAAGCTTTCTGTTGAAAATTAAAGCGAATCTCGATACGAACCAGTGAACAAACGAAAGATAATTAATTAAGTCACGCGCCTGCCCGGGAATCCGGAAACCGGAAAACGCTGCGACAACGTTAACGCTTAAATCGATTTTCATCAATTAATCATAATCAGAAATACAATAAGATTACAGCATTCAAAATTATTTTTTTCTTCAAAACCGGAAGTGAAACAATGGCGCGTGATTGTTTTTAGTTTTAAGTGAAGCCCGAAGCTTTTATCGTGCGCTATTATGGGAATTATGGGAACTGGCGCAGTCGACAGTCACAAAATCGGAAAATCACAAAGTGCAGCAGTGTTAGATTTCCGGCTGCGCAGCCGGAATGCAATCCGGACGATTTTACAGCGTTTGGGGGATGTTGTCGGTGGGTTTTACTGCATTTTAGTGCCATTTGCGCTTTATTCCTTCCGGTTTTCCAACTGGATCAAATCAAACATGAGTTTCTGTGTTCTAAAAGGTGTAAAAATACTGCTTTTCCAAAGATTTCCTCTGTCCTCTTTAGAAAATCAGGAAAAAAACACCTTTTAATTGTTTTCCCGTTAATTAAACCCTTCTCAAATGAGGAAAAAGCAGGCTTTCCACGTAATACACCCCCGGCGTGTTTTCTTCACTCCGCGTGTTTTTTTTTTCTCCAAATTTAATAACTTTTAATTAACGCCCTCATCTTGCGCGCACTTTTTCGTAAATTTCCACGTGCAACTCAAAATTGAAAAGCTGTCCGGTGATAAACCTATACTTTTACTTTTCGCGCTCCTCACGAGTACGCTTTAATTACTTTTCCGCAAACTCTCTGCGGCGGGCGAAACTTCGCTTTGAATAATTAAAAGCTAATCTGTCTGTGTGCATAATAACCGAGCGGCGAGCATGTGGGCGAATGTGTGGGCACCGCTGGAAAACGTAATTGTGTTTTCGCCGTGTCACTTTACACAAAGCCGAAAGCTCGCGCCGAAAGCTCGCGAAAGCTCAGCGCTCGCTCACACAATAGTATACTAGGTATGTGTATATAAATGTGTGTGCTTCAAAAACGAATTATCAAAAGTGTATCATGATTCAAACAAAAATTTTATTATCCTTGTAGCCCATCCTGGCCGCATTGCTTTTTTTTGCGCCTAGTTTGATGCTTGTTGTAAACAATTCCATTACAAAACGCGCGCAATACGAATAAAATCGTTTGTGTCTCGACTGCGATGCCATTCACAGGACTTTCGGGCTTGTTCTGTTGTGTAAAAGTAAACTTTTTATTCACAATGCGAGAATAAAAATCCGATGCGACTTCAAATTGCGTTTTTCTCATAAATTTAAAGCTAAAAATGTGATTTTGGTGTTGTACAAGTGCGACATCTACAAAAAACTAACCTCAAATCTATTTAATATCAAAATATACATTGAAATGGATCAAATATTTATGATTTTAAGAAATATTTGCGAAATAAAGTGGTGTAAGTAAAATTTCACTAAAAACGTCATAACTTTGAGGTTATGTAAGCTACAACAACGCCACCTATCGCAAAATACGTTAAAATCTTCCAGCTATCAAATAAATCATTAACCACTTTTGTAACACTTATACTTTTTGTGCAAATTGAATAATAATTATGATTTTCTGAATAAACCCGCAAAAAAAGTTGAAAAAATCAAAGTTTTATCAAAATTTCTCATAAAATAAAATATTTTATAAACTTTTTCTTTACTACATCTAGGTAGAATTGAAAAACCTTTAAAACAAACGCAAAATTTATCCTATACGATAATAAACAACAAAGTTATCCCGAAAAAACAATAATTTTCTAGTAAAATTTCACTAAAAACGTCATAACTTTGAGGTTATGAAAGCTACTACAGCGCCACCTATCTCAAAAGTCGTTAAAATCTTCAAGCTATCAAATAAACCTTTAACCACTTTGGTATTATATATACTTTTTGTATAAATTGAATAAAAGTTAAGATTTTCTGTATAAAAACACGAAAAAAGTGAAATAATCAATGTTTTATCAAAATTTCTCATAAAATAAAACATTTTATAAACTTTTTCTTTACTACATCGATGTAGAATTGAAAAACCCTTAAAACAAGCCCAAAATTTATCCTGTACGACAATAAACAACAAAGTTATCATCAAAAAACACTAATTTTCTACTAATATTTCACTAAAAACGTCATAACTTTAAGGTTATGAAAGCTACAACAACGCCACCTGCCTCAAAACACTCTTTAATCTACCAGCTATCAAATAATCCTATAACCAAGTTTAAATTATTTGTACTTTTTGTTTAATCCACCTGTAAAACATTAAAACCTTAATAAATCAATGAATTTACGCCGAAAAGTTTGATTAACAAGCTAAAACTCAAAATTTGACAGCGATAATATACCTAAAACACATACCACCGCCATGTTAATAAACTTCCACAAACTTCCCAATGGAAATTTACGCTGTGCAAAATATCAAACATAATTTAAACTTTGCATTAAAATCAAAATGAAATTCGCGAGTTTGTCGCCCAGCGCAATTATTATATCAATTAATTACTTTAAGGAATACAAAATCAATATTTGATTTGACGTAACACCGAACGCATTTTGATGGCGAGCAGAAAGTGCACTTAATAGCGCGGGCGCGCGCATTGAATTTTACACATTATTCGCATTTGCGCTGTATTTTCAGCGTTCGTATTCATCGTATTCATTCGTTTGCATTCGTAGCGTTTATATCCTTTGAGTCGTCCTTACCGCGCTCGCTTCGTTACACTTTTATGCGCATTTATTTATACATTACGTAATATGCACACAGCTTATTTTTATTTTTATGCGTGGTGGAGGCGCGCTCGTCGGGGTTTTTCCTTCGGGCGCTTGCGATTTGCCTAAACGAAATTAGGTCGGGCCGCCATCTTGGGCCGCAGACTTCAATACTAATCATGTTTATGCAGTTTTTAGTGCGATCATCAAAAACGAGCTGGGATATTACTCTCGAGTCCAATATCTTAAAGGAAAATCGTTGTGGGCATCAAGAATTAATTTTCGTCATAAACTTTGGTAATTTTTTATTACTATTTTTAATTGAGCTAGAGGGATGATTCTTTTACTAATTAATAGATAATTTAATGTATTTTCTTAAAATAATTTTATATAATCAATAATTTGTTTATTTATAATTAATTTTTATTTTTTTCTAAATAAAAACGCGAAAAAGTGTAAAAATCACCAAAAACAGGCTGAGATTTTACTTCAGCGCCAAATATTTTAATAATAATCAATGTAGGCATTAACAATTAATTCTTACAATAAAATTTGATAATTTTCGATGAGTATTCTTTTATTTTCCGGCATTTTCGTTCGTTTTTTGTGTGTAATATTTCGATTTGAATTTAAAATATTTTGTTATTCGCGTTGTGCATCTGTTCAGTTTCGCATTCGCATCACACATTCGTTCCGCATGCTGCGTACCATCTGCTTTCCTGCCTGAGCTTGTTTCTGAAGCTTTCCGCTTTTCCAATATAACCGGAAACGCGCAACGCGCCGCACAAGCGGAAGGAGGAGATACACGCCGAAAATATAAACAAGCTGCGCTCTCAAAGAAACACGCAAACGCGTTTTGTCAAAAAAATTCCACCCCCAACCCAAAACAACCCTTAAATTATTTAAATTTTTCAAAAAATACAAAATTTCACATTTCACATATTCAAAATAATTTTAATTAGTTTAATTAACGCAAAAGCCTCAAATTAAAATTTATTTGCATATCATTTATTGATTGATTGGTTAACCACTTAATTAATTTTAATTAACGTCCGTATGTCAAACCGCAAAAATTGTTTCCACTAATAATTTATTCTCCTGCCAGTGAATTCGTTATTATCTTTTATTTTGTATTATTTTTGTGTTAAACTGAAACGCGACAGTAACCGGAAGTGAAACATATGAAATATAGTGCAAGTCCATTCAGTGTTCACAGAATATTTGTTAGTTTTTTTGCTGATGCCAAGAGTGGCCAGGCGGGGCGAAAAAATGAACTGTAAACATACAAAACATTCGAAACGAAAACGGGAAAAACGTGAAATGCCAGCGCGCACAATGAGCGAAATTCGCACGAGCGTGAAATGCAAGCAGCAGAAAGTAATGCCACGGATTTCTCCGGCTAGTTTTTCACTCCAATTTCCTTGCCGGTTTTTATCCGCCCATTTCCAACTTTTCCAATTATCTGCCATATTCCAACGAACAATGCCTAAATAGCCAGCCGAATAATAATATCGTGGACAATGCGCGCCGGCCAAACAAAACAGTCAACTAAATATGAATATTAAAAAATAACTATAAAAAAAATAGACTTTGAATTGGGCTAGAGGGATGATTCTTTTGCTAATTAATAGATAATTTAATATATTTTCTTAATATGTTATTATATGACGAGAAATTTGTTTATTTATAATTAATTTTTAATTTTTTCTGGGCAAAATCATGAAAAAAATTGAAAAATTGAAGTTTTATGGAAATTTCTCTTAAAATAAAATATTTTATAAAATTTTTCTCCACTAAATCGATGTAGAATTTAAAAACCTTTAAAATAAAATAAATATTTTGTATTTACGACAAGAAACACCTGAGATATCCCCAAAAAACAAAGACAAATAAATGAAGCAATGAAATAAATATGAATATTAAAACTTAAAAAATACTATTAAAAATTGAGCTAGAAAGTAGATTCTTTCACTAATTAATAGATAATTTCATGTATTTTCCAAATCCGTTAATATACATTAGATTATTTGTTTATTTATAATTAATTTATATTTTTTTCTGCATAAAAACACGAAAAAAAGTGTAAAAATCATCTTTCTCATCAAATTTCTCATAAAATAAAATATTTTACAATCTGCCTTCCTACAATATCGATGTAAAATTTAAAAACCTTTCCAACAAGCCCAATATTTCTCCTATTCACCAATAAACACCAAAGATATCCCCAAAAAACCGAAAAAAATAAAAACGAAGACAAATCGAAGAATCTCCCCGACGTTGAATGAAGACAAATAAATGTGATCCAGGACAATATCTCAGAGCAATCCAGGCCGTAAGCCACACGACCGGAAATCCAAGACTCAAAGGCCCGCGACTCAGGTAGAGTGTACACTCCGATAAAGATAAGAAATGGTCGTGGCTGAGTCCTTCGAGACGAAAACTCATAGCCGCCTTACTTGCTATGCGTCTTGCGTCGTCTTCAAAGAGACGTCTCCCGTGTTTACCCGCGGCAGATTACAACAACAAGGATCCACGCCCGCCCCTCGCATGGAAGATAAACAGATAGATACGCAGATAGAGTGATAAGACGAATGCGGATGTCGATATCGAAGCGCAATACGAACGACACAGTCAATATTAAGGCATACTGAAGGTCCTGTGTGTGACCTGTGTGTGACTCTTCTTGCGAACGCCAGCCGCGTGTTGCCAATTTCGCATGTCGGCCATTTCTCGCAATTTCTATTCGGGGCTTTGTCGTTTGTGTCTCGTTTGTACTCTTATTGATATCGGCGCGGCGCGAGGATCAATAGGAAGCTCGCGCGGTGTCCTTTCGTCCTTTTTGTCTTTTGTCCTCTTCGAGACAATACCAACGCGTAAATGTAATGTCAAAACAATACCTTTCAATGTAATTTTATACAGTATCATCCATAATTTCATCAAAAAAGCAAAAAAAATTTTTTATTAATTTTTAAATTAAAAATTTCCTAGGAATTTAATTAATTAACAAAAAAATTCCTCCGTCATTCGATGCCAAATTTTATAAGCTTTCATATGACGTGCGTTGTAATTTTTTATCGTAATTGCTCACTGAATTATTAACGAAAATGTAATGTAAACCAATATTCAACATACAATGTGTCCGCAGTGGATTTAAAATGCCCGCCGTAAACATTCCGCAAATTTTAATCCACTCTTGCAAAGCAGCACACACCACCACTTGTCGAACATGCGCGCACCACCCCCGGGGGGTGAGTAGCTCGATCGATTTATTATTGCAAAGCGCCCCGCGGCCGCCGGCGCCGTGTACATTTGTATGATTTGCCGCCCACACTTCAGTCGCCCCGCGAAAGGGGTTCAAGTGCGCGTGACGTCAGAGAGAGGTTAGATGCTCATGTGCAGATTACCATAAACTAATTACTTAAGTGCTGCGTAATTTTCGACACGTTGTCGGATAAATATTCATCCCTTTCGGACCGCAAACTTTTGAACCAGGGAGGGTAATTTATCAATATTTACTGTGTTTTGACAAGTTGAAAGTATAATTTATATTGTACTAAGTGAATTTATGCTGCGTTAAAGAAAAACGCGATTTTTTAAATTTATTGCGAAAAATCGTCAAAGAAACGGCAATTGACGATTGGATGACGAATGATTGACGATTGATTGACGATTGAATGACGATTGCCTAACTCAGTATATTATATTGACTTACCAAAAACTGTACCCTAGGTGATTTATTATTTGATCTGGTCGGGAAACACTCACCTGTAACAGAAAAAAAAAACGAACTAAATTAGTTTGCATCCCCCAGGAAGTGGAAGTTATCGCGCAGCCATTCGTGAACGGTAATGAAATTTAAGCCCTGTCGTGATTGCGCTTATTTATCGGCCGATTTTTTATCCTGTCATCCTGCCGAACTCCCGCGCAATGAATATGTAAAAGACCCGAAAGATTTAGAGCACCAAATACTAACTAAATTGAAAAAAGAAAAAACTCCTCCACCTCTAACCCCCACTCCCAAAATTTGAGAGTAAATTATTTGTGAGTTTATTTTCTTATGAATAAAATTAAAGTGAAGTCTAAAATCAAGTCCGATTGGTCCTGGCAAGGTTCTTCGTTAGTGTCTCAAGTTCATGTTTGAGTCTTGCTATCTCCGCCTCTAGATCATCAACTCTTTCCTGAAGATGATCATCACGTCTGGTCCTAGCATCAAGTTGTTCTTTTAAATTGTTGAATTGCACCAGGAGCAGTTCTCGATCCTGATAGGTTTCAACCAGTTGTGTGGTACCCACGTTTACATCCTGGGTTACCAATGACCCACTTGCTCCTCCTAACCTTTTAGCTTCAGATAGAATGGCTTTCAGGTTATCTACTTCTTTCTGTATATCATTTAAACTTAATTCACTGGTGGCCCGACTGGATCTCACATGTTTGGACGCGCTGGATGTGGATGCGGGTGATGATGTATCAATGATCTTCTCCAAGAGACATCTGATCTCCTCCCTGCGTTGGCGTAGTATCAGATTCTCAGCAATAGCAGCGTCCAGACGAGCTTTAAGCTCACCACGAGCAGATCTCCCAGATAAGGTCTTAAGTCTTTCTTGTTCTAGATGAAGGTCGTGGATCTCCGCACCTATTTTACTAACCTCCTCCATAAGTTCATTAATGAGGATCTCTGCATCCCCTGTAGAGGTTTGTGGTGAATCATCATCCACACCATTTTCACTACTACTTTGGGAGATGAGTTTGGACTTAACATGTGCTAATTCAATCTCTAGCTCCTTAACAAGTTCTGACCCTACCCATTGAGCTAGATTCTTAGGATGTGCTGGAGGGTCAACTCCCCCTGTAGCCAGACCTTCAACAGGTTCAGGTATAATACTTTCAGTAGGAGTTGCAGGGTTTGTAGGTCTTGGTGAATCTGGAGGTGGGGCAGTTATAAAGATAAACGGGGTACGGATGTTGTTGATGCTAAGATTAGGGTCACGTTGTTCTGCAGGTGGGGCTATCTGTTGCTCGACATCAGGTGGTAGGATATGAGGTATTTCTTCATCGTCCTCATCGGATAACTCAATGATTTCACTCATATCAGCAAAGAGGGCAATTGGGTCAAGAGGGTCTTCAGGTGGGGTAACAGGTGGAGTATCGGGAGGATCTGTGGACTCTGCATTCTCTTCGTTCATCTTATCTGCGTGTGAGATGAAAACTTTTTTGGTGGCACTGTGAATTTATGAATTACATGATGTGACAAATGAAAATGTTTGCATTGTCAGGTGTCAGAATTACAAATTTGAGAAAAGTCAACGCTTTTTTTGCCTTTCGAGCTTCGAAATCATCAAAATTTTTGTAGAATTAGCAGCAATATTTTTTTAAAATGCCTAAAAGTGTGGGTTTCTCACCACAGGCTTCTGTCCTGAAGGAAAGTGGAAGAGCTACCACACCCTCAAGGACAGAACCCAACACCGAAGCGCAATTAAAACGCGCGCGGCTACAAATCGCCGAATTAAAGGCGGAGAATATCCGCTTACGTCGAAAGGTGAAAATTGGCAAAGGGGATACAGCATCCCCACCCACCAGCCCAGCTCAGAAGTCCATAGAATCCAGTCTATGCAATATGCAACCATCACCAGCGACGAGCATCACACCCTTCCCAGCGAAGAAACGACTACGTAGAAAGAAGCCTCTACCAACTATTCCTCAAGTGGTAGCTCCAGTGGTCAGCCAACCTGCACCACTTACAACAACGCCTCTAACAGCCACAAAAGGAACTAAAAGCAAAAAAGGGACCAGAAGGGTCAAGGCACATTCCACAACTGAAACCCCCGTTGAAGAAAGCACTACAACTGCAGAAAAGAAGACAAGTTACCGAAAAAGGTGGATATTGTAAAGCAGCAGATTAAGAGGAATGTTGATGCTTCGTTGAAGAGGAGCGCATTACAAGATTTCAGCAAGGGTCTCAAGACAATCAAGGAGCATGTGGCTACCACCAAAACTGAATTAAAGGCATAGATTTTATTGGAAAAATATACAAAATCGATGAATAAACTTTTAACAAATTATAATTTGTCATTTGTCAAATTTATTGTCATTTCGAATGTGAATATCTAAATTTTAGTAAAATGTCCAATAACCGATCACAAATAGTGGTCCTCAAAGGTTACCACCAACCTCATCATCACCAAAAGTCTAAAAATCAAAAATTTGCAACAAAAACATGCCAAACTCTTTGCTCCCTATCACCTTCAAGAATAAAACCAAAAGAAACACCCTGTGTATCCAATAAGAAGAAGCACCTGAGGTTTGAATCCTCCATGCAGATGGCTTCCATCCCCACGTGTAAAATGTCGGACGGATCCATTGTCCACAAGGTGCTCGAATTTGTCCGCACGCGTTTTATTCCCGAGAAAGTAGAAGATAGAGAATGCAGCGGAGGTGGGAATAGCAGAGAGTATCACATCTCGCGGCGCGGATCGATCGTCGATCAGACCATTCAGTTCGTGACGAAGGAGTACGAGCAGCAGCAGGAGACGGAGTTGGTGGAGGCGCCGCAGCCGCCGCGCGCGCTCACGCTTCGCGAGCACCAGCGGCGGCAGCAACAAGTTGCGCGCGGCGCACGCTGCCCCCTCGGCGCCGCCTGCACGCACGGCTGCCCCGTGCTCAGTCGCGTCGGAAACCTGCCGGCGTACATCCCGGCCGGTGTTAAAAATAAACCAAGGGTGGTGGGTGCAGGACGCATGTAATTTGTTGAGCAATTAAATTGACTTTGTGCGCTGATTACCGACTGTTTTAATTGAGCTGCGCGTGCGAGTCGCACGTCAGGTCGTAGGGAATTTAATTGGCTTTGTGGACATGTTTTTGTCAAAGTTGTAGCCCTTTGGAGTCTCGAGATATTTGAGGTTATGTTACAAAAATCATTGTGGGGGTATACTCAAACTTTAACCTCAAATATTTTAATGAAAAATTAATCAATACAACTGTGAAAAGATGTTTTCATATAGAGAATTTTATGTAGATTACGAATCTTCAATGTATTTGTTTCTATCGCTTTTAGTTTTCGAGATATTCGCAATTAAAAATTTCCATAAAAAAGTTTAAATAAAAATGACATTTGACATCTTTTCATGTCATTTTTCATCCATTCATACTCTAAATTTTTGCATCTCACATCTTTACCAATTAATAATGGCATCTGATACTAACAACCCAGCAAAATACGACAACCTCCTCCAACTCTATGAAGAAATCCATCGTGGACAACAAAAACTTCTCCAACTGCAAGACACACGCAACTACATCGAATCCTACATGAAGAAAGTAAAAAAATTCCGTGAGCCCAAGGTCAAGTTCAAACCCCAACTAGTAGAAAAAATATCATCACGTGGTAAACACCAACCTAGTTTTACAAGTGCCAAACAGAAATCCGCTCTAAAACAGCCCAAAAATTATCCAAACAAAGAAATCATCCTAAATGTACATACATACTCGTATAACACAGGTCCACTAAAATTAAACACAAGAATCTACACAGGCAACAATAAACAAAAAATGGAAATCTTAAGAACATTGATTAGCACCATAAAAGAACAACGACATATGAATCAACCAGAGAATTTGAAGATTAATGAAGAAAAACATGCGCAGTTATCGAAACAGGCTAGGAATGCATTGGAAGGGCTGGCGAATGTCAAAAAAATGCTACGCCATTATTAACTAAGTGTCAAATCATATAAAAATCAAAATTCATTTTCAAAAATCATGTTTATAAAGAAATCATCATGAAACCACCTTATGATTATGTAATATCAAGCGAGTATCAAGATGAAGTGTTTGCAAGTGAACTTAACGACCGCCTCCAGGACCTTTATAACGAGAACCAATCAAAGAGCAAGAAGTTTTCAAAAATTGAAAGGGGAACTCTTAACGTGGTTAATAAAGATGTAAAAGGACCTAATTTCAGTACATCGGGATCAAGGTGTACCTCATTAAAGATCCCATCATCAAATCATCAAAAAAAGATAAACCCCCACCACTTCCCTCAATTTGAAGATCAAAAAGACAAAGAATCACAGAGCAAAACCTTATTTTCCAACCTATTTTGTACTAAACCTATACAAGACTCTCAAAAACCTTCAAGGACCATCAAAGGTACTCCTATAAAAATAGCAAACAAAAAAAGAATGAAGTTCATAATGAAGAACCTGCATCTGCAGAAACCGAAATAAATTTTTCCAAAGTTGATTTATTTCATTCAAGTATCTCACGCCAAAGACCTACTCTTGAGAAAAGAGTAGATATTCTTCATGCGGATAGAGTAGGCCTTTGAGAACCCATCCTCCACTTCATGACCACCCCGATTACTCTCCCCTTTGGCTGAAGAGTGATGCGGGTGGGCGGGATACACATTTTTTGAATTATTATTTTCTCCTTGTCCTTGTCCTTGTCCATTCCCACGTCCACGTCCATGAGATTTCCTACTTTTACTTTTACTAGTCGTGGTGCTAGCCTCACCACTATTATTATTACTAGGTATAGGTTGACCTCTTAATACCGGGGTATTAATATCCCCTTTCCGAGACTTCATTTTGATAGCCAGAGCAATGGCCATGTCCCTTGTTCTCTGCTTCCTTTTCTCATCCATTTTAAACTCTTTATTCTTCTTTTCAACTGATATGGTAATAATATTAATCCGTGGTTTCAAACGCCAATCATCACCTTCAGATGGTGGTAACCATTTGATTCTGGTTTCCGTACCGAGGGTACTCGTCATCATTTTCTGTTTGATCTCACTCTTTGTATACTTCCTACTTGGGGGTTTCGGAAGGGGTGTGGTCCTAGGTGGGATATGTTTGGCGGATGGAGAAGAGGTCATAGTGGTCTGTAGAAGGTGGGCATAATGAGGTGGGACATCTTTACTTTTCGCTTTCGTTTTGATTCCGGAGAGTCGCTTCGATTTCACTCTCGTTGCTTTCGGAGGCTCACCAGCATAGAGACGCGCAATCTTGTGATAGGTCTCTAGGAACTTTTGGTGTTGGCGCTCCTTAATGAACGAGGCTCTGTCCTTCTGGAGGGACATGATCGTTTTGTAATGAGTATTTGATGAGGGAAATAGTTCCGCGTTGAAAAACAGAAATTTACATGATTACTGACAGAAAAAACGTCAAAATATCATGTTGTTTAATATAATGACATTAGTAGTGGTGGGGGTATTGAGAATCAACCAGGAGTAAAGAATAAAAAAACGTTGATAATCCAGTGTTTTTTGAATTGTTCGCACGTAATAAATCACGATCAGTGCGTATTGTGGTGGAAAGCTGCTGATACGATGATTGATCCAATGCAGAGGGGCGGAGGTGGAAACCGCCCCCAAAGAAAGAAATCATTTTTCACGCTTCACCTCAACATAATTCAATATACAATATACTTTAAAGAGCATAAAATGTAAAAACGAGTTTAAGGGTTGATTATAAGGGTTGTCTGTTTTTGGTTTGGTCCAATTTACTTTTTGTTTTCCTATCTTGTTCACAACACAAAAAACGAAATTAGTCGCGAGTGTCGCGAGGGTGTTATTTCCGAAGGGTTGCGGTTGGTGTACCACCCCCCAGCGTCCGCATCTAACCGCAGAACGCGCATCCCCACGAATCGCGCGCTATGATGATGAAATGATGCGATGCGGCACGACCGCCGCCAACACACAGCTGCGAAAAGGGGGTGTGCGCGCGCGCCACAAGGACCCAATGACCCACTTTAGTCGAAACCCGTTACAAGGACGACCACGAGGACGTCCAAAATACCAAAAATCAAATTTCTCCAAAAATCACAAAATATCTTCATTTACCTGATGATGTGAAGATGGATAGTAATCCGAATGCACCGAGTGCAATGAATGCATACTAGGCCCACCATTCACGTAGCGATATCGAAAAGGGCTATGCACCGGACAGCCGCCGCCGAGATGCGGATGAAAAGGGCTGTCGCCGACGGCGGCGGCCGCGGCGATGGCGGCGCGCAACGACGGCGGCCCCGGCGGCGGAGGTCCGCCGAGTACGGGCGTCACGGGATCCGAGGAGCGCCCCGGCCGCTCAAACCAGTGAGCGGGAGGCGGTTGCCCGCCACCGCCGCGATGGCCGTGCGGCTGCCAGCCGGCCGCCGCCGCCGCCGCGTACGGATCCAGCTCGTCCGCGTCGTCGCCAGAGTCCTCCTCGAACACCTTGACACGAGTCTACTCCACGACACACACACACAACCTCAACCACCTCACACTCAAAAACTTAGTAATTTAATTATTTACTATTTATATACAAAACCACCTTCACTATATTTATTTATATTAAATTTAACCTCACAAAAAGTAAGAGTAGAAGTGAAGAGATGCGAAGAAGAAGTTGAAGGTCAAGTGAAGGTCGCTGGATGTCACATAACAATCTGGTTGTTTTTTTCCGAAGGGGTTTAAAGTGATGGTTTATGGTGTGATTAAAGTGGTATAATCCAATGGGGGGCGGCAGAACATTTGCCCGCGTAACGAAAAAGAAAACACGCACGTGTGCGGCGAGAGCTGAGCACGCGATGCGAAGACGACGGTTGATCGCGCACCACTGATGCTAGCTGGATGCTGCTGCGGAGGCGGCGGCGGCGGCGCTGCCTTCCTGCCATCACCGCCGCGCAACAGCCCGGCGCCGCCGCCGCCGATCTCGCGTTGCCGAGGAGACGCGCCGAACGGCCTTGCCGACCCACCGACCCACCTACGCGCTATATTATCCTGATCCTGCTTCACCTCGCATTTCCAACCCCCAAATACCACCCCATACCAACTCGACATGTTTATACAGTTTGAATATTCAAATAATATAAAATTATTCACACAAATTCAACGTGAAAACCAATAAAAATTTTTTTTTATGTGATACTTTGAACACTCTGTATAAAAAATAATTGTAGATCGTTCCAAGTTGGGTTTAACGCAATGTATAAATACGTAACGAACGCACGAGAGAGATCACGCGGGCGAAAACAAATAAATCCCGTGCTAATTGCCACCGCCACCGCAGCCGCCCCCCGAGTGCCAGCGCTAACAAACGCGTGCGTTTTATTACGCATCGTACGTGCCGATTATAGAAATATCGAACATGTGAACGAGGAAAAAAAAAAGCACACCTCGGAGGCGGCGGTAAATCACACATCTCCAATCCACTCTTATCCACAATCAGAGTATTATAGATATTGCTGATGTATCAAAATCATTAGACACATTAGACAACCCAATAATCATTATATGCTAACATGTAAGTTTGGTTGCATACATCTTGGTATTGGTAATGTAGCAGCGATAAAGTTGAATAAACAAGCGCGCTTCGTTAAACATTCCGCCCTCCAAGTGTTCATAAATCATCGTTCAGCGTCGCTTACAATTCGTAATATACCCGCGCGCCATCTACTCGACAACACGCGAAATTATTATTCTCGTCTCGCGAAACTAAAACTAATTGCGCATTCGATTACATCGTCGTATTTCGTGCTGTATACACACTTTGTTTGTGTCCGCCGTGGTGCTTAATCATTTATCTCTCATTAACAAGCATCGGGTGGTTTTTTCGCACGGACGCTGTGTATGTTTGGGTAGTTGTGACAGCGCGCTGTAATGAAGTGTCGCCCTCGAGGGGAATGAGCGTCGGGCAGTGTCACATTACGTGCGACATAACTGCAAATTGCATGAGGACCAAACCACCCGGACCGAAGGCAACCGAAGGATCAGGATAATTAATGTCGAAAAAATAAAATTAAATATTTTTTTAGTGAGGAAAGAAAATTTTGTTGTGAAAGATAAAATTGATTTTATGCACTAGAAAATAAAAAATGGTGGCCATCAAAGTGATTTATCGTAAATGTATTAGAAAATTTAAACAAATTGCATCGTCTCGAATGGATATACAATGTGTTTACTGTAGAATGTGGAGTTTATAGAGTAGAGATAGATTTTGTTAATGTTATGCACTGGAATGCGGACGGAATGTGTGTTTTGGGTTGCCTAAAAAGACGCCATTTCATCACACGAGCGTAATCGAATAGTTTCGCGTATCGGAAATCTCGGATTGCGTTTGCGCGCGTGCCAAAAGCTAGCGAATTTCTCCGGCCAACAACACATTTGCTTGATTCCGCACCCATACTGCAACATAACCACTAAAACTAAACGCCATTACACATCATAGATGGCACCAGACGCTGGAATTTGGATTCCACGTACGCGATTGAAATATGCGCGGCTCGTTCGAGGCGAAATAATGAATATATAGGATTGTGTCTGCATTGCGTATGCAACCAAGCATGCATATACCTTAAAATTCACTCAACTATCAAATTTACAACATAATTTCATCTAAAATCTTCAAAAATATTAAATTTTATATTTTTAAATAACTAACCTCAAAATATAAATTTTAAGAGCTATTGTGTCATAGATGGCGTTTCTAAATTGTTATCCCTTTAAGTTTTACGATTAGTGAGTAGTTTTAAAAGTTTTCCAAGTCGCTGGCATGATTTTCATCAATTCCATTCGAGTTTCTTTTATTTGTTTGCATCCCGATCGCTTTTGTTCTACTGCAATGAGCGCGCGCAATGTGGGCTGCCTACGTCAAGGTTTTGTTAAGTTGCCAGCGGCAGGCCGGGCGCAATAAGCATCGACAAATGAATGAAGAGATATTGCGTCTGCACGCCCGCGTGCCCCAAATGTGGGGCGGAGCTTTGTGCTTTTCGCGATCGCACGATCCTGCAGCGCAGCGCAGGGCACAGGACTACTCCAGGCGGAGAACAAACGATAATCGAATCTGTCAGTGGCACACACGCGCGTGTCTCACATACATATAGATAGAGTTAAGTAAATCAGGCCAAGAAAAATCAAATTATGATTAAATCACATTGAAAAGTCCAGAACTACTCGCCACCAGATGGCGCAAGAGATACATATCTATAACAATCAACTATTTAGAGTTAGATGGTGTAAGATTTAAATTTTTAGTTTGTTTTGGTAATTTTTTAGGAAAAAAATCAAATTTTAAGCAAAATGTCAAAGCTATTCGCCACCAGATGGCGCAATAGATACATATCTATAATACTCAACTATTTAGAGTTAGATGATACTGAATTAAAAATTTTAGTCTATTTTAAACATTTTCTAATAAAAAAATTAAATTTTGAGCAAAATTTCAAAACTATTCGCCACCAGATGGCGCAATAGAGTCCTACAACTAGATGGCGTTGATAATGCATGGAATTTAACATTTTAGTCCGTTTTGGTCATTTTGGTGATGAAAGATTTGCGATGCGGATGCAAAGCGCCGCAGGACTCGACCGCAGGACGCAGGACACTACTAAACCACAACTGTCGAGTATAGTGGGTTGTATCACTCTATTTTAGTTCCGTACTTTCACAGAATTACCACACAGCGTGCCATAACCACATTTTTTTTCATTCATTCCTCTTTAGACAACGAAAAAAAGATTACATAATGATAAGTTTTATGCTAATATTTAAGCCGGAATTAAATTAATATTTGCGCTGCATTTACATTAACGGCGCGCGCGCCGAAAAAGGATGTGCGACACATTAAATGGCGTTCAATGGCCGCCATTAGCGTGTGTTAATTGTTAATTAATTAGAAAACCAAATATGGCTTTAATTAAATGTTGTGCAAACATGCACGCCATGTGTTTCGGTGCGTCGTAACATCCGCCCTCCCAAAACAAACACATCCCTTAAATATCTATGTAGAAATTTAATTTAAATTTTTTAAGAACAATGACGAAATGACTAAATTTAAATTAGCTAATTATAATAATAATAATTATCAGAAATTTGCATTTGAAACGCATAATTCAATCCTGATTGGATTCATTGGTGTCATTAAAATGTAAATTAACCTCAAATTCAATTGCGTGTAAGTAGCGCCATCTATTGATAAATAGCTCTGAATTAAACTTAATATTTTCCGTCGGCGGTTTTTTTTCGGTTTTTGAGTGGAAGTTTGCTCTTGGAAACTTTCCGACGCAGATAATTTATGCGCAATAAGTTATGTAATATTTATGGCCGCGATATGGCCGACGACAGCGGCAACTTGGAGAAATGTACTCTCGCAGTGCGAATGCACGAAACAGACAGACCACAGCCGAAAAACATGAATACACACACACAGAGCACCCGAGACACACTGCGGAACAAATCGCACTTCGCGTCTTCAATCTTTTCGCAGAGCGTGAGAATGCGATAAAACAAGATGGCGGCGCGCGTCGGAATGCGATGTTGCACGATTTGTAAAGATTTATACAGAAAACAGCAATTGATCATACCAACAATACAAAAACACAAATATTACACGATAAACATTATAAAACAATGAAAACTCACATTTTTAGTTGATATCCTTAAAGATATTGAATAATTAATGCAGACTCACCTGTAACAAAAGAAATAAACAATTGGTACTTGACATAGCAATAAATTTAAATATTTAATTAAATATAATCCGAGGGAAATTCACAACGAGTCCAATCCACATCCAGGATATTAAGGATTCGAATGTCGCATGTCGCAGAATGTTATCCTTGACCTATTTATCCTTGCGCACGTCCTTTTCCCCACTTTACATTCTCTCGCAAACTGGCATTTGTTTTCGTTACGTGTTTTTGTATTCATTTTTTTTTCGAAGGATTAAAAGATATCAAGGACGAAAACAAAACAAAAATATGAAAAGCATAACTTTCTGGTATTTCAATAGCCGAGGATAAGTTTTTGGCGTCTGATAAATATAAGAAAAACATTTATTTTCCAAAGGACGAAAAAACCAATCTGTAATTTCATCAATCCGTAACTTATGGTTTTGTTTACTCGCCTGGGTCGACAATGGAAAAGTTATGAAATCAAAACTTTGCAAAAACTTTCAGAAAGCAAAAAAAGCTTAAAAGATAACCAAGAAAAGCATTAAAATATTATTCGAGTACTACTAACGCCATCTGTTTTAACTAGTTTTGACTTTTTTTTCTTTTTGTAATAAAATTGATTTATCGAATGTTCTTATACACGTCTTGTGTTAATAAGTCGTTCAGGATAACAAACGATCGTCTATTGTCCCACAATCACATATACAGTGTGTCCCAACCCTTTTCTACACATAAAAATTGATAGCAAGTGAAAAAAAATGTCCAACAAACTCCAAGAAGCTTTTCGCTATTACTATCAACCGAAAGTGGGAAGCATTGCAAATGGCTGGCGGCGGGAGAAAGTTGCGCCGAAGAAAGGGAGCGGAAAATTTATTATAATCACGGCTGGCGCGAGGTAAGAAGAAACGCCGAGCGGCGGGGCCGAAAAGTTGTAATTTATTTCGACGTCTCCCGACCAGACAAACTTTCCCGCCGCCCTGCGCCGCCCCCGTGGCCTAGAGTTTAAGAATGAACGACTAGACATAACCAAATAGGACATAACGACACAAGAGGACGGTTAAAGTTGGCTTACAAATGGTGGAACTAATAAAAATAAGTTTTTTTCTGAAGTGGGCGGAGCTTAAATAACAAAAAAAATCATTTTTTGTTAGAAATAATAAAAATAATTAAGAAAAAACTTCAGAAATACAATTTTTAAGCATAAAAGTTTCTAAAAAGTTGCTTTTGCAAATCTAAATGACGCCATTTTAAAAGTGGGCGTGGCATATTTTTACCTTAAGACTATGCCGTCGATAACACCTCGTACGATTCAAATAATACTTGTAGACATACGGCGGCAGTGATCTCTTAGTCTCCTCGCCAATCCATTGACACTTCTCATGCGCAATTGCATTAGCAACGGCCGCCCCACACGCCGCGCAGACACGCCCACCGTAATCATAAACCCTCCCACCATCATCCATAACCATCCGGTTGACATTCGGGGAAACAGGTCGCCATGGCGTGGGTGAAGGCGGAGGTTCTCTATACACCTCATCAAAGAACACTACACTCGGCCTCCCATCAAGCCCCTCCTCCGAGTTAAACCCTCGATCTCGATCCCTCTGGTTCTGATACGCTTGAAACTCCCGCCGTAGAAATTGCTCATTAAAATCCAGATTAAAATCCAATTCAAACTCTCTATCACGCTGCAGGCGTAATTCTTGCAGGAGTTCTTCCTCATACGCATGGGAGGGGCATATGTATCGAGGCGGAGCATGGTGATGAACATGGGAGTGACCATGATGTTGATGAGGATGTGGATGGGAATGTGAATATGATCTTGTATGTCCAGGGACATGGGCGTGTCCAATAACATGGGCGTAATCCTGGGCGTGGCTATGGGCGTGTCCATGGGCGTGTCCATGCCTATGATGATGCACAGGAGTAATATGCGACGAGGAATTTGATGGTGTCGGTGGTGGGGGATGATATTGCGCACGTTGAAGATGTTCAAGGTACCGACCACGGCCGTGCGATGGCGGGTAGGAGGAGCTATAGTTATAATAGGGCGTGGTCAGTGGTTGTTGCGGGGGCGGCGCTTGTCGCTGCCGGGCCGGATAGTAATCTTCTACGATCGGCACACGACTCATTCCATGACTGAATTATCCTTTATGCATCATCCACTTTACCATACAATCAATTATCCATAGATATTTTTGGTTTAAATTTTTCGATGTGTGGCAGTTACGTACGAGTTCACTCTTGTAGGCAGTAGAATATCACAACTTTTAATTTATTTAATTTAATTTGTTTATATAATAAAATTAGTCAACATTATACAGAGTGTTCCATTATTGTCTTTAGTTAAACTTTAATCCTTTTCCGAAAAGAAAAAATGTTAGTGAACATGTTAAGCTGATTGGCGAAAGTTCAGGATAATGGCAGAAAGGACGAAACCAATTAACAAGGATTACACCAGGACGAATTGACCACATGGCCGTGTGTAACTATCGACAAGCGAAGCGTGGCAAGGGTATTACATAAATTCGACAACGTCTTAAGGACCTCATGAGGCATTATCCTTTGTTATCCTTTCAGAAAACACAAAATCAATAAAAATTAAATTTTACACCCAAAAATCACATGTTATGATCATAACTCTGGTTGGACTTGTTATCCTGGTGAATTAATTCAGAGAGACGAATGATGAGGGACAACGGATAAATGTCCTGTCACATAATGCTAACATGTCCTGCGTGTGACTAATACTCATGAAGGAAATCGAGTCAGGACGATTGCTATCAGGATCAAATTGGCACTAATACCACGTAATTATTATCGCAACCCTCTTGAGACAAGAAGGACAACATATATTCAGAGTGTTCTCAAAAAATTCAATTTTTAAGACAAAATTTCTTTAAATTTTTACAAAAGATTTCTTCTCTTCAGGGAGGATGAAAATTGGCGATGTGGCAATGTAGCAATGTGCAATGCGCAGCGACGCATAATAATCAACCCAGATAGCACTCCACCACCCCTCGTTATCCTTCATCCTTGCAAAAAACGCGTCGGACAGAAATAGAAACGTGAAAAAATCAACCAGCGAGTTGAAAAGTAGAAAGTGGAGCATCGTCACGGGGAGCAATAATAAGATTTTTAATTTGCATATACAGAGTGTTACGGAAAATTCATTTAAAAATTTTAAAATAAATTATTTTGAACATACTGTACATGTGAGATTCTAAGACTGTAAATAACGCTCGTATATTTTCATTCCGTCGCGTCGTGTGCCTGACGAACGTTTTAATATCTCAACCCTTGCCGACGCTTTCGTCCTGGCTGCTCGGAGACTTAATGTCCTCGTCGTATCAGGATCAGGCGCGCAGCAATCGTCATCGGGAGGATATAAATTCACATAAAGTTCCATAATTCCCGCAATTCCCATAACTCCTATCCTTACTCACGAGTGCAAAAAGGACAAAGTCATTCCAAAGAGTCCTGTGAAATCCCGCGCAAGAAAAACTACTAGTTTCCAAGTAATCCAAATAAAATATTTAATTATAAAAAATTATATTATACCAATATATTTTCAACTTTTTTGTGAGTTGAGTGTGTCGTAAGGACGACTCAGAGAATATTTTCAACAAGATGGATGCAATAGTCACAGGACCCGTGAGGAAAATGTGGAAAGTGCCAACGAGTGTGTGGAGCGTCAAGTGTGTGTCTGAGATGAGATGAGAAAACGACGCGCAGTGAAGATACGTCTCCAGGACGACCAAAAAAAAAACTCAAATAAAACGCAATCAGGAAGCGAGCAAGGTGAAAATACTCCGAGAAATGTTGCCATGCCAAGAATTTTCACAAAGTTTAAAATTAAAATTAAATATTTTCTAAATCTTTCATTTTTAATCTTTACTTTTAATCCTGATTTCTCATTCAGGATGCCAACACGTGCCTCCATCTATGAATCGAAGCGTGAAGCACAAAAGCGCTCAATCTGCATTCAAACACCCGAGCGCGGAACTTTTCTAAAGCGATTATGTCGTTGTCCTACAATCCCCACAGAAAGGACGAAGGATCAAAACAAAGCAATCAAGTGTTGCAAATCGATGCATTCAAATAAAAATTATACAGAGTGTATAAAATTTAAAAAAATATTCAATCAAACACTTTGTATTTAAATAATTTTTTCCGAGTTAAAATTTTGAAATTATTCGCGCGTAAAGATGCCCGCTGCGCTCGCTTACTAATTGGATGATTAACGATGTTTGCACGCGCCACTGACGCGTCCTTATCGCCGTGTTATCCTGCGTTATCCTTGCTCGTAAAGGATTTAACCCTTTAACTTCAACTTGAGTTCTCAACTCGAATGTTTCGCGTCATTTACGTTGACATTTTTAATTAAATTCACGTTTTTATGTGGAATATATAATAAAATTTAAGGGTTGTAAAAATGGTGTGGGTGCAGTTTGGCGAAATTCCAATCGGAATTTTTACAGTTACGAGTACGTTGAATATGTGGGATGTAGGACATGTCCTGGCAGAGTAGTGTAAAACTACGTTACGCCCCTAATATACTTAAAGGTGGTTTCAACCCTCTTTAAAATGTGTGGATATAAATTATTTCAGATAAAATGATTTTATTATAAGTAAAATTATATTTTCAATGTTTTTTTGTTATTTATGTTATTTTACGGATAATTGAATTAAATTTGCGCAGTAAAAGAGCTCAAAGCTCTGGTAAATTGAGAAATCGAGCTGGTTTTCACCCACGGACGCCATAAACTATGAACGAACGACAAAAGAATGAAGAAATATTACCCTGGCCTGCAGCTTTCAAAAAAGCGCCCCGAAAAAAGCTCAATTCAACTAAAAATACGCGTAAATTGAATTTTTAGAAATTATTTTTGTATATTCCTATCTACATGTTATTAATATTATTAGATTATTAATCACTGCTGATTAGCGCAGAAAAAACTCGTTATTTTTGCCCGGATGTGGCAGGAAATGGCCGGTTTGGAAAAAAGCTGCGCGTAGAAATCGTTAGAATGTTCGAAATTCGGCCGTTAGAATAAAAAGGCGTCTGCGCTGGACTGGAGGCGAGAGGGTGAGAGCAGCGTGTGTCTGTTAGAAGCGCGCCGAATGCGCAAAATGTGGAAAACGTGGAATTGCGGAATTGTGGAAATGTGGGCCAGGCGCAGGATGTGGGGCTGCTTTCGGCCGGTCTAATAAATCGCAGATGTGACATGTGCGGAGGACGCCGACTGACCAAACCAGAGCAGAACTAAAACAAGCCGCTGTTCGAGAGTTGTGTGGGTGGTTTTTTTTTATAGGGAGAAAATGTAAGAAACGCCTAACAAGTTATCAAGAGTCGAGTCATTACAATCGGGGTACAATTTTTTGAAAGATTATACGTAAATAATTGAAAAACTAATAAACAAACAAATAATACCCAATTTAACTGTCCTATCTTATAGAGAATTTTTCGTAGATTAAGACGCTGCGATCAGATCTTATTTATTTCTTTTAGTTTACGAGATATTCGCGATTGAATAAAATGGGCAAAAATTGATAAATGTCACTTTCTAGCACTTTTAGTCGCGTTTTTCGACCTTTTACTGTAGAAAATATAATTATTTTATATTTTTATCTGATAGAGAATCTTCCAATCTTTCATAATCAGTAATTCGTTGGTTGATATCGCTTTTAGTTTAAAAGATATGAATTATCAAAAATCGTCGAAAAAAAGTATCAAGCACCCCCCCCTTTGGCAATTTTTTCTTAAGAATGAAAATTTCATCTCTCAGATTTCTGTTTTAACGATCGTATCTGATAGAGAATAGTCCGTAGATTAAAACGCTGCAATCAGATCCTATTTATCTCTTTTAGTTTACGAGATATTCCCAATTGAATAAAATAGTCTAAAAATTGTCTCAAAATGAGTCAAAAACAAAGAATTACGTAGTTTTTCGCACTAAATTCACCATAACTTATTCAAAACATTAAACATTTAAAAATCATTTTACCAAAACCTGTCCTACCATAAAACCTACGCTTAACAATTTAAATTTTTCTTATTTACCCTTTCATTGCATCAAAAATCTCAAAAAACACAAAAAATATCAACATGTTTAAAATGAAGCCATTCAATTTTATCAGCTCGCAGCTTTTGCTCATAACCTCGTTGGCGTGAAAACCCCGAGGAGAGGAAAAATTTCCCAAAGGCTTCCTAGATCTCGCAATGCCTAGATTCCTAGATTCCAAGATTCTAAAAGCCAGCGAGCGCCTGAATAGCGAAATCCATTGGCCGCGTATTGCTCGATCTATTGTGCAAACAGTGCGCTCGCAGCCACGAAAAGCCCGGAGCCCCGGAGGCCCGGAGGAAAGCCGACGGAAACGGGCACGAAAGAAATTGCTTCGGCGCGGATTCCGATCGATTACGCCTGCAACGGTCAGCAACAAGCCAAACAAACACGCAAAAAATCACGCATGAACATAATTCCCATGTTTTAACCACAAAAATCATCATTTTCGCTGTTATATCAAACTTTAATTAGATTTTCCCTGATTCTTAGAAAACTATAAATTTTCTACAATATATATTTGATTCAAATAACTCTTTAGCTTTAGGTTTATGCCTGGTGTAAGCGTGTTGCTGGCACGCGAAATTTTCTTAATTAAATCGGCTTCTTCGCCCCGAAAAGTTAGCTCGAAAGTGAAGGAGAGGGTAGGCGAAGGCGCCGCACGACGCCAATCTCATTTTAATTTCCCAACTAGTTCGGAAACTACTTAGCGGCGTGCGCTGTACGCTGCCAATTTTCGCGCGGGCATAAAGCACACGTATATCTTCACCCAGAAAGCTTGGAAATACAAAATATCAACCAAATTAATTACCAAACTAAAAAATATTCAAAAATTACGTAAAAATTTGCTAAAAATGTGAATATTTTCTTTTGTTTTTGTTTCTTTGTGGAACTTTTCCGGCTGTTTCTGACACAATATGCACCCACACGCAGAGGATGTGAATCCTTGCGTTTCGTCCTTACGCAGACGATAAATCAACGCGTTATCCTACACGGAGCATAACTTTGCGAGTTAATCTTGTCATTCCGCGTCGAAAAGTATCTCCATCAACATCAAATCGCATTTTTCATGATGTCCCCACGCACATATATCAAACCACGCTTAGATTAACCCTTGAATACTATCGGAATAAAAATGCTAATAAATTAATTGGATATTTGCCAAACTTTTTCAATTTTCTATCATTTTCAGTCAATTTCTACCATTTTCACTCAATCAACGCAAATTTATCAACTTAATTGTTAATAATAATCATTAGTTAAAGAAAAATAAATAAATTTTGAAGTTTTCTAAGTAAAATTACGATTTTTAGAGCAAATTTAAGAAAAAATGGTGGAGGCGCCATAAAATAAATTAAATATTTGCCAAACTCTTCAACTTTCCTATAAATTTCTATCATTTTCCCAAATAACTCTACCTAACTCTTAATAAAAATCAATAATAAATAATAAATAAAGTAAATTTTTATGTTTTTTGAAAAAACTACAATTTTACGAAAATAAATGGTGGATGCGCCATGAAATTAATAATCCCAATAATAAAATATTGATCAAACATGACAAACAACTTAGTGGTTACAATTACCCGATACAATTAATAACAAATTATTAATTAATCTCGGGGGGATGTAAAATGCAAGATGACAAGATGACACATTATTACACTTTAACAACGAACCATTTAAATTTAAATTTAATCAAACAACAACTCGTGTTTAAAATATTTTAGGTTAGAAATTAAACTCTACAAGTATTACTTTATCGAATTAGTTTATACGTTTGTGCGTTGAATTTACTTGTATTTATTTATTATGTATTTATTTATACTTTTATTTGAACCGTTATTAAGTTTTTGTTGCTGTTTACTTTTATTTAACTACATACATCGTATCGTGTGTGCGTGTTGTAATTTTTTTTCTGTATTTATGTACAAAACGTGCGGTGGTGGTGGCGGCGGCGGCGGCGGCGGCGAACGAGCCCCGGATGCAGCGCAGCCAGCACACCCGCGTCCCGTTCGTCCGACGGTTGCGCTCGTGTCGTACTAGCGCCGGGAATGCTGCGCCGCCATCATTGCCGCCGCCGCCGACGTCGCGGATGCGCACACTGCAACCCTTTGTTGCGTATATATGACGTATAGATGGCGCACGAGTGCAGCACAACTGATACATTTCCTTCGAAAGACTAATAGAGGGATACCGGGATGAAAAGCAAGTCGATTGACTGCCATTCAGAGCGTGAAATCGTGTTTGTCGATTATTTTACATAATTTACTAGCGGGATAATTAAAATTAATTACCTTGGATTATTCTGCCTTGGAGATTGAATTATAAACATAGGACTCACCTGAAACAAAATAAAAAATTAAGTTTTAAAATAAAAAATATAATTTTTGGGAATTTATTATGTTTTTTGATGTAATATATGAGTATGAAACATAGGGGATGAAAAAAACGAAGAAATGAGTGATGTGGAGCGTCGCGGTTAAAGCA
Organism: Dalotia coriaria; assembly: GCF_025399875.1. Lineage (NCBI taxonomy): Eukaryota > Metazoa > Arthropoda > Insecta > Coleoptera > Staphylinidae > Dalotia > Dalotia coriaria. Next base: position 9,759,915 of record NW_027045452.1, on the reverse strand, counting down.
TCCCCCAGTCGCATGTATGCATGACGTTTTGAGCGCTTTGAGCCGCTTGAGGCGCGTTCGGGGGCGGTTTTCGCGCTATTGCCGCCGCCACCGTCGACGCTGCGCGAGTTTATTGCTATGACGCGGCGATGATTAATGTCTTCCGTCATTACCGATCATCACCTTGTCGCACAAAACGAAGGCGTTTGGAAAAATTATCAAGACAATGCGGTATAAAATCAATAGTATCAAAGGAAAGTGTTTTAATGTTTATAACTAAATAACTAGTGGACCTAAATATATGATTTTTGGACGATAAATGAGTTTTAGTGTAATAAATAATGTGGTAAAAGAATTTTTGAAATTTTTTAAGTTTTATAAAAGTTATTAGCAATTTACTGATGGAAATTTGGGTAATTTTCAGTTTTGACAATTTTTGACACAGTTTTTTATGAATATTTAAAGAATGGATTTGCATATTTAAAAGATATTTGGCTACGAATTAAATTCTTGTAAAATACATAACCCTGTAAAATTTAAATAATATCCGTCCAAGAGTTTTCGAGATATTCGCGTTTAAAGTTTCAAAAATCGTCAAAAAACTGATCTGATTGCAATATTTCAACTTTTAGTAACTTTCAAAGCGTTTCATACATTTTCTTCTAAAGATACCTCTATAACCCTCTCAAATTTAATAAAGTAACAAATAAAATATATCAATAAACATTTATAAATAATAAAAAAATAATTTTTCGTCGTTTTCGTATATTTTTTGGCAAATTTCCAAATATTTCCCCAAAAACATAAAATTTAAACCATTATTAAAGTTGTAAAACGTTTTACAACACTGCTGTGCAATAACTGATAACTGATACGGCAGTTCATCCCTCTTGGCTTGCGGGGCGTCACAAAAACCGATAGTTTTTAACCCACCATACCCGCCCCCCATCCGGACGAAGAGTAATGTTACTCGCGGCGATTGCAACTTGCAACTCGTACTACTTCCTGCTGACCCAATTCCCACCAGCACAAAACTACCCTCTGCTACCCTGTTCATTCTCACCCCCACCCCCTGCTTCCCCTCTAAAACGAGAAAACTAAAATGTTTCTGCTGCGCTTGCAAACTTCCAAACCTTGACACGGTAAAAACTGCAAAACTACAACACAAAACAAAACTACGCCTTGAAAAATAAGTAAAGTGAAGTAAGTAGTAACTTCACTTGTGTGATGTGTGATGTGACACACTTTGCACAACCGGGAGACAACTATGACACTTAGATAAGTCCTTGCGAGAGGATACACGAGGACCACTATCGCAAGAGTTGCATTGCAGGCTAACTTGCAATCTGTATGAAAGTTTGTACCGCAGTTCGGGTTTGGTTGAAGGGAGAATTACTAGCCGATTGTGTGGTTGGCGGTTATCCTTGTAAGGATGATGGTGAAATATCTCACAATTGACTTTTTTTGTGTTAAGTTAATTAATTAATTGTATGCGGAAAGTCTGTAATTTAAATAATTACGTTTTTGTGGAGGAAATTTCAATGAAATCGATAAACAGGACGAGAATTTCCAATTGATTTAACTTTAGGCAACTTTTTCTGCTTGTTGAGTTCGTAAATGAAACAAAATGAAACAAAACAAAAGTCCTTGATCGTTTTAGCCCGTAATAAACAAGGATTTTGTTATTATAGAAATACAAACATAACGATTTTATCTTTGTGTAATGTTTTCCTGAAGGATTAAAGTGTAAAATGGTAGAAACAAAACAAAAGGTGAAATTATAATGAGAAAAGTAGAATTTGTAAATAAATCACTAATTCCTGCAGGCAGAGTAACGCCATCTATGTGTGAAGTGGTTCAAAGTGTAATAATATTGATTTTAAAACAGCAGGAAAAGAGAATGTTTCCTACCTTAAAATGCGGACGACACAGCAGGTCGCGCAGCTCCTGCAGATCTCTATGGTCGGCGTCGCGACGATGGTCCATCTCGCGCAGAGCGTCGGCGGCGTCGCGGGCGCGTTGCACTCCATCGCCAGGTGGCGCACGGACTGGCGAGACAACTTTACTGCTGATTCGATCGAACAACTGTAAATAAATTAAACACAAATAAAAAAATGCAATTTATAAATAAACTTTGCATTTTAAACATGTTTTCAAGTTGAATTTTTAAGAATGTTTATGTTTTTACTTTAATTGTTTGTTATTTTATATATTTCAACGCATAATTTTATATAAAATAGATTTTTTTATGTTTTAATGTAATTTTATGCGATTTTATGTTGTTTTATGATATTTCATGACTTGTCTCAGTCTGATAAGCAAAACGCAAGCATTCACCCTCTGTTTTCTAATAATCTAATAATCTACCCGTAATTTGTAAATAAATTAGCATAAATTTGAATATTTATTAGCGTATCACTCGGTTTAAATCGCAACACGAGAATAAAACGTAAAGAAAATGTCACAGGGGTGAATTTGAATGTGTGTGTGATTGTGTGATGAATAATACCTTGCAGACATTTCATTTCATATTTTACGCATAATTTACTTTCACCAGCGAAACAAGAAAATGTGTAATTATTCTTTTGTTTGTATGCGCTGCATTTATGAATTTTTAAAGGTAGAGAAGAATGTTGAAAGAAAGCAAAACGAATAATAATAATAAAATTTATAAATACCGAGAGAATTATGAGAATAAATTAGAAAAAATGATAAAAATATGTAAATAAAATATAAAAACAATAAATTTTAATGATTTTAACTAAATTATTCCAAAAACTAATTAATAAAACTCATAATTCGCTACAAATTCAGTTAAAATCAATAAAATTATAATTTTTACCTGAATTACCCGCACACAAGGACAAAAATCACTAATTACACTAATTAAAATGTTCAAATGTCCGCAATTAACGAAATTAACGAAATTATTAGGTTTAAATATTTAAGTAATAAAATATTGAATTGAAATAAACCGCACGAAAAGACGTCTAAACCGCACGCGAAACGAACGAAGACTGGTCTGTTATCGGTATTCGCGCGCGAGGAATTTGATAAACAAGATAAGACCGGTGCGAAACGCGCACAAGAGATAAGAAAACTAGAAACACGAAACACGGAGATGTAAACAAAACAAAACATTCAACTACAATACTTCTAGACTCTTCTAGAATATTTACATTTAAAATAAAATACCACAATAATAATCATAATAATATTGCAGGTAGAAATTTTATTCCACAAGTCTCAACTTGTCCGTGAATATTATGCGTTCACTATCATCAAACCAGGAACATACAATCTGTGATAAAACGAGATCTTAAAACACACTAGTCTAGCAATTAAACTCGATGTACATTCACTGATACACATGCAGAGTGAATTTATCCCTACTAATATTATAAATGCGACTGTCCTGATGTTTGATACACTTTCACGCAAAAACTACTTAACCGATCATCATGAAAATTTGTACACATATTCTTAGTGGTCCCCGAATGGTTATAGGCTACTTTATATTTAATAAAGAAAATTATTTTTTAAATAAAATAAAGAAATAGTTTAGCCAATAATACCTCTGCATCTGGCTATTTGACTACTTTAACGCCATCTAGCATTCCAGCAATGAAGCTCAAACCTAAGTACTATAGTACCATCACACTGTATTATCACACTGTATTACCGACAGCTACGTCAACATCAAATCCAATTGACTACACTATGGAGACTGTACACTATACTTCCATAGACTATACTTTCAGCCATTTTAAACTTCCCGCCATTCTACTTCATTGTTACTTCTTCTGTGACTACAGACGCGTCCGGAAGCAACTTCATTCTTTTAGATATTCGCGAGCGAAGCCGCGGGTTAAAGCTAGTTTCTAATAACTGCATTGTAATGACATCTCTGTAATTGCGTGGAAATAATACAATGAAGAATAATATGCTAATGTTAATACTTGTATCCATTTCAAAACAATTTCCATTCATTCACAAACAAATAACAAATAAGCATAGATTAAGTTGGTGAATATTTAACTGTCACTTGAATGACTCCAGTCAATTTCCCACAGCATCACAAATCACAATCATCCACCCACACACAACAGAAGTGTAACATGACACGCCACACGCGATGGCAAACATTCCACAATATTCACGTCGACAAGGACCAAATCTCTCAAACGTCAAATTAACTTAATACATCTTCCTCTCTTCTCTTCTCTTCCTCAGTCAATGTATATATTCACTCTTATGTACGAGTAATCTATAAATAACTTCAACAAGTATGAAACACACGAAGACGAAACGAAGAAGAAGGTAATTTGCTAATTAAAAAAACAATCTTACGTAAACTTTAGAGTAATAAAAAGGTTATAAAAGTTATGAAAGTTAAAAAGTTGATGGTGGAAAAACGAAGAGAAAGAAATCTTGAGCGTCCTTTTTAATTAATCGCTGTTTCCGTTTACTTTTCCGTCAACTTCCTCATTATTTCACGCTGTTTTAGACGCGCACGTTGAATTACATTTTTTGACATTTTAAAGATAAAAAATTAGTTATAATAACTTACATTGGTAAAAATAATAAAAATAATAGTCAAATAGATAAAAATATAGGTTATATTGGTAAAAAACTTAAAATGTGGAATAATTAAGGAATAATTACCAAAAATCCTAAAATTGCAGCAAAGTCAGATGTAAAAGTCGCGTTACTGCCAAACGCTCTTAAGTAACGTTTACGGACCATTATTATAAACAAATTTATTAAATAATCACTTCTTTAGAGATATTTTAAGTATTTTTAAGATTAATTTAAAAAATAACCTCAAAATTAATTTAAAAAAGCAGAAAAAGAAATAAAAGAAAATAAAAGAAATAAAAGAAAAAGAAACAATGAACCCGAATGAAAATTGAATGAGATACTGTGTGATCAATATCCTTGTGATCCTTTATCCTTAAATATTAATTTGACGCGTTGTGGTAGCAAATCCTTACAAATCCCCACAAATTTAAAACATAAAATCAAAAATCACTTATTTAATACATTAAAACTCAAAATTAAACTTAAATTAACTTAAAATTACTCCAAACAACACTAAACTTTATTTAAGTATACTTTTAAGTATTTAATTTGTTAATTAGCGAGTAAAAACGTAGTTAATTAATAAAATTACTGTCTTCTTTACTTCTAACTTTGTTTATAATAACTTTGTTTATGAATTTAAATACCAAAGTGAAACATCAGTTGTGACGGTTACAACAGGACTATCTCTGCGCTCCTGCCACGCGTTATCGGAAAATTCTCCGGCGGAAAACGCGACGACTGCGCATAATCTCTCAACAACTCAGGGGTTCACCCACGCAACACAACGCAACGCAACGGTGAATGATGATGTACGACGTAAACGTGAAAACCACAACAGAGGAAAGTTATTACGGAATAAATTACGAGGATACTATCAATGATAAGTGATAAGTGATAATACTTTAAGCGTGTTTAACCCGATTATATCAACTACAGAGTGAAATATTGTGTTGTTCTTATACCAGAAGTTCTCAAACTGTTTGCTAATTCAATAAAAATAAATTAAAATTAAAATTTTCGTTTTTTTGTGGTTAATATGTCTTTGAGTTGCGGTATATGATCAAGTTTAGTTGATTTATGGTAGTATAGATGGCGTAACGTGGTAATTTAGACATTTTAGTCCAACCACTATGTTGGACTTGTGGTATACACACCGAACATAGACCTTGCAATGTAATTTTTCTAAAAAAAAATTCTTTTCTTTTCTTTTCATATTCAACTCAACTTTATCGCTAAAATTATTTTTGGTTAATTTATCTTCAAAATATGCAAAACAAGTAATGATAAAACGCAGTTAAACTATAATTTTTAATTTTTCTACTTTTCTAGTTTGTAGAATTGAATAAAAATCGCAGAAAGTAATTACCGAACAGTGTCGCATAGAGTCATGTAGTCATGAGTGCATGAGAGTGCATTTTGAGTGCTTCGGCGGCGGTGAGACCACAGTAAACCCCGCATAAGTGCGCGGTAATATAATAATGCGACATGCAGCGAATAAAGACGCGCAAGGTGTGGCGATTTAAAGCGCTCTAGAGTCTCGAATTATGTTTTCACTCACCACCAACAGTCGGTGCAGTTGTGCGTCGTCCAGCAGTGACATCAGATGGGCACGCTCTTCGGGTCGCGATTCTTGGAGGCAAGCCACGTCGTCGAGACAATTTACTATCGCTTGCACAGCTAAAAATAACAAATGTTTAGTTTTATTTTGAGTATTTTAATGTTTATAGGATTGTTTAAATAATATAAGAGTTTGTGTATTGTTTATTTTGTAGTTTTTTTGAAAATCTATAAGTGGGAAAGCAAAATGGGTTGTCTAAGTTGATTAGTTTCGGAGTTATTTGCATTTTTATTGTAAAATTTTTTAGTAAATTTGTCATTTTTCGTGTTTTTCGAACCTCAATTATGGTAAAACTATAAAACACTCAGTATAATTCTTTTGCATGAATAATCTATGATAAATTATCTTACTAATGACGGTTTACTTAACATTTTATAACTTAAAATGACTGAGTTAGAGTGTCTCAAAGTCAGACAACCTTCTAAAAGATAAAAAATTTGAACTTTGACTTAATTCGCTACAAATTCATCTGAATGAATAATTTTCTTATCAAATCGCTGTGATTATCACTTGTAACTTTAGTACTAGTTTATTATCACACGCGAAAACACCCATAAATACGTTACAGTGAAATATTATTCGCAAAAACTACAAAAGCATTAAAAAATCGCGTAAAAAACTCATAAAAACGTAAAATATTATTTAAAAATCGGGAAAACTGAGTAAAAAATATTAATAAAAAATAATTTACCTACGAACACACAAAAATAACAATGTTATAACCTATAAAATTATTAAATAATAACATAAAAGTGCGTTTGTGCTTTTTTTCTGCCCGAAAACATGGAAAAACATCAAATTTTACCAAAATTCATCGAAAAAAACCTCGAAAAATTAGGCTACACGTCTCTACGTGCAACATCTCCAGCTCCAAACACATACTGCGTCGAACTATCACCTCCCCGAAAAGTTTTTATCAAATGCCTCTCAACAACCGAAGAATCAACCAAAGAAGTCAACTTTGAAGCCGATTTATACTTCGCAAACGAAACAATATTCTACTCCCAACTACTACCACACTTCCACAAACTAGAAACAACTTTCCACGCCACAATCAACGTGCCTTTTAGCAGTGTCCCCGTGTGTTTATACTCAGACTCCTCATGCCTAATCCTCGAGGACCTCTTTAGCGATGGCTACACACCCGCAGACATCAACACACCACTAAACTACACCACAACACGCGTAGTATTACAACAACTCGCACGATTTCACGCATACTCTATAGCGTTACACCACTACAAACCGGAAATCTACCAGGAAATAACCTCGAAATTAAAATGTATTCATAACACAACCAAAATAATATTCCGTGAAGGTGTAAACGACGCATTAAAACTCACAAAAAGTTCCTTACCGAAAAACAGTATTTATATAGAAAAACTATCATTATTTGTGTTCAGTGTGTTTCAAGACTATCCACCGATAGATGGCGTTAGTGAAAATGTGGTAATCCACGGCGATTTGTGGCCTAATAATATTTTATTAAAAGACAACACAGATGCAAAATTCGTTGATTTTCAAGGATGTCGAATATTATCCTGGGTGGTTGATTTAATCAGCGTAATATTAATTTCATTAGATAAAAACACCCGTGATGAATATTACAGTGACCTATTCGAGTGTTATCGATGTGCGATGTGTTTAAAACTCGAAGAATTAAATTTAAATCAAAAAATTATCGAAAACACATTCAACGAAACAAATTTTTCGGATAAAATTAAAAAAGACGCGAAATATGCTTTGATTCCGGCCCTGGCAGGGTTGCCATTGTACTTAAAACCTAACCAAACTTTAGATCTTGATATTCAACCAGGTGTTGATCCTGTTTTAAATTATTTTCGTAATTTACGCGCGCAGAAAAGCATGAAATGCAAAAATAAAATGTTGGAGGTTATAATGCATATGGTGGACTATGGATATCTGGATGTGTAACATAGGCAACCAGATATACTACCACTCACCATTAGCAGAGACTTCATCATCGCCGAAATCCGTATAGCTGTCGATACTGACATCGTCCAATGGATTCCATTTGTTAGAGTGCACTGCATTGAGGACCACGGCTTTCATCTTGCGGCGAGCGTTGAACTTTTTCAACTCGTCGACGGTGTCCTGCAGATGTATCCTTAGCGCTTTATCACGATCCTAAAAATATTTTTTAATTTTTGGTTTTATGGAGCGATTAAATCGTGACGGACTAATTAAATTTAATTATTAATGAGAAATGAGAAGTGTGAAATAAAATGTTACGAGCGTGTAAGATGTGTTGCCTAGCTGTAGTATGCGTCGACATTTTAATAGCCATGGCAATAATTTTTCAGTTTTCAGTTGTAAAAACGATTGTAAATCAAAACACAAGTAATAAAAACTGATTAAATGTAAACAAAGTGTTGAAAAATTACTTACACGCAGCCATCTGTGATTAAGGACCTCTTGTATCGTTATACGTTGTTTGGGATCAACGCACAGCATTTGTTGAAGGAGATCTTTGGCGCTGTCACTGATAAACTCCCATTGAGTAGTATCCAACTAAAAAATTAATAAAAAAGACACAGGTTTTATGAGCTATTCAAATATACACTATGTCCAGTTAATTTTTATGTAATGGCCGAGGGTGCTACAAGTTTGCAATCAAATTTAATCGCGTTATTAAACTGAATTAGACCGGAATTAGAAATGCGCATTGCAAAACATGATACAAGGGAGCCCAGCCGCCATAATTAAGTATAAACAATTCAGGACTGAAAGGAGGTCAGTACAAGAGATGTGAATTTCAAGTTTAATACCGATATTTCGGTTAACCGGTATTTTTTTGTATCAAAAGACCGGTATTATAGATTTATGACTTGCTTATGGATGTTAAATAAAAATACCGGTATTTAAAAATAAAATACCGGTATACCGATATAAATACCGGTAATTTTTACATTTTACAAACAAAAAATCCTTTAAACCTGTAAATATTTAATTTTTTAAGTACCTAACCGAAGGATAACACCTGAATTAATCACATCAAAAGATGAAAGGTACTGCAAAGTTTAAAAAGTTAACGCACTCTCAAAATTCCGTCGGAGACTTTTGAATTCCTTGCAGGATGTGATAAAACCTGCTTCCTGCTGACGCCAAGAGTATTATACATATATTATACGAAGTACCGAGAATGACAGACACCAATATACAGGATGTATCATAAAATAATTTTAAAAAATCAATACCACCCAAAATAATTAAATATTTAAGCGCTATTAACCGCTAGATGTCGCTAGTAGTAAAACTTGTATTACCTGCAGTTTACCACGACATATCTGCTCGAATAATCGCCGGCCATGCCCGTGGAATGGCAACTGTCCGGAGAGTAATACATGCAGTAAAACACCGGCGGCCCATATGTCCACCGCTTTGCCATACTGCCGCCGCTCGACGATTTCCGGAGCCATGAAACTCGGACACCCGACACGACCTATAACATACAAAGATTAATTTATAATTTAATCATTACACTAATTTATTTATTATGATGAGTTTAAATTAAATTTAATAAATAATAAAAATTATGCTGTGAATTTATACTATGAACACACTGTATATAATAATAGTAATATATTGATGACAATAGCGCAACGAATGTTAACACTTAACAGGGAGGCCGCCGACGCAATTATTCCCGTCAATTTGCTCGATATATTGGTTTCACTTATCGGAAAATGACGAACACGACGAGAGAAGGATGTGAAAGGACGCGAAAGGACTAAATTACAAAGCGCGTCAGTCTACGGCTCATTAAACTCGCAACGTGACATCGGGGGACATAAATTTAAAACAATTAATTTATTGTTTTAACACAGAAAAAAGAAAAATATTTTTTTAGTGGAAAATATGGAAGAAAAAGATAAAAAAATAAATAAAGAATGAAATGGGGTGAGAAATAACTGGGGGAGGCGTAAATTGAGTGTATAAAAGTGAAATTTTCAAGAAAATTCAAGAGAAATAATTTTTTTCTAAAAATAAAAAGAAAAAAATTAATTTTTTTAACGATTTTTGAGTTTTTTTCGAAAAAAAAATGAAAAATTTATGATTTTAAGAAGTAAAAAATGAAAAAATAAAATTTTCTGAGTGAAAGAAAACGTTTGACTTTCTAAAACGACACATGATGTCTTCCCCTATGAGAATTTCCTTTGAAAAACGCCGTCACGAAAGAAAATAGACATAAAAGACAAAAATATTCATATTTTTATGTCCGTACAAGTTTTCCGCTTTATTTCCCTGTGAAAAAATATGAAAAAAGCGTCAAAAAGCGAAAAATACTTTCTAAAAATATAACAATGCGTGAAAAGTGCGCTTGTTTTATTATATACTAAGCGATGATAAAAATGATAAAATGAGAATTGAAAAATGATGATTTCGTGCTAGAGCCAGCCCTGGTGGTTTTGCGTTGATGATTTCTTACCAGCTCGATCGGACTTGAGGTAGAGCCGTCCCAGAGGGCTCATGTTGGTGCGAAAGTCCGACACTGTCCCCACACCGACCACAAAACGCCACAAATCAGACAAATTTCAACAAATCAACAAATTATTCTCGAAATATTTTACAAATACATTAATTTCGTCCTTTAATTATCCTCACAAACAATAAAAACTCTCAAAAATAAAAAATAAAAATTTTTAAATTTATATTTCCTAAACTCACCAACATTCGATGATGACAACGGATGACGATCCGAGAGTTGTACAGCCACACCAAACCCGCCCAGCTTGAGGGGGGCGGAATTCTCCTTCGTCGCCAGCAGGACACACTCCGACTTAATGTCGCGATGGATGATGTCGTTCTCGTGACAATAGCGCAGCGCCTCGAGGACTTGTCGCATGTAATGACTGAGAATAAAAATTTAATTAAATTTTTCCAGTGGTGCCATCTAGTGAGTTTATTTCTCTAAAATTTAATAAATACCTTGCCACTGTTTCACTGTAGACAAATCCGGCTACAGCGCGACGGACAACTTCATAGCAGAGGTCAGCACCGTCCATCCTGAAATCAAAAATTATAAAAATTAGGCGTAAAGGATGAAATTACGGACTATTAGGACCCAATTTGGTAGCTGTATACATTTCCTTGTCTTACTTATGTAAAATATAGCGAAATTATGATCAAGAAAGGTTAACTCAATTTGTATTCAGTCCTTGTAAATAATAAGGATAATATTCTACTGTGTGATACGAGATAATATCGATTGTGTACTTGTATATTGTGTATATGTGAAAAAATGAGTGGAGACATCTTGTTATCCTGTTGAATTGCGTTTTTGTCTTTTTATTTTTATTTTTGTGTGGAAATGGCCGAGGAAAGAACTCAATTTTCTTTCCAAGTCTGGTGCAACACTAAGAATCTAAGAATCTCGAAATCGTAGTAAATTGTAGTTTGGTCCTGGTCGCCTGCTCGTCCACTTCGTCATTTATTGTCCTTTGCAGCGTTTTTTTGTCAGTTTTTGCGCGAGTTTTCCTGTTTTCCGAGTCCTGAGCGCTTGCCAGGAAGTTCCGAGCTATTCTTTTTTAAGGAGGACGCGGTCGTACATCTTGGACAAGTAGTAAACGATGTTTTTTTGGTAAAACTTAACGAAACAAGTTGATTTGTTGCGGTTATTTTGGGAAATTTTGAAAAAAAACGAAATTTTGGAAAGAAATTTGTTTATAACTTTAGAATAAATAATGGTGGGATAGTGATTCTTTTGGTATATTGTTCTAATTGGAAATATTTGTCTACTAGTGAAAAAATAATGTATATTTAAACAACATGTAAAAAGTTATAAGCAAAAATGTGGTTGAATTTTAACCATTATTAAACATTTTCAACTTTAAACTGTTGTAACTTTTTATTTATTCAATAAACTATTAAAATTTTTTCACCAATAAATAAAGAATTTAATAAACAATAGATTATTTATAAGTTTAAATTTTTTTTAAATAATAAATATTCTTAAACAACAAAAAACAAGGTCATCATTCCGTTTTTTGTAAAAATTTTGAAAAACTGCGTCATTTTCTGTCACAAAATTGTAAATAAATCAAAAACGAAAAAAGGTACAATAACAATTCTTTCACTAAATTATTCCCTACAGAAACATCTACCAACCACCAAAAAATAATATTTATCTAAATAATATACTAAAAGTTATAAACAATTTTCTATAAAAATTTCGACTTTTTTCCAAAATGCCAACTTCAAACCCCTATAACTCTCTATTTATTCATGAAACCACCAAACTTTTTTCACCCCCAAATAAAAAAACTTAATAAACAATAGAATATTTATAACTTTAAACCCGTTCGCAAATAATTACTGTGTCTAAACCAGCGAAACTTCGCCCGAATTCATAAAAGTATGTTAATTCCAACTTGCAACTTGACTCCGAACAACGCCACGAGAATGTTTGAGTAGTAAAATGTTTCCGAAATGTTTCAATAGCGCCATTGTTGACGTTATCCTCTCAACTCTCAATCCTTTCCTCTGTGCTTAATCCGTCCTCCTTGACTTTCTTCGCCTTGATTTTCTAATATGCTATATATATATCCACATTCTACATACACTCGAAAATATATGTGGGCACAGCAGCAGTTCACTGTTCACTCACTCGTCGACATCGAGTTTTCGCGTTTTCCAGCCGGGCGACATGAGCCTTAATCAGGATTTACGCGCGTCCTGCATCCCGAATGTCGACTCATGCTTTGTATCGTACATGTACACATACAGCACGTCAAGCAGAGTTACACTAAACTCAATACAAGTCTGCGTATAACTGGTTGCATACATTACAATGCAATATAACCAAGTTTTAATTTATTTTTATTTTTACATTTATTTAAGTTTAAAATTGCAAAATGTATGAAAACTGAACACAATAGTGAATAAAAGCTGTGAATAAACGCGCTGCACACAATAGAATTTGATAAAACCACAAAGTTTTCAATATACAGTGTGTTTCAAGTAAAAAAATTAATTTTTAAACAAAATTAAATTACATTTAATAAAACACCCTGTATATTATATGTTTTATTTCTAAAAATGTGATTTTTTGTTTTATTTTTGGTATTTTGTGCAAAACCAAACTGTATTTCACGTGTTTTCATACATTTCCTACATTTCCACACCTATGCAACCCTCCATACACACAAAGGTGTGAAATAATGTCGGTGGTTGCCTATATTATTATTTTTATCAACTAAATACATAAATACTACTTTTTAGGGGTTGTAAAATATAATGCAACACACTGGAAGCCCCCTCCGATGGTATTACGTCGAGTTCGCAAGTCCCGAGGGAAGTTGAGGCCGGGGGCGGCGTTGGAGGCGGCGGCGACGACTTTAAAACGTCTATTGATTCGAATGGATATTGAAACACGCCGAGTGGGAACACGGATGAACGTTAACTACGTTTTGGCGTTTTCGGTGCACGCGGGACGCCACCCCCGGCTCGATAATATAATCAATGGGAGTATTTAACCCGCTCGGGGAGATAGAGTAGATTAGTAGACAAATGACAGTGTAATAAAACTGAATAAAAATTTGAGAATGCGGAGTAATAAATTTGATGTGATTTAGAAGTTTTGACTTTAAATGAGAATAACTAATGAGGCATTAGGGGTAATTGAATTATTTAAAGTGCAATTTATTCCTTGTTTAACTAGGTTTCATTTGGTATAAATTTTAAAGAGTTGGATTCATGTTTAGTAAGAGATTTTTGCATTTTTATGAGATAAAACTAATGATATGATAAGTTTTTGATGTTTAATTAACTTTAAACTTTAATTACTCGTAAACTAATTAATAAATTTGAAAAATTTAAAGATTATTGATATATGTTCCTTATTAAATACTAATCCACTCTTGTCAATTTCATTTAATTCCGTTAATTGTTACTATTTATTTTTGATTTTTAAAGAAAAAAATGCACATTGTATACTTGAATAATTCAATATTTCAATTAACAAACTTTGAATGCCTATAACTCGTCACCAAACAATGATATTTTATTCATTCAAACTTTATTTTGTTCCTCTGTTAATACTTTATCTTTGGTTAAACTTTCATAATTAAAACTTGTGAATTACTATTAAATTTCAACATTTAAAACATAAAACACATACTAAAACATAAAATATCATCATGTTATAGCTTCACTTGACTTTAAACTTTAATTACTCTTAAACTAATTAATAAATTTTAGCAATTTAAACTTTATTTTATCCCTTATTTAATACTGAACTAATTCTGACAAATTCATTTCATTTCGTTAATTGTTACTATTTATTTTTAATTTTTTTAAATAAAAATGCATTTCATCAGTTAAATAATTAAATTTTTCAATTTCCAAACTTTAAATATTCATAACTCATCACCAAACAATGATATTTTATTCATCCAACTTCATTTCATCCCTATTTTATTCTTTTATCTTCCCTAAAATTTTCATAATTAAAACTTATCAATTACTACTAAATTTTCGCATTTTAAAAACAAAATAAACACTAAAACCAATAAAATATCCATGTTATGTCCCAATTTGTACCACGTATGACCCCCAAATGTGCCTGTTGACCCAAAATATCAAAACGATGTTTTCAGCGAATAAAAACCCGCCCGCTGCCTAAAAGAATACAGCGTTAACCGAATTTCTCCTCGCATTCAGCCGCAATTTGTTACAAATTCAGTCACATTTTCGTTATTCGCGTTGTTCCAGTTATTCCTGGCGTGCCTTCAGGCCATGTTCATATTTGCCGGTTGCAACGAGTGCAATATTCACTAGTGACATTCATTTTTATTACATGAAACGCGCAGAGCAGAGCAACGCTCGCATCGACAAACTTTACATTCGCTCAATATTTGCTTTGCGAACGTTAAATAAATTGCAAAAATGTTTATTAATTTATTCGAATTTACTTACATTTCAAACACCATGTATAACATCCCTTCGGAGGAGTAGGTCTCGAGGAGTTCTACGATGTGCGGATGTTTTAGCATGTGACATATTGTTGCTTCTCGTTTTAAATCTGGAAAAAAAGGAAAATTTAATGAAATTGTTTGTGTTTTTGTTAATAACTTTTAAACGCTTTTTTAGAATTTATCATGTTTAGTATCAAATTAAAGAGGGGTTCATGGCGAATAAAATGATACCAAGGTTGATAATATCTGACTAATATACAGGGTGTTGTAAGAATTTTAAAATATTTTTGTAATAAAATTTTAGGAAAACTCAATTTTCTGCGTTTTTGTTAATAACTTTTAAACGCTTCTTTTGAATTTATCATGTTTGGTATGAAATTAAAGAGGGGTTCATGGTGAATAAAATGATACTATGGTTGGTAATATGAAACTAAAATACAGAGTGTTGCAAGCAATTGAAATATTTTTTGCAATAAAATTTACTCAAAAATCATTTTTGTGCGTTTTTTGTTTATAACTTTTAAAGTATTCATCCAACATAAACAAATTATATAACAAATTAAAGCTAATTTAACACTGAATAAAATTATGTAAATCTTATCACCTTATCATTACCGGTTTAGCCGTAAAACGCATTTGAAAATGCATAAAACAAACTTTTCACTATTTTATATATTTATTAGGATTTATAAAGTTTTAAACAACTTTTTAATCTATTAAAAGCCTAACTCGAGTATCACTGAACCCAGAATCGACAATATCTGCTGAAATATGAGCACTCAGCACGCCAACGAGTAAAACTCCTCTCGAAAAAAAACTAAAACGTATAAAATAAAAGTTTCCAAGTGTAGAAACGTGCTCTGAATAGAAACATCGTAACGAGATGTTTACCTTTGCAATTTACACATGACATATTCCATTATAAACATTATAAACATTATAAACAATTTTATTATAAAAATAAAACCAAAAAATGCGAATTTATTTTGTTTTTATACTAAAATACGTGCTAATTTAAGCAATAAATTACTTTTTAATATTTATTTTTAAGTCCTACTCTGTATAATATTTATACAATGTGTTTGCTTTAAATTTAAATACTGTTTACATAAATTTCCGCCGGTGTCTCTGCGCGAATGTTTGCGAAATATGTTTCCGAATGCGAATTTGCAATTTCCGCAACCCACATAACATTAACATAACTAATGTACGTAAAACGCGCTCGTCACCAACCTAACCTCTAAAAAAAACAACTGTCGTTTACATCACAACAGCGTTATTTACTGCAGTTGCACGCAATTTAAAGTGAATAATGTTTTATTTGTTTGTTTTTTGTGTGTATAAAGTTTGTTTCACGTACCTTCTGTGCTGAGGCCTGGACTCGATGTGAATTTCGCCACGTCTACGATTTTGACAGCAAACTGCTGCCCTGTTTGACGATGTAGACATCTCTTGACGACGCTGAACGGACCTCTGAAGAAGAATAAAACATGATTCAACAAAATCAACAAGTTGTGTAACTATGGTAACAAAATATCGTAACCACGGCAACGGAATGACGTCAGAGATGTTAAAATGGTTGCCTATGTAATTTTTTGTTTAAAATTTTTGTTTTTAAGGGATTTTACCTGCCAACTTCCTCGCAGAGGTCGTAGACGTCGTCGAAGAGCACCTCCTCGTCGGCCATCTTCCGGCGCGGCGGTTTTGGGGGCGGACGCTTGGGGTTAGCGTGCGGGCGCGCGTGCACGCGCCTGGAGACGGTGTTGGTGGTGTTGTGGGTTGCGGCACTGGCGTGATTCACCACCACGAGCACCAGGAGTACGGGGCGCGCGCGACGTCGCGACGCCCGCTTGCCGTCGCCGCTCGATGCCGGCGCTGCCGCCGCCGACGCCGCAGCCGCACCGACCGAGGGCGATTCGCGTCGCTTGCGACGTCGCGTCCTCAGGCGCACGTCGACTTCGGTGGCAGCCACCGCACTCACGATCTGCACACCGCACACGTACACACGCCAAAAGACGACGCCGGAACCGCACCCGCACGCACTGCACTCCGGAACGCGCGCTCGCCGAGGGGTGGACGACGCCTGCCTGTCCGACGGCTGGGTCTAGCCCTTTACGCGCCCTTCGCCACCCTCTCGATACGGTTTTCCACCACTGGTGGCGCTGTAGTCACTCGAGAGCATTAAGCTTTCCACAACCCCTATACAGGTGTATATTGGGTTGCCTACTCAACAACACAACAGTAAACTTTATTTTAACACAAAACCTGCGCTGTAATGTTTGATATTTCGTTGTTTCAACTGTGAAAACGCCTAGTAATAACGCGGACGTGATTCACGAGTACAATTACACCGATTACTCAGCGATTTACGCACTGCAAACGCACACGAATCAAAATAATCCACAAAAAACCACTTTCTAACTGTTGTTTCAAACAAATTTGCTTGAAACAAACGCGCGACGTCACAAACACTTGCACTTAGTCAAACACAAGACGCACGCGTTTTGTTTGCGCCAATTATCGAATAATAAGCGCTAATTAAGCGGACGCGCGCGGAAATCGCCGATATTTGTATCACGAGTGCGGCATCCTGCGGGCGCTTGAATTCTTGCACAACACGCTTACGCAAAACGTGCTTGCCGACTCACTGCGATCGTAATAAAATGTAAACATTAATCAGCTGGCAGCAGGAATGCACTCTGAGTGGGGGAGCGCTTTAATTCCTGCTGGTTGTATATTTAACGTGTATAATTGGTTGCCTAGCGTAAAAACACGCAAAATGCAAAAATCAATATTTTGATTTAATATCAACAAAAATTGATGTGTTTTAGTAAAAACAACTAAATATTTATTAGTAAATAAGTGTATATAAGCTATATTAAGCTATTTTAGAAAAATATCGTTCATTTTCTAATATTTAATTGTTTTAAATTCGATTGAAAGTATTCGCCGTCTCCACGCGTTGCTTGTTGATTAATCTGTGTGTGTCTTTCACGACTGACAATTTCTTCAATTACCTCACCATCTCCTTTGATTAATCTAAGAAAAACACGTATTAAATTGTGTTTTAAACTTGTTTAAAACTGAATATACCTATAACGTCCTGTGGATTCATCAAAAACTCTTTTTACAACACTTTGTTGTTTTTCCCACTGTTCTTTAGTCATTGGAGTCATAGATTTGTCCATTAAGTCAAGTGGAATATCATTTGAGGCATTATTATCATCATTTTTTACCTTTTGTTCCTTTTTCTCAACTTTAATCTGCTTTTTTTCTTTGTGAGACTTCTTTCGCTTTGATTTCTTGTCTGTTTTGTGTTTCTTTTGCTTCTTTGACTTGGATTTATGTTTAATTCTAGAAGATTTTGATTTTTTCTGTTTCCTTACAGTGTAATCCTCCTCACTTGATGAAGAACTCGTCGATGATGAACTGGAAGACGACGATGTGCTATGTTTGCGTTTTCTGCGCTTTTCAGTCTTTTTCAGCTTTTTATAACTGATTTCCTCGTCAGACGACGATGTACAGTCATGTTTACGCTTGGCAGGCAGCATTTCATCTATAAAAATATGTAATGCAGGATTATTTATAGCATGACAAGATGTTTACGGCTTAGAAATGTCGGGAAATCGCACGAAAAGCCGGAAAAATTAGGTTATTCAGCACTGTGAGGTTACGTCCTCAATGCCAAACAAATCAATCAACAACCGACCCGATTAACTGTTTCGCAAGCGTACGCAACAAATAATCGCGTTTAATTGTCATCCAAGCCCATAGAAAGCAACAAAAATGAGCGCGGATTATAGCACGTTCATGCCCAACCCGGAATTGCTGGATTCCATGATGCAAATGGGCATTGACACAGAAACAGCAAAGATTGTAAGTTAATCAACATAAAATCTATAAACCAACTTAATATGTATCATTATTAGGCGCTGTATAAAACTGGCAATCAATCCTGTGATGCAGCAATTGCTTATGTATTTGATAATCCATTATCCGAGCAAGAACAACAGCATGAAGCTCCAGAGTCAGAGGCACCTGCACAGGTAGGCTCGAAATCATCATCATCATTGGAAAGTAAGAAGAAACAAGCTCGGCAGGCGTTAAGAGAGCGTGAAAACGATGTGGAATCTGCTGGTGGGCCTCATTACAAAATGGTGTTCGTTGTCAACTCACAACTTGAGATGGGCACAGGAAAAATAGCTGCACAAGTGGCACATGGTGCTCTAGCCCTATACAGAGCTTTGAACGAAGATGAAACAGCGAATTGTGAAGCTCTAGAGGATTGGGAGCATGAAGGGTAATGATTTATTCATAAAATTAACAATTTTATGTTTATAAAGTAGGCAACCAAATGTACACCAAACATGTTTTGCGTTTCAGTGAAAGATGCATTGTTTTGCGAGGTTTACACGAGCGTCATTTACAAGATCTACGCTCGACAGCATCATCTGCTGGTTTACTTGCACATTTAGTGCAAGATGCCGGTCTCACAGAGGTCGTCTCGGGCGCAATCACAATTCTCGCCATCTTCGGCGCTGAAGGGCAAGTGAACGCCATCACCGGCGACCTCGGCTTGCTCTAGACCCGCCGATCGCCCACACACACAAAACACACTCCTCCCCTTGCACTGACTCACTCACGCGAGTTTCGCTTAGCCATCTTACATTTTAACATTTCTTAGTCGACACGATCTAGAAACAATGAAGAGAAACACAGAAAACGAAAAGCAAATCAACGCCTAATTTACGCAGGGTGTGATCATGCGAATGAAATGCGGCGACATTTTAACGATAATAACTATTAATTAATATTACACAACAATTTCAAAGTGAAGAAAGGAAGAGAAATGAATGATTAGTCATCAGCTAAACAATTTTCAAAGAATATAGTCCGGTTAAAATAATCTAGATCCTATGTGTGGAGGAATTCTTAGAAGAGCTGCAGGAAGAAGGTGGTGGAGCCGTCGCGCCATGATGGATCGTCGACGATCTTCGACCGGCAGAGTGGACATGTCTGCTCGCGGTCGAACCACGTCGTCACGCAGTTCTCGCAGAAGATGTGCCGACACTGCAGCAGCACCGGCTTCTCGTAGTCGTCGTGGCAGATGGGGCAGTGCTCGCCCGCCGTCTGCACCTGCTCCTTGCTCGGCGACGAGCCGATCGCCTGTGTGCACAGCGATGATACGAATATTAATAAAAATTGATTAACACGTAATTGTTACTATTTTTATTATGATTAGTATTAACTTACGACGTTTTGGAGGAGTTTTAAGGTCGCCCGATGGAGCATCTGCATTTTACTCCAGAGATACGCGCCTTTTGATACGAAATATGCGGCGCAGAGGAGGACACCCACCATTTTTCCGGTGCCTTGGTAGGAGTCTAGGAGGTATTTTAGCCATGGGGGTGTTGTGGCTAGACTACGGTAGAATTGTGAGAATGATTCCATGAAAAGGTAAATTTTTCCCTGAAAATTTAAGAAAATTAGTTGTAATTTGATAAGTTTTGGTGATAAGATGGAAATTTCTTCAGTAAGTGATTAAGAGTTAAATTCTGCATCGGGTGATATGAAAAATTGTTTGTAGCAAGTTAAAATATGAAGTTATAGGCAAAAATAGCAAAATATTGATGGTTTTTGGTTAATTTTGACAATATCTTTAATAACTTTTGATCTAATTATGATTTTTCGAAATTTTAGAAAGAATATAGTGAGGAATTAGTTCTAGAATCAATATTTCTCCAGAAAAATTGATTTTAACCAGTTTTACGGCTTTTATTGCTCAAAAACCATGATTTTTTGACAAATTTTGACAAAAACTTCAATAACTCTTGATCTAATCATGATTTTTCAATAATTTCGAAAGGATATAATGAAGAATTTATTCTAGAATCAATATTTCCCCGAAAAAACTTAATTTTAACTGGTTTTACGACTTTTATTGTGCAAAAACCAAGATTTTTTCACAAAATCATGAATTTTTGGCAAATTTTAACAAAATCTTTAATAACTTTTGATCTAATCATCATTTTTCGAAAATTTAAAAACAATTTAAGGAAGAATCTGTCCTAAAACTAACATTTCTCACAAGAAATGAATTTTCACTCGTTTCACCGCTTTTAAAACCCAAAAACCATGATTTTCTGTCAAATTTCAACAAAATCTTTAATAACTTTTGATCTAATCACAATTTTTCGAAATTTTAAAAACATAATCATAAAGAATCTCTTCCAAAATTAATATTACCCCCAAAAACATCAATTTTACCCATTTTACCACATTTGCCACCCAAAAACCATGATTTTTCTTTCAAATTTCAACAAAATCTTCAATAACTTTTGATCTAATCACATTTTTTCAAACTTTTAAAAACATAATCATAAAGAATCTCTTCCAAAATCAATATTACCCCCAAAAACATCAATTCTTACCCATTTTACCACATTTACCACCCAAAAACCATGATTTTTCGACAAATTTTAACAAAATCTTCAATAACTTTTGATCTAATCACAATTTTTCAAAATTTTAAAAACATAATCATAAAGAATCTCTTCAAGAATTAATACCACCACCAAAAAAATAAATTTTTAACCATTTTACCACATTTACCCCCCAAAAACCAACAAAAATCACCAAAAACATCAAAATTCTTACCCGTTTTTGGAATGCAACAATAAATCCCGGCAGTAACGTGAAAACAATCTTCACCGCGATGGTAATCAGCTTCAGCACAAAGTCCGTGATGCCCACATACCACAACAGATCCCACTCGTTCATCGGAACTTTATAATCCTGTATAAAAATCAAACTCATATACAACATCTGATCGTCGAATATGTAATAAATGAAAAATATCCCTATGCCAATGTACACAGCCGCAAGCAGTAGTTTCGTGACATTCCTACGCTCGCGTTTCGTCGCTTCCTTTTTTACAACGGAATTGGCATTCGCAAAAATCGCAAACAACAATATCGTATTCAATATACCATCCTGATGGTCATACATACACTTGATAATGATCAAGAACATAAAAGGTAGATACTTGGCAATGAGACCCAGGATTTCCTGTGCCTCCATGTTCGCATGTTGAGCATTTTCAGCCTCGTCAGTTGGTGGAACTTCTTCAATCACATTTTCTTCACTGATAGCAGCTGGAGCATTGTTTGGCACATCAATATTCACCACGTGATTGCTTAGTGATGTATTATCATGATTTGATGTGGATGTTGAAGATTCCGAGGCTGTTTGAATATTTGGCTCGGATGTGGGTCTATTGAGAAACCGTGTGACATTGCCTGCAGTCTCAACCAAGGGTTGTATTTCCCTGACTACATGATGAAAGTTATCGCGTAGTTGTACGCTGCGTCGCTGGAAACTTGCATTTACAAATGAGCTGGCTCTCGTGATTGTTGGTAATGTTGAGGAGTGTGTCATTAAAAGACTGCGCATCGGTGCGTGGCGGCCTAGGGTCCTTGTGCCATCAGTGCTCTGACTACGCTGGAAGTATACTGGTAGAGATGCGGCCGATTCGGGGTCTGTACTTTGCTCCATTCTTGATTAATCTCACTTGTTTTATGCTCTTAAATATGCTTTGTTTACGTCGATTCTAAGGTTAGGTGATGAAATATTATGTTTGTTGCTTTATGTAACGCTGAGGGCATTTGTTCGCTGTGGTATTGCACAAAGGTTGATCGGATGAATCACCTGCGACTTACTTATCGCTTCAATTTGGAGCTAATGAGCTGTAATGAGTCAAAACAATAAAAATTTATAGCGCACTTACTAGTTGCGCACAGTGTATTGTATGCAACTTGTGTTGATATTATTAAATATTTTGAGTTTAAATTTAGAAAATTGAGAGATTGGTGGGAAATATTATAGATTATTTAATTTTAAAGTAATTACCAGTATTTATTTCGTTTGTTTTTGATTTTAAATACTTTAAAATATTAAAAATTAATATTTTGCGGCAAGTGCGGTTGCCTATACTAAATATTTGTAATATATTTGTTCTTACGTCGATTATCTATAAATAAAAGCCGCAAACAAGTTGATAAGAAGATAAATAACATGTGTTTTGTCATAATCATGTGGAATATTACTTATTATGCTCAATTAAAGTCCAATTTCTTTAATTATGTTAATTTGACAGTATTTATGCACTATTTATGCATAAAACAATATTTATTTGACAGAAAATTAATGAATAATATTATAAATATATAGTTTATAGCATACTTTAAAAACTGATAATTTATTGCAATAAGCAGAAATTATACGCAATTATTCATTAAAATAAGAAAAGATTTTGAAAGTTAATTTCAAATTTTGCCCGCAGATGGCGCTACGATGCACTTATTTCAATAAATTCTGACCTTGTAGTCGAGTAAGCAAAAACTTTCATGAGAAACGCAAGCCGTGCGAGCTCACGTTCGCGTACAACATTCAGCTGCCTTAAACATAACTCTCTAGTCCATGCATAGATGTCTCTGCGATGCACATATTCGCAATAAATCCACAGCGTAGTTTTTGCTGCACATCACGCGATTTCATGCAGGAGATAACGTTGTTTACATTCAACGAAACTTTTTTACGCTGCGCATTCCATCCATAAATACACACAACTTGTTTTATAGTTCTAAATAAAACTTAAACAATTATTCCGTTAATTTAAGATAGAAATTACAGAAATAGTAAAACTTTACCAATTTTTACGCGTTTTTCGCAATATTTGACATTTTTAACTACTGACTACAATTCAATTGCAAGATATCCGCCATGTTGAATTGTTTCTAAGTAATAATAGCATGTAATTGTGATCTGTACATCCGGTACGCGCACAGAAAACAAATAAAAAATCAAAAACAAAAAAGTTGAGAAATTGAGCCGGTTGCATGATGCATGATGGTGGCCGGTAAACAATCGGGCATCGACGGATCAACAAGTGCTGCGCACAGGTTGGCATCTCGGTGGAGCGTGACGCGACACTTCCGGTTCAGCTGACGATTGTTTCAATTGTTCGCTGCCCTCGCAACTATCAGCTCAGCTCCGCAACTCATGAGGGACTAAACGTAGAGGCTAAAGAGATATACGATGCACATGCAATAAATGCTAAATGTGCATATTTACATCAAGAGGAGAAATGTATAACTTCCGGTTTGAGGTATTTATTATAATTTGCTAGTAAATTTTAATATTTTTAATGTTTTATTGAGAGACGTTGTTTTGTGAGGTAAAATATTAAAAATTGATTAATATATGGTGAGTTTATGATTAATTTTAACAAAATATTAAATAACTATAAAAAATATTTATTTATTAAACATTACGTGATTTTGGATTTACAATTTTATTTTTGAGTTGACATGTTTCGCACAGAGGGCATCTTCATTTATGAATGTTTATGTTTAATAAATAAATATTTTTTATAAATATACAACATGGATTACGTATTCACCAAAGAAAGTAATAAATTTATTAAATAACTTTTGATCTAATTAACATGTTTCAAAGATTTAAAAAGGATATAACAAGGAATCTATTCTAGAATTAATATTTTCATTAAAATAATTAATTTTACTCGTTTTAGTACTTTTACTGCCCAAAAACGATGATTTTTCGCCTGATTTTAAGAAAATCTTTAATAACTTTTGATCTAATCATGATTTTTTATTGATTTAAGCAGAATCCAATTTGGAATCTATTCTAAAATCATTATTACTTCAAAAAATAATTTTCAAATTGCTTTACTACTTTTATCGGCAAAAAACCTGATTTCTCGATAAATTTTAACAAAATCTTTAATAACTTTTGATCTAATCATCATTTTTCAATGATTTAAAAAGGATATATTAAAGAATCTATTGTAGAATCTATATTAGCCCATAAAGTATCAATTTTTACTAGTTTTAGTACTTTTACTGCCCAAAAACGATGATGTTTCGCCTGATTTTAAGAAAATCTTTAATAACTTTTGATCTAATCATGATTTTTTATTGATTTAAACATAATTCAATGAGCAATTTATTCTAGAATCAATATTACCTCGAAAAAATAATTTTCAAATCGTTTTACTACTTTTATCGCTCAAAAACCCTGATTTTTCGAAAAATTTGAACAAAATTTTCAATAACTTTTGATCAAATCGTCATTTTTCATAGTTTGAAACTGAATCTAATGAAAATTTTATTCTACAATTAATATTTAATGTTTTATCCAACAAAATATTAAAATTTACTCGAAAATAAGTAAAAATTCTGCAATTAAATGTAATAAATACGCTTTGCAGATGTAAAATGAAATGATTTTGTGTTTTACCTGAGAGTGTAACTTGTAACTTGCTGGTTGTTGATTGTCTGGTTGGGTGTTTGGGGGGGCTTCATGCTCTGCTAATTGCGATTTCCTTCCTGCCGGATGGCTGAATGTTGAATGTTGGAGGACTTCACCGGCGAGCACTGGTCGAGCCGCACGCGCGCAATATTTATTCAATTTTACTAAAAAAATACACAAAATTATAAATATAAACCAATCAATCAATAAATTTAATACTGTTTATAGTATATCAACAATATAATAACAAATACAATGGGTAATTATTGATTAAATAATGTTTAAAGGAAAGTTTCAATTGATTACATCGTATTAGTGCGGGTATGAGTTAAAAATAAATAAAAATCAGTCAAAAATGTAGCAACAATAGCAACAAACAGTAAAAATGCAGTAAACGGTTGTTAATCGAGAGAAAAGTGTGTTTAATTGAGAAATTAATGTTTATAGTGATTAATTATTAGTGTTTATGATGGTTTCTCTCGGTGGAAGTAAAGCACTCTTGGCTTTTTTCAATTTTCTCTTATTGGTGAGTAAAACAAGTAATAAAATATTAATAATTGTTGTAAAAGCAATAAAATCAATTATTTTGATAAAAATGTATTGATTTTTGTGTTTTTATTACGATTTTATGGGTTTTTCATTGTTTAGAAATGAATATTAAACAATTTTGCTCTAGAAATTCATTGGGTATATATACAATTAAAAGTTTTAATTTGTTTTTAAGTTTTTTAGCCGAAATATTATCATTTTGAGTTATTTTTTTATATTTTTGGTTATGTATTGTCATTTTTCAACAAATCACGTAGTGTATGATAGCTACGTTATGAGAATCATGACCAATCACAGTCGAGCAAAGTGGGCGGAGCAAATTTATACATTTTTAGTCTTTTTTGATTATTTTAATTAATTACTAGTATTTATGCGATTTTATCTTAATAAAAGTAAAATACTCTTCACTTTTATCAATCTTTTAATATTTTGGAGTAAAAAGTCATTTTTGATATTTTTTATGTGAAAAACGTGATTTTTATTACATTTTCATTGTCTAAAAATGAAAACTCAAACAATTTTGCTCTAGAAACCCATTGGGCATATAAACACTCAACGGTTTCCCTTTATTTATAAGTGGCCTCTATTATTTTTCAACTTCTGAGCCTCCAAGAACGCCGAGAGTAATAAATAATAGTGATTCTGTGTCGCCAACTCGCAATTTCAGCAATCATAGCAATTACACTGATGGTGGCCATTTTGGTTCGCTGCGCACGCACTCTTTGTTAAAGATGTGTCCTACTGGTACACAAATCACAACATCATGTCAAACAAAACGCTATAATTATCCTAACCATTTATAATCAGTATATTATTAAGTGTTTCTCTCAACTAACAACAAAAAAACAAAGAGAAACCAAAACAAAGTGAATTTTTAGTTTAATTTTGAGGTTAGCGCAAAATATTGGATTCAATAATGAATATAACCTAGAATTTAACCTGTTACGTGTGGAGTAGTGAGTGAATGTGTTTGTAGTCACTGCACTCATGGAGTGCAACCAGCATTGCATGACCATTACGTATTCACGTGTTTGGGAATTAAAATCAAAAGCAAAACATCGTTGTCGCATTGTTGCTACGCGTAGTACGAGTATAGCTTTCGTAATCATCGCAGCACGAGGATTAAATAATTAACGGCGAGTTACAAACAAAAGCAGTGGCCAGTCGTCCGAGCAGAACTAACCTTAAAACTGCCAGCGCGCAAAATTATTCATCTTTATATTCATTTTTATTATTTTTGATGTTTAATTAGGTAATTTATATGTTTACTGTTAGTTTTTGAGTAAATCACGATGTATATGAAATTTACGTCATAAGAATCATTACCAATCACAGTTAAGCAAAGTGGGCGGAGCCAAAACATAACAATTTAGTAGTTTTTGATGTTTTTAGACAAAAAATAATGTCAAAAATCGATAAATGTCACTTTTTAGCACTTTTACTAGCAATTTTCGACCTTTTACTGTAGGAAATATAATTATTTTATATTTTTATCTGATAGAGAATCTTCCAATCTTTCATAATCAACAATTTGTTGGTTGCTATCGCTTTTAGTTTAAGAGATATTAATTATCAAAAATCATCGAAAAAAAGTATCAAGCACCCCCCCTTGGCAATTTTTTCTTAAGAATGAAAATTTCATTTCTCAAATTTCCGTTTTAACTATCATATCTTATAGAGGATAGTCCGTAGATTAAGATGCTGCGATCAGATCTTAATTATCTCTTTTAGTTTACGAGATATTCGCATTTGAAAAAAATGGGCAAAAATTGAAAAATGTCACTTTTTAGCACTTTTACTAGCAATTTTCGACCTTTTACTGTAGGTAATATAATTATTTTATATTTTTATCTGATAGAGAATCTTCCAATCTTTCATAATCAGCAATTTGTTGCTTGCTATCGCTTTTAGTTTAAGAGATATGAATTATCAAAAATCGTCGAAAAAAAGTATCAAGCACCCCCTCTTGGCAATTTTATCTTAAGAATGAAAATTTCATCTCTCAGATTTCCGTTTTAACTATTCTATCTTATAGAAAAAAATCCGTAGATTACGACGCTGCGATCAGATCTTAATTATCTCTTTTAGTTTACGAGATATTCGCATTTGAAAAAAATGGGCAAAAATTGAAAAATGTCACTTTTTAGCACTTTTACTAGCAATTTTCGACCTTTTACTGTAGGAAATGTAATTGTTTTATTTTTTTATCTGATTGAGAATTTTCCAATCTTTCATAATCAACAATTCGTTGGTCGCTATCACTTTTAGTTGAGGAGATATTAATTATCAAAAATCGTCGAAAAAAAGTATCAAGCACCCCCCCTTGGCAATTTTTTCTTAAGAATGAAAATTTCATCTCTCAGATTTCCGTTTTAACTATTCTATCTCATAGAAAATAATCCGTAGATTAAGACGCTGCTATCAGATCTTAATTATCTCTTTTAGTTTACGAGATATTCGCGTTTGAAAAAAAGTGTCAAAAATTGAAAAATGTCACTTTTAGCACTTTTAATCACAGTTAAGTAAAGTGGACGGAGCAAATTTACTAATTTTGAATGTTTTTCCAGTTTTTAAGCAGAAATATCAACATTTTTTACGTTTCAAGTTATTTTTAACGTTTTTTGTTGTTTATTTTCAGGTCTGCGGATGTACGTTAATAATTGGAGGCGTAATAATTCTGCTGGATCCTGGGCGCGTCCTGCTCTCGCGATTATTGAGCCATGGCCCGCTTACAACCCTTCCGCATCCCTTACTTTATTATTTAGCGCTTGGTTTCGCCGTTGTCGGATTGGTCCTTGCCACTGCTGGCCTACTCGGCTGCTGGGCGTCGTGTCTTTATAGTTATTGCATGTTAACTACAGTAAGTACCAAAAAACACCAAAAAACATCAGAAAACATTAAAAAAAACGCAAAAACTTAAAAAATTCTAATTTTTTTGCAGTATTTTGTATTAATATTACTAGTTATGGTTGGCGAATGTGCCGCCTATGCAGCCGCATGGATATGGCCGCAATGCATGGGCCTGGGCGTCGTCGCCGACGAGCTCGTCAAGTCAATGCAGCGGAATTACGGCGCCGCCGGCCAGGAGCAGTTCACCGCTGCTATCGATCTGCTGCAAACTTCGGTAACACCAATATACAATGTGTTTGTGTCTATTACATTTCTAACCTCAAATTTTTACTCACTTTAGTATAGTTGTTGTGGAATCGTCTCATCAGTAGAATATGACACATCACTATGGCGTTTACAAGCTCTAGGACCAAGTCTAGCTGTTCCTCTGACCTGTTGTAAACTGGACAACTATAATCATCCTGCTGCGTATCTGGATCCTCATCCTGTCAATAGTTCGTTGTGTCAAGCGCTGGAAACATCACGCCAGCAAGGTTATAGGCATAGTGATGTAAGCAACCCACATTACACCAATGCATTATTGGTTGCCTATGTTAAATATCAAAATTTAATTTTTTTAATAATTTTTTTTTGTTTTTAGGGCTGTGGACAACATTTACAAGACTGGTTCAAGCAGCAATACATATTATTCCTTGCCGTTGGGTTGTTAATCGTCCTCGTAGAGTTTACAGTCCTGCTGAGCACGATTCTGGCGTGCACAAAGCTCTACAAGTACCGGCACGAGTTGAAAGAGACGCATGTCTTGCCAGCGGTGGGTAATGATAGCGGTGAGCGGCGGCATCGCGACGCCGGAAGTAATTCCGGCGTGAAGGCCGAGTTTCCCTCGCTGACGAAAGACGACGACCTGTACGTGACGTCGCGCGCGTCGCGCCTCCCCTACAGCTTCAGCAATCACGCGTACACGCTGAGCAACAGCTTTCGGCAGAACTATCGATTGGCCACTGGCAAGGCATGATGGTTCCGACGCCTCCGCGAACGGTTTCGCCGCCAGCGGAATCCACATGCGGAGAGTATGCTGTGGTAAAAGTAGAAAAACTTTAAAAATTTATTTTCATCAATTTAAGCTTTATTTTTAATTAAATTAGGCGTAAAGTGGTAGAATAAGTTATAATTTAGGTTATTTTAGTGTTATTTTATGTTTACCCAGTGTATTTTGCCATTTTTTTGTATGATTTCGTGTGGAAATTTAATAAACACGTTTGGTTATTATATTTTTGTGTATTGTGGGTTGCCTAGTATAAAAATATAAAGATTTTTTGATTTTATTGATGAAAATTAACAATAAACCGTTAAAAACGTAATTTTTGGTAGAGAAATTATTGTTTTAAATAAAATAAATGTTTTATGGTTGTTTTAAGCTTTTAAATCATTAATATTTACAATTAATGAGTAATTTTAATAAAAACATTTGTATAATATATAATTGGTGTATTGTGGGTTGCCTAGCGTTGAAAAACAAAAAAATTTACAGTTTTTTACTAAAAAATATCTAAAAACTAGTAATAAACTGCTAAAAACTAATTTTTATTGCATTATAATTAATATTTTGAACTAAAACAATGTTTCTACATTTTTTTCCGCTTTGAATTAATAAATATTTTGCATTTAAATGCATTGGTTATGTTGCGAGTCGGTAGATGTCGCTAGCGTGTCCTAATCGAAGATGGCCGCATCGGCGTCCGCTCGCAGGTTCGCACCGCTCGCATCACAAACCGAACGGTGCGCGGTTGCGTCGCGTCGCCACTTCCACATTGCGGCAGTGTTTACGGTGCGCTCGCTGTGTGCGATCGCGTCCGATATCTCCGTGCGAGCGGTGTGTGTATATGCAACGGTATTGCGAGCGGGGTTCCAACAAACGACCGAACAACCGAATCTCGCGCAGACGTTTCCTGTGCACAAGTGAACTCTCTCTCGTCGGCCGCCAGCGGAAAAAAAGCAGTGCATGTGCGGCGAGTGTGTCTCGAAGTGATTGGATTTTATAACCTCGGCGAAACAAAACAAACGACGATCGCGAGTGGAGTTAATCATCATCGGACTGAACGCTGAATTAAAAAAAAAGCACACACACACACTGCACACAACATATAAGTGTAAGTAAGCAGCGCGGCTCTGATAAACGTGATAAACATTCGTAATATAAGCAATAACGCACAATTTGTTCATAGAAATCGGTTCGGCTGCGTATCGAATTGTGATTGGTGGTAATTTTTTTTTTAGTGTTACGAGGTTGGCAGCGTTGCCAAGGGCAACGTATCAACAAGCGGCGAGTTAAGATGCACCATGCACATGGACACGACGCAGGCCCGCCACCTTCAGCAGCGTGCTGAGCAGGAGGCGGCGGCGTGCTGCGTGGGCGTTGCGGGTTGGTGTATGTGTGGTGCGCGTGCGATGGGCGCGCGGTGGTGGTGAGCCGGAGAACGCGCGGCGTTTGGCGGTCGATCGCGGGGCACGCTCTTCAACCTGGAGCGCGGCGGCCCCGGCCAGGGGGGTTGTGTTGAGGGCGGCGTGCCGCCACCGCCGCCGTCGGTGGCCCCCCAGCAGCAGCAGGGACTCTCACCGCTGCAGCACCCCGACGTCATACCCCCCAAGCGGCAAGTCTTTGACAGGTAAGCAAAACAAACATTTTTTTATCTTTTTTATTAAATAATTAATTAACTAAAATAACTACAATATTATTTTTGGTATTAAATTAAAGAGGATTTCCTAAGGAATAAAAGGGAGTTTATTTGGAGTTTATACTAGTTTTGCATCAAAAGTTATAAGCAATTAAAATAAACATTTGGTAAAAAACATAACCTCATATTTAAAACGTCGTAACTTTGAGGTTATAAAAGCTACAAAGTCACTTCAAATCTTAAAATAATCTATAACTATTTGTCTTTTATATGACACTTGAATCATTTTTGTATCTTTTTTATTAATTGAATTATCGCACTTTTAAAATTAGCAGATTAATTATTGCAATTTTTTACATTTTTGGCTATAACTTTTATAATAATTATTGCAAATATTAAAGTTATATATCAAATTAAAGAGAATTTCCTAACGCATAAAATGACACTACGTTGAGTTTTCTATCAATTTTTGTTCAAAAGTTATAAGCAATTAAAATTTACATTCGCTAAAAAACTTAACCTTACTTTCAAAACGTCATAACTTTGAGGTTATGTAAGCTACAAAGCCACTCTTAGACTTAAAATAAACTTCAATTCTTCCTCTTTCATTTGACGTTTACATTGTTTTTGTATCATTTTTATTAATTGAGTTATGACTCTTTTAAAATTAATTAATTAATTATGAAATATTTTACATTTTCCTCTATAACTCTTAAAATAATTATCACAAATTAAAAACTTAAACATCAAATTAAAGAGGATAAAATTCCCTATAAAATGACACCACCCCCAAATTTCTACATTCAATACTTTAAGAGATATTGACCTCTAAAGTTTTTTGAGGTTAGAACACTAACCCACCGACTTATATTGAGTTCACTCCGCGTTTTGTGACTTTAAAAAACGCAACAAAAAGCCGCTGTTGCGTCTAGAGTGTGTAGAAAACGTAAAAACACATTCTTGTAATAGTATTACGTCTGTTGGAGGTGCGTTATCGTTTCGCTGGCGCGTTGGGTGTGCTGCTGCTCACATCGCGCGCTCACCCCTGTGCCGCATTCTTGCCCCTACGCGGCGAGCAGCACCCCAAATAAATCCATACATCACTCGTCTGCCGCGACGCTCTGCGAGTGCTACAAGGTAGACGCAGGCGAACTTGCACCAGCGCCACCGGAGAGACGGTTGGCCGGTGCACCCCTAATGCTAATCTTTCGGGGATTGAGCGAACGTCTAACTGCGGCACAATGACAACGCACACCAATGGGTTTTTATTTACATTTAGATTTTCATTTAGAGATGGAATATTTTTGTTTTTGTTTTGTTTATAACTTTTGATTGCGGAGGGGTAGGAGGTTGGGGGTGGTGTTAATAGGAAGGTGGGATGTCTTCTTTTGTTTTGGGGGGATTTTAATTAATTTTAGTGGAAAGTTTGGGAGTTTTTCAAGATAATTTGATTTTTTTAGTGATTTTTTAGTTTTAATTTGTTATAACTTTTGTAATAATGTTGTTATCAAATTAGGGAAAATTTCTATTGATAGAGAAAGAATAGGAGAATATTTTGAGGTATTTTTTGTTTTTGTAACTTTCATAACCTAAAAGTTATGACGTTTTTAAACCATTTTTTTGGTATAAATTTTCTTTATTTGTTTATAACTTTTAATTGAATAGGGGTAGAAAGTTGAGGGTGGTGTCAATTGAAAGGTAGTAATGTGTTCTTTTATTTGATGGTAAATATAATTAATTTGAGCCAAAAATTTGGGAGTTATCGATAAAATTAGGAATTTTTTGTTTGTTTTTCATTTTCAAATTGTTATAACTTTTAAACTAACTTTGATATCAAAATAGTTAAAACTTCCGTGGATAAAGAATTAATTGGAGAATATTTTGAGATATTTTTTATTTTTGTAACTTTCATAACCTCAAAGTTATGATGATTTTTCACAATTTTTACGTGTTTTTTCAAGATATTTTGTTTATATCTTTTAAACAACTAGTCAAAATTTTTATTTTCTCTTGAATATTCATTCCCCATGATATTCTCTTTAATTTGACGCCAAATTTGATAAAATTAAACAATGCGTTGTTGAGTTATCCGCAAAAAACCGGAAAATTTTTCCACGAAAACACCAGAAATCACGTTTTCGTTTCGTTTGTCGAGGATTAAGTTTTTAGCTGTTAGTGAATGTAGGTGGCACAGTGGGTTATTATATTTTGGGATGTCGATGTGCCATTTAACCCTGTTATTATACCTGCCGCCGTGCCCGCCGAAACTCACCTAGCCACAATATATTCCGGTATATTCACCCGGCTTTCTTCGTCTTGTTCACAATTTCTTGCATTGCACACACACCGCCCGACTTTTATTTGTCGAAATATTTAAGCACTCCTTCCAAAAACACAACTCAAAAGAGCAGACAATGTAGGAGTGAAAAGAGAAAGAAATTAAACGAGGCGAATTTTTGGATAATTTTGGAAATTAATTTATCGGTTAGATAGTGAAAAGTATTGTCACATGTGTCTATAAAAATCATATGACAACTAGCGACAATACTAATTATATACAAATGTGATTTTTAGAGAAATTTGATTTAAACTGTGATAAACTGCGATGCAAGTAGCATTGGTATTGTCACATGTACTTATTGAAATTACATGGCAACGAGTGACACTACTAATTATATACAAATTGCAATTTTTGTTTAATTTGTTTTTAAATTGCAATAAATTCAATTTTATGCAAGATGGCAACAATTTTATACATATAGACGTTTAAAAATGTTAATATTTAAGCTTCCTTTTCAACAAAACTCAAAAATAAATCTAACAAAAGAAATTTTTCTATAATGACGAAAATTAAATCAAAATGAATACGAAAAACGTTTGAATAATTCCGTTTCGTATTTGTATATTGTCCAGTTTAGTTAGTTTAGTCTTCGTCGGTTTGGTAGTGTCCACTTGTCGGCCGGTCGCGCGTCGCTGTTCATTCTTTTGCGCCCGGTTGAAGCACTTGGAGCGCTCTCCGCGTTTGCTACTATCGCGGTTCTTTCGCCGAGAGTGAGTGGAAGCGCACACTGGTTTGTTTTCGTGTTGTTTTGTTGTCCGAGAACGACCGCGACGAAGAGGTGGCTTTCGTCCGGTCGATGATGGCCAATATGAGCCATGGTGTGGCTCATGCACACAATATCAACACCGTACAAATCTCGACGGCTTTTTTCAGCTTGAGTCATTTAGTTTTGAACTAGAAATATTCTTTTATTAAACAGATTGAGCAATAAGTGAGGAATTTGGGGATTTTGAGAGGTAATTGGAGTTTTGATTGTTTATAACTTTTGAGTGGATTGGAATAGAAAATTGGGGAGGGGTTGTTTTGTAGGGAATTTTATTGGGTTTAATTTGATATGAAATTTGATAAAATATTTTGAGAGGTTTAAAAGTTATAGGGAAAAATATTAACAAAAAATTTAAGATTTTTTTGATTTTTGTCAGTTTGTTAATGTTTAATTGCTTATAACTTTTAAGTAAAATTTTGCATAAAATTAGGATTGACAAAGTTTATTGGGAATTTGATTATCTTTTATTTGATACCAAATTTGATAAAATATTTTAAAGAGTTAAAAAGTTACAGCCAAAAATATGAACAAATGAAATTGAAAAATTTTTGATTTTTGTCAGTTTGTTAAATTTTTAATTGCTTATAACTTTTAGTAAATTTTAGTTAAAAATAGGAAGTGATGTTGTTTTATTGAGAATTTTATTGACTTTAAAATGATAGCAAATTTGATCAAATATTTTCATGCGTTATAAAGTTACAGCCAAAAATATAAACAAAAACAATGAAGAATTTTCTGTTTTTTTCTGTTAATTAATTTTTAATTGCGTGTAACTTTTAAGCAAATTGCAGTAAAAAATCAAAGTTACATCATTTTATTCATAATTAAATTGGCTTTAATTTGATATCAAATTTGATAAAATATTTTCATCCATTTAAAAGTTACAGCCAAAAATATAAAAAAACACTTCAAAAATACAATATTTTTCGTTTTGTTTAGATTTTTAACCGAAAAAACACAAATTTCGCATTTTATTTACACTGTGAATGAATGTTTTTGATTGTGTGGATGTGTTTGTTGTTACTACTCTACAATTCTACAACAATTCGAAATCGTTGCGACATTCGCAAAATCGTGACGTAACAATAGCTGGATGTGCAATGCTATGCATAACGCAACGCAACGCATTTGCAACCATAAACAATAAGAAACAAAAAATATAAAACAAGATAAATAAAAAACAAAAAGAATTAAATACAAAACAAAAACACCTCATAAGTATTGTCGCACATCCCCATAGAAATTATATACCCACAAGCGACAATACCAATCATACACACATTTAAAATTTGTAGTCAAATTGTATTTAAATTACGAGTACAACAAATGCAATTATAAACTAAAGGTATATAAGAACTCCGTGTGATTTTGCACTGGTCGGCCTGGCAACAATTTCAAACATCTAAACATTAAAGGTGGAACTGAAGTAAGAAGTACGCCGTATAAAAAGTGAAACAACCGCGCTTCTAACTGTACACTATGTATGTATCTGTATGTACGTGTGTGTGTGTTGAGAGTGCTGTGCAACAAACTCGCGACTCTTGCGAGTCTCACTCGCCGCAACTCAGCGCGCGGCGCAAGCGCGTACAACTGAGTCAGTGTATAGGTACACTATGCGCGCTACAATATCACAATGCGAATGAGAATGCGAAGACAGGCGAAAACAACGGACTAATAACTAAAACTGTACCTCTCACACACACATACAAACACATAGAAAATAAATACACAAACAAATTAAGTTGTATCTTTCTTTGAAGAATGGATTTAAATTTAAATTTATATTTAAATATTTGTTCTTCTTCTTCTTCTTCTTCTTTTGTAGGCATATTGCCTGTTCCTACTTCAGACAGGGTTTAGGTGGTCGCTCCATCTCTTTCGGGGTCTTCCCAGGGATCGCTTTCCCCTTGGCGATTTGTCCCTGGCTATTCGGACTATTCTGGTTTCGTCCATCCGTTCTATGTGTTCGTTCCACTCGATTTTGCGTCTTTTGCACCATTGTGTTATGTCTTCTATGTTGTTGCACGCTCTTCTGATGTCTTCGTTCTTTATCCGGTCGAGCAGTGTTTTGCCTTCTATGTTTCTTAGTGTCCTCATTTCCGCGGTGGTGAGCAATCTCTGTGTGGTTGTCGTCTCTGCACGCGTTTCTGCCGAGTATGTAAATATGGGCCTGACTACTGCCTTGTAGATGGAAACTTTCGTCTCTGTTCTTAAATATTTGTTACTTTGTATAATTCTATCGTCATGTTTGATGCGCATATTGATGTTCTATGTGCGATGAGTGTTGTATGATGTGTGACCTAATTGCTTTATGAAATAATGAGTCGACACCGCCGACACATTTATTTATTTATCTATCTATGTGCCAATGGCGGCGCGGTAATGTTGGAAGCTAAGTTTGGTGTGTGCTTGCTTGGTTACAGATTGCGCCGCCGGATAGAAACGTACAGGCGCCGCCAGACCGAGTGCATGCCACGCTTCGACCAGTCCTTCAACGGGCTGTGCGAGCAGAACCATCAGGATACGCAGGTCCTCAAGCAGCGCTATCTGGAGCCGAAGGCCAAGCGTCCGAATAAGCCCAAGGACAAGAAACAGCAGGACACGATTTCGAGCAGCGTGCACGTGGTAAGTACATACCAATGTTTATTATTATTTTATGAAAAAGTGATTTATTTATAGTTTGGTTTTGTTTTTATGAAGTTTTGAGTGTTTTTTGGGGAAAAAATGAGGGAAATTTTATTTTGGGGTTGAAATTGAGTTGAAAAATTGAAAGATTAGAGAAATTTATGGGAATTACATTGGTAGGTCTATGTTCGGTGTGTATACCGCAAGTCACAACATAGGACAATAAAATTTAAGTCTTGTTTTGTGTTTTTTCTGGAGTTATTGTAAAAATAAGACGCAAATACGCAAAAAGTTGCTAAAAATTATTGATTAGCTAATAAATTACCCTAATATCATTAATAATAACATTTTAAAATGGTAATTTTGAAGATAAAGAGTAAAATATTAGTAAATAAACAAATTTTAGAACTTTTTTTAAGAAGAAAATAAAGAAAACATAATTTTCGGGATAAAATTAAGTTGAAAAATGAAAAAAAACGTTAAAAGATAAAATAAATTACATTGTCAGTCCTATGTTCGGCTTGTATACGGCAAGTCCAACATTGGATTACAAAATATTCTATTTATTTTTACAAAAAATTCGAAATTTTCATCTTACGCCTTCTATAATTCACTAAATCAACAAAAATAGAACTTATACCGCAACTCAAACGCAAGTTCAATTTTAAAAATTAATATTTTAATGATTTCACACTTTAATAATAAATAATAAGGAAATAATTTAATGTTCTAATCGCAATTTACATATTCGCCCATCCCGAGAACTACTTGGGTGGGTTTTCCGCGCATCGTCATAATCGTAATTCACTCAGACGCACATTATTATTGCGCACACACAGGTTGAGTAAGTTTAATGTACTATACAGTGTGTTTAAATTAGCCGACCGGAAGGCGCGCGTTTGTAGCTGTCGAAAAGCGGGTTAAATTAAATAACTCGCAAAAGATTATCACGCCCGCTTTTCCTTCCGTTCGCCTTCTTCGACACTTCGTCTTCTTCTCCTCCGCGCTCCGCGGCTGTTTTGTGTAAATGTGTATTGCCCAATGCTCGCATTTTAATAAACGAGCGAAAACGGCATTCATTCATTCACGCATTCACTCTGCGCGCGCGTGAAAGTTATTTACTTTTGTTTTTTTCTTATTCATTCTTTCGATATTTTATTATTTTGTTTTTGTTTGGTGAAATTGACGGTAGAAATAATTTTCGGTTGGTGTGCAGGTTGCATAAATGTATAAAATAAGATTTAATGTAAATTAAAGTAGCAATAGTGTTGGATAAGAGCAAAAGAATTGGATTTATCGCGTGAAACACTCTAGAAAATTGTCTATAAAATACCATCGGGCACTTTTAGTAACGATAAAATTGGTTATCAATAAATTTTCAATGCTTTTTTCAATTATTTTGTTTAAATTTTACGTAATTTTAGTTAAATTTTCGATTTATAGTTAAAATTCATTTTTTCTGGCATTTTTTCTGTTTTAAGAGAATTTTTTGAATTAATTTTAGACTATATAGTATTTTGAAGGTACATACGTTTTAGTATTGTCACATGTGCCTATGATAAGTATATAGACACGAACGACAGTACCATTACTACTAGTAGTCGTACTAGTATTGTCATGTGAGCCTATGGTAATCATATGGTCATGTGCGACAATACTAATTATATGCAAACGCGATTTTTGTTCAATTTTGCGAAAACACTCAACAAAATTGGCCATAAAATACCGTTACTCTTCCAGAAACGATAAAATTGGTTAAAAATAAAATTTCAACGCTTTTCTCTTCTATTTTAACAACAATTTGCTTAAATCTTATCTAATATTTATGATTTTTATGATTTACGCTTAAATTCATTATTGTTTGCTGTCGTTTTGTTTCTAAAAGGAATATTTTATATTTTAAGTTTAGTTTAGACTGCAGAGAGGTATTGTGAAGGTTTCACTCGAATTGGAAAGTGTGCGAAGTCGTAGTCGTCGTCGGCGGCGACGCGCGATTGCTCTATTCGTTTGCGTTTTTTGCGCCGTGCGGATACTCCCATAGTTCTGATTTGGTTTCGCATTCTTATTCGCTTTGCTTTGGGTCTGTTGTAAATTGTTGCATGCGATTTGCATTTGCATTTCGCCCGCCGTGGTAAAAGCTGAAAAGTAAAGTAACGTCGCAAACGCGACTAACGATGCGAGTTTCGCCGTTATACTTTCGCACTGTTCTAGCATACTTTTCCTGGTGAGTGTTTCACGCATGCGCAATACACAAAAGTTCAAAATAGGTCATTTTGTATTACAAAATTAATTTAATTTTGCATTTTTAGAAGTATTTGTCATGAAAATTTCGAATTTTTTGCGGTTTTTGCAGTTTTTTTTTTAAATAGGTTTTATGCTCCGCCTACAAATGGAAATTTGGTAGGCGTGTCTTAAAATCACAATATGGAGGTTCTATGTGAATTATTTGGTTTATCACTGTTCATTTTTACGTTTTTTTGGCTAAATTTCATGAAATAATTTGTTTTCTTACATTTTTTGTCATTTTTTCTTCAAAAATTAGTTTTTTGCTCCGCCTACAATTGAGGACCTGATAGGCGTGGCCGAAAATACAATTTCTTTTATGTCCTCTAAATTGTTTGTTAAAAAATATTTATTTTTCAATTTTTTTTCAATTTTTCCTAAAATTTTTACGATTTATGTAATTTTTTCTTAAAATTTTTCTATTTTCACTCCGCCCACCTGTTAGGCGTGGTCTAAAAACAGATTTCTTTAAATTTCATGTATATTATTTGTTTCTTGCTGTTTTCTGCTCCTATACACCGCACTGTGGTGTTGTTACACACTTGTTGTGTGGTGCGATGCGATTTGCGCGATAGTCTGCGTCTCCTCTTCGGCCCGCAGGCCCTCGGGAGGATTCTTCTTTCCCTCAAGCACCAGCTTTTCGCTGAACACAACACCGCCTTCTGCATCTTCCTCTTGTACTTCTCTTCTTCATCTACGCGCGCGCGCTTACGGCGCTCAGTCTGCGGACTGCGCGGACAGTTCCATTCCAGTTTCCACGCGCGTTCACCCGCATTCCTACCTAACCGGTAGCCGGTAGCGCTGCGCGCCAACCTGCACGCGAACGAGCGAAGAAAAGAATCGCATCGCATAGAAATATTTTTGTATGTCTCTAGACCCTTGATGTACGAGTACCTGCGGGTGCTACACAATGCCAATCATGAAAAAATCATTTTTAGGGATTTTTGAGGCTTATTTTAGTGTTTTGTGTGTTTTAAGCTCCGCCCATTAAAGGGCGGAGCTTGTTTTAGGTTAGGTTTCTTTAATTATTTCAAGATATATTTTCTATTTTGTTTCAAAACGTCATAATTCATAGTAAAAATTTGAAATTTTAGAGTTTTTACTTTAATTTTAGCATTTTTTACATTTTAAGCTCCTCCCATTAAGAGGCGGGGCTTGTTTTCGTTTTTTCTTTTGTTTTTATGTGCGCAAGATTTATTTTCCTTAATTATATCAAGCTACAATCCGATTTTGTTTCAGCAGGTCGTAATGCTTAATGTTTTCTAATTAAAAAAGTTTAATTCAATCCCCAGTTGGGGTGAAGCTTTTCTCTGTTTTTTTTTTCTTTTACTACAGAGTATTTACGTGTGCGCGCCAAGAAAATTTGCGACTCGTAGGCGTGCCGGAGTGTGATTAATACAATTTACGATCTCATTTACTACGATTTTTTGCTTTTAGTACAATTTCATTCCCCTACAGGATTTTCCCCTGTAATTTTCCTCATCTTCAACATTTTTTGCTCCGCCTATAACGTGGGCGTGGCATAAATTACATAAAATATTTATAAATACATTGTGGGCGCGTCTATATTTTGTTTTTCGAATTTTTCTGTTGCAGCAACAAAAATTCCTCAAACGCTCCGCCGAAGAACATGACCCCGGCGGTGGCGGCGGTCCCGGGGGCGGCGTCCCGAACGGCGACGCCAGCTTCGAACCGCCCGTCAAACTGCAATGCACCACCCAACAGCACGGCACACAGGAGCAGGACGGTCTCACGAAATTCTCCGTGCAGATCGTCCAGCGTGTCGAGTTCACAACGTCGGCGGCGAACTCCCAGCCCCAGCAGATTTCCACGAATGTCACCGTCAAGGCGCACACGAACGCGTCGGTTAAAAGCGACGTCGCCTCGCCGAAACCCTCACAGCAGAATCAAAACGCACAGAATGCGAATCAATCGAAGGCCGGCAATGGGGGCGGCGGTGTTAATACATCCAACGATAGCGGGATGCCCGACTGCGTGAAACAGGAACCACTGAATGATTTCGCTGATTTAGACGAGTGCGCAGCCGCAGTGGAGAAAGACGCTGCCAATGGCGGAATGGGTTTCGGTAATATTACAGATTTGATCGGGGATGAGAATAACGATGAGTTATTCACATCGCCGGCGTTCAAGGCGATCATCAAGGACATTGCAGCGAACTTCAACGAGTTCAATTTTGACTTTGACGACAAGAGCGACGATCTCAAAGTGCAAGACTCCAAAGACTTACTGTCGAGTATTAGTAGTAGTGATTTAAAATCCACACCCATAGGTGGCGCTAGCGGTAATGCAGGTGGGGGTAACTTTCAATCGGCGAATCAAAACTGTTCGCCGCCTGTGTTTGAAAACAAACGCATGCCGCCATACATGAGCGGAGATTTCGTCAAGACGGAATTATCACCTGCTGCGCAGACGCTGAAACAAATGGCTGAACAACACCAGCATCAGAAACAAATGGGTCTGTCGTTTAACCCGCCCAGTCGAGCACCTCCGGGCGTAGCTAACGCACGATCACCTTATTCTGATTTTCCTATGAATGAGTATGGAAGTCCCAATCCCAATCAAAACCAGAATCAATCCTCGGGGGCAGGTGCTGGTGGTGGGGGTAATTTTCATAAAAACAGTCCTGGGTTCCAACAGAGCGTGCAAGGTGTAGAAATGATCAAGCAGGAGATGATCTATCAAGGGAACGAGTTTGATATGAAGCGGAAGGCGGCGGCGGCGGGGATTTACAAGCAGCAGTACAGCCCATATGGGTCTCCATCGCCGGGGAGTCATGGTAGTCCTGGGTATTTACCACGCAATAATCAGCCGGGAGGTGGGACGGGGGCGGGACCTAATGGTGGGGGTTTCGCCGGAGCCACGCCTCCAAGACCTCCGAGTGGGCCTGGCGGGAATAATGGTACCACTACGCTGCAGATCAACCAGGCGCAGTCCATGCATATTAGTCAACAGAGTCACGGACATAATATTCAGGTTAGTGGATGATTTTTTTGATATTTTTTGTTTTTAAGCTCCGCCTTTAATATAGGTTATGTGGGTTTTGTGGGCGGAGTTTATTTTATTTATGATATTGGAGAGATTTGTTTCGGGTTTGGGAGTTTAGTGATGGCCGGTCGCTGGTGTGTTGGGCGCTTGTTGATTAAATATTGATCCGCTCGTCATTCGCAGTCGAGGGGGCGGTTTGGTGGTGGAGGCGCGCACGCCGGGGCGTCTCGGGTCAACACACCGCGCGCGCCGCGACGCTCTCTCCGCGCCGATTTCACACTAGTTACACACTTAATGTGTTTTCTTGGAATTAATTTCGCCGATATTCGTAAGTAGTGCGCATGCGCGCGCATTTCGGACATATTGTTTGCCGTTGTTTTATTATTAGCGTTTGATGTGCGTCATGCACGTTTCGTCTGCCTGCTTGCTTGCTCTGCGTCAATCGAATATTACGATCGGGTAATTTAAATTGTAGATGTTGACCGGCGGTATTCTAGCGCGCGGTGCGGCAGGTCTAGGTGGGTACACGGTGTGTGTGTACGATACGATACGATGTGTACTACAAACGCAGCGAATGCAAATGTCGACGGGCAACGTTTGTTGTGACATTGAACGTCGACAACGGTGGAAATAATTAGATTTTTGCTATTTTTAGGAGGTAAATTGATTATTTTAATGATAGGA
The DNA here is from genome assembly GCF_025399875.1 of Dalotia coriaria. Lineage (NCBI taxonomy): Eukaryota > Metazoa > Arthropoda > Insecta > Coleoptera > Staphylinidae > Dalotia > Dalotia coriaria. The sequence continues at coordinate 9,716,687 of NW_027045452.1, read as the reverse complement.
GGTATTTTTATATAGATGGCGTTGGTTTACGTCATGTTAAAGGATAATTAATGCTTTGTTTTGTTTTTATTTTAACTTTTAGTTATTTTTTCTGCAAAATTGATTAATTTAACTTTCAGAGCTATTTATACATAGATGGCGTTATTTTACGCTATCTTATTTCGTTTTAATTTCCATTTTTAGCTATTTTACGCTGCAAAATTAATTAGTTCAACTTCTAGAGCTGTTTATACATAGATGGCGCCACTTTACATCTGATATATTTGAAGTTCATGCTTTTGTTTGGTTTTTATTTCAATTTTTAGCTATTTTTAGCCGCAATATTGATTATTTTAACTTCTAGACCTTTTTATTCATAGATGGCGCTAGTTTACATCATTTCTAATGACAGTTAATGCTTTATTTCGTTTTTATTTCAATTTTAGCTATTTTTAGCCGCAATATTGATCATTTTAACTTCCAGAACTATTATTTCATAGATGGCGCTAGTTTTCACCTTAAACAATGGTGGATAATACGTTTTTAGTTTTGATTTCTATTATATAGCCTGTTTTTTGTTTGTGACACTTCCACTCGTCGCGTTTCTTCGTCAGCAGCGTTTGTTTACGTTCCGGCGCGACTTCTGACCTCTCTTGCGACTGCGCGTGCGTTATTAACATTTTAAAAGTACGCGTACGTGCAACAACAACACCGCACCAACAACATGCATGTGACTTAAGTCACTTGAGTGCGCAAGTAAGTGGAGTTGACTTTTATGAAAAGGAGAAAAGTATAAAAGTAGCAGCGAGTGTCAAAGTGTCAAAATTTAAATGTTTCTTAACGCAATCGGAAATAATGTGCGCCCGCAGCCAGCAATTTGCATAATCAGTATTCACGTCGTGTGTGCTCGGTATGTTTATCTCCAATGATATGATGATGTTTTTTTTTGTTAGTTATTGTTGATTGTGATATGGCCGCTTATCGCGCGCACAAGCGATAAACGCTGAAATGCGCAATGTCAATAAAGCAAATCTAGGTAGACGTTTGTCCGCACATCGTATATTTGTGAGCAGTGGTATTAGCGATGAAATTTCACCGCCAGATGGCGGCAGGTATAATGTAGGTTCCTAGGCTATTATTTTGTAGATGACGCTGGTTGAAGCGCATTCATTAAGCGAGCGCCGCGGCTTCATTAACTAAGTAAATCATAATTATGGTTATGCCGCATGGGCTTGGCAGGTAGGGTGGCCGCCATTACTATTAAAATCGCAATCACAATGAAAATTAAAATCATAAGAACGGTAATTGCGAAATTACCTATTAGAATTGCATGAGCCAACCACGTGCAGAAGCCGAAATTGCACATATTGCTATTCCATGTTCCAGTGGTGAGGTGGAGGTGCGAGGGTGGTCAGCGTTTGAATAATAATTTTCTAGTCTAGTAGAAAGGTAGGTTTTGTTTTTCATTGGGTTTTTTTTTCTTTCTGAGGTTTATTTTTGGTTGTTTGCGGCAAACATTGGTTTGAAGGGCGCGCAATGGCGGAGGACGTCTGAGAGTCACGTAGTCACGCAGAATGCGCGCTCACCCTTCGTGGCACAGGCACACAGACACCCTCTTCCGCTGAGAGGGCTCGCGCAGTCACCCTTCGGCGCCAAACATCTAGAAACGCGTTGCATTTATCTCAGAAAATGAAAAAAATAGATTTTTAGATGTAAATTTCATGATTTTTAATTTTTGTAAAATATTTAGGGGTAGATTTTCAAATTTTTCGTCAGGATGATTCGTAATTTTAATTTCTAGAGAAGAAAAAATATTAATATTCACTTTAGCGCCATCTAGATATGAATTTTTAGACTATAATTATGATTTTAAGCCCATATCATCATTCATCCCTTATTTCTCACCCTTAAAATTATATTTTGGGGACAAAAAGTAGCTTATATTATTTTCCTTTGTCAAAACTATCTCTATACCAAATTGTATCAAAATCGGATGAAAGGTTTTCGCGTGAAAGCGTAACAAACAATAGCATTTTCCTATTTATTATATTAATAAGCATATTACACGTGGTGATCATTGCAATAATACTAATTGCACGTATACTACGATTGTTATGAATATGATTTTCGAGTGCTGGAATGTGTAGAATAGTAGCAGTAATGGGGATGTAGGTAGATGTTTGGGGGGTGGGTGGTGTGATGTCGGCGGCGACATCGCCATCGCGGGGCACACCTCTCTCTTACCCCTCTGGTGCGATGCGATGCGGCACGGCGGCGGCGCGGTGTGAATCGATACAGGCGAGCGCGTGGCGGGCGCCGGGCGAAAGGGCGCGAAGGCCTTGCCGGACGTTCCTGCCGCCGCCACCACCACCAACCGGCACCGGCACCACCCCTCCCGTGCGCTGCCCGCCGGCCGGCGTCCTCCCGAGGGACGCGTGGATGCTGATATATATCCCCGTATCCATTTTCCACCCTCGGCAACAAGCGCAAAGCGTCACGCGAATATTTTCACGCTGGAAACATCATCATAACGGGGTTTTATTTGAAAAATATACAGGGTGCTGCGGGAATTTTATTTTTTTATGGTTTTTATTTGTTTTATACGTGTTTTTATGTTTTAAAACTTATAAAAAAGTAACATTTAGATTTATTTTCAACGATATTTTTGTTTTGAACTTGTTGATCATAGATGGCAGCACTTGTATGTGTAGAAAATTAGCTGTCAGTGAAGATTATTACTTATTCTATGATATATTTCGCGTGAAATTTAAAATTTGCTTTTGTTTCGTGGGCAGATTTGATTATTTTTGATATATTTTCATAAATAAATCATTTTTGCGGCGCGCGAGAGTCGTAAAATCGTAAAATTTACGATGATTGATGCGGCAATACACAATAGGTACTTGTTTGTACTTGCCTATCTGCCTCACCGGGCGCGCGCAGAATGAAAATGGAAGAAAAGTCGCGCGCGCGCGCAAACCACAGTCGAAGAATGAGGAAGTGCGCCGAGGTAATAAGCTAGGCAGGCGTACATGAACCGTACTATTACGTCTAGTACCACTATTCGCGAGAGAACACCCAGTTGTTTCCAGTGCAGGTTAATAAAAACTGTACTTTGGCGTTTTTTTGGTTATTTTTGAGAAAATTCAACATTTATGAGCATTTGTTCATAGATGGCGCCACATAAAATCTCTTAGTTGTTAAAAGAAAACTGTAATTTTCCGTTTTCAGCCATTTTGTGGTTATTTTCGGGAAATTTTTAAATTAATTGGGGATTTATTGATAGGTGGCGCCACCTAAAACCTCAAAATACATTTAAAAAATGTAATTTTTAGTTTTTCAGGGGTTTTTCTGATTATTTTTACGAAATTTTCAGTTTGGAGTGATTTATTCATAGAGGGCGCCACTTAAAAGTCACAAATTTTGATCGGATATAAAATTTTATCTAATGAAGATATTAAAATCGCATAAAAGCGTGTTTTTACTCTCTTCAGAGATTTAACACGTTGATTATTTGTTTATTTGATGATCAGAATACGTAATTAAGTAATTAACGCGAATGATAGCTTTCTTTTAAAGCTTCGAACACGACATCTTGAACTTTTGATCGTAAAACTTCAACTTGAGGCAAAAATTTCAACGAATTTTACTCATAATAAACTCGCCGGACATAAAACATAACTTTTGTACATAAAAGTTGTGTTGTAACTCCAGCGTGAACTTGACTCAACTTAAGTTTATCGAAATTTTCAAATTGGCGACTGTTTTAAATCAGTGTGATTTCGGATTACGTTTAATCTGCGAGTTGATTAACCTGTTCGCTGCTTTTTTGCGCGTTGAAATTTTTGAATTTAAAGTAGATAATGTTTCCATTCGCACGTTTTTCCGCGCTCGCGTGTAATTATAAAATAAAATTTGTTGTGTAGTGTTGGTTGAAGTCATTGCTTTCTCGAGTTTTTCCTCGGCTTTCCTGTCTGCGCATGCGCGCGCGTCATGTTCAGGTATCTTCTTCGTGTGTCTGCTGCTTCTTGTGTTCTCTTGTCGCGCTGCGGTCGCGTCGCAAGTTCTGGTTTAATAATGCAAGAGCAATGATCTCGCTCGCGTACGTGACCGTCGCGCTGCGCATGCGCGTCCCACGGAATCATCCCTAGCGCAAAAATTAATTTCCAAACAACATGGCTGGGCATTTCCGGTGCCCTCGGACAAATTCAACTAATATTTCACATCTTTCGATGGTGTAGTATTGAAGAATGTTTTGGAATTTCCGGTTGAGGCGTCCGCGATCGATCGTGATTTTCGTAGTATACACACGCATTATTCATCGCCGGTCATAATCATAACATACATCACGCCACATGTGTGCGCAATATTGGTGATAGCGCGATGTATGAAAAAATAAATACTTTGGAATGTTTAGCAAAATGTCGTCTCTGATTGTGTGTAAAGTTTTAAGCAGAGCACACAAGTTTATGAGTAACACACATATCTAGCCGTCGTCGTCGTGCGCCGTCGCAGTTAAAGTTGAAGCAAAACGTAATGCAGTAACAGCTCGATGACGATCGCCTTCGGGCGCGTTGCCGGCGTCTTTCTCGCTTTGGTGTTTCCTTTCTTCTCGCCGGACGAATTCCTACTTTGCATTGCTGCGCGCTGCGTTACGTTTGCTTTACTTTTCTACTCGCAGCCTCACTACTCGTGCGCGCCGCGGCCCAACTTCTAACTTGATTCTTTTCTTTCTTTCATGCGCGTGTGTGTGTGTGTGTTTGTTTCACTCCCACTAGACACACACGGACTTAAGTATTGTAGTGTGTTTATGATTAATTCCACGAGCAACACGGCGAACGACGAAGAGGTAAAGACTGTGTTGCGACTTTAACTTCACATTCACACACGTTGTGAGCGTGGAGACACAGAGAGAAACTACTGTTGAATTACATGACAATCGGATTGTTTCAACACGTTCTCATTTCATTTCTTTTTTTCGGAGGAATTTTAAGAGAAAAATATGAAATTTTTAGATTTTTGTTGTTATTTTGTTTTAATTTAAGCATAAATACATTTTAAGCGCTTAAATCTGTAAAAAATGAAGAAATAATTGTGTTGATGTAAGCGTTCGGCAAATTACGAAGAAATTAACACATTTCAGATATTAATCTGTTGTTTGTCGATGAAATTACTACTCAGCGAGCGAGCGCGCACACCGCGCGTGCGTGCGTGCCTTATTTGCGGCTGTGTGTGTGTGTGTTGGCGAGTACTTACTGTAAACTGTAAAATTCGAAATGAACTCATCGGACAGGAAGTCGTCGAACGTCGTACGTCGTCGCGCGCAGCCGGCGCGCGTGTGTTTAGCTTAGCCTTGCTTCAACTTTTAGCTTTACACGCATTCTATAGTATATATTTCTCTAATATACAATGTGTCATTATTCTAATCTAATCTTATTTTTATTTTGTTTCTTCATTAGGTTTCTGCCGGACAACATTTACACTTGTCCGGTGATCTCAAAGGCAATGTTTCAATTGCTACGCAACAAGGGGTGCACTTTCAACAACAACAGCAACAACAACAAGCCACGCCCCATCCGAACGCTCCGAATGCACAAACGCAACCCAATAACCACACCTCGCATAATTCACATCAGAATGATTCTTCAGGTGTTCCACAACAGGGACCTACTTCCGGTGGTCCTAACGCGAATAATCCTAATATGATGAACGTGAATGAGTCGATGCACGCACAGAATGGTCCCGGAAGTGGACCTAACCAAGGTCCTGGCTCGGGACCTAACCAAGGTATGCATGGCGGTAATGGTGGTATGTCAATGAATAATATGAATATGAATAATATGTCCGGGATGAATAACATGAACAATATGAATATGAACGCGATGAACCCGAATATGGGCAATATGGGTAACAATGTGATGATGAACGCCGGGCATGGTCCTGGTGGACCAGGAGGACCTGGGCAGATGAATGATTCGTACTCGATGACGCAGAGTCAGACTATTAACTTTACACAACAAACTCTGCGTCAAAGAGGGAGTGGTATCCCGCCTGGGATGGGTATGCCTACACAGATGGGTGCTGGTGGACCTGGTGGACCCATGGCACCCAATGGTATGCGGCATATGACTCCTATGGAGCAGCAGAAATTGATGCAACAACAGCAGATTATAAGAGCGCAGCAACAGGCTGCGATGCAACAACAGCAGCAGCAACAACAACATATGGTACGGCCCCCGCCACCTGAGTACAAAGCAAGCGCGGGGTTGATGCAGGGCATGGGTGGACCTAGGTATGGACCGGGACCTGGGCCTGTACCAGGTGCAGGGCCAGGTAATATGCCTCCGGGTGGAATGAGGAGAATGCCACATCAGTCTATGCCTCCTTCCGGGCCGATGATGCGTCCGCATAGTATGTATATGATGCAACAACAGCAACAACAACAAATGGCAGCTCGAGGGATGTACCCGCCGCGACAACAGGGACCTATGGGAGGGAATCCTGGTGCGGGTAATGGTGGTATGGATGGTGGGCCAGGTGGGCCGCAACATGGGAGTGCTGAATGGCGGCATATGATGATGCAGCAGGGCAATAACTTTGGCAATCAGATGCGGCCTAATTTTGCGCAACATCAAGGTGCTAATAAACGTAAGCAATGATTAATTATTATTGATATAAACAAAAATAACATTTTTATATTCCATAGCTGGTTTTAATATGAACGCAGCGAATCCCATGCAGATGCAAATGGCGCAGCCGCAGATGCGTGGTATGAACCAACCCATGATGGGCCAACAGGGTCCCGGAGGTGGGGCACCATCGCAAGGGGGTGGGCCAATGGCCCAGATGACCTCGATGAATCAACAGATGATGATGCAGCAACAGCAAAATGTTGTACAGGGCAATAATCAAGTATGTTGTATACTTTTAACTTAAATTATCTTTAAAACTATAATTTTGTGTCTTTTTAGATGTCTATGACAAATATCCACATGCAACAAACGCAGTCGTTGTCGATCAACAGTCAAAGCCACCACCAACAACAGCAACAACAGAATCAACAGCAGCAACAGCCGCAGCAGAACAACCAGCTGTCATCGACGGCAAACAATCAAAACAACGACTTTCTGGACCTTTTAGCCTTCCAACCGGATAGCACACTATCCGATCAAGAGTTGCTGAAGTTTGCCAATGAGGCTGGTTTTAATTTCAATGACATTAACATTTAATTGTTATATATGAAAGTGAGCGAGACTAAAGTGTGACAGTGAAGTAACTGAAACCAGTGCACTCCAAAATGAAAACAAAGCGTAATTCCATAATTAAAGTAATTATATCTAAGTATATTTGAGCGCGGTAAAGAGTTATATTTGTATTTTTTGTACATATCGTTTGTAATTTTTGATTTTCCATCGACAACAGATTCGAATCCGAGTTGTTTTGTTTCACTCTATACAAACACACATAATTTTATTTATACAACATATAAATATTTAAATCTATTGATAAGTACTGTACTATGATGAAGATGTTGAGGATGATGAGGAGGAATGATGGATGAAGGAAGAGTATGAAACATGGATATATTATTTTGTGTACGTAATCACTGCCAGTACGTAAATATTGCAACAACACCGCAATCGCCATTTTGTTTACCGTTTTATTATGCGGCATGGACAAAATGGCGATTGCGATTGTGATTAATTATAATATTCATTCGATTCATATCAGAAGACACATATTTGTCGCAATAATTCCGAAATTGGTTGCAGCATTTGAAAATATCGATTGTTACAATACAAAAATACACTAGGGACCTATTCATGATGTAAGTTAGGAATCGAACAAAACGGATCAGAAATCTCAATAATTTTTACATTTAGCGCAAATATACAACACCACACCCACACACATTAATCTAATCTAAGGAAGTAATCAAATTGTGAACAAACGTTAGGCAAGACCCGTAACTCCAAGCGAAAATAATTGAGAAACAAAACACATGTACATACTTAGTATAATAATCATATTATACCAATAATATTATATAGATCTGAGATAATCTAAGCAAATATTTAAAAGCGTAGCGGACGAACGTCAAACAAATAACGAAACAATTGCATCAATCAAATTATACTTTAATTTAATTGTTTCTAGTTTAATTGATATAATTGGCCAGTAATTTCACATTCCATTGAGCACACACATGTTGAACGTTCGTTATTATTTTCTTGTGTATTTTTTGTTTCGTTTTCAATCAGTATTTTGACAATTTCCACGACTTCGATTTCCATTTCCATACGAGAACAAAACAAAGTAATAATGTCTTGATGAACAAATATCTGTATTTGTATTCTTTGCGTGTACTTAGGCAATTGAAATTGTTATTATTAATATTTTAATACCGTACAAGAGTTTATATGAACACGATGATGCGCAGCGGGAGACGATAAATGAATATGATGATATAAAATATATTCCATGTTTTGTAGATTTATGCAACCAGGTGAAATATATAAAGTATAATAGTGAGATTTCTGCGTATTAATCAAATAAATTGAAATTTCAGGTATAAGTTAGGAAGTTTTAGTTTATCACTGTTTGTGTACAAACACCTCTTTTTATCGCGTTGCAGCGCGTCCGATGCGGGCGCAGCAGTGCATGTTCCATTTCTTACTTAGTAGATCGTGCGCTGCCGCGTGGTGTGCACGCGTTTCTTTGCGCGGCGGTTTTCGTGGCGACTCATCACGTTTCTTGAGATTTTAAATCGGTAGTTGAATTCGAATCGGTCAATAAGGATAGCATTTTGACTTAACAGACGAGTGCAACGTGTAGTTAATGAATTATCGCGCGTGGATCCCAAAATTGCGTGGTTTTACAATGTGCGCACATGTTTGCCGTCGGCCGACGGATATCTCACATCGGCTAAGAAGTCGCAGTGGCTTTATTTGTGCAGTGTTATTAATTTGTGAAATATTTCAACCACGAAAGTGCACGTCAGGGTGTAACATTAATATTTGACGAATTAAACAGTTAGTGACAATGTATCATGGACGAAAAGAATTCATCAGACGTTAAAGAAAAGCGGGGAAACAATGAAATGAGTAAATACTTTGAAACTACTTAAATATCAACAAATAATATTAAAATTCAACATGTACTTTTGTAATTGAATGAGTTGCAATAAATTATACTTTTATTATTATATTTACTAGCATTTTTGTCTTTGTTTCCACCTTGTTGTTTACAGAGTTAGTTTTAATGATCACATTTGATTGCACGTGTTCGAAATGCGCGTAACAAGTATATAAGTGTTGTTATTTTTAAAAAGGTGAGAAAAACAACAACATTTATACCTGAAACGAATATGATTCGATAAAGGAGCCGTGTGGCTCAGGTGGCATGTGCATATGCTAGCATGCTAGAGGTTCATGGATCGAATCTCAATTGTAGAAGGCAATTTTATTAAATAATAAGAAATATACGAAATGTGGGTTGCATACCACAAAAATTCAAGATTCAAATGTTAGAAATAACTTGAAAAGCAGGGTACGACGAAGCAACCAACAGTAAGAATAAATAGAAGATGGTGGAGGAGCAAATAGAGAGCAGCAGCAGCAGGAGAGAGAGTATAGGAGAAGTAAGAAGAGAAGAAGAAGAGAGAGTATAGGAAGAAAAGAGAATAGGGGTGACAGAATTTTTAAATTTTTTGGCACGTGTCGTTATAAGACAGTCTACGGTCGATCTCCCAGAGCGCCTCCGGCGCTCTGGTCGATCGCCCACTGCTTCAGTCCGTCCATTGCTCCCGGCCCATCCTACAGCTACGATGTCTCTGCGCTTCATCCCCGAAATTATCAGGCATATCAACAATTTTTATGGTGGGGGATCATCCCCAGAGAGAGGGAACTCCTTATAAGGACATCCTTTTGAGGACTTGTAAAAATATTTCTAATTTTTAAGTCGCCTCAAGAGAGGGGACACTTAAAAATATTCTTACGGGTTCTGACCTCTAGCTGAAATGAAAGATGGAGTACACAAATCATACAGGATACCTTAACAATTTTTATAGTGGGGATCATCCCCCGAGTGGGAGATCTTCTTATAAGGACTTGTAGAGATATTTCTAAATGTCGCCGCTCTCAGAGCCGACCACAACATTGAGAAATACTTTACAAGTTGTGACCTGTACCTGAAATGATAGAAGGATGGGGTGCTCAAGTCATAAGACACAGCCATTGCCTTTAACATTTCTTTATTAACAAACTAAATACAATATAAGTTCATAACTTGAATGTTCAATAGTTACAAGATATATGACGTCATTTTAAAACATGTTTATGACCTGCATAGCCGCGCTATGGTAACGGCTGCGAAATTACAAAAGATAACACTGGAAAATAGCAAATTGCGCCTTGTTTTCGCGTGACATCAGTGGAAAATTATATACAGGGTGTTATCAAAAGAAAATTTTAAATTAAAAAAGAAAATCACCCCAAAACAATAAAGATTTCTCATTTTTCACTGAGCATAAAGGAAAATTTACATACAGGGTGTTGCCTAAAGAAAATCTTCACTTGAAAAAAAAGCGCCCCAAAACAATATAATTATGCTCATTTTCGCCGAGCATTAAGAAAAATTTATATACAGGGTGATACAAAATCAAAATCAAAAGTAAATGTTTCATTACCTGTTTTCTACTGTTTATCTAGGGGAAGTGATAAGTACGTGAATAGAAACATAATAAATAATACAATTACTAATAGTTATAAATTTATTAAACACATTTTAAAGAAATACTAAATTAAGATCTCTTAAACACACAAATTAGCACAGACAGAATTATGAATACAAAAAGTCCCGAATGAGAGCGAATGCGCAGCCGACGGATCGCGACAATATTCCAAAACTTGTATTACAAAGGTTATTATATGCAACCATGTGACGACTATGCTATGTATTGTGTTAACTAATTTTTCTGATCGTTTTTCCTTATAAGGTTGGTAATTGTAATAGAATATAGTTTTTATGTTACATACTTTTTTACGTTTTCGCAGATGAAATATTTCATACGATGCACAAATGATGTTTATTCAAATTAATAATTAAATGGATACACGAAACAAGCCTGAGTATTTCTTAGCCGACGGAAGATATACGACGGCCGACGGAAAACACGTGGTGCGTACGTTATAAAACCACGAAATTCTTGGTTCCACGCGCGATAACTCATTAACTATAGGCCGCACTTGTCTGTTAATTTTAAATTTTATCTTTGGTGACCGATTATAATTCAAGTAACGACTTAAAATCACAAGAAACGCGATAAGTCGCCATGAAGACCGCCGCGCAAGTAAACGAGTGCACACTACGCCGCAGCGCACGATCGACTAAGTAAGAAATGGCACAAACACTGCTGAGCGCATCGGATGCGCTGCAACGCAATAAAAACAAGTTGTTTGTGCACAAACACCGATAAGAGCCAAGAGTGCGAACTATGAGTATAAACAATTCATGTTGTGGATACAGTTCAATACAATGGAAAGATTTTATATTCTGAACGTACCCTCTTATTCACATAAACAATGTATCCTACAATCCGGAATTGAATGCAGTCTATATGAAAAGGCAGTTTAAAGATAATCAACAAGGCAACAAGGCAAATCTCTTATATTAGCTCCTATAACAACTATTATTGAACTTTTACTTCACGTAATTAATATATTTCATTATTCTGTTCTATATAGAATTTTTGGAAGTTTTATAATCTTCAATCACGAGACGAGGGTGACGGTAAAAGTGACTCCCATTCGGGGCATCGTACGAGGGTAGCGGTAGAAGTGACTCGTGTTCAGGGCACCGTACGAGGCTAGCGGTAGCAGTGACTCGATAAAGGGTACCTTACGAGGCTAGCGATAAAAGTGACTAAACTACAATTCCTAGCGCAACGAGTACTAGTGCGTATACACACAACTTTCCATATAACTCGCGTTACGGAATTTTCTCGTAACATATTTAAATACAGGGAGATGCAGAATTAAATTCTGCATCTGAGAAAATTATTTCAAACTAACTGTAACACCGCGTTCGCGTGTTATAACAATAAAACTTCAATTCCTAGCGCAACGAGTACTACGGCGCAAACACAACTTTCATTATAACTAGCGTTACGGAATTTTCTCGTAATATATTTAAATACAGGAAAATGCAGAATTAAATTCTGCATCTGGGAAAATGATTTCAATCTAATTTTGACACCGCGTTCGCGTGTTATAACAATAAAACTACAATACCTAACGCAACGAGTACTAGCGCAACGAGTACTAGTGCGTATACACACAACTTTCAATATAACTCGCGTTACGGAATTTTCTAGTAATATATTTAAATACAGCGAGATGCAAAATTAAATTCTGCATCTAGGAAAATTATTTCAAACTAATTGTGACACCGCGTTCGCGTGTTATAACAATGAAACTACAATACCTAACGCATGGGTGACTCTAATTCAGTGCATCAAATTTTAAAAGAGCAAATAATACATAATTTAAATATCATTACCTTATGTTCACGGCCCATTGAAGAAATTGTTCCTTGCAGATAACAGAAACAGAAACATCTGAAATAATATAAAAATGTTTATTTCAAAAATAAATATAAACAAATAATACATATTTCAATTTTGTAGTAGCCTATTAACCTTGTTTTAAATTTTAATTACAAAAAATAGTTGTTGTGGGCTTAATTTTAGAATTAATGATCCCGTGGGTATTGTGTGGTAGCCTACAACCACTATTTTGGGGGATAATTCTCGTAAATAACGACGGATTGGGAATTCTAGACGCGTTTGAGACTGAAACGCATATTTCACTGTTAAAACCGTTAATACTGCTATTACGACCACATCAAACAAAAACAGAATAGGTTTTTACTACCCCAAAAATACGTCCACCACCAGCAGCACCACCCTTGAAACATGTTTCTATTTGTCCTCATATTCTGACCTCATATACATTTTTTTCTATATTTTTTCACTGTTTCCCACTGTGTATCTTGGAGAGGTGATAGGTGAGGTGAGTAGAAACATAATAAATAATGTAATTACAAATAATTATTAATTTATTAAACAACTTTTAAATAAAAACTAAATTAAGATCTTTTAAACCCAGAAGCTAGTCAACGCGTGAAGCCGATTACAAACAGAATTAAGATACAAAAGCAAAAAGCAGGCACGAAAAACAAGACCTAATGGGAGCAAATATGCAGCCGACTGAACGCGACAGTATGGCAATACTTGTTTTAATACGGTAATTTTACACGACCATGTGACGACTATTACTACTTATTTTTAGAGTGTTTACTAATTTGATTGATCATCTTTTCTTATCGCGATTCCACATTTGACTCTTTAATTCGTCAAATGTTAACAGAACAGAGTATTTATATACAAACTTTCTTACGCTTTCACAAGTGAAATATTCCACACGGAGCACAAATAATGTTTATTCAAATTAGTAATTAAATTAATGCACACAACAAAACCACTAGGAATTCTTAGCCGACGGAAGATATCTCACGGTCGACTGCAAACACGTGCGTACATTGTAAAATCACACAATTCTTAGTTCAACGCGCAATAATTCATCAACTATACTCTGCACTGGTCCGTTAATTCTAATTCATTTGCTGACTTAAAATCTTAAAAAACGCGATAAGTCGCGACGAAAACCGCCAAAATTAAACGCGTGAACAACACACTACCGCGCACGATAGACTAAGTAAGAAATGGCACAAACTCTACTGCAACGCTATAAAAACAAGTTGTTTGTACACAAACACCGATAAGAGTCAAAAGTGAGAACTATGAATAATGCATGTTGCGGATAGAGTCAAATGTAATGAAAATATTTGATATTACCTACTTTGTTGTTCGTTTGAACAATGTATCCTAAAATCTCGAATTGAATGCATTCTATAAGAAAAGTCAGTCCAGAGATGATCGCAATCGAAAATTCTTTTAGCTACTATTTTTGAAATTTTACTTCACGTAGTTATTATATTTTAAAATCATGTTCTATAAAGAATTTTCAGAAGTTTTATAATCATCAATTACGTTACAAGAGTGACGGGAAAAGTGACTCGTGTTCAGGACACCGTATGAAAGTAGTGGTAGAAGTGACTCGAAACAAGCTGTAAAAATGACTCCCATTCAGGGCACCGTACGAGGGCAGCAATGGATGCGACTCGCGTTCAAGGCACCGATATAAATATATTACCTCATATCTGCCCATTTTTTTCTTATGAATTAAAATTTCATCTCTCCGATCTCCGTTTTAACTATTTATCTCCTATAGTTTACGAGATATTCGCATTTGAAAAAAATGGGCAAAAATTGAAAAATGTCACATTTTAGCACTTTTACTAGCAATTTTCGACCTTTTACTGTAGGAAATAGAATTATTTTATATTTGTATCTGAAAGAGACTCTTCCAATCTATCATAATCAACAATTTGTTGGTTGCTATCGCTTTTAGTTTAAGAGATATTAATTATCAAAAATCGTCGAAAAAAAGTATCAAGCACCCCCCCTTGGCAATTTTTTCTTAAGAATGAAAATTTCATCTCTCAGATTTCCGCTTTAAGTAGCCTATCTTATAGAGAATAATCCGTAGATTAAGACGCTGCGATCAGATCTTAATTATCTCTTTTAGTTTACGAGATATTCGCATTTGAAAAAAATGGGCAAAAATTGAAAAATGTCACTTTTTAGCACTTTTACTAGCGATTTTCGACCTTTTACTGTAGGAAATATAATTATTTTATATTTGTATCTGAAAGAGAATCTTCCAATCTATCATAATCAACAATTTGTTGGTTGCTATCGCTTTTAGTTTAAGAGATATTGATTATCAAAAATCGTCGAAAAAAAGTATCAAGCAACCCCTTGGCAATTCTTTCTTAAGAATGAAAATTTCATCTCTCAGATTTCCGCTTTAAGTAGCCTATCTTATAGAGAATAATCCGTAGATTAAGACGCTGCGATCAGATCTTAATTATCTCTTTTAGTTTACGAGATATTCGCATTTGAAAAAAATGGGCAAAAATTGAAAAATGTCACTTTTTAGCACTTTTACTAGCAATTTTCGACCTTTTCTTGTAGGAAATATAATTATTTTATATTTGTATCTGAAAGAGAATCTTCCAATCTATCATAATCAACAATTTGTTGGTTGCTATCGCTTTTAGTTTAAGAGATATTAATTATCAAAAATCGTCGAAAAAAAGTATCAAGCACCCCCCCTTGGCAATTTTTTCTTAAGAATGAAAATTTCATCTCTCAGATTTCCGCTTTAAGTAGCCTATCTTATAGAGAATAATCCGTAGATTAAGACGCTGCGATCAGATCTTAATTATCTCTTTTAGTTTACGAGATATTCGCATTTGAAAAAAATGGGCAAAAATTGAAAAATGTCACTTTTTAGCACTTTTACTAGCGATTTTCGACCTTTTATTGTAGGAAATATAATTATTTTATATTTTTATCTGAAAGAGAATCTTCCAATCTATCATAATCAACAATTTGTTGGTTGCTATCGCTTTTAGTTTAAGAGATATTAATTATCAAAAATCGTCGAAAAAAAGTATCAAGCACCCACCCTTGGCAATTTTTTCTTAAGAATGAAAATTTCATCTCTCAGATTTCCGCTTTAAGTAGCCTATCTTATAGAGAATAATCCGTAGATTAAGACGCTGCGATCAGATCTTAATTATCTCTTTTAGTTTACGAGATATTCGCGCTTTTAGTCGCGTTTTTAGACCTTTTACCACATTAAATTAAATAACTAACTAACATGGTTATATTCTGACCTCATACACGTATTTTTTTCTAGTTTTTTTCATCTCCAACATTTGTTTTGTGTTATTTTTTGTTGGTAATTGTAGTGCGTGTTTTGATTTGATGATTAGAATTAGTGAATACGTCGATGGCGCGAATGACGAAAATGCCGACGAGTGTGTTTGTCATCGTATTTCACAAAAGGTTATTGGGTCAAGTTTAAACGCACACGGCGTGTGTCTGTTTCCTAATGTATCACAAGCGCGAGGGTGGTTTCTCACCCGCTCAAACTAAAGGTGCAACCAGGGACAAGAGAAAAAGGAATTATTGCGTGATCGTCGTCAGGGGAGACATTTGTCTAAAAATATGTTTTTTGAACACAAACTATAAAAACTACATTTTGCGCGTTATTAGATATGAATTCATTGTGAAAATAAGCAAAAAATGAATGCGATTCAATTGAGTAATCATACTCGTACGTGATGATTCATTTTTGCAACAATCACAACAGACGAGAACAAAGCTGAGAATATTGGCTGATTTGCGTAAGTGTAGTGGTGTGGTGGCGGCGACGTTCGGTGCCTGGCCGCCTCGCCGACGCGACTCGGGCGTAGTGCGTGCATGCGGCGAAAGCTGTCGATGGTGGGGGTGGCACGGTGCGGCGGCGGCGGCCGGCGCTGCCGCCGCGCAGTGTGCCCGCAGTGCCGGCGATGACGCGGTGCAATATGGAGATATGTGACGAGTGAGAATATCCGGTGCGACCACCATGGGAACATGGGGCTGGATGGGGTCGCTGGTTGGCTTGCTGCCGCCGCTGCTGCTGCTCCTCCTCGTCGCGCCGCAATTCGCGCACGCACAGGACAAACAATCAGGTCAGTACAATAGAAATAATTTGTTATTATTTTTAAACGCGTCATTTATTATTTATGAATGTTTATGGATTTGTGGGGCAAACAATAAGTGCGCTCAGCGGTAAGCGGGGGTGGTTTATGGATTCACTTTGTTTCGTCAAGTTGCAACTTTACTGCTTTGTTCACAAATCCACTCTAAACGTTTCGAATTTTACAGCGAATATACATTACGCTTCGCGTTTATTTTAACAACAATGATATTATTTTATTCTGTGTACAATAGACAATGTATTCTGTATTGTACACGCAAAGAAAACCTCGAAAAACACGAATTCATTGTAAATTTATACAGCGCCGACGAGAATGAACATTTGCCAAAATACTACAGTCTTGTCTTGCGAGTAAGAAAGACATAAACATATAAGAAATGCACGAGAAAGAAAAATACGAGTAGAAAAGCTAAGCTCCAAGCTGACTTTCGCCTACGAAATACAAAATACTTGCGTTTTTTTTTGTTTGCATTTTCAACATTTACAAACGACACAAGAGTTACACGAATCACAAGACGCAACGACAAGTCCTTTTTCTCAAGAGACGTGAAATGTCTTTATTGTAAAATTCATAACGGTTGGTTAAGTCACGTCAATCTTAGTTTATATAAACGTAAACTTTGATATTTATTGCACAACATATATTTTGATTAATTTGCTATGACTTTTACGATAAAAACCAGGAATAAATAAATATTTAATTTAGTTGGTAATGTTGATAATGTTCTTGATACTTTACTCAAGTATATTTTATGCAGCATTCTTCGATAGTTATTTTGGCTTTCGACGATGTTATCGCAAACGATTTCCTAGTCGATTTCAGTCCATTTGCTTTCCACGCTCGTTTTCTTTGCTCCGAAATGAATAGGTAATGCTGGCCAATATTTAAGCCGATTTATCCATTGCTACAACGCTTTACAATCGTTCTACACGCATCTCAAAAGATTTCCCAAAGATATTTCTTGTATTAACTTTTTTTTATTGAAACCTTTACTAAGAAATTGTTTCCCGTGGTTTTTCGTGGAAGTTGTTAGGAAACTCAGGAACTCACCGCACATCTAATGGTGCGGAAACATTTTTCGGTTTGCAGGTTTTCGCAAAGCTTTCCCGGAAAAACGTTAATGTTCATCGTAATAAAATGTGAGCGTAAAATGTAAAAAATTTCATTTGATATATTCCCGGATTGGCGCTGGCGGATTCCGTTTATTTCCACCACATTCACGCTTCCGGGGATTTGACGACCCTTGAGACTTTTCGACGAAATCCGCGCGAACTAAGAAAATTCTTTAAATTTTATTTTATTATCCCATCAAATCAATCATTTCGGATGATTCGATTGCAAGTTGAATGCCGTCGAGGATCAACAACAATTGTTGTTGGAAGTGAATAAAATTGTGTCAGTAAGTAAAACGTCGCTTGGAGGAATTAATCGATAGGTTAGTGGTGAGCGGGGCGCAAAGAGTGGTTGTCGGGTGCGTTTTATTGAATTTTTCATGAAGCTTTGACTAAGCTTTCGGCCGCGCGTCAGGTCGAGCGTCAGCAAACAACAAACAACAAGTTTCAAAGTAATTTAACAATATTTTTTCGGTTAATATTTACAAACCTTTTAGTTTTTAAAACTTGCGACATCAAGTGCAATATTAAAAATGTAAACATTATAATTTTTAAATATTTTTAAAAGTAAATTCTGTCGTTTTGCAGTGCGTTTCGGTATCGTCACTTTTGAAAATCGATTAATCGAACGAATTCGTCCTTCCGTCACCTTCTCTCAACAATGTATTCCAACTTCGACGCTTTACATTTTCATTTTCATTTGTTCTTTGTTCATTTATGCACGGCGTGCACAATTTTAAACTGAATTATTTACCCGTGATAAAAACCTGTAACTTTTAAGTTCTCAGAAAGTTGGCGTGAAAGTAGCACACAAAAACGGAGAAAAAGTGCTTTTACATCAAAGCTTTGAGCTTGTCTTAAATTTTCTCAACTTAACTTTTCCTTGGATATTAAAATCTGCATACTTATATTTTTTATATTATGTGAAATAAAATAATATGTGTTATGATAAAAATTGCAAAAAATGAAAGGAAAAAGAAACGCATTGATAAAATGAAAAATATATTTCGGCGAGAGTAGAGTTGAGTTACAGGCGAAGGCGGAGGCGAGACGCGATTGTCCTGCCAACAGGACTCGTTTTCTGATATTCAATGACAGCTGAACATTCCCAGACCGAAAAAAGCTCGAATTTATTCGCGCAAAAAAGAAGTAATAAAATGACAGATTGTCGCACTCAATAATAACTTTGCTTCAAATATTACTTTTTTTAAAATTTAATTCCTCAGTAATAAAAACACTCTGTATATTATTTGCGGATGTAACCCACACAAAAACTTTGTAGATTTAAGGAAAAGTTAATAAGATATTTAGATTCAAGTCGTCTTCGCATTTCTGAACGAAAACCTACAAAATTTACTTTTCTAATAGTCACCACACACGGTTAAGTATTACTTCTACGCCTGCACCTAGGCAACCCACAACACACAATGCAGGAAATTTTATAGTTGAAGTTATTAGTGCGATTGTATTTATTATTATCGCTTGCGGAATTGGAATATTAACGAATAGGAACGCGTAGTTGCGTAGCGTACGTGGGGGTTAACTTTACTAGGGGGTGGTTAGGCATGCCGCTCCACTTTCGACGGTTTTATTGCGTTTCCACGTTTTCCGCGTTTATTACGCCCGAACTCGGCTGGTGGCTGTTGCTTATTGCGTTCCGTGCGCGTTGCGATCGATTTTTAGATTTCACCGAGTGTGGACAACACAATTTATTAAATATTAACCCTTTTAAAAATAAATCTACACAATCATGCATTAAAATCCATACATAATATTAATAAGTTTATAATACCGATGAATTTGTGTATACATTTAGTTTTAATCAAAGTTTTCTGTCAGTTTTGTTGTGAATGAACTTCTATGAGACTTGCTTGAAGAGTGGCGCTCGTCATGAATGCGAAAAATCGATTTTCTGCCTTTGTGCTACCTGCCCGTGTGCCAATTGAAAGCGCACTAATATACAAGGTGTCATAAACACCCTTCATCTTCATTTTATTTCATTTTATGCGCGCGTAGATAAAAAAGCAAATGAATTTTGAAATTGCCTAATACAATTTGCGCATTGCCACACTTCATAGCTACTTGAATATAGATGACGCTACTTGAAAACGCTGATAAACAGCGTTTCATTATTTGTTTGCATAAATGTAATTTCCGCGTTGTCGTTTATGCATTGTTTCAAGTTTTATGAAGCTTGAATCGCGGAGTGTTTCACATTGTTGGCTTTAAATTTGTGAGCATTTTTGTGCGCTTTGCAGTGGCACATTCGTAATTAGTTTACGGCGTGTTTAATGAGATTTCCGTGCGAGCGGCCACAAATTCCAACCAATTCGAAACAACGACGCAGTATCTGTACCTGAGCATGACTGATTGGAAAATGCGATCGGCTTTCCGTGCACAGTTAAATCCCCAGCGTAAAACCAGCAAACGTTTATGATGAGTTAAACCTCTGTGCACAGCAATCGAATAAAATGCGCGCATAAAAAATATTTCTTGCGTTTAATAATAATCAGGTCATAAAGTCAAAGCCTGGATTTTCAGCGGCTCAGATGCGTTAATTTCCGTTTTCCTGCTTCTTGCTCCTCGACTGCTCCCTTTTTATCCTTTACCGTCGCTTTGCTAACCTGCTCCGCGGCGCCGCGCTTATAATTTCCGTCGTATTCATCGACTCGCGACACGACGTCGACTTTTTTTCTTCTTATATATGTGTGTGTTATTTGTGCGATTCGAGTTCAACGCCAGTTTGAGGTAGAGTTTAATGTGGCGCTTTTACGACGGCGCCGAGGTACAATTCTTCATTTATTTTTAATACCTCTGGGGAAATATGTGAATTTCAAAAAAGTACGGGGCAGAAGAAAAAGAAATTCGAGAAACGCGGAATAAATAAGTGTAATCTACTGATTTAAATTTTTTCAGGTTTTAATTTTGATTTATTTACATTTAAAAAACTAATTTTATTTTAGAAAGATTAAAAAGTTTTCGTCCCTTCTAATGCAAAATTCAAGTTACAACACGGGTAATATCTTTAGATAATCGCCTGTCAACTGAAACTACTCGAAACAATGTAATAATATATCTCAAACGGTTAATCGCCCATCGGATATCGTACAAATCTACCCGTACTAAACCACGTCTAGTGGTCCTGCTGCATAAACCAAGGATCACAACGCACAATATATCCAATACACGAGTGTAAATATCAACAAACAGCTCGGACAAGACCGGATATCCGGGGATTTTAGGGTCGCCATGTTCCTACTCAAATTCATCGTGTTAGGCCCTCAGAATCGTCATGAAAACGTCATATAATCGTCATTCCATCGATTGTCGATTGATGCGTCAGTAATCTCTGACGTCCGACACGAATCTAATATTATCGTCTGCGCATCGCACGAAGCGATTTAGTTTAATTATACGCTTCGACCATGTTCGAGGGCGGCAATTGTGTGAAAACCGATGGATTATTGTCGTAATATATCTTTCTGACAGCGTAACAAGCGCAATATTTGACTATAAATAACTGGGCAATACAATTAGTTACTTTCAAGTGTTTAAATGTCAAATGTTAAACAATAAACACTCCTAAAACATTTTTAGGAGTTTTGATACCCTGTCAGGAACAAACTTTCAACGAGTTGATAAATCCAACTTTTTTTAATCCCTTCGTGTGGTTTTAACACTTTTTACACAACAATTCCATTGGAAATTTATGTTTTTAAGCGAGAATCTACATGAATTTGTAACAATTTGTATTTTATTAAATACGTAATAGATATTTAGTTGAGATTGTCGCTTGTTGTCGTCTGGATTTCGAAACCGGCTGAAAGTTTACGCAAAGTTTTAATTGAATCGGACGGCTCTATGAAAGTTAATTCATGTACCACGTGAATGGCCATGCTTCGTGCCATACGCAAGGCTAACAAATGAGGAAGGTTCGCTACGAGTAAATTTGTTTATTAACCAGTTTAATGCGCGAGTGTCGACGGTCTTTTGGTAAATAAACTTTTGATTAGCGCGCCGAGAACAAATTACAAAAGCAACTTATTACAACTTATAACAATATCAAGTTTAGGAGAAAATACCAGTAACTAGACATTAAATGAATATTAATGAATAAATTTATCAAGATAACAAAAATGTTAAAAAGGTTAAAAAATAGCAATTTCCGTAAGGAAAATCGTCGTTTTGTATCGTTCATCACGTTTCAACCCTCGTCGCGTATAAGGATTCCCGTCGTGGCGTCTTAAAGGGGACTTAAAACAACGCCATTCTTTAGTTTCCTTATCTAGAGATCTTATTTATTTTTGCACCACTTGAGAGAAAGAAAAAGAAACTAAATTTATCGTATTCCAGCGTTTTATTGTGTTTCGGACGCGTTTCTTGTTAGTTTAGTCCTTAGTTACGTTTACGTTTCTAATTTTCGACTCGTTTCCATTTGCAGGACGTGTTTTTGTGCGGGCAAACAAAGGATGCAATACGTTATTTATTTAAGTGCTTCGGAATAGAACCAAAGAAAAGACGTACTAATTGGTGATGCTATCAGAAATAAACAAATGTGGACTTAGGACATAATAAAGAAATTCAGGACAAAAAAGAGATAATGAGAGAGTGGAAAAAGTAAAAAGCAAACAGGAAAAGTCGTCCAAAGGTTCAAAAGTAACATTAGAATGTCATTTATCATATTTTAAACAAAAAAGCAAAAAATATCACCAAAAAAACAAAATTTTTAGCTCCATTAATTTTTATTATCTTTTTTGAATCACTTCCTGTTTTAAATCGATCTCTCCACACTTTTTAACCGTTTTGCAGACAGGAAGCAAGCAAGGGAGGAAAACACATCATAAATAATCAGATTTAATCGCAATCGGTAAGCTTCGACTGGCGATAAGCGATGATAAATGACACGGAACGTGACTGGGATTAATTTTCGTCCTTCGCGCTATATTCTTCATATTGTCTACAAGTACCTCAACCAAAACCTTTTTCCGATAATGATTACTATTCAACGCGCATATCAAACAATTTTTTATTGTTCGACTTGGGAAACTACTAAGGATAATGAAAGAAAAACTCAAATAAAGTATAGAATTAAAAGGACATTACTAGAAATTACTAAAATAATCAATTAATTGATTATTTCCCCGCGTAAAAAAACAAAGAAAATTACAAATTGAATGATCTATAAACACACTGTATAATTTCACGAGTATTAATACTAATCCTTAATATCCGTGTCTCTAAGTGTAAGTAGGTAGGATCCTGTGGAGTCCTAATGCAGGTCGTTCATCACTTGTTTTCGGCATGCAAGGATACTTGGATAATTAATGCGTACACATCCTGGAAACCAGGATGATCCACAAGTTTACGAAAAGCGAAACCCGTTTTAATATTCATGTGTACAAAGTTATCAATAATAGAAGCAGAAAGTGGACATTTGAAAAACAGGACCTTAAGAGTCCTTCAACCCTAAAAAAACATTTAAATAATTTTTTATAACAAATTTACAAGTTTTTGTTAATCCCAAAGACCGGAAAACATGAGGGATGAGAGATTAAAGGAGTCCAAAGGAACTAAAGTAGTTTCCCAAGAATCCCAAGTGCGGTGAACGCCAGGATCTACGACTGCTGCGGTATATGCAGATCAAATTGGGTCGACGGTGTATATCTCCCCTCTGAGGCTTGCAACTTTCTCTCTACTCCACTCTCTATTCTAATAACGTTATCCTGTTATCCTTCGTGGAAAGAAAACTCACTTTAAATCACCCTACTTTATTACCTCGCACTTTTTATACAAAGTGTTTTCTGTTACACTCTGTATATCCTACCCTAGCTACCTAGCTACCTGGCATTCTTTATCAAATGTTGACTTAATTAGTTTCGTGATAATCCATAATCGCGGCGGACTTCCGAGTGTGCTTAGCGTCGACATCAACATCTATATTTCACGCCGTTAATCCCCGCATGCAAGCGAGGGATGAAAATTTGTACGCACATATATGAAAACTAACCTAAAAATATTTTTAGTGCTTAACGTGGGCATGAGCCGTAACAAACTTTATTTTTATCCTTTTGTCGTCCTTGCGCTCCGGCCGAGGACACAGCTGGGCATGAACCCCGACGACTCCGGGGGTTGGCATTCGTGTTCTGCGGTTCGATATTACTAACTTTAGGTTTGGTGCGCCAAACCGCCCCGCAAACAAAATGTGCTAAACCAAAAACCGGACCGCAAAACGAAAATATGCACACAAAATATTTTACATTTCAGCGGTATAAATATTTATATATTTATACAATGTGTTCAAAGTTAAATTAATTCAAAGACTTAAAAATTCAAACATCCGGTATATTTCTGTGTGTGTCTACACAGTGTAGAAGATTGATACGATAAAAATTGAATGCTTTCCATGTTGGAAAATGGGAAAACTTCCGGTTTTCCGGTATTTCGCTTTTCACCGTACATAAATCCCAAAATACCTTCAGTATATCAACCACCATGTACTTCCAAAAATAACTCCCACATGTGTAAAATTTAAAGTTCGGAAGTTTAACCCAACTTGAGAGCTGGTAGCAAGTGTCTCTGAATGCTTAGATGCTAATTTAGTTGCATAATCATAATAAACATAACCTCAAGCGCAACTTCGACTGTAACGAGCGTTATTCGTGCTCACTATAGACTGTGACTTGCTCGTTTTCGGCGCTTTCAACGTGTTTGCATCACTGAAGATTTCAAACAATGGTCCAAACATAATAAGCTCCTGCGTATGACTAGTACTATTATTACTAACGAGCTTACGAAAGCTTCTATTCAAGACACGAACAAGAACAAAACCCATAGTCTTAAGTTTATAAAGAAAAGAATTTTGTATTAAGTACAAATTTTTTCTTGTTAATTGAATTTTCTGGACTTTTTTCCGCTTATTTGTAAACTTTTTTTGTTGATGCAAGGCAACAGCTTGGAACACATTTAATTATATTATATCACGCCGGAATTTTCTCATTTTTTCTTTCCTTAACATCTGCCGACTTGAACTTGACTTTTCACTTATTAAATTCTCCGAAAAATATTTAATTTCACGCATTCATCAATTAAATTTAATGTGTTTGATAAAGATTTATTCGACGTTAAACATATAACCGAGATAAGAATAAGAAAAAAGAGGCAAGCGTAAAGCAAACAATTAGAAAAGTCTTCGCTTGTGAAAAGTTGAAGAGTCTAGAGAATTAACAGAAGTGCTGGATAAGACCGTTAAGGGTAGATGGGGGTGGAGAACGTGAAGAGTTTTCCGCTTGATTGAATAACAAAGTGCGTCACAGGCCGAGAATGCGAGAATCCGAGGAAAAGTCGGATTTTTACCGCAGCGCAAAGTAGTTAATCACACCGAATGATAACAAAACAAAATAAAACAAACAACAAACAATAAATCAACTTAAAACTAATCCGAAATAAATTATTTTCTTTAAATTTTTACGCTAAAACGCTAAAATGTAAAAAATTTAATATGTAACCCTTTTTTTGCTACGTGTATTATTAAAAGCCCACAAAACAAACAAAAAAGGGACTAATTAATTAACTCCCCTTCGGGTAAGTCCTACCAATGTTTGTTCAGTTACGCAGCACTTTGCCTAGACAAATAAGTATCACATTACATGCCTAATGTAACAAATAAAACAAGTTTTAATACTGTGATTAACCTACGCTTGTAATAAATTCATCAAGTTTTAATTATTTATCAGAGGCGATATAAATGTTAATTAATTCACTAGTTGCGGTCGGAATAAAGCATAAAATACTTAATATGCGTCTGGTTTGTCTCAACTTTGCTCAACTTCAACATTTTAATAATTTACGACTTGAGTAACGTTTTTTCTGTCCTTATTCTTGGCGCGCACCGCTTTTATTGGCAACGTCTTTATTTATCCCGGCCATTTTCAACGAGAAACGGGGTTAAAGTCGCAGTTTTACTTCTTTGCGCATCTAGCGGCAACTCCCTAGAAAATTGATCGTTGGCAAACTGCCAAAACTGCACAATCTTCTTCTTGTAGATTTATTTAACACCTTCTTTTTTGCGTTTACAATTTTATAGCCATTTTCCACATTTTTAATGTTTTAATGTTTAATTTTTGTTACAGTGCAGAGCAAGCGCACACTTTTCGGCGACAAATGCAACGAGACGAAAGAATGCGACTTTCCGAACGCCGTCTGCCAAAAGATCAAAGGATGTCAGTGCGTCGACGAGTTCCCCGTGACGAATCATTTAGACAAGTGTGGAAAAGGTAAAATATTCATATTATGCTTATTATCAGTGTTATTATGAAAGAATTTGAAGTGTTTTTGGTGCATGGCGGCTCAAGTCACGAGTATTTATCGCCGCCGCACGAAAATATGAAAATTGCGCCCGCCGAGCAATTTCAATTTGCGTGCAGCCACGTGGCGCCACGTGAAGCAGTCGCCATGTTCCATGGGACATGAAAGCGCGCCCTAAACACGCACGCCAAATATGCACAATGCGGACACAATATTTCTACGTTTCGCCGGCAAATGTCAATAATTTGCTTTTTAAATTAATACTCACAAAGCAATTCGAACAAGTTATAAAAATAAAAATACATAAATACCCTTATCTGGGCGATTAATGTTTAAAATTTATGTAGAACTGATGTTTTTTGAGTGTTTTACGTACGAAAAATTGCTGCAGTATTAAAATTATAATATTTTTTTAAATACGGTCCAAAAACATAAAAAAATATGTTTTTCTCATAATTTTTTTTAATAACTCTGACAAAAATTATATTAGAACACAAACTTTTTAAGAAATTAATTCAGAATTAAATTTTACAACTCCACATGTAACAACTTTTAAAAACAAGTAGTAATCTACAGAGTAATCGCAAAAATAAAAAAGACAAATAAAAAGATTTAAAATTTATACTAATTTGTTTATAACTATTAAAATGCATGTAAATTTTATGCACAACAACCAACATAAACTAAACAATTTAGTATAGAATAGATGTATGAAAAGATGATAACTCTTACTCAAGGCGTTCCGGAGTTATCGATAAAAATACCAAACAAAACAAGTTTCTCTCAATGTTAGACCGGCATTCTACACATATACACATTAAATTACAAAATATGTTTCATTTGTCTATTGCAGTAGTGAAAGTGAACGAGTCATGCATATTTTCGGAGCAATGCGAAGCCGAAACCGAAAAGACCGAATGCCGGGACCACGTCTGCGTGTGCATGTTCGAAATGCAGGCGAGCACAAAACCGGATGGCACTCACGAGTGCGTCGGTAAGTTACATAACCCCTAATCTGCTCTACTTACGCCGTGAATGCTCCTTACAAATAGTTGTACAAGATTAATGATGTTCTCAACTTCATTTGTAACTCCACACTAATTATATGTTACATTACATGTGTGGCGAATAAAATCGATACTTTCGTTTGCCCACAGCGGTGAAAAACGAAACCCATCCGGAGAAATACATCGATCCGGCGATGATCGGCATACTGGTCGCCATGTTTCTCATGTTCATCACCATCTGTGTTGTATTGCGACTCTTCAGCAAGTAAGTATAGAAATAAAACACTCATCTAACGCCACCTATATGTAATTTTTACAACCACTTAACCTAATCAATTGCCCTCAACAACATAACCTTACTATATTCATCATTTATTACATTATTCACGCAATAAATCGCATTTTATAAGCCTGCGTCGTATCATAAATAAATCACGATGGATTTTATACGTTTTCCTTTTTTATGCCGTCTTTTATCGTCAATCAAATTGACGTAAAAGTATAAGAACAACATAATAATACAATCAAATAGTGATGGACACTTTTATTACATTTCGCTAGAGATGGCGTAAGTATTCATAGTCTTGAAACAAAAGTTTCACTTCAAGAACTAAATTTGCATTCACAAGACCAAAAAAAAGTTAATCTAGTTTCATAAGGGTTGTACGGGTTGTAATGACTTGTTGGGGGCCTAAGACCGCTCGGCGGGTCACCGAAGGGTAGCTAATGAGTTAACCATTAACCTGTCTGCGACTCCTGGCGAATTCACGCACGCAAAACAAAAAATATCGCACAATGAGAGCGAACAAAGCGCGCCACATTTTAATTTTACTCTCTATTGTGCAAAGAAGTGTTTAATTTTTTCCTCGGGTATTACTATTGTGTTGTAGCGTTGTACGTAATTCGTTTTTAGATATTTTTGACAAGTTTTCACAAATTTTAATATTATTACTTTAATTTTATATGAATTTCAGTACTCAAACGTCGTTCGCGAGTTTATTATAGGAATCAGAGTCACGCAAATGTTTTATTACGTTATTACATTTATAACGTGAAGAGTATCGACGTAAAAACTGCCGGAAAACTCGCGGATTATTTTTATTTTTATAATTTAAAAATAAAAATATAATATTTTCAATATTAATATTTATATGTTGTGTCCATATGCAAAAAGTATTAAAATTAAAAAGTTTTGTGTGAAAAATGGAAAATTATGTTGAAAAACTCGGGGAAATGAGTTTTATATGTTAAAAATATGTAAAAATATTCAAATATTCTCCCAGTTTAATATTTTTAATGATTTTAACAATTTTAACGATTTTCTAAGCTTTAAAAATATTTCTACAACATAAATATTATTATTGTTAATATTAACGCAGGTACCTACATCATACTGACATTTTAATTATTATTATTAATTAGCACTTAATATTCACGCCACCGCGCTACAACCATGGACCGAAAAACTAATTTGCATTTTCATTACGGCAATGGCTTCCACCACTTCCGTTTCCTTTTCCTGTTCTTCGTTGTCGTTTCTCTGTGCTATTCACCACCACGTGCCGACCCATTTCGATTGTCGAGGCGAAATTAACACTTTAGAATTCGTGATTGTCCTGATCGTTCCGATCGTGTACCTGATCGCGATGTTGAATCGTCGAACAGAACTGTTATTGAGCGCATTCTTTGAATTTTATGCCTACGTGACACCCGATGCGCGCTATCATCAGGATGTGCGAGCATTACTTCCGGTTTTCCCAGGGCGTGGGCATTTTCCCCGCCTGCATGCTGGTTCCACATTCGCATTAAGCCTTTATCTAAATGACTCCCAAGCATACAGAGTGTTTAAATATTTATAGTTTTAGTTCATTTCTGCAGCAAAATGAGAAATTTTTAATTTGTTTATTAAAATACAACGTGAATTTGGTGTTTTGGGTGTAATTTTAATAATTTATGTATGAACACCCTGTATATTTAAATATAGCACTAAACAGAAACCCAGCAACCAGCAAGATTGTGTGCTTTCGAGCTTTCCAATCGATTCAAGCTTTGAGCTAATTAATTGCCCATATATAAACTATATATGTAGAACAACGGTCTAAAACATACAAAATTATGTTTTTGTTATATTTTTATTTAATATCTCTAAGAAAAATTAACCTAGAAAATAAATTCGAAAGCAAATTTATTCCCCATTAAATTCTGCAACTCTTTATATAAAAACTTTCTAAAACAAATAAAAATCTACAGAGTAATCACGAAAATAGAAAAGACAAATTAAAAAAATTAAAATACAAAGTAATTTGTTTATAACTAATAAACTACGCATAAATTTTATATCCAAATATCAAAGTAAACTAAAGAATTTAATTCAGAATAGATGTATAAAAAGATGATATCTCTATCTCAACGCTTTCCGGAGTTGCTGATAAAAATACCAAACAAAACAAGTTTTATTCGATTTTAGACCGGTATTTTGCACATATGACTTTACGCTATACCCAACACAATTTTTAAATAATGTACTCTCATATTTCTGAATGCATTTACATTGTATTACGTGCAAGAGCAAAATTAATTAAATAATTAATTAATTAATTAATCAATGAATTAATCATCGGGGACGCTCCGCGCATCCACCAAACACACTCATACGATAATATCGCTTTCGCTTCTCTTACGTTAATTAATTTCCTCGTTGCTACCAACGCTAATCCAATTTCCTCTCGTTTCTTTCGTTTATTTACCCGCCGACGCAATGAAAGGATAAGGCAATAAGTGATAATAGGCGCCATCTTGTTATTTGCCCAATAAAAGCGTACTTCATCATTTGATCACGTTGATTAAACGCGCACAACACAAAATGCGCATTAAATCAAATCAAATTTGATTAAAACGCGTTTAATTACATTCCCGCACATTACATTACATTTCCGCCATATTGCATACTCCAGTAAATGCAAATCGAATGCTGAAAACCTGACAAATTATTGCATATTCATGAATATCCGGTGGTAATCACCCATTAATTGCCATTTAATCGTTACATTTCAACATCTAACTCAATTTTAATCGCGAATATTTGTGTTTTTTAGGGCAAGATGGCGTGAGAATCGTACTATATTCAACACGCCGAACCCGCGCCTGATGAACGTGTCACTGCTGCGCGACAGCAAGCTGCTACACGAGCGCCGCGGTTCGAGGGGTAGCGTCCGAGGTCCGAGCCGTCAGCCAAGCATGGCGTCACTACGTCCGCATTCGCCCAATTCACCAGGTATGTATTTACCAAAATAACCATTAAAATTATTCACATTAACCCTGCAAATGCACAATATCCGCTATAAATGCTATAAATAATTGCACGTTGAATAAAAGAAACAAATCACGCACGCGCGCACGAATCGCACACATAAACCATCATCCGCAAAACCCGCAAAACTATGCCACGCCTCTCGCTCCGCCTGACTTAACCCCAAAACCGCTCTTCCATGCCGTGTGTGTGCGTATGCTGTGTCTGCAGCCGGGCGTCTGTTTCTAGGCTCACGACGCGGCTCGCACGGCAGCAGCAACGCCTCGGGCACCACGTCCAACAAGAGCCCGCCCCCCGGCCGCCATCATGCCCACGCCGACGCCCACGGACGTGACTCGTCCGTGACCACGCCCATGCTCGAGAGCGTCACCGTCGAGATTCAAAAGTAAATACCAACAGACATATATAGATAAAAACTAGCGCCATCTATCTTTCAATGGCTTAGAATATTTACTAAACTACTACCGAGCGCCACTTATTAAGTAAAGGAAAAACTTTGAAAAGTATCGTGTAAGTCATGAATTCTAACCTGTAAGTAGGTAATATCTAAAAATATGTAATCTAATCTAAATAATGGCCGACTATTTGCAAGTTGCTATCGTCAAATAAATTATAGATACAAAAAACTAACGGCGGATTAACTTTGGCATGCAGATGAAAAAATTTAGGGAAACGTTTAAAACACAAGTTAATCCGACTTAATCTTAGTGATGACAGGGACCAGGATTTACCATTTGTCCACCATCACGGTACTTAACTGTAATAATCGATGCCTAACGACTTAAAATTTAAATTTTTTCAAAAAATCAATTTTTTCCACATTTTTTCGATTTTTTGTTTCAAAATTACTGAAAAAAGTGATATGAAAAAAACAAACGATTCAAAACACGAATACAATCACTTTGCCTCTCTATGTAATTTAAAAATTTAGTTTAGTAATTCATAATTTATTGTTAAAATTAGTTGAAAAGCGTTTTTTTCCGTAGAATTTCAAGAGATAATCAACTTAAACGAATCTTAACGAAACATAGCTTTCCGTAGCGAGTAAAAAGTTAAGTATATTTAAAGAAAACCTAGTCAAACAAAGAATAGCGTTCGAAGTTAGTTAAACAATTAAACATTTAATTCCTAGATGATTTAAATTTAAAAACAAGAAAAAACGTTTAAAATATTCCGAGTTTAATCAGTCACCAACCACACAAACATCACCATACTTATAAAACACACACAGTAAGTATAATTTTGTGTATTTTGGGTTGTCTACATCTACACTAACGCCACCTATACACGATTGACACGATTAAAACACAGAAAAACGCAAAAAAATCTACAAACACCGATAAAACGACAAAAAAATATAAATAATACTACAGCCAGCACAAATCTAACCTCTAATCTAACTCTGATTTCACTTTTCTGCATAGTTATTAATTAAATTTTAAAAAATATTGATTTCTGATTGATTGTCGGTTTGGTGGTTCAAAAAATACTGGGAATATTTTGTGATACTACCAAATATGTATTTGAAAGTATTTAAAAGCGCATAAATATAAATTAAATATAAAATTATAAACAACACACACAAGATGATGACGTAATGTGAAATGTAAAAATAAGATAATTAATTAATTAATTACTCAAAAAATAACAAAGCAACACTATATTAATTTTCGGTTCATGTCATATTGTGTCTACTGTCTCCCATCGAAATTTAGAAAGTAGTGGGAAAACTTTCTAACTTCCGGGGTGCCAGACGGACGAATCACGCTTGAGGGGCGGTCCTTTAAATGGGGCGTGGTTTAAATCTACTACGCCTTGTTATATCAACACTATCAAACTCTTTACACAACAAAAAAACGCATTTTATGCATTTAAAACACGTCAACGTGCCACGCCCAACGCATAATTACTCTATTATACACGCTAACTAATCAAGTATATTAAGTATATTTAAAATGTTTGTTAGATGTAGTTAAATTGATAATTGATAACGTCACCTCGTCACACCTGTTTGATGCGTGGCGCGTCGACGAGTAATTACACACACATCCACAAATAAACCACAAAAAACATTAAAACATACATTTACTGATATAATATAGGCGTGGTTTAAATTAGACACGCCCCCTTCGAAGGGGCGTAACCATTCAGGCGTGGTTCTATGTAATAAACTCTTGTGAAACATTTTTGCTCAGAAAATTCAAAGAATTGTGTTTTTTTGCTTTTATCTTCACTCTTAACCTAAAAATATCACGTGACTGGCGTGTGTGTCACTTATATAGATAAAATAAAATATGGAAGAGAATCAAAAAAGAAAACACACACACACACAACTTGTAAGCGTAATTATAAACCAAAAAAACTTATGCTTTGACTCTGCTTATGAGATGGCGGCACTTTACTTAACCTCAAATGTAAACCCACAAAAACGAATATTATTGTATCATTGACAGATGGGTGAAAAAGAAATTTGAAAACTGAAAATTTACATTGTGTTGTGTTGATAATATATTACGCGAAAATATAATATCTAATATTAAAGTGAAAAGAAAAAAAAGTAAAAAAAGTTTAGCTTAAAAACTCTTTATACTCTTGTACTGTACTGTATTTTCACATCTAAATTGTACTTGCCAATAATATACTTTTAATAAAATGCTATTAAACTTAATCCAAAAAATATTGTTAATGTTTATTGGGAGCAGAGTGTGGTTTTCATAATGGCGGTACAAACAGCATATGGGTCACTATTGGCTGCTGGACGTCTATCTTCCAGATACCCACACCCAGCGCTTTGTACATCAAAAGGAATGCGTACACTATAACCACGATCGCCCATGCCCCATGTGAATTTCTTAAACTTTCCTCTGTGTTTCGTTTTCCGCGAGTTATAAATACTCATGTGCGCTTTGTGTTTCTTCGCCAAGGCTTCCGCAGCGGCGAGAATTTGCTCTATGCCATTCTGCTCCGCCATGAATGAAGTGCTAAACTTGACGTGTAAGTCACTCCCACCCTTTTTCACGCCTTTAGGGTTAAATGAAGCGTCTACACCAAACTCCGCAGCGATTCTTTGGAGTAGATATCGCCCGACGATAATATCATCAGGAGCTTTGATTCCTTTGGTTGGTTTGGTTTCAAATTTCCATTTTGAAGCGATTTGTTCTGAGTTAAAACCAGATAAACCTACGCCAGCGTATAAACACGCACGCGCATGCGCCTCGACAATTTCCCGCCCTATGGAATTACGCGCACCGACTCCGCAGTAATACGCACCGGTAGATGGCAGTTGCGCTCCACCTCCTGGCCATCCCAGGGGTTTACCATCAATTTGCATGAGCATATATTGCTGACAAAAACCAAACAATGGTTGATGATTCATAGTTTTCGTATACATATCACAACACTTCGATCGTGTATTACTCTTAGTAGGTTTGTAATCCATGGTGTATGATTCACAAAGTACTAATTTAGCTCCGCCCCGACGCATGGGGTCGTTGTACATCGCTACCGGAAGAAGGCGTACATCTTGTTGTTCCGCATCGCAATCGCTTTCGTTTGTTTTACTGCCATCTACATGCCATGCGGGTAAATCTTCCACGCATTTTGGTTGCTTGTCTAAGGTTCTTGTACGTGACCGGAAGTGAGTACCTGTGCCATCTACCCAGAAATAATCTGCTAATGTCGTACACTCCGGTACGGGTAAGTTTAAGTACTTTTGAAGTACAGTTTTGTCCAACTTTGAGCTTGCGCCTAGTTTCACGGACATCCAACGTCGGGTGTTGTTTGCGACGTTAAACAACAGTTTTCGTAGCAGGATAGATCCAGTGCTACTCATTTCAAGGCAAGTCTTATTTCAAGTTTAGATATTCATAAAATGATTACCAAAATACGTTTCAATTTGTTCAATTTAAGTTATATGATTAATTTTGAGGAGGAGAGTAAATTATTGTGATTACTGGAATTTTGCTAAAAATTAAATGACGTGTTTTTAATTTAAATATTTTGTCATGGCTGTCTTTTTTGAATTTATATCCATTTCACAGATATGACATAGGCAACCACATTCGCAGCAGTTCCACCAACTTCTACAAATACTACACTAACAAAATCCCTAAAAGTTACTAAGCTCATCTTTGCAGGTCAAAGTGGGCTGTAAAACTTAATAAAACATCGCGAAAGTATTCTATATGTAGAAACCGCCAATCTTCATTAACAACACGCATGGAAACAAAGAATTAGTAAACTGTTTACTGTAACTTTTAAATTTAAGCTTAAAACGCGCAAAACAAAATTTATTTAATTTTGAATACAAATTTTTTTTCATATCTAACCTAGGCAACCACATTCGCATCAGTTCTACCAACTGCTACAGATACTACACTAAAAACTCCCTAAAAGTTACTAAACTGTCACCGCAGATTGCTGCGTTTTCTCTTCGCACACATTTCGTGCTAGAAACGCGCTGTAAAACTCAATAAAACAACGCGAAACAAGTGTACGAGATGCAGGGACCGCCGATTTTCATTGACAACACGCCGGAAGACCAGGTATTATAATATTACATTCATTCTAACTTTTAAACTTGCCCCGAAACGCACAAAAACAAAGTTTGTTACTCGCCGCTATAATTTAAGGTTATAACTTGCAGGCACAGGAACTACGAGTTTATCTAAAAGGCCTAGGTGCCGAGATTTCTACGGAGAAGTCACCGAGAGGTATCGAAGATGACTTGCATAAAATCATCGGCGTATGCGACGCGTGTTTCCGCGAGGGTCAGGAGCCCGAAGTCGAGGCTGTCCTCAATGATATTGTCTCCATAATGGTTTTCATTCCACTCGAGAAGTCAGAAAACATCATTATGGCTTTCTGTGAGAAGCTCACCAAGGCCCAAGGGCCAAAACTGGCACTTGTATGCCTTAAAGTGTAAGAATCACTCAAAACCTCTCAAATTAAAAAAAAAAAACTAAACAAATATTATTAATAATAGATTATGGCTCCTGTTCCAATCTTTGGATGAACGCTCGCCGATTAGATACCACGTGTATTTCAACCTGGTAGTGTTGGCAAAACAAAGCGGACAAGTACAACTTGTCTTCAAGAGTACCGAATTCCTCAAAGCACAATTCGCACTCTGCCCACCATCTAGCGACCAACTACAGAAGTTATACCGTTTGTTGCATGATGTGCTCATCACCAACAATCAGAGCGAACACGCCGCAAAGATTATGATCGAGTTGTTAGGAACTTATACCGCCGAAAACGCCGCGCAAGCTCGTGACGACGCAATCCGCTGCATTGCTACAGCTCTAGGCGACCCAAACACCTTCCTGCTTGATCCGCTACTATCTCTCAAACCAGTGCGCTTCCTAGAGGGTGAATTAATCCACGACCTACTCTCGATCTTCGTCAGTGAGAATCTGAACGCCTATTTGACTTTTTACAAGAGTCACAAGGAATTCGTCACCTCCCAAGGGTTAAACCACGAGCAAAACATGCAAAAGATGCGTTTATTGTCATTCATGCAGCTTGCTGAGAGTAATAACGAGATACCCTTTGAGACTATCCAAAAGAATTGCAGATTGAGGCCGATCAAGTCGAAAATTTCATTATTGAAGGTAATTTTCTCTCAAAATCCAAAAATAAATGTAAAATTTAATTATTTTTAGTATTAAAAACTAAACTGGTGCGTGCACGCATGGATCAATCCGCCCGGAAAGTATTCGTGACCAGCACGATGCACAGGACGTTCGGAAACGCGCAATGGCAGCAACTACGCGACTTGCTCTCATCATGGAAGAGCAACCTGAGCACAGTCCAGGAAGGCATGAAGAGCATCACTGCGGCGCACTTGGAAATGATGAGTAATCAGCAGTAAATAAATTTCCTCTATGACTTGCGATCACACTTGTGGACTTTAATATAAATATTTTTTAATAACTGCAAACAATCATGCCTCCTCGGAAACATTCCTGTGTTTGTTTATGTTTGTGTTTGCACCATTGTATCATGTCTAACGTGTAACGTCCAAATCGCATTCGATGATTAAGTACTTATCGATGATAAACCGGTTTCAATTGCGACAGGCGCGACCATTTTGTAACCTAATCTCGCGACGCGTAATATTGTCTTATCAGCGATGTGGGTTTTATCGTTATTTTGTTCTAGCGAGTGTTTGTGACTTGAGATCGCGGCTTTTCAGTCGTCCGCTTATCGCAGACGTCGCGAGGTGACTCCACAACGTTCGACCTTTCACAATTTTCACTGTATAATTCAACAAAATTTACAAGTTTTACTTCTACAAAAAAAACCCAGTGAAAAATGTCCGTCGATAAGCAGGTATGTCGTAAAGAATTCGCATTGTTAAACATTCGTATGTATTGTTATCGATAGTCAATTAATAATCGTTCATTCATCTGATATTTATTAAAGTTAGTGCGCAGATCGCGATTTATTGAGCAATGGCGTCATCGATAGCGCAAAATTATCACGCGCCGTTCTAAATTAAAAATCTGCGTCAAACGGCGCCTAATAATTTATAATTGTGTGGATAAAAGCGCGTAAAACTTGAAAAGTTCCCGTATTTATTGTGCAAAAACAAAGTGAATGGAACTTTTCAGCACTTGACGATTATCTAATAGTAAAATTATCAGCGCTTCGGTAATTTCAAGCACAAATACGTTCAAGTTGCGCGCGATTAGCCTAAATTGTGCACTAAAAATTCCTTTCTAGGCTAACACACACACACTTCGGCGTCGATTTTGAGCAAATAGCAATACATAAACACGTTGTACTTGAGTACATTCGTAAATATTAAAAGTTATTGGTGGGAGAGTCAAGAGTCATTAACGACAAGGCGAGTAGTCATATAATAACGATCGAAATCAATGCTACAAGTTCAGTTTTGGCGACGAAACCATTCACGCGCGTGTTTTACTTTACTTTGCATTTTGTGTTGTAATTTAAACGGAAAAAAAAATTGAAAAACGATGAAAATCAAACAAGAAATCTACGAAAACGAAGAAAACTGCAATTATGTCAATAGCGAGGTATGTGACTTGTCAAATTATTTATATGTCAGAGTAGAATTCAAAATTTCAAGTGAAACGAGTAAAATGTACGTGCATAATGATGTGCCGGAAGAAAAACAGGAAGAGAAGAAATTAGAAGTGGTTGTTAATGAGGCGAAGAGTAGTGCTGTACCAATAACTGTCGGTCATTGCCGGAAAGAATGCAAGGCGACATGCGCGAAATCCGTGTGGACTGTGGGGTTCTCCGAAAGCGTAAATATTTCAAATAATTTAATTTATAGACATTTTATAAATTTTAAAAGGAAAAATTGAGAAAATTGATTTTTTTCCCGTAAAAAAATCAAAATAAAATGTTTATTTGATTATTGTCATTAAATATGACAATACAATGTGACTTTTTATTCCGTGATGATCAAAATCTGCTTAAATGCTGTATAAATTGCCGCAAATCGCGCGTAATTTAACGCTATTTAGGAATACTTTGCGTGTATCACGAGTAACATGCCAGGCGAATTTTGCAAAGAAGAGCGAGACCATCAAATTGATGCCGAGTCATCAAGCAAGTACATAACTAGTTTCGTTAATTAAGTATTTACTACGCCGTAGATTTTTGTTTGTTTATGTTTTTTTTTTCCTCGTGGTAGAGAAGATGAGTAATTGTATGTAATTTGATGTTACGTGCACGTGCGTCGGCCATTTTGTTATTTAGCCTCAAATTATTTCGCGAAATAATCAATTTGAACTTGAAATTTTTTTGTGTGATTGTAAATATTGCAAAATACCACGTGAATTGAGCTATAATTTAAATAAACACGCATTGCCATTGAGAAAAGATGCAAGGTTAGAAATAAAATCGTAAAATTAAAACGGAAATGTAATAATTATAAATCACAGCTATATAAACGTGAAATATAAAAGGAAGTGATTTGTTATTGCTTATTTCTAGTGTAGACCACACGGAAATAAAATGAAATGCAACAATTACACTTCCTCGGGTATTTGACACATATTCAAGGATAAATTTTAGTTTAATATACGCAATTTGTAATATTTATCAACTAACTTATATAACGTAAGTTTAGTGACATTGGAATGCGCGCTATTTTAATCAATTCGCAAATTTCATCAGAAACTAGTTTAACATGTTTTTAGCAACATTTTTGTGGTTTTATTCGGCTTGCGAGTTTAATTTGTTATTACAACGCGTAATACGAGTATTGTTTATGTATGACGCTCACATGCGAATCACGCTTAATTGTTTGCGTCATCCAAACATCACACTACACCAATTTATCCCTAATTACTTTCAATTATTATTCATTCTCATTCTTTTCCGACAAAAACCAGTTTGTCTAGTTTAGTAGGATCTTCACCGTCTAATATCTATTTTTTTCTCACTGCACACAGTATTTATTACTACAGCAAATAAATTTCAAACATTTTTTGAGAAGAAAATGAAAAAAAAACATTATTTTGGTGTTTAACTTGAGTTAAAAAGTAGAGAAAAACACTAAAAAGTTAAAAGAAATTAATCTGAAACTTTAAAAATTACATTGTCTGTCCTATGTTCGGTTTGTATCCCACAAGTCCAACATTGGACTGCAAAATTTAATACAGTATAGCCTTGTTTTAACGACGAAATGTGTACAAGTTATACAGCAGCTTAAAAAAGATTAGACTAATGTCAGTACGTGTAAAATCCTAAAATTAAATTATTGTTTTGATCCTCGATGAAATAACGTGATAAAATTATCTAATTCCATGAATTTCGTAATAAAGAGCTACGCTGAATTATTATTAGTATGTGAAAATGATTAAAAGTTTATGCAGTAGGTGTGGCTGCGCATTGCAATGAAAATGTGATCAAGGTGCCCTTCAGGATCGTCGGTCACGTCCGACGAGTCCGTCGACATCGCGAAACTCAAAACTCGCAAACGCGTATCGCAACGCAATTGCACCAACGATTACTAAACTATCCACATTAAACAAACAAGTTTTACTTAACTAAAATAATATAAAATCTCATCCGATTATTTTTGCACTTCAACTAAAACTTTATTTTATTTATTTTTTATTATACTTAAGTAACCAACATTCTTTGCGAAACGTTAAAAGTTTTATTCGTGCACCCTCGCGAGTAAAGTTACGTTAGTGCACATTATATTTTTACAATTACAATAATTTTGCATTAGGTTACGGTTACGCTGTTCCTTGTAACTAGTTACCTGTTAGTGACCTTGCTTTCCAAGCACATAATAAAAACTAAGCCGCGTTTATATTTTCGAATAAAACCGTGTAATATAAAGTTTTCTACGAAATGGTGAATGAATTGCGCAGTGACAAAATGGCGGATATTGAGAAAGTCAACGTAAGTCCCAGCAAATCATCAATATCAACTGATTAACCGCTTGTTTATTTATTTTCTATTAAAAACAGGAAGTTGATTAATCCCTAAGATAATAATATTTGTGGAAATCTTAGAATTGATGCAGTTATCAGCGGTAAAATCATAAAATCATATAAACTTGATATCATGCACTTAACCTTGAAAACCAGATGAAACTCAATTTTTACAAGCATGACAATCATAAATTTAATCTTTAAATTAATACTACATTCATAACAGTAATCACAAATTCTAGAAATACAATATTTCATTACTTAATCTACTCATGCATTAACTGATACGCTTGATAATCATATTGATTATACAATTATTACAATTATTACAATGCACAAGGGACCAGACTAAAGTAAATCAATAATTTCACAGACAAAAAATAATAAAAACAAGTACAAACGCTGTGAAATGTTAGTAACATTAACAAGAAACCAGTTTTTATCAAGTTTTGTCCGTGGTTATGTGAAGCATTTAATTTGGGACGTAAAAACCGACTGGTTTTCAACTATTTGCACAAACGTACAACATGACAATCCAATTGGAATTATGCAAATACTAAATATCGACAATCCGGCGCCAGTTCACGCATGAAACCACACAAAACACGCAAAAATTATACCGTTTCATTAATATTATATAACACGTTTGACATTTGGCATTTCAAAAACAAAAAGTAAACTCAAAAACTAAAAAGTGAAAGTTTAATGCATAAAAACATAGATTTTAACTGTAACCTGTTTAAAACATACTGTATGCATGTGCAGCTTTCTGTTTACACCCACATTTACACACCTTCTTCGAACCCAATGGGAACGTGAAACGAGGAGGCTCGTCACTCACAACCACAACCACATCCAAGGTTTTCTTCACTTCTCCTTCTCAACTCTCCTACTCACACTTAATAATTTTATGCTTAGTTTTATCCTTTTCCTGCTTGTGTTTAGTGTTTTTGCTTCTACCTGTACAGTAGTCGCGCAGACGCGTTTTTCCTGCGCATGCGCAGCTGTTGCAGACGTGCCTCCAACGCTCTGGTTTCGTGAAACGCGAAACGCGGTATTTCTACTCAACCTCAACAAACTCCATGCATTCATTCGGTTTTTAGTCTGTGTTTTAGTTTGTGTCGTGCTGTGCTGTGGTGCGAACAGTAAACTTTTTGTTTGTTCATGTAACAAGGAATACGATAAGCGCATACGCATCGCACACAGCGTTAAAATTATAAAACAATCCACATTGCAAACGTGTTCAACGCATTTATATTTACGTATTTACTGACATTTGAATTTCGTATCGATTTTATTCGATTGTATTTGGTGATTTTCACACATTCCACATTAGAAAATGGGTCTGAAACGCGCAGCGAGTAATCCACATCATACGGTATGTTAATATTTACATTTTTTCCCGAAATAAAATCGAATATTTCGCGTTTTCTATCGCATAACTTGTACTTCCGTTTATTTTTATCCAAAAATAGAACGTATAGAACATGTGGCAGTGTGTTTACGATTACGATACGCAATATTCGTCGTCTTGCTCTCTTCATCGGCGTGTTTCGTGTTGTGCGTTGCGGATTGGTGGAAATTTGGGGTGTGCGATATTGACCCACTGCTTGAAAAGCGCACAACGTGCCAGAAATCACGTGCGCACAACAAAAATCTCATTCGAAACATTTGAAATGTCAAGGATTCAATTTTAACGCCTAAATTGATTGATATTCATGCATTCTAGTATTGACTATAAATATTAATCATTCTGACGTCAAGTAGACGTATATAGTTGACCTATCTATTTTAAAATTAAAAATTCTCACGTAGCTTAAGTTAAGTCAGAGAAAAAAAATCAATAAATTTTATCTTTGACGGAAGGGACAACGCACAGGAATTTTTCTACCTGAAAATATTTTATTTGTCCGAGTTTAAAGTTTAAACACCAAGTTTAAAGCTGTGTTACTTTGTTATTTATGATGCGAGTGCTAAGTGATGCAATATTTAACTGTTTTTAGTCCCGTTGCAACATGTTAAACAATTTTCACGTCGCTAAAAATATAAATTATATAAATACTCTTGAAATTTATAATATAATCCAGTTTAAAATTCCAATAAGACGAAAAACATAAATATTATAAATAAAAATTTAATTTT
This sequence comes from Dalotia coriaria, assembly GCF_025399875.1. Taxonomy (NCBI): domain Eukaryota; kingdom Metazoa; phylum Arthropoda; class Insecta; order Coleoptera; family Staphylinidae; genus Dalotia; species Dalotia coriaria. The sequence continues at coordinate 9,674,674 of NW_027045452.1, read as the reverse complement.
TTAATAGATTCGTGAAAAATGCAAAGAATTAATCTTGGATCGCGAAGCAGTCCAAGAGGTAATGCAGCGCCTCCTCGACCACATCGAAAGAGGCCTCAAAAAGGACACGCAAGAATCCTCCACTGTCAAAAGTTACGTTACTTTTGTGCAAGACTTCCCTAATGGCTCCGGTAAGATTCAAATTAATTTAAAACTCTTAAAATTATTTTCTTTGTATTTTTAAATATTTTAGAACAAGGAAAATTCCTTGCTCTTGATTTGGGCGGCACAAATTTCCGTGTGTTGCTTATCGAACTGGGCGTGAACCACTTCGAAATGAAGAGTAAAATCTTCGCAGTGCCACAACACATTATGCTGGGCTCCGGCGAACAACTGTTCGACCACATCGCCGATTGCATGGCACAGTTTATGAAAGAAGAAAAGCTCATTAAGGAGCATCTTCCCTTGGGCTTCACCTTCAGTTTTCCGTTGAAACAACTTGGTTTAACTAAAGGCATTCTAATCAACTGGACGAAAGGGTTTAATTGTTCGGGTGTCATCGGGAACGATGTGGTGCAGTTGCTCAAGGATGCTATTGCAAGACGAGGGGTAAGAAAATATACCAAAACTAAAACCGATTTTTTTAAATTAAATTGTTCAGAGAGAAAAATAAAAGAGAAAAAAATTGAAATAAATTTTAGGAATTAGAATTATCAGTTATGGGGATTTTGAATGATACCGCCGGGACGTTAATGTCCTGCGCGTGGAAAAAACAAAACTGCAAAATTGGCCTCATCATCGGTAAGATAATCAAAAAGTTAGGAAGTGTATGCAAAATTGGGGGGTTCAGAGGTGATAGAATAGGCTATTGCGCATGCGCATTTATAGGTTACGCGAATAATGAATGTCAAACGTCAAATGTAAAAATCAAATATTAGAAGAAGCATGATGCATGTCTATCTTTACTTTCAGGACATAGAAATCGACGTATGCGCTATTTTGAATGACACCACCGGAACGCTCATGTCTTGCGCATGGAAAAAGCATAACTGCAAGATTGGCCTCATCATTGGTAAACATAACCAAACATTAACTCTTCACATAACCTCACATATGCACTAACAAAACAAATTTGACCCAAATTCTTTTACTAATAAATTTCTTCTAATAGGAACCGGATGTAACGCTTGCTACGTCGAAGAACAAAAGAACGCCGAGTTCTTCAACGAGCCTAACCATGGCTCCGACCACGTGGTGATCAACACCGAATGGGGCGCGTTCGGTAACGACGGTTGCCTGGACTTCATCCGCACCGCATACGATCGCGACGTAGACGAGAACTCAATCAACCCGGGCGGTCAGATTCAAGAAAAGATGGTTTCCGGAATGTACATGGGTGAATTAGTTCGTCTGGCGCTTGAACAATACACCAAAGAGGGTTTACTCTTCGGAGGAAAAGGCTCCGAGTTATTGAGTACTCGTGGACGGTTCTACACGAAATACGTGTCGGAAATTGAAGCGGAACCTTTGGGCGTCCATACCGGATGTATGGAGGTGTTGAAGGAGCTGGGATTAAAACACGCGAGCGAACAGGATTGCGTTAATGTGCGCTATGTCTGCGAATGTGTGTCAACACGCGCGGCGACGCTGGTTTCGTGCGCTTTGGCGACGATACTCAACAAAATGAACAACATGGACGTTACCATTGGTGTTGATGGATCTGTGTATCGTTTCCATCCGCATTTCCACAACCGGATGATGGAGCTTATAAGGCAATACACCAAACCGCATATTAATGTAAGTTTACTTTAAAATTTTTCGTTTAAAAATTGAAATTTATTGAATATTTTTGATTTTAGTTTGAATTGATGTTGTCTGAAGACGGAAGTGGACGCGGCGCGGCGCTGGTAGCTGCAGTGGCATCACGAGTAAAGAGTTAACCTATATTCCTAACCTAAATTTATTGCTAATGGCGTATCATACCACTACTTAATGCTTAAAGCACCACAAGCGATTATTTTTAATTCCAACTGTAAATAACGTGCAATATAAACATCCGAGGCGCCATATTTATAAAGAAACTAAACATGTATGAACATTTTTTGTACTTTTCATAGGTTTTCAAAAGCTTTTTGTCGAGATTTAGAGACGAGAGGAAGACTTATAGCGGGAATTTCAACATTTTTCAAAGCAAACACTACTTAAAAATAAAAATTGTTATTTTTTATAATGTCAGGAACAGTTTGGTAGTGTATTTATTGTTAAAACATGAAGAAAATATTAAAATAAATTCTATTTTTAGTAAATTCTGGTTTTATCTTAAAACAACAAGTTTGTAATCAACTTTTCTGTCGTTTAAACTAATTTGTAGCTTTTCTGAAGAATTTTCAGGCAAATACTTCTAAAAAAACAATATTTATTGTTAAAATATAAAAAAAACTAAATTTTATGTTTATCTCAAAGCAACAAGTCCATAACACCTTGGTGAAATAACAGCATCAAACAAATGCACCAAAAACACATCTTCATGCCCCTGCTCCAATAAAAACAAAAACCTATCCAATAAAATCAGCGCTTCTATCGCAGGAGCCAACATACTCCTAATCAAATAAAACACTTCCAATTCCCTCCTTTTATCCTTATACTCATCAGACAAAGCCTGTAAATCACCATCACTTTCCTCCAAAGTAATCCCTAACTTTTCCGAAGCCACACGTGCATATTTAACAAAATCATCCGGCTGTTTCCTAAACTTCCCAACATGTTTACCCTTAAATTTAATTCTCTCCAACAAAATCTCCAACAACGCCCGATAGAAAATAATCTTACTCGGCAACTCTTGATTGTGCAATATTCTATCCAACGAATGTGCTGATAACATCCTCGTGGCTCTCAATAATAAAAACTCATCATGTTTAGTTGTCATGTATGCACTCATTGGGAAACCTTGTTTGTCTTCTGTTATGCAACCCATTGCAGAATTAGCTAGGTAATTCTCATTCAACAAGTGATAACAACATGAGACATTAACAATTGATTTAATATTGTTATTTTCATTGAATATTCTTAGACTCGTAGGGCCAAGATTACCACACGTATGTAAACCGACTAAACCTATCCCTGTAGGTTCTTCAAGAAAAACATTTTGAATTAATTCATTGAAATCTGTTTTCTCCGTGACTAACTGTGTGATTTGTTTGTATAAAAATATACGATTCTTATATTCTGTGTTGGTTTCATAGTTTTTGTTTTTGTCACATGTTCCCAGTGTTTTTCTAATTTATTAGCTCTCTTTATAGAACTTTCTGTGTTTATTAATGAACCATCAACACCTAGAATTGGTAATTTATGATGAAATGCAATCATTGAGCTGAGGTAACCTTTACCATCGCCTATATCAACTAAATGTGATGTTTTTGCTTTGCCAGCGATGTTTTTTGCTAATAAACTTAGTGTGGCCACCTCATGACTCTTCTTTTCTTTCATAAACACATCTAATTTTAACCCTTCGACATCTTCAAAGTTATACAAGTCATAAAACTCTGATTTTGACAGGCAGATGTCTTTTAAATTATATAATGAATAACTTTTTTCTTGATTCATAAAGTTTAAAAGATTTTCAGTGTTTTTATGCTTAGTTTCATTTGATAGTATTAATTTTACAGCTTCATCATAACCCAAATCAGATATTTCTCTTCGTAACTCCAGAGGAATACAATTTTGATATAAATTGTGTATAAAATAGTCTACCATATGCCCTTGTGAGAGTTTTGCATGATCTGAGAGAAATTTCACTAATTTATCAATATGCAACTTGGCAATTTCAAGTTTATTGTTCATTGTTTCTAAAAACTTAACTTATCACCTTCTGGCCAGCTTGAACTAACATTTAGTAGTGCACATAACTTTTTATAACTAAACCTGATACTATCTAAATCTTTTAGAATATCTATCTCAATATTTTCTGAAGGAAAATTAGATATTTGGCTGTTTAAGCTTTGAAATAATTTTGTCACCTTTTCAGTACAGTTTTTATGGTGTAGTGATTCTAATTGTTGTATTTTAGAATAGTAATAACCTAATTCAGCTCCGATTTCTGCCCCACGATGATATCCCAGGTGATAACCTTCTGGATTTCCTTGTGTTTCACCTTCTTTGAAGCCTTCCTTAAAAGATTCTTCAATGATATGCTCTTCAGTGAATAAGATATCATCAAAAGCGTCATTTATGTCTTTATCTAGTGTAAATATTAATATTATTTATGGTTTCAATTATTTTTTAGTTATTTACACTCACCATCATCTTGTAACATTATAAATTTTGGTTTTAACGTAAAAATTATGAAATTTTATCATTTACCATGTGAAATTTCTAGGTTAGAATGTATTCTCCCCGTTATGTATATTCCGTATGTGTTGAATATAAATTGTATGACATAGTGGAAAGCTCGGAAAGTTACTTTTATTTACATTTTCACCTCGTGTTAAGAAACCCATTTTCGCAACAAAATAAAATCGATATAATTGACATTAATAACGCGCCGATAACAGCTGTGAGCGTGTATTCCGCGATAAGAATTAACACTATAAATACAACCCGCGAAATTTATTTTTATACAGAAACAGTTGTGTGTACAAGCGAGAAAATTATTGTATTTTAAAAATAACAAAAATGAAGTCAATAAACGCGATAAATATTTCTTTCCTAATATTAGTATTTCACGCGTTGAAATCATCAGCACAGGTAAAATATTTGTTTAATTTTATTCAAATTTGTTTCAATTCGTTTAATTTAATTTATTATTTTTAAATAGAAATTAGACTCGGTAAAAATATCCGTGTATTACGACGCTGCTGGCAACGCAAGTTCTGATTTTATCACGCAACAATTATTCAAATCGTATCCAGCAATTGCCAGTAGAATAATTCTGGAGTTGGTGCCATGGTGTTTGGGCGATATGCTTCCGGGAAGTGATAGTTACCGCGCAAATGTTATTCATACCTGCGCATTCGATCAAACTACAGATGAACAAATCCACGTTGATTTTGCAACGTGTATGATGAACAGCAGAGTTATTACGGAAGAAAATATTAAAAAAGTAGGGTTATTATATAGCAAAGCAGTTATAACCTATTATAACCTATAAATTATTATTTTTAGTGCGCTGATAGTAATGGTTTACCGTATGATGCTATAATAAAGTGCGCAAAAGGCGCCGAGGGTCGTAATAAGTTAGCAAACAACGGATACAAAACTAAAGCCATCTATCCGCCGATTTATCAACTTCCAGCTATAGGCAACAATGGTTGGGTGCGCGCTGGGTTGCAGACAAAAGCAAAAGAAAACTTTTTGGGTTATGTTTGTGCATTTCTTAATAATCCACCGAAAGAATGTACCAAAAAACAATAAAGATTAAATTAATTTTGTTGTTTGTGCACTTTTAATGATTTTAGGATATATTTGTATGTTTTTCAGCCACCCACACAAAGAATGTAAAGATTACACAGTAAACAATGAACAATGAAGTAATATTTATGATGCTGGTGCATTTTTGATACGGTTATTAATAATTAATATTGATCTACATAAAATTGCGCAAAAAGTTAACAAACAACGAATAAAAACGGCATCTGTCTGTTTAAAGTTATGAATTTTCAAGTATAGGCAACAATTGTTACGTTCTGTGCATACTGGATTGCAAACAAAAGTAAAACAAAGCAGTTTACGTTGCATATCTCAACAACTCACAAAAAAATTTAAACAAAACACAATGAATTAATATTAATATTTATATTGCTTGTGCATTTCGAATTCGATTATAAATAATCTCCTTACTCCTCGGAAATGCCTTAATAAATGCTCCCAATGATCCAATCTCAACGCCAAAATCTCCGCATCACTCAAAGCTTTAAACATAAATTGATGCGGGACATTATGCCGAAACAATCCCTGCACCAGGCCAAACATTTCCCCAGCCCGCAAAACATCATGGCGTGTTTCACTATGATCCACATTCAAGGAAACTATCTCCACTGTGCCTTTACGTATAAAATACATACACTTATTTATTTCTCCATGATGAATTATCACATCCCCTTGGAAATAAACAGATCGTCGTAATTGCACAGCGACATTCCGTAAAAAGTTCGTTTGTGTGCCGAAGAACACATAAGATTTCTCCAATAATGACCGGTACAGAATAAATTTCAATTCGTTAATCAACGGAGAAGGGAATAGAGTTAACAAAACCGGAAACTAAAATTATTTTATGGTTAATTAATATTTTTATAGAAATTTTAATGTAAAACTTACATTTTTACCCATTTCACGTTTTTCCATCTCAATTAAATACGTAGTAAGTATTTTCACTTGATAAAAATTAATATTACTTGTTTGCAGATACGCTATCAGTTGATGCAGTTTATAATTAAACGCCAAAGTAGATTTTAACTTGATATATAAACAAGCAATCATTTTGGCGATGAGAAAACATCGGAATAAAATGAATGCGAAAATATACACCGCCATTAATGCTTGCTCCCATTGATTGTGGAATATTTTTCGAATGGTTACACTTCCGGTTAACAAATTCACCATTAATAATAATGCCTCTGCATATTTAACCATAATATTTCTATTTTCACTTATTTTGCTTGCTTTTTCATCATTTTTATTTATATTTTCATATTCTTCTATTATAACCCAACCGGAAGCTGTCCAATGAAGCACAATTACCAAGCAAATAATAATATAACTTAATTTCGGTAGGAATAAATCATTTTCTATGTCTTCAAATGTTTGTTTACTGATGTAGTGACATCTATACAATGCCACAATTCGTAAATAAGCAAAATTGTTTCTATCAGTGCTTAATTTCAATGGAATCAAAGGATAATAGTACATAAAGTACGACAAAATGATGATAATTATGCAGAGAAGTTCAAAAAGTCGTAAATATTTGCAATATCCACTGAGATTTCGCTTTCTTCTTTCTTTAAGTGACGTTACCAATTGTCCATCGTCATTGTAATAAGGTTTAATGAATTCTAAACCGAAGGCGAGTGTAAATACAACATCAATTAGTATTATTATGCATAGAATTATCTGGTGATGCAGTAAAATATTCAACGGTATTATCAACGCGTTCAAGAATGCTAACATTGACAATATCTTATCTATAATCGTAAAATTTTATATTTTAGTTTGAAAATGTGTTGAATTAGTTTTTAATTATAAGGGTTTACCGAATGTTTTGTAAAACCAACACGTTGGAATATCAGCCCAGATTTTTGTTTAACTGGTGTCTCGGTTTTCCAATTTTCAGTAAAATAAATTTCTTCACCATCTTCTACTTGGCGATTTGGCATGAAATCTTTATATTCACTCAGGACGCTTTTTAATTCAATATCAAACTTCGCATAATTCTAAAAGTATTAATATTTGGTTTATTGTTTAAAAATCGTGTCGCACGTATATCAAATATAGTTTTACTGCAATCTAAGCGTGAGATATCTATCACAAGGACGACACGATGTGCACTCACGGAGTAAACAAATAAATATTTAATGTAAAGAAGTGCACCGTTGCGCCATCTCATGTCAAAATTCATAATTATAATTACTTTTGATTCAATACCGGAATTTCGTCGGTGAGATCGCATTTTATGGTATTTTTTAAATCAAAATAACAAATATCGTTTTGAAAAATACCAGTTTTGTATTGCTACATTGTTACTATATTGTTTTACGTACTATTTTTAAATTAAAAAAGTGTTACCTTTAGAATATTAAAGAAATCAATCGATTTAAATGATAACAAATGAACATAATTCACGGTAGTAGCAACAATAGACATCACAGGAGTGCTGTCCTTTGAAAAATGCCCAAAAATACTTCCTCTTGATATATCTACTTGATAAGAAGATCGTGCCAACTCAATATGCACCTTAAATATTTAAATATTATTGACTGAACTGTTTTTAATATTTTTCAAGTTATTTCTATTACCATTCCATCAAAAACAATATAAAAATGTTCACAAATATCCTCTTGATTGATAATAACTTGTTGAGGCATAAAATGTACAGGTTTAGCAATCAAAACCAAAATTCTCAAAAAAGCCCTTTCAATATTCCTAAACAACGGCACTTGTTCCAGGACATCTTCGTATAAATAACACAAAGTGTCTTGCAACAACGTCGTATGTAATCTTGCTAATAAACCAGTAGTCTATATACAATTAAACGTCATAAAAATATAAACTAAATTTAATATAAAAAATATTTAAACTCACATCAACTCCACGATTAATCCGCCAAAAATAAATCGCATTATCTTTAAACTTCTTCTTAATATTCGCATCAATCTGTTCTTCACTCTCCAAAAACCTCTCAAGATGTCGCATCATCTGCTGATACTCAATCATCCTCAGAATATTATTTATCTCATTCAAAGTCACCACAAAATGTGAAATAATCGACTTTAAATTATACCCACGCAGAAACAAACCAACCACAAGTATACAAATAATAACAATCAAATTGTATCCACCTTGGGGTTGCAAATGCCCAAAATCCACACCAAACATTAGACAAGTCGTCCAGAAAAACGACAACAAATAAACTTTTTTCAAAGGAAGAAGCAAACCATGAAAATATTCACTTTGAAAAATCCCACTTCTCATAATCCAACTATCTTCATCACAAGATAAAAACGCTCTGTTTTTCTCACGTACAGGAACACATTCCAAACTAATCAACAAACAAGCCCCTGTATTAACCAAGAAAATCATCCAAGAAATACATTTAACAACTTCAATAATCCTAGTCAAACGTCTCATCTCCAATCGTTTCGGTTTCAATAAAATCACAAAATACTTATAAACCTGCACAATTTTCAACAGTCTAATCAAAGCAAAACCCCTTGCATCATCAAAAGACATCCAATAAAACCATTCCACAGGAACCATAAGAATACAATCAATCAACATCCCACGTCCACCGTAATTCAGAAATGTTTTATACGGATGCACGACTAAAATCCCATTCTTTTTCTCATGTGCCAAATAACACAACAAAAAACAATCTAAGATAATCACAACATCACAAAATACATTCAAATACAACATAAAATGTCCCTCAAAGTGACTTGTATAATATATCAACATTAACGGGGTAGTTATTCCGATAATAAACGAAACAGCAGCTCTTAACACAACCCAAGTGTAAAAGAAAACACCTCGAGGATCAACACTGATGGGAATCATACAGAATCGCATAGAAGCCAATTCTTCACTTCTCAATGGATCACCATAAGCTTCTTTTCTTACCATGCAGTAATTCAAAACATTAATAAATGATCTTCGAGTGATAAACTTCTTTAACTTGATGAATAAATTATTTTCTTCGGTTTTATCTTTAGAGGAAGGAGATAATTCAAGAGAAAAACGAGATGCTTCCATAAAAGCGGATGATTTCAACACGTGTGATAAGATATTGTTTAATCTAGGATAATATCTCAATGCTTGCTGGAGAGCAGAGCCATCAACCGAGATGAACACACAGGGTGTTATTGTAAACACTGTGTGACCTTCAGGAAGGTTAAATAACAGGGACGCCATTCCAACCACACCGGAATTTTCTTTTTGTGTTTGTGTATTTTCTTTTTCTTCTAAATTTTCACTTTGTCGTAGATTTTGAGATAAAGTAAGATTCGGATGTAAAGGGTGGATAATATCGCCTTGATCATCACGACAATATCCTTGAGATAAGATTAACATTTCTTTATTCATGTTGCCGAGGTAAGTAACGACATCTCCCGGTGGCATCAAGTAAATCTTTGATTTCAACGCTAAGAATCTGCAGAATTTCTTCCCCAAAGTATTCAAAAGTGGGATTTTCATTAGGGTTTCCAGTCTATCGGTTAATAATATCTCATTTTTTAATGAAACAGTTATATAATTACTATAGTTATACTGATAGAAGTATCCAGGATCATGTTTGTATTGTAACCGGTAATAATCCAACAATCTCCCTTCTAAATTATTGAAAATATTATGTTTCCTGCAGAAGATTTTCATGTCATTCAAGTCTCGTTTGTAAAAAACCAACTGTTGGAGTTGTAGAAATCGTAAACTTGCTAAATCCACACAGATGAAACCAAAATATGCGAAACCCAATAAAACCATAATCATGGTTATGGTTAATTCCAAAGACGTCTGCATTTGTAGGTTAAGTGTCAACAAATGCACATGTAGTAATGAATAATGAAGAGAACATAAAAATGGATTATCTGTTCGTGGTTGTTGTAAACCAAGACGAAATTCGTGGTTTCTAAGTCTTCGAAACCATCCGTAGGGAGAGCAAGTTACTTGGAAGCATGTCACCAGATATAAAACAACTGCTCCGTAGTAAATAACAAAGAATAAACTTAGAGTGTGGATGATGAGACGTTTGTAGAAGTCATTTGAGAAGTTAATCGACCATACAAAGTAGAAAAGCTTGTAAACTTTGATGACGCGGTTCAATTTCAATAAATAAAATAAAAAAGTTATTTGTTCATCTTCTACGTATCCATGTAAAGTATAAGTAAAAGGTTCCAGGAATATCGCTGAGATAAAATCGAGATAAAAAGACCAATCGTTTAGTTTCTTCCAGATATGAGTTAAACATGCACGGCCATTCCATGAAAACACTCTATAAATGAGGTTATGTTAAGTTATTGAAGGTTAATTTAAAAGTAGGTTATGTTTACTTGCCGTTGTTTAGTTTTGGGCATATCATAAGTTATCAACGTTAGAATTAAATCAATGACAATTAATATATCCAAACCCAAAGCGAAATATTTAAAATCATTCGGGAATTTTCTCTGGAACGCCACATAATACGGATAGAAAATGGCGACAATGACACTGACGATAACCATCATACAATTCCAGATAGAATTCAAGGTTAGGTCGTGATCTACCTTACCGACTTTCGACTTGACTTTTGCGCTTTTTCTTGATACTAAATTACTGCTTATCTTGCACACTTTGTATAATTGTTTATTCGCTCTCTCTGCGATGTTTATATCATACTGTGGTGGTTTCATCATTCTTGTATTATTCCGTATTCGACTGTCTTGAAGTTGGGTTATGACTGTTTTTAATATCTGCCGATAGACATCCGGGAATGAATTTAACGTCGCTGATAAAAACGCGTTTTTTGTTAGAGTTACAACTCTGACATGCGTGCGGCATCTAATAGTACTTTTACATTTCATATAAAGTAATAAAGAGATTTGTCCTAGACAAGTACCAGGTTCAAGTGACACCATAGATGTTTTATTATCCTCCGCGAGGATGTCAAGATGCCCTTCAATTAAGACAACCATTTTGTCGATTGGGTTGCCTACGATGTAGATAGTCTCGCCGGCGTTGTAGACTTCCCTACGCATTTTTATAGACAAATGACGCAGATAACAATCGGCATGAGGGTGTTTAACCCCTAGGATCACGCCGGTTTTCAACGCTGGTAAATTAATATCGAATAAAACGTCTTGTATTAATCCCCAGTTGACTTGTTGTAGGATACTTGTGCATTCATCCAATGCGACTGATTTTTTGTTTATTTCAACGTTTTCGTGATTTTCAGATACTTTACGAATCAAAGATGATAATCCGCGATGTCTGAGGTGGATTTTTAATGTGTGAGTAAAGTGTTGGAGTTTAATAAGTCGTTTATTTCGTAGTTCACGATCAAGAAATATAAAAGCCATAGCGTATAATAAAAATATTAAGAATACTAATGAAATAACAATGATGAAAATGTTAGGGAGTAATTCCCGAGGACCTGAATGAGAGTTTTCGGTCATAATTGAGGTTATGAAGTGTAAAGCCAGTGGATAACCTTCAGAAAAAGAAGATACAGTAGAAATGTTAGTGTTTAGATATTGAAAAGTAGGTTTGTAGGTTATAATCATCAATCCCCAGATGACGCTGCTACCGTGCAACAAAAGAAACATAATTAAACTTAACCTCAAAATAAATAACAGACGAGATAATTCTCCGAGTTTTAATATTTTTAAAGGATGTATTGTCCAGTATAACCGAAACGGACATGTTAGACATCTACAAATGAAGAAACCAACATCAAAACCATTCACACCACCAATCATAAATTTAGCGCCTAATCTATATGTTATCTCTTCGTAGAGAAACCATATTGGTAGCACTAGAATGAGGTTATATATCCATTCAACACACCGTTTTCTTTTTCGACAGATAACCGACACATAAACAAAAAATATTAAATCATTCAAAATAGCAAAGTAATATGCTAGAAAATAAGTCCATCTAAGAGTATACCAAAAGATTAATAAATAAGGTATCAAGAGGTAATGAAGAATATTTGATGGGTGGAAGATAAGTGATAGACATTTTTGACTGACCAGAGTTTTGCACTTTTCTTTGAGGATAGTACCATGGTTTTTCGTGGGTTTTCATAGCGGACACATTGTTCCATCGGATTCAAAGGTCGGCGGGATTTTTGAAGTTCACCAAAAGGAATGTTTTCTTGATTGTCTTCATTTTCGAGCGGATTGTCCACGAGGACAGATGTCCATGAATTATTATCCATTGAGGTTTTGATTGCGATTGGTAAAGAGCGGATCGTTGATTGATTTCGGTAATAATCACGATGTGGATACATTTTTAAAATGTCGAATTTTGAAGTTTAAAGTTAGTGGATGAAATGTGAAGTAAAAAACGTTGCTAGGCAACTGAATAAACACAAACACTACACATAACCGTGGCAACGATAACAAACTAATAAGAACTGTTTCTACACACAATATTTTTCGTAAATCATGGCAGAGAAAGTAATGTTCAACGTGAATGAACCTAAAGATGCCGTGGGTTTTGATTCGCAATGGAAAGTAAAGAAGTAAGTCAAAAATTAAATATTTCTAGAGTCTAGAGTGATTAATATAATAAATAATTATTTTTAGGGTGACTATGCAAGGTTCATCACAAACTGCTAACATTACAAGTGAAACTGCGTCCATTTCAACAAATTCTAGGACAAATACAGAGGTAAATCTATTTTTACAAAGAAGTATAATGTAATATGAGTAAAATGTTATAAAATGTCAGATCCAAACTGATGCATTGGAATTAAAACCACCTGAGTATGATGAGCAGAGACTGGCTGATTTTCTCAAGAGATTATACCCGAAAGTAAGCAAGGAATTAAATGAAGCTGCCACTTCCCAAGTATTCAAGAATCATCGAGCTGATGGTCCTTCAACTAAAGTCCAGCCTAAATTACTCACTGCATTTAAACTAACAGTAGAAAATGGAGATTTTGTAAGAAAACTCATTAAATAGTAATTTTAGCACAAAAATAATTAATATTTTACTTCTAAAAAGGCTAAATCTGTCAGTGGTCTCTCCTGGAATGCAACTGGAAAGAAACTAGCAATAAGTGTGGTCCAACCACATGAATCATGGTGTCACCATGTTGGAATGATCTTCATACACACATTCACTGGTTCCCAAGACACAGAGGACAAAATGATAAGGATTAAGACACCTAGTTGCATCACAGCAATCAGTTATCACCCTACAATGCCTCCAATATTAGCAGTTGGGTCTTACACAGGTGAAATACTCATTTTGAACACGCAAAACGACGAAAACGAGCAATTATTGGTCAAGACAAGTGGACATGATGGTGTTATAACAAAGGTAGCTTGGGTAGAAGACTTAGAATCGGAGAAAAACCACCTCCTAGCATCTGGAAGCCTCGATGGGTGTTTAAACATGTGGGGTTTAATATGGGCAGCAATGAATTGAAATTACAAGATAAATTCAAGATAAAAACACCGCTATTCGGTAAATTGCAGCGTAAAGGTGAAACACCGGCTGCTATCAGTAAAAAAGTCGACAGAGGGATTGTCTCCTTTGATTTCTCGAGGCATAACCCGGAGAAGTTTATAGTCGCGGCTGAAGGTGGCTTAATCGCACAATGTTCACGTTTTGGTACCAAAGAATTACCAGGAGGTACCAAAGAAGTACGTGTATCTGATCCTGTATTTCAATATTACCGTGCGCATGAAGGTGAGATTACTTCTATTATGTTATCACCCGACAGACCAGAGTTATTCGCGTCGTGCGCAAGTGATGGTGAAATTAGAGTGTATGACATGGGTGAAGAAGAACCCGGGAATGTTATCGCAACTAAAGATGATACGCTTGTGCTGAAATGGGTACCGTATAGTCAGAATTTAATCGCCACGTGCGGAGGTAGTGGTAGAGTTGATTTTTACAACGCAAAAAATGGGAAGTTGATGAATGTTAAAGATGAAAAAGAAACTGATGGAGATGATGATGTTTACTTGACTTGTTTGGCATTCCATAGTGGGAGGATTTCGGTGGTTGCTGTGGGTACCAAGGAGGGTGGGGTGCAGATATGGGACATTCCATGGAATAATTATTAAGAAAATAAATAAATTTGAATTTGAACATGTTTTGTTAGTATGTTAGGCAACTTTACATGCATCAAATAGACATAACCCCAATAAAAACACATTTTCTTACTATTACAAGACTTCACCAGAACACAAGTTATACAAAAAGTGAAAATGGGCCGTAAACGTAAAGGAAAATCAGTCCGAAACAATCTCAACGTGTTAAAAGAACCAGATGACTTTGTAAACGCTCCACATTCGTTTGTGATCCACAAAGGACTCACTGGAGGCTTTGTAGAAGAACTTACAAAAGATTTTCGCAAAGTTATGGAGCCTTTCACAGCCTCTGCACTCAAAGAAAGAAAAAACAACACAATCAAAGATTTTGTACATGTTGCAGGCGCATTACACGTGACACACTTGAGTATATTCTCAAGAACAGAAAATGGAATGTATATGAAACTTGGGAAAATCCCCAGAGGTCCAACTTTAACATTTAAAGTCCATGCATTTTCCCTAGCCAAAGATGTAATTTCCAGCCTTAAAAGACAACTGGTTGTTGATGAAGCCTTCAAACATTCACCTCTGATAGTCCTGAATAATTTCTCAGGTGAAGGAATGCAGTTTAAGTTGATGGCATCCATGTTTCAAAACATGTTTCCCACACTTAATCTACAGAAAGTAGATTTGAATACAGTCAGAAGAGTGGTGATGTTAAACTATGTCACTGATACAAAAATGATTGACTTTCGGCATTATACCATCAAAGTAATGCCTGTGGGGATTTCCAAAGGTGTTAAAAAAGTTGTGGGAGGAAAAGTACCTAATCTTTCCAAGTGTACAGATATTTCAGAGTTTTTGACAAAGTAAGTGATGAAATTTAGTTAGTTTTATTGATTTTAATTTAAAATTAAATGTTTCAGAAGTGGATTACTCTCAGAAAGTGAAGCTGAAGATGACCCGAATGCGCATGTAACTCTCTCGCAGAAAATGGCGACGCGTGGAAACATAGAACAAGGAAAATCCGCGATCAGATTATCCGAACTCGGCCCACGTCTGACTCTACAGTTAATCAAGATAGAAGATGGTTTAATGGATGGTGAAGTACTCTTCCATGATCTTATTGAGAAGACTGAAGAAGAAAAGGAGGCTATTCGTAAATCGCGTGAAGCAAAGAAGAAATTGAAAGAAAAGCGTAAAAAGATTCAGGATGATAATACAAAACGTAAAGAACACGCGAAAGAAGTTCTCAAAGAGAAATCCCTACAGGGTATGAAGAATAAAACAGGTGATGATGAAGATAATGATGAAGAAACAAATAAAAATAAAAATTCAGAAGTTAAACGACCGAAGAAACGTAGACACGAGGGTGAAGACGATTGGCAAGTGGAAGATGACGATGACGATGCGCAATATTACCGAGAAGAAGTCGGAGAAGAACCAGACAGAGATTTGTTCAGTTCGAAAACCACTGGGTTTCAACGACCCAAGACTTTCCACGCGTTTAAAAAGAAACCACGTATGGATGGTAACAGCCAAGGTGGCCACGGTAAATTTAACAAGGGTGGTAATAAATTTAATAAAGATGGCGATAGATTTAATAAAAATAAGAATAGACAAGGTGGTGGCGGTGGTGGTGGTAAATTTGGTAATAAAGATGGCAGAAATAATAAATTCGGTAACAACAAAGGTAAGAATACCAGACAGGAGAAAACTAATGCGTCGAATCGCGATTTCCGGCCCATAGGTGTCAAAACAGGGAAAAACGTTCGGAAATTTTCCGGAAAGAAACGCTGATTATGTTAATATTAATTAATATTCCTCTCCTACAGTTTTGTTGAATAATTTGATGTAAACAAATGTTTATTGATGCATTGTGAGTAATTTACTCTCATGTTTAACCAAGAACTGTAATTATTTTTTAATAAACTACTGTTACGAGGTATTGTTATGCGCAGTGTGCATGAGTTGACATTCATTTCTTTACGATTCTAAATATAAATTTAGAAAGTGCATTGAGAAAACTGCGGCTAAGTTCGATTCCTCAACCTCTACCACATTAAAACGATTGATTAATTTAATAATTTCAATGAGTAACACGTTTATAACTTAATCTTTCGCTCTCCTTATTACATTTTCTCAATGTAACAACCTGAATTATGTCTATTATACGCGTAATATCTATGATCTACCTCATGATATACATGATCATTTCAAATCCCAACTCTGACACGTCCACTATCCATACACAATCCAGTGTATATTACATTTACACCTAGCCTAAGCTAAACAAATTGCCACAACACCACACGTAGTGCTGTTGTATATACGTTCGCGTTCGATTTTTGCGACAAATCAACGTAAACAAAATCCACCGCAAAAACTACGCGCCGAACTATCGCAATTACTATGTAAATACCACCCAAACACGCAGAATCACCACGAAAACACAAATTCCGAACGAAAAATGGGTGAGTTTTACGAATATCTTAAAAACTTTCATATATTTCCACCAATAAACTAAAATTATGAAGACTTGATCATCGGATGAAGTCATCTTCAAGTAGTTCACGGTCGCATTGACTCTATTCTATCTTATTTTTATTTTAAGGAGCTGAAAGTGCCAATAATCTTAAATACATCAGCCTTGTAACACTCACAGTGCAGAATGCACTCCTGGGACTGAGCATGAGATATGCAAGAACAAGAGATGGTGATATGTTTCTATCCTCAACAGGTAATAATAAACTATAACCTAAACTATTCCTATTAATTTTAAATTAAATATTTTCCAGCTGTATTAATGTCCGAACTAGTAAAACTCGTCACATGTCTAGCTATAGTCTATGTGCAAGCTGATGGTGTTGATGGCTTATTAAAAGCAATAAAAACCAACATAATTCAACAACCAAAAGACACTCTAAAGGTCTGTGTGCCATCATTTGTCTATGTCATACAAAACAACCTCCTGTATCTTTCTGCAAGTCATTTAGATGCTGCAACCTACCAGGTAAATAAATTTTTAAGCGTTTTAAGGTTATATCACCAAAATATAGGTTATAATCATACTTGTTTTATTATATTCTCAGGTATCATACCAACTGAAAATCCTCACAACAGCAATGTTTGCCGTGTTTATTCTACGCAAACAACTCTTAAAAACCCAATGGATGTCTTTACTAACACTTGTCTTGGGAATTGTCTTAGTACAACTTGCACACACAGATGGCGGGCATTCTGCAAGTGTTAATGGACAAGAACAAAACCGTTTTCTTGGTTTCTCAGCAGCATTAGCCGCATGCGTCTTATCTGGTTTCGCAGGGATTTATTTCGAAAAATGTTAAAAGGAAGCGATGTTACAGTCTGGATGCGTAACATCCAGCTCTCATTATGTTCAATCCCATTCGGATTATTAACTTGCTTCGTCTCCGATGGCCACATCATCAATCAACGTGGTTTTTTCTTCGGATACGATCGTTTCGTGCAATATTTAATCATTTTACAAGCTTGTGGAGGTTTAATCGTCGCGTTGGTTGTAAAATACGCTGATAATATCCTCAAAGGATTCGCCACTTCACTCGCGATTGTAATATCCTGTGTGGCATCAATGTATTTGTTTGATTTTGTGCTAACATTTCAATTCGCGTTGGGCGCCGGTTTCGTAATATTTTCGATATTTCTCTACGGATATGTCCCGAAAACGCATGGTATTAGCGGCATGAAAGTCTAACTCAAGTATTACGGATTAAGACATTAAAATTGGTGCTATCTAGACGTGTTTGCAGGAGAAGGAGAGGATCCAAATCGAAAATATCTCATTTTAATGTTGGACTTTTATACCAGAGTCTTATCAGTATGTATATCATAGGATTAAATTAATTTTCTACTTAAAAGCTTAAGATCTAGAACGTGTACTTCTCGATGTGTGGCGTTTTGTGCGTGAATATGATCTGGAACGAGACCTGCTCCTGCTTTTACTGCGACTCCTTGAATACGAACGGCGTTTCCTTGATCTTGATTTTGATCGTGATTTACTGCGACTATCTCGATATAAATATCTTGATTTTGACCTTGATCGTGATCTTGACCTTGAATATCGTTCAGTGTGGAATTTATTCCTGTAAGGACGATTGTAGCCTCTTCCACGTCCACCACGGAATTGTCTATTACCTAAAGATGTTTTATTCTTATTTTTCTATCTTTACTTGAGTATAACTCTAATAAAATACCTCCTGAAGGTCCTGGATGACCTCTACCCCTATGAGGAAAGTAATATGGCGGTGCGACAGCGCTGTAAGCCGCGGCAGCCATTAAAGGATTCTGCCAATATGGATACCACCCATTTACATTCAGAGGATGCGTTGGGTATATTTTCTCGGCATCCCGCTCGGGATTACCGATAGAATCATCAGCGCTTGATGATTCTTCATCGCTACAAACTTCTTTTGCAGTGGAAGATACAATAGACCTCAAGATAACTCTTCCTTCAACTGCTTTCGTTAGTTTTTCACGTTGGGAAGAGAACTCTTGTTCATAATCCAATTTCATACGTTTTAACTATAAAAATATTAACATTCGATGTGTTTTCTGTGTAATTTATGTTTTTATCATTACCTGATTATCTTTTATTGCCAAATCTTCTTTTTTTGGTTTGTTTACGTTTAAATCTAATTTACTCTCGACTCTTTTGAATAAATCCTCTACTAAACGTATAGCTTCAAGTCTGCGTTGTACAATAAGCAATTTTTTCTCTTCTTTTGCTATTTTTTGATTAAAATCATTCTTTTCTTGGTCTTTTAACTGTGCAAGTATCTTAGCTTTACGTTTTTCTTCACGTTGTCGACGTCTTTGCTCTTTACCATTCTTTATATCATCAATTTTTTGTCTACAAACATTTTATTTATAATTATATTCAAATTCATATTGAATATTATACTTTTCCGCCGATTCTTTCCTCTGTATAGCTTCCAACTTCTCCCTTTCAACCTCCTCTCGACTTTTTTGTCTCAAAATCAATCTTTCTCTAAGAATATCCCTCCGTCTGATAGCAGCCTCACTCAGATGTTTACTCTTATCAAACGCAACGAAAATTTTAATCATTTGCGAGTCACCTAGACGATCTTTATGCAATAACTTCTTCCCTCGCAGAGCATTCATACAATCAACAAAACCCATGTACTCTTTGAATTGTATATATCCCTCAAAAAATTGCAAATCATCAAACGAAGAATTCTGTATTCCCGAGATATGCGCCTTCATTTTATGCCTATAAGGATCACAAATTGGAATATCCACGTGGCGTATATCACCGAATTTCTCAAACGCGTAGTAAAACAACTTCTCAGACGGAAGGACATCCTTATCCTTAGAGTTAAACTTCTCATTAACAAACCATCGCGTTGGTAAATTAGAAATATGAATAGTATCCGGTCTTTCCCCGAATTTCATCTCGTTCATATCTTTAGCATCGCGAAAATACGCATCCCATTCATGTCTTGTAGGGAAATCAGTCTTTGCTTCACAGGCTTTCACCTTGAGCAATTGTGTGACATCTTGCAGCTTGATATATTTATTATCCAGCTTACAAAGCACACGTTGTACATATGCTTCCAGTTCGAGTTCAGCTTCAAACCGGACAACATCTACAGCCGTTCGCGTTACTTTTATACTTGCAAATTCATCCGGGGTGATTAAATCTTTCAGTTTTTGAATCATTTCTCCATGGATGATTGTCTGACCAGTGGTTTTGTAAGATAACTGTACAGAGATCCATATCGTTGCGCTGGGTTTAAGATAAAGTCGTTGAGGGAGGTACAGAGGTACGGCATCCGTAGTGTTTCTACACACCTGAAAAGCGTTCATGATTAGGTGCTTATTCTTAGCCTCTGAGAATTTGCAATTTTTGGCTTCTGAATAAGTCTAATCACGAATGCTTTCGAAGGTGTAGTGATACATTGATTGTGCGATGGGAAAATGACCTAAAAGCGATTGAAACGAGTTGGTTTTATACTTTTAACGCGATTTGTGAAAGGAACTAAGAGAAATGTAAACTTATGATCTGTCAAACTAGAGTTAATGTGTAAGTATGGTTGCCTATGTTAAATTAAATTTTTCTCATTACTTCAAATATAGTATAATTAAATTATAATCGCGGGCACAATATTATTTCATCTTATGCTATCTTAAACACCATTTTATTCATTCTTGTTTCATATCATTTCTTCCTTTCCTTGTTTGTACATTCATGGCAAAGCCAACTGTTATCAGATTCTTTTTATCATTAGGTATGTCATAAACATAGATTTGTGGAATGACAAAACGGCGAAATCTTTCTCTAAGAGATTCAGCAGTTCTGCCATTGTTAAAATATTTAGCCATGTCTTTCCACATGCTCATCATTCTTAATTTGTCATAAAGACTGTGATATACTATATATTTTAGCATTAAGTCTTCTTCTTTCCTTGAGAATGTTTGCCGTGGGACGATTTGTGTTAGGCCGCTTGTTGGAGGCAGTTGTAGTTGTTCGGTTGCGTTTCCTCTCCTTGTTTGTACATTCATGGCCAAGCCAACTGTTATCAGATTCTTTTTATCATTAGGTATGTTGTAAGTATAGATTTGTGGAATGACAAAACGGCGAAATCTTTCTCTAAGAGATTCAGCAGTTCTGCCATTGTTAAAATATTTAGCCATGTCTTTCCACATGCTCATCATTCTTAAATTGTCATAAAGACTGTGACACACTATATATTTGAGCATTAACTCTTCTTCTTTTCTTGAGAATGTTTGGCGTGGGACGATTTGTGTTAGGCCGCTTGTTGGAGGCAGTTGTAGTTGTTCGGTTGCGTTATCAGCAGTGGAATCATGACTGTCTGACATTTTCGCTGATAATTTGTGTACAATTATAACCTATATCTTGTTATTTCGTTTCTTGATTGTAATTACGCTGTTTTTGTGGTTTTAATTGTTTGTTTGATGGTTTAAAGTATAATATCGACTGATTCTTGATTAATTAACGCTTGTTTAACCTGAACTTGTACTCTTTGTGATACTAGTTGATCTAACGGCGAAAACTTATGAAATAACCGTTTGGTTAAGCGTATATTTGTAAGCCTACGTTAACTATGAACTTTTGAAGTGAAAGGCCGCAGGTTATAAGTTCTCTATTGGAACTAGATGGCAGTACTATGGTTTTAAAGTTGAATTTTCAAAACTTTGAATTGTTTTGCACGGAATCCCCTAAGATACTGAATGTAAGTTTTTATCTTACTTGTCACCGATCTTTCTTAAAGCTGGGTGGAATAGCGCATAACCAAGGACATGATGACGACCGTAATAAGGGTTTTACAATGGTTTAGACCTTAGGAAATGCTCATCAAGATCGCCAGCACCCTCCGATCATGAGCATCACCACACCTACCTTTATCCGGCCTTGGTATTTTCTGTCCACCGCTGGTAGGATGCTAGAAGTCGCGTCTAATTGGATTGACCGGCTCTACCCTCGAATCAGCTACTCGTCTATTGGTTGGTCGGCACCACCATCCCTCGGGAATCTTCTAACTGCCACCATTCACTAGTGTTTCTTATTATACTTTGTCGCGACTATTCAACGTAACGGACTTTCCCTAACAAGTGACTGGGGATAGGCCTCAGGGCACGACCCCTTTTCAAAAGCTAATTCGCGAGCAACGTTAAAGAAAAGTTTGCACGAAGGAATTACACGCCTATAAATGATCATGCAAAACAAATTAGGACCGATGAACATAAAATAGAAATTCCGGCGATAACTTACACTAAGGAACACGATGAACAGGCCCACCGGCTTCTACTCGAAAGTCCCTCGCCTCTCCTTAATACTAGTCTACTCGAATTCGCGATAATCATTCAGTCTCTTTCTCTCATCTCTCCTTAACACTAAACAAAGCAACATACAAGGGTAAGCAACATGTACAAAGGTTCATCATCTCCAATAACATCGGTTTTTTTTGTTTTATATTTTTTTATTATTTTTTTCATGATGATGATATGATAATCTGTAAAGAATATGATAATACTAAAGTTTGTTACCTAACTCCACTACGAAAACTGCAACTTTTGTTAATTACTACTGAATATGTTTTTGTTTATAATACTACGGCCATTTTGATTGACCATGTCAAATTTTAGTTCATGTAGAAGAATGAAACTGCATAGAGGGCGCTGTTCTTGAAGCAAAGTGATGTGGACTCGAGCAGAAAAAAACGACGACTGAGCGGCGATCGGCGCGCGGTCCTATATATAGCCTTACCCTCCCCACCCGACTTCGGCTCGACTCATGCCGACTCGACCAACCGAACGTCAATTTAATTTGAAATTTGAAATAACAATTAATTAAAAATCACTCTAAACCTCTTAATTTTAATGAAATATGATGGATAATATTTTTTATAGGTATATACAAAGTTTCAGATTCCAAACTTACGTATTTATGCTGAAAATAAATTATTTTGTTTATTAATTGCCGTTATGCAAAACATTGTTAATAACAATAAAAACCGTTGTTAACTATTTGAAATAACACTGTACACGTATATTTGTCATTTTTAAATGGTATTTAGCCTGCAAAATGTTGTAATTATCGAAATAAATGCAAAAGACTGAATTGCGAAAAGAGGTTATGCCGACAATTAAGAAAATGCAAATAACTAATTAACTACTGATGATAGCGTAATTTTAACTGCAGAAACTGATTCATGGCATCAATAAACCCTTGGAATTGCTTGGCCTGATAATGAGATGTCCTAATTAATGAATAAAACAAATAAATCTAAACGCATATGTTTTGTAACGATTTATTGAAGTTTTATATAAAATTCTCAATTAAATCAATCAAAACAAGCAATTTGAGCTAGAAAATTGAATTCCCAAGGCCTTAATTACCCTAGAAACATGCAACATGTCTCATGATACAGTTTAATTACATCAAACCTGTTAAACAAAAAACAAGTTTGAAAATTTTCAAATTTTGACAAGCAACAGGTTGATTAAAATTAAAATTCTGTTAATTAGACTGTAATCTATGTAAAAATAACTTGATATTTCAATAGTTTATAAGTATAAAGTCATATGTTTAGTTGGCTTGGACTTAAAACGTTTAGAATCAATATTTTTTTGAATTTTTTTAACCAAAATATGACCAAGGTGTCAAAACACTTCTTTGAATCATAAATCCACAAAATAAGTTCAAATATGTTTATATTTCTTCATCTACATTGTCATTTAAACCATACATTTGTATCTGTAGCACCAGACTCTCATAATTGTTCATAAAAACTACAATCTTTCATAATTTGCACAAAAATCCTTTGATGACAGCAGTTTTACTGCTTTACAATAAAAATCATAGCATACATAGCATTTAAATAACTTATCTAAAGCATAAAATAAAACAAATAATATTGCATTGATAATTGGAACCATTGAAACTACTCAAATTTCTACATATATGTAAAAATTATTCAAAAACTTGATAAACTAACCTAGATCAATCGATAAACCAATACAATACATACAATAAAGGCAAGTTTCATAAGTTATAAACTAAAACTAAGCATAAACACTAAAAGTTATGTTGTAATAATATTCTAATAAGATTAAGTAATGTAGAAGTCAAGTGTAAACCATCCTTGACCCTCAATTAAGTAGTTAAAGCGTAGCATAATAAGATACAACAAAAACAAAACAACAAAACAAATAAAATTTAAGTTACAGTCATAAATTAGAAGAAAGGCGTTTCGTGGGAATGATTACATGATTTTCCTCAAAGAGAAAACAAAATATAACAATAAATTAATCTTAAAATGTATGTACACACTTTGTCAGTGTTTTTGTTGCTTGACAATGAATATTAGAGTGCATTTCAGTCTTTTACAGATATTTTAAGGCACATTGTTAATTTTTGTTTATCTATTCATGCAGAGTATCAACAGAAAGAGCAAATTCTTTGTTACTGATGATTCTCTGTGGGTTTTTATGCATAGCTGCAACAGTTTTCTGAATTTCATCCTTCAGATGCAGTAAAACCTTCCTGACATCTGGTCGATGAGTAGCAACAAGTCTCAAAGCATCTTTGACATCTTGCAGAGCTCTTTCTGGTGCTCCTGAGTCAAGGAAAGCTTTAGCACGAGCATAATACGCTTCATAACTGTCTGATTTCATTTCGAGAGCTTGGTTTGCCATTTCTACAGCTTCCTGATACTCCTAAATAGTGAAAACAAGTTAAAAACAATCAAAATATTGAATATAAACACACTTACATTGAGTTTCCGCTTGCATCTTGAATGATTCAGTAGGAAATTGTACTTTAACTGCCTGAAAGCAGTCTCATCCTCCGAAGGGAACTTCTTCAGGGCATATTGATACCTGTGAGCAGCTTCACGTAGTCTACTCTTGCGATAGAGAAGATTTCCATCTTCCAAGAGTTTATTCAACAGGATAAGCCTGCAAAAAGCAAAAATAGGTTATATAAATGAGGTTATGTTGTAAGAGCTACCACTTACATAATGTCTGTCTTTCCCTGCGCCATTGCCCACGTAGCCGGCCCCAATTTAGCTCCCTTTTTGAGGAAACACTGAACAACTTGAATATTCCTACAACCAATCGCACGATCCAAAGGTCTCATCCCATTGATATCCACATGCTCTATAATAGCTCCTCGTTCTAACAACAGTTGTACAATAGCAGGGTTTCCTTGGAAAGCAGCTAGGTCCAAAGGAGTTCTTCCTGTTTTATCTGTGTGGTTGATATTCGCGTTGCGGTCCAGTAATAACAAACAGGTGTTTTGTTTCCCTCGGAGGCAGGCCCAGCAAAGGGCTGTGAGACCATCGGAATCTTCCTTCTCCAAAATCGCCCCTTTGTCTAACAACAGTTCCACAATCAAAGCATGACCTTCGGAAGCTGCCAACATCAAAGGAGATCTTCTTTGATTATCACATTGTTCCAGTAACAATCCTGATGTGGTGGTTGTGGTTGGGTTGTCCACCAGGAGTTCCACGATATTCCCATGACCTTCTTTGACAGCTAGTAATAAAGGGGTCATGTCTTTCTTGTTGGTTGAGGTTAACCCTGCTCCTTTTTCTAGTAACAGGGACATAACTTCAAGACAACCATTACTTGCAGCTATGGTTAAAGCTGTTTCTCCTGTGAGGGAACAAGCTGTGTCCAAATTGGGGATGATATCCAGGAGGTATTCTACTGTCTGGGTATGACCTTGACCTGCAGCTGCAACCAACGCTTGTTGGGTAGCTTCATCAAAACTGATACTTTCTTCATTCCCTGAAGATTCACTGGACCAGTCTGCTCCTAGGAGATACCCCATGACATTCAGGTGACCCCACGTGCAGCGTGGATCAACGCACAATGACCCGCGGTATCCACATGTCCCAGTTTAGCTCCCGCGCTGATTAGTAACCGGACCACATCACAATGACCTTTGGACGCAGCTAAACTCAATGCTGTGCAACCTTGACTGTTGGTAAGGTCCACATCAGCTCCAAATTCCAGCAATAATGAGATCATTGATTGTATACCCTCATTGGCATACATACAAAGTATGGGGGCATTGCCTAGGTATTCTGTGATGTGATTAGGGTCAGCTCCCGAGAGTAACAGTAACCTGGAGACCTTTACATTGGGGCTGTAGATGTTTCTAAGGTTACTAACACCTTCTGAGACTTCCTGGGAAGTCTGGGCTAACCAGAAAGCTTGTAGATCCCTCGAGGTCAAATCAAACTCATTTAGGGTCATGTTTCTGTACACATGGGCCTTTAGGATGTGATGGCCTAACTCCAGGGTCTTTTCTGAGTCTAAAGGTGCTTGGACTCTGGATAACCTGAAAGCTATCCCACAATGACCCGCACGTAGGTCACAGAGGAACTTTGGGCTTTCATTATCATCCCTACGAATCAACCACTCCCTGAATGAAGGGTGGAAGAACATATAGGTGTTGTCCAGACGTTTAACCAGAAACCCAGAGAGTAATTTGAACCTCTGAAGAAACTCAGGCCATGGGAGGAAGGAATCCACCAAAAGGGCATTCACAGAATAGTAAATCTCAACCAAGGTCAAAGGGTATAAAGCAGCCAGGCACACACTGAGTATATGGGTCACCTTTTCAAAGGACCTCACCGTAGGGAACCTCAGATTGAAGTGTAAAAGATAAATCTGTGCCAAGGTCACAGGCAAGACCTTAAACCCACTGGATTTAGCAACCAGGTGTCCCCTTTCCAACAAATCAAGAGTCAACTTCGCAAACAGGAAGGACCCATGTGATAAACCCCCAAGGTGTTGACAGAACTTGGTCTGGTTGACATCCACTTTCACCACATTGGTCGCAGTGATGTTGGTTTGTATACTGGGACTGTTACTCAACCGGAAGTTGACGTAGTCCAAGATATCCCTTTGAAGGTGTTCATTGTTGATGACATTATCCAAGGATATCCTTGTGAATTGAAGGGTTTTAGTAACCTCTGACAATTGTGTCCTAACCGTGGCTATGACCTTCAACCATGAAGGAAACTGCGCGATGTGTTTCGCAATAAAAGAAGTGATGGTGTCACCATGGTCAGGTCTATGGTATTCTGCTTCACAGAGACCATCAACCAAGATAACACAATTCGGAGTGTCTATCTTCCCAATTCGTCTTAAACTCGACAAGGGTTCAAGGATACCTCTACAGAAAGCCAAATCAGGGTTGACTATACATTCCCTAAGGGAAAGGGCACCTTGAAGGTGTGGTTCATTCAGGAGGTGATCCCTGTATGCAATCAAAGATGGCGCTTGACACAACTGTGCAGCTAGAGAGTGAATAAAGTCAGGAACCAGGCAGGTGTTGTTGTTATCTGCTTGACAGAAGTGGTAGGCAACCACTTGATTAGCCAACTGGCGTAGTTTATCAGTGGTATGATGGTTGTCCACTTGGTAGTACAAAGGTGACCTTGACCGATCAGGAGAGTGGATTTTTTCGATGCGTTGATAGAGGTTCTCCTTCCGACGCCCAAAACAACTGTATTCGACCAGTTGGAGGATCAGAGCAGTTTTACCAGTTCCAGGGTTACCAGATAACAGGACCCCGGGTGTTGAATGAGTAACAATCTCGCTGATTTCTTTGATCAACCACTGACGGCCCAGGAATAAGGGATCTGGTTCCTGGAGTGGGACTTCAAAGAACAAGGGTTTGAGGGTTAGTTGTGGGGGGCGGTAGTGTGGAAGGCGGGTTAGGTGTTGTTCAATTGATGAGGTCTTTGATTGTTCCTTTGCTGTGCGTGCAGATCGGCGGACACAGGTGCGTCGTGATTGGAACATTGCTAGGTCATCAACAGGTCCTGCTGTTTTTATCAGAAATAAAAAATATTGATGATGAGAACCCTTAAAATGGATTTTTAGGGTTTTAGACTTACTTGTAACACTGTGTCTTCTACTAATCATAGGACTGGATGAACAGTTGCTTTGTCCTGACATGGACATTGACATCAGGGACCCGACGCTGTCTGAACCCGCAGCAATACGCATTTGATCTTCAGAGGACCCTGTAAGGGTGGAGACTGGGGAGGTGTTGGTGGACATGACAGCTCCTGTGTCGTAGCTTGCCAGGGAGGAGCAGGAATCTGCTCCGGCGCTTCCTCCGTTTCTTTTGGCACGTCTGGCACCGTCTCCCAAGAGGAGACCAAGGCGCATGTACATATCTTCGGAGGATTTCTTTGTGGAGGGTTTGTTGTCTGCGCAATCATCGTCTGTAAGTAAAAACGATGATAATTTTATGGGGAATGAGAGATTTGGAGAGAAAATGGGTGCAAAACATCAAACATCAATAAAATCATATCCTGTGCTGTAAAATTAATTAGTTTGGTTATGTGAGGTTAGTTTTTGTTGGTTATAATGCAGAGAAGAGTGAATTTATGTGTCAAAAGTTGCCTATAATGCATGCTGCAGTGCAATGTTTGTAGTGTAGGTTAATTTTTTTACATTTTTCACTGTATCTTCAAGAATATTTAAGGTAGAGATATTATTTAAACATAAATATAATCTGCAATAAATTCTCTTTCGAATAATACTTTAAACAATATCCTACGATTTAAATTAACCAAGTTATAATGAATTAAATTTGGAGTAAAAAGTTGTCTATAATTATAGGTTAAATTGGTACATTTTTCACTGTATCTTCAATAATATTAATGTTATTGATATTGTTTAAACATAAATATAATTTACGATAAATTCTCTTTCAAATAATACTTTAAACAATACCCTACGAGTTAAATTAACCAAGTTATAATGAATTAAAGTTGGAGTCAAAAGTTGTCTAGAATTATAGGTTAATTTGCTACATTTTTCGCTGTATCTTCAATAATATTAAAGTTATTGATATTGTTTAAACATAAAAATAATCTTGAATATATTCTCTTTCAAATAATATTTTAAACAATATCCCAGGAGTTAAATTAACCAAGTTATAATGAATTAAAGTTGGAGTAAAAAGTTGCCTATAATTATAGGTTAATTTGTTACATTTTTCACTGTATCTTCAATAATATTAAAGTTATTAATATTGTTTAAACATAAATATAATCTACAATAAATTCTCTATCAAACTGCACTTTAAAAACATCCTACGATTTAAAACAACAAAGTTATAATGAATTAAAACTTAAAAACTTTTAAAAATCTTTAATACATAGAAATACTACGTATTGAAAGTTGCCTACGTAAAATTCTAGTACACCTAGGGATATTTTCTAGCACCCTTTAGTTACTTCTCAAATTAACCGCTTTTCCTACATTTTAAGGTTAGTTTCAGTTAATTATATAATAAAAACAACTTCCTAATGCATCATAACCTTAAACCAACAGTTTTCAGTATCATCTGCGTGTGTTAATAACATGCTGTGTCCAAATTAGGAAAGCTGCTTTCCTCGTCGTGATGAATGACCAAACGCGTCGATGAAGATTCATTCCAAGATGCAGGCAGCTAGCGTGTCTGCGACAGGTCAAAAACCTCCACATCTCAACTCCTCACATCTCCCGATGCATACAAGTAAGTGTTAATTATGCAAAGTGTTAAATCATGCAGAATCCACACAAACGCGTGCAGAAAACAAAAAACAAACAATAGTGCATCTGATAGGTTAAGTCCCCTGCCTGATATGAGTTGATTAAGTCCAGTATTAATCCCATTATTCCCCGCTGACCACAGCGACCGAATCTTCCCTAAAAGTGTACTCGGCCAGTGCTTGGCGTCCGATGCAGAAGTAGTCGACGAAGACATTCGATTTACTAAATAGTATAAAAATAACAAGACTTAAGAGATGAGTTGTATGCGCATGCGCAATGAATGCGCATGTGTTCTATGTAAAGAACGTCCTACGCGTGCGTTCTTTTATGTTTTGCACGTCTAGACGGCGATTTCAACCCGGCGTTTTGCTTTTTACGTCTGGCATGAAGGTGTGAATGATTCAAATTGCTTCAGTCACCATTTTGTTATTTTTAACCTCAAATAATGTCTACTTTAATATTTTTAACCTTAAATTACAACTAACCTGAAAATGCGGAGTCTGCGGATGTTTGACGACTGGCTGCTCGTTGTACAAATGGACTCCGAAGGGCTTTGGGGCTTAAAAGTACCGCCGGCGTGATTGGGGCGGCGTGGGGCAGCTTTGTGTCATTACTGAGTTCTTTGCATTGCTTGGGCGTGTTTTGGGCAGTTTTTCCGGGTGCGCCATCTCGATGGAAGAGGTCATATCACGTGCTTGCATGTAGGTTGTGAAATGGCCGTTGGTTTTCACTTTGTTTCGGCAACTTCCGGTGGGATTACCGCCCCCGGATGAGGTAATACTGCTGGTCATACTGTTTTGCATTGATGACGGGGTTATTTCACCGTAGAGGGTGATTTCGGAGCCTCGGAGGCTTGAATTGCCGAGTTTTCGTTGTTGTAATGGCGTCGTTGGTACTGAAACAATAGAATTTGATATAGGCAACCAGAGAGACATTAAAATTCAACTATAGGCAACTAAAAATGTAAATAGAAGAAGTTGTATTTGATTTTTTATATTTTTGGCGGTATCTTCTATAATTTTGAGGTTAGAGATATTATTTAAAAATAAATATACTCTGCATTAAATTATCTTTCTGAAAATGCCTTGAACAATATTCTTTGACGTAAATTAACAAAGTTATAGTGAATTAAATTTGGAGTTAGAAGTTGTCTATAAATTTAGGCTAAAACTTTACATTTTCCCCTGTATATTGTACAATATTCAAGTTAATAAAATTATTTAAACATAAATATAATCTACATTAAATTCTCTTTCCAAAAATGTATTAAACAATATTCTACGACTTAAATTAACCAAGTTATAATGACTTAAATTTGGAGTTAAAAGTTGCTTATGAATTTAGGTTAAAATTTTACATTTTCCCCTGTATATTTTACAATATTCAAGTTATTGAAATTGTTTAAACATAAATACAATCTACATTAAATTCTCTTTCAAATAATACTTTAAACAATTTTATATGACTTAAAATGAGTAAGTTATAATGAATTAAAGTTGAAGTAAAAAGTTGGCTGCAACTAAAAGTTTAGTTTTTACATTTCTCCCTGTATCTTCTACAATATTTATGTTATTAAAATTATCTAAACATAAATATAATCTATATTAAATTCTCTTTCAAACAATACTTTAATCAATATCCTACCACTTAAATTAACCAAGTTACAACAAATTAAAATTTAAAGTAACTAAGCAACCAGTGAAACATTAAAATTCAACTATAGGCAACTAAAACTACATAATTATTCGCAATTGCCTATAAATCGAATGCAAATCAGTCGATTTGTATGCGCAATAGAATACTCGGTAATAAAATAAAATAAAACATGGCGCGACGTTCCGATGTTTAATGTTTTATTGATTCAGACGTTTTTACGTCTTGCGTCACGTATGCTAAACGCTGAGTTATTTATGATGTCACGTTTTTGCACTCTTAAATAGATTCAACTCGGTTTAAGACCTACTTAGCGCTAATTTATAAGTAACTATTAGATTATTAGCATATTTGCGATCGCAGACTAAAGTAATTAATGATAATTGACAGTAAAATGTAATTTTAGACATTGTTTCATTGCTTTTCTTAGAAATCACATTCGAAATAATAAAAATAAATTACTTACGATCTGTTTGAGTTGTGGGCGATAAATAACTTGGTTTCTGAAGGATAAGACTGCCGGGATGACACAGTGGACACTTTTCGTTGGTGAACATGCATGAATAGCAACGTTCATGGCCGCAGTTGTCAATTAAACGACGCTTTTTGCCTTTGTCGAACGGCATCGCACAACTCGGGCAGTTTAGGTTGCCGGTTTCGGCGTCTAGGAGGCGACGAATAGCTGCTAAATCTGTAACAATTGAATAAGCAATTAATTAAGTGTATTTTGACGTTTAAATCATTAAAAAATATTGATTAGGAATGGAGTTATAGTAGATTTAATTTATGTGTAATTATTTAATCAAATTTTTTACATTTTTCATTGTATCTTGAACAATATTAAAGTTATTTAAATTGTTTAAACATAGAAATAATCTACATAAAATTCTCTTCCTAAAAATGCTATGAACAATATCCTACGACTTAAAATGAGTAAGTTGTGATTAATTAAAGTTGAGTTAAAAAGTTAGCTATGATACAAGATACAACACAATATGAATTTTTTTAAATTATTCACTGTATCTTTAACCATTTTGAGGTTACAGATATTGCTTAAACATAAATAAAATATACATTAAATTCTCTTTCTAAAAATGCCTTAAATAAAATTCTACGTCTTAAAATAAGTAAGTTATAATGAATTAAAGTTGAGATAAAAAGTTGCATTTATGGACAACTCAATAAAATATCCAAACATTTACATTTTTAACTGTATCATCAACAATTTTAATGTTTTAAACAATATTTTTACATAAATATAATCTACATTAAATTCTCTTTCAAACAATACTTTAAACAATATCCTGCGACTTAAATTAACAAAGTTATAATGAATTAAAGTTGAGATAAAAGTTGCATTTATGCACAACTCAATAAAATATAAAAACTTTTACATTTTTAGCTGTATCATCAACAATTTTAACGTTATAAACAATATTTTTGCATAAATATAATCTACATTAAATTCTCTTTCGAACAATACTTTAAACAAAATCCTACGACTTAAATTAACCAAGTTATAATGAATTAAAATTGAAGAATTTTAAAATTGTAGGCGCAGATCATAGAAATGTAAATAAAAGTAAAAAATTGATTTCAAAACATTAATTGTTGATTGTTCTTCGTGATAAACGTGATAATCGGCTTTATTGCCCAATCACGAGAGGTTAGGAGTGTTGGCAGCCCGCGGCCATTTCACTTTTGTTGTTTTGAGCACAATTCGAAAGCGAATCGAATGGAAATATTAATAAAATGCTTTTCTATGTTCTACGACAACTGGGTTGGTCTGACAACACTCCCTTCATCTTAAAATACATAAACAATTTAATATTTCCATTATAAAAATATAGAAAATTGGGTTGCCTATATTCCTATACAACTTAAAGTTCTAAAAATATAGGTTAAGTTGAAATAAATGGCGCTGTTCTTATCACAGACGAATAAATCATGTTTCAACAATGAAAAACAATAAATCTTTTAAACGATACGTTATTTATTTAAACACGGCGCATGGCAATCGCCGATCAGCAATCAGTAATTTAATCGCTGACCTTGTTTCGATAATTAATTACAAATGTCAATGGTAATTATAATCTGCGTAGATTTAGCGCTCATTATAGAAAAAGTATGTTTGGTTGCATATTCATGGATATATTGTGAGCTATCGTTAGTGTGAGTGCATTGTAAGTTGCCTATAGTAAATCAAATCATAAAATGTATGCATTTTGCATTTAACTGTTGTTATTACAGTTTTATCTCGCATATTTATTTATTTATTGCTTGATGAATTATTCAACAAACATGATTGCATTGTAGGTAATCGTAAATGCATTAAACTATTAAATATTTACGATTATTTATTTAACACTACTTCGTTATGCACTAGGAGTAATTTTTGCTTATTTATTTATGTTTAAACAATAATTATAGTGATATTTGATGGAGTTGTTAGTAAAAGTTTCCTGGGGCTGTAGATTTGCAAGTCAAGGTTGAGAGAGTAAACAATAATTAAGGTTTTTTATAACAAAAGTTGATATTTAATAGAGGGATATTGATTTATGTATAAAAAGTTGCCTATTATGCAAGATGCAATAAAATATTGAAATTTTTTGCATTTTTCATTGTATCTTCTACAATATTTAAGATATTGATATTGTTTAAACATAAATATAATCTACATTAAATTCTCTTTCTAATAATATTTTAACCAATCATCTATGACTTAAAATGGTCGAGTTATAATTAATTAAAATTGAGGTTAAAAATGCATACAATTATAGATTACCATTTTACATTTTTGATTGTATCTTCTATAATATTAAAGATAACGTTATTGTTTAAACATAAATATAATCTATATTAAATTATCTTTCTAATAATATTTTAACCAATATTCTATGACTTAAAATGGTCGGGTTATAATTAATTAAAATTGAGATAGTAATTGCCTTCAATTATTAATTACCTTTTTACATTTTTTACTATATCTTTAACAGTTTTAAAGTTATTTTTATTATTTAAACATAAATATAATCTACATTAAATTCTCTTCCATACAACACTTTGCTCAATATCCTACTTCTTAAACTATCCAAGTTACAATGAATTAAAGTTGCACTATATTATTGCGTCTAGACAAAACGCAAACAAAGCTTTAAAAACTGTTAAAAACCTTTGATATCATAATCACAGTCACGCACTGCAGTTAATATTTACTCTTAGGGTGGCAAGCAAACATTAACCTCTGTTTACGCACCTCAAACATCAGGTAAAGGGTCTTCTTTGAAACCTTCCAAATTCACTCCGTGTGCGTCCACATTAAAAAACAAAACACAAAATAATTCCTGCTTTGTGTTGTCTACAATTAAACAGGTTTTTAAATTAAAGAGACCTGCTCTTGTTCTATACTATTCTATTCATCAAGAATCTAATTTCAAAGAACCTTTTATACACCACACAAAAACAAAAAACAAAAAAAAAAACAAAACTATTCATGTTTATGTTTCAGTTTTATTATCTCTGCTTACGAGCAATGTTTCGAAACTTAATTAATCTTTGATTACTCGAGTTGAATTAAATCGATTTTCATTTAATTACGAGTACATTTAATTACAATTCTCACACAAAGTCTATTTTCTTATTCAAAGCGTCGTACACCGGCACACACCTTGTTAATGTACACAAGTACAGGTACATTATCTGTAAATCTTGATAAACCGAAGTAAATTACGCTTTTAAATGTTTATCGCACGCACAGACGCGAGAGAAGTTTTACAACTTCGCGCAGAAAACTAATTGTAATGCTGATCGAACGTCAAATGTGTTTGCAATGAGGTGAAAATGTTTCCATTAACCTCACTTTTAATGTCTTTTAGATTAAGTATTGAGTATGTATTGAGAAGGTATTACTTAAGAAGGTATTACAAGTATCTAGTTAAGAGTAAATGAATCAATTGCTTTTATTTCTTGACATTTAAATGTTTAAATGTTTCACATTTGTTGCAAGTGATTTAAATGCGGTTGAAAGATGTTTTTGTATGTTTGGTTGCGTGTATTATAGCTATTGATACATATATTGAATATTGGGTTGCTTATTGTAATTTCTCTTTAATAAAATTTTGAATCATTTAATTGTTATTTGATGATGAAACCTCGTTTGACGAGTCTTTGAAAGAAAATATAAATTAATTTATAAATAATAATAAATGTAGTGTATAATGAAGTAGAATAATGTGTAATAATGTATGCCGTGTGAGCACAGGTGTTTCGTTTGATTTAATTCTGTTTTACTTCGTTTTATTTCGTTTCCTTCGTTCATGCGCAATTTATGCAAATCAAATCTCATTTTGA
Source organism: Dalotia coriaria (assembly GCF_025399875.1). Classification (NCBI taxonomy): domain Eukaryota; kingdom Metazoa; phylum Arthropoda; class Insecta; order Coleoptera; family Staphylinidae; genus Dalotia; species Dalotia coriaria. The sequence continues at coordinate 9,639,161 of NW_027045452.1, read as the reverse complement.
GATCTTGTAGGCTTGTATTTTTTGTTAAATTTACACAACTTATACACAATTTATAACTGTGAGCTGCTAATACATAAAACTAAAGAAAATTAATTACTAAAGCATTCTTAGAAAAAAAAAATACATAATAAAATGACCAGATATTCAATTTTTTTCAATAATTTCCTTAAAAATCACAATTTAACGATGATTTAAAAACTAAAATTGCAATAATTTATTATTACGTGATTAAAATCAATTAAAAACATTGAAATTATATTAAATATCATCAAATATTGCAATTAGAGACCAAATAAACATAAAAACAACAAAAACAAGAAAATCGGTAAAAATCAAGATTTAATTATTAATTTCATTGAAAATGTTGAATAAATTTAGTATGTAACTAAAATAGAACATTGTATTTTTAATTTTTATTGTGTATACAAATACGAGTATATCAATAGAAACACGATGCCAACCTGATTATCAGTCGAGTTCAAACGTAAACAAACGTTTTTGCTGCACAAAGTGGCGTGATCTCACACGGACACTACTCTTGCCATTTAACTCCAGGTAAACTCACAACCACAAACACAAATCTTCACTGTAGCGAACGCGAAACATATAAATGCGAATTTAATGCAAATAACTGCATCCTATCGACATCTAGGGGTGAAATATTAAATTAAATCCACACCCGCTATTTATTCTCACACCTACACCTCATCTAACTACCACACACAAACAAATATCAACAATACTTTCAAAATATCACATAGATGGCACATCAATGCAGTTTTTAACTAAAAATAATCAAATTTAACAATATTTTCGATGTGAATACTTGAATCACATGAATATTAAATTGAATTTTTATAAAATATCCACAAAACGCACAATAATAACAATAAATTAAACCACATCAACGTTCGAAAACAAAAATCGATGATGCGTGAAACTGCTCCATTGTAACCTCGTGAAATATGAAAAAACATTAAAAGTGAAATGTAATCGCTGATAAAATACGCTTATCACACCACATGCAACACTTTCCACACTTATTTCCAGTTAAAAATGTGAAAAAACTCACATGTATGTTCCAGAAATTGTTATCGCATCAAAATACAATCAATAAATCAATATTTACACATATTACACATTATAGTATCGAAAAAAATATGATTTCATGTCGTTTTACAGTTAAATAAAATAAAAATACTTTTAAAGAGTTTTTGTAACTTGTGTTGCATAGCTGTATGCATAGCAGTGAAAATGTATTGCGTGTTGCGTGTCTGCGACCAATTACGTGCAATTAATGCGAAACGTTGATTAGCACAGCACATTCAGAGCTCCTCTTTTAACTTGACGCCAGTATGTATAAATACTGTTTATAATTATAATTAGTCTGATAGATAATCAACGGACGCTCTCTGGTGTTTTATAACTGAGAAACTTTAACTTGAAACACGCAAGCGGGATAATTGACATAAAATAAACAAATTATTTAAATAACTTGTTAGAAGAAACTGTTTATTTTTTGGGGAATAAAGTAGTGGTGTATGTGGACAATGCTTTGAGTTGCGGTATAAGTAACGAATATATGAGATTTAACACGTTTTTAAAATGTATCGATTTTTGATATTTTTATCAATGAAAAAAACGTGCCACAGGTATGTTCCAGAAATTGTTATCGTATCAAAATACAACCGTATCAAAGTAGCGGTAAAGGTGACTCGAAACTTGCTGTAAAAATGACTCCCATTCAGGGCACCGTACGAGGGCAGCAATAGATGCGACTCGTGTTCAAGGCACCGTATGGGGATGAATATATTGCCTCATATCAGCGCATTTTTTCTTATAAATTAAAATTTCATCTCTCCGATCTCCCTCTTAACTGTTTATCTCTTTTAGTTTACGAGATATTCGCATTTGAAAAAAATGGGCAAAAATTGAAAAATGTCAGTTTTTAGCACTTTTAGTCGCGTTTTTCGACCTTTTACTGTAGGAAATGTAATTATTTTATTTTTTTATCTGATTGAGAATTTTCCAATCTTTCATAATCAACAATTCGTTGGCGGATATCACTTTTAGTTGAGGAGATATTAATTATCAAAAATCGTCGAAAAAAAGTATCAAGCACCCCCCCTTGGCAATTTTTCTTTAGAATGAAAATTTCATCTCTCAGATTTCTGTTTTAACCATCCTATCTGATAGAGAATAGTCCGTAGATTAAGACGCTGCGATCGGATCTTAATTATCTCTTTTAGTTTACGAGATATTTGCGGTTGAATAAAATGGGCAAAAATTGCCCATAACTACTAAAGTTTTCAAGCGATTTTATTGTTTTTTGAATTAAACTGTAAAGTGATAAATTCCTCACGAGTGAGTGTAAAATATATTGTTTTACGATAATTTTCTCCGGCGATAAAAGAGTTTGAAATTTATAAACGAAATTTAATTCAATTTTCTTTTTAATTTTAATTTTTTTGTCATAAATTTGACGATAATTTCAAAACTAATTATCAGATTTTAACAAAAAAATATTTTCTAAAAGCTGATAAACACACGCATATTATAGTCTTTAAAGCAATATTCTACAATAATTTCTTTAAAAGTTATAACAAAATGAACAATAAAAATCATTTAAAACCCAAAGAAATCACTAGAATAAAATTATATTCATAGAAATATCTTCAGAAAATACAATTTAAATCAATTAGTATTATTATTATTAAAATATGAACATTTTAAAAGTGGACAATGCTTTGATTTACGATATAACTATCGAACAAACATTATACACACAGTATTTTCAAAAATAAAAATAAAAAAACTATTTGAGTTTATCTACAAAACTAGTTTCAAAACGATGTCGTATAAAATATTAATAATAATTATTGTTATTAAACCTTTAAAAATTCATATGAATTCAAAATATAACCTAAATAATAAATTGGTAACTGTTAAACTTAAAAATGCGTGTAAATTATTTGCGAGTCAAATTTGATTCGATGGTTACACTAGACTATAATTATCCTAACAAGATGATAGGCACCTTTGAAACGTGCGCATCGTTAAAATACTTTAATAAATATTTAATCAATACAATCTTAGCTATGATAAATATTTAAATTATTAAATATTTAGAAGGGAATTTAAATCCGCGTGTTTTGCGGTTATTTTAACACAAATCAAATAATTATTTTTGGTTTTTATCAAAAATATTAAAGAAAAAATTTAAAAAATAAAATTTTGTTGGTTTTGATGTTAATTATAGTTTTACGTTGTTAATAATAAATAAAATTGTTTATTCATGAGATTCCCACGCGTTCATCACAGGTTGTGGTGTTGTCAAGCATGAATAACGAGTGAAACATTAAAAATTTATTAATTCCTGTTTCCTCTTTTCTCTTTTCTTTCTTCTTTTTCCTTTCCTTCTTCTTTTCTTTTTCTTATGGTGTGTGTATGTTGTGTCTGGTTGTAAATTACTAGCTTGCCCAAAAATGGAGTATCGCATTGAGGAATCAATTACGAGTACAGCTAGTTATGTAATACTATTTTAACATATTTTGGTTGTAGCCTTTTAAGGAAACTGTATAAATTGCCACTTAAATTAGGTGCAAGATAATCAAAAATTAATTTTTATTGGTTAAATATTTTAATTTTTGTTGTGGAAAATGTTTAATGAAGAAAAATGAGCGGAAATGTTATTAAAAACATAAAAAATATGAAAAAGATTTGAAATTTTGTTTAAACTTGCTGAATTTTCAGTAATTTCCTTGAAAATTACAATTTTACGACGATTTGAAAGCAAAACTTGTGATAATTTGTTACTACGTGATTAAAATAAACTAAATAAATTGAAATTATATTGTATACCATGAAATATTCTAATTAAAACCAAAAAATCATTAATAAAACAAAAAAATCAGTCAAAAATCATTAATTTCCTTATAAATCTTGAATTATTTCGGATTATAAGTAGAATATTTCATTTAATTTTTATTGTGTTCATAGATTTCGTTTGAAGAACGATGCTGTTCTGATTATCAGTAGAGTTTCGAATGTAAACAAGTGTTTTTGTTGCAACAAAGTGGCGTGACACCACGAGGCGAATTTAATGCAAATAAGTGCATCCTATTGACATCAAGGAATTCATTTTAGTATTAAAATCAAAAATATTGAGAATATTCTTAAAACTTTTACGTTTTTTATCATAACTTTTAAACTATTCACACGATTTTCATCATTTTTACATCAAATCATTGTTTATTTAACTACAAATCTATTTCAATCAAATTTATTCAATTTAACACAGAACAAATTAGTTTGTTCAACTAATTACTAACTAATTACTAATACCTACAAATATTTACAAAACTTGTAATAATTTCTGTTTAAACACTAAAAAAATAGCAATTTGATAATATTACATTAAATCTGTTCAAATATTACGTATGGAAACCAAAAAAAGTTCAAATTACCTCAAAAACAACAAAAATAAACCAAAAATGACAAAATAATCACAAATTCCCCATAAAATCACAATTTAAACATGATTCCCAAACAAAAATGGCAATAATTCCTACCCAAATAATAAACCACATGTAATTTGATGAAATTATAATAAACACAATAAAATATCACAACTAGAAAATGTTTATTTTCATTTAAAGCCATTTGAATGGCATGAATAGGTCGCAATGAGCAAGTGTTCGACATAAATAACGGAAAAATAGCTATACCTACACTTGCTCACTTGCTGGTAACTAACTGCTGGCTGCACACATATTGTAAATTTCGTACTCGCCGGTTGTGAGCCTCGACTCTCGTTATATATTATTGCGCGGCAAGTCGTGCGTAGCCGGCGCTCATAAATTACGAATTATGAAGTGCGCGCGCGTTTGCCATGTTCTCCACTTCGGGCATATCTCCCATTCTACCATTCGGTCGTATTTTTGCTTCCTCGATAGCGATCAAACGTCCGAACACAATACAATATCATCTGAATATTCTAACATCAAAAACGTATAATATTTCATTCGGTCGGTCGCTGGCAAGACAAATATGGATCTAAATTACTTAAATTACAAGACTAGGATGAGTTTTTGGTTCTTTTTTCTGGGTTTCAAGAGCAAAGAGAAATGTTTTTGCCATGATTTATGAGTGAAACGTTTAGGTTTTGTGAATAATTTATCGACTTTCTTATCTTTTGTATGCGATTTTTTTATGTTTTTATCAATAACTTGTTAAGTTTTTATGTGATTTTATTATTTTTTTGATTAAACTATAAAGTGATAAATTCCGCATAAATGAGTGTAAAACTTATTGTTCTAGGATTATTTTGTTAAAAGTTACAAGAGTTTAAAGTTTATATATGAAATTATTTTTAAATTCCAAAATTTTTTTTACAAATTTTGTGATAATTTCTAAAGTAATCATCGGATTTAAACAAATGAAGCATCCTATAAAAGGTGATTAATAGACGTATGATATAGTCTTCGAATCAATATTCTACTATACTTCGTTTAAATGTTATATCAAAATAATAAATAAAAAACATAAAAACATCAAAAAATCAGTTTTTTTTTACTAATTTGACGATAATTTCAAAACTAATTATCGAATTTTAACAAATGAGGCATCTTTTAAAAGCTAATGAAACCACCCATATTGTCATCTTTAAATCAATATTCTACAATAATTTTTCTAAAAGTTATAACAAAATAATAAATAAAAAACATTTATAAATAAAAAAAATTATATTTTTTCACAAACTTGGCGATAATTACAAAACTAAGTATCGGATTTGAACAAATGAAACATCACCTTAAAGCTGATAAACTCGCGCATATTCTAATCTTTTAAACAATATTCTATGATAATTTCTCTAGAAGTTATAGCAAAATAATCAATAAAAATCATTTGAAAAACAAAGAAATCACTTAAATATAATTATATTCATACAATATCTGCAGGAAGTAGTATTTAAGTTGTGTTTTGATTATGATTGATTTCTCTATTAGATTAGAATAGAATGCGAGAATGAGTGAATCGTGAGCGAGAGCTCGGAGTGCTTAATCTCAATCACAAAAAGTTTCAGCTCTTTGATTTCGAAGCGTTTGAAGTATGCAGGTATTTATTCCATTCGAATAATGAAAGAGTCTGTTAGTCGTTAGCAGCGTAGAGCTTTGTTAAATTAAGCAACTAACTACCAAAATGCCAATGGCTGCCAATGCTAAACCTTAAAAAAACATAGACTTTGAGATTTGACCTTAATTAGTAGAGTAAAACCATTTTTTGTCAGTTGAAAAGAATATATTTATTTGAAATAGATTTGTGGTTAAATAAACAATGATTTGGTGTAAAATTTATGAATGTCGGGTGAATAGTTTATAAGTTATGATAAAAAACGTAAAATTTTTAAGAATAAATGCAATATTTTTGAATTTAATAATAAATTGAATCACTAGATGTCCATAGAATGCAGTTATTTGCATTAAATTCACGACGTGGTGTCACACCACTTTGTGCTACAAAAAACTTGTTTACATTCGAAACTATACTGATAATCAGAACAGCATCGTTCGTCAACCGAAATCAATGAACACAATAAATATTAAATGATTTATTCAACTTATATCCCGAAATAATTTAAAATTTATAGGGAAATTAACAATTTTATTATAATTTTTGACCGATCAGAATATTTGTCGATATTAATTATTAATTTGTATAGTAAAATCATTTCCTTTATGTTAAAAGAAAGAAATTTAGTGGAAATAGATTTGTAATTAAATTAACTATGATTTGATGTAAAAATTATGAAAATCGTGTGAATAGTTTACAAGTTATGATAAAAAACGTAAAAGATTTAAAAATATTCACAATATTTTTGAATTTAATAATAAAATGAATCAATAGATGTCCATACGATGCACTTATTTGCATTAAATTCACAACGTGGTGTCACGCCACTTTTGTACAACAAAAAACTTGTTTACATTCGAAACTATACTGATAATCAGAACAGCATCGTTCGTCGAGTAAAATCTTTGTACACAATAAAAATCAAATAATATATTCTACTTATAATCCAAAATAATTGAACATCTTAAAGGAAGTTAATGATTCTATCATGATTCTTGATCAATTTTGTTGTTTTTGTCTTCTATTAATGTTTTTTGGTTGATAATTACAATATTTGATGATATATTTGATGATTTAATTGATTAAATACAAATTATTGCAATTCTTGTTGATGAATCATCTTTAAATTGAGATTTTATAGGCAGTTTGTAATTATTTCCTCGTTTTAGACTAGTTTTTATCGTTTTTTGTGTTGTTTTTGATGTTTTTTTGGTCCCAGTTGAAATATTTTATATTATCATATTTTATGTAATATCATCAAGTGGAACTTTTCTTATTGCTGTATAATAATTTGAATCTAAATTATAGCAATTTTTGTTCATATTAGAAGATATTAATTGATAATTAGTAAAATAAATTAATTTCTTGTGGGTTAAAATAAATAAATTTAATGAAAATAAATTTGTAATTAAATTATCAACGATTTGGTGAAAATATGATAAAAATCGGGTGAATAGTTTACGAGTTATGACAAAAAACGTAAAAATTTTAAGAATAAATACAATATTTTCAATTTTAATACTAAAATGAATCCCTAGATGTCCATACAATGCACTTATTTGCATTAAATTCGCCTCGTGGTGTCACGCCACTTTGTGCAACAAAAACATTTGTTTACATCCGAAACTAAACTGATAATCAGATCGACATCGTTCTCCTATTGATATATTTGAATACATAATTGAAATACAATGTAACATTTGAGTTTTACACTGAAATAATATGAAATATTCAATTGATTTAAACTTAAAATAAATTAAGACTTTGTTTCTTGTCAATTATTTTTGATTTAAGAATGATTCAAGAATGAAAATCACGAATCCCTCGACATGAACATGCGATGTTTGCGTACGAAATGAATATTTCCAGCTAAAAGCGTATTCAAAGTGTCAATACGAAATTGAATTGTGATTTGTGTTGAACTTGCAACCTGTGCCCTGCACCCAACTTAAATTCAACTTTTCAGCTCTTCTCTTTAACTTCCAAAGTAAATTTTCGTCTCGATTCATTCCTATATTCATTCATTTAAGAGTATTCTTACTGCGTGAATTTTAGCAAGAATTCATCGAGAGATAAACTAAAACGAAGAAATGATTCATTGTTAATTATATCCGGCGCCATGTGTTTTAAAAAAGAGAAGACATATTGTAATTTACTGCATGCGATTCTGTGTGAGTCATTCTTGCAAACACAAATATGGAAACATAAAAAGTAAAGAGAAAAGAAGACGAAATTAAAATTTTAAGAAAATGTTCGGGGATTTTTTTACTTTTTTGATGATAATTTAAAAACCAATTATCGTATTTTAATAAATGAAGTATCCAGTGAAAGCTGATTAAAAGACGCGTATAATACTCTTTGAGTAGAAATTGTACAATAATTTCTCTAAAAGTTATAACAAAATAATTAATAAAAACCGTTAAAACACAAAAAATCTCTTTTTTACAAAATTGACGATAATTTCAAAACTAATTATCCGATAATAGCAAATGAATAATCCCCTAAACACTGATAAACTTATGCATATTTTCGTCTTTGAACTAATATTCTACGATAATTCCTCTAAAAGTTATAACAAAAAATTTAATAATAAAAATATTAAAACACAAAAAAATAACTTTTTTTTACAAATTTGACGATAATTTCAAAACTAATTATCCGATTTTACTTAATTAACCATCCTCTAAAAGCTATTTAACCCACGCATATAATAGTTTTTAAATCAATATTCTATCCTAATTCCTCTAAAAGTTACTGCGAAGGAAAAAACATAGTCCGCAGTCACAAATTTATCACAAGACAAGAAGAGCAAAAAGTGTAAAAGTGAAATAAAATATAAAATGTATGAATAATGCATCCAATGCGACCGAATGCGGTGTTCGTGTCGCTGGCATGGCAGACGTCCCTAGCGCCTTCATTAAAATGATATAAAACGTTATTTTCACATGATGCCAACCCCAATACAGAGAAAAACCTCCCTCGTAGAGACAAAAACGCGGAATGTAGGAATAAAACAGTTGGCGCAAGCGTTACGCACACATTTTATTAAATTTATACAATTTAGACAGTTTTATAGAGGTTTATATATTATACAGAGTGTAGAACGCCTAAATTAAGAAATATTTAAACTTTTAATCACACAGAAACACTTGGATTGTTCACATCACATTTTAATTGAAATTTTATAGCAAATTTGTGATTATTTCGTCGTTTTAGACTAATTTTTAAAGTTTTTATGCATTATTTTAATGATTAATAAGTCTCAGTTGGTATATTTGATCATATTTCGATGCAATATCATCAAATTGTTGTTTAATTATTGTTAAAATAGAAATTAACACAATTTTGTAAATATGACAAGTTAAATGACTTTAATTAGTAGAATAAACTAATTTCTGGTGTGTTAAAATGAATAAATTTGATGAAAATAGATTTGTAATTAAATAAACAATGATTTGGTATAAAAATAATGAAAATCGTTTGAATAGTTTTCAAGTTATGATAAAAAATGTAAAAGTTTTAAGAATATTCACAATATTATTGATTTTAATACTAAAATGAATTCCTAGATGTCTATACGATGCACTTATTTGCGTTAAATTCGCATCGTGGTGTCACGCCACTTTGTTGCAACAAAAACACTTGTTTACATTTCAACCGAAACTGATAATCCGAACAGCATCGTTCCTCAACCGAAATCTATCACACAAATACAACAAATAATAAATATACACGTTATTGCAATTTTTATTTGTAAATTATGTTTTAATTGTCATTTTGTAGACAATTAGTAATTATTTCGTAATTTTAGGCATATTATCATCGTTTTTTTGCGATGTTTGAACGTTTTTTGGTTCCTAAATATGATATTGTCTGTTAAAATAAATAAATTTAGTTGAAATAGATTTGTAGTTAAATAAACATCAATTAAGTGTAAAAATAATGAAAATTGTATGAATAGTTTACAAGTTATGATAAAAAACGTAAAATTCTCAATAATATTCTCAATATTTACAATTTTAATAACATAGGTGCATAGGATACACTTATTTGCATAAAAATTTCTCACCGCATTTCATACCGCAGATAACTTGTTTACAAACAAACAAACTTCTTTTACACCTCAGGTAAATTCCCAATATAAAATACTACCTACAATATATTCAATTCAATTCAATACAAATTTTCTTATTCTCTTCTAATAATAATAAATCACAAATAAATGAATTAAAATAAATTTATGATGAACGCCTGATTGAAATTGAGGTTGTTGATAAAGCATTAAGTGCACAGGCAGCAAGCAAGCGGCGTAGTAGACATGCATGCAGGTGAACGGCGTGTACACGACGACGACGACGACGCCAAGGAGGGCGAATATATCGGAGAAGAGAATGAAATGAGGATCGAGGTCAACGAAAACCGTTCAGCGCATGGCTTAACATCACAGCCACCATCTTGCTCGCACTCTGCCTCAACCAATTTACCTTTCCTTTAATAATTTCTACTTCAACCTGTTTTCAAAAACAAACAATATAGGCAACACACAGCACTAACCTCAAAATATATTCGCATTTATCATTTAGTTATGATTCAATTTTAGACATTTTTTTAGTTTTTTTGCAATAACTTTTAAACTAAAAAAGATATCGAAATCTGCTACACGTCATTTGAAAGAGGATTAATTGAGGTGTAAGTTGTGATATAGATGGCGCTGTGGCTCTTACCTAACCTTACTTTAAACACAGTTAAAGTTAAACTTTAAAAAAGAAGTAATTTTTTACTTCGCCTAAATTAATAAATTGCTTATAAAATTCATTTAAAATATATAAACTTTATAAAATGTGATATCAGCTTATAGGTAATTTCATCCTCTTTAATTTGATACCAAATTTGTTAAAATTGAATAAATAGTTTAAAAGTTATAAGCAATTAACTAACGAAATGCACAAAACAACAATTCAAAAACTTTAATTCAATACAAATCAACTTTAAAGGCGTGTATTTCATGGAATTAAACTTCAATTTTCAAAAACAACGTATGCAACACACATTGCTAACCTCAAAATATTTAGCATTTATCATTTGGTTCTGATTCAATGATTCAATATCAATTAATTACTATAAAAGTGCGTGTAAGGTTTCAAAAGTTTATCAATAATGTTATTGAATGTTGCTCGATACAAGTATTACTCTTGTTAATCTTGTCGTGGTTTTTTTCGTCGTCTTATCGCGTGAATGTAATTATAGCTGCAATGGCTGCAATTATCTCAACGACGCGACAAGCTCAATGTTGGTGTGCGTGTGAATGTGAATGTGAATACTGAATGAATTACATCCTGTGGCATCAGTTCTCAAAATATAAAAATATAAAATATAAATATAAAGTGGATAGAGATGTTGACAACTGCGTGTGAGGGCGCTGTGTGTATAAAGTCAGACATTTTGTGTGAATCAGCTGGTTTTCTGAGAGGTTTTTTTTGTTAAATGTTTGTTTTTTAAATCGATGAATAATGAATAAATTCCGGTTTGTGGCTGAAAATTGCATCACGTCAAGGTTTACCTGTTCGCAATCTTTTGAAAGTGAAATTTTTATGCCCGCAGACTGTCGATTACTTATATTACCCAGTAATTTACTTAATTTTCGGGGTTATTATTTTTTATACTTTAAGTGGAAACGATGAAATTTTATGACAATTTTTACTTTTTTTGCAATAACTTTTGAACTATAAAAGATATCAAAATGCACGATACGTCATTTTAAAGAGCATTAATTAGAGTATAAGTAGTGTTATAGATGGCGTTGCAGCTTAAACATAATCTTACTTTAAACGCAATTGAAAAATACCCTTCCAAAATATGAAATATTTTAGTTTTGTTTAAATAACTCAAAAACGAAAAATCACCCAAATATTTTATTTGGTATGTTTATTTTCAATTAAATTCCCTTTACAATGACATATTAATCAATACTCTACGATTTTAATTACCTAAGTAAAATCACTTCAAAATCGTCTATATTCTTCTGCACTTGTCTAAATACTTTAAATCAAGTGGAAAACCAAGATTTTTTTATGACATTTTTTCCGTTTTTTGCAATAACTTTTAAACTGGAAAAGATATCATAACGTATGATACATCATTTTAAAGAGAATTAATTGGAGTATAAGATATGTTATAGATGGCGCTGTACCTTTTACATAACCTTATTCCAAACGCAATTAAAATCAAACTTTAAAAAATATAAAATATTTTGCTTTTTTGTAAATAACACAAAAACTAAAATCTGTATAATAATTTCCTCTGGCATGTTTATTGTTAATTAAATTCCCCTTTTAATGACATATTAATCAATCCTCTACGATTTTAATTACTCAAGTAAAATCACTTCAAAATCGTCTACATTCTTCCCTACTCGTGTAAATACTTAAACCCAAGTGGAAAGTCGAGTACGGCGATAAAAATTATCACAGCGTGATTAATTGCATGATTTCCTGATTAAAACCTATCCGATCCAACGTACACTATATTTAACTATGCAGATTTCACGTGGATTAGACGTTTTAACGATCACAATCGAAAATCTCAAACCTAAATGATGCTCTCTATCTATTTATCTGAAATTTTAGTTTGGTTTAAGTTTTACGATGAAAGATTTTATGCGGTTTCGCACTGGCGAGTTTATTGAAATTTTCGAATCGCTGGTTTTATGAATGATTTTATTACGATTGCGCTCTTTATTTCAGTTTATCGCTGAATCGCGTTTAGCGTCGTTAGCGCTTTAGCACTTTGGATATATAATAATATAAGACGGAATTATTAAGTCACGTTTTGAATTTTATATTATATAGTTAATAAACAGTCGGCTATAAAGTTAATTTCGTGCGAAAATATTTCACGTGCTAATTAAAATTATTATTTATTATTATTACAACGCTGTGAAGTAAAAATTCCAAAATATGAATTTTGATTGTTTATAACTTTTAGTACAAAAATGATTGATAAACAGACGTAGTATCACTTTGTTCGTAATTTAATTCTCTTTAATTTGATACTAAACTTGTTAATATTAAGTAATAAGTTTAAAAGTTATAAGCAATTTATTAACAAAATGCATAAAGCAAAAATTGAAAACTTGTCATTCAATAAAAATTAATTTTAAACGCGTATAACTCATAGTGTAAAAATGATAAGATAACAGAGTAAACGCAGGTTTATTGGCCACTAAATTCGCTTTTATTTGGCATTAAATTTATTAACATTGATAAAGCCAATCAATAGTTACAGTAAATTTAACTTTTGATGAAGTCATTTTTAATGTAAATTTTAATTGTTTATAACTTTTAGTACAAAAATGCTAGAAAAAAATGCATGGTATCGTTTTATTGATAATTTTATCCTCTTTAATTTGACATTAAATTTGTTAATAACAAATTAGTAATTTAAAAGTTATAACAAATTTACTACTAAAAAGCATAAAACAAAATTGAAAAAATTATATAATCCAAAAATAATAATTTTAAACGCGTATATCTCATAGTATAAAAATGATAAGATAACAAAATAAACACAAGTTTATCCTCCATTAAATTCCCTTTAATTCAACACTAAATTTGATAATATTGATAAAAGCAATCAAAAGTTATCGCAAATTAAACTTCAGATTTCATGAAATTATAATTTTTTGCTACTTTTCCCCTATTTTCTCCCCATAAAAGTGCAAAAAAGCTTATATCTCAATGCGTGAATGCTCCCTGGAATGCGGGATTACATCCAGGAATGTTTGCGAGTGTGCTTGAGGGTGTTTTGCGGCTGGAAGTCGGATTTGCAGACAATTTATAACAGATTTAAATGAAATATAAGCATCACATATTTGTATTATGTCTGCTCGGCGGCTGGAAGTGCGCGGAAAGTGTTTGCCAAGAATCCAGCCGAGCCAGTAAAGTCTACAGAGTGCAAAAAGGCGATAAACTAGCTAGTCTAAGACTTCAGACTCCAGCTGAAGAATTTTGGAGTTGAGCCATATCAGAAACGAAATAAAAATAAATAAAAATAAAAGTAAAAAGTGAAGAAAATCACTGTTGGGTAATTTTTTCTGACTTGACGTCGACAAGAATGAAGTTGATGAGAGCGTGTGATGATGGTGATGGTTTTTGTTTCGTGGAGAGGCAGAAAAGTGGTCGTGGTTGTAGCCGAGGCGAGTTCTTTGCTCTTCGCCTGTGCGCCTCTTCGCTTCTTCGGTGAGCGAGTTCTTGGGAATTGGAATTCTTTCGCTGGCTGCCCGCTTGCCTGGGATGGTAGGTAGGTAGACAGTGTGCTCAGTCATTACACACCGAACACGATAATTATACTAGGCACTAAAGGCACTAGATGTGCGCTAGGAACGCAGGAATCAAAGAATCAACGAAGCGAAGTTCAAAGAAAAAGGAAGAGATGGATATTTTCATTAATTTGCTTATAACTTCTGTCAGACTCATTGGATCTTATTCATTTTGGTGTCAAATTAAAGAGGAATAATTAGAGAATCAAATAATAAAAATATTTATGTTTGTTATTGTTTTGTATTGTGTTTTATTGGTAATTAAAGTTAAGATTTGTTTTTTATAGAAATGAAAAATGTTTTTGTGGTTTATTTTGTTAATAACTTCTGAAATAATTGTTTAAACAAATTGTGTGATATGCCAAATTAAAGAGGGTTAAATTATGAATAAAATGATATCAAATTTATTTATATTCGCCATTTTTACTTAAAGATACAAGCAAATAAAATTACGTCTCAAAAAAACTAATAAATTTAGACTTTTCTCAGTAAATTGTTTATAACTATTGAACCGTTCATCACAACTAAATTATTATTACCACATCTTAAACCCAATTTAACAACAAACAAAATAATACCTCATTCATTATTCTACGATTTTTTCTCTAAAAGTTACACGCAATTAAAAATCACACAAAATTTCCAAATAAAAATGTAATATAAACCGGAAATATACAACATGACTTAAGTCATATCAATCTAGTACTCGTTTGTGACACCATCTTGCAACATAGTAAACACTCCACACGCTCAACAAATGTTAGAATACTCGTATTTAACACTTCTTTCGATCTAATGAATGAATCTGAAGCACGAGACGGAAAATGTTGACATAACCTCATTTCAGTACTATTATACTACTTACTTAACTTGCGTATCTATTCGTACGTCACTTATTTCATGCCATATTAACTTATCTACACACTACACACTTAAGTAAAATATGTTACGCAATATTGTTAATTTCTCAATGTGATTTTATTTCGTGTGTCTTCACCTCGTACAACCATGACCGAATCGATTAAGATAAGACTTAAGTTAAAGTTAGGTTAATTGGTATTGTGTAAAGCAATAAAAAATGGCCGTGAGATAAATAGTTATTTGAGTATTACCAATGTTGAAATCACCTCAAAATATAATAAATTGTTGAGTTTATTAGATTTTTTGTTGTTTTTGTACACTAGTGTGCAAAAAAGTGTGAAAAATGTGTTTTTTACGCACTAGTGGTACAAAATATTACTTAACTCTGCTTTCTCATCATAATATCAACGTCAAAATATTAAATTTATTAAATTTTATCATATTGCCAACAGTTTTACGCACTAGTGTGCAATAAAGTGTGAAAAAAGTGTTTTTTACGCACTAGTGCTACAAAATATTACTTAACTCTGCTTTCTCATCATAATATCAACGTCAAAATATAAAATATTGTAAATTTTATCATATTTCCTACAGTTTTACACACTAGTGGGCATAAAAGTGTGAAAAAGTGTTTTTACGCACTAGTGCGACAAAATATTACTTAACTCTGCTTTGTCATCCAAAAATACAAATTACGATGACTGATAAGTAATAATGATAACAATTGTAATTTAATCATCGGAAATATGGCGCCTTTTATTATTACGTTATTGTTATCTCGGAATGCATAAAAGTTAATCAGTAAATGTTTAAATAAAAAACCGACATCGTACACACGAGTAATTTCAATTGCATGTTTGGTGTCAAGTGTGAGCGCCGCCAGCCATTAATAATTATAATTAATAACCTTACTTATATTTAAGTACATTGTAACCAACGCCATCTATCGTCAAAACATATTTCACGGTCATTTTACAACAAAAACATTGATTACTTTGATCTTGAACGCCAAATAACAAAAAATTAAATAAAATAAAAAATCAGCTTGGAGCAACATGACTCGTGCCACAATTTGTTATAAAACCGAATTATTTAAACAATTAACTGTTAATTAAGACCACCAGACAGTAAAACAACCGCTGAATAACAGAACTCACAAGAATGCAATACAATGACACTAAAATAAAACAAAATAATCTCAGGAAATAATTTTTTCCAAAGTGACTTAACTTAAGTCACATGTGAAATTTAAGTCTACTTTGATGAATGTCTACGTACCTAGAAAACTATTGCTCAAACTATGCCCGGAACCTTTGTGTCCCGCCGCGGACATTTTCGCCATTATGACTTAAGTCACTTCACTAGACCCAGCAGTGCTAGTAACTAGTAGCCACCCATCACAATCGAACCACCGATGGTTGATGATGTCTTTCTTAGGAACTTGGGTCACTTGGGTCACTTGGGTTACACAAAGAAGCTGCCACTTTGCGAAACCACTTGTACTTAACTCCGCGCAACTTGCACTTGACTTAACTTACAGTTAGCACACAATTAACTGCAATAAGTCACTACGCACACTAATTGTACTCGTGCAGGTAATAGTAATATGTAATCCAATGAGATCCAACTTGACTTAAATCACTTTACTTAAGTAATATTACTTAAGTCATAAATAGTATATAATCAGGTAATTATTATTATTATTAGTTTATCACAGAAGTTTCACTTTTTTCCGTTTTCCGGTTTTAAAAAACGAAGTTTTAGTTTTTTTCTTTCGTTTTTTTAATACAGACGTGTTGTAGGTTCGAACGCGCCGACGCAACTGACTGAAATCGCTCATTGCGAACGCTCCCCTTCCATAGTCATGAGCATCTCGTGTAATCTCGACTATCATCGGTTTTTGCCTACTGAATGTTCACATATGTGATATTAAAGTCCACACGAGTGAAATTTCGCGTTTGAGAGCTTTTGAGAGCTTTGAACACTCATGTTACTTAAGTTAAATGATTGCAGCTACAGCTACAGCATCTCCACTGACTCCACTGACTGTGGGAAACTGATCAGGCCGAATCAAGTGACTTAAGTCAAGTCGGAGTCGGGAGCAGTCAGCAGATGCACAGATGCGGTGCATCCATGGTTAAAACTTTGAAACTAGCTTAAGTACAGTCGCGTCTGTGAATGCGCAACATGGCGCAAGTGACTTAAGTATTATTTTATTTATTTTTAATATGTTTTTTTCATATTTGAAGGTAATAATTTGTTTGGTTGGCTTAAGTAATGTGACTTAAGTCTTGTTTGAGGAGTAGAATTGAATCAGTGCTAAAATTATCACTTATACTTGTCACTGACCATTCAGTACTTATTGTTCTCGGCGTCAAGGAGTATCCTGTCTATTTGTGTGTCAACTGTCACCTTTTTGCACGCCGTACAAAGGCTAAATCTAATTTTATTACATCCTCAATAGATATGTTTAGTGGATGTGTTGGTTTTATGAGACATTCACACTTTGGGTTTTACTTTTGCTAGTTTAAACAAGAATATCTCGGAAAGTATTGTTGCTATTGTCATGAAATTTTGGGATATTGTTAAGTGATATTATATTTAATACTGTGTCATTTTTTGAATAATTTAATTAAATATTTTATTGTTTATTGCTAAAAAACTAATAAAAAGCATTATTTATTATTTTTATACAAAATTTTGACTTTGCAATCAAATATTTCGAAAATTATTAATGTGATAATAGTCAAATTTAGTATAGGTGTTAATTAGTAAATTGTAAATATTTTTGCCAAATATTTAAGTTCCTGTTCAAATATTTAGTTATTTATGAACAAAAAACAAAAATAAATCATAAAACATAAACGGCATTTTGAGACAATTTACACTTTGGATTTAAGTTTGTTATTAAAAAGTCAAATATCTCGAAAACTATTATTGCTACTATCATGAAAATTTGGGATATTGTTTAGTCACAAAATAGTATTAATTCAACTTATTTTAGAGTTATTTAATCAATTAGTTAATTATTTATCGCTAAAAAACTAACAAAAATCGCAATACATAATTTTTATGCAAAATTTCAACTTCAAAATTGAATATCTCCTAAACTTTTAATGCAACAATATTCAAACTTTTTACAATTGTTTATAAACACAATAGCCATATCCATACCAAATATTAATGTTATTACTCAAATATTTTGATATTTATTCCCAAAAACTAAAATAAATCATAAAACCTATCGATTTGTAAAGAAAGGAAGAAATAAAAACAGAAACACATAAAAAGCCACAAAGAGACCGTGAGATTTCCGCTTGCATCGAGTCCATCGACCATCGAGAGTTTTTTGACCGTCTTCAACTGCACTAGTGCCACTAGTACCACTAGCCCATGACTCATTCTACTTTTACTGTCTTATATTTTCGGTGCTCAGGTAGTACGAGTACACCGCTTGCACCTCGCAGGTAGACAGTCAGTCAGTCAGCCACCGAAAGTCATCCAACCGCGCAACAGGTAACAGATAAAAAAAAACACGTATCTAGACAATAGAAATGTGCGAAACAAAAATAAACACGCTTTACACTTTTACTCGTATAATAGAGGTGAGTTTAGTATAATGGCGCTATAACAACTGCTGATGGAGTATTTTTGTTCTCTTGACGCAGATAACGCAATATCTGCGTCAGTAGAATGTTGTTTCAGTAGTATTCTATTCTTATCTGCATTAAACTTGCGTATTTTGCAGTTTTATTGAGTGTTTTGTAATTTTATTCGCGGATTTTGCATTTTTGGTTTATTTTAGAATTTATGAATTATTGGAAACACTTGGTATATTTTGTTATACATGATTTTAAAGATAATTAAATTCTTCATTAAATGATATTTATTTCATTTAAAAATATTTATTGGTTTAAAAGTTATGGACAATTAAAATTAAAGTAAAATTTTTATAAAAAATTATTTAATTTTTTGGGTTTATGTTTGTTTTTTACAATTTATTACTTTTCAAATAATGGTAGAATATCATGTAATATGTCATTCGAAAGCTAATTAAATTCTCTATAATATACAGTTTACTACATTAAATTATCTTTATTTGTTTAGAATTTATAAGTAATTAAAATTATCTCAAAATCTTCATCAACAAATAATTTAATCTTCTTTCGATCCAATTTGTTTTTTGTGATTTGTTAATTAACAAATAAAGCTACAATAACACATTATACATCATTTTAAAGCTAAGAAAATTCTATATAAGAATAAATAAATTACTTTTGCGTTTATCCAAAGAAACCACGATTAAATTGCGTCGAAAACAAAAAATACACTTAAAAAGATAAAGAAAAAGGTAAAACATAAGGAAAACGCAGGAAATGTATAAGAAAATGTGTGAAATGTCGCGTTAAGAAGGTTACAAATCTTTGCGACACGCTGCGATAAAGGTGGAAAACTTTTTAAAACGTAGGTAATACGTCCGTGGGTACTTTTCCTGTTTTTCTTTTGATATAATTTTCGAATAAAACGAGTGCTTTGTTCGCGCTCATAATTCTCCTGACGTCAAACACAAATAAAACGCGCCAAAAGTTACAAAATAAATAAAAATAAAAACAAATTAGAATTAAAAATACGCACTTTGCGTTTCTGATTCTTTGAAGTTGATCCGAGTTTATTATTTTATTCATATATTTAATTTAATTTTTTATATTTTTATTAAGATTTTTTTGCTGCTTTTAATTAAATTTTGAGTTTTCTGTGCTTTTGTGTTTTTGATGTTTTTTTGTGCTTTTGGCGTTTGATGTTGAATGTTATGTAAATGTAAATGTAGCGAATTTGGAATTTGAATAATTACTTTGTCACACACACACACACACGGAAAGACACATGGATGTATAAATAATGCGCATATGAAATGCGAAAACGTGAAATGAAATGAAATGAAGAGGACGCGACGAAAATGACTAATTAAAGTGATGACAAATGACGTAATGGCCGGCTCAGGCGGAGTAATAAATGCGGATAATGTGTTTGTTTACTGGGAACATATGCGGCAACATTAGAAACAAATTGAAACAATTTATCAGAAAAATAAATATTTGCTTTTTCAATTGTTTATAACTTATAACTTTTTGAATTAGAAGAGATACATGAATTTTGTTTGTTGTGGATTGTAGAGAATTTAAGTATCTTTCAAATGGTGTATTACAAGTTATAGTGGGTATAGCAAAAGATTATTTAAATGCAAAAAAACTAAAAATAATAATAATTTTTTTTTTCTGATTTTGTAAAAAAATTATTTAGTTTTAGTTTTTTGCTTATAACTTTTAAACTAATGATTATACTTTTATGAAACAAAAAACATCTGATGGAGAATTTAAGTAGCTTTAAAATGGTGTATAACAAGTTATACTGAGTGTTTACAATAGTAGATAAATTATAAAAAAACTAAAAAAATCGAAGATTAACTTTTTTTCCTTTTTATAAAATTGATTTTATTTTTGTTTTTTATTTATAACTTTTAAACTAATAACAATAACTTCATCAAATAAAATGCATATTATAAAGAATTTAATTACCTTCACGATTATATATTAAAACATATACTAAGTGTTTCAAACAAGTCATATAACTCAAAAAATCACAAATTTTCATCACAAATTTTTAAATTAGCAATTCACGCCGTCATAATTCATACAATTACATAAATATTTACCAGATATATCCAGATAGATTTCATCAAAACATGAATAATTATTAATCATAAATAAATTTAGCAATGATCATCAATCTTATAAATATCAACGAATAACAAACACGAAAAACTTAATATTAATGTTTTGACGCTTGTAATCACTAATAATTCTCATAAACCGAAACTCATTCATAAAAACCAAGCATATTTTGCAACACACGATAAAATATTTAGCCCAAATTAGATATACTCATAAATACCATAAATATCGCCGCTGTAAATGTCAGATTTCAATCATTCAAAGCCTTTTCAACCATTTTGTCATTCACATCATTCACGTCTATTCATTTATTTATATATGGCTGTGAATGTATGAAATTTTGTAATAGATGCCCGTAATGAAATGTCATTACACTACCATTACGTAAACACGTTTTCATTCAGTGAGTTTGATGCAAAACTAAAGTTAATTAAGTGATGAAAAAAGAAGTGCGTAGTGAATGGATGAAATTTTAATTATGTCCTAATTAATTTCCCTGTCGCCTATTTGTCTGGCAATTCAAAGCGTATGCTAGACTAAACACTCAAGTCAATTTGTGTTGGGCATGATTGCGTAATGTTTCATTCATTCAAAACATGATTTCTAATTAGAAATGTGTACAAAACGTGACATGAAGTAAGTTTTAAAGTTTTACGATTTTCAATTGCTTGTAACATTTAAACTGTTAAATATTTTGAAATAAATTTTATTGTTGCTTATAGAGAATTTTATTGGCTTTAAGATGATGTATAATAATATATACTGAGTGTTTCGGTAAAGTAGTAAATTGTAATTTTTCAATTAAAGTATTTTTAACATTAGAAAATTATTTTGAAACTTTAATTGTTTATAACTTTTAAACTATTTAATATTTTTAGTTATTGTTTCTATGTTGTACAGAGAATTTAATTAGCTTCAAAATGATGTATAACAATATATACTAAGTGTTTCAGTAAATTAATTATTTGCATTTTTTCAAGCAAAAACATTTTAACATAAAAATTTTGCTTCTAAAACTTTAATTACTCATAACTTTTAAACTAATTACTCAAATCAAACCAAATAAATCACAAAATACGTAGAATTTCCCATATTACCATCCACAACCAAAACTTCCCACAACTTCAACTCCCCGCCCGTGTGAATCGACTGTAATTGCATTTTCCGTTCATTTCTAATCTCCCCAAAGTCGTTAACGACTTAAATTAGTTAGATAACACGTAATAAACCAGTCGATTGTACCCGCTGGTGCAAAATGCACGCATGGCAGCAGACATGAATTAAACTAGTCGCCCACGCGCCGCTCGCAGACGTTACCTTTTGCGGTTGCGCACACTTCGTTTCTTCGCTTTCTTCCTTTTGCTGCGGAATAAATTCACGTGAGCGCGACATGCGCACACGTCAAACTATTTAGCATGAAGGCGCAACATGGGAACATGAATGAAAACGTACGCATGTGAATGGAGGTACGAATCGGCCGTGCGCTGGCATAATGTGAGCGTAAACTGCGATTGCAATGTGCGTAGGCATTGCACGACGCAGCGCAATGTGTTTAATAAATGTTTTAAACGTTTTCAGCGCGGTGAGGGACTCATGGAGGCTTTGAATGTGCGTAAAACGACGAAAGATGCATAGTTTAATGACTTGAAACCTACGCATTTTGATTTGTATAAAGGACAAAAGGATTAAACTGCAGAAAGTTGATTTTGATGAGTTGGAAATTTTATTTTTTGTTTTTTGAAGTTATAGAGGTTTTGGAAACAGTTGGTATATTGTATTATACATCATTTGAAAGATAATTAAATTCTCTACATTATGCATTTTATAGAATAAAATTATCTTAATTAGTTTCCGAGTAATTCGTGTTACAATTCATAGATCAAAAAAATCAATTTAAAAAAATCAAATATTTGTCACTTTTCACATTTTTGAGTATTATTAATTTACCATAACACTCAGTATATCATGTTATACATCATTTTAAAGATAATTAAATTCTCTACACTCTACATTTTATTCCATCTAAATACCTTTAATACTTTTTGAATTATTCTTCTTTTAAATATCAAACACAACAAAAAATAACTTTAAGCCTACTTAATTAACTTTTGCACTTTAAATGAACCAAATACAAGTACCTACAATATGCAAACCGTGCGTTATGATGCAATGACGTAATTATTTACAATTGGGAGTCATGTCCTGACTTAAGTCACTCGCGTTTGCTCAATATGCGGCAATATGGCTGCTGTTGCGCTGAGTCTTCCTCTGCCTACGCTCGGATTCGTTAAAGTCGACCTTTCTCGAAACGCGAAACGCAAATAGTGTAGGTACGAGTATTATTCATGAATGATTTGTCACTTGTCGACTCACACGCGATGTGAAATTATTTTTGGAAATGGTTCAGAGTTAATAAGGATGTAAAACAAGAGAATTTGACTCATAAAATGCAAAAATTAAAAACAATTAAATGTAATTCTTAGTATTACTAGAGGAAGAAGGTAGACAACCCAAATAACTTAATCTAATTTCTGTTCTAAGCATTTTTTGCTATTTTTTGCATTTTATTTGATTTTAAACACGATTTTCACGTGTAGAAGACTTAAAAACGGTGAATCATGAATAAACTGTTCGTGTGCAAACTTTAATTGCGTGTAACTTGCAAACAATTAATGGAAATTTTATGATGTAAAGTGAAATATGTTCAGAATTTAATCAGCTTTCTAATGATGTACTATTTGATATATGGGTATTACTAGTTTTTGTTCAAAAATCAAAAAAATCGAGAAAAACGTTTTTTTAAAGTTTTTTTTCGTTCTTTCTTGATTTTTTGTAATTTACGGATTAACCAAAACACCCAGTATAAATTATTATACATCGTTTTAAAGCTAATCAAATTCTGCATCAAACACTATTTGATTCACAATTATGCCGTTACTTGTTTAAAAGTTATTTAAATTTTAAAAATAAATTTATAATTTTTTCACTTATTTAATCGTCAATTTGTTCCAACAAGTAATAGATGCGCATAAAATCATAAATCTGATACCCACGAGCCCGATACCGCCTCTCACCTACTCCACACAAGTCAAAATTCACGAGAAAACTCCGAAGAATGCACAGATACACATTTCTCGGTGTTGGTGTAGGTGCAATGTGCGCCGATTGCATTTCCAGCATGCAATACGCGAGGGACGCGACAGGAAATCCGCACATTGTGCCCGTATCATATTTTCGCATGCAACCAACCGCCTAGCCTGCCATACTAGAATAATAGAATGATTATTATGCTTATTATGCTTATTAGAAGGCTTAAAATGTTTCAATCTTGCATCTGGATTGTTTCGAGTGGAATTAATGACAATTGCATGAATTGAACGGCAGCCCAGCGTACACCCACGTCACTACCTACGAGGAATATTGATAAAATACTCGGAAAATGTGTTGAAATTTGTTTTGGAATATTTTTAAATAAAAATATTTGTGTTTATTGTCGAAATCTAAAGTTTTTTAAAAGTAATGGAAGTTTAATTGCTTGTAATTTCTAAACGATTAAAGATATTTCCGTGGAATAAAATTTATATGGTAGATAATTTACTTACCTTTCGAATGATATAAAACACTATTAATATAAGTTTAATGGTTTTCCGTAAAACATAAAAAAGTACATTTTTTACTTTTTTGTTTATAAAAATTTTACTAAAACACTCAGTATATATTATTATATATCATTTTATAGGTAATTAAATTCTACATAAATTGCACTTTATAGGATTAATTTATTTTAATTATTTTATGAATTATAAGCAAAAAACTAAGCAAAAAAATATTTTAAGGGGATTATCTCAGTAAAATTTACTTTAACCTCAAATATCTTAAAAACTACTGCACCGATCAACGTCAAATTTATAATATAGATAAATTATTATCAAATCTTTTGATTCCTTGTGTTTTTAATGTGTTAAATTAATTATTTTGGTTTTAATTGCAAGTTAATCCCCTTAAAACTTTTAAACTTGCAACAATTGAACATTGTGCCGAGTTTATCTCTTCAGATGGCACGAATCGAGTAGGAAGTTGTTACCAGAGACGAGACGAGTGTGAAAACACCTTTCGAACTCTAACGGTTTATGCGCTTTGTGCGCAAACGGCCCCGAGTGTAATAAAAGCTCGATAAAAGCTTTCGAAACGGATATCGAGATGCCAAAACCCAAGAATATAATGAATGACACCGCTGATGCTGATAAGCGGATCATTTTATTGCTTAATTAATCAAAATTGATCAAAAAAATCATAAACTTATTTTGCCTAGCTCTGAATTATTATGTATATTGGGTTGCCGCTAATATAATTACAAGTTTAATGAATTAATTGAACAAATGTCGCGATAATAAAGCTCTGCGCTTGGAAATGCGTAAACTTTTGCGTCTCGGCGACGTAATTACGCACGGGAATGCAATTACAAACCGAGAGACAAACACAATTAGAAATTTTCTTTCTGTAGATGAGCGGAGACACAAAATACAAAGACGTTCGGAAAGCGCGCAGGTCGCATTCTCGACTTTATCACTTTATCACTTTGAAATCTTCATTATCTCGCCTGTTCGCGCCCATTGTGTAATTCGGACATGCACGTGCACGAGACGTACAAACGGTGAAACATGAAGAAACTGTTTGTTTGCAACTCGAGCGTTTGCGAACTTCAATTGCTTGCAACTCGCAAACAATTAATGGAAATTTTGTGATGTAAAATGAATTGTGTTCAGAATTTAATCAGCTTTCTAATGGTGTACTAGCTTATAATCTTGTATTATTAGTTTTTGTTTAAATATTGAAAAATGTATAAAAATGTTTTTTAAAACTTAATTTTGTTTTTTTGTTAGCTTTTTGTAATTTACGGATTAAATAAAACACTCAGTATATATTGTTATACATCATTTAAAAGTTAATTAAATTCTACATTAAACAGCATTTAATTAATATTTATGCCGTTATTAGTTTAAAAGTTATTCGTATTTTAAACTTTTAAAAATTTTAAATAAAAAATACGAAATTAAAACCTAATTAAAATTGTCAATAACTCCGAAACTAAACACTCTAACTTAAAAATTTTGGCTTCAACATAAAGATAACACCTTCACCTAACAAATACATTTTATTCCAAGCTTTTATCTCTACTCGTTCGGCTACAAATTAAAGAAAACAAAAAAAGTCACGTAAACCACATAAAAATACCTCAAAATTAAAATTTCCAGAAATTCTAAAATTTAAACGTCGAAAACAATTTCTAAATTAGATGCAATCAGATACATTCCAGCCTACACAAGTAGTAAATTTAGGTATATCCTTAAAGATGCATGATGATAGGGCGCAGCGTCGCAACCAATTATTATAATAAACGGTTATGTTCCTAAAAACTTAAACATAACCTATAACAACTTAATACGTCATTCATTTACAACAAAACAAAATATTTTAACATATTTTCTAGTAAATCTCCACATTTTTGTATATTTTAATTACATTTTCGTGTGTTTAATTCTCAAGTCACACAATTTAAGTGTTTTTTTCACGTTTTTCTCGAGAAACGGCACTTTTTTTAGCTTTTAACCTAAAAACCAGGTAACTATTATGTTTTTACACCCGTTTATTATCTTTATAGATGTAATCTAATATTTTAAGAGTTTTTGGAGACCACACAGAGTGCGAATAAGAAATATATTTTAATAATAATAATTTAAGTGGTTTTAAGTGGTTTGAAGCAAATTAAACGTAATGAAAAGCTCTGATAATTGATGATTAGGTAATTAGTAATTAGTTAATTAGTGTAGTTATCATAATTGTTATAGTAATTAATTTTAAGACGCGTTTAATGATGAAAATTGTTAAAAAGCTTCTAAAAGCTCTTTAAAAGCTCTCCGTGTTCTGTTTCATAGTTATTAGTATTAGTATATTATTTGAGTAATTATATTATTGACTAATTGACTAATTAGCCTTTTAATTCTTTGAAATATTCGAGTTTTAAATGAAATAAATTATTTTCACATTAATAATCATCAATTTCCTCCTGGAATTTTGTTTCTAATGAAATAAGTTTTTAATTTTCTAATAAATTCTTCTATAATTTTTTAATTAGTTAAGTTTGGGTAATTTTTAATTAATCAAGGCTGAAAAGTTTCGGTTTTGAGTTTTGTACGTTTAATAATTCGGATTTTAAGCTTTTAAAGTTCACTGCGCAATTTTTGCGAATCACGCGCCTCGCTTTCATCAATAACACGACGCAAATATTCAGAGCTTGTTGGGAATCTGCGAAAGAAAGCTTGATTGACCTAGATTGCGAATATTAATTAATTAATTCATTGTAGGCAATTTATTTCACATGTTGTGTATGCTACATTGTAAAAAAATATTTTTTGCAAGTTTACATGTGAATAACTATTAAACAAATTATTGTAGAATTATCAACTAAATTGTAGTTTGTGTAGAATTTAATTGTCTTTAAAATTATGTATAATTTGATATACTGAGTGTTTTAGTTAAATTTTAAATTCCAAAAACTAAAAAATTGCCATTTAAATGATTTATTTTGTATTTTATTAATTTATGGCAAATTGAAAACACTTAGTATATATTCCGGTACATCATTCGAAAGATAATTAAATTATCTACAATATAAACTTTATTCCATTACTTTATCACATCTGGTTAATGAGTTACATGCGTTTGAAATTAAAATATAAATTTTATTTGTCGACCAGGTGACGAACATAACATTATTATCAAAAATTTACCTAAACACGATTTAAAATTACCAAAAATAAATACATGTAATGAAAATTGATACTTCAGCAACCTGTGACCTGTTAATAATATTTTGTGTTCACTCCTGCGTCATATTTAAGGTCATGAGTAGTTCGTGAAGCTTTACAACATCACATAACCTCTAATTTCAACCCTCAGAACTTTTACTTGTACTTTTACGGTTTCCATCAACACGTATCATAAAATACTCGTTGAAAATTTTATTTAAGACCACTTTTAAGACCTTAAACACATAAATTCACATCAAGGTTACAAAAAGTTGTGATTTTTTCATGTTAGGCAACGTAATTGACTTGTGAACTTAATAAATTGTCAATAACTTTTAAACAAACAGGAATACAGTCATCAAATAAAAACCAGGTTATGTAAAATTTAATTACCTTTAAAATAAAGTGTCATATGATATACTGGGTGTAATAGTTTTTACGTAAACTGCAAAAAATGAATAAAAAACAATTTTTATGTTTGTGTTTGTATTTTATTACTTTACAAAAAAACTAAAACACTTAGTATATCTTGTGATACATCATTGGAAAGCCAATTAAATTCTATACTATATACAATTTATTTGATTATTATATCACTTATAGTTTATGAGTTACAAGGTTTTTAAAAAGATGAAAATAATTTTTTAGTGTTTATTGAGTTCAATAAATATTAAAACTCAATACTTAAGTCATCTTTTAAGTATGATGGCCAAATATGACGTGTAAACTTGAAACTTGGCTTTCAATCTCAATGTTTAAATATTACCCACGTGCAAACAACAAAAATCAAACATAAAAACTTAAATCTTTGCAGAATAAAAGTGAAAATTCACCAAAACAAACTGATTGAAAGTGTTTTTACCAAAAAGAAAGTTTTCGTCGATATTTTTCGTTTGGTTTTTATTGAAATCAGTTTAAGTTGAGTTTAATTTCGTGGATGAGTCATCCGACGCGGCCAGAATTAACTGTAACTGTATTGTATGCACAATGTTGGTCAAGTTAAGTAACTTGACTTAAATTAAAGGTGTATTGGTTAAGTTGCGTCTCGGCGAGCGGCTTCGACGCGCAGAATACGAGTATATGGAATAACGATTACAAGAACCGAGAACAAGATCAAGATCCGGTCTTGTTTGTTGGGTTTCATCGAGTTGTACATTTCATGCTTTCATGCTTGCGGACGAATATGGAAAGTTTAATGAAACATTACTTTGATATTTAATTTCCTTTTTTTCTTTTATTTACAAAAATTATTATTTTTTTCTGTTTTATAACCGAATAACTCGTAAACTAGAAATGATAAAATAATTAAATAAAAACTTTATTTTGTAGAATTTAATTAGCTTTCGAATGATATATAACAACAGATACTGGATGTTTTAGTTATCCCTTAAATTAATAAAATATGATGGAAAACATAAAAATTGCTTTTTAATCATTTTTGCAGTTTACGCAAAAACTATAACACCCAGTATATCAAACTATACATCATTTTTAAAGACAAATAAATTCTACATAACCTAGTTTTTAACTGATAATCCTACTATTTTTGGTTTAAAAGTTATTTGCAATTTAAATTGATAAAATATTTTTTCCATGAGAAAAACACGTTAAATCAATATAATAACGAGTTATTTTGTTAGAAAAATATTTTTAAATGTTTAGTTCACTAACAAGTAACGAGACGAGTCTAACAAGTACAACAAGTACTTGTACATTGCAATAAGTACAAAAACAGCAAACGAGGCGACGAGTAACGGTCCGATAGTTGGATGCAACTATCAACGTGGACGGTGATGAATAAATCGATGCTGTTTCACGATAAGACGACGCAAAGCGACCCGTAATGACGTGCGACGACAACAATAAAGCAAAAACGAAGAGATAACAAGTGAATCGATCGATACAACCGTAAAAACACGAAATCAAGAAGCAAAAACGTAACTTTAACATTTTTTTTCTTATCATACTTTGAGACATAATAACTCAGCGATTAAAACTCGTAGAAATTTAGGAAAAGCCACATTAGAAAGGTAATTTAATTGACTATTAACCCCAAAAGAGAAAAATCATTTATTATTAGTCATTATAGTTTAATTAACGTTTTAATATCAGTTGGATAATGTATAAAGTTCTGGTAATAACTTAAAATATCATATTAAACTTTAAGACGTCATAACTTTTGTGTCTTAAGTCACAATATCTCTAGTAAAGTGTCATTAGAAAGCATATATAATGTACTATAAACTAGTTTTCGAAATAATTATTAATGTCAAACAGATTTTGAGTTATTAACAAAAAACTAAACAAAAACACAAAAATTTTTACCAAAACTAAAAAATTTACAATAATTAACCTAAAATTTAATTAATTACTCACCAAATAGTCCAAATTCATCTTCATACTCATTCTCGGAACTAAAACAACTTGAAGGCATTTCACATGCACATAATTTAAGTTTTTCCGCACTAAAACTGAATTTTTAACAACCACTTGTAAGGTTGACGCACGACTAAGGCAAAACTTTGAAACTTGGTACATGATGTCACTTTACTCCATTGTGTCACTTAAAACCTGTGAAACCCGCGCAAGAAGCCAGAAAATGCGTGGCTTGCGTTACCAAATGTTTCGACGTGTCACACACCGCCGAGAAGCCATTCGCAATGACTTTAATCGGCGATTTGCGGACACACACGGCCATGACAGCCATCCTACGACAATATCCATTTCCATTTCCATTTTCAATCGTCACAAACGTACTCAGTCGAGGAATTCATTCATAAATACATTTAAATGGTTAAGATGTAGAGAAAATTGTTGAAATATAGGCAACCCAATATACTTTCATATATAATACATTGGTTTATAAGGTTTGAGTTGGCGTTTTTTTTGAAGGATTGTTTAAAAGCTTGTAACTTTAAAATCAAAAAAGATAGAGGAATCAGCAAAATTTTATATTATGTAGAATTTAATTATCTTTCAAATGACGTGAAACAAAATATAC
Organism: Dalotia coriaria; assembly: GCF_025399875.1. Taxonomy (NCBI): domain Eukaryota; kingdom Metazoa; phylum Arthropoda; class Insecta; order Coleoptera; family Staphylinidae; genus Dalotia; species Dalotia coriaria. The sequence continues at coordinate 9,608,309 of NW_027045452.1, read as the reverse complement.
TGGGTGTTTTAGATTGTACGTAAATTAAGAAAATATGAATAAAAACACAGAAATAATTTTTTATTAGTTTTTTACCGCTTACGCATAAACTATTACACCCAGGGTATCAAATTATACATAATTTTAAAGATAATTAAATTCTACATAATATAAAATTTATTTTAAAACTCTATCATTATTTGTTAGTGAGTTATTCGCAATTTAATTTCCAGTTTTAATCATCTCACAATAAAAATACTTTCAAACGTCTAAAAATCATAGTTTCACTGCATAGGCAACCCAATACACATTCACATTGTATATTTTCATTTAAAAGCTTTGCGTAGGAGTTTGTAACTTTGAAAGTTGAAGCTCGCAACCGCCTTAAAGAGTATTATTACTTTTGTGCAATTGTACTCGTCGACGGTCGGCGTTTTCACCTATACACTTACGCGGGTCGAACTAATGCGCTTTCTATTTTCGATTCCCGGCAGACTACACAACCGAAAAGCTCTCTCAAGTCTATATCTGCTTTCGCTCCCCTTTTGCTGGTAGAAATCTCATCTGCGCTCGCTTCCTGCGCGTTTCTTTGCGCGATGCCATCATTTCCTCTCTTTTTGATGCTCGCCTGCCACAGCCACTTACAGGGGCACGATTTTCGTTCCGTTATCGGCCCGCTCGCACGTGACACTTAATTATTCAACATTAGGACATTAGTTTCGGAGAGTGTCTCGGTTGCGAGGCGGTTAAACGCACAAGAGGGAGAGGGAGTACGGTGCACGTGTGAGTGAGCTTTTTCGAAAACCTAAGTTTTGGCTATAATTCAGTGTCTGCGATCAATCCGCGGCAATAAATCGCTTGAAAACTACGTGGAAATCACAATCTACAACTTAGATAGCTTTTAAATTAGTATAGGTTATAATTACGGTGCGTATTTGGTTGCCTATGTTGAATTAATCGATTTTATGAAAATAAAACATTAAAAATGTGATTATTTCAAAAAGTACTGGAAGAAATACGTTGAAACTTTCAGAAATTGTTTATAATTACATTAACAGTATTCTGAATTAATAATATATTTGTTTTTAATTCTTTTTCTTTAAAATTTTTGCAAAAAACAAAAAAAATATTTTTTTTATTAGTTTATTATTAAAAGGCTTGTAACTTTTTAACTATTAGAGATACAATCATCAAATAAATTTTATAAAATGCAGAATTTAATTAGCTTTCCAATGATGTATGATAAGATATACTAAGTGTTTTATTTTTGACGTAAATTAATAAAATATTAGAAAAAAGTATATTTTTTGTTTTTTGTTTAAATTTTCCTCTAAAAATAATTAAAAACCATTACAAATCAAAATATTATTTATCTAGAATATAGTTTATATAAATATAAACAATTTCAGAAAGTTTCAGCTTATTCCTTCGAGTACTTTTTGAGATAATCGCATTTGAAAATGTTTTTAAATTAAAACTCAGACTGTAACCCCTTAAAAGTTTCTTAATACTTTTCGCAATCAAGCGAATCGATTACCCGATGATTTATCACCGAATGCAGCGGGAATTGGCGATAATCTTCGGCGGAAAACAGAAAACTCATTTATATTTATCTCAAGCGCAGTATATTCTCAGCGCGCCGCGGAATAATGCGCGTTAACTTCTTATAATTCGTAATTGCATTCGGCTGCAATCAAAAACATATTTAAAAATTTAATGCTTTGTTGTTTGGCGCGCAATTAGACTCAGTTTACAAATTAAAACGAAGAGGTTTTCTTGCACGACGTAATATCTGAAGCAAAGTGGCCGTTTACTGAGTGCAAAGTGAAGAGGTTTGGTGTTGTTGTTGTCGGTTGTTGGGCAGTTTACCGTTAAGCGAGCGGCAAAAGCCATTTCGGCGGCTATTCCGGTCGGGCCATTCCGTTTTATTTACTTTATCGCCAATTAGTCGACAATTAGCCGGCGTGTACGACTTGGACTTACAAGCGAAAACAAATCGCCATGTAATTTTATGATTTTTAATGTTTTCCCTGTAGAAATACGGTTAATTTAATATAGACAACCAAATATACTTTCACAAATAATGTGTTGAATAAGTTTTGAATTGAAGTTTATTTAAATATGTTTTTAAATGCTTGTAACTCATAGACAATAAGTGATAATGTAATTAAATAAAAACAATATTATGGAGAATTTAATTATCTTTCAAATGATGTATAGCATGATATACTGGCTGTTTTAGTTTTTACGTAAATTAATAAAATATAAATAAAAACATTAAAATAGTTTTTATTAGTTTTTTCTATTTTATACATGAATTGTTACACCCAGTATATCAAATTATACATAATCTTAAAGCCAATTAAATTCTACATCAAATAAAATTTACTTCAAGACTCTGTCATTATTTGTTCATGAGTTATTTGCATTTTAATAATGCGTTTCATTTTTTCCTGAAAATTTTAACAAAAAATCATATTTTTGCATTTTGAAAGCTTTTTTTATTGTTATAAACAAGTTTTAAGTATTGATATGAATAAAAAATGCGTGTCAATGTTATCGACAACAAATTGAACGTCCTTAAAATCTTAAACACACTCAACTCGTCCCCAAGAGGCGAAAACTCCATAAAAAGTATAAAAATCAGTGGTACACAGCGTTTACAGCGATAAAGCCCGTAAATTAAGCTCGGCGTAAGCTGTAAGCCATAAGAATTAATTGGCGCACACGAAAAGAACGGTATTTTATACATTTATATACAAACTGAGCTTTTAAAGCTCTAAATAGCTAAAAACACATATAAAACTAAAAATTATTAATATATGCAACCAATATTGCAATATTGACTATTCAACTGTGTAATATTGGTTGCCTATAATATTTTTATGAATTTAATCATGTTTTGCCCGTTTTGCGTGCTGTAAAAGTACGGTACAGGTTGTAAATGTTGTAATAAGTTTGCCGTTTGTAAATAAAATGCAGTTTTGCATCGAAATCGTGTTGGAATTGCGAGCGCGCGGCATGAGAGGCGAAATAAAGCGAAATAAAATTAAATTCGGGAAAGTGGGTCAGCCACGCTGAGAGCTATCGTGCGCTATCAATTCAGAACGCTCGAAACGTTCGAATGTAAACACAATTGCGCCGAATGAAAATCGTCTGCATCCAGATTAATCAACACGAAATTAAAACACGTTTTGCACTAATATTGATGGAAATAAATCGATAATTACAAGTTGAGAGACCACAATATTGTGGTTATGTTTGTTTTGTTATGTATGTTTGGTTGCCTAGGCTAAAATTGATTTTCTTACCTTCATGCCACACGTGTTCCTGTTCAGCGACAATTGTATCATCATCGGACCATAAAATCTCTTCGGTGGATGCTGCGATGCTCTCACAGTCCATAATCGTGTCGAAATCAGTGCTGGAAATCATTATGTGCGCATGCGCAGTAAATTACATCCGGATTTAGACTTCTTTTGATCTTTTAAGAGAATTCCACTTTAATTTTCTGAAAAAATATGATTTATTAGTTAATTATTTAATATTATATTTAATTTTTGTGTTTAATATAGGCAACCAACATTACTTTTTGTTTTTCTTCATTAAAACTTTGTTTTTTTAATAAAATAAAACAAGAAAAGGATTTATACGTGGCTGGAATTGAAGCAGAGTCTAATATTCGTGGAAAACAAACAGTTGGAATCCAACATGGCGGAAAACAAAAATAAACAATGCGCGAAACAAAAGAAAAGCCAGTCGGAGACAAAAAGAGGAAGGAAGGAAAACACTGAACGTAAAATGTTGCAAGAAGCCCGCGACCGGAAAACGGAAGCCAGGTTCAGTGAGAATGGAAAATATGAGCAAAAAAACACACAGTGCGACGTAATTTATAGGCGGAAATTCAGCGCCGCACTTATTTAAAGAGCGATTCGTTTTTATTGTCGTCGGTAAATAATAAGAGCCGGGGATTGGGAAAATGTGCATTTTGTGCACGCTGCGCACGAATGGCTAGAATAATAGCGCAATACGAACGTATTACTATACATTACCGCATTACAATAACATTTTCCGGCGAGGGACTTAAAATAGAGAAAAAACTGTGATAAACTAAGAAAATAAGGGGAAAAAGTGGAAAGTGAAAAAGTTTTGGCATGGGATGTGAAATTGCTTTCAACGGATTGCAGAAAGGATGAAAAATGATTTAATTGTTAATAAAAACATTTAATATTTCATCAAAAATACGTAAATTTGATTTTTTTTTAGTTTTTTGTTAATTTCTGAGAAATTATGAAGAAAAACCTAATTTTTTAAATAAAATTTTTTGAGGAATTTAATTGTTTATTATTTAAACTATTTTTTATAATTTTATTCGCATTTTTGTGGAAGTTATGGCCAAAAAACTAAAAAAATATATTTTTTTAAGTTTTTAGGTCGATTTTCTTCACTTATGGTATAAAAAATATGATTTTATTGTTTGTTACACCCTGTATATTTCCATGTTAGAAAATACTTAGTTGTGAAAATGAAAGAAAATGGAAATGCGAGCCGAAAATAAGGAGCGTGACAAACGCTCGGAATAAACTAAAGGAAATTGCCTTTATTCCGCATTTCCACATACATTTCCACCGCCTCCGGCCACCTCCGTCTTTACCTCTGCAATTTCACGAAAGTTTTCACTTTGTTTTACAAAAAATCAATGCGTTTCTCCTACAAATCCACCCAAATTACATTTTTGTTAAAATTCACTATATGCAACCCACATAACACAAACACAATACATGTATGAATATTAGGAGTAATACTAGTTGCCTATATTAAATTATTATCCCATCCATCTGCTGCGCGTCTTCCAGTCAATTTGGAGTTTTATTTGCGTCTCACTTACGCGGGGCTGTCGTAGGCCCTTAAATTTATAGCTCATTTAACTCGCACATTAGCGATATTCATTCCGACTGCGTCTTCATAACCCCAGCATGAACGTCGGCGCTTTTTAGAGGAAAAACGCTCAGTTTCCGGGGGTATCGTCTTCGTTTTCGGTTTGCAGACGTTCGTTTCAACTTCTTTAAATTACACGCCCATCGAAATTGGCTTTGTGCGCGCGTAGAGACGCAAACAAATCGCGGCGAATCAGCATCAAAGAAGAAAGAAACGAGGAAGACGAAAAAAACGAGCTTTTAAGAGCCAGCTTTGCGTCTCAAAAAGGCAAACGTAATGGCTAATTATCCTAACAACATATTCTTCTGTTAAAATACGAAATTTTGAAAGGTTATGTGACATTTAAGAAAAGGAAGTAGACATAACCTCAATTGATCACTACTCATTTTTAGTGTTTTAAGTTTTTGAAGAGAAATTGACGTATAATTGGTTTGTTTTTTAATTAAGAACATTAATAATTAATAATTTTGTTTATTTTAAATTTTTTCTAATTTTTTCTTCAAAATTTTGACAAAAAAACAAAAAAATCACATTTTTTGCATTTTTTAGCTTTCTACATACAAAAACGATTAATATATGCAACCAACATGACTATTAAACATGTACACCTGGTTGCCTATAATACTTTCATCATAACCTCAATATATCACTCCTAAATCCTTGTTTTATTAACTTATCAACTGCAATCGACATAGAATTTATGTGTCTTTGACATAATGCATGCCCACAAACCTTACAACCGGCTGATAGTAAATTATATCATATGTAAAGCTCGCAAGCTTCTCACCGGAGCAGTGCAGCAATTTGGTAGCTTCTTGCGCGAGTTTCGGGCGTAGCTTGCGGCCCCACAAGTCATAAACTTCCAGGGAACATTCACTCCGTTCTCCGTTTTACCGTTCTCGGAGACTGAAAGGACATGAATCTGCCTCTGCTGCCGCCGCTGCCGCAGCCGCCAAGATAGTACATTTATAATACAATGGAATCGGAATTGGGACAGGATGCGACGGTGGAATGCCAAAAGCAGGCGGGATGCAGCCAGGAAGGACGTACGGGACTATTTGCGACAAAGGACTAAGGGCCAGAGACGCGGGTTTAGAAATTCTGGAGGAGAAGCCGGATGCATGCGAAAATTATGAATGAATCACATATTATAACAATACAACTAAATATGAGATTATTTTCTTTAATTTTTGACGTGATAACGTCTTTAAAATCGTTTTAGACGTTATCACGTAAACATCTCGATCGTAAACCTACTTTACAAACAACCATTTTTTTTTTGGGTAAGGATTCTCTCGGTGGGTGTTTATAGTAAAAATTTTAGAAAATGGGCGAAATAACTCTTAAATATTAAGTTAAACATGCCACAGCACCACGTTTTGCCAATTTCACCTCATTAATTATTTGTTTAAAGTTTAAATTAAAAATATAGCTAGCTTTTCTTATAGAGAATTGTTCGTAGATTAAGATGCTGCAATCAGATCCTATTTATCACTTTTAGTTTACGAGATATTCCCGATTGAAAAAAATCGTCAAAAATTGCAAAATGTCACTTTTTAGCACATTTAGTCGCGTTTTTCGACCTTTTACTGTAGGAAATATAATTATATTATATTTTGATCTGATAGAGAATCATTCAATCTTTCATAATCAACAATTCGTTGGTGGCTATCGCTTTTAGTTTAAGAGATATTAATTATTGAAAATCGTCGAAAAAAAGTATCAATACCCCCCCCTTTGCATTTTTTTCTTAAGAATGAAAATTTCATCTCTCAAATTTCCGTTTTAACTAGCCTATCTTAATGAGAATAGTCCGAAGTATAGTCTCTGCGATTTGTACCTATTTATCTCCGTTAGTTTACGAGATATTCGCGATTGAAAAAAATCATCAAAAATTGAAAAATGTCACTTTTTAGCATTTTTAGTCGCGTTTTTCGACCTTTTACTTTTGGAAATATTACTATTTTATATTTTGATCTGATAGAGAATCATTCAATCTTTCATAATCAGCAATTTGTTGGTTGCTATCGCTTTTAGTTTCAGAGATATTAATTATCAAAAATCGTCGAAAAAAAGTATCAATACCCCCCCCTTTGCAATTTTTTTCTTAAGACTTAAAATTTTGTCTCTCATATTTCCGTTTTAACTAGCCTATCTTAAAGAGAATAGTCCGAAGTATAGTCTCTGCGATTTGTACTTATTTATCTCCGTTAGTTTACGAGATATTCGCGATTGAAAAAAATCATCAAAAATTGAAAAATGTCACTTTTTAGCACTTTTAGTCGCGTTTTTTGACCTTTTACAGGTGGTATTGCAATTATTTTATAATTTGATCTGATAGAGAATCATTCAATCTTTCATAATCAACAATTCGTTGGTGTCTATCGCTTTTAGTTTAAGAGATATTAATTATCAAAAATCGTCGAAAAAAAGTATCAATACCCCCCCCTTTGCAATTTTTTCTTAAGAATGAAAATTTCATTTCTCAGATTTCCATTTTAACTAGCCTATCTTAAAGAGAATAGTCCGAAGTATAGTCTCTGCGATTTGTACCTATTTATCTCCGTTAGTTTACGAGATATTCGCGATTGAAAAAAATCATCAAAAATTGAAAAATGTCACTTTTTAGCATTTTTAGTCGCGTTTTTCGACCTTTTACTTTTGGAAATATTACTATTTTATATTTTGATCTGATAGAGAATCATTCAATCTTTCATAATCAGCAATTTGTTGGTTGCTATCGCTTTTAGTTTCAGAGATATTAATTATCAAAAATCGTCGAAAAAAAGTATCAATACCCCCCCTTTGCAATTTTTTTCTTAAGACTTAAAATTTTGTCTCTCATATTTCCGTTTTAACTAGCCTATCTTAAAGAGAATAGTCCGAAGTATAGTCTCTGCGATTTGTACTTATTTATCTCCGTTAGTTTACGAGATATTCGCGATTGAAAAAAATCATCAAAAATTGAAAAATGTCACTTTTTAGCACTTTTAGTCGCGTTTTTTGACCTTTTACAGGTGGTATTGCAATTATTTTATATTTTGATCTGATAGAGAATCATTCAATCTTTCATAATCAACAATTCGTTGGTGTCTATCGCTTTTAGTTTAAGAGATATTAATTATCAAAAATCGTCGAAAAAAAGTATCAATACCCCCCCCTTTGCAATTTTTTCTTAAGAATGAAAATTTCATTTCTCAGATTTCCATTTTAACTAGCCTATCTTAAAGAGAATAGTCCGAAGTATAGTCTCTGCGATTTGTACCTATTTATCTCCGTTAGTTTACGAGATATTCGCGATTGAAAAAAATCGTCAAAAATTGAAAAATGTTACTTTTTAGCACTTTTAGTCGCGTTTTTCGACCTTTTACTCTGGGAAATATAATTATTTTATATTTTTATCTGATAGAGAATCTTCAACTCTTTCATAATCAACAATTTGTTGGATGCTATCGCTTTTAGTTTAAAAGATATCAATTATTGAAAATCGTTGAAAAAAAGTATCAATACCCCCCCCTTTGCAATTTTTTCTTAAGAACAAAAATTTCATCTCTTTGATTTCCGTTTTACCTAGCCTATCTTAAAGAGAATAGTCCGAAGTATAGTCTCTGCGATTTGTTCTTATTTATCTCTTCTGGTTTGGAAGATATTCACTATCAAAAATCGAAAAAAATTATCAAGCATATTTTTCAGATTTTCGATTTAACTGTCTTATCCTATAATACATTTTCCTTAGATTAAGAATTTAAAATCCGGTCTTATCTATTTCTTTTAGTTTATGGGATATTTAGCACTTTTAGTCATGTGTTTGGAAATACCTGTCCACCTTGAACAGCTTATTCCTTTGCTGGACTTATCAGATAATTGCGTTCGTGTCTAATATTTTATTTTCTCTGCGAGATCAAAACTTCGCTTTCAATAAAATTGGCAAAAATGGAACGAAAGTGGAGAGATAGAAAGTGCCACTCACTCGCGGGCCGATAGCGCCCCAGGGGATTTTCCATCTCTCGACGCTCTCCGCAGGATACGCAGGATATCCACGATTTTGAGCACATAAGAAACCGTCACTTTCATGCCTCCAGAGATGGATATTCCACTCATACTACTTATTTCTATATATTTCAAAAATAACCTTTAAATTTTCACTCCACTGAAACAATTCCAGACATAAATCCAACTTTATCACGAATATCGCGTAATCCCGGCCGCCATTCATTAAATTTAATATCGCCGGCTGATTACGACACTGCACTTAAGCGTAATACACGTTGTGCCGCCGCCCCTGGCTCGAAACAAAAAGCTTTCGGGCGCCAGCGGCCGTTCGAGGGCAATTTCCGCCGAGATTTTCAATGACATAAGACGCGCATAACGATAATGATGATTATGTGCCGGCGGCGGCGGTCGAGCGCAGCAGCCGCTCACGTGGGCGGCGGGTTTTGTGCCGAAAGCAGCGTTATTAAACCGATATCGGCGCCGAACCTAACACAATAGGCGGTTGTTCTTGTCGTCGTGTCCTCGGGTTTTACTCTGTTTTAGTGTGTCCCCCGGGGGGCGGCAATGGCGGCGGGATCAGGGCTATCAGCCGGCAGAGCAAAAGAACAGTTATGAGACACGCTGCGCATTATTGGGCCGTAGACGTATAGCTATGAAGCATTATGAGAATAAGGACTAAAGGCTTTACTAAAGGACCAAACAAGCAGGACTTTATTTTGGTCATTGTAAAGCTTAATTAACACAAAAATACGAAAAAAATTAAGTTTTGTGAAATTTAACATATGCAACCAGTTATACAAAACACCCAAGACTTTATTTTAGTCACAGTAAAGCTTAATTAATACTAAAATACAAAAAAATATTTTTTTGTGAAATTTAACGTATGCAACCAGTTATACATTAATATGTATTACTAGCTTTAACCCTTGGCTTCGCTCGCGAATATCTAAAATAATGAAGTTGCTTCCGTACGCGTCTGTAGTCACAGAAGAAGTAACAATGAAGTAGAATGGCGGGAAGTTTAAAATGGCTGAAAGTATAGTCTATGGAAGTATAGTGTACAGTCTCCATAGTGTAGTCAATTGGATTTGATGTTGACGTAGCTGTCGGTAATACAGTGTGATAATACAGTGTGATGGTACTATAGTACTTAGGTTTGAGCTTCATTGCTGGAATGCTAGATGGCGTTAAAGTAGTCAAATAGCCAGATGCAGAGGTATTATTGGCTAAACTATTTCTTTATTTTATTTAAAAAATAATTTTTTTTAGTAAATAAAAAGTAGCCTATAACCATTCGGGGACCACTAAGAATATGTGTACAAATTTTCATGATGATCGGTTAAGTAGTTTTTGCGTGAAAGTGTAACAAACATCAGGACTTTCGCATTTATAATATTAGTAGGGAAAAGTTGCATACATTTGAGTGCTATACAAATATTTGTAGTTAAAATAGTTTTAAAACAATCGATATAATGCCACTGGTGTAATTTAAAACTTTTCCGTGCTTGTTGCGAGTGTGAGGCATGTTTTCATCTGGAGTTTTCCGCTCGTCTTGCCTTTAAATTTCCATCACAGCGCGTTCAGTTCGCACCTTTCAAGCACCTTGCGCCGTGTGCTCATCGGCGCGAAAACTAACACCCTTTCCGGACGGAAAACCACAATGTTTCAACGTTTCGTGCGCTTCAACTTCATTCCGTCAACTCCGACATGTTGAGAACTATCTTCTGACTGACTTTCAACTCATTTAAACTACATTCAGCCGCGTGGGATGAAAATGGGTCATGGAATATAATAAATTCATTATTTAATTAAGATAAGAATAGAATTATTGTGTGAAATATAAAAAAAATATTAAAAATGAAAATATTGATAAATAGTGAATTATTGAGGTTATGTGATTTAGGATCATGTATATCATGTCAACTGTCACTTGTCAAAGTGTAAGTGGATCCAAAACAAGAAAAAAACAAAAAAATTATAAAAAATAAAAATATTTTGCTTATTTTTCTAGTGTCTGAAAATAAACATATTAAAATACATCTATTTTATGCATGATGGGTAAAGAATGCAGCGTGCATGTATGTTTGGTTGCGTGACAATTTGTTAATTGATTGATTGATGCGCGCGTTTTTTCACGCCGCATTCTTTCCACTTTCCCGGGCGTTGTTTAGCATTTTTGTTGCGCGCGCGTTCTGGAATGTTTTCCCAGGCGGAAAACCGGGATTTGTTCGTCCATGTGACGCCACAATACTCAACACACTAATTATATCATATACAGTGTGTTTATTTTAATAAAAAAACAAAATTTCCTCTAAAATTACAAAAAATAAAAATTATTCAAAAAAAAGTAAAAAACATAAATATTTATTAATATATTTTAATTTTTTAATGTTTTTCATTAATTTTTGTTGAGTTTTTAATATACTGTATATTTTTAGCTACACACATGAAGAAATTAACGTAGGCAACATTTTAAACGCGCCGAGCGTTGAACGCGTAAAACATTGTTTGGAATGCTGTACGGGGTGGTAAAATAGGGTGAATTTGTTAGGGGATGAATGCGACACATGCTGCTATTTTTTTAATGCCTACACAATGAGAAATTTACATAAAATTAATTTTTAAGTGAAATAATTTAATAATTTAATAAATTCGTTTAATAAAGCTTCGTAAGCGCTGTACTCAGTGATAATAAGTAACACGTGAGTGGCAGATGCGACTCCGCACTTCCGGTATGCTTTCATAAAGGGTGGGTGTGCGTTGGGGTGAGTGACACCTCCACTCGTCAGTCAAGAGTCAAATTTTGATTTCAAGCGCACATGCTACCCCTTTTATTTTTACTTATGACGCGTCAATCAACAATTGTCTCAAATCTCAACTTCAATCTTAATCTTGCAGTAAGTTAAGAGTATGAGTGGAACATCACCAAGCAGATGTCAAATGAGTTTTAATCAAAGTCATCAGAATTATTCATTTACGTCCTGAAAAGATAAGAAATGAAGAGAAATTTGATTTTCTGCTGAGTGATGTATTTAATTTTAATTTTAACTATGTATGCAACCCAATTTACATTTATTTTTATATTTGCATAACCTTATTTTGAGTCTTTTCTGGACATTTTTAAACATTTTACTTTTAATGCAATTAAAGAAGATTAGCTTTGTAATTGGATAACAGCGATGTTATTTTTTGTGTCGTTTTGGCTTTTGTCCTCGCACATTTTGCTGGTTTTAATTTTCGTGGCGCGTTGCTTTGACCATCAAAGCGTTAAAAGTGTTTAAAGTGTTTAAATATTTAAAAGTTATGCGCGAATTCAAACGCTGATAAGCCTTTCGCACTAAAAAGCAGACATTTTTGTGGTGGCCCGCAAAGACTCCTAACGCAAATTGAAATAAAAAGATTAAATTTCTAATTTTACAAAATGCAAACATAGAAGGTCATAATTTAGAAGCAAAAATATAAAAGGAAATAATTTAAAGTTTTTAATTAAAGTTTTATTAAATTAAACAAATAAAGTTAATAAATCAATTACAAGAAAGCAAATAATTAAATTTTTACGGCTTTTATTTTTATTTTTGTTTTTTTTTGTGTTTTTTTTTTTCAAGTCCTCACTTTTTAAAATTTGAAACATGAATTAAAACATAAATATCTGTAACACGACACATTATAAAGTTATTTATTTTTATATTAACCGAAAGAGTAACTCTTTATCTAATAATTATTGAAAAAAAATTTGATTTTTCTAAATTATTTTATGAAATATCGCGTAAAATATAAAAAAATATATTTTGACGAAAATTTTTCTCAAAATTTTGAAAACTTTTACTTTCAAAAGCAGTTTTATGGCAGTTTTAAGCACTTTTTAAGCTAAAATATATTTTTATATGCAAGAACAACTCTTTATCTAATAATTACTGAAGAAAAAATAAATTTATCTCAATTATTTTATAAAATATAGTGAAAAATAGCAAAAATTCCAATTTTTTCAAAAATTTTAATTTAAACTTTGGAAACTTTTAATTTCAAAAACAGTTTTAAGCACTTTTTAGGCTTACAATTTACTCTTTTTCTATTTTTCTTAAATTTTTCACTTTTTCAAGCTTGTAACACGAATCAAAGCATAAATCTCCGTAATACAACCCACTAAAAAACTAAACACACCCATCGTAACACTACACGACCCTCTACTAATGAAAAAAGGGTGGATGACAACATCCCCAGCCCCAAACTCTCAAAGTTAACTTTCGGAGACGAGATGAGGGGCGCGTGCCGCTGCGCATGCTGCACAACGAAGAAAAACATCCTTTTACGTGTAGCACTAGCATCATTTTTTCATCCCGAACATCTGAACATCACAAACAACGAAAGAAATGATGCGCACACTTTTCTAAATGAGAAAAACATGGAGGGTGCGCAAGTAGAAGGTGAAAATTAATAGGGTGAGTACACACAAGTACCAAGATCAGAGTTTTTATGTAGAAACAAAAATAATTTTACTTTTTTTGTGTTTTTTGCTATTTTTAGAAGAAACTTGTTGGAAATTGAGTGAATCAATATGTGTAGCACGTATTTCATTAATGCGTGTCGTTCTACATTCTTTTCTGGGCGTTTAATAACGAATCTATTAATATTTATTAAATTTTTTCAAGGCAATATATGGGGAAGTGTATATTTGGTTGCATAAATTTAAAAAATTAACCAAAAATGTGTTTTTGGGATAAATATGGTATAAAACTCGTAAATTCAATGTTTTTTTAGAGTATTTATTTATTTAATGATCTAAATTCATTATAGGACTATTATATACAGGGTGTTTCAATTTATTTTGTATTTTTTAATAATTTTTGAATGTTTTTTGTTTTATTTTTACGTTTTTACAAGTTTTTCTTCAAAATGTAAAATTTACTGAATTCTATTTATGTTACGATGGTTGAATATAGTGAAATCTGTATATTTGGTTGCCTACATTATAAAATTATTAACCTAATACAATATTTTAGCTTAGGTCAAGTAAAAAACTCGTTAATTTGACTTTGACTTTGACATTAATTCATCTACTGATCTAAATTTAGCCTTATATTAACATATACAGAGTGTTTCAAGTAATTCTACTGCTTTTGTTTGTTTTAATCATACTTGTTTGTTTCCCTTTTGTTGTTTGGTGTTTCATTTCAACATTTTTACGAGTTTTCTTTAAAATAAAAGTTTCGAAGTTCAGTTCAACCCGCCGACTGTGAAATGCTGTGCAATGCGCGTTATAAATAGCCACGAAGGGAATTCCGTCTAAATTTAGCGCCGTCGGAGGGAAGTCTCGCCTCGCGACACACACGCAGCGCGTCTGTCGAAGCCCCCCGCGAACATTCATACCGGATGTGACCGCCATTCTACTAATTTCCAACACGAATTAAATTAAATTAATAAATACGCGTTTATTACGATATGCAACTTCATATACATCCTGTCGTAATGTATGCAACCGAATAAGTTTGGAGATTGTTTTTTGTTTTGTGTGAAGCGTGTGTGTGAGTGTATGTGATCAGAGCGACGTTTAATTAAAAACGTTATTAACATACAAATGAAAGCGGCACGCGCGTGTTTACCGTGTTGGCCGGGAATGCGCTTTGTCGCTTTCCGGCTTCCGCTGTTTTCCTGCCAGGCGGATTTCCATCAGGCGACAAGGCAATATCGCTACATTTACACGTTTGTTGCGCTCGAAATTGCGTTTCGGAAACGTAATGGAAACGTCCATGTCACGCAACAACGGAAACAAGCGAACAATCAATTGTTCAATTTGATTAAACTTTATTTGTATCAATATTTAAGGTAATAAATGTCATAGAATGTTATTTTCAAAACTCAAAACTTTGGAAATGTTAAATTTGGAAAGCAATTTTAAGATAGTATTAAGCAGTTTTCTGCTTGGAAAATTATGTGAGTTGAAAAAGTAACTCTTTGACTAATTATTAGTGAAGAAAAATTTGATTTATCTCAATTATTTTATGAAATATTGCTTAAAATATTCTAAAAGTCATTTTTCCAAATTTATTTTTATAAAATTTCAAAAGTTGTTTTAGGGCCCTTTTAGGTATTTTTAATACTTGGAAATTTTTTTATATGAAAGAGGGACTCTTTTTCTAATAACTACTAAAGAAACATTTAAATTATTTCAATTATTTTATGAGATATAGCATAAAATATAAAAAAATATTTTTTTGCCAATTTTATTCCAAATTTTTGGAAATATTGACTTTTAAAAGTCATTTTTAGACAGTTTTAAGCATTTTTTAGATTTAAAAATAATTTTACATGAAAGAATAACTCTTTAACTAATAATTACAGAAGAAAAAATAGATTTATCTCAATTATTTCCCGAATTACGGCTTAAAATATTAAAAAATCAACTTACTTCTTATTTTTTCGTTGTTTTTCTTGCACATTCACTTAAAATTCACTAATTTTTTAATGTTTATTCACTAATTTACTAATAACTACTCAGGAACTTCTTATTTTCTTAACTACGCGAGGTAAACGACTCAATTCCCTAGTCCTGCGCGCCCCTGTGCACGCGCCAACGACAACTGACTTAAGTCACACTGCGCCGCAGGAATGACTGCGCTCGCGCGACATTAAAAACCGGCGGAAAAAATATCAGCCACCATCGCGGCATCGCGCCATCCGCTGTGACGCGTCGCGGCGCACTATTATTAGCCCTCGGCACGCAAAAAGAACAAGTGTCGCCATCCTCCATCCTCCCGATTCGACGTTTTCGACTATCTCTATTACTAGACACTCACTCACGCACGCGAGGCTTTTTTGTATTCGAGAGGAAGAGGCTTCGTTTCAAGAGGGTGCGAAAAACGAGTGAATGACCTTTTCAAAATGTCTAAAATTAAATAAGGAATTAAATACGACATTTTATTTTGATGATTAGAATAGTAGAATTTCAAAAAATTAATTTTTAATATTTTTTATTTCGGTTTTTAGCAAATTTTAATAATAAAAAAAAAATTGAATTTTTTAAATTTAAAAGCATTTTTAAAGCAATTTTAAACATTTTCAAGCATTAAAAATAATTGTAAATGAAAGAGCTACTCTTTAACTAATTATTTCTGAAGAAACATTTAATTTATCTCAATTATTTTTCGAGATATTTCGAAAAATCAAATTTTTGCACATTTTTTCCGGCACATTATTCACATGGCTTGTATTATTTTTTTTTTCGTGGAAAGCTTTTGAGCTTTTGAAATGCGCTGTCGCTTTCATTATCCTTTCGGTTATTATTCAGCTTTTTTGCGCTTTTTATCACGTCGAGCTTTTCAAGCTGGTGCGCGCCATTGCGCCATCATCGTTCTGTCTGCCACCGGACAGATCATCACCATTAATTTCTTCGCTTGCAATTATTCACCTCCAGTTTTATTTGCATAAAAAAATTAAAAACACCAAAAAACACAAAAATACTCAAAAAATCATCAAATTTATTTCTAAAAACTCAAAAATTAATTATTTTGAACACATTGTATATAAACCTAAACACTTTTTGTATAAATAATGAAAATTTATTTTAAAAAGATTAAAATAGTTAACATTTTTATTTTTATTCAAATAAAACTTTGAAATTTTGAATATTTTGAACACATTGTATACGAAAATGTAAAAAATGACCAATGACTTGCAGACGGAGCGTGCGACGGATGGCTCGCGGTGACATAGGGTCCTAACGTGTTCTCCAACTTAACGCAAAGTGTCCTACAGGACCAACAGACTCGGCGGCGGCGGAAAAAATGTGAAAAATACGCGCACAAGCAAAAAAAACGAGCCGAAGCGAAAAACGGACGTTAATGTAACGAGACCTCGCCACCTCGCCACTCCGGACACATCGCATCAGACAATGATCGTCCTCCTCTTATTCTTTTTATATATTTCATCCCAATTATACTACAAATCCACAAAATTCTTAATTTTCACATAAAAATATCTTTAAATCTCATTAATTTTACACAGAAATTAATTTAAAATAAAAAATATTCATTATGTGTTGATTTGTTTATGATTTAATGAATATTGTAAACACTCTGTATGTCTAGTGGTAGCTGTTGGGTGTCGGTTTGATTAATGCCCTTGTGGATTCGTTGTGGTGTTGGTAGTGGTGTTATATGCGGCCATTTCCTGCTCTCGACCACCCTGAGCGTTTTCCATCCCTCCTGCCGCCCCCGCCGCCCCTTGGCGGCGTCACACACCGCCGAAAAACGTTAGCCATCGCTCTTGTTCTCTCGCATGCTGCATTGCTTCAATAAACCACGCTTTTTACAATTTTTTTTTCGTTTTTTTCTTCTGTTTTTTGCTTTTATTTTTGCTTTTTTCTATTTTAAAATTTTACAAATAATTAATTATTATATGAAATTATATTTTTTTGTAATTATTATGTTAATTCATATTATAATTTATGTTTTAATATAAATTTTTTGTTTGATTTATAAGGTTTTTTTCGGTTTTTCTGATTTTTTTTAGTTTTTTCTATTTTTTAGTTTTTATTTTCGCTTTTTTCACTTTAAAACCTAAAAAAAATATTAATTATTAATTTTTCTTATAATTTATATGACATTTTATACTTCTATTCACTATTTATTTATAATTTGTAATTTTTTCAATTTTTTTCAATTTTTCAAATTTTTTTCCGATTTTTATTTTTATTTTTCAGCTTAAAAACAAAAAAAAGTTAAAAATACGTTCTGCTCCTGCCGCGTGGACGATTTATGCGCGCATTAATTCGTGACAAAATAGAAATTGCCGTTTTATTATCGCGCGAATGCCTGCCGCGCACCGAATCGGTTTTTCGGCCGCTTTTTTGATTGTTTTTTGCCCGCGCCCGCGCTGCCGGACATTGTAAAATGGGCTGGAGGTGGGTGCAGGTCGCAAAGTTTCAATTGTAATCACGCGGCGATCCGGCACCGTGGCGGCGGTCGTTAATTTTCCACCGAAAAACACCACATCAGCAAAAAACACGCCGTGTCTACAGGATGCACACGCATTTATCTCCGGAGCAAGCCGCAAAGTTGATATCAACACGTTTTTGATTTAATAATTTACCGCCGAGTTAATTTAATTTGTTTCGCTCTGTATATAATTGTCCTTTTGGATGTAAATTAGTGAAAGTTGACTCTTTTTGTGGCGGTCGTAAATCCTCACGGGGGTTGCCCGTGAATAGAAGCCAAAAATTCATTATTGTTAGGTCTTAAGCATAGGTCTTAAGCGGGCGGGAAAAACATGAGATAATCATAATTGCGTAGATTAAAATTAATTTCGGATTAACTTTGACACGCAATATTTCACTTAGTTGCAGTTTTTTTAATGAATTTTCATAAAAATTGAAAATTTTTCAGTTTTTTTTAATTTCAAAAGTTGTTTTAGGGCAGCTTTTGGCATTTTTTAGGCTTGGAAATAATTTTATATAAAAAAGTTACTCTTTTCTTATTAACTACTAAAGAAAAAATTGAGTGTCCTCAATTATTCTACGAAATATAGCGTAAAATATCAAAAATTTTATTTTTTTGTAATTTTTAATCAAAAAATTAGAAACTTATTTTAAAATAGTTTTAAGCACCTTTTTGCTTAAAAATAATTATGAATGAAGGAGTAACTTATTAACTATTAATCACTGAAGAAAAAATAAAATTATCTCAATTATTTTAAGAAATATTGCGTAAAATATTAAAAAATATATTTTTTGCAAAATTTTGGATTTTTTTTTTCAAAAGCAATTTTAAGATAGTTCTAAGCATTTTTTGGCATAAAAATAATTTTATATAAAAGAGCAACTCTTTTACTGCTAATTACTAAAAAAATATTTAATTTTCCTTAATTATTTTCCGAAATATAACCCAAAATCCCAAAAATTACCATTTTACCATTATATTTCGATATATTTTGGTGATGTATGCATCCAAATGCATTTTTCATAATACACCACCCAGATTTCCTTTACCCGTCTGTCAAAAGTATGTTGAATCGTTGAAAACGCGTTCGCGTGACGCTGCTGATGCGAGAAATATGAAGTGAGCTCCAAATGCGTTTCCAATTTTTTTCGTCGCGCCACTGGTGCGGCATCCAGCGACAGCGACGCATTGCGATGCATTGAAATGTGGCATTTCCATTTTCAATTTTTCATTTTTGCCACCCGCTCAGCACGCACAACGTGGTTCTATTAGTAATAAAGTCAAGGACGTGCAGGGCGGACATTTTCGCACATTCATATTTCATATTTTCGCACGCACGCATGAATTTAAAGCCAGTCGAATGAAAATTTTTTGAATGCATGCAAAAATGTGTTTTATGCGAAAGTCCTGATGTTTGTTACACTTTCACGCAAAAACTACTTAACCGATCATCATGAAAATTTGTACACATATTCTTAGTGGTCCTCGAATGGTTATAGGCTACTTTTTATTTTATAAAAAAAAATATTTTTTAAATAAAATAAAGAAATAGTTTAGCCAATAATACCTCTGCATCTGGCTATTTGACTACTTTAACGCCATCTAGCATTCCAGCAATGAAGCTCAAACCTAAGTACTATAGTACCATCACACTGTATTATCACAGTGTATTACCCACAGCTACGTCAACATCAAATCCAATTGACTACACTATGGAGACTGTACACTATACTTCCATAGACTATACTTTCAGCCATTTTAAACTTCCCGCCATTCTACTTCATTGTTACTTCTTCTGTGACTACAGACGCGTACGGAAGCAACTTCATTATTTTAGATATTTGCGAGCGAAGCCAAGGGTTAAAGCTAGTTCATGCATATATCGCTATTGTTTTATTTTTAAGTAGTCGTAAAAATAGGTTATGTGTAATTTGGGTTGCATAACGTATTCAGAGCGTTGTGGTATAAGAATGAAGTCACGCGCTGCGGTCATTTGCACCACGTCGCGTGGAATCGTCCTGAAATAACCGCGTGCATCCTTCGCGAGGATAAAACATGATCCTTGGGTTCATTCGCTGCGTCTAGTCACGTCTTATCGTCATTGTATGTCGTTTTTTCTTTTCGTTTCTATGTTATTCACACCTATTTACAAGCAGATAAAAAATCATAGCAGAAATATATTAAAATATTTATTTTATTTCGGTTACAGAATATATTTTTAATAAAACCCGACCGGTTCTTTTACTTGAGGAAATTTGAAAGAAAGCAGGCGAGCGTACATGTGGAAAATGTTCGTTTTCCGCGAATGCGAAAATTCTAAACTCTCAAATCCGTAAGAGCAGAAAAAGAAAGAAACCGACGCCACAGAGGAAAAGTCGGGTGGGGAGGCGGGTGTGGAGGCGGCGGCGACGGCGAAACACATCTGATACGCTACGTGTGATGTGCGATCTCAACTTTTTCAATTCTTTCATTTATCATCTCTTCACACGCATTCGCTGGCGCGTAAAAGTCGTGGAAGAATAAAAAGTGAAATTGAAAAACGAGAAATAAATTCGAATTTGTATTCGAATTGAATTTGTTACTAAAAATAGAATTATTGTTAGGCTAGGGTCCTTGGAATGAAATAAAAGTCTTTAAATTAATTGTTAAAAGTAAAAAACACAAAAAAAACACGTCGTGACTAAAGTAAGTGAATAAAGTACTTTAGTCACGGTTTTAGCCGTCCGTGTATAAACTACCACTTTTTGTGCTTCCGAACCATAGAAAATTTGTCGTTTTAAAGATAGAAGTAAAAAAAGGCTATAATCTAATGTCCTTGACATGAATTTGAAGGTCAAAAGACAAAAAAACCCCAAAAACGTTTTTTCTTGACAATTAATCCAATTAATCGTTCCCAAAGCAAATCTTATCATTATCCTTAAATATTATCAACTAATCCTCCCAAAACAACCTCATAATCCACCCAAAATTCTTAAAAATCCTAAAAATATATTTTATACTAATTATCCGATAAAACTTTATTTCCAATTAAAAAATAATAATTAAACAACTCTCTTAGGACATAATTAGGACTTTGTTTGTCTTGGTCCTTCCAAATTCCGCTCCTTAATGAACCGATGAGGATAACTCCAAAGGATGTCTCCATGCGACGACTTCTAAACAATTTATATACAGTGTGTCTTTAGTATAAAATATATTAATAAGAAACAATCATTTGGAGCCTTAAAAGGAGAGAAAGAAGTTGGAATAAGGAGTACTTGGAAGTATTTTGAAGGACTTGAATAAACTTCGGACTCGGGCAATTCAAAATCGATTCGGGTGGCACAGCGCACAGATGAGAATGTGAAAGTTTCGCAACTAATTGAAATTCCACGCAAGGCGAAACGAAATGAAATTAGGAGAGGACGAAAGGACAAGATGGCGATGGCGGAAGGACAAACTGTGCGGGAGGCAATTAGGAGTATTACGTGACATAATCATGAAGTGAATAATTTTATTTTAAAAAATGGAAATATATTTTTTTAGTTTTCTAAAGTTTTTTTGGATTTTTTTCAAGTTTTTTTGGGAAAAAATTGCAAATTTGCCCAAAAAAATATTTATTATATCATATTTTCTATTTTTGTGTTTAATAATGAGTGACGTTATCAAGAATTTATTATTTTTATAACAAAATTTATTTTTTGCTGTTTTTTTCAGTTTTTTTTTCTTTTTTTTTTCTTCATTTTTGATCAAAAAAATTTGCAAAAAACATTTAATTTGCCATTTTTTGACAATTTGTATATAAAATCAAATAATTCTGTAACAAAAAAAGAAATTTTGCACTTTTTCCCAAAGTTTTTCTAATTTTCTCGTATTTTTTTCCAAAAAACTTAAAAATTTCTCCAAAAAAACAAAATTTTTAATTTTTTTCAATTTTTCTTTCCATTTTTCTATTTTTATTGACGTTATTTCTTGAAATGAACCTAAATAAGTATAATTTACAAAATAAAATTGTTGTTTTCTTTTCTAAAATCTATTTTACTGACAATATTTTCACTTTGCAGGCCGAAGTACGCTGGAAAACTTCTTCTTGTCGCTTTGTTCGCGTGTTTCCGACATTCACATTCGGTAAATAACAATTCGTTGGAAAATTCGTAAACTTGGCAAATTCGACGCTCGCAATACTCGTGTATTGACTTTCCCGGCGTTTCCCAACGCTTTCCATCGTCTGCGAGCTTCTCGAGCGTTCGAAACTTTTCTCTGCTTGCAGCGAACTGAAAGTTGGAGTGAAAAACTGTATTGGGCACGACACACGCGTGCAGAATTTACGAATCGAGGACTAGGACTACTTTTCACTGTGCATGCAAATTGTACACTCAGTAAACAAATATATTAAAGTGTCTAAATTTATGTTTAGAATATATATTTTATCTTTAATGTGGTAAATAACAAATAATAAATAAAATAAATTTTGAGTGTTTTGTGGATATTCATAGTTTGTCATTAATTTTAAAGCGTTTCTGCTATTTTGGAGAAGGATGTGTGTTTGCCGCAAGCGCGGAAGAAGTCATTAGCCATCCATTATCAGTCGCAGCGCGCACAGGAAAACAGGAAATAATAATTTGTTAGCGCGCAGTCGAAAATTTCGACACGTCACAACAAGCGAGGGGTTTTGTCGTCGTATTAATGACAAGCATCATTTGTAAACGCTAATGATTGTGCAAGCAAATGTACATATTTTAGGGAGCAATAATTAATTCATACAAAAGTCATTAAGGGATTGTACAAGTGTTTAAAATTGATATTTTGTGATTTTGTCAATAAAAATTGAAATAAACATATAAAGTTTTGCATTATGTGTAGTATACCGGTCTAAAAATTATACAAACACAGAAATGTTAATGTTTTTTTTAATAACATAAAAACTAATAAAGATAAATTAAAAATCTTTTTATAATTTTATATATGGCATTAAATTCTCTATAATATGATATACTTCTGGTAGTGATAACTTAATTATTACTAAAGTTATTAACAAAATAAAAATTAATATTTTTTTCAACTATATCTAACTTGTTTGGTTTATAATTAAGTCATTATATTATGAATTTTTATAAATAAAACATAATATGATAGAGAATTTAATGTACAATCTACTTATAAAAAATAATTAATAATACTCAAATAGTTTTTAAATAAATTAAAATTTTCTTTCATAAAACACATTTTTACTATTTTTAGACCGCTAAACTTAACTTAATACAAATCACACAAAACCAAGAAGTAAAACCGAATCCGAATTTGAATGCTCAAACGCTCAGGCGATTAACTCGGTTTCTACCCTTGGCGCAAGAACCCTAAATTCACCCTTCACATACAGGATGATACGATAATAGTTTCCATCACTGCAAACTAGTATGACTCCTCTAAGCTGGGATTCAAGAGGATAAACTAACACTACCACGACTACAATCACCCAAGTTGGGTATATTTGTTGATTTGTCCTTTTGCATCTCCTCGTCCTTGCTACCCTCCCTCAGTGAAATTATATTCTGTCAAGGTTAACACAAGGTACGAGACGTGTTTATGTCGTACTCGTAGTGCATCTGTAGTGGTAGTATTAGTGTTTGTGTAATTTCTGTTTATGTTTATGTTTATATTGTGCTTTCTGTGCCTTTGCGAAAGGACGACAGGATGAAAGCACGCTAGGTGCTTTGCCTCAGATGTTGCTCCAGCTCATTTGCGAAGTGCGGTCGGCGCAGATAAGCTCCAAGGACAAACGCTCTTAATTAAACAAATACAAAAGTTAAATAAACGAAATTAAATTTACAAAGTAAAGGAATTAGGAATTTTTTGTTTACAGAATAATATTTTAAAAGAATTTATGAGAATTTTATCTTTAAAAGTGGTTAAAACTGGAGGAAAAAAAATTTGGTGGAGGCGCCGGGCATTATGCGCCTCCACCATAATTTAAATATAATTTTTTCTTACTTGAGAGAAAGAATATTGACTAAATAAATTTAAAATAATAGAAATAAATTTATTTTATTGTTTATTGTTGATATTTATAATTATTTAAACAATTTTTTAATTTTTTAAAAATAGTTTCAACCTGAAATAAATAATTTATTGCCAATATACAACCACAGCCACAAATTTAAACGTTGAATCTTTGACAGTTCCCGATTGCTACCTTCTGCCACACTGGCATACGAATTTTATCTTTAAAAATGCTGAAAACTTGAAAAAAAAAATTGTGGTGGAGGCGCCGGGCATTAGCGCCTCCACCATTAATTAATTTTACTTTTTTATTACTTGATGAAAACAACATTGACTAAATAAAAGTAAAATAATATAAATTAATTTATTTTAATGTTTTTAGTTAATATTTATAATTATTTAAACAATTTTTTTTTAATTTTTTAAAAATAATTTCATCCTGAAATAAATAATTTATTGCCAATATACGACCGCAGCCACAAATTTAAACGTTGAATCTTTGACAGTTCCCGATTGCTACCTTCTGCCCAACTGGCCTGTAAGCTCGAAAGCTCCGAAAGCTCTCGTATTAAGTTTAAATAATGATGAAGCACCTCCAGCCCAGCGTCCACTATTTCACCTCTAGCATTGCGCATCCTTTCGCACCGCTTCCGCAAAATACTCATACACTACACCCCTTTTTGCACTTGCTGAATCCGGTAAAGTGGTCGACTGTGAGTTGTGAGTGAATGCAAATAGATTCGTGGCCATATTTCCTCCTCTCACGCTCGCAGAGTCTCGAGCAAATTAAATTCAAGCCTCAATTTTCAGGCACCCCTCTCTGCAGGCTTTTGTGTGTGTGTATACGTGCGCTTCGATTTCCAACTTTGAACTCGAATATATCATCCCCTTAACAACATTAATGCCTATTGAAAATTGAATAACGTCACGCGTGTACACAAAGGGCACGAGTGGGTCAACAACGCACTGTGAGGGGGTATTTTTACACAACAGTACATTATTTGCATACAGAGGGAATATAGGGGTTAGATTGTGAGGGTAAATTTATAGATTATTGAGTTTTTGGAGAGAAAATTGAAAGTGAAGTGAGATTGTAATGGATATATTAAGAATAACGGTCTATAAAGAGGAAATATTTGATTTTTGAAGTTAAATTATTGATAACTTATTAAATATTAATAATATTTGAGATTTGCTTTAAGAAATTGATTTGGAATTAAATTCTTTATCAATTTATGAAAAATTTATAAAAATTGCATTATTATTTTAAAAGTTATCGACAAAATAAAATCAAATATTTATGTTTTATTAAACTGATTTTGTTTTGTTGATAACTATTTTGTTTTTAAGTGGATTTTTATAAGTAAAACAGCTTTTGATAGAGAATTTAATGCAGATTCATTCTATGTAATAATAATTGTTATTGTTAATAAAATGTTAATAATAATTAAAATTTTCTCTAAAAAATCAAGTTTTTATGTTTTTAGACCGGTAAACTGCACTTACTATTATATTTTAATAAATAATTTTCCATTTTCTTCCCAAAAATAAGTTTAACCTTACTTTAATCCACTATTTCCTTTTATTTTCAAGTATTTCACCAAAGCGGCTTTCCGATTTTTGGTATTTTTGGGTCAAAAAGCGGAAAAGCCCGAAATGGAAAATTTTAAATATGCAAACCCGCGCTTGCTGGCCGGAAAAACCAAAGAGCGAAAATACAAAGAGAGGATACGAGGAAGGACGACGAGGCGAATAGAAAATTTATTCATGAGTCGCGACCCTCTTGACTTGACGTGATTTTCGATACTTTGCATTCCTTTTGCCTTTTTTCCCTCCCGCATCCTTTCAGACCATTATTATTTTTCGTCTTTTTCGTTCACCTGACAGTTTTTTTTTTTGTTATTCATGTCTGATTTAGAAAATTCCGAAGGTAGCAAGCACTAGGCTGGCGGGCAAAATCAGAAATCCTTTAACAAGGATAACACGCACATGAAAGGATAATGCAAATAATGTCGTGTCGTCGCGGGGGCAAATAAATGAGATTTTGCTGATATTTTAGGATTCCAGGATTTACCGGAGTCAAAAATATGTAAATATGCAAATTGCTAGCGTAAATATCTGCAATAATCAAGAATTAAACAAGGAAAACTAAAAAAATCAAAAAATAATTCAAAAAAAAAAAATTTATTTCAACTTTGAAACTGAATAACTTTTGAACTAAATAAGATAAAATATCACACTAAACGTTATGTTGAACATAATTTTATCAGCTATAAAATAGCATATAAAAAGTTTAACAATATATTTTGACATCAACGCAATATTGACGTGAATACAAACGCGCGTGAGTGATATTTTCATAGGTTGTGTTTTCATTGTGTTTTGCAACCCGCACAACGCGCGCATAGACTTTATATTTTAAACACGTCGTGTTTCCGCACGTCTCTATTGTTTTCATTTCCATGTTAGTATTATTATTATTATTATTACTGCAATGTTAAAATAATAAAGTTCCTGTTTAATAAACAGTAGCCAGAGGCGGTAAAGCACAAAAACATAACATTTTAATTAAAGTTGTTATAACTTTTTAGTGACATTAGATATTAATGTTAGATAAAAATAATATAATAAAGAATTTAATTGGTTATGTAATGCATTTTACAGAATTTAAATTGATAATTTAACTTTTGTGTTATTTACAATTGAAATAAAAAAATATTTTTTTTGTAAAAAATTTATAATAATTTTAAATAATTTTTATAAATAAAACGCATATTGTTAATAAAAATAATTTATTTGTATCTTATTAAGAATTAAATATTCTTTATGGATCAGTTTTTACATTTAAAATATCTCTTACCGGAACTAATATATCCGGCATCAAAATCGTTAAACTTTTTATTTCCGCTCAATCCCACCGAATTTATATTTAATACAAAAACTTCTCTAACTTTTTAATGACAATTGATATTTGTCTGCACCAAAAACAATTATATAAAGAATTTAATTGACTATATAATCCATTCCAGAAAATTAAAATTGCCAGTTTAACTTTTGAGGTATTTGCAATTGCAATAAATAATTCAAATTTTTATAAAAAAATATGGAAATTATTTTTAATAATTTTTATAAATAAAATGCATATACTTTAAAAAAATAATTGATATGCATCTTATAAAGAATTAAATTCTCTTTAAGGACCAATTTTTATATTTAAAATATCTCTTACCAATCTCAAGATATCCAGCATCAAACTCATGAAAGTTTTTCCTCGCACTCAATCTCCCCGAATTTATTTTTAATACAAAAACTTTCCTAATTTCCACCGGAAACCCGCCATTTTGTCACTATTAATACACACGCCAGATAAAATTCAAAAGACATCCTTGATGTCCTCATAAATATCCTTCAATCTTGCTGAAAGACATCGACCATCATTTTACGAACTCGTCCTTTGTTTCTCGTCCTCGTCCTTAGAAAGGACGATTTGCAATATATAGGAAGAAGTATCGCGCAAATCGAATATAAAATAGTCGAGTCGACTATATGTCGCTGCGAGACGAGCAGGCATGTAAATTTCCCGAGGATATTTCCATGGAAATAGGATCACGGACGAGAAAGGACCTTCATCTTTTCGTCCTTGCTCTGTGCGCGCAGGATATCGAACGTCGAACCTTTTACAAAACGATTTCCATCAGAAAAATTATAGGAGATATAAAATGAGATATTATCAAGGATCATAAAAGGATAATAAAAAATGTATGCATAAAAATTAGTTATTTATTAATAAAATTATAAAATAATAAATAATTGCATAAATAAATGAATAATTGTTATAATTTTATAGTTTATAATATTTTTTTAACCTAAAACTAACATTTTTAACATTTTACAATATTTTTGTCTATGATACAATTTATTATTATTAATATTTTTAGCATAATATTTAATTTCTACAATTATTCGTTATTTTATTCGGTTTAATTGTTAATTAATTAAATTATTTACAGTAATAAATATTCAAACGTAAATTTTGCCTGTTGTTAACAAGTGAAAAATCAGGATCAAGATGTCCGACCGGAAATGAATGTGTTTTAGGCCTATTTTTGCGTTTTTTTTTTTTAATTTTTAAAATAATTTGCTTAATTTTGATTTTTGATTTGATATTTTTTAATTAAACCCTTGAGCTTTTTCTTCTTGGCGTGCATAAAGTCATTACGCATTGAAATCCTGATATTTTCTTGTTTCTCGTCCTGTCGACGGCGATAAGTCAGTCGTGGTGGATGCGCCGGATCAATAATTGGCGTGATTGTTGAATAACACTGGAGTCCTACCACGGCAGGATCAGGATCGATTGTTAACTGTTCTAAATCACCCTGTATAACAAAAAATAATAAAAAATTAATAAAAATTTAAAAAAAAATTAAATTTTCCGGAAAACTCACCGCAAAAAGATAACCTATAATCAAATCTGAATCTTCTGGAATGTCTAGGGATCCTACTCGAAGAATATTTGTCCTTGACCATTGACAATCCACATAGTTATCTACCACGGAATTATCTCGTATGCTATTTGGGTATAAATTATGTTTATAAATAAAGGATAAAAGGATAATTGTTGAATATGATTACCCAATTGAAATTTGATGCCATTTGTGATCATCTAGTCCTGCTGGGATCCTTACAACATCCGTACCATTAGAAGTGGCATGTATCAACTTCAAATCGCCTCCTGCGACCTCTAAGGATAAGTAAGTGTCCTGACGACGTCGTGATCTCAAACTGAAGACTGTTCCTAATGATTCCTTTAAGAAAAAGAGTTAAAAACACACAAAAATATATAATAATTGCATTTTAAGTATCAAGTGGCTAAACTGGACTTTTAGTCACGAGCGTTTAATGAATCGAGTGTTTTATAATGTTTAGCCACGTGATACCTACGATCTTTTTTTTATTTTTACAAAATTTCTACGTTTTGTGAGGTTATATTTTGCAGTATATGCAATCGCCACTCCGTGACTAAAACCCGTGACTAAAGTACTTTTTGGTAGTCCGAATTAAAAATACAACTTTTTGTATCCCAAAACTGTGGAAAATTATGCAAAAGTAAAAAAAAACTTTCAAAAATCCAAAACAAAATTAATAAAATATAAAATATTTACATTTAGGATTCTCAACGTGATGAAAAGCGAGAATTCCTTTGGAAATGACGCGTTGTTATTAAACAGTTGTGAAGATGGTAACCAGATGTAATTATTCGGTTGTAGACGCCATGCGGCAGGACGATCCGCAACTCTACGCCAGTGATCCTTCGAAGGATGATAGTACCGTGTCTCTTCGACTGTCAAAGGATTTACTGCATTCGCACAACTGGAATAAATGGATAAATTTAATTTTTAAATTTCTAAATTTTTATTTTTTAGTTTTTTGTTACTGATTCTGCCGGTGACAGGACCTGTTGGCTGAGGGAGTACTGAAAAGGATGCGACGCAAGCGAACGCAGCAATTCGTTCATTTGAATGCCGCGAAAGCCAAGGAAATTAAATTCCGTCACCGCCACCACCGCCACCGCCATTTCCATTTCTCATCCCCGCTAGAATTTTCCGCATTCGCCGCCCCCGAGTGCGGTGGTGAGACTGATTACACGACGAGTTCAACTTTAACTTGCATTTGCTATTCGCTTCAATATACAGTGTGTTGAATGTGTTTGTGTCAACACCCTGTATGTATTTTTTAATTTGCTTGCCTATTAGTGCAGTAGTTGAACGCGCTGCAGCGGAAATGAGGAAAACCGCAGGATTTAAGAAATGCAGGATGCGATTACGGGAGAATCTCCCGAAGGAAATGAAGCGCCGATGAGAAAATTATTAGATTGCTTTCACAGGACTGAAATCAGGACGAAATTCAATTTTTTACTAAAAAAATAAAAATAATTTACTAAGAAATTAATTATTTTTTCAAAAGTTTTAAATATATATTAATGAGTTTAGAAATTTAGTGCTTCAAAGGATTGCAAAGGACAAAAGGATTTTAAAAGGTCCTTGAAAGGAAATTCCAGCACTTTGATAAGCGAAATTGTTGTGTGATTTGGCGCATACCTAAACAGGTTGCAATGACGCTGCTCGACGTTAAATCCAGGACATTCCGCGTCCTCGCTCAGGAGACAACGACGAGTCCTTTGCTGGATGCCTGCCGCGCAGGATACACTACAGCCGGACCATTCAGACCATTTATCCCAGCCTGTGGAACAAAAATTAAAGAAAAAAATTTAAAAATTTAAAAATTAAAACATTAAAATGATAATTTTGTAAATTACATATGGCGGAACTCAATAATGACGTCAAAATTTGTATAAAAGTGATGCATTTAGTTGAAAACTTTTAATTTAATCTCAGAAAGTTTTATTTTGTTTGTTTGAGTAAGAATAGTTTGTTTGTTTGGCTGGATTTTGTCTTTTAGTCCTTTTCCACTGGCTTTCAAGATTCAGGACTTTAGCTTTATCTTTCACTCCTTGAAATTATCTCTTAGCTTTTCCTATTCTTATTTTCTTTTTTCTTTTCTTATTTTTATCTCACTTTTAGGATCAATCTGATGCTTTTTTTTTCTTTTTTGTCTCTTTGTGCTTTTTATCTTATCAATGCATTAAACAAAATTAAAAACAAAACTAAACCTAACCTAAAATATTATTACCTCAAAGAAAAAGTAAAAGGATTTTAATTTTTGATTAGATTTGCTTTCCTTAGGAGTAAAAAAGGAAAGAAAAAAGCACATAAACACAAAAAGTTGGAATTAATGCGCGCGGTCATAAATCTTGTCCTATATTGAGTTATCCCGTCTCTCCGCCTCTGCAAACCTTCTGCAAACGAGTTATCCTTTTAGTCCTGCCGGCAGCGCATCAACTAAGTAAGCATCATGTTAGCTGACGGCCCGGGGAAGATAAATAAATGAGAAAATACCAAACCAACAACACAAAACTCACAAAATTAAAAAAAAAAACGAAAAAAAGAAAAACTTTAAAAGTTAATTTTTTTATTAATTTACCTAAAGATGTCCATACGCGTTGATCTGTAGCTTCATCCCATTTTGCAATGGCGGTCGCCCGAAGTAACCCATCAAGGATTTGACAGAATACGATATACTCACGTGGTGTTACATCCTGTGCGTCATTACAATCAGCTACAGGACGACTGAATATCGTTACATTCACTTGTCTATAAATAATAATAAATATTTTATTGATTAAATAATTTTAGAGAAAATTTGGAGTTTTGTTGATTTTACCTATTAGTTGAGTATAGATGCAGATGATCAGAGCCTTTGTAGGTTGAGATGAGTTCAAAGTAGGCTGGATAGACGCCACGCTCGCCGGAATGGGTCGGGGGCGGCTGGTCGGCGCCACCGATGCCATTAGATCCGTCGCCGCCACTACCGCCGGCGCCGTTAGTGCTCAAACCGCGAAAGACGACGCTGGCATCGCGTGCGCTCTCCTCCACGCTCACTTGCTTTTCGGCGAAGTACTCCTCCAAATCGCAGCACCACCCCTTTTGCACCAATGTCAGTAGTAAGCACACAAACAACACAGAGTTTAATTTTATCATTTTAGGTTTTTTATTTGGTTTAGGTGAGTTAATTCATCATTTCTGAAACAAAAAGAAAAATTATTTGTTATGGGAGTTTGTATTAAGTGCAGAATAGCGGTCTATAATTTAGAAACATGATTTTTGATAGTTCTTTGGAAATAATTTGGAAACGCATAAAGATAAATACTTTTTTCTTTTATAGGTTGATTTAGAATTAAATTTTACATCGTATACATCGAAAATTGTAATGAAATTATTTAAATTAGTTTAATTATCATTGACTAAAGTTGACAAAATTTAAATTTTGATTTTTACATTTGTTTTGTTAATAACAATTAAAATATTTAACATACACATAAAATCAAAATACGATATAATGTAGAATTTAATTCCAAATAGCTCAGTAAAAAAATCGTAATCCTATCTAATTTATTAATTAAGTTATTAATAAAAAACTAAAACAAAAACACAAATTACATATTTTTATTCCGCTATAGACCGGCACTCTTAACATATGACATTTTAAAACTCTACAAAAACTTTAAATTGAAATAAAATTCAAATAACTTCAGAAACAAAGATAATTCCTGAAAGAACCTCTTATCAAAACACACGCACAAACACAACATTATCCCGTTTGTAATGAAACCTAGCATTTTCCGACTTCGGAAGGAAATGTATCAAGGATAATGCTCGGCACGCACGCACGAGTATTGTAATTGTAATCTACATGCTAATTACCAGGATAACAGCGATCGTGCCACGCAGCGAATGCGACGAGATGAAAAGCGATACCGCGGGGATAGGATGCGAAGTGAAGTGAAGCGTATTCGCATCGAGAGGACGATAATGAAAGGTCCTTGATGGGGAAACGTAAATGTGTAAACGAAATTGTTTTCCAACAATAACCCTCAAGTTACAGGGCGAGGATATACCCGGAAACTAATTTGAATAAAATATATTTCAAGGATACTTCAAGGATAATAAAAAATAATATAAATAAAAACGTTTTAATTTCATTTTTCGACTTTTTCAGGAGTTTTATTAAACTTTTTAAATTTAAAAATAATTTCATCACATTTTCTTTACGTTATCCTTTTTTCTGTGTGCAGAG
The DNA here is from genome assembly GCF_025399875.1 of Dalotia coriaria. Classification (NCBI taxonomy): domain Eukaryota; kingdom Metazoa; phylum Arthropoda; class Insecta; order Coleoptera; family Staphylinidae; genus Dalotia; species Dalotia coriaria. The sequence continues at coordinate 9,575,793 of NW_027045452.1, read as the reverse complement.
GGTCGCAGTTACTGCACTTTTAAAGTTCACTAAAAGTTCGCAACAATTTCGCGCTAACTTTTTCTATATTTTCAGCGGGAATATTTTTTATTATCCTTTTTTATTATTATCCTGCATCACGTCGTACAAATTTATCTAAGGGATGAAAAGCCAAGTTTTCGCTTTAATACTCGTTCAAGATCAAGTTTCAACATTTCCAACGTATCCAACAATTCCGACAACTTTTTCAAACTTTCGTCCTTTATTTTTATTTTAAGGGTTGAAAATACAAAAAACCAAACGAGGTTATGTTTCCATTTAGAAAACGTTATGTTGCCTTCAATGCAAAAAGTTTTCCAACGCGTCCAAAACAAATAACAAAAGGAATTTTCCGGAAAACCGGAAAACCGGAAAAGTTTAAATTATCTATGTTTGAATTTTAATTTAAAAACATAAATAATTAAACGTTTCCGGAGATTAATTAAATTGAATTAATTATTATTAAAACGTACTTTTATCTGTAATCCACTTACTGCAAATTGCAATTTGCCGAATGAGAAGATAAAATTGTCGTGGGAAATTAATAGTCCTGGCGGTAATCCCGGTTCCTGCTTTTCCGCTTTTCCGGTTTTCCGGTTTTAGTTTTTAAGAGCGCGGGCACCACCGAACTTATAACGTGAATTTTCCACAGAGTCAATTAGTCATGTCACGTTAAATCCTTAAAGTTTCCATATCCGGGAAACAAGGATTTTCTCGCACTTTACGAACACTTTAAAACTTTAGACAAACTGGAGCAACACGAATGCAAATATTCAAACGTAAACACAACTATAAATCTTCAACCCACTTTACTCTTATGAATTTTTTTTTAATATTATCCTTATTATTTATTTATTATCCTTAAATTTTCATTAGATTTTCTTAAAAATTAATTTTTATGTGTTATTTTATTTTTTTGAGTGTTTAAAGTAAATTTCACGTAATATTTTGTTGAGTTTAAGAGCGGGGACGATGCGCACGCGATGAAGGACACCGCGAGACTGCCAGGATCCCGGCAGGATGCAGGATGCAGGATTGCTGGTCGAGTGGTACACGCATACGCTCTCGCTTGTCGACGTCGGGAATCTCACGCAACGCGCACGCCTCGCTCCCTCCCTGGACGGGCAGAGCAAGCAGGACGAACAGGACAAACGACAAATAGCATGCGTCAGGATTTACATTCATGAGATTCACGAAATCCCGACAAAAGAAACCAACAAAAGTGATAAACAAAAAGTTGCGCAACATGCACGCCAGAAAAAACGAAATTACTAAGGATCCTGCAGGACAACAGACATAAATTTTAGATGAGAAGATAGATAATTTAACTGGTTATAATATAAAATTTAAATATTAACAATATCAATATTTTTGGGGTTGTTATAAACAAAAAACTAAACAAAATCAAATCAATATTAAAAATTTAGTAACATGCTTGCTAAAAAACTAAATTACTAAAGATCCAGCAGGACTACAGACATAAATTTTTCACAAAAGGATAGATAATTTAATTGGTTATAATCTAAAATCTAAATAATAACAATATAATTATTATTTCGCCTGTTATAGGCAAAAAACTAAACAAAAACAAATCAAAACTAAAATTTTTTCATCAAGTTTCTTCTTACATTTTTCTCTATAACTCCAAAACTTTTAACCCCACAGACTTTTCCATACCATTAGTGTATAGAGAATTAAATCATCTTTCATAACAACTTCACTCAACAGCGAAACAAGGCCTAGTTCCTCTGTTATCCGACATTCGGTTGTGTTGCTTCCAACTTTAAAACGCGCTCGTCGGCTGTCGGCCGCGATTTTAATTTCGAACACGGAAAGCGTGCTGTAAATCGGGCGCCCGCCGCTAATAATTCAACTTTATCGCACTTACATAATCCCCCAACTACTACCCACTGCTGCCGCCCCCGTCGTGAACAATAAGTAACTTAAACTTTGCGCCGGGAAATGCGGTATCATGTCGACTACCACCTGACTTTGAGTTAACAAATTTGAATTATCCGCTGAAGGTGCGAACCACGGCGCTAACTTTACAAACCGCACCGGTGCCACAGGGGGTAGCTGCCAAAGTTGCCGGAAACACATTTCCAACATGGCGGATGCAGTAAAACAATAAAACAATTCAATTTACTTAAAATATGAGTTTTTCAATGGCTTTTCTTGCTTTTTTCTATGAAAAACGTTAAAAAATGTTGTTTTATAAACAAAACTAACAATATTTGTTGTTACATTTGTTTATAAACATTATTTTTAATGAAAAACAGTCATTTTAAGACTTTTACTGCCACCTAGCGGTGAAAACATAACTACCAGCGCTCTCTAGCGGCGAATATTGCAACTTAAAGTAAAATAAAAATTCCTGCTTTATAATAGAATGATTTAAATATTTATTACATAATTTCTCTTCTTTCTTTACAACAAACAAAAAATATTTACGGAAAAATAGATTACAATAGCGATAACAATAACAGCAAACAATAGAGTTGATCATTTGCGTAAATATACAGGGTGTTCGCAGAACACACACACATTCATTACATTCTAACCTCACTTTTAAACTAATTTCTCCAATTTCTTTTCACAGAGGCAATAAAAACGGCTCACAACGCACTCGGACACAAATCACACAATCACAAATCACTTATTGCTTACAATATAAGTTTAATAATTTTAGTTAGGTTAAATTAATTAAATTAATTTAATTATTGCGCGTTATGTCAATGTCTTTGACTCAACAATTCGTTTAACTCTATACGTATTGACTCTTTTTAGTGTTTTTAATGATGTGAAGTGGAAATATTAGCTAGTTGCGGTTTTGGCTGATTTTTTCGAGTTTTAGGTTAAGTTAGGTTAGATTAGGGTGGAAGTTGAGGGTTACGTGACGTTGTTGAGGATCCACGGCACGAATTTCGAGATGCGCGTGCATACACCGGGGAGATTGGCTTCTGCGCAACCGATGCCCCATGAGATGATGCCGGCGAGGAAGTAGCGGCCATCTTTGCCGCGGACTTGGAGCGGGCCGCCGGAGTCGCCTTGGCAGGAATCCTGGCCGCCGTTTTCGTGGCCGGCGCAGAGGAAGATCTCGGGGATGAATTCGTGGCGGCCGGCACGCAGGAACATGCTTTTGCAGCGATCGTTGCTTACGATCGGCACTTGCACCTAGAAATACATGTTTTAGGTTAGGGTTTGTATCATAACCTGACTATATATGCTACTAGTTGTATTGCTAACTTCAAAAATCATTTAAATATAGTTAGAATTGAGCTAGGGCTTTGAATTTGATATCAAATGATAGATAATTTAATTATCTTTAATATGAAAACAAAATATGATAAGTTTAATAATTATTTTCAAGATGGCGGACAAAAAAATATAAAAAATCATATTTTTCATATTAAAAATGCGAAATTTTTACTTTTTTTTACTTACTTCTTGTAAAACAGATGGTAATGTACCACCTTCACTCAACCGCCCCCATCCTGTGACAGTGGCATTCTCCCCAATGAGCAAATCGTCTGATGCTGGCAGACAAATGGGTCTGATATGATTGGCAAACTCTAGTGGTTTGTCTAGTTGAACTAATGCCAAATCATATTCGTAGGTGAAGAAATTATACTTTGGATGGACCACTTTGCGTGCAACTGATCTCTCTACGTAGGGTAGTTCTTCCTGTACACTGGAAAAGTCATATTCGCCGACTCTGATGCGAATTTGAGATGTTAACAAACTAAAAATAAGAAAAACACGTAAAAATTTAGAAGAATATTTCTGAATATAATTAAAAAAGTGAAGTTTTAGAGCTGATAGCTCTAATTTTGAAGTTTATACTAATAATTTGTGATAGATAATTTAATTACCTTTAAATTTGTAAAAATATTTGTGTAATAAATTAAAAACTGTAAAAGTTATTAACAAAAAACTGCAAAAAAGCATTTTTCTCGTTTTCGTTTTCAAAAAAGTTTATATTCATTTCATATTCAAATATCTTATTGATATCTATTTTAAATATAATGACGATATACATCATTTGATAGATAATTTAATTGACTTCCTAAAACGGTTCTCAAATTACTTGTGCGTTAAAAATTACTAAAGTTATCGCCAAAAAACCAAACTTATTTTAATGATTCAATAAAAATATGCAAAGTTATGCAAAACTGAGCGTTTTATCACATTACTTTAAATTCCCCGCACGTCCTTTTCTTTTTTCTGTTTCTCCCGATGGAAAATCGTCAAACGTGCACTGCAAGATGCAAATGCGCACGTTTAACGATTCCACCACTCGGTAGAATATTAAAAATTTAAACCAACCTCAAGGAATTTATTCATTAAGTTAATATAATATTTATTCAGATAAAATGTTAAAACTTTAAAACAATAAATATGCTTAAACTCTTGTTGTTAAAATGTAGTTTAATGTAATTGTGCTATAAAGTAGCCTGGGTAGAAGACAATAAACATTTGCGTTGTTCACAGGATGAGGACAGGGATATTGTGGGGTGGTTGCAGTTTCGGGAACGCAGCGCAGGGTGAAATGTGCGAATTGTGCAGAACGTGCAGTTTAATTTAATGCGAACGCGGCGGAAAATGCAAGGGGTTCTACAATGTCGTTTATTCCTGTTATCCTTGGGTATTTTCGTCCTGTTTGGGTCTTGGCTGTTTTATGTCGTCGATTTTTATATGAAAATTTAAGTTTTACTTACTCATCAACGCAATGTCCGGCGGTTGCTATCCAATTTTCATTCAGGATTGCGCCTCCGCATCTATGGGTGGACGAGAAACCAAAAAAGGATGTCCTTCTGACTGATACCTATGAAAATATTTGATTTTATTAGAAAATGGAAAAAATTGTTGAATAATAGTGCTTTATATTTTATAATTAATGAAATTAATAATTGGTGCGTTTCAGGTAAAAATTATTTAAACAAAAGACACGCAGAATTTATTTGTCTATAAAATGAAGGCCAATTTGTTTATTTATCTTTAAAATTGTTTAAAATATTAAAGAAAAACTAAAAAATTAAAAAAAATATAAGAATTTGCTTTTTCAAGAAATTGTTTTGAATTTTCACATAACGATAACTTTTTAAATAAAAATGTTACAAAATTATTATTTAAACAAAAGTTATAGAGAATTTATTTTCATATAAAACAAAGTTATGATTGTTTATGTATCTTTAAAATTGTTTAAGATATTAAAGAAAATGTTATAAAAATCAAAATTAAAATTTTGTCATTAAAAAAAATATTTTTTAAATTTCAATTAACTATAACTTTTTAATTATAACATTCATGACAAAATTATTTAAATAAAAGATGTTATCAATTTAAAGATTTATTCACCAGTTTTTAAATAAATTATCTATCTAATTGATTTTAGAAGTTACAAGCAAAAAAAAAACTGTATCATAAATTTTTGCGTCAAAATAAAATTTATATTAATACTTCCAAAACGTGTTTCATCCATGAAATAATATATTATATAAAATATTTACATAAAATATGCGTAGATGGGTTATTTATGCTCTGGCCTTTGATGCGGAAAATTAGTTTTCGTAATGCAAAATGCAAAATAATGCGAAATAATATTAATGTCCTTGGAAAAATCGAAACGCGTGTAATTCGCAGCTTTCGAACGCGAAACACGGAAACAGCGCGCGACGGGGGCGGGCGCGGCGGCGGCGTTCGCGAGGAAATTTATGGCAATGAAAGGTCGATAAATCATTAACGCGAAATTGATTTCGACACTCGCGCAGCCGCATAAATTTCCATTTCGAAGCCGGATTTCGATTTCGAATTACACAAAAGTGAATTACAACATTACAACACTCTCAAAATACATAATATACAATATATAATAACAAATTGGAAACATTTATCTTCTTTTATTTATGTTTTGTTAATAAATTGATTTGTTTACCTGCCATGGCCATCTTCCAAACGGAGCATTTTTTCCACCAACAATTCTTGTTTGCGGTTGGGGAAAAAGAGGCGGTTGACCACATCCTGTCAAAATATTATTTATCTTGAGTAAATTGAAGCAAAATAAAAGTGAATGTTTACCTGAACTATCAGCGCTTGCAGCTGAAACAGTACTGAAGGTGCTGGTCTGCATTAATTCAGGAGCCAAGGATACTGGGTCCGACGCGGGACTTGGCGTTGTCGTAGTAGTCCTTGTTTTTGTTATTCTTAAAACAAAAATTTATTTAGATTATATCAAAATATTATATTATAGAAAATTAAACTTAGGTTGGAAATTATAAATCTATTTCTCTCTATATTTTTTTATTTACAAGATATTCGCAATTGAAATTGATCGTCAAAAATTGAAAAATGTCACTTTTTAGCACTTTTAGTCGCGTTTTTCGACTCTTTACTCTAAAAAATATATTTATTTTATATTTTTATCTGATGGAGAATCTTCCACTCTTTCATAATCAGCAATTTGTTGGATGCTATCGCTTTTAGTTTAAAAGATATGAATTATTGAAAATCGTGGAAAAAAAGTATCAAGCACCCCCCCTTGGCAATTTTTTCTTAAGAATGAAAATTTTATCTCTCAGATTTCCGTTTTAACTAGCCTATCTTATAGAGCATAATCCGTAGATTAAGACGCTGCGATCAGATCTTAATTATCTCTTTTAGTTTACGAAATATTCGCATTTGAAAAAAATGGGCAAAAATTGGAAAATGTCACTTTTTATCACTTTCAGTCGCATTTTTCGACCTTTTCCTGTGGGAAATATAATTATTTTATATTTTTATCTGATAGAAAATCTTCCATTCTTTCATAATCAGCAATTTGTGGGATGCTATTGCTTTTAGTTTAAAAGATATGAATTATTGAAAATCGTGGAAAAAAAGTATCAAGCACCCCCCCTTGGCAATTTTTTCTTAAGAATGAAAATTTTATCTCTCAGATTTCCGTTTTAACTATCCTATCTGATAGAGATTAGTCCGTAGATTAAGACGCTGCGATCAGATCTTAATTATCTCTTTTAGTTTACGAGATATTCGCATTTGAAAAAAATGGGCAAAAATTGGAAAATGTCACTTTTTATCACTTTCAGTCGCATTTTTCGACCTTTTCCTGTGGGAAATATAATTATTTTATATTTTTATCTGATAGAAAATCTTCCATTCTTTCATAATCAGCAATTTGTGGGATGCTATTGCTTTTAGTTTAAAAGATATGAATTATTGAAAATCGTGGAAAAAAAGTATCAAGCACCCCCCCTTGGCAATTTTTTCTTAAGAATGAAAATTTTATCTCTCAGATTTCCGTTTTAAGTAGCCTATCTTATAGAGAATAGTCCGTAGATTAAGACGCTGCGATCAGATCTTAATTATCTCTTTTAGTTTATGAGATATTCGCATTTGAAAAAAATGGGCAAAAATTGGAAAATGTCACTTTTTAGCACTTTCAGTCGCATTTTTCGACCTTTTCCTGTAGGAAATATAATTATTTTATATTTTTATCTGATAGAGAATCTTCCAATCTATCATAATCAGTAATTCGTTGGTTGCTATCGCTTTTAGTTTAAGAGATATGAATTATTGAAAATCGTGGAAAAAAAAGTATCAAGCACCCCCCCTTGGCAATTTTTTCTTAAGAATGAAAATTTTATCTCGCAGATTTCCGTTTTAACTAGCCTATCTTATAGAGCATAATTCGTAGATTAAGACGCTGCGATCAGATCTTAATTATCTCTTTTAGTTTACAAGATATTCGCATTTGAAAAAAATGGGCAAAAATTGGAAAATGTCACTTTTTAGCACTTTCAGTCGCATTTTTCGACCTTTTCCTGTAGGAAATATAATTATTTTATATTTTTATCTGATAGAGAATCTTCCAATCTATCATAATCAGTAATTCGTTGGTTGCTATCGCTTTTAGTTTAAGAGATATGAATTATTGAAAATCGTGGAAAAAAAGTATCAAGCACCCCCCCTTGGCAATTTTTTCTTAAGAATGAAAATTTTATCTCTTAGATTTCCGTTTTAACTAGCCTATCTTATAGAGCATAATTCGTAGATTAAGACGCTGCGATCAGATCTTAATTATCTCTTTTAGTTTACAAGATATTCGCATTTGAAAAAAATGGGCAAAAATTGGAAAATGTCACTTTTTAGCACTTTCAGTCGCATTTTTCGACCTTTTCCTGTAGGAAATATAGTCATTTTATATTTTTATCTGATAGAGAATCTTTCAATCTATCATAATCAGCAATTTGTTGGATGCTATCGCTTTTTGTTTAAGAGATATGAATTATTGAAAATCGTGGAAAACAAGTATCAAGCACCCCCCCTTGGCAAATTTTTTCTTAAGAATGAAAATTTTATCTCTCAGATTTCCGTTTTAACTGGCCTATCTTAAAGAGAATATTCCGTAGATTAAGACGCTGCGATCAGATCCTATTTATCTCTTTTAGTTTACGAGATATTTGCAATTGAAACATCAAAACATTCAATTATATCTGCATTTCATTTTATTTTCAAATAACTTAACTAAAAATTACACTTACTTCGGTTTTGGCGTTGTAGTTGTCGTTGTCGTAGTAGTACTAGTCGTCGTGGAAGTCGTCGTGGTTGTTTTGGTATATTTACTACCACCTTTCTGCACCGTCGTGATAACAATCGGCTTCTTCGTCGGCTGCTTCGGTTTGAAACTAGTTGGCTTATAACTCGGTTTAGTCTTTGCTTTCGTAACAAACGTCGGCTCCGTAGTAGCCTGCCATCCAACCGACGCCGGTTTCCCATTTCCACCGCCTCCTAACCCTGCATCACTACTCCCACTGATGGAATTAACCTCTAAAGATTCAGTTGTCTGTTGCCATGTGTGTTTCGTAGTTGACGCCCCTGGCTTACCGCTCCAATGATGCGGCTTTGTATAATGCCCAATATTGATTGTGTTGGCTTGTGCCAGCCCTCCATCCTGTGATTGTGTCTGTCGCTGTGGCGGAGGCGGCGCTGTGGCGACAGAGGGACGTGGCCGGTGATGTGGGCGCGGTCGACTAGTGGACGTGGGCCGTTTGTGGGCCTGACTAGGAGGAGTGTAGAGGATCTGCGGCCGTGGATACGTGTTGGGCGAGGTGTATGTTGAGGGGGCTTGGCCGGGGGCGGGCAGGGCGTTTGTGGAAGAGTTGTGGGCACAGCAAGAACCAAACATAAAGGAATCCACGCACATTCCGATGTGATAGCCTTCGGATTTGATGCATTCGTAGACGAACATGCAGGTGCCTTCCACGCCGTCGACGAAACACGGCTTTGGGGAGATTTGGTAACCCTGCCCACGTTGCACCGCTCCTTCAGCCTCTGATGGCCATGATGTGCACGAGAGGACTGTGCTCAGGACAACCCAAAGCATGCTTAGACCTGAAAATTTAAAATTATACTTTAAAATGTGATTTTGTTATTAAATAGATAAGATAGGGAAAAATTATTTAAATAAAAATTGTGTAGAATTTAATTGTCTATAATCGTGTTTTTAAATAAATGTTTCATCTTAAAATTTGTAGAAGTTATCAATAAAAATATAAAAAAAGCAACGTCTGAAATTTATTTGCGTTACAATTAGTTTACTTTGATTTTTCGCTTAAATTATGATTTAAATATTATAACTACGTACAAATTATTTAAACAAAAGTTTTAGAGAATTTAATTATCTTTCTAACTATGTATTAACATTGGCATTATCTTTAATACTTATTAAAATATTTTAAAAAATCTAAAAAAATAATAATATATTTTATAAAAAAACAAGATTTTTTAATGTTTAATAACTTTGTTTATAGTTATTATAAAATCATTGTTCAAAAACTATTTTTCGTCAAATTTAATTGTTATTACAGAAATATTAACATCACAATTGTATCTTATAAACTTAAAAAGTTATTAACAAAAAACTAAAATATTTCAAACTTGCCAATTCTAAACTCTTGCAATTATAAATTTTAAAGTCGTAATAACTCGTTGACATCACAACCTAAAAAAGATTATTATACATAATCTAATGCGCAATTTGATCCTCTTCCATCCAAGCTATAATTTGTCATGTTCGCCAACATATTACGTCAATTACATGCCAGTAAACTAAATAAAAGCATAGCGAGCGATTTAATGTCGAAAGCGTCGAAAGTATCGAAAAAAAAAGAATGTAGGCAACTAAGACAAGTAAGACGATGCTCATTAGCCGATGCGCGCGCGCACACACACGCGAATTGGAATTAAAATCGCAATTAGCGTCCGGCGGGCGATTCGGATCTACAAAATCGGAACAACGGCTAAACACATCAATTACGCTGCGCCGATTCAATTCGGAGACCATTTGGGTCGGCCGCACCGCACTAATTATATCATTTGACTAATTGTTACGGAGCGCGCAAGCAGCAACCGGCATAAAGAGATCACAAATTAGCGAAATGGCGGACGTAGAGTAAACACCGGCGAACCCTGAGCAAAAAATTAAAAAGCGAGCAAAACGCGTGATTTAAACTTTAAATATAGAGAATAAATTATGTAAAGTTATTTAGAATTATGGGTAGCATTATTATTTGTGGTAATATATAATTATTTGTTTATTTATATTGTATTTTACGGAGTATTATGGAAAAATCTGCATTTGTTTGGATTTTTTTGTATTTTTTGTTAATAACAAATTGTATATTGCAATTACAACAAATATTATTGCATAATATTAAAGTGCATTAAATTCTTAATCTATATTTGTTTAAATTTCTTATTTATGAATAACAGTTTTTGAGTTATGACGATTTAAAGTTGACATATTATTGATACTTCTGTATACAAAAATAAAAATTGAAAAATGCGCAGTTATTCTTTAATAACTTTTTTATTTATAAACCAAATTCAATTGTTTAAACACATTTATACAGATAATTTAATTCTCTTTTAAAAAATGTATGACTTGTGGAACAAATAGTAATTTTACCTCTATTCATTTATAAAAAAGCAAAAAATTAAAAAATTAAATCAAAAAAATTATTTCCCAACTTTAAACTGAAATAATTCCTAAACTAATCAATCTAGGAATACTTTCTAAACGCCAATCTAATCAACATTTAACGTACTTTCTTGCCGAGTATGCGCGGTGCTCTTGATCGCATTCACTAATTAGTAAATAACAAAAATTAAGTACAGCGCCGAAATTATCTCAAACAATCCGCATGCACCGCTTCAAAAAGTAGCACTGAACGCACCGGAATGGACAAATTCTCGAAATAATTAACTCGTTGCTGGCGATTGCATGTGCACCGAAGTGAGATGTAACTTTCTATCGGCGATCCGCATCTGCCGGCCGCTTGTCTGAGCAAACAGCAAACAGCAAACAAGGAAGATAAGTCATGTGCGTTTCTCAATCGGCTGCGCCTGCCTCCGCCGCACGAAATCTCATGTTGTTATGTTAAATTCGTATTTATCTTGTAATCGCGCATGTAATACGTTTAGCGTACGTATTATTACGTTTGTTACATTCACAGCAACGGAGCGCCCGGGCGAACTACTCATACATATTCATTACGCACTCAAAATTGAAATGTAAACACGCGCAAGACGATCAATATGTGTGACTAACCTCGAAAACTTTACAACGGGCATGATTGTTTAATATAACCGGTAGTAAAATAGAATTTTAGCATTTAAAACGCGTAAAATGCAAAAAAATCAAAAAATTTAATTTTTTTTGTTTAAAAGTAAACTTTAATAATTTATATCTCAAGAATAAAAAAAGATAATTACATGGTCTTTCCACTATCTAAAAGTATTACTATTAATGGTATTACTGTAATTTTTTTGTTTAAAAATACTCATAAATAAAGGAGATACAAGCATTTTAGTGAAAAGTTTAATAAAAATAAAAATAAAATTGAGACGTATTTTTTTAAAGCTAAATTTTAATAATTTATATCTCATAAACCAAAAATGATAATTACATAAATCTTCTACCATCCGAAAGAATAACTATTAAACATATTACCGTAATTTTTTTGTTTAAAAATGCTCATAAATACAGGAGGTACAAGCATTTTAGTAAAAAGTTTCATAAAAATAAAAATAAAAATAAAACTGATACTTCTTTTAGTTCGGAGTGTAATTGCTTTAATTATAATTAAATTTTCATTAAACTTAAAACCTACTGAACCAACACCTCGTGTACAAGAGGAACGTGTTGGTTGGGCTGCAATCGAAACGTTAATTTTCCTTTCCTTTTCGTTTTTCGTGCGTTTCGTGCGTCGGGCGCGCAAAAATAAAAACTCGACTTGAACCGGCGGCATGATTGACTCAGGCGTGCGTGAGGAGGCATGCTGTCTGACCTACTGGAACATTTTTTCAATAATAATTATTGCTACAAATGGCGCGGCAACAAAACGTCAACTGACCATGAAACGCATTATTAGACGATGCAATCGCATGGAACTCAACTATTTACAATTATTTACATTTTTTATTTTGGATTTTAAACATGTTAGAATTGATATTTATAATGTTTATTATATATTGTTTGATGCACAATTTAATAAGCTATCACTTACAGTTTATTTTGGTAAAATTTGATTAAAAATCAAAAAGTTATTGACAAAAAACTGTAAAAAAGCAAAAAATATATTTAAAAATATTTTTTAAAAAGTGTACTTTTTTTGTTTAACGTTTCACATACAACAAATAATACTTTTATAGGTTGTTATACATTATTAGATGAGTAATTAAATAAACTATCAGATACCGTTTTATTCATTTAAATTGAATTGAAAACTAAAAAGTTATTAACAAAAAACTGCCAAAAAACAAAAAAGTCAATTTTTACAATTTCCAACTTTAAACCGCAATATCTTATTAATAAGTTAAACAATTTCAACTTTTCTTTTACCTAAATTATACAGAATTTAATAATCTTTTAAATAATGTATGTGTTCAATAAATAAAATATAAACAATTGCGTGTAACATGCAAATAAACTCGCGTGTGTTAATAAAAACGATCAAGTCTCATTAGTGTCGAGCTAAAGCGAGGTGCTAATTGATAATTACTCGCGTGCAAATCATTTGCAAACATTATAAAATTATTAGATAAGGTTATTCAACTGTTAATAGCACGTAATATACATTTTTTCCAATTTTTTCTTTCGGAGACTTCAATGCCCAATTTTTTCCTCAAAAATTTCTACATTTTCTAAACACCGATGAAATTAAAAATAACTGACCCTATTGCAGCATTCTCGAAAATGCAGGTCAATCGTTCCTAGCGTGAAAATGCAATTTTTCGCCTCGTGCTGTGTGCATGCCTAATGCGAGAATGTTCGCGGCGAAGGCGTCGATGAAACGCGCCGAAACGTCCGGCCGGCGAAAAAGCGAATTCGCCACGGAATTTATTATTATTTTATCTCGGACACATCTTCAATGCTCAATGGCGCACATTATGGCATATAAAGCGCATTCGAAATATTCATTTGCACTCACTAGACATAAAGTACGTTTCATTTGGCTGTGGAGAGTCTGGCTACGACTTTCTAAACTTGACAAACTTTTTATTTCGTGAATATTAAGTGTTTATGTTGGATATCAAAGTGGAGCCTGGACTACAAGTGACATCAGCTGCGCGTTTATGGTCAATTTTAATGCGGAATTATGGGCAGATGATAAATGTTGGAAATGACTTGAAATGATGAATGGATGGGAAATTTAATGTACTTTCCAAAAATGTTTTGTTTGAAAGTTTTGAGTGAAAATGTCAAAAGTTATTGATGAAAATGTAGAAAAAATCAAAAATTTTGTAAAAAAAATGTTATTTGTACTTTGAACTGCAAGAATTCTTATGTAAATTAAGATTTTATTTTGATTCGACTCTAATTGTATTAAGAATTTAATTTTGTTTATAAAAATATATGATTGTTGATATTTTGAATAATATTTAAACAATTTATTAGCAAAAAACCAAAAATATTGCGTTTTATTTAATGTACTATAAAGTATAATATTTATCATTATTTAAAAACGGTATAACTTTGTAACAAATAAAGCTACAACTTTGTAATTTTGCTATTTTATGGACAATTTAATATACTTCCAGAAACCGTTTAGTTTAATTAGATTAAAGTAACTACAAAAAAGTTATAAGCAAAAGTTTAAAAATATTCCAATTTTCTTCAGAAATTACACTCCGCAACTTCAACGCAACGTAATAACTTTTTAAGAATGCAAGCTACAATAGTCGTTTTTACTGTAATTAGTTTATAATTTAATGGTTTTGAAGAAATTACATTACTTTACATAATTTATTGATCGTAACTATGATTAAATCGCATAAAACCGACAAAAACGCTGTTAAACGCAGAAAATGATTAAAATAACTGGAAATTTTCTGCTTGTTTTCATCGACAACAATTGTCTAACAAATCGGCGTCTCTGTAGCGTCTTCCGCTGCGCCTGTGGACCGCGATGGCATTGATGGCATTGTGTTTAATTGTGTTTAATTCAACGTGCGGAGCGCGCGGCAATTTAATTGTTGTGTGCTACCATTACGGCGGCGCGCCGTCGCCATCGTCGGCAATATCAATTTGATAAATATTGGGTTAATGGATTTCCTATCTAATTGCAATTGTTATTGAGGTTTCGAGAACTTATCATAATCATAATAAAACGCGACGCACCGCTCCTAGATGTGTGTACGCGATGCGAGCGCAGAAAAAATTTCGTCTCGCGATGATGAAGGAGATTCACGATGAGGAATACACTCGGCCTGTGTGAGAGCAAGCATGTGACGTGGAATGAAAGAGTTTTAATCGCTTTTTGCGCTTGATGAATCGGCGATGAATGCGAAACCACCGTACGACGTTACAAATTTGAATTATATTGAACTAATTTTTACCGAGGGGGAATTTTATTTGCAATTTTTTTATATTTTTGCTTGTAACTTTTTTGTTAAACATTCAAATTTAACCAAATAAAGGTCATATTAAAGTACGTTAAATATACTATCTGTTAACGAGAGCACAGAATTGTAGTTTATATATTTATTAATTTATCACGTTTTGAAGTTTAAACAAAATGTTTTTCCAGAAAAATTAAAATTTTGTGTTTTTTCAAGTTTTTTTGGTTGTAATCATATGAAATGTTATAATAAATAAATGTTGTTATATGTTTCCTTAAAGTGCCATAAATTGTTTATAATAATCACTTTAAATCATGTAAATATCAATAATTTTACAAAAGTTATGACATTTTAAAATTAAAACTAACATTTTTAGACTTTTCGAAATTAAATTTTGAAAACTTTCATATTTTTGTTTATAACTTTTGTAATAATAATCGAAAACTTTCAAACAAAATATTTTCTAAAACTACATTAAATTTACTACAAATACCACCTTTAAAACTATTAATTATCTTGATAATTCACCTCGAAATTAATAAATAAAACCAACACTCAGTAATTACTGTCCATTAAAAAATAATCTAATTATAATAAAATTATTAATAATTCCTCTCTGCCATATAAAAAAACAAATTCAAATTTGATTTCTAGGCGTAGCCTTATCGCTGGAAGGCAAATCGTGCAAAAATGTGACATTCTAATTTAAATTCGCGGCGATTTCGGGCGAGGTGTCGCTCATTCGCTCGGTTTCAAAATTGGAGCTTTCGTTGAGTCGTCACCGCGCAACGAATTCGAGGCGTGTGTGAATACGGATGAATGAATCCCAACGTGTACACTGATCATTGAATAAATTATCATTTTAATCAGTCTCATGGGTATCATACTCGTACACGAATGTGATAAATACGAAAAGACAGCAGCGAGGCATTCGTGATCAACGAATTTGTACCGCTGCGCATTGATTGGCAAATAAAATAGAATATAAAGATAACAGAATGTGAAGCAGGAGAAGAGAAAAATAATTGAATTTCGGGAAGATTTATCATGATAGCCGACGCTAATCGTGCGTGGTTAATGCCTGCTTAACATATCACATGAAAAAATGTGATACAGTTTGAGTTTTTTAATGAAAAATTATGCAGAAGTGGATTTATTCATAATTTTTATTAATATTAACAATAATTCATTTTTTTATTTTTTTTAAAGTAAAATATTAATTATTTTGATTTTAATTCACAAAAAAAATTAAAAAAATTGTTTTTTTAACACAAAATAATTTTTATAAATTAGTACAGCCCTGGAATTTTAATTATTTAGGTGTTTTTGTGCGTGTTTTTTGTGTTTTAATTAAACCCACGCATCGTTTATTAAAATTTATCTCCAGTCGTCGAAATAAATTAAATTTACATAACTAATTAGCTTCATAATTATATTTCCTTATAAAATGTTAATGATTAACATTTTTTAGTTATCAGACATATTAATTATACTGATAAGAATGTCGATAAAGGTATAAATATTAATATTCAACACCTTTTCTTGTTTTGTGCTACTAATAATTGATTTGTTCAATCTTTTTGGTGACTTTATGCTCGACGGGAAACTTGATAAAACATCAATTATCTCGGTTTTCTGTTATCGAATTTTATTGAAATTTTGCAACAGTATTTCTAGTAATATTTCTAATCAATAATATAAATTTTATGTTGATATCCTTCTTAGTCTCAGAGTTATTCGTAGCTAAAGTTGAGCAAAAAAATTAAATTCATAATATGTTTAAATTTTCGATAATTTTAAATTTCTTGGCTTTGGCTTATCAAATTTTCTTGAAGTTACGTTATGATATTCTTAGTAATATTGTTAATATGTGTTATAAATTTCAAGTTGATATCTTTGTTAGTTTCTGAGTTATTCACGATTAAACTTCCGTAATAAATTAACAGTTTGCTTTTTTCAATTTTTTCTCCAAATTAATGTCCAATTCGGTAAAAATTTGTCCAAATCTGATGGATTTACGATGTTAGTGCGTCGATAATTCGTTAAATTCCGAAATTCGCTCGTCGCGAACAAAGTCGAAAAAAACGAGCGTAATCTATGTGGGAATTGCCGTCATACGGCGAGATGCCGGCGTTTTCTAGGCCGCGTTTTATTTCACAAAACTGTCTAAAGACCCAAAGATTGCCCGCCGAGCGCGGCTAAACGGCAAGACGCACCAAACTAAAACTAATCCGATTTATTCCGAACTACTTCCAGCAGCCGAAATGAAAAAGCGAATGCGATTAATTCGTATCGGGCATTCTTTGCATTTTTATTTTGGAATATGCATAGGAATAGAAATATTTGTTGGTCGCAATATTAATTTATTTAACTGTAAAGTTTAAAAATTTATTTTTTAGACTTTTGAGTGATTCTAAGAAGCGGGAAACCCGCAGAAAATATTAATTATTTTTAATTCCACAGGCAAAAATTAGTTGAAATAAGTTGATTATTATAGGCAAACATATTTTACATGTAATAGTAAAAAATTTGAGTTGATAACATAAATAGTTATTGAGTTATTCAAATTTGAAAAATAGAAAAATTAGAAAAAATTGGAATTACGAGATATCTTTAACAAATATTAATTATTCCTTAATTTATTAATAAAAATGATAAAAATAAAGTTAATTATTATAGCCAATTAAATTTTACATCTAACAGTAAAAGATTTAGTGTCTTATCATAAATATTTTTTGAGTTATTCAAGTTTAAAACTTCAAAAAGCCAAAAAAACTCGCAAAAACTGCAAATAACGAGTAACCGACAAAAAAAGTTAATTAATTATTATTCCATAGAGGTAATTAATTCAAATGAAGTAAATTCTTATAAATAAATATATTCTACATCTTATTATTAAAATTTCAAGTTGATATCAATAATAGTTTTTAAGTTATTCCACTTTTTATCATCGAAAACCCGAAAAAATCCATAATTTCTTCATTTACAGTTTTAACTTATCTAAAAATGAAAAAAAAAATCTTCCAAATGACAAATAATTATTGACAAATAACTATTGACATAATTATCAGCATACAAACGAAGCTCCTTAACGAAAAATGTGTTTTAAACGTTCGTATGACGTTCGCGTGATCCACTGGCGTTCTGTTGTTTTTGTGACCGTGATTGTTACATCCTGTTATAAAGTAATTATGAAAATTGCGCTCCAAACATGGCGATCATCAAGTACTTCCAAAATAAGTCCGTCATAATCACCACCGACTAACTAGCAACTGTCAAAATACATTTAAGTGGACGATGGAGACGAAAGCTGCACTCGTGCAATTATCTTCGTCATTAAATTTCATACGGCAAAAATTCGCCATAAAATTTTACTGTTTATTAATAATATTAAGTGTTTTAACAAAAAAGACATAAAATGGCGATTTTTTTTAGCAAATTTGTGATAAATTCTCAGATTTTGTTAATTTTTTGCATTTTTTATTATTAACTGTTATGAAACTTAATGTTGTTATATATCATCTTAAAGTGCAATAAACTGTTTATAACAATTACTTAAAATCATGTAAATAACTGTAATTTTGCAAAAGTTATGGCGTTTTAAAGTAAAAAGTAACGTTTTGTTTGATTTTTTGAAAATTTATCTTGAAAACTCTTATATTTTTGCTTATAACTTTTATAATTTTTATTCAAATACTTTAAACAAATTATTTTCGAAAAGTTAATTAAATTTGCTATTGACGTCAACTTTAAAAACATTATTTACTAATTTATTTCAACTAGAAATCAATAAATAAACAAACTGGTGACTCTAAAGCCGATTAAAAAACAAACCCAAAGTTTATATTTATTTCTCTCCGTTCTTTTTAAACAATTAATACAAAAACTTCCAAATATATTTCTAAGAATATTTTATACGTTTCATAAAATTTCCATGTAAAAATATGAAGTATATCGTTGATTACATTTTAAGAACTATTTTCCATGCTAAAAACGTCTCTAATTTAAGCTTTATGATTGCAACGTGCCTAAAAGTATAAACAGTGTTGAAAAACGTTTAATATTTAAATGCGGGCATGCAGCTCGTAAAACGCGTGCGCGCGCGATAGTAAATCCATCTAAATGTCTCTAAACGTTTGTAAATGTTTAGAAATGTTTATGTGGAGCTGTAAAACGTCCTCACGTGTGTGTTACATATTTTCTTGTATGCCGCTGCGGCAGCGATGGAAATTTCGGTCAGGATTACAGATGCAAGCGATAAATGGAGACCCGTACCAAATGATTATTATTATACGCTTAATTGCGATTTAATTATGTTAAAGAGCCACTATTAGAACAGATGTATATTAAGTCATTAAATATGTTACAAAAAATCAGGAAAAACATGGAAATAAACAAAAAATTTTAATTATTTAAACAAATTATAAATAATTAGATATTTCTTAATATAATGGTAAAAAAATTATTAATATCTAACGGTTAGTTTTTGAGATATTTTGATTTAAAGTTTTTTCAATTTTTTTTGGTGACTCTAAGGTCGATCAAGCGACAAACCCAGATAAAAATCAAAATATCTCCAAAAGTAAAGGTGACAGCACTATCAAATTTTCGGTATATATTCTACATAATATTGTTAACCTACGGTTAAAATGTCATTCCAATATCTTTATTACTTCATGACAAATTAACGTTTTTTAAACTTTTAAATTTATTGTCTACATCGCTAATTATTTAATTAATTACAGGAAACTTTGCCATAAAGATTTCCTGTTTTGACAAACGGAACAATTTGGAACTCATTTAAAGACGTTTAAAGCTCTCAGAGTTAATTAACATTTGTTTATCACATGTTCCTTTCATTAATTCCGCATTAATTTGCATACGAACAGAATTATAACCTCGATTCCTTGATATTTTCTTAATTAAATTATCGCTTACTTTCTTCGCAATTTCTGCCTTCTTCATTTCTTCCTCTATTAATTGATTATTGTTCCGTCTTGTTGTTGTATGTTGTTGGTGTTGTTTCTGCGTGTTGAAACAATGTTTGACAACGTTCGGGAATTTTTCCACAATCTGTTTTTATTTATGTTTTGTGCACGGCGAGGAGTTTCTCTCCATTGTATTATTAAGTTATTAAGTTGATTATTATTCTTGCAACACGCAAGAGCATTGCATTATCGATCAAACGCGATGCGGACGTGTTAATTAGTCATGAAATCCGAGCGCCAAATAAAAATAAAAACTTTAAATGAGAAAAATATTATTTTAGTGTTTTGAAGACGTTAGAATTGTTTGATTAATTTGAAATTTTACACATAGATAAACAATTTTATAAAGCATCTTTGACCAAAATTATAAGTTGTTATCTATAATGATACCTGAGATAATTAATGTTTTGTGTAGATTAGTTGTGTAACGGCTTTAGTGTCACCAAAAAACACCAAAATCCCAAAATTTTTTGCATATAACTCAAAAACCGACAAAGATATTGCAACAAAATTTTGCATATAGTTTTGTAATAACATTATGCATCATCCACTAAAATTTCAAGAATGTATCACTTATGAAATCTGGGATAATTAATGTTTTTGCTGGGTTAGTTGTGTATCGGCCTTAGAGTCACTAAAATCCAAACATTTTTACTTATAACTCAGAAACTAGCAAAGATTGAATCATAAAACTTATAAAACACATAAATAATTCTTTTATAATCAATTTTTTACTATTTTTCTCAAATTTTAATGATTAGAAATCAATTAAAACGAGTTTTTTTGTTTTTTGAACTTAATTAATATTTTTTATCCCAAAGCACTCGTCTGCCACCTGTAACTTGTGCTTAATTTCTGTTTTATGTTTTGTTTCATCTTCATCTTTGTATATTTCGGAAGACAGGTGTGCGAACCGTACAATTTGGAAGTGAAATTTTGCAATCTGCAAATTATACGCCGCCAAACAGCGGGGCGCAGCTAAAAATTCTTTCAATTCAACTTTTCTTTCTGTTTTTAGCAATTTATTTGCAAATAAATTCATAAATATTTAAGATTTTTACCAAAAACAACTTAAAATTAAATTTTTACAACTTTTACTTGTTAAGCTTTAGAGCAGAGTTGTTATTGGAACATAAATCATGCTGTATCTTGTCTGATCTGGCGTGAGTATTGCTCAATATCGACTGGAGTGCACAAGAATCGAAAGGCAATGAAAATAAGACAATAAATAAGACCGCACGAGGCAAGCTTCGAACTTGAACTTGAACCTTGACTCCACACAACAACCATTCAACCATATTTCAAGCGGGAGGATGAGGGAAAGTAAAATTTAACTTTTGGAAGCAATAAAACAAGAAGTAATCGTTGGATGACCTTGAAATTTATACTCAACATTACTTATACTTATCTTAACATCCTGTAAAAATTTCAATTAATTTTGTTGAATAATGTCTGAGATATTTAATAATTTATAAGGGTTCGTCGCCTAGTCGACCATAAAGTCACTTTTTGATTTTTAAATTTTATTTTTCATTTTATTTGCAGTAGAAATTGTGAAAACTGTAATTTTTCTTCTTGAAGTTTTCTCAGCATGAAACTGTCATTCGCCATAATTACCACTCTTATCTTTATGACACCGACTCGCGAAACTTGTTTATAGCCCGATGGGCAATTGTCGTTTGTCCATCCAGCAGTGAGTGATTTCCAATTGATTTCGAGATGAGTGAAAATCCCGCTGCTGGGCCGGCAAAAAATCAGGTCAAACACGCAGCACGCATTACAAGCCTCGAATTGTTTTCTCTGCTGCATCGTTGTCGAGTGAAGAAAAAAAAAACACACAACGCACACACAACATTTTCAATAATTCAATTCGAGCGCTACGGAGGAGCGTGTGAAACGTGGAAAACCGGCATTAATTGTCGATTTTTACCAAAATAAGAATGCGGCTGGCGTGCGCGCAGATTTCACAACGTGTTTTCTTTTAATCGAGAAAAGAAATCAAAGAAATCGAATTACTAGATTTCGATTTAGGTAGAAAACCAACTTCCGCTTTAGAAAAAAATCTAAATTTAAGTTTAGAGCTGAATAACTTTTAAACTAATAAAGTAATAAGGTTCAAATTAATAAGGAATATTTACTGACTAACTATAATTATATTTTGAAAATTTGGTTGCGATAAAATGATTATAAATAATTAATTTTAATTTTTTAAGAAATAAAAACAAACTAATTTTATCGCTGCGATAAAATATCTTTAACCTAACTTTAAAGCTGAATATCTTTGTTATTTTGATAGATATCTTAACAAAACTCACAGGAGAGATTGTCAGGACAATAAGTAATAATTTTCTAAAGTAATAATATAATAAATTTAATATAAAAAGCTCTAAAATCAAGTTTAACAAAAAAAAAATCATATAATTCATACAATTATGATTTAACTTTGTTATAATAACAATAAATAAAAAGAAATCCCAACAAGGAAATGTCATAACACTCATAACACATGAATTAATATAAATAATGAAAATAATAAAAGAAATTGGCGTGATTTACCAGCGTTTGTTTGCTCGCTACGGCTTTTTGTGTTTTTATGCGCGCTTTTTGTGTGGATCTCTTTGGTCGGTGGTTTTCTGCGCGCAATTTAACGGTAACCCGATACATTTCGGCCATTTAAATCCGCCGCAGCAGTCGTTACGCGCCGGTCGACGCCAACGACGCGCGACCGATGAAGACGGTATCGAATTTTGCTCTCGTACTCTCGTTGCACACATTAACCGCTGATTATCGGCCGAAAATTTCCATTTTAATTGCGCGCGCCCGGCGACGCGCTAACAGCGCTAACAGTAATCCCGCGAGCAGGGTAATTAATTCGATGGAACGTGTGAGAATAATTTAATTGCGAAGAAGATTAAACAGAAAAAAAACAATTTTTAACTTTCATGACAAATTACTCGGGAAGTATTAATCAGATTAGGATGAAATTTTAGATTAATGATTATTAGTTATCTGCTTAGCTATGTATGCAATTTCAGAGTAATTGGGTTATTAGAAGTTAAGATATTTTGATTTAATTAATAAAAATCCAGAGAATTCAATGCGTGGATTGAATTTTTATAGGTCTTGTAAATTTAAAGTCAAATATCTTTGTTGTTACCTTATAAAATTTAACAAAATATGAGAATTATATTGATCAATAACGGTAATTTAATTTTCCAAAATTTTATCAAATTGTCTTATCAATTAGCCGAATAATTAGCAAAAAACTAAAATAAGTCATTTTTTTACCAAAAAAATATTTTCCCAAATTTAACCTCAAATATCTCTCTAACCACTTCACCAATCTAAACCAAATTCTCAAAATATATAAACAATCTATATATAAATCCATGTACCAAATTTCATTGTAATAAAATAATAACAAGTTACTTTTTCAAGCAAAAAACTTTTCCTATTCATGTCAGTACACAAGAAACATGTTTTAATAATCACGCCAATAATTAAAACATTCTATCTGTACTTTAGGCCAATATTCCTCGAGTTTTACGAGCGTTTGTTTTTACGAGCGTCTTCTGTCGTTGGCAGACACACACGCTGAAGAAGCAGCGCTTTTCACGAGTGATCGCTCATGCGCGACGGTTTTCCGTGCGCTTTTCGCCCGTTCTTTACATTCTATTAGCGGCCATCAATTATGTTTATCGCGGTGCGTCTTCGTATCATTATACCGAGGAGTGCGCCGAGCAAATAGTAATTATCGACACACAAACCGAGCCTGACAACGAGCGCAAGAAAGTAGGAGTGGTCGGCCGCTCGTATAATTTAGTTATTTGCAAGTTGCGACAATCTACAATTAATACATCTGTGGTCGATAATTTACAGTTTTATGTTTTCTGATACAAAATGCTTAATAACTCGGCGTGAAATCAAGATAACGTCTTGAAACTTTAGGAGATTAAAGAAGAGTTATTGTTTTATATGTGTACAAAGTTTTGTTGAGATTTATTAATTAGTTTAAGAGTTATTTAGATTTTTGTAGAAAAAAGTAAAAAATTTGAAAAAATAGTAAATGTCAAGTAAATTGTTAATAACTTTTGTGTTTGTTGATCAAATTTGATGAAATTTACAAGATTTATGCAAAATGTTACTGTTAATCAGATACCAAAATATTTATAGCACATACCTAGTGGAACATACATTTTTCGTCATATTTTTACATTAAAACATAAAATAATTAAAACTTTCAACAATAAAACGTAAATAAAACAAAAACCGTTCGTTTTATCAGCACTAAATTTGGCTATTAACTAAACACGTTATATGCGAGCGCACGTGCAGAATTTCACGTGATTCCCAGCAGGATCTCGTGAGTAATCGCCGTTTGAATGTGGGTTAGTCGTCAAATCTGATAGCCATGCACGCGAAAGATATCTTTATCGCAAAACTGCTAATTCGCCATGCAATTTCTTAATATTTCCGTGCATGCACGTCATCATTCTGTTGTCAAGCCGGCAATTTGCGGATACTTTGAGCTCTTTATGTGCATTTTTCTCTGCTGGCTGTCGTGCGCAATTGTTTTCACTTTGCGTTTTGACATGTCGCCGGCGGCCGGTTACACTTTTGTAAGCTAAAACAATGCGTTTCCTCGCAATTTCACGGCGGCCACGTGAAGAAGAAACGATTGCGTGAACGAATTTTAATATCCATTGTTGTTACGTCGCGTGTCAACACCCCACACACACGGCCAGGACACGAAGACGACGGCGATGTCGCGCCGAAGAGAAGTTTTACTTTCTCCGCACTTAAAAACGTATTAATCGTGTGTGTGCGCCCACTTTTTGAATAATGTTCGATGGGTTGTGCATGCGAGGCGGTGTCATGTTAAAAATTAAAGATATTCATGTGTCATGACGCGGGAATTATGGTTTGACAGGACCTCAGAAGAAATAAAACAATAGATTTTATTGAAGCGAGAAGAAGCTCAAAAAACCTTAGTAAACGTTTATTAAAACGGCTCAAACTTTCTGTAGAGCTTAAGAGAAGTCCTGGCAATAATTTTGTCAAATTTTGTTAAAATATACCAAGTGGATCAAAAGTTATTCAGTAATTAAGTACAAAAAACACATTTTTATTGATTTTTATAGCTTTTTTCATTTAAAAAAATTAAATTGTTAATAACTTTTTTGTTTTCAATTCAAATAAGTTGAAATTTTGCACAAATGTTAAAAATGTTATTGTTTATATTACATAAAAATTTGGTTAAATTATACCAAGTGAATCACAAGATATTTAGTAATTTTTAACAAAAAACATGATTTTCTGTTTTTTGTTTTAAAATGTTAATAACTTTTTTGTTTTTAATCCAAATATGTCAGAATTTTGTAAAAATATGAACAATTATAGTATTTACATTACCACAAAATTTGGTTTAAGAATACCAAGTGGATCATTTAAAAATCAGTCATTTTCTAAGAAAACTATAAAATTCCATATTTTATTATATAAACCTGATTAAGTCGGTTATTCCACGTATGAAAATCTAAATCCCCGACGCATTAGATGCGTAATTAATACGTTAAGTGCCCGAGCAATTACCATACGCGACCGCGCGCGTCGTCCGCCATTAGCATAATAAATTACGCTGCGTTTTTCCTCTCATCTCGATATCGCCGATTACCCGTGATTACAAACTTCCTCGCCGGCGAGTTTTCACTTTTTCTCGCGCGGCGCGCCAGCAAATAAAAGAATCGACAATGCGCACTCGGATTGAGCATTGAAATTGTCTTTCTGGAAAAGTGTCTTCAGCCGGCGAAGAATGCAGGCGGACGCGATTGTGTGCGTTAATGTCGAGCGGCGCAGGTTGAGCGCAGGAACGCGACGCTATCGAAAGTGAAATTGTCCTTCAACTCGGCGCGCGCCCAAAGTGCTTTGACTCCGAGAGCCGCGCGCGCGAGCCGCTGAGGACGCCCGGCGATCGAGTTGCGACTGCAGAACGGCAAACAGGCGCAGAGATCCACTTAATCGCGGCGGTGCGCGCACCCACGCGCGGCGCATTAACGCGCCCACGGCGCACACCTTGCATCGGTAGCCTAAGTGACTAATCTACTGATACTTAACGCATTAAGCAAATCAAGAACAAGTTTTTTACGTTTTTTTAAGAAAAAATAGATTTCTTATAATCACAGATAAATAAAATTTTTATCACTGATAAAAAAGGATATTATCTATATTTCTGCAAAATTTGGTAAAGATTCGATTGGTTGTTCAAAAGTTATTATAAATTTTCATTGGGTTACTGTCTTATTTTCCGACGCATTGAACTCTCCAATGTTTTTTTATAAAAAATCACCAAAAAATATAATTTCCCTTTGAGATATCCAAACCAAATTTACACACATTAAAGTCAATTAACCATTTATTACTTCCACCAAATTTTGTAATAATATCTTTATTTGTTTATAAGATATTTAAGCTTAAAGTTGAACGTTTAAAATAAACATAAAATTCTTCTATTTTTTGCATTTTCATGGTTTGAAAGTAAATGATTACATTATCCACTAGTTAAAATGTAGATTCTTCGAGAGTGAATGATCTTTCAACGCGTGTGTAATGCGTTAAGCGATTAATCAACGTTTAACGCGCAACATTCAGGAAGGAAAATACGCAAATCGCGGCGCGCCACACCCGCTGCGAGCGGGTCAACCTACACGATGTTGGGGCCAGCGATTCATTCAACAGTTTCGAATAATGCCATTTCCTGAGCGCAATGAGCGTCTTTCAATATTAATGTAGTGCAATTTATCATTCAATAGAAGAAAGTTTCAAAAAATGCAAAAAATGTGATTTTTTTATTTAAGAGACGAAAAATATATGAAGGACTAGAGTAAAATGGACCAAATTATTAAAAAGGACATTGTTAAAGTTTGTGCTAAGTTTGAAAAAAATTCATTAATTATTTAAAAAGTTATTTGAGTTTAAATTTAAATGTCAAAAATTTTGATATGAAAATGTTAATTTTTAGTTTTTTGCAAAAAAATTGTTTATAAAATTATTTAAACTAAATAATATTTTACAATATGATAAACAATTAGTTTATTTATACATGTTGAAAATTTCAGGACATTCCGTCCAAGGACAACGCAGTAAATCGCACCAGAAGTTCACCTCCTAATCGCGCATCGGTTTCACTCGATTGCACCGTGTTGGAAACCATTTTACGCGTGTTACTGCATGCGCATGCAGATAATACACTCTCGGAGGACGAAGTCTGGTAAACAACTGGCGTAATGGCCGCTCGCCGCGCGCGTAATGGCGATGATTGACGAGATACGCGCTGCGCAGCGATAATCGTTGCGCACGTCGCCGAGACGTAATTTGATCTTTTCCGCGCTTTTCCAGACGCCGAAGAAGAGGCAACAGCGGCATTACCGGTGGCACTTGCGGCAGGATGTGTGCGCGTGCGACTATTTAATTTCCAATTAAAGCACGCGCGCGCGCAGAATCACGCATAATGAGTGATTAAAATTAATGCGGATGCTGCGACGCACTCTGCGTCGCATGAATTATGAACGTCGTTATGCGTACTTTCCGGTTTTGCGACGAAAACGGCTGCGGTAATTATTTTAAGACGCTGCGGACAAACAGCAGAGCAGATTTTATCAAAACGTGAAGTTTAATAGTGAATAACTCGGAGAGTTTTTGAAATATCATCATGAAATTTTGTAAGTACCTTTGTTGGTTTATTAGATTTATTGTGGTAAAATATTATTTAAAAATATTTGTTATAAATAATATTTTTTTAATAAAATATAAAATAATTCAGAAATTCTGGTGACTTCAATGCTTCCACATAGTTTTTCTTTAATAACTCTTAAAATAATCATCAGAAATTGATAAAATTTGACACACGTATTAACATTGACATTTGTTATCACTTCTAAAAATACCAAGTTGTTATCACATGTTTAACTATCATTTTTATCTATTTAAAACACAAAAACACAAAAAATTATAATTTTTCCACAAAAAAACGTTAATTACTCTTTGAAATAATTAACAAAATTAATTAACCATTACATTTTTTAATAGACAATATATTAATAATAATTAATCTGAAATTTGATCAAATTCCATCCGTAAATCTCCGAGTTATAAGCAACTTTCACAACTCTTACTCCATAAATCCATTACCAAATCAATAAATCTCCGCGTAAAATATTTAATTACAAGTCCAAACATGTTAATTCAATTAAGTTTTTAGCAGCTGATTAATATGCGTGCGCAAAGTTCATTAAATCGCCATCAAGCGGCCGATTAATTGTTTTTTTCTTTCGCTCACTGCGAATTTATTAACACTTTTTTCTTCAAACACCTTTTAAACCTCTTTGACTCAGGCAGAAGAAGCCAGAAAAAAACGGTGTGTTAATAATCGGCTCATTAATCAATCACGCGGTTGGTTCGCGGATTCGCAGCTGTGTCGGGCGTAAAACTGAAGAGTCAATAGGCGAAGAAGTTGAGGAACAAACCACAAACGCAAAAAATACGAAAAATAAACCAGACGCTGAAGATTTTAATGGGCTTGTTGATCTTGTTGATATGTGTCTTGTCTGATCGCCAATTTCGCCATTAATTACTGTTAATTAACAAAAGAAGAAGAATTTTTTGCTTTTTTTAATTAGAAATTAATCGATGGAGATTTTGGTGATATTTTTCCGTTATATATTAAATATTTGTTGAATTATTTGAAGGAAATATTGTTTAATTAATTAGTTGTGTTGTTCATCAATCAATATTTAATTTAAATTGATAATTTTGTAAATTTTCAATTAACATTCCCTTTCGATGTTCTTCTTTATTGCGCGATGAGCGTTTACCACGCATCCCGCATGTTTTCTTCGGCGGGTACATCCTCTCCATCAACATCTATCCTAATCACATCCGCGTCTTATCTTGGAATAATTTACATTTGCAATGAATCGCATTTTCTGTCGTGTTTTCATTAAATTACATTGCATTAAATTTTCCTTTAAAAAAAAAACTTTTGGTTTTATTTTTGCAAATATTTCATTTATTTATCAACCGATTATCATGAAATTTTGGAAACATACTTTTAATTAATTTCTTAATAAAATACACTTTATTTGATTAAAATATGTTAATTAGTTTTTGCGTAATTCGTGATTAAAATTGATTAAAAATTAATTTTTTGTCCAAAAATTGATTTTTGATATATTTTATCAAATTTCTCACTCTATTCTTATCCAATTTTTATAAAAATCACAAATGTTATAAACAATTAACCATTAATTATTTTAAAATTTGTTTGATCAAATTTCCTCCATTAGTTTAGCCGTAATTTACCTCCAAACTTTATTTTTCCTTGTCAAAGCATAAAGAGACGTAACAACGTAATAAAAACGCATCGCGTAGTCTTCGGGATTCGCCACGTCAAATCGGTTCTCTTGCGGAATCGAAATGGCTTTATGAAAGTGAAAAGCGTGCGCGCACACAGACAAACGGCGCCGCTGCTGCGTCTAATAATAATCGAGTTCACTGCTACCTCTTTATACCGTTGGACAAGCCATCCGCGCAACCACCAGCCGGCCGCGCGCCGAAGGAAAACGAAGAAAAGAACCAACGGCAAATTAAGATTAAACACTTGTTTGAACGCGCGGCGCTAATTCCGTGAAATTAACGAATTCAGTAATTAACACAAACTGTACATGCTTAACACGCTTAACAGTAACAGAAGCATCAACGGCCGCCGCATTATTACACGCTTATCATCGTGAGGATTAATTTTGTTGTTTTAATATTAAACTTTTACTTCCTATCGATTATCTTGGCTGATTTTTATGAAAAACAATAAAAATTTTAAATCAAAATAAAGTTGGAAGTTGAGCAGTGAATAACTCTAATAATAATTTAGGCAAATAAACAAATCAAAAACTATTTTAAAGTATAACTAATTGTTAATCATTGTTCAAAATATTGTTTAAATATTTTAATTGTTTATAATTTTTACAAATTTTTAAAATTTTTATGTACAAAAAATTCTAAGAAATAAAAACCTTAATTTTAATTGCCAATAAATCAGTAATTAACAATCCGATAATAAAAATCTAAAAACAAATTTATTCTACAACTCTTTTCGAATATTTTTGCAAATTTTTAAGACCATACACTAAAAATTACAGATTTTATTGGAGAAATTCAAATAAATTGAAAGTGGTTTCTCGTTGCTTGAGAAAACAAACCAGGAAATGCGTGTTTTAAGCTTTTAGCAACGCAAAAAAAACTTTCGAACCAAATAGGCACATAAATCATAAAAATGCGAACGCGATTTAATCCTTGATCTTCATAAAGCACACTTTAAAAACAATAAAATTTCATTACCCCGAGCGCTTTCTAATCGAATCAATTAATCTATAAATTCATTGGCGATTTTATTGAGCTGTCGATTCAATAAACTCACTACAACGCAAATAAAAAAGAAATCAAACATAAAATGTACCTGAAGGCCATTTGAATTTCTTTTAATTTTAATAATTTTACCAGAAATTTTAAAAATTATAAAAAATTTAAAAAAATTAATCTGGCATTAAAATCACCAAACTTTAAGGGTGAATAACTCCGAAATTAATAAAGATATTAACAATTTTTAAATATATTATAAAAATATAGTTATTTGACAATAGACTAATGAAAAATTTAATAATTTATCTTTATTAATTTAAAAGTTATTAACAATTTAAATTTGAAAAAAATTTATTGTGCATTAAAATTACCAAACTTTAAGGGTGAATAATTCAGAAATTAATAAAGATATTAACAATTTTTAAATAGATTATAAAAACATAGTTATTTTACAATAAACGACTAAAAATTGAATTAATTATCTTTATTAATTCAAAAGTTATTATCAATTTAAATTTAAAAAAAATTACTTGTGCAATAAAATTACCAAATTTTAAAAGTGAATAAATAATAAACTAATAAAGATATTAACAATCAGTAAACAAATTATAAAAATATAAGTTTTAGCAATAAATTAGTAAAAAATTGAGTTGCCTATCTTTATTAGCTTAAAAGATATAAACAATTTAAATTTTACCGTTTTAACCTAAAGTTAGCAAATTAATTTACGTATTTTACATGTTTGGGTGCAAATACCACCTGAACTAATAAAGTTATTAACTTTTTCGCAACGAAAACGTAAATCTAAAGTAATTGTTAACAACTGTGGCGAATTTCACTGACTGCCTAGCTGTTGTTCACGAATAATGAGGACTTTAAGTAGATGCAACATTTCGGGTGTTTTTCGCTGCACATCTTGCGAAAGCAATTAATTTCCGCGCGGTGCTTTAACGACGCATATTTCGCAGCGCTCCAAACTTACCCATTTGAAAGTAACGCGCGCTCGTTAATTACTAAACGTTTGAATGCGCGCCGGCGAAAAGGAAGACCAAGACGAAGACTTCTTCGGCACGGCACACTCGGATGCGTTGCTAATTAATTCCATTCGATTGTCAGCGATCGATGCACAGAATTTTCATCACACAAGAAACTTTTCAACGTGAAACTAATCTACGTAAAATTTATTTCCGGAATTTTTTATTTTTTTGCTTTTTAATTAATAATTTGTGTTGAAATATTTAATTTTCTTGATGAAACTTTTGAACTTGAGAAATTTCATCGTTGACATTTTTTTTTTCACTTTTCACTTTTTTCGTTGCCGTCACACGCGTGTGTTCCTCGGGAGCGCTTCGCGTTGAAGCCGGCTCGCGAGTTGGCTACCGACTGAGAGCGAGCTGCGGCTGGTGGCCCGCCGCGGCGTCTTCTTCTGCGTCGACGATGGCCTGTGCTGCCATGGGCATGGCACACATACGCAGCGCTCGCGCCCGCAGACAAGTGGGTCACTCTCTCCCAGACACCCCAGTGCACTATCTGCAATCTGCACGAGGACAAATTGCATGCGACGGTTCAAAATTTCGTCATTGGAAGAAATTCGCCGAAAAAGGTAAGAAAAATGTTGAAATTTAAAGAAAAAGAGCATATATAGTAAAGATAATTAAACTATCTATTAATTAACATCATAAAAAGTGTCATTTTATTTTATTAATTAAGTTTTTTTGGCAATTAAAGTTGATTTTTCAATTTAAAGAAAAATGTTTGCAAAAAATTATAAAATTGCTTGTAACACCCAGTATACTAATCATAATTAAATAAAATTTGGCATGTATATTAACAATTAGATATATTTTCATATTCCGTTTAGAAAATGTTTTTATCCTTATTAGTTCAGGCGTTATCCTGTTTCAAAATTTGGAGACTTCAATGCGTGTCATTCCAAATTCAAAAATTTAATTACCAATAACTAAATTCATCATAACTCGTAAACTACACAACATAGCAACTTGAAATTTACAATACATATTCAAAATAAGATTCCCTTTAAGCTTCCTTTTGTTTGCAGTGATTTTCTCTTAAACTTTAGCAATTACAATGGACCAAAATCTGCAATTCATTTGTGTTGGACCACCCAGCATTGTATGCCTTAGCTTTAAATTTATTTGGTTATGGTAGTTAAATACATGTTTTGTGAGGTGTTTACGATCAGGCACGGACCTTAGGTGATGCGCCCCATCTGCAACCGGCGATGAAAAAGTGACACACTTATTTTTACTTCCTTCTCGGTCAGAGACGCGCCTCCGCGAGATTTATGCGGACTGCATCGTGATGCCAACGAAAAAGACAGCGTCATTAAAGTTATACAAAGAAGGCAAAAGCATAAACAATTAATTTTCAGAAATAAATAATTATTTTTTTATATTTTTAGTCAATTTTTGTTTAAATGAAAAATTTAGGGAATTTAAAAATGAAAAAAATTTTAAAATTCAATAAAAAACATTAGTTGTTAATATTTTGGCATGAAATTAACAATAAATATAAACAATAAATTATAGTTTTAGAAACTTTTTAGTTTGGTAAAATATCTTTTATAGTTTTTGAGTTATTTGAGTTCAAAGTTCAAAGTCAACAAAAAAAAACCTAAAAATTGCAATTTTTTTAAAATAATCATTTAAATAATTTAGAATAATAATAAACAATTGAAACTAACAAAATATGTTTATTATTAGTTGTAGTTTAAGATGATCTTTGAATGATTTAAAAATCTCAATTGGTTTCCGAGTAATTTGATCCCAAAGCTCGAAATCAAAATCGTGTCCAGTGATAAGTTAATGAATGAAATATTCGCGTGTCTATTCGCTGATGGATAATTGCCTCGTGGCACTCGAACTCGCGGCCGGGCGCACTCGTAATAATTTTCTAATGAGGCCCCTTCTTTCGCCGCGGCCGCGTCCTCGGCGCTTAATAATAACAACGCTAATTAATCGAATTTACAAGCGCCCAAGTGGTGCGTGAAGCATCACCTACCTAACCAACCTGCCTGGCAAATCCACCGAGTGTTGCCAACAGCACACACACGTCTTCTCAGCGCATTGCTAATTAAATTACTTTTACGACCGCACAGCAAGACGAGTGGTGCCTGCGATGGTGATCTAACGCAGCGATGCGCTTCCTATGCGTTCCGTTTATCCAGCGAGCCATTCGCGCGCGCACGATCCGCCGCAGCGGCCGAAGAAGTTGCGAAATGCTCGAAATGGTCGCGAACGGTTTGGCGAAGCGCACTAGCGGCTAGCGGTATTTTCGGAACAATACTTTTCGCACTGTGCGAACGAGTCAACTTCGGTTTCCTCGACTTCTTCGGCTGCGGCGTGCGTTGCAGACGCATGTCGTCCGCGTGCGCGCGCGAGGTCAATGCGTGTGTTAATGGGAAAACACGTACATGGGTTTTTACTTATCACTTCTGGTAAAGTCATGCTTAAAACACACAATATGTTACTTACAATTTGAAAGAGCAGCTTAAGATGCGTGAAAAATGCGAAATTTATTTAAAATTTAAAATTTTCATAGAAAAAATTACAATAATTTATAAACAATTGCATATTATTATTAACAATTAGATATATTGTTATAATCTGAAAAGAAATTGTTGCTATCTTTATTAGTTTATGAGTTATTTAAGTTTAAAGTTTATAATTAATAAAAAAAAACTCATAAAATTGAATTTGAAGACATTTTTTATAAAAATGTTAATAACAGACGTAGTTTTAATAATAATTTAATAAAATTTGGAAATCAGGTAGATTATTAATTATATTATTATTATTTGTTTAAAAATTTAATTTATCTTCACCGGTCTATTTTTTACAAGGATTCAAAGTGTCAAAATAAAAATTTCCCCAAAAAATTAAAATTTTAGCAAAAAAAATATTCAATTAACTACAACTCTTAAAATACTTTACAAATTTAATTGAAATTAATAATATATATTTAAAATTAGTTATATTTTCATAATCCGTTTAAAAATCTTGATTATCATAATTATTCTTTGAGTTATTAATGATTTAATTATAAGAAGTTTGCAAAAACAATTACTAAGATTTTTTTTTGTTTAAATCTTTGACTTTAATAGGCAATAACTTAATAAATAAACATGATATTTTAATTATTTAAACTGCATAATAAAACACATTTAATTCTAAACATATTCTGAAAATTTTACGTTAATAATTTAATTACAGCTGGATTTATAGACAAATTTGTTCCGTAAATGCATTTAAACTTTTTCCCTACAATGACTGATATTAATTTCAATTTTGTTTCTATTTCTCTTCCTCGTTGGCTTCTTGCCGCCTCGCAGGCCAATCGTAAGTAGAACACGCGCATAAGAATAACTTCTTGCGCGGCGCAATGACAAATTAATCAAAAAAGGAAAATGCAATTCCGCCGTCCAACCATATTCAACAAAACTAAATTAAATCAAATCAAGAGAAATTTTTTCTTTTATTCAATCCTACATTTCTACATTCCGCCGCCTTCGAATTGATGAATGTAATTAAATGATTATAAACGAACGTGTTGCCTGTCATAATTATTATGATCGAGTGAAATAAATTGCGGTATAAATTTTCATAAATTTTTTAATGCGCGCGCCAAACGGCCGGAAAAATAGAAAAAGCTTTTAGTGCAGTGTGCGTGGCCGCGGAAGCGCAAACAGAAGAACCGTAGAAAGAAAGAAAGAAAGGAGTTTAAAATGGAAAATTAGCAATTATAATGCGGTTGTTTATTATAAGGCTGGAACGTGTTAAGGTCGCGTTTCGGTGATTTCCGACTTTGATCGCCCGTCTCATTTACAAGCTTATTACGGCTTCAGGTGCGATTAACGCTGCTTTTATCTGCTATCTGCTTATTCGGTGATTTATGTGCGTTTCGAGAAATGTTTTCTTTGCGCCAATTTCACTTTTAGCATCGAATTCAATTTACGGGGAACACAATCAGCATATGTTAAGTTTAATGCATCGTAACTTTTAAATTATTAATGATAATTAACTTTTTTTAACTGATAATAAAAATATAGTTAATTGTTTATAATTAAGCCAAATAACAATAAAATGTGTCAATTATTTTAAAAGTTATTGACTTTTTTATAATTTTTACAAATTTTTGATTTTTTTGAGTAAAGCATTAAAGTTATCAATGTTTGAGCTTCAATAACTCATAAACGAATAAAAGATTTAATAATTTTTAAACCAATTATGAAAATATAACAAATTGTTTATAAATGTACCAAATTACAATCAAATATATCAAATAGTTTAAAAGTTACAAGCATTTTTCTATTTTCTTTCATATTTTTGATATCATTGACCAAATTTTACTTTTAGCAACAAATTCAATTTACTCCAACAATTGTCAACATATTTTAATATTTTAAAAGCTTTATGATAGCTTTAAAAAGTATATTTTAATAATCAAGATAAAATTTAAGCTTTTGTTGGCAAGAGAAAAGAGAAATTTTGATTTTTCGATTTCGATGAATTGATTTCGATATTACATTACGCTGCGGTTACTTAATCACTCCGGGATGACTCGTCTGCACGTCAAACCGCACCGCGCTTCCAGCACGTCACTCACAAGACATTTCCTCTTGTTCGTCATTAAATTTCGAATCTTAATCTTCATCTTGATGCCGTAAATTTCGTCCATGTATCAATATAATTCATTTAATCGATTGGAAATTGTTTAATTTATTATATCTCGGAGAATATTTAATATACACACTTGAAATTTACTGGAGTTATAAACAATTAAAGATATTTTTATTATTTGTTTAGATAAATTGTCTATCATAATTAGTTTTTTAGATATTTGATTTTAAAGTTTGGAAAAATTTAATTTTTGTCATGATTTTTATAGTTTTGTTTTTTTATTTTAAAATTGCGATAACTTTTGTATTATTTAAAATATTGTTACAAAATTTGGCCACTATATGTACCTAAAGCTATATTGTAAATATACGTTTACAAAATATAATTATTCCAATTTGTTTCCGAGTTATTCAACTTCAAAGTAAAATTAAAATCATTGACATTTCAAATCGGTAACTCTGGTGCAATTGAAGCAAAAATGTTTACATTCGTGATCATGTAGGGCGTGAAACTTGTTGTCTTGTTGCCACACAAGTAGTCCACATGCAGAGTGAGTTATGCCCTTTTGTTGTTTTGTTGCAGTCGCGGCGGTCGCGATTGTTGTTACTCGATATTGTCGGCGAGCGCTCTGGTTACGCCGCCGGGTTTGCATACGCAGCAGATTCACCTACAATTCCATTTTCATCCGATGGAGTTGTCACAATGCCGGCGATTCAATAAAATCGCCAACGACCGCAGCGGAGACAACAATTCGAACGCGATTTTGACACTCGGCATGACCTCAAATTTGTTACAAAAGCGCATGCGACGCGTTAAAGGCGATTGCATTTGAATACAATTAAACCAACAACTAACAACTATTCAATCGCAATTGTAAATTCCCACAAGCGAGGGAAAACCACTATAATATCGTTCAAAGTTGTTTGGAAATCATTTAAATGTGAATCAACTTGTTTTCTGGTTGAGATTTTTAGGCTTTTCAACTTCAAAAGGCAATAACTAAGAAATTGATAGGTATAAATAAATTATTTAAACGGCATATTAAAATATCACTTATTATCTATAAATTTACAAAATTTTATAAATATTTAATTAAAAACTAAAAAGTTACAACAAATTTAAAAAATATTTCCAAAAGATAAAGTTTTAAGTTTTTCAAAAAGATTTTTCAACTTCAAAACACAATAACTTGGGAAGTAATTGTTATAAATAAATTATTAAAAAATAATATTAAAATATTGTTAATTCTCTATAAATCTACAAGTTTTTATAAATTTTTCTCAAAAAACCAAAAAGTTATAACATTTTTAATTTTCTATTACATAAAAATAAAAATATGCTTCGAGCATTAAAATCTCCCAAATTTAAAGCTAAATAACTCAAAAACTATCAAAGTTAAACGCATTTTCTAAACATTATATAAAAACATAGCTAATTATTTACATCTGATGTAAATTTTACGTCAATCCAACAATTATTCGATGTGTAATCGCAAAAACAATAAAATAAAACCAATCCAACGAATTTTGTCATCATTTGTCATCATTGACAAAATATTTCAACACTTAACACGAGTTTGGAAAGTGCGCATGGCGTAATCTTCGCCGAAAGTGTGATTCTCGCGTTGTCCGAGTGATTTTTGTCAATAGAAATTCCAGTTGCAATCGCACTCTTGTTACCGTTTGTTATTGTTGTGAGTAAGTAAGTTGTGAGTCGCGTAGGCGCGACGATTGCGCAACGATCGATTGCGTTCGCGTCGAAAGCAACACCGAAATAAAAGAAGTGGATGACACTCATCCGCGGAATTTCACTGCGTATTGTTTACGGTTTCGTTTTCTTTTCCTCAAACGCCGACGAAAAACACGAATAACACGTATCAACTCGCTTTGCTATCGGTGTAGCCTAGAAACGTGCGTGTTTTAGGTTTCTTTGATTGCGGCGTATCATACAATGTATTGTTTTGTGGATTTTTATTAGTTTAACATAGATTTTTTAAAAACAATTAGAATTTTCACTTTTTATTATATTTTCTTTCAAATTCTGCATTTAAAGCTAAATAACTTTTTAATTAGTAAAGATAATTAACATTTTTAAACAGATAATGAAAACATAGCTAATTGTTTATGATTTTACCAAATTACAATAAAATATTATAAATAGTTTAAAAGTTATAAAGCTTTTAAAATATTTTGCCAAGTGTTTGATTTTTTTGCGTCAGAAATTGAAGACATCAATGTTTAAACCTCAATAATTCTTAAACAAATAAAACAATCAACAATTTTTTAACAGATAATAAAAATATAACTAATTGTTTATAAATGTACCAAATAACAATATTGTATCTTAAATAGTTAAAAAGGTACACGCATTTTACTATTTTCTTACATTTTCTGATTTCTTTAAATCATAAATAAAAAATACAAATTTTTAAACTTTAATAACTCATAAACAAATAAAACAATAAACAATTTTCAAACAAATAATGAAAATATAACTAATTATTTATAATCTCACCAATTTTCATAACTTTTACTTTAATACTTCCGAGATATTGCATTTTGAAAAATTTCTATCTTTCGATTACGGTAAAAACCAAATAAAAGAAGATGAAAGTCTCCACGCCTTTCGTGGATCTCTTACAAGTGTTACTTTTATGTGTGTGATTCTCTCACTTACTATGATTGCAGGTTGCGCCTAATAACTTACAAATAAACCATTAAAGCGCCGATTAAATTATTAAATCTCCGCGCGCCTGAAAATGTGTCGACCCTGAGAGTGACCCGCAGCGAAAGAAACCGCCGCGCGTCGTGCGTCGATATAATCCTCATTATTTACACTAATGATAATAATTTGGTGCGGAAATTTCGAATCGCGCACCTTCATTTACTTTCTTCGGATTTGCGTTGCTAAATTATAGTGGAACACATCTAATTATAGACTTGGAATGAAATAAAAATGGAATTGTTAATAAATTTGTTTATAACTTCTACAAAAATTAAAATAAAAATATAAAAATTTCAGAGTATATATTAGATATATTGTTGGAATATGTTTAGAAATTGTTGTTATGATTATTAGTTTTTAAGTTATTAGTCTTCAAAGTTTAAATATTTTAATGCTTTTGAAAATATTCAAAAAATGTTTAAACTGTAATAACAAACAAACTTCTAGTAATATTATTACAAAACCTAGAAAATAAGTTAACAATGAGCCATATTTTAATAATCTTTTTACAAAATATAATTATCTTTATTAGTTTAAATGTTATTGCTACTTAAAGTTGAAACAAAATTTAAACTATTATTCTACTCTAAACTAATGCAAAAATATATAAAAACTGTAATAATAAACAAACTACTTTTTATATATTTACAAAACTCATAGAATATGATTACAATAAATCATATTTTAATAATCTTTTTAAAACATAACGATATCTTTATTACTTTTTAAGTTATTGCTTCTCAAAGTTGAAACAAATTTTAAACCATTAACATCCTTTAAAGTTTAACAAAAAATATTAAAACTGCAATAACAAACAAACCACTTATAACAATATTACAAAACTTGTTAATTTTATTAACAATAAATCATATTTTAATATTATTTTTAAACCATCCAATTATCTTTATTACTTTCTGACTTATAGCTCCTCAAAGTTGAAAGAAATTTAAACCACAATAAAGGTAAAAGTTGACTTAAGAAAAAAAGAAAGAAAGACACAAAGACACGCATTATCCGAACTTAAAACCTCGTGCATTTGTGGCCGCCGATGACGATGACGAAACAAACGAAATCTACACGTGCATCGCGTGAAAGTGAACAAACTCCTTCACCACACCACACGACTTCCAAGTCACTCGGAATCTTCAGTGTTCTTGACTTTGTAACTTAAAACGTTACTTGACTTAAGCCAAGTCAAGTCACTTAAGTCATCAGGCTTACTCGTAAGCTAACAAAACAATAATTTATTTATTAAATCCGATGACAAAATTACAATTTACTTTCACTCTGGGTTTATTCAGTGACTCAACATGAAAAAAAACCTCAATGACTCAATGTTAAGTCAAGATGTAGATGTAACACATTATTCATTTGGTTTATTTGGTTATCCAATTAGCAACAATAACAAATTTAGCATGAATCAGTATCAAAGGAATTAAGAAAGCAAATAAAGTGGTTTCACTTTCTTATTTTTTTTTATTTGTCAATAGAAAACAATAAAAATCACATATTTGTGATTTAAGCTCCGCCCACTTATGAACCACGCCTTTTACTTGGTAGGCAGACTCAATAAACATCTCCTCCTGCTACTGTGCTTTTAATTTCTTATTTTTTGTGCTAATTATCAACAAAAACACTAGAAAATAAAAAAAAATTGTGATTTAAGCTCCGCCCACTTGAAAACCACGCCCCTAGCATGATGGGTGGAGCTTACAAACATATCCTTCCTCCTTTTTCTGTAATTTAACTTTTATATTTGTTTAATTTTTCAACAAAAAACACTAAAAAGTAAAAAAATTGGGATTTTTGCTCCGCCCATTTTAAAACCACGCCTTTCTCTCAATAGGCGGAGCTCCCAAACACAAATCCATAAAATTTTCATAAAATTACCAACATAATTACATAATTACTTACGATTCTTCCTATTTTCCCATTTTTGTTGCCATAAATAAACATTTCCAGCATTTAAAGCACTTAAGCCACGATGCAATCGTATTTCCTTGACTTAAGTCATTATAACATTGTCTCGCAGATTGGAAGATCAAGAGCCGAGATGAAAACGAAATGGAAATGGAAATATATCCATAGAATACTCAATGCATACACCAAAGAAGAAGAAGACTGAGACTGAGATTAAATTGTTTATATTAATGTGTATGTGTGTGTAAGTGTGTGTAATCCTCGAGCGGTCGCATGACTTAGCCGATATAGATAGTCTTCAGGCATACATCTTCAGGTGTAGGTACCGAGAGCGATGGGAAACGTGCCGATGGCCTAGATTTCGTTTCTTTCGAGCGATGCAGGCGCGCAGCGACCAATCTTTTCATCTGCCGCGCCATTCAAGGCATTAAAAACCATTAAAACACATTTGTACGTCAAACATTCACGTAAAAACACGTAATTTGCAATGAATTCTTGTTTTTAGTGAGGTTTTATTGCTTAAATTAGTAAAAACAACAAATAAAGTGATTTGTGCTCCGCCCAGAGGAATGCCACGCCCGGGGAAAGTAGGCGTGGCTTGTGGGTGGAGCTTAAAGTCATAAAAATTAATTTTATTGTAATATTAGTACTTTTTTATTGACTAATCAACAATAAAACTACAAAAAGATTAAATACTTAAATATCTAGTAATTTTTTTAAATATTTTTTTGACATTTTTGACATTTTTGACATTTGACGTCTTAATTCTTTGTTTTTACATGTAAAAAACCATATTTAACAATAAATTATAATTTTTATCAATGTTTTATCACAAAAATCACTAAAAACAACAAAAAACACAATTTATGCTCCTCCCCATCAGAAACCACGCCCCTACAGAATAGGCGTGCCCAGTGGGCGGAGCTTAAAACCACAAAAACACATTTTACTACAACACCCTTCATTTTATTAACTATTCAACACTAAAACTACAAAAATAATAAATACATAAATACATAATACTATTTATTCTTATTTTTTCATCAAATTTTTAACTTTTTGATTTTGACTTCCCAATAGAATTCAACTGCTCCGACTCTGACTTCCTATGCTGCGCAGACCCCAACTCCAACGTATGCGTCGACGCACCCAAATTCAAATTCTCCTCGGACTTGTGACTCTGCTCCGGCGTTTTCGACTCTTTCATCCTCACGGGTTTGACATTGCCCTTGAACTTAATATAAAACTTGAGCTCCTCAATGAACTCCTCCCAAAACGTCGCGTCATGCTTGATAGACTCCTTCATAACATGCAGCAGCATCTCAATGAACACCATGAAACACGCCAGGACCGTACCGCCCACTGTCACCCAGAAGACTCCGCCCACGTTTTTCAAATTCAGGGGTTTAGCTTCCTGCGACTCTGTTTCAGCCTTAAAATTAACAAAAATTAGTTAAAAATTTATTTTTAATGTTTAAGAAGGCGTGGTTTTACTTACAGGACACTGCCCACCTCCCCTACGCTCCTCCCACCACTTTCTTTTTAATTCGGCTATGCGTCCGGTTTCTTGGAGTTTTAATACGGCTGTACTCAAAATATTTCGATAAATTGAATCTTAAAATACATAAAAATTAAACCACGCCTCTAGAAAAAATTAACCACGCCCTCTTTACCTTTTCTCATGGCTATACCATAACCTTTTTCATCTAATAATCCGCCTACTTGTGTCAGGGAGCAATGACGTTGTGTTTCATATTCAATTGACGTGGATTCCATGAAAAAGGCGTAGTGTTCGTCTTCTGATTCCGCCCTGACGACGCCATCAGAGTTTTGCGCCGCCATTACGTCGTCTTCGTATTTTTTCATGTATTGGTAGATTGCTTGATAGTCTTCTAAGGCTGAATCCTTAAAATTTTGAAAATTTGTGGAAAAAATTAATAAAAATTTAATTTAAGCTCCGCCCAAGTGAGTATTAAAGGGGCGGAGCTTAAGAAACATAACCTACTCTGAAGAAATTAGCTGTAGCTCCGTTTTTCTTTGCGCCGTATTTAATCCCAACTTTTTCTGCTCTCGTGACTAATTCATGAACATTTGTAAATAAACTATCAGGGTTTTCAGTTGTCAAAAAGGCAGCCAAGTTGGCTGTGTAGGAGGATACCATGATAAGAGTGAAGAACCACCACATTCCGGCTACCATACGTGTTGATACAGCTCTGGAAATAATTTTTTTCAAATTTTTTTAAATTTTTTTCAAAATTTTTAAATTTTTTTCAAAATTTTTAAATTTTTTCAAAATTTTTGATTTTTTTGAAAAATACTTACATAGGAGCAATTTCTGTACCTTGCTGCATAAGACTACCAATGGTAAACCAAAAAGAATTCCTCAAACTGAATTGATTAATCAGAAACTCCGGTTCTTCTATACATGGATAAGGATTTTGCCATTCCGAAGCACAAAGCCTGCCCATAATAAACAACGCTATAGAAACAACGAAATAAGCCCCGCCCAACCATAACCACACCTCCAAGGCAAAGGGTTCAGCAAAAGAGAAGAAATTAGGAGGAGCTTTCTTTGGTTTCTTGAACAAAATACTAATTCCTGTAAAAAAACATTAATTTTATATTTAAGTCAACTTAACTTATGACTTAAGTCACATTACTTACCTAAATTCATAAATGGCGACGTAAAGTCAACAGCATCCTCACGTTCAGCAGTAATAGTAAAATCAGTAATAGCTAAGTCAGCTCTCTACAAAAAAATTAAACAAAGAAAAATTAAGTTGACTTAAGTTAAGTCAAGTTAACTAAAAAGTTGACTTAAGTCATATTACATGTTCCATCAAATCACCAATCATCCCGGACCATTTTCCTGTGACTTCATCTTTAGCACCGTTTGCTTTATCCTCACGAATCGTAAAAGTGTAATTAAATCCTTCCATCAAGGATAATTCATGAATTAAGTCAATTCCAAAGCCTTCAAATCTATCATTACCAAAAAGACTTGACTGGGACTCTTTTAACATTCCATATGGATCAGTCTTGTTAAAAAAAATATTAAAAAATTCACTTTATAGAAAAAAATTTCAATTTTTGACTTACCAGAGCCGTAATAACCGTAAAAGTCTTATTTTGTAGACTTAACTCATTTGTAGGTGGAGCAGGAGGATAAATCCGTGAGATATTCAATCCTTCACTCGCGTTCCAATTACCTACTTTAATAATACCACCTTCTGATAACTCAATAATATCCAGATTAAAATCAGATCGAAATCCTTGATTGTCAAACTTTATAGGACCTGTTAAACCTTTAGTAGCTGTCTACAAGTTCAACAAAAAAAGAATTTTTAAAATATCTTTATAAACACTCGAGATATATCGTTTTAAAGTTTTGAAGAGTCTACTGCGCATGCGCGTCAAAAATTTACTCACAGTTTTCATGAAGTTTATAACACTATACCCATGCTCCCAGTTATCAGTGGTGTTACAATATAGTGGACGTATATTAAATTGTTTCGCCATTTCTAATTCACTCAACGCAGACGCAAAAAGTGTCACAGCATCAACCATCAACGCAGTTTCAACTTTTAATTTCCACGCGGCTATGTATTCACTCTCTTCACGTGTTTTACCCTCTTGAGCACGATCACGTTCCAATAATCCTGCTAATTCAATGACGTAATTCTCATCAGGATCCACCATACGTACGCCGGTGATATTCGTCTCTGAATACTGATAAGGATTCAATTCGATTGTTTGCATGTCTAGGTTAGTGATGATGTAGTTATGTATGTTTGTCATTAATCCCACTTGTTGCGCTTGTTTTAGAATCTCTTCCAGGTGTTCAATGGTGCAATCCAGGACAAAGTGAGTTTCACCCGAACGCCAGACATCTTTAAGTACGGGCCTGGAATATTTAATTGTGAGTATAAATATGAAAGAAATTTTTATTTATCTTAATAAACAAGCGAGTTATTTGAGGTTTTCGTTTTATGGGGTTTACTGCGCATGCGCGTCAAAAATACCTATAATTCCCAGTCATGTGTTTGTCAAGTTGTCTCACCATCACG
Source organism: Dalotia coriaria (assembly GCF_025399875.1). NCBI lineage: Eukaryota > Metazoa > Arthropoda > Insecta > Coleoptera > Staphylinidae > Dalotia > Dalotia coriaria. Next base: position 9,531,123 of record NW_027045452.1, on the reverse strand, counting down.
GTATACCCATGATGATCATACATTTTAAGAAGTTCGGAAACTCTTGCTAAACCATCTGAGTTTTCATATAAAACTGTGAAGCTTTTCCATTCGTATGCTTTGACTAAATCAACGAATACTTTTGCTAAACTTCCAGGATATGGATAGAGATTGATTAAACAGGATTCACGTTGTTGATTAGCGTTGAAGCGGGTTTCTATGTGTGGTACTTCTTTGGTGTCGCAGACTGATTGTACTCCTTGGGAGTTGTCTTCGGAGACAGGACCAAAGATACCAACGACGCCATTGTTTAGCAGTTTACAGGCGGTTAGGGCTGCTTCCAGGGGGTTTTCAGGTTCGATGTGGTCACGAACCGGGATTAATTTGTAGTGTTGAAGCATTTTTTCTTTGTTTATTTCGTTTATTGTTACTCCGAAGGCGATTTCTTTGTTTTCATCGTCGCTGTCAAAAATTCCGCCTAAAAAACATAAAAAACGCAACAAAATTGAAATTTTTGCATAAAAAATGCAGAAAAAGTAATAATTTATTGAAATAAGTTGGAAATTTTATTGTAACTTACCAACATTGATATAATCCGATGATGTATAAGTTATAAACAAAAATATTGCAAAAATTACTTGAAATTTTTCCATTTTTTCCAAAAAAATCTCAAAAAATCACAATTTTTACCCAAAATTTCACAAAATTTTCACCAAAAAGTTAAAAATTCACTAAAAAAATTATTATTTTATAATACTAATCACTTGATATTATCAATTACCACATTTTAACTAATTTTCCACAATTTTTTCACATTTTTTGCGTTTCATTTGTGTTTATTTTCTATTTTTCTCCGAATTTTTAGGTGAAAACTGACGCGACGAAAACCAGCAGACTGATTCTGTTGAAATTTAGTGCACACATGAATGCGTTATAAATACACACACGAGTTTTCCGATTCGGTCACTTTCGCGACGCGTATTTTTAACTCGTCTAATGAATGTGTATCTGGCGTCGGGTCGCCACAACATTACTTGAAAATGATCCAAATTTTTTGTTTCCTTTTACATTTTCGGCATTTTACTCTCTATTTTAGATCACTATAATTCAATTGTTTTCAATTGAAAAAGTAGAATTGTTATTATTTATTGTTTAAAATAACTTTTTCTTTGATTTGCCTAAAGGTAAGGCGTGTTTAAGTCAAAAAAGAAGTACAACTTTATTTATTTTGATTTATAGACGTATTAAACATTAAAAAGGTTAATTTTAGTTTTTTTATGGGACACTTTGTAACACTCTTTATATTTTATTTATAAATTCCAGCGGCGATTGTTAGATTATGATAAGTAATTAAATTAATTTAAAAAAAAAGTAATAAAATTTTATAAAATTAATCCGGTCCTGTTAATTTGTGTATAAAAAAATTTTTTTGAAGAATATTGCAATTTTATGAAAGTTTTCTATTATTTACAATAAAAACAAATCCAAAAAATAAAAATAAATTAAATTTTAGAAAATAAGTACGTCCCTGTTATTTTGATTTATTGTCGTATTCATCAATAAAAATGTTAATTTTTGTTTTTTGTATGAATTTTTGTAACACTCTGTATATTTTATTTATAAATTCCAGCGGCGATCGTTAGATTATGATAAGTAATTGCAATCGTTCTTCTTTTATTGCGTACGGTCTTTGTTTGCGTATGAATGCGATGTGTGGCTGCTACGGCCGCCATTTTGTTTTCGCCGACAAGATTTATTGATATTGCTTGCGACATCGGCCACTGCCCAGGAACAAACCGCATTGAAACTGGCCGAAGACAAGATCACAAGAGCAAGAAACACGAGAAATGGAAGAAAATCTGGAATTTTGCTCGAGATAAAATGTTAAATGTAAAAATATTGAAATGGTAATGTGTTGAATCAACGTGTGAGGGCGCTGGAAGCACAACTGTCAAAATAACATAAAATATAATAAAATGTAATGTGTGTAGCATACATTAAGTATAAATTAAGTATAAATAAAATATGAATGTGTGAAAGTGTTTTTTGTGTTGCCTAACTTTAAAGATGTATAACTTAGGTTAGAATTATCAGAAATTATTAATTAATAGCTCATTTAATAGATAATTTAATGTAGATTTTAATAACAATTTAATATTTAACATAAAAAAGTTTATTACTGCATAAAACTTTATAAAACCTAAAAAAATGAATGTGTGAAATTGTATTTGTGTGGCCTATCTTTAAAGTCGTATAACTTAGGTTAGAATCATCAGAAATTATTAACTAATAACTCATTTGAAAGAGAATTTAATACAGATTATAATAACAATTTAATATTTTACATAAAAAAGTTTATTACTGCATAAAACTTAAAAAACCTAAAAAAAATGAATGTGTGAAAGTGTTTTTTGTGTTGCCTAATTTTAAAGACGTATAACTCAGGTTAGAATCATCAGAAATTATTAACTAATAGCTCATTTAATAGATAATTTAATATAGTTTTTAATAACAATTTAATATTTTACATAAAACATTTTATTACTGCATAAAACTTAAAAAACCTAAAAAAAGTTAAAATATTTCTTCTACATTCCAAATTTTTATATTTTTATTTATATTTATATTATTATTACGTAAAACCCAAGCACCCAACATTAAACATTAAACTCCAACAAGAAACAAAGCCATGCAGTAACAATTCTTCGATTGTTTCGATTGTTCTGCAAAGTAATAACTCGTGTTGGTGTAAAATAAGTTGCGGATCGTGACGCGCCGGACTAAGTGACTTAGGCAACACGTCCCACACTAGTACATCCATAGGAGTTGTACAGGAAGCGGAACTGCGGAACAAAACAATAAAAATGTAGAAAAAGTAAAATGAAAGAAGAAGAAGAAGAAAAAGAAAGGAAACCCGGAATAATAAAACACAAAACCACGAGTTGCTTCAACTTCAACATTAATATTCGGTTTTTAATGTGGCTGTACCTGTGTATGAAATACAACAATAGAATTATCGTTATTGTATCCTCATTGTTATAGATATTATTATTATAATATCAGATTTCTTTTCTAGAAACATAAATTATTTAATATTAGACATTAATTTTTATGAAAATATATGAATTACATTCTAATAATTTTTTTAAATTTATTTTATTTATTTTATTATTAATAACAATCACATTTTTTTATTCGAAAGCCTAATATCAATAAATACAGATCTGGAAAATATTTTTCTGAGTGTAAATATGAAAGAATTTTTAAAATATCTTAATTAATAGCAGAGATATACGCTATTTAAGTTTTTTAATCTCTACTACGCATGCGCGTCAAAAAATGTATTATACTTTAATCGACTTTTTTTCAACTTATATTATGATTTTGTTATTATTAACCATCGCAACTCTTTTTGGAGGTAATTTCGATTTAAATTTTGCCTTCGAGCTGTGTGTAACGAGGCCGATCTTTTTAAAATATTTTAATATCAATTTTACAAATGCATCAACGCAATATTCCACTCTACACATGCTTCTTTTTTTCATTTCCATTATGCCGAGGAATAATTGTTGTAAATATAAATTATACAGAGTGTTTTAAATCAAAAACAATTTTTTAAATAAAAAATTTTGATTTACGTTTTGATTATTTTTTTGTAATAATTTATTTCGGTGTGGAATAAATTTTCTTCCGCTGCACTTATACTTGTGTGATTTCACTAGTTAATGAACGATAATAACGGCCGCAATGAAACTCTCCATTACTCTCATTCGGAGCGGAGCGTGGCCGAAAAGCGAACCGAACCGGGTCAGGCTCGAGCGAAATGCGTCCGAAATTGAATTTCTGATTGGCTTTTTTTTCATTTCTTTTCTTTAAGCTACCAAAAACGTGCGCATCAGGTACATACATATACGTGTACATTAGCCGCACACGAAACTGATTAGATTATGTTCCTCATTGCGGAATATAATATAAAAGCAATTAAGTGTTAATAAATTACGTTCATTTGCAAAATGGACAAAAAATGAAAAAATAATTGGCAAATTATTAAGTTTACTAATTGTTACCTCTAGGTATATAATAAAAGAAACAGAATTTATTATTTTATAAACAAATATTGTCATTAATTAATTATTCCTAAATTTAATCAAAACAATTAAATATTTTTGGTTATTTTTTAGTTTTTTTCTAAAATTTTAGTATTTGGGTGAAAAATTAACTTAAATAATTGATTATTATCAAAATTGGTAAGATAATAAATAGGAAAATATCAAAAAAAATAAATTTTATAAAATTAATCCGGTCCTGTTAATTTTTCCATCAAAAAACTCAAAAAAATCCAGTAATTTTGCACTTCTCTCAAGAATTTCACAATTTTACGTAAATTTTCTATTATTTACAACAAAAACCAATCAAAAAAATAAAATTTAAAAAAATAAATCCGTCCCTGTTAACTTTTTTCTTATTTTCCCCCAAAAACCCATAGAAACCACGTTTATTTAATCAATAACTCACAAACAAATAAGTCAATCACAAATATAGCTCTCTAAAAGCAAGATACACAAAATATTTAAACATTTTCATTATTTAAACAATATTTAAATAATTATGGATCACATTACCAAGCGTTATAGTGTTTCACCTATCCTCCAACATCATTTATCAACTTATACAACACTGTAAGTACAAAAATTCAATTTATTCATAAAATAAAATAAAAATATTATTTAAACAATTAAATTTCAAGATGGGTGAAATTCTCCAAGCCCCAACATGTCACCTTCGCCGGCCGAGACACAATCTGCTTAACAAATGGCTGTCAAATCCTCGTCCATAATTTATCCACGCGTACCGAGCAAATAATCAACGCAAATAATGAACAATTGGGTGATGGTGTTTCTTGTGTTGGTGGACATAAGACGCATCCTTTATTAGCATATGCGGAACGCCGTGAATCGCCACGAGTGTTTCTAGTGCGCACCAATGACTTAATCTACGCGCCTGGGTTGAAATGCAACTTTATTGATATCTCAGCGTTGACATTTTCGGATAGTGAGTTGTTGTTTGGGCTCAGTGGGTATCCGGAGTGTTCTTTGGTTGTGTGGAAGTGGAGGACTGGGGAGATTATGAGTGAGACGGCTACAGGGATGTTTTTTGATAAGAATGTTTACTTAAAGTAAGTAGGAATAGGTTAAGAGTAGGGAAATGTAATACCGGTATTGAAATTTATATACCGGTATTTTTTGTGTTAAATATCAGTTATTTTAAATGTAGTATTGCTTAAAATTTATGTAAAAAATGTGAATTATCGGTATTAATACCGGTTAACCGGTTTTTTTTTTCTTTAAATACCGGTATTATTGGCTGTATACCGGTATTTTTTCAAAAACTGATATTTTTCAATAGAATATTGCTTCTGATATATATACCAACAAACCGATATTTAGATTTAATAAAATACCGGTATACCGAAATACCGGTATTAAACTAAAAAATCACTAAAACACATTTTTAACCTAAAAAAATTATGAAAAAAATTTCAGATGTGGATTTTCTACTCAACCAATATACTTATCACAACTGATAATCAACACAAGTGAATTAAAAATGTGGGAAATCGCTTGTTGTGGCAAAAGATGCATTCTGAAAGGAGAAATGGTGACTTTTGCCGCTGAAGACCCAAGATTAAGGATTAATCAACTAATGTGGTCCACAGATGGCTCTTGTTTCGCTCTAGATACAACAGGAAACGTATTTAAGGTAAAACATAACCAAACATAACCTAATTCTAAACCTACTAGTGTTAAATTACTTCTAACCTCAAAAAATAACCAAAAAACACGTCTTTACATGTTTCAATACAACTAACATAACCTAATTCTAAACCTATTAGTATTACATTGTGTATAACCTCAAAAAATAACCTAAAAAACCCATTTTTTTTCAATTTTCAGTACGATTTTGACACATACACAATGAATAACATAATAACCGCCAACCCAAGCCCGATAACAATCTCAACAGCATTCTGCTGGTGGAAAAATGGTTTACTAGTCCAAGGATCAGACAAAACCCTCAGAGTAACAAGTTTTTATTCTTAAATCCCTAAAAACAAATATTAAAACCTCTAAATTTCTTCCAGCATTACTTAAAAGACAAAGAATACAAATTACACTGGTCCTCAACAAAACAACCCCACTTCACAAAGATGTACGCCACACCAAAACGCGACCATCTTGTCGTCATAACCTCAACTGACGATTTACTCCTCTACGAAGCCAACACCCACACCTACCCACACTTACGCTCCGACGAATCAGCAATCACACACTTCGAATTAATCCCACCACAGAATGAACTCATCATTACCCTCGGCAAAAACATAACCTTATCACTCTGGGATACTGCAACAGGTGTATTAGTACATTCAGTAACACTAGACATACCTGCAACCCACCTTGCATGCAACGCCACCTATCCATACGTCACTCTATCATTCTCCACTGGAGTATTAAAACTTTATGGTGTAATACGTAAAGTTCTACAACCACTGTGTCAATTTAACCTTACAAAATCCCCGATAGATGAGGTTAAGTATTTCGAACAGAATAAAATCATCGCTGCTGTTAGTAAGGATCAAGGAGAGATTTTTGTTATTGAAGGCGTGCCAGGAGGAAAGTTTAAAGTCCTTGCTGGAGTGTTACACGATGCACAAATAGCTGATTATATTGTTGTGGGTGGAAGAAGTTGCCTAAAAGTATTTCTGATTCCTGTGACAAGTGATCGATATTTAGCAGGAAATAAATTGATAAGATATTGTGTGATAAGACATCAGGAACCCACGATGAAGACTTATCATCTTGAAAATAGTGATAAATTGTATACTAACCTATATGTCAGTCGACATCAGACCAATAGGGATCGAGTATTCTATGCGTCACCGTTTGACAATAAGAATCTGCATGAATTGGAGGTTAAACGCGGTGTAAGTTGATTTTTGCGGTTTTTAAGGTTAGAAATTAATTTTTGAATGTTTTTAAATATTTTTTGATGTTTTTAGGAAACACTCGCAAGGATTATCAACCGTTTTCGTTCTAATCACATGTTAAGGCATATTCACTATGTTTTTGATTCGCATTTTGTGTTATCCTTTGGTTATGACGGTATAGTTATCCTGAGGAATGTAAATTGGGAAATTGAACATGTGCTTGTGCCACATCATCGGTTTGATGGTGGAATTATCTCCACAGCTTACGATCCGTATAATCATCGATTATTTACGCTTGGGAGGGATGGGCTTTTGATGTGTAATGAGTTGCCTGGATCTGCTATATCTAGTAGGACTCAGGCGTTGCTTTATGCTAAGAATGAAGAGTTGATGGATTTGTTTAAGACTAATACTATTGGATTTAATCCTAGAGGTAATGTTTTGGAGATTTTTGTGTTTTTGTTGTTTTAATCTCAAATTTTGGAGTTTTTACCTCAAATTTCATGATTCTAACCTCAAACTTTTAATTTATAGTTTTGTTCAAGACTAATACATTAGGTTTTAATCCAAAAAACTTGTTTTTTATAAATTTAGCATTTTTTGTATTTTTAACTTCAAAATTTGGAGTTTTAACCTCAAATTTCATGATTCTAACCTCAAACTTTTAATTTATGGTTTTATTCAAGACTAATACAATAGGTTTAAATCCTAAGAACTTGTTTTTTTTTAAATTTTGTATTTTTTGCATTTTTAACCTCAAAATTTGGAGTTTTAACCTCAAATTTCGTAATTTTAACCTCAAACTTTAAATTTATGGTTTTATTCAAGACTAATACAATAGGTTTTAATTCTAGAAACTTGTTTCTCATAAATTTAGCATTTTTTTGCATTTTTAACCTCAAAATTTGGAGTTTTAACCTCAACTTTCATGATTCTAACCTCAAATTTTAAATTTTTGGTTTTATTCAAGACTAATACAATAGGTTTTAAGCGTAAGAACTTGTTCCTTTTAAATTTTGTGTTTTTTGCATTTTTAACCTCAAATTTTGCATTTTTAACCTCAAATTTCGTAATTTTAACCTCAAAATTTATTATTTTAACCATAAATACAAAATTTACCGACATTTCAATACAACTTCAATTAAACTTTAATCTAGAGGTCTTATTAAAAGAGTTTTCTTCAATTTTTATTCATCTAACCTTAAATTTTATCATTCTAACCTCAATTTTTAACTCCCAGGTATTTACGAAGGTGTAAATTGGTTAGACTACAAACGCCTCCTAAAAATCGACCAGGAACGCTTGCAATTCAAAGACCAACGCAAACAAATCATCGAAAACTTCAACGCAATCAAAGAAGTCGCCGTAATCCTCCTAAATCATAACCTAGAAGGACCAAAAAACGAGCGCTTAGAACTACAAGAATTCAATTTAGATCTCCAACGTAAAGAAGACTTAACACGTGCTGCCACCTACAACTGTGAAAAACTAAAAATATACCTCGAAAAAGTCATCCTGGAACAAGACAGGATTAGTTTTGCAATCAAAAAAAAGTATTGGGATCCAATTGATGAACCCACAAAGAATCTCTGGGCGATTTTCGGTAACTTTGACGTGCAGAGCTATGCAGTGCTGCCACCTGACATGGACGAAGCAGAAAAACTTGAAAGGATACAGGGATATCGCGAAATTGAAACAATATGCGCAAAAGATGACAGTTTTAAGCCTTGGACATACTTAACAGACCAGTAAGTTCATTTTTAAGGTTATAATTTGTATAATTTTGAGGTTAAATGAGGTTAGTAGTAGTTAATTGAGGTTAAATGTGTTTTTAGACAAAAGGAATCCTTACCAAATGCATTTCCAACTCTCCGTGAAGATATAACAGCCATAAATGTAGATTTAGACGAAGATGAATCCGTAAGTAATGCAGAAGATCAAGAAAACGAGTATGAAACATACGTAGCATTTTATGGATCATCTGTACCTCTTTATATGAAGTTAGTTGGTGCGCAATATGAGCAAGCGGAAGTTCAGACGTTTTTACAACAAGAATGGAGTTATACTGTTTCTATGGTATGTAAAACCCCATAAAAACATAAAATATTAAAGTAGTCAAATAGCCAGATGCAGAGGTATTATTGGCTAAACAATTTCTTTATTTTATTTAAAAAATAATTTTTTTTATTCAATAAAAAGTAGCCTATAACCATTCGGGGACCACTAAGAATATGTGTACAAATTTTCATGATGATCGGTTAAGTAGTTTTTGCGTGAAAGTGTAACAAACATCGGGACTTTCGCATTTATATAATATTAGTAGCTTTAACCCTTGGCTTCGCTCGCGAATATCTAAAATAATGAAGTTGCTTCCGTACGCGTCTGTAGTCACAGAAGAAGTAACAATGAAGTAGAATGGCGGGAAGTTTAAAATGGCTGAAAGTATAGTCTATGGAAGTATAGTGTACAGTCTCCATAGTGTAGTCAATTGGATTTGATGTTGACGTAGCTGTCGGTAATACAGTGTGATAATACAGTGTGATGGTACTATAGTACTTAGGTTTGAGCTTCATTGCTGGAATGCTAGATGGCGTTAAAGTAGTCAAATAGCCAGATGCAGAGGTATTATTGGCTAAACAATTTCTTTATTTTATTTAAAAAATATTTTTTTTTATTAAATAAAAAGTAGCCTATAACCTTTCGAGGACCACTAAGAATATGTGTACAAATTGTCATGATGATCTGTTAAGTAGTTTTTGCGTGAAAGTGTAACAAACATCGGGACTTACGCATTTATAATATTAATAGGGATATTTCACAGGATCAACAACAACAACTCCGGAATTACTTCAATAAAGAATTCGAATTGTGTGTGCAACAAAAAGTCAAGGAAATGGGCAATATCATCGAGCGTAACGCCCGTCTGCGTTACATAATCGCTGAAATGAACTATTTCTCCATAGATCAATGCGATATCAACCCAAGAGATCCTGTTTGGAGGCAGGATGAACAACCTGAGTTAATCACAAAAGTTGAGAATTCCGAGGTAGGCATCCTTCCTTACATCTCGCCTAGCGAGCAGGCTTTCCTTGACTCCAAAGCTGCGGATGAGGAACGCATTCGATTATTGCTACTCGCTGATGATTTCAAAGAACGTGCGTTGATGAAAATGATGAATGGAGTGTTGGAAGTCCGTTGGGAGGATGAATTACGCAGAGAAATACCAAAACCTAAGTGTTTGTTAGAGAAACGTCCTGAGAATTATAATGAAGAAGATTTGAAGCAGATTAGAGAATATGAGGAGCAAGTTGCCTTCATGGCGAGTGAAAGGAAACGGTATAAGACTATTATGATCGCGGAGTATGCCAAGGTAGGCAACCAGTTACGCGAGGGTGTCAAACGCTTCAATGAGAGGTTGAAAGATTTACTCGTGAAGAAAATACAAATTGATTCAGCGTTGACTAATGAATTATTACGCATGCATCGATTGAGAGTTAAAGGATTGAAGAGGCAAGCCACGAATGAAGCTGAGAATAAAGCTGAGTATGTATTTATATTAATTTTAAGTGAAAAAATTTAAAAATTTTATTTTTAGGTTAGAAATTGTCAAAAATGAGAAGAAGACTGATGAGATGGCGCAGTTAATCAGTAGTTTGAATTCTTATGATACTGATATGAAGATAACGCTTGAAACACTCTTGTTAAAGGAGAGAATTGTTGAGAAATCATTCAAAAGAGAATTTCAGGATTATTCTCCAGCGCAGTTTGAAGTGTTAACTAAGCTTTATAAGTAAACTGTCATTTTATGACATTTTAGGTTATTTGAGGTTATTTGAGGTTAATTTTGATTTTTTTTAAGAAAACGTCCACGATTGAACTTTAAACTGATTACTTCCGCGTGTAGTCTGCAGGAAATCGCAAAAGTAATCGCCACTAATTGTGATCCGATGTTATTATTTGATGAATCATTGGAATTCATTAAAAATCTTGAATTAATGGATAAATATGTCGGAATTCCCAACATAATAGATCAAGCGTTGTTCCATAACTTGGTTAGGATCAGAAGATTAAAGATTGAGAGTGAATTGAAGGTTATGTTTGGTTTTTTATGTAAAACCACAATAAAAATGATATTTTTGTGTATTTATAGGTTAGGGCATGTCAAATGGAGATAGCTGAAGCTGAAGCAACACTACAAATGTTCCATTTGCACCATTCAAGGTACAAAGAGCGTGGGACACAGTTTCTTTTGAGGTTAGAAGATGTCCGCCATGAAAAAGTTCAAAATCTGTTAAATATGGAGCTGCAACTTGTAATGAAGCAAGCCTATGTGGAATTACCTCGTCAAGGAAGTCTTTCTGATTTTGAAGACGCCATTTTGGTTAATCGTAAAGTCGTAGAGGACATCAACGCCATTATTAGGGAGACAGGTTATAAAAAAGTCAAAGCAATGCGGAATGCTTTACAATTTCGTAAGGAGATTATGATTAAAGAGTGGCAACACAAGAAGAAAAAGATGGAAATAGCTGATCTTGAACACGAATTAGTTGATATAGGATCCATTAAGGTTAGTTGCATGTTTGGTTGCCTATATTAAAAAATTACGAATTTTATTCTTTAAGTTAACGAAAGAAATCCAACAATTTCTTAAAATGCGTTCTCGTGGTGAGCAAGAAAAAACTGTCGCGTTTGAACATGAATTAGAATTACTACGAGAGCGTTATAATCGGCAAATATGTCAACGACACGGAGAAGTTGATGATTTAAAGGAAAAAGTTGACGCGTTAATCGCGGAGAATAAAAGATTAAACAGGGAAATTATGCTTGTAAATATCGATGTTTGCGAGTCAAGTCTACAAGTAGATCCGAATTTAGGCGAAAAAGAAAAGAAATTTATCAATATGAGGTTAGTAATATGTATAAATAGTTGCCTACCTTAAATATTAAATTTCTTGATAAAATCTTTCAGAATTCAAGCAAATTTAAAGAGATCTCGAATGGTGAATCAAATACAAAACAACCACAGTGAAATAATGATGTTACAAGCTGAATTAGAACTGTGTCGATTAAGAACAGTGCCGATCTTGGACTATAAAGTCCAAGAATGAGTATTTGACATTTGGTGCATTACTGGTTGCCTACGTTAAAGTACAACATTAGTATAACACATGTCAGTTGACGTGAGTGAACCAACAGCAAGAAAAACATTAAAAAACGTGGATTTTCAGTGATTAAGAGTGAATTAAACACAGTGACATCAAAAATTAAAAGTATATTTGGTAAATGCATCTAGTACTGCCTAGATTTACAATTAATTTCGTTTTTTTAGTTGTTTGCATTGGTATGTCTTTTCATTCTAACCTAACACTTCAATAGTGTAGAACACCGGTCTGAGACAAACAAATCACGTTTTTCTTATTTTCTAAACAAGTTAACATTATAATTCTTTCATAGATGTTTCAGACCGTTATTCTACACGTGTTAAACTAACAACATTATGACATTTGTTAATCTGGTTGATTTTAGAGCGATTTTTAGACGATTATTAGAAAAATAGGAAGTGTTCTCACATTTTTACGACCATTAATCAATTAATTATCACTTTGTGGTTATGTCCTGCAATAGAATCGTTCTCAACCGTTTTAAAGGGCTTTAAGGCGTCGCTTCCTAACAATTCGTAAACATTTGAAACGCGTTATCACATATTCCTTCAAAACTCAGCAGCAAGTTGTGAATAATATTCGTAAATTGGCAAGAAAATGAAGAAATCCGGTGGTGAAATGTTCGCTAAACGTACAAGTATTGAGTTAATTAGTTGGAGGGCGGCTGAATTTCGGTAGGCAGAGGCCGAACTTGGTCTCGATGCCGGTGAAAATCGGCTGCGCGACTGAATAGCCGCCGATTTGGTCCGGATGCCGTGATTTTGGATCGTTCTCCATCACTTTAAGCTCTGAACCCGTCGGGCGACTGCAAAAAAAACACACAAATAGCCATCAATTGAGGTTATGTTGCATATAAAACACAAAAACAAGGTTAATACCTTTTTGTTAAACACGGATTGCATTGTAAAGGCATAAATATTGATATGTTCAAGTTTCGTTAGATTTATACTTAGACTAAGATTGATTTGCTTTGATTTTTTTTGCTTTTCAGGTAAAAATTTGCAGTTCACTTACGTTCCGCCGAAGTCTATGTATAGGTAACGCTGTAGCAGCTCGTAGGTGAAGAGTGTGACACCAAACTGTGGCGATGAGCGAAAAACTCGAGCTGAAAACATCAAAAATTGAAATTTTTACAACATAACCTTAAATATTGACTATTTACCAGTTGTTCCCTTCCAGAATGCGCGTGGTCCTTCCTCTTTGTAGATTTTCCTCGCTGCATCCATGATACCAGTGTAAGTTGTCTGTCCAGCACGCGCAACGACTTGTAATCTTGTTTTTATTACGTCTGCGGGTGTAACTAGTGAAGCTGCAGGAATACCGGACACTGCACCGGCGAGTAAAAGTGTCAGTGGGCTATTGTAGCCGTTTTCGTCCGCCATTGCGGCTTTGGTGTGTGCGTACATAGGGAAATAGATGGCGCTGAAGGGCATGTCACGCATTAAACACGCACGCGCGCCTTTGTACAAGCCCATTACGCCTAGTTCTTTCACTACAGGCCATGCTCTCACTTTTGTGCCGCCTGCGATTTCACCGGCTACCTGGAGGCGGATTTTGACGATTTCCAGGGGATTTGTGAAGACTACTTGGCAGCCACCGGCCTGTAAGCACGTTGGTAATATAGGCAACATAATATACACATAAATTGACAGTTTAAACGTCAAAAAATGACATTTTAATGAGTTTGAGGTAAAAATTGATTTGAAAGTTAATTAAATTGATACTTACGAAACCTCCAGCAAAGATTTCACCGTAAATTGGAATGTTACCGTGTTTATCATAGAATTTGTCTCGGATAAAATCGTTAGCCTAGGAAAATAATACAAAAACACTCATAACTTTTGAACTATTAGAGTTACAAATGTAATTCTTGTTTTAAATGGTAGATAATAATATTTACTGTCAGTTTGATGGCTTTCTCAGGTGCAACGCCGAGTAATTGCGGCACTAAACCGCGATAAAGGCCAAACACACCCTCGTGTCTGATTACTTTTTTAAAGCAATCAACGCTGTTCCTGTACATCAATTCGCCGACAAATGAGCCTGTCCGTTGATTCTGCATGCGTGTCTTCACCAGATCGATTGGATAAACCGCCGTTGCTCCCACAGCTAATGAGTTAATTTGTTTTAATTACTTTTGGTGAGTTTAGATGATTTTTGTGTTTACCTCCGGCCACAGCACCCAGGGAAAAGCGATAGGCACTCTCCAGCATCTGGATAACGACGCCACGGTCTTCAGGACCCTGAATAAGGTATAAAACATTGTTTAAATTGATTAATTTAAGATTTATTTAATTAATTGGGGTTTTAACTTTAGGCAACCCGTTATACACCTAAATTTACAACCGGCCATGTTGTGACGTCACATTGACAGGCGCGTCACAGTTCAAGTGCTTCGTTAAACAACCGCATCAGCTCTCAGGTAAATCTTTATAAATCCTTATAAAAAACATGCATCTGAATCAAAAAAGTAGCGGAACTTATAGATTAGGACCTTGTGCAACTAATGTGATATAAATTTCCACGTAGATCATTCGTTTCATTGCATTTTTCTTAAGATTAAATTTTCATGAAAAAAATAACCTTACTTTTTACCGGTTAGCGTGGTGTTGCTCTAGTTTTTTTGTGTACTCACCGAAACAGCATGAATTTCAGCCAATCTATTAGTAATCTGCTTGAAATACTGCTCGGGGGCAATCGCGCTGAGATCATTGTAGACGATCCTCCTGAAAATTAATTTTTATTAAATTACTTGTACAATTCTCAGAAAATGTGCTGCGCCTTGCGTTAGGCAACCCACAATGCATCATGACGTAGTGCAGCGCCGGAGCAGAACAACTTCAACATCCAAGTAAGAATTTTATAATTTATTAACAAAAAAAGCATGAAAAGTCAATAAAAACTTATCAAACATTACAATGAACATGTTAGTTGACTAGTTTGATAAAAATTTGAGTGTAAAACATGCTTTAAATTAGTTTTTCTTGAATTTAATATTTGGTAACTAATCTAACCTCACTTTTTCAGTGATAACTTCACCTCCAACAACAAAAAAGTAAGTTTTTCTCATTTTCTTACCCAGATTGATGCAGCACATCGCAGAGTTGAAACAAAATATCAACTTCAAGCGGCGTCATCTGCGACATCACCTGCGCCGAGTGCATGAACTCCTCTTTGCTCACTTCCTGATTGCGATGGCCGTTGGTCACATTCAAATAAATGCGCTTCGCCAGCTCCATATTATTCAGCAGCGAGTTGAAGGCGATGAAGTAGGGAAAGCTAACTTTGTGTCCGGTCTGACTGCCGCTGGCCGTCTGCGCACAAAAAAATTAAATAAGCCACGCGCGATTAAATACGTTCGACACACGCGCATTCAATTTTGGCGTAGACCAAACGCTATCTTTAGAAATAGATCGAGAGTTTCGGAAAAAATCTCAGTACCTCAATGAGGTGCGACTGCACCTGCTTGGTAAGCAGGTGGCTCTTGATGTTGATCATAATATCCTGGAAGTCCAGCTCGGATATAAACCCAGTTCCATCCTTATCCGCTTTCCGGAAGCCTTCAATCGCGTACTCCTCGTGGAAATCATGCAGGAACTGACTGAACTCCGAGTAGCTAATCGCGCGTTGTTTATTCCTTCCGAAATACAGCTGGATAAACGGCGATTCCATATTGAACGGTATCCGTTCATGCAGGACAGTCTTACGCATAACTTCCACGAATTCAGCTGGAAAATATCGATTAACATTAGTTGCACGCTCGAAAAACAATAATAATTTTATTGTCTCATCATAAACTGCATTTTTATGCATTTAAAAATGCATATTCAAGGTTGAAACTTACAAAAACTAACGACGCCATTGCCGTTGGTATCAAAGAGCTGGAAAGCAGTCTTGTAGAGCGCGTCCGGGAAGCAAAGCAGCCCCTCGAAGGCTTGAAACTCCGCATAGCTGATTAAGTTATCCTTGTTGGTGTCGACGATGCCGGCGAGCAGACGCACCGAGTCCTTGTTGACGTTGTCGCCTTCAAACAGCTTCAAATATCGGCGGACGAAATCATCCGCGTTCATGAACCGCTCGCCATTCTGCTCGATCGACGCGTACTTGTTGAAGATCGCGTGCAACTGGTCGGGGTTGGCTCGTTTTAAATAACCACCTCCCTAAAAATTAAATATTAGAAACAAAAATTTTAATTTTTAAAGGTTTAAATTAAATGTAGTGTAATAACCTCGTCGGGTTCTTGATTTCTAACATCGCTAGACATTCTATTTTATATTCAAGCGTCTTGAATCTTGGAATATTTTTGTTTTATTTGTTTTATTCGGAAAAGTTGGCGCGTCGCGTACCATTCGCACGAGGAAAGCGCGGAAAACTGCGCGAGCGACGTTGCGAGTTTGGCGTGCGCGTCTCGCACTGGCATTGTAAAATATTGTACGTACTAAAATTACATTCAATGTTTTTCGATGTGGTGCGTTATGCGCTTCACGTGGCTAGAGCGGCCTGGCGGCGTGCAGCACTCTGGCAATCAAAAGTGTTTAAAGTTAAGTATCGTATGGCAGATCGTAGTAAAAGTTTAGGAGCGCAGATTAGTGAGAAATGCGCGTGGAAGTTATAGTTTGCGACGAAAAAGTCATAGGAAATTTTATTAAAATCCCGATAACTTTCATAGTTTTTGTTTAAAATTAAAAAGTTTGGTGTTAAATGAAAGAGGAAATCATTGCGCGTAAAATGATACCAAATTTGATAATTTACGACTATTAGAAGTTGAGTTATCAACGTTTTTAGTAGATTTAACCTTAAAAATTAGGTTATGTAGTTAATACGGGCAATAACTTTGACATTTCTGCTAAAACATTATTAAATTTGGTGTCAAATGAAAGAGTAACTCAGCACGCGTAAAATAATATCAAATTTATTATTTTACGAACTTTTAAAATTGAGTTATTAAAATTTTTAGTTGATTTAACCTTAAAAAATATAAAAATTAGGTTATGTAGTTACTGCGAGTCCCCATTATGAAAATTGAGCAAGGATGAGTTGATGACACTCATTGACTCTGACACACTGACTCGATTTAACCGAATTTAGGTCCAGAGCAGGCAAACAACGGAGATGACGTCGGGTGCTCATCGTAAATTAAGCACATTGTTGCATCACGTTTTGTTTACGCTCGCGCTGCTCACAAGTTCAGAAACTTTTCATTTCAATAGACAATTTACTAACGAAAAACTTTCGTTTTTTACAAACTATATAAAAACAAACATCGACAGGTGCTTTTCATTGGCAGCTTTTCAATTGACTTGCATAAACTAATTAGTAAATTGACGTAAATCAAAATTCACGCGCAATTTTACAGCCTAATGATGCGTATGCACGATTTAAATTTAGATTAAATTTGGAAAACATAATTTATTTGTTTTTCGTGCGTTTTTTGTGATTTTTATTACTTTTATGATGAAAATTCAATTTTAAGCATGAAAACACATTAATTGCTATACAATTGCTAATTGTAATTGTATTCAATAAATGTGAGCAGACAACAGGATGGTTTTTACAAAGTTGAGTGTCATTACACGCTCATAAAACGTGATGGAATCATTCAATCTCGGTGATTTTATTAGGCATCATTTGTTTCGTTTTTATTTTCATTCAGAACTAAGTTTTAACATAGGCAACCAAATAAACACGACACGAATAACCAGTTCTCTATTTTAAAACTTAAAAAAAAACAATGAAAATAAATTATTTTATGATTTTTTTATCGTAAAAATCAGTGTAAAAATAATTAAGCACCCAAAACCGGTTTTATCACTCATGAGATTAATTAGATTATTACTACTTGATGAAACCGATATCTGATTAGATAATATCGTGTAAATGTTGATTAATCAACTGAAATGCACTTCAAAAATGCAAAAACGATAAAAATTATCATACAAAATAATTTTTTCTAATGTTTCATAAACTAACAATTTCTTTTATTATATTTTCAGTGTAATTAATCATCAACAGTAAATACTACGACCAAGGTTAATGTCATCATGCCATCAGCCTCAAGGAGAACGCGGAACGCGAATACCTGTAGGCGGTGTTTTAGGTGAGTCAGTATTGTCATCATTACATTTTCGATTTCATTTGAGTGCGTTTTGCGCGATATAAAACAATGCGACATTTCTTATTATATGATAACTTGTGTAACTTGTGTAGTAGCTTAGTGCAAACAAGTTCTCGCATTTCACGGCGGCGTTTTCCACGAGGTTTCCGAGTGACTAGCACAGACTATCACCGTATCACTGAATTCGATTAGTAAATGTTTGACATTTACAGTGTTTTCGCCTAGTCGATGAAAATAGATATGAAACAATACATAAATCATATAAAAATGATATTGAGGTAGTGAATTAATAGATAATAATTGAATATTTTATTTATTATTATCATGTTGGGTATTAAATTAAAGAAAAACAAAGAAAAAAACGGGAAAATTACAGAAAAATAGTTTTTTTTTCGTAATTTTAGAAGAAATACGTAAAATTTCATCAAATTATTATTAAAATAGCTGAAAATAAGTTGAAATATTATTGGTAAACAATTTTATCGTTATTAAAAGTGCACCGGTGGTTTATAGACAATTTTATTGACTGTTTCACGCATAAAATGCAATTTTTTACTTTTATCCATTGTAGTCCAATGTGGGACTTGTGGTATACACACCGAACATAGGACGGACAATGTAAATTTTTTAAGTTACATTTCTCTTATCTTTTCATTGCGTTTTCATATTTCAACTTAATTTAAACACCAAAATTAAATTTCTTAAATTTCAAGTAAAATTAAAACAAATATCCACTGTATATTGTTTCTAATTGCAAAATACGATGACGACAATTAACTTACTTAAGTTACTTAATCGATAAATCGAAGTAATTATTATCGTGACGCAAGACAAGTAGCGCTTACGTTATATTTGTCGTTTTGTTTTCGTCAACATAGAGACGCGGCTTATCTCGAAAGTTTATCACTACGCGGTTGACACACTGCTGACACGCGGTGCGACACGCACAGATTCTCTCCAGAGATAACACAACAAACATATTTCCTCTAGTATCGCATCTCCAAACTCTCAACGATTAATATAGTTCACGCAAACGCAATTAATGTTGTAATATCTCATGCGTTACGAGTGAGTAGCAAGCGCGTAATCAACGCCGATAAACAGCGTGGAATATTTTCACGCAAACTTCATATCGAGAGGGCAGTGCGCGGGTTAAGAAAAACACATTATCAAAATATTATCAAAATAAGTGCTACACATAATCATTTTTCGCCCGCTTCTTTAAAAAATAGAAAAAATAAAGTTTTATGTGTGAATAATGCGTGAATAATGCTCATTTACTGGATTATTAAAGCGATTAATTGTTTATTAGCTTCAAACAGGTAGAGCGCGACCGGTAATCGTAGGTCGTGTTCGTGTTGCATCGCCGCCACCCCCAACTTGTTATAAATAACGCGTTATCGATCATTTTTCGCGATACCTAAACATTTTCTACGCTCGCCAAACACTCAAAACTAAACAATTTAAATAATTATTTCGAATGATTTCTAATTATTACTGATAATGATAAATTCTTGTATGATAATATCCTTTGGTGACTTACCCACCTCTTGACACTGTGCCTGTGCGAACAACTTGCCTAGAAACGTGCTCATTCCCACCGAATATCGGAACACAATTATGCAGTTAATTACTCTACCACACTACGCGGTGCACAGTAATCGTTTCGCGCCCAAACGAAGGTTAAAACCGTTGCGGTTCGATAACTTAGGAAATAGTTTAAAAATTATGAACACAGCGCGCGGAAAATATCGGGTTTTCAGTCTTTTCGGACACGTTTCGTCGATTTGGTGAGACGTGGAGGAGGACCGTGGGGAGCGCGCGGCTCGGTCGGCATAATCGCTGGCACTGTGGCACCGGCAATGTGTATGGGCCTGCGGGCATCAGGCGTCGGCAACGTGCACGACAGGAAGGACAAGATCGTCGGCGTGGTGGCCGAGGGGGAATACAGGCGCCGCGACCGCGTTCAAGGCCGCGCGAAACGCGCATAATCTCAATTCCAGTCACATTGCGTACGGAAAATTCATAGGAAACATTCGCTTATCCTGGTTACAAACCCTGCAGACGTGGAAAACATTTTCCCAGGCCGGAAAATACGATTTAACTTTCAAAAGTTATAATTTTATACTCCACCGCTAGATGGCTTTTTGAAAATATCACAAAATACGTATACTCGGTTGCCTAGCATAAACAACTCTGCAGATAAAAATATAACTGGGTTATTTCCAGTTATTTCGATTAAAACCGTATACATTTACACAAATTATATTATTCAACGCGATAAAATGGTAATTTATCATTGCGTTAATGATATCCGCGCCTTAGTTTGTTTACTGCGACGTTTCCGCCGCTAAAAACAACGAAATTAGTCGCGTTTAGTGAATTTAGAGGTTAAAAATGAGTGAAACAGTTGAGAATTTCCATTCGACCGCCGGGAATTTACTTTCGCATGTGGAAATCACCATTCCCGAGTCGGAAAAACGCGCGAACGGCTCCCTAAACCTTCGGGAATATTATACAGTGTATTTAGTAGAAACAAAGTAAGTAAAAACAAAATAAAACTCATAAAAATAATAAAACATTAATTTTTTAACGTTTTAAGAGTAATAGATCCTGATTATAATGGTACACTACCAAAATTATCATCAGTATGGCGTAGATACACCGAATTCGAACAATTGCGAGATTATTTAGAGTTGACATACTCTTATGTTGTAATCCCACCACTTCCCGAGAAGAGAGTGATGTTTGGCTGGCAGAAACTCAGCACAGACACATTTGATCCGGATTTTGTCGACCGGCGACGTGCAGGGTTAGAAAACTTCCTTCTACGCATCGCCAGCCACGAAATTCTGTGTAAAGATGTAAGTTTCTTAGAGTTTTTGAACAGTGAAGATGGCTGGAGGGAAAGTTACAAAGCAAATGGCTATCTACAACTCGCAGAAAACAAATTAAAGTCTTTAAGTGTTTCTGTCCGGTTAAAACACACAGATGCAAAGTTTGAAGGCTTGAAAACCTATGCAACTACATTCCATACGAATTTATATAATTTATTAAAAGCACGATCGAGAGTTGCTGATAAACAATACGCGGTTTATAAGTTACACGCGAATTACGGAAGGGTTTTCTCTGAATGGTCGGCCATTGAGAAAGATATGGGTGATGCCCTGCAGAAAACAGGACATTATTTAGATTCGCTAGCATCTAGTATTGATGCATCTCTAGAGGATGAAGAATTATTGGTGGATCAATTGAAAGAGTACTTATTCTTTGCTGGGAGTATGCAGAATGTTTGTAAAAAACAAGAAACTCTTCAGTATGAGCTCGAAGCAGCTGAAGATAATGTCGCTGCGAAGAATATTGAGCGGACACGTGCACAGCAAGGTAAATTAGGCATGATGGCTCGATTGTTTGGTGCGGTGGATACTGATGAAGTGAGAGAGTTAAAGGTGAATAGTCTGGATGCGCAGATTCAGGAAGGTGCATTAGCTGTGCATCGTGCTAAGGATGATTTGGAAGTGTTCTGTGACAGGGCACTGAAGGATATGGATCGGTTTGAGGAGCAGAAGTTGAGGGATTTGAAGGATACGCTCGAGGCGTATGTTTGTTTGCAATATAAAACTGCCAAAAAGGTTTTTTTGTTGATTTTCAGTGAAAAATATCAATATATTTGTTTATTTATTCATTTTAGGGTCTTCACACATGGATGCAAATACGAGACTGTTTACAAACGATACCATAACGTCCGCATACGTAAGAAAAGTTCAACACGTTTTTATTTATTCGTCTAAGGTTAAAAATCAATGAATAAACTTGTACATTTAATTACCCGTGCGTTTTGTAGACTAGTTTACTTGGTTTTTTTACCGATTAACGTTGTATCTTCTTCGTTTTCTTCGGGTTTGTTTAGTGATGATGTTGAGGATGCGGGTGAGGATGAAATGTCTTTGAATTCATCGTTTTGTTCCATGCTTAGTTGTTTCGCGCGGTCGCGTAGGAAAGCAGGCAGCCAGAAGCAAGCGTTGAAGAGTTTGAGGAATACCCATGCGGCGAATGCCAGCGCGAGGTATGAGCATGAGCCCCAGACCATTTTCCAGACGTCGACGGATACTTTTTGCGGGCGGACCATTTTTTGGTTGTGTAGAAAGGCGACTAAATTATTCTTTGGGTAGAGTGGTTGTGGGTTTACGTTGTTACCTTGTGATATGAGTGAATGTCACGTCGTCACTTGGCAACGGAAGTAACACGTCAGGAAAACGGAAACAAAAACGGAATAAAATCGATATGCTTCCGAATAGAATCAGTGATGAATAGGAAAAGTGGAAAAATCCGTTTGTGATTGATGTTTTTTGTATTTTTTTGCGTTTTATTTTGATTTTGATGTCATTTTTTCTTGAATGACATCTTCATCATTAGAAATATTCACATTTCCATAAATTTCTGCAGTAACACTTCAGGAAAACGAAATAAAATGAAGTAAAATATTCACACTTCCATAAATAATCAACGAAGAACAAAAAAATCCGTTTTTGATTCAAGTTTCTGTATTTCTTAGTTTATTTTGATTTAGTTATCCTTTTTGGATGGTTCTTTATCTTTGTCCACTTCCTGGATGCCTTCCTGAATAATATCTTCTATTGTATCACGAATTAACTCAACATTATCTTCATCCAGAGGATTGTCAATAAATTTTCTTCTTCTACTTGTAACTTCCGTAACAATTTCTTCATCTTCTTCTTCATCATCATCTTTATCATAATCATCATCCATATTAATATTTCCATTAACTTCTGTATCCTCTACATTTTCTTCAATTTCTTCAACGTTTTCCAAATCTTCACTGTCGCTTTTATTAAAAGCTTTCGATAAATCCTCGAGTAATTTCTGCGCATCAGGTGAAACTTTCGGTTGTTGCTGTGTTACTTCATTATTTTGATTCGGATCTTCATTTGTAATAGCTTTATCCGCCATTGCGCGTTCCCGTTCTTCTATAACAGCCTGCATGCGTTTCAACTGCTCCTCGATGCTTGAGAAATTATATTTGATTCTTTGACGCCCCTTGAGCACTTTGGTCACGAACCAAACAAAACCAACCAGGCAAAAGGACAACCACAGTGATAACATCATTTTATACTTTTTCTGTACTTCCGGGTCTTCTGCATCGGTTGTTTTATCGGAAATGTCACTTTCAACAATGATTTCTTTGGATTCCAAGTCAATATCCATAGGAAAATCCATTTTTGGAGTTTGTTTTTATTTTATTGTATTGTATTTGATGGGAATTCGATGGGAAACACTGTCCAAGTGAAGGTTTCCAATCGCAATGATTTCCACGCGGGTGACTTTGGAATAAAGTCGATAAACAACCGGCTTTTCTCCGGAAATAATTGATGAGGAAAGTGGGGCCACTTGCCCATTCCCAACCCATGCGTTAATTATTCACCATTCACTTTGCGAACAAATAGTTATTGATAATAATTAATCAAAGCGAGTGTTTGTTCTATTTCAGATATTGTTTCGGAAATAATGAGTTAATCGATAGTTTTTCATTAACTATCAAGTATGTAGAATTATTTTAAAGTGTTAACTCATGTTTACACTTTTATCTAAGTAATAACATAGCTTTATATAAAAATTTATTAAATTTTAGTTGAAAATAACAACTTTTTATTGTTATTTTCATCATAAAGCTTTATTTTTTATTGTTTTTGGATAAAAACTTCATATTATTAGATAAATATTGCAATAGTTGTTTCTTTTTGTTTACAGATGTCGCTAGCAGTACGATTTCCAGCAATTTCTGGCATGCACTGCGTTTTGTTGTGTGCGCTACGAGTATAGTTGAAGAGCATCCGAAGAGCTCGATGTGGGCGATGAACGCGAGCTCGCTGATAATCGTGTGTGTGCGGCCCGGTTGAAATCTGGGTTGGTTGCTGCGACAGCTGCACACAAGAAGCACTAGCAATACGCGTGCGACAACCAAGGTGCAAACAACATATAAAAGTGAGTCTTAGAAATATTTCTATTGCGTTTTTTGCGAAATGCAATTCATGTTATTATTATCCAACTCGCTGGATTTGGATTGCATTACCAGACGGTGCGATTAAATTGCGAGTGGTGAACGAGTGTGCGTCGCCGGGTCGTCGACCCGCGCCCGTTGCTACAAGCAGCGCGCAGAAACGCGAAGAGAATGTGAGATGTGAGAATAAAGCACCACGAGTTTTGATGGTGGCACAGCTGTGTTGTGGTTGAAACGGCCCACGGCCAACAGCCAGCCCTGCCCTAGGTTAACATGTAAGTTTTAATCTCTTTTTAATTATATTATTACAAGATGGTGGACAGATGTTTTTGGTTGCCATGACAACCATGTATCCATAGCAACCAAAACTTAGTTTTTTTTTGTTTGTTTGTGGGTAAAATAGCTATGTTGAGACAACAGATGGTCATGTTCACAAATGAAAGTATCTACATGGTTTTATTGTTGTTGTGTGTTGTGCGGTGCAGTCGCATGATTAGTATCGGGGTTCGATCGGCGCTGACCACAACAATTCAAACATGTGCAGTCATGGTAACAGTACATATCAATTGTACTGGACATGTATAACTCGGGCAATGTCAAACGCAGTTTATTTTATGTTTTACGGGTTACAAGCACAGCGCTCAATCCGCATATACGGTGTTCACCCTAAAGAAAACGAAACTACTCTTGATTATTAAATATTTGCGTAATAAGTAAATAATAAATTAAATTAGTGATATGTGAATACGCGGTGTGATGCATTGTTATTGTGATATACTGTTGAGGCCGCTGATTGCTCAGCACGAGCAGGAGGGGCCCAGGAATAGATTGAGGCATGTGCATCGCGATGAGCAGGATAGTAATGTGGATACGGTTGAGAGCAACGTTGGGAGTGATGCAGATGGGGAGGAATATGAATGGTGAGTGGTAAAATATTAAGAAAAAAATTAAATTAACAAGATGGTTTATTAATAGTCCAGGGTTTTAAATAATAATTAAGGGTATTAATAGGCGCATACGTCCAAAGTTTAGATGATGTGGTTTGGTGTATTGATTTGTTTATTTCTGTAAATACTTAATACACATTTGATTGGTGTTTAGTGGATGTAAGGCTATGAAAGGGTAGATGTGGAGGTATCAGGTGCACTCTATCGATTTGTTGTGTGGGTTAAGCGGGTGGTAAAGAGGTAAACCACAAATAGACTCGCTGACATTTATTATCATTATCTTTGATTAGTCGATAAATTCCTGAATAATAACAAAAATGTTTGATTTTATAATCATTTATTTTTACGTGATTATGAGCTTTGCGAGTTGAATTAAGGTTTATTGCCTTGAATATGTCAAGAATGTTGATTTTCCTTTGTTTATTTAGTTATATATTGCAATTAACCGCAATTGTATAGTTGAGTCTCATTCGGTGTACTGTATCAGGGTGGCGGTAAAGGTGACTTACAGTCAGGGCACCGTACACGGTTAGCGGTAAAAGTGACTCGTGTTCAGAGCACCATAGGGGGTGACGGTAGTAGTGACTTATATACAGGATGCCGTATGAGGCTAGCGGTAAAAGTGACTCCCAATCAAGGTACCGTACGAAGGCAGCGGTAGAAGTGACTCGTGTTCAGGGCACCGTACGTGGATGAATGTGTAGCTGACTTTTAAAAAATTTGTAAATTGTCACATTTTAGCACTTTTAGTCGCGTTTTTCGACCTTTTACTGTAGGAAATATAATTATTTTATATTTTTGGGGGTGCTTGGCAATTTTTTCTTAAGAATGAAAATTTCATCTCTCAGATTTCCGTTTTAACTAGCCTATCTTATAGAGAATAGTCCGTAGATTAAGACGCTGCGATCAGATCTTAATTATCTCTTTTAGTTTACGAGATATTCGCAATTGAAAAAAATCGTCAAAATTTGCAAAATGTCACTTTTTAGCACTTTTAGTCGCCTTTTTCGACCTTTTACTGCAGGAAATATAATTATTTTATATTTTTGTCTAATAGAGAATTTTCCAATCTATCATAATCAGTAATTCGTTGGTTGCTATTGTTTTTAGTTTAAGAGATATGAATTATCAAAAATCGTCGAAAAAAAGTATCAAGCACCCCCCCCTTGGCAATTTTTTCTTAAGAATGAAAATTTCATCTCTCAGATTTCCCTTGTAACTATCCTATCTGATAGAGATTGGTCCGTAGATTAAGACGCTGCGATCAGATCTTAATTATCTCTTTTAGTTTACGAGATATTCGCAATTGAAAAAAATCGTCAAAATTTGCAAAATGTCACTTTTTAGCACTTTTAGTCGCCTTTTTCGACCTTTTACTGCAGGAAATATAATTATTTTATATTTTTGTCTAATAGAGAATTTTCCAATCTATCATAATCAGTAATTCGTTGGTTGCTATTGCTTTTAGTTTAAGAGATATGAATTATCAAAAATCGTCGAAAAAAAGTATCAAGCACCCCCCCTTGGCAATTTTTTCTTAAGAATGAAAATTTCATCTCTCAGATTTCCCTTGTAACTATCCTATCTGATAGAGATTGGTCCGTAGATTAAGACGCTGCGATCAGATCTTAATTATCTCTTTTAGTTTACGAGATATTCGCAATTGAAAAAAATCGTCAAAATTTGCAAAATGTCACTTTTTAGCACTTTTAGTCGCCTTTTTCGACCTTTTACTGCAGGAAATATAATTATTTTATATTTTTATCTGATAGAGAATTTTCCAATCTATCATAATCAGTGATTCGTTGGTTGCTATCACTTTTAGTTTAAGAGATATTTATTATCAAAAATCGTCGAAAAAAAGTATCAAGCACCCCCCCTTGGCAATTTTTTCTTAAGAATAAAAATTTCATCTCTCAGATTTTCGTTTTAACTAGCCTATCTTATAGAGAATAGTCCGTAGATTAAGACGCTGCGATCGGATCTTAATTATCTCTTTTAGTTTACGAGATATTCGCAATTGAAAATATTTGATTTTCTGTTATTTTTCAAGAATTTTCCTTTCTTCATAATACTATTTTCAAACATTCCAAGATTTACTCATGTTGTTGCGTAAAATTAACATCAATTTTGAAGTAGTAAGTATAAAAATCAATATTTTCTCATTCAATTCAATATTCCGATTCTTCTCTAGTAGGTCTAGTTAGGTTTGTTTAAAGGTGCACTCGCGTTTGTAGAACGTATAGAAAATAGATAGAAAGCGTCGCTTCTGTTCGATTTTGTCTGCCGTTGTCGTTTTCTCGCTTTTCCGAGCGCTGAGCACGCGCTATGCACTTACTCTAAATACCTACCTACACTAGCAGCCAACTAAACTAGCACATGTCTCTCAACCACAACCAAATCGAGTTAGTCGCACTCGATCACTATCATGAACCACCTCTACCTCTCTAGCACAATACTCTCTTCTTCAATCATGTGAAAAATTTATAAAACCTTTAAAAACATAAAAAACGACCGCGAAAACTACGAAAAATATTAATACAATGTTATTGTCATTTTATGACTAATATTTCGATAAGACATGCTATACTCATGCAGGTATGTTTGCTTGTATATGTTAGGCAATTAGTTAAGTAAGTAATTAAGTCAAATTCTACCGTAGATACGTATGTGTGGCGACTGGTACATCAGCGCACAATTACGCGACGTGCGCGGAAGGGACGCTCGCCGGCGTGTTACGTGACTTGAGCACGCTGGTGGTGTTTCTGTTGATTGTGCGAATCGCCAGCGACGCCATCGATAACATTCAATAAGCGAATAATTAACAGCAATCCAACTATATAGAAAATAGTATTAGACAATGTTAGAAACAATCAGTATTAGATGTTTTAGTATTATTTAACTACCTGCTTAATAAAATATTTGAATAAATATGTAATATTTAAGTATTACAGTTTATTTGAAAACAGTCGGAAGTTTTTATTAAATATATGTTTAGTTATTAAGTAAGAAATGCGGGTAAAAACAGTCGTGAGTAATTGAGTGAATGAAGAAACTGCAGGTTGATGCAATGCATATTTATATCCCGCGCGGTTTACTTCCTCATGGGTATTTTATGTACTCGTACGTATTTATTTTTATGCGTTTTACGTTTCACACTTTGGAAGTTACGACAGTGAAGAGGAAAAAGAGAAACGAAGGAAGCTATAGGCTTGACCACTCAAACAAAACTGAATGCGTTTATACCTGCGGTAACCCGCAAAAAGTGGTGGGGGTAAGCGTACGTTGTGCGCCTTAAGCGCTTAAGCGTGTATAGCTACATGTTAAGACATATTTTGGGTCATTGTGGGTCATACATTATCATCACTCCTGATTAAATCGCCAAGGGGTGCCTAGTAGATAATAATCATATGAAGACCCAAAATTATTGTTTTTATTGATTTCTAATTTGAATTATTTATCAATAATTCAGTAGAGGTTATTGGGGGCACTTCATTTACGCTTGAGGTAATGAAAAATGAGACGAAATTGCGACCCATATCCACACGTAAACAATATTATTACTCTCTGAGTATAATTGATGTTTATATTGGGAATTAATATTATTTATCCGGGTTTCTCGTTGTTTTTGTCTTCTTTGTGGCTTCCGATAAACATTTATTTATGTCTGTTAGTCATTTTATTAAATTTTCGCGAAGTAAACAGTAGTGACGAATACTATACTATAGTAACGTAGTATACATCATTGATTAGACATAGATATTCATTTATCTACCAAGAATTGGCAGCGTATGCAATATTCTGCTGATTTAATATAATCATTCTAGCAATATACTAATTGATTGCTCCAAATATTTATTGGTTTAAATTAAAATTCTGGAAATCGATGGATGACTATTGCAATTTTCTGAGTCACAACTTAAAACGCACACAATTTTTAATTTTAATACATAAATATTAAATATTTAAATTTTGCAGCAAGTATATTTTAAGTTGAAAGGAAAATTCTACCGATTTTTCGTCGAGTTTCTTTGAGTTTGAAAGATAACAATCGTTTGCGCAGTCATAGCAAAGTTTACGGATAGAAGTTGCGTTAGTGCTTGGCACCACTTTTTTCTCAACTTCTTCTCGTAAAAATTCTGTACCAGCCTGTACAACCCTCCAACCCTTTTACTAACAATCACGGAAGGAAAAAAATGACATCTTTTTATGCGTTCTTATATTGTTAGCAATGTCAAATAAAATTAGTAATTTAATACCCAGGTAGTGAAATAAAATTTTCCTATGATGATAGGACTTATTCTAAAATTCAAAAAAATTAATAATTGAATAAAGAGAATTTTTGAACCGCTAATGAGCTCTAATGAGGAGTGACGCATGCGTCATCGCACTACGTCTGGCGCTACTCGCACATTCTGTATGAGTATGAGTCGAGTGTGATTCCTGGCAGTGCCAGCTCGAATCCTGCGACGAGGTCGCAGGCAGCACACACAATCGTCGACGTTTCTGTTTAGCACCGCACACATACCGCAGTGCTGCTTGTGCCACCAGCACGGCTCTCAGCTGCTCAGTTTCGCATTGGCCGCGGCGCCGACGAGCACGGCAAGCGCGGTTTCTGCTTTCTGATTTCAATTTCGCGCAGTATAAACCTATGTATAAGTGATTTGTTGTGTTTTCAAAGTGTAACTGTACATTTACAACACTACAACTCGGGTAAAACTAAAATTAAAATTAACCTAACAGTAAAAATAAAAAATCTATAAAATTAAGTTGTAAAATGCGCGCTTCTTGATTCCGTACGCCCGCTTGATGCGCGAAGAAGAAAAAATTGGCACACTATCAAAAAAGTCCTCTTGAAAAACATTCGCGAGATCTAAAAATACATTGCAAAAATATTCGCCGTCAGTGCGGCACAGGAAATTTATGGAACAATAAAAGTGAATACGTGCGCATTGTTCACGTGAAATGAATTCGTTTATATGAGTTTGATATTGTAAACGTTTTCATTTAAAAGTCGACCGGCTGCGAGAAGAAAGTGTGAGAAAGTGTTGGTTGTGATTAGAGTGTGAGAAAGTCGAAATGACTTTCCATCACGGCACGATGAACAATAATGGTAGTAAATGTGGCGGCAATGGCGGCTTTGGTAATCGCGGCAAGATTTCTCTGCATGGATTAGAAGCTGGTGGTAATGCCAAACCGGCTTGGTATGTCAAATTGTACGTGTGCATTAATTTTTATTCATTTATTTAATAACTAAAGAACATAATTTAAGTTTTCAACTTTGAATTAATTATTTCATCTATAAAAACAAAGAAAACTTGACTAATTTGATGAAATACATTCGAAATTAAGTTTAAACTATCTTTTTTTAGTTTAAAAATACTTTTACTTCTTTTTTACTTGTTTTTCTTTTATTTTTCTTTTGTAGCAATTCATTAGTACGTATTTCTTTTGTTATTACTGCTTGGTTTGTCAAATTAACAGAGTAATTTAATTTTTATTAATTAATTTATTAATTATGAGCAAAATCAAAGTTAAACCAAACCCAAAAAACAAAATTTTAATTTTTTAACGAATTAGAACCAAATTTAAGTTAAAACTTTCTTTTTTTGCTTTAAAAATAACTTTTACTTCGTTTTTTCATTTCTTTTTAAAGCTCCAACAATACATTACTACATATTCTATTTTTTGATTGCTGATTACACATGTACAACATTATAATTACACTTTCTTTTGTTTTGTCTTGTTTTGCTTTTTGTTTATTACTCAAGACAATGAAACCCCGAACAAAAAGTAAATAGACATTACTTGACATTGACTCTAATGAGAATATCTAAAAAAAGTATTAAAGTAATGACTAACGAGCCAATTTTTCAATGTGTGTTTAAATATGTAGAGACATTGGACACAGTACGAGATACTGACTGATACGAGACCTAGTAGAGAGAAAAACTCGTTCAAGGCCTCTGTTTGATTTACGCATCACGTTTTCCGCTCGGTTTCCACGTTGTCTTGACTTTGACTCGCCTTACTCGGTTTACTTATCATCTACTGTTTCTAATCTACTTACCACACAACTATCAATACAATAATATTTGGGTGAATCTATTTTTATAGGGATTCTTT
The DNA here is from genome assembly GCF_025399875.1 of Dalotia coriaria. NCBI lineage: Eukaryota > Metazoa > Arthropoda > Insecta > Coleoptera > Staphylinidae > Dalotia > Dalotia coriaria. The sequence goes on along the minus strand of NW_027045452.1, from coordinate 9,499,787 downwards.
TAATATTCGTTGAATATTTTTATTTTTGACACATTTTATGGCACATTACAAGTTTTTTCATAAATAAATAAAGATTTTTAGTTGTTTGGATATGTCTGGAATAGTTTAGTAATGTTGCTAGTGTTTGTTTATACTCTATTACTACATAGATTGATACCATATTGAATATTTGCAATTTTTGCAATAACTTAGCTATTTCCGAGCGTTTATGGAATGTTCATGGCTGGAAATGTGTAATTGCATCGTGTAATGTGGACTTTGTTCATTTAAGAACGATATGAACTTGTTCTTTACTCTACACGTGTCTCTGGCGTGAGTCATATTCATGTGTAATTATCGCAATTCCCTCGAGGGCGTTTTTGTGATGAGGATCACATTTCGCAAATGCGCAATTTTATTAAACGTTTAATTTTAACACAAATACATTATTAAATTATTAAAATATAATGTTGGGAATGCATATTTTTCATTTTACCACAATGAATAATATAATATAAACAATAAACAAGGAAAGGTTACTGAACTTTCAACTTTACTTGCTTTTAATTTTACTTTCGCAAGTTTATAATATATATAATAAATTCATATTTCTCTCGTATCTCGTTGAGAATGTAAAATTGACGAGTTGAAAAGTTTCAGTTTAATTAAATGCTTGCATCTTGTTCGTCTTGACACGAGTGCATTCCTTTGTGCAATGCAGCATTGTTTTCGTGTGTCGTTGACCCAATTTCATGAATAACTCGAGCCTGCGATCACTACTGCACTTTATATTACATGCTGTGGATTTAATTTCAGCTGGTTGAATAATATTCACTATAGTATACTTTTAATATGATTTTTAGTCATATTTTAGCAATATTTAAAGCAGTATGGTATTGTGTCATGAACTTTCGTGATGATTGTTTAGTTTATTGGTTTATTCGAGTTTTAGATCGAAGTTCTTGCCACACGCAGCCCTGGCAAAGAGTCATTAAACTGCCAGACGAGAGATTTGTTGATAAAAAAGAAAAGTTTGGGTGAAAAAACTAGGTCTTGCCACAAGAGAATATAATAAATAATAAATAATATGTATATGTGTAATCAAATTACGAATTACAAACAAAATACGTTAATCTTACTTTAATAGTGTAGGTTTTTATGGTTTAACTTGCGAAAAGTTTACGCAATCATTATTTGTTTTTAGTTTAACTCGGTAAAAAATAACGGTTGTTTTGTTGATATTTTTGTTTGTTTGACCACAATTTCTATTTTTATCAATTGCGTCATTACTCGTTATAGTACAGGATCCGGGGCCTATTTTGTCACTTGATTACTATCAAGCTAATTTTCCGTGAGTAGCTTCATTTTGATAAGACGCCCAACAATTTCCTGTGCGAAAATTTTTGATTGTGGTAGTTAACAGAGGTAGCAATGATAAAATATGTCGATTCTCAAATATTAATTACTAACTGGATTGTTTTTTATTAAATCTTAAGATAATTATCTAAATTATTTGAAAAAATATTTGTCCTACAAAATCTATGGTTTCATCAAAGAGTCCTCCCCCTCCAACATGTATTGATAACGAGATCACCAAAAATTATTACTAACCAGCTGATTTTTTTTTATATAATAATAAAAAACAATCCAGTTAGTAATTAATATTTGAGAATCATCAAATCGACATATTTTATCATTGCTACCTCTGTTAACTACCACAATCAAAAATTTTCGCACAGGAAATTGTTGGGCGTCTTATCAAAATGAAGCTACTCACGGAAAATTAGCTTGATAGTAATCAAGTGACAAAATAGGCCCCGGATCCTGTACTATTACACGTTTTTGATTTTATTTTATTTCCCACTTTTATTTTCTTCGGTTTTTACGCTTGTCAAAGCCAATAATCGATGTAACATAACATAACTTTCGTTTTTTCGAATCTAATCGCTCTATATTTAATACAATCCGTTGTGAAGTGTAATAACTTCATTTATAAATAAAAATAAAATATTATTTTGTTTGTTTCAGGCCTCGGGAAGCATCCGAAGAAGGCCTAACCGACGGCAGTAAAGTCCGATGCCCCGCGGCAGTCACCCGTTTAAGGGTGGAAAAAGTAGACGGTGGCTTAATGGTTGCCGGCGTGGTGGTCGCCGCCAGCTGCCAGATAATCGTCCCGATTTTCGGTTTCCTATTCCTTCTCGTCGGCATTGTGCTCACAGGTACTGCTTCTGATTTTTTACTTTGCTTTTATTCAACTTGTTTAACATTTAACTGCTCCATAAATATTTACGTGTCGGCGCCCTTCTTGGCGATTTATTGCGCTTGGATTTTTTGTTTGCGCATCGTGTGACACACGAGATAAGCACATTACACCTGTGTACACTTGTCTCTTGAGTAAATTTATTCAAGACTACTGCTGCGCAAGGTGTTAAACATGCATAAAAAATCGGCTTAACGAAAAAATATCAAATTTTATCACGTTTTTTGTGCATGTTTACGAATAATTTATAATTATTCTAATTATAATTATATTCTATTACGCCAATTTTTGTTAATGCAATTCTTTCGTCGTTAAATCATCATCAGGCACATTATCAACATCAACAAGTGTTGTGGATGCATAGAAAACGTGCGGCGATGAATGCACGATTCAAGATTCAAGGTCGCGCTAATAAAAAGCATCACATTCAGTACTCGCTAAACACTAAACGCTGTTAGACAACACATGCCATCAAACATGTTAATGTGAATTGAGTTTCACACAAGTGTTTATCGCGATGAAATAGCCTTTATTTCCGGTTTGGTTTGTTTGCATTGTCTGCTTCGCATCTCAATTTTATTATTTTATCTGTTTTGTATGCGAAATGTTCAATTTATTAATGCTAATGAAGTGGAAAATTGAAATCGAGCGTGGAGACGCATTTTAATTAACCGAGGCGAACATTTACATTCCTTGCGATGCCAGACGGTTGAATTAAAGTTTATTGACTTGAATATGTCAAGTACGTTGAGTTTTCTTGGTTTATTTAGTTATATATTGCAATTAATTGCAATTGTATGGTTGAGTCTCATTAGGTGTACTGTAGCAGGGTAGCGGTAGAAGTGACTCGTATTCAGAGCACCGTACAAGGGTAGCGGTTGAAGTGACTCGTATTCAAGATACCGTACGAAGCTTGCGGTAAAAGTGACTCGTGTTCAGGGCACCGTACGAGGGTAGCGGTAGAAGTGACTCGTGTTCTGGGCACCGTACAAGGGTAGCTGTAGAAATGACTCGTGTTCAGGGTACCTTACGAGCGGTAAAAGTGACTACTAATTGCACTTTTACCTCTTAGTCGCGTTTTTGCACTTTTTGCCCCGGGAAATATAATTCTTTTAAATTCTTATCTGATAGAGAATTTTCCAATCTTTCATATTCTTCAATCCGTTGGTCGCCATCTCTTTTAGTTTAGGAAATATTCGCTACCGAAAATAGTCAAAAACATGTCGTAGCACCCTCCTTCGCTTATTTTTCCTTATGGATTATTTTTTCATCTCTTAGATTGCAAATGTTACATATTATAAGGATTAGAAATACGCTCCTAGAGTATTTTTATGTATTGATTATTATTTCTGAACTCTGACATTATTGTATTGTAATAATCGTCGTCATTAACATTTCCTTTATTATGCACATTTTTCTTTGTGGTGTCAAACATGACGCGCCGTTTCATGTTTGTAACTTGACTTCACCTCAACTTTAACCAGATTCATGACATTTAGAAATATAAATTCCCTACTTTATTCCAGCGGCGTCATATCGTGGTCCTGGCGAAAACGAAGAACCTGATCACTATGCGGAACGCACCGCATTCACAGGCGATTCACGAATCTTGGGGCCTTTCTGCATTGTGGTCGGCTTCCTGATGCTATCCTGCGGGGCGCTACTCTGCGTTTTAACACGCCGAGCGCGCATGAAGGAACAAACTGTGGGCTTTCATTGTCCACTACACGGGGACTTCTATCCGCTGAGTCCTGTCACCAGCTCAAAAACGATCGGTAAGTGCATTTTATTACACTATCAATTTATATTTTAAACCGATTTGAATAACCATGTACTATACACGTGGAAAATGAAATAAGTGGAGTTCATCAGCGCGTAACATGACTTACAAGTCGTAACTTGTAACCCAAGGCACGTGTAGGTTGAGAGTATTGTGTATCGTATCGATTGTGATGGTGTAATTCAAGCAAGCAAGGGAAATCGTATAATTTTCGCGTCGTTTCAAGGATTTTCTATGTTTTCCCTCTTTATACGCGATTTAAAAATCAAACATTCGCGTGTTTTTATAAATTTAACTATTCATGCTCTAATAATTGATAGTGAATTAATTATTTGAGTGTTTCGGGTTATAAATAGCGTAGAAATTGAAATTGGTTTGGGACTGGTGTATGTCGAATGCGAATTGGAAACGATTTCCTAAAAGGATAACGCAATCGCCTTCATTAATATTTACGCCAGCGCGTGGGCACTCACTCGCGTTTAGTTAGGCACAACATGCGCGCAGCCATTCTATAAACGGAGTTATTGCTAATGCTCATTATTTATTCCAGTCGGCTTATGATGAATAGCTAAATCATTCGTAACGACTTTACTATGACCTGAGAATTGCTTAAACGCAATAATTTTTATTAATCTAATCATAATAGGATATTAAGTATCCAGTTTTGGCTTTATTTTTCTTTAGTCACGGCTTTAAGTACTTTAGTCACGGCCTATAACTCTTTAGTCACGACCTTGGCGTGATTACCACTTTTTGTGTCTATAACCCGTGGAAAAACTGGCGGTTTAAAGTAGAAAAAATTGTTTAATCAGAGTTTATTGATATAGATCTTTTTATTTTATTGTTTTGTTGAGACTTGAGAATTGCACAGGAAATTGTACATTTTAGTGTTGTGTTATGTTATGTTATGTTATAACTTGAAGTTACTGAGGTTAGTTCGAGTATTTGTGTTTTCTGCTGTGTTGTGTAATTTATCGACCAACATTAAAGCTGGAACTTGGAAACAAAAAGTAATAGCTCCACCGGAAGGCGCAGCGCGTAAAACAAAAGCGAACAAATAGCGCAATAGTAGTGCTGGTGTGCTAAAATAAAACTTGGTAACGGTTTTGGTGTGGAGTGCAGTATCCGCAGTGTTTGTACGCAGTGGATTGATGCGCAAAATATGACGTTTTGAAACTTCCAAGGCAAACTAAATAGATACTATAGAAAATGATACATTTTAGGACAAATTACGAGCTTAACAACTTAGAAGGGATAATAATAGGCTTATTATTTGCAAATATTAATCAATTTCAGTAAATTTAACAAAAAATATGGAAATTTTAGAATTTGTTTCACTTTTTCGAAGTGTTCAAACTTATTTTTTTTACTTTTCGCGTGTAAATCATAATTATTATCGTCAGTTATTAGGTAATTAACGTAATTATAACTTACGCACATTCGACATCATTAATTCCCGTGTTTATATTTGCATATTACAAAATATGAAAACAAATTTTAAAAAAATTATTATTTTATGCACATGTATAGATAAAGCAATTAATTAATTATCATCATCCGTAATAATAATACTTAATTAATGCGTGTACTGTTTTTTAAAATCTAATTTAGTGATTAATATTTAACTGTAAAAGATACAATATTGAATGATGACCGGGTCATTTATTTACGCCTCGAATATTAATTACATTTTTGCACTGTCCGGCAATGCATGTCGCAAACAAATTAGCAATTCTAATTAAATTCGCACGAGATAATATCTAGGCACTTATTTACATTTTAATTAGGAAATTTACATCAATCATCAAACATTGCTTTGATCATTTTTATGTAAACATCAATTTCGTTTGAAAAAAAATCAGCTTGAATGTGTTGGGTTTATTTTATTGTAGCTGCCATAGAGAACGGAAACAAGAACGGTTTCTTCAGCTGGACGAAGGGAAGAGGACCAGGGGCGATTGCAGTTGGACCACCACAATGTCCCCACAGTCAGGTGTCGAGCACGCGGAGTTCGCTGGCCAGCTCGCCGCATAGCCAATGCCCGACGCCGCAGCCCTTCCTCGTCAATTCCATGTCATTTGGGTGAGTTTGTGATTAATATTAAATTAATGCGCTTGTCTGGGGTGGAAATTTCCGCAGGTGTTGCTTGTTGTATTCTCAGAATGGCAACAGACTTCGTTTTATTTATTAGAGGGTTGAATAGCCGTGAGAATTGCATTGTCTTCCTTTTTTTTAACTTTTTGTATGAAAATATGAATATCTTCCGTGTGGGTGGATATTCTATGTTACTCTGGGAAGTTCTACACGTGATATCACTTTATATGATTTATTATTTAGCAGTTGTTTCTATTAATATCTTGAGATGTCTATTTTTAACATGAGAAACAACTTTGGTGACGAATTTAGTATTTGTAGTAGCTGCGACGTAGTTTTTTCTTTGGCGTCATTGGAGGCGGCAGCGGCGGTTGCGTCGGTAGCATCATCACGTATTCTGACGTCGTTTGGGAATCAATCGATAGCGTTTCATCGGTTTCATCTCTTTGTAGTTGGCGTCTACGTCATTTGCTGGCAAACATGAAATACAGCTAATAATTTCAATTTTTACACGACAGTTCACTAGCGTACTTATGATTCACACTTTTTTATTTGTAGAAAAATTATTGTCTTTATTAGTTAATTACTTTTAACTCGTTGGATATGTATATTGTCATATAGAGAATTCAACTTTTCATATTTTTCAATCCGTTGGTCGCTACCGTTTTACTTTAGCCCATTTTTTCTTAGGAATTAAAATTTTATACCTCAGATATCCTATCTTATAGAGAATAGTCCGTAGATTAAGACACTGCTATCGGATCTTAATTATCTCTTTTAGTTTACGAGATATTCGCAATTGAAAAAAATCGTCAAAATTTGCAAAATGTCACTTTTTAGCACTTTTAGTTGCGTTTTTCGACCTTTTACTGTAGGAAATATAATTATTTTATATTTTTATCTGAAAGAGAATCTTCCAATCTATCATAATCAACAATTCGTGGGTTGCTATCTCTTTTAGTTTAAGAGATATGAATTATCAAAAATCGTCGAAAAAAAGTATCAAGCACCCCCCCTTGGCAATTTTTTCTTAAGAATGAAAATTTCATCTCTCAGATTTCGGTTTTAACTATCGTATCTGATAGAGAATAGTCCGTAGATTAAGACGCTGCGATCGGATCTTAATTATCTCTTTTAGTTTACGAGATATTCGCGATTGAAGAAAATGGGCAAAAATTGGAAAATGTCACTTTTTAGCACTTTTAGTTGCGTTTTTCGACCTTTTACTGTAGGAAATATAATTATTTTATATTTTTATCTGATAGAGAATTTTCCAATCTTTCATAATCAACCATTCGTTAGATGCTATCGCATTTAGTTTAAGAGATATGAATTTTCAAAAATCGTCGAAAAAAAGTATCAAGCACCCCCCCTTGGCAATTTTTTCTTAAGAATGAAAATTTCATCTCTCAGATTTCCGTTTTAACTATTCTATCTGATAGAAAATAGTCCGTAGATTAAGACGCTGCGATCGGATCTTAATTATCTCTTTTAGTTTACGAGATATTCGCGTTTGAATAAAATTTCAATAAAATTTCATAATCAACCATTCGTTGGTAGCTATCGCTTTTAGTTTAAGAGATATGAATTTTCAAAAATCGTCGAAAAAAAGTATCAAGCACCCCCCCTTGGCAATTTTTTCTTAAGAATGAAAATTTCATCTCTCAGATTTCCGTTTTAACTATCGTATCTTATAGAGAATAGTCCGTAGATTAAGACGCTGCGATCGGATCTTATTTATCTCTTTTAGTTTACGAGATATTCGCAATTGAAAAAAATCGTCAAAATTTGCAAAATGTCACTTTTTAGCACTTTTAGTCGCGTTTTTCGACCTTTTACTGTAAGAAATATAATTATTATATATTTTTATCTGATTGAGAATTTTCCAATCTATAATAATCAGCAATTCGTTGGTTGCTATCGCTTTTAGTTTAAGAGATATGAATTTTCAAAAATCGTCGAAAAAAAGTATCAAGCACCCCCCCTTGGCAATTTTTTCTTAAGAATTAAAATTTCATCTCTCAGATTTCCGTTTTAACTATCTTATCTTATAGAGAATAGTCCGTAGATTAAGACGCTGCGATCGGATCTTATTTATCTCTTTTAGTTTACGAGATATTCGCAATTGAAAAAAATCGTCAAAATTTGCAAAATGTCACTTTTTAGCACTTTTAGTTGCGTTTTTCGACCTTTTACTGTAGGAAATATAATTATTTTATATTTTTATCTGAAAGAGAATCTTCCAATCTATAATAATCAGCAATTCGTTGGTTGCTATCGCTTTTAGTTTAAGAGATATGAATTTTCAAAAATCGTCGAAAAAAAGTATCAAGCACCCCCCCTTGGCAATTTTTTCTTAAGAATGAAAATTTCATCTCTCAGATTTCCGTTTTAACTATCGTATCTTATAGAGAATAGTCCGTAGATTAAGACGCTGCGATCGGATCTTATTTATCTCTTTTAGTTTACGAGATATTCGCAATTGAAAAAAATCGTCAAAATTTGCAAAATGTCACTTTTTAGCACTTTTAGTCGCGTTTTTCGACCTTTTACTGTAAGAAATATAATTATTATATATTTTTATCTGATTGAGAATTTTCCAATCTATAATAATCAGCAATTCGTTGGTTGCTATCGCTTTTAGTTTAAGAGATATGAATTTTCAAAAATCGTCGAAAAAAAGTATCAAGCACCCCCCCTTGGCAATTTTTTCTTAAGAATGAAAATTTCATCTCTCAGATTTCCGTTTTAACTATCGTATCTTATAGAGAATAGTCCGTAGATTAAGACGCTGCGATCGGATCTTATTTATCTCTTTTAGTTTACGAGATATTCGCAATTGAAAAAAATCGTCAAAATTTGCAAAATGTCACTTTTTAGCACTTTTAGTCGCGTTTTTCGACCTTTTACTCTAGGAAATATAATTATTTTATATTTTTATCTGATTGAGAATTTTCCAATCTATCATAATCAGCAATTCGTTGGTTGCTATCGCTTTTAGTTTAAGAGATATGAATTTTCAAAAATCGTCGAAAAAAGTATCAAGCACCCCCCCCCCCCTTGGCAATTTTTTCTTAAGAATGAAAATTTCATCTCTCAGATTTCCGTTTTAACTATCGTATCTTAAAGAGAATAATTCGTAGATTAAGACGCTGCGATCAGATCTTAATTATCTCTTTTAGTTTACGAGATATTCGCATTTGAAAAAAACGGGCAAAAATTGATAAATGTCACTTTTTAGCACTTTTAGTCGCGTTTTTCGACCTTTTACTGTAGGAAATATAATTATTTTATATTTTTATCTGATTGAGAATTTTCCAATCTATCATAATCAGCAATTCGTTGGTTGCTATCGCTTTTAGTTTAAGAGATATTAATTTTTAAAAATCGTCGAAAAAAAGTATCAAGCACCCCCCCTTGGCAATTTTTTTCTTAAGAATGAAAATTTCATCTCTCAGATTTCCGTTTTAACTATCTTATCTTATAGAGAATAGTCCTTAGATTTAGACGCTGCGATCAGATCCTATTTATCTCTTTTAGTTCACGAGATATTCGCGATTGAATAAAATGTGATCTAATAGAAAATGCCGAGATTCGTTCCTGTATATCTCTTCGTTTACGAAATAATCGCCAAGGAAATAGCGACAAAGGGTATCACAGCAGCTTAACACTTTTTTGACTATGTATTTCCAATTGCCATTCTTTCGAATTTTCATGGCTTTAAGATCTTATTAGATCCATATGTTCCTGAGGATTCAAAATCCTCAATCCTTTTTTTTCTATTTGTTGTTGACTCTCACACACAACGACAATGGGTATAGTGCTTGCCTAAAAGAAATGAGCACTACTTTAGGTTCACACCATCCACACCCCCGCAGTATTTATCAAAAATGGTATAATTGCAGCAATTCTTAAAATCGGTGGTAAATATTGCTACTTTCCGAGGCACATACACATCTTTAGTATGATTATTATTATATTTGCACACACATTATTATGTGTATGTGTAGTTTTTCGTTTATGTACTTTATTTTTTTGCCTTCTGTTTGTTTTTCTTTTTTCCTGCCGCCTTGTACTCGTGTGAGCGGTTTTAATGGGATGGCAAACATTGGCGTATGCCTTGTCTGCAGGGACGCATAATATTTATGTTGTTAGGAACACGAATAACAAACGCACGAGACACAGAGGCTAATGATAATTATATCGTATTGATTTTTTCGCTTTTCTGCCGAAATAAAAACCGCGCGGCATTGAAAACTATTTTTAATCCGGCAATAAAATTAACATTTAAAAAGTTTCACGTAGAATGTTCATGAAATAACCAACTGTACTATAGCTTCAATTAATATGAAGAAAAAAATCATCTTTTGTACATTTTTTTCTCATATAATTCCGTCGTTGAATAGGTTTTTGACTGAATGCTTTTGTTAGTGATCCTTGACCATGCAAAGCATTACTTTTTCATTTGGTTGTTTGCATTCTTGTGTGGATTCCAGGCATGTTTTGTGTCCGAATCTATATTTAGCAACCTGTTACCCTACGCTAACTACATAAGTATGTGTGACGTAACATCCACCATCGATTCGATTCTCCGGTTTTCGCATACCAACGTCATTGCACGCGAAATTTCGCTTGTGTTTTTTTGCGCTGCGAAATAAATTCGGTTATTCGCACACTCGGACACGGCAGACATGCAATGCCTGTTTGCAAAAGTGATTTACCATCGTTTAGGACAAAAAAAATAACGACGCAATAGTTATTTGATAATAACAAAGTCGATAAAATGATAAGAAAATATTTAGGGTTGAAAATTCGTATAAAAAATTATTTTTTGTTTTTTTATTGAATTATTTCGAGTTTTGTATATTTTTACTGATTTCCATCGTAGATATTTATTGTTCCGTGACCTTGACGCCATGAAAAGCTCAGCGAACGATTAAAGGTCGTGAAAAACCAGACGGAAATAACCCCCAACAAAAAATAAACGAATATTACGCAATTATTTCATAATTAATTTGATATTTATTTGTTTTTTTTTTTCTCTCTTTTCTTCAGAGCAATGGTGCCGTCGATAGTGCAAACATCCCCGGATCAACCCTTCGGCTCAATACGCTCACTCTCCGTGAGTCGGGAGGTGGCAAGCTTCCCAATGTCACGGACGCCTACGCCGCCCCCAACCACTTTTGACAGGTACGTATTTATTAAAATTTTAAAAATATAATTTTATCATTAATATTATTTATTCACTTTTAGCCCGAATCTAGTCCATGTCCCCGACGAAGAAAAACTCTTCTCTTCTGAAAAAGACGACGATGAAGACGTGTGTGACGCAGTCGTGGTGAATCCACGCAACGGCCCACGCAAATCAGTCTCCATTGTCCTGCCCCCAAGCGCCGCCGGCGACGGCAATCAAGGATGATAATCTCCTCGAACCGCAACCCATCTCACATCGCGTACCAACTATTTTACTCAACTCGACTCGACTCAACAATAATTCAACTATTACGTTATAATATAAACAAGAAGCATATAAAGACACGGATGCTAGTAATTACGCAGCTGAATGATGAAAAATCAGCTTTTAAAAGACAAAACAATAATGAAAAGCGAAACTGCAACCTGCAAACATAAACATAACCTACTAATATAACCTAAAATGTACATCACATTTACTCTTGCTGTAATTGTATGTTAATCTCGGTGATATTTATATTATTTATCTTATTCGTTAAGATATTTTATTGCTATATACTCAAACACACACTTGTTACATGTTTTAAACTAATGTGGAAGTTTAGAAAATGTTTAGAACGAGATGGTTGTGATTTAAATCGATGTAAATTCAAGTTGTTTACTATGTTGTAAGACTGATTAGATGTATGTTGCACGGGAAGACCTAAAACAATGAATTTTGTAGTTAAAATGGCGGGAAACACACGTTTAAGTCATGTAACAAGTGTTTATTTATCGATTATCAATTGAAGTTTAATTTAAGTTTGTTTATACTTATATTTACATTGATTTACAATTGATTTGTAAACAGAAGTGGATGAAAGCTTTACTAGTTTAAGTTTAAGTTACTGAGTACAATTCAGACTTGGTTCTAGTTTAATTCGTGGTGATTTGGTGCCAAAACCATTGATTGGCCAAACATGGAAACAAAAATGGAAAGGAAATCGCGTTTATTTGGACAGAAGTAAAACTAAAGTGCTGTTGAATATTATGTGTAGTAGTATTGGATGGGTTTCTTTTGTGAAGAAATCAAAGTTTACTCTTGGATTACTTGTGTATCACATAGTGATTATACTAATAACAAACACAAACAAATTAATGTGTAATGAAGATTGAGGAGTGAATGCAAGAGGGAAATTTATATCATATTATTGCTCATTGATTGCCCGGCGGTGTAATTTTAGATTGAAGCAACTATGTACTCTTTATACCTATTAAAATACAAAGATAAACAATCATGTTTGTCCTCCTGGATGGCGGCTGGGCGTGCGGTCATTACGATTGCGTAATAAGCGGGCGCGGCCGACTCCACCCGATGATTAGAATCTTGGCACTCTGGGGACTTTTGCATTGCACCAATCCATCCGCTTAAAAATTATTTTTGCTAATTAAAATTAATAATTTAACCTCAAAGTATTTCATTATAGTAGTAAACTATTAGATTTTTTGTTTATAGTATAAATAAATGGTTTATGTTGTAATTTATTAGTTTATAAGCAAATTTAGTACTGGTTGTAAGTTTTGGTGATATTTATGTGGTGAGGTTGGTAGTTCTGACGCGTGCGCCCTCTATCTGCGTTTGTGGCAATCAATGGCGGGCGCTTCTCCCACCGTGCCCACCGTTTAGTTTAGTGTAGTTGACAAATTTTTTGTGTTGTGTTACAACATGTATACAAACGTAAAATGTGCGAAATAATACTGCGTAAGTGCGCTGCGAATTAATTGCAATCAATGCTGGGTGTACTGCAAGTGCTGAAGTTGTTACCGGGCGCGCGTCGTTTGTTTGGTGCAAGTCAGGTTGTCGGGTACGCTCGGTCGGTATGCTCCTCAGCGGCGCATACTGACATGGCGCTGGATGTGCTCGACAACGCCGCACGAAACAAACGCACGACGCTAGAATGCCTAGCAAATTACTCCAAAACACCAAAATCTACTCTTAAAACTAATTAAATTAAACTAGTTTCCACTCTGTGTGCGTGCGCCGCATCTTGCGTTTTCTAAAATAATTTTTCGTGCATTTTAATTGTTAATTTTGTTTGCGATCTGCGCGTGTGCGGCGGAATGTAAAAATGTATATGTTTCTAGTGCGTGAAGTACAGCGGAATGGATGAACTGAGCGTGGTGGATGCCGACGAGCTCATGGACCTCGACGACGCCGAGCCGTCGGACGTCGATGACGACGACGTCGATAACGAGCCGGACGCCGACGAGGATCAGTTGCACGAGTTGCACTCGCCACTGCAGCTCAATTCATCGTCGGCGGCAACTTCAGCTGCCTCATCACCACCGGCGGCGATCGACGACTGCGGCCCGCCGTTGTTTCTCTCCGGAAAACCGCTGAGCATCAAACGCGGACGAGGTAGACCAAGGCGTGAAGGAGGTAAACATATCACAAAGTTTTATTTTGTAATGTTTTAATGTATTCATTTTAGGAAAACCATTTCCACGCCGAAATACCGTCACGGGTGTTGGCGGGATGCGCATGAAGAAGTGGAAACCAGGCGGTATGAATTGTGTACGCGGCGCGCCGAAACGCGTCAAGAGTTTCGACCGTAGCGACTTCAGCGAGATGATGATGTCCTCCGCAGACGAGATGATTTTGGATCCTGAAACAGGCGCTTTGGTTCCTGCTGAGCGTGTGCTCGCACAAGAAGAACTCCCTTATAAACCGGAATCATGGTAGGCAACTAATCATAAACAAAAATAAACAAAATTTGTTCTTTTTTAATTTTATTCAGGCCTGGAAAAGTTTGCGGATTTTGCAACCTAGGGGAACGCAGTCAGCTAGGCCAAGGGGAACTGATACGCCTCATGTGCCCAGATGGGTTTACTCCTGAACGTGTCACAACTGAACAACTGCCATCTAGCGTAACCAGCACGCCGGAACACCCTGGTGATAAATCTCCGCGCGGGCCTGTCACTTGCCGAAGACAGAAGAGTTTCAACAAGTGTCGGAATCCATCGATGACCAGCGAGTATGTGGATGAGTTGACTATCATCGGATACTCGGAAAACCCCGATGTACAGAGTGTTTTCGAACCGTCGGGGCATTTTTATGTGCATCGAAGCTGCACTTATTGGAGTCATGAAGTTACACGTACTGGTAAATATGATTTTTGTTGTTTTTTAATGAAATTTATTAAATTTATTGTTTTGTTTATAGAATTATTAGGTTTTGATAATGTCGGGCCTTCGTTACTGCTGAGTATATCGCGTAAATGCACGTTCTGCAACCATTACGGCGCAAGCGCAGCTTGTAAAATGGAAGGATGTACGCGAATCTTCCACTTTCCATGCGCGACTGCTTCAGGGGCCTTCCAGGAGTTGCGGAGTTGCAGTCTCTATTGTAACTTGCATCTGAGTCAAGTTGCACTTAAATGTGAAAGTAAGTTAAACATAATATAGGCAACCAGTTTCATAATAACTAAAAATGTTTATTTTATTTTACAGATTCTGTCTGCTATACATGTAAAACCCTCGGTGATGTAACAAATTTAATGTACTGCTCTGTCTGTGGTGAACATTACCATGGTTCCTGCGTGGGTCTCGCTCAACATCCCGGCGTACGCGCTGGTTGGCAATGCCGTAAATGTCGCGTTTGTCAAACATGCCGCCTCACAGGTGATGAAACAAAACTCCTCACATGTGAGCAATGCGAAAAGGTTTACCACGCGATGTGTCAGCGTCCCATCGTCGCATCAATCCCGAAATACGGCTGGAAGTGCCGTTGTTGTCGCGTTTGCGGTGATTGCGGCTCACGTACACCCGGCGCGGGGCTTAGCTCACGCTGGCATGCGCATTACACCGTCTGCGATTCATGTTACCAACAACGTAACAAAGGTTTTAATTGCCCGATATGCCATCGAGCGTACAGAGCGCATGCGCATCGAGAAATGGTCCAATGCTCTGCGTGTCGCAAGTTTGTGCATGGTACTTGCGACGCCGAAGCTGACCTGGTTGCCTATCATCAACGCAAGGAACTGCATCCCGAATATGAATATACGTGTTTAATGTGTAAGAATATGCTGTCGAAGCGGAACAGTATTGACGAGGACTCCATGTCCGCATCGCAAGAATCCCTCTTCGACGACTCATCGGAGTTCGACGCACCGTACACTGACGACGGGTTTAGATCAATGGGCCTTGGTAAGGGTAAACCGTACGCTTGTAAAATAGCGAAGAAAAGGTTAGGGTATGGTCCGGGTGGGTATCCGGGACGGCCAAAAGGCGTTGGTAAACTTATGCCTGGTAAAGTTGGGTTTATGAAACGCCAGCGCATGACTGAATTCGGGCGCAAACGCGGCGCTAAATATAAAATGCGTGGGGTTTTTGGGGTACCAGGAGTTGGATTACAACGTCCCACAGCGGATGGGACAAAAGATGAAGAACCTGGGATTGAAAACAGGTTAGTTTTGTGTTCCGCTAAGGATAAATATGTCCTAACGCAGGATATTTGCGTTATGTGCGGAGCAATCGGTACGGATCAAGAGGGTTGTCTAATTGCATGTGTTCAATGCGGTCAGTGCTACCACCCGTATTGCGTGAATGTAAAAATAACGAAAGTTATCCTCCAAACGGGTTGGAGGTGCCTGGATTGTACTGTGTGTGAGGGGTGTGGCCAACGTGACGATGAAAACCGATTGGTCCTCTGTGATGATTGCGATATATCTTTTCATATATATTGCATGGATCCGCCACTGACTTTCGTACCACATGGTAACTGGAAATGCAAATGGTGCGCGTTGTGTCAGACTTGCGGCGCGACAGACCCTGGTTTCAATTGTAACTGGATGAATAGTTACACGGAATGCGGCCCTTGCGCTTCTCATGTCTCATGTCCCACTTGCCAGGAGAGTTATGGTGAAGGCGAGTTGATTATCCAATGCACACAATGCGAACGCTGGTTGCATGGGGCATGCGACAGTATCAAATCTGAATTAGAAGCGGAAAAATGCGCAGAGGAGGGGTATACTTGTATATTATGTAGACCACGTGATGTACAACCACCGCACCTTGTCCCTGTGCCTGTTCTTAAACCTCCTACGCCTACAAAATCACCAGATTCCAAGTCTAATTCGAATTATTTTATGGATGGTGTGCTCCTGAGTGAAAACGGGCATAATTTGATTAAATCTTTATGCTCGGAACATTCAGCCACTAGAAAAAAGCGGAAAAAGCCTGAGAAAGTTGTCCAGCATAACAAGGAAGCCGGAATAATGGCGACTATTGAATCGGTCATCGCTGGTGTAGGCGCAGGGGAAAATTCATTGGATGCTAAGTTAGAATTGGTTGATATCAAGGACGAGCATGATTTGTATAAGGAAGGAATGACTTGGACCAAGGATGATGGCCCACCTCCCGAGGGTTTCACTCTGTTTACAGGCGAAAGTGGAATTACAGTCCTACGAAGGAAACGTCAAAGAAATTTACAAAAATTAGGTATAGGAGGGTTTCTTGTAAGAGTTAGGGGGATACGTGGTCAGGATAACGATGAAGTTGACATGTTACCCGGTCAAACCACACCTACGGATCCTTTGGGACCTCCAACCATGATGGAGACAACTAATCCCGGAGAGAAACCACGCCGTAAACCAATTCGACGAAAAATAAAGAGTAAACTCTCCGAAACTTTCCCGGTATATCTTCAGGATGCGTTTTTCGGGCGGGATTTACTCGATTCCCAGAAGGATCTCAACAGTGAGAGCAGCGAGGATGAAAAGGATAAACCCACACTCGAAAAAGATAAGATTATTCATTTATCTCAGGATGAATTACGTGCTGTTGCTACAGCCAAAGAGAAAAACCTTCCACCTGGTAAAGCACCCGTGCAGAAAACCAAAGGTGTGGCCAGAGTGGTGGGCGTGGTCGCCCCGCCTAAGCTTGTACCGAAAGAAGAGGATGAAAGTGACGACGCACTCAATCAATTCGAACTGCCTGATATCCTCGACACGGATATCGTTGATACCATTATGAATGGCGGTGATGCTTTGGCGAAGAGCGGCGATATTCAAGGATTGGACGCGGATGGCGATGCGTCCAAGGATACCAAAGACGAGTTCGGCGATATTTTCAACTTAGACATACCAAATATTAACAGCAAGGATGTGGAGGATATTCTGTTCAAGGGCGTGCTGACTGATGAGAGTCAAGAGTCGCAGGAGAGTAGTATCTTTCCGATTGCCACGCCCAATGTGGGTGTTGGTGTATTTCCGGTGGCTACGCCCAGTGGTAAAGGGGCGGGGCCTTCGGTGGGTGTTGTGGGCGTGGCTCCGCAGTCGGCGATACCGCCGAATGTCCGGCCAAATTCACTGCCGGCGAATAATTTGAATTCGCCGCTCAGTTCTTATCCACAGTCGCCTTATCAATCAGATTTTAGCAAGTAAGTGGATAAAATTTCATATTTTGATGATTTTTTGTATGTAAAATTTGTTTGTTTCTTTAGTAGTCCACAGTTTAGTCCGTATTGTGAACCACCATCACCGTGGGTGAATGTAAGTGAGGCTTCTGGTGAAGGAATGGATCCTGCTGCGAATGTACCAACCACATATAATCAACGGTCATCGGAAAAAATGAAAGCTGATGAAGCTTTGGGACTTTCCGCGACGATTTCGGCGGTTTTGTACGCGAATACTAATCAACCCGAATGGAAAACTGAATTCCCCGTATGGAGTGACCGTTATAAGCAGATAATCAAAAAATGGCGCACGCTTAGCAACGAAGCAAAAGCTCCTTTCCTCCAGCGCGCCAAAGATAATCGCTCCGCGCAGCGCATGAAGAAGGCCCAACAGGTATGTTGTATTTTTACGATTCGTTTCCGTTTCCGGCAATTTGCGGAGCGTGTTGATCACGCGAACGTGTTGTGACTAACGCGACACACTCATCTGTATCTCATTTGTTGTCTCCTCTTTCACTCACGGGTGAGCTTTCAAGCTTGCAAGTTGTGTCTATATCGATATGTGTTGTGTGCCCGCTCACAGATCAGCAAGGAGAGCAACGGCGCCGCGGTGAAGGCGGCGCAGGCGCAACAGCCGGCCGTGCCCGCAGTCGCGAGTCCCGTCCACGCGGCACAGCAGCCGCCAACGGTCTCAGAGGTGTGCACCGCCCACTCACAACAGCAAGCACGCCAGCTACTACTAACCACCACCGCGTTAACTAGCGTCCCTAGCGCCCCCAGCGGCGCGTCCACGCCGACGCCCAGCCCCAGCCCACTGTCAATCACGCCCCCATCGCGCCCCGGCTCCGTCCCACCACAACTCACACCACCACCACCACAGCCACAATTATCATCATCATCTCACGTCACTGTCACCATTCCCACGCAGCAGCAGTTCACCGTGCACGGCCCGATTCTTGGACCGGGCGATCATTGCCACGGCCCCGCCCCAAATGTCACTGTCAATCCTCTGTATTCGGAGCCGGCGCCGTCCCCGTCGCTGCGGCACGCGCACGCCCAGCCGCCGCCATCAGCAGCGGCTGACCATCAGATACGCGTGCTCACCCCGTCCGAAATAATGCGCACTCTTCCCTCCCTCTGTCAGGAAGCCTGCGAGCCACCGGTGAGAAGACTCTCTGACTGTCGGAATGTCCGTTTTTTGGTTGATTCGAAGTTTCAGTTTTTGGTTGTTTTGTTCTCTATCATTTTGATGTAGCGCCGAGCGAACCCGGCATGCAAAAATCGTCGTTTACAAGTCGGAAACATCCCTAAATCTATCCCTCGAACAATTCATCCCGATTTATTAAAAAAAATACAAACAATCAGAGCTTTTCTATTGTTATTAACAAATAAATAATAAACTAATCTCAGGTTGTGGGTAATAATAATATCATAATATTGAATAACTCACAATAGAAAAGTTCTGGTTAATTTGGTGTTGGTTAAACATAGTCTTCAGAATTGATTTCTTGTAGCTTGTTGTTGTAACAATTTTTTTTCCGATAATTTATTAATTCAGGTTTGCATGCAGTTTGATTACTACTTCTTCATATCTCTTTTTATAAGTATGATTTGTCATGAATTCGTTTGTAATATTTGCTGTGTGCTTGGTTGAATAGGAACAAGAAAAGATGACCAATCAACAGAAGTCTGCGCGGGAGGCGGAGCAAGAACGCCAATGGAAACAAATGCAGGCTTTACGCCATCAGCAAAACCAACAACAACAACACGTGCTTCAAGAACACCGTGTACAAGGTACGAACTGTAAGTACTAAACATTTGTACACACAACATAAAATTAATTAATTTTTATGTTTTGTGTAGCAATTGTTCGTGTGCAGAGGCAATTGTCTGAAGGTAATCAACACTTTATGCAAGCGGAAGGTATGTCACCACAACAAGGCGAAATGCATGGTGGTGATGGGTTTGTTCAACAAACACCTCCGCAAATTGTAAGGTCTATATCTGCTGATCCCTACGCGCATCAACCGGCTACGCCACGCCCTACTGCGACACCACGCCCACCATTAGCATTTCCGCAGAAAACTGAACCGGAAGCAAACAGGCAGCTCAGGGATTTACTGCAGAGACAACAGTTTAAAAAGTTGGATGATCAGTTGTTAGCTGGTAAAGGGCAACAGAGGGTATGGCCACCTGGTGAGGCAGGGCAAGAAGTCCTGCCGATTGTAAGTGAAAATCAAACGGTTACAAGCGAGGCGACATTTAGGCAACCACTTCCGCCTACGTGTAGATTACGTGTGCCTGTTCAGACTATTAGGCAACCAATAAGTAATCTTCGAATGCAGTTGGATCCTACTAGGATGCAAGGTATAGATCCAAGGATGAGGCATATTTTGTTACAACAGCAGCAGCAGCAACAACAACGCGCGCAGGTTCCGGTACAACAGGGCGGTGTTGTACAACAACAGTTTCAACAAACGCCGCATGTCCAACAGCAACCGAGATTTGTCACGCCTCAACAACTGCAACCTATTAGACATGCCTCGGCTGAGATTGATCAGTTGTTGATTCAACGCGCTGCGGCTAATCAATTCCCAGCGAATCAGATACGTCCTAACCCGAATCAGATCCCTACTACTTTAGTCCAACAACAGAAACTGCCGCAACTTCCACAGCAAGGTATACAACCACAGCAACAACAACAACAGAATGTTGATCAACCAGGTGAACATGAAATCCCTGATAATGTAACTGCGGAATTAGAGAAACTGGAGCAGGAGTCTAGTTCTATGGTTGAATTACAAGGCGTGGGTGATATCCTTGGTGGGTTAGGAGATGATGAGGATGAGTTGTTGGCTGAAATGGGCGCTGATTTTAATATTTTGGAGTATGCGGATCCTGAATTAGATGCTTTGGATGGCGAGAAGACTAATATTTTAGACTCGTTGGATTTGGTTGATGCTGCCGAACCGGAAAAGGATGATAAAAAGGATAAAGCGCCTTTGGTTAAAGCTCAAGCGCCGCAACCGCAACAACAGAGTCAACAGCAACAGCAGCAACAACAGGAAGCTGTAAGGTCGATTGAATCACAACTGCAAGCGCAAGCCCCGCCTCATTCCGTGCAAGCAATCAATGTTGTACAGCAACAGATGCAGAAAATGCAACCGCCGCCATTGGTTGCAACGCAACAAACACAACAATTGTTACAGCAGCAACAACAGCAACAGCTTGGATCTATGCAACCACAACAACAGTTGCATATGATTCCACCACAGATCAATCATCAATTGATACATCAACAAATGTTACAACAGGTAAATTATTCTTTGTTTAATAAAATAGAGAAATTGTTGATTTAAATTAATGTTTAGGTTCAGCAATGTGCCGCACGTGGTAAACCAATGGCGCAAGGATCACGCATAATGTCGCAAGATGGCGTTATTGGTACAGTGGCTGCTAACAACAGCATTATCTTAAGCTACAGCCCACAACATCAGCAAAGAATGTTGCAGAGTATGTATTTTATTATTAGTTTTAATGTTTTAGTGTAATTTGAGTTTTGTTTCAGTTCAAAACAATCAAAAGTTGCAAATGCGTAACTTGAACAATCCACGAATGGCAGCGCCGCCTGGTGTGATGCAAACACAACAGGTTGTACAACGCGCTGTTGTTCAACAACCACCACAACAGGCTCCGCCTCCTCCACCACCATACCCGGGCCCGCCTCCGCCGTATCCGGGCAATGGCCAACAGGTAATCATTTGTTTATTGCGCATGTCTTGTTTTCGATCGATGGTTGGTTTCTTTTTGGTTTGATCAGCGCTTTTTAATTGAAAAATTTAAAGATTAATAATATCATAAAGGTAGGATTATAAAAGTAGTTTTACTAACGGTTTGCGGTTCGTCCGGTGTTGCTTGCATGCTGTGTGGTAGATGGGAGGCCCGCCCCTTCGTCATGGGCCACATTTTGCGCACGCGCTGCGCAGGCCCGCCTTGCTCTTGGAGGTGAGCGAAATCATATCATATCATTGATCAATCAACTTAGAATTATAGTTTCTAACTCTCTTGGTGTTGTGTTCTGCATGCAACCATTAATTTCGCATTCTGCTTTGCGTTGTCGTTTTCACCATGGCGCTTACTAACATCGGTGGGAATGATATTTTATAGGAGCAACCGCTTTTAATACAAGAATTATTGGAACAGGAGAAGCGCGAGCAAGAGAAGCAGCTCCAGTCGCAAGGTGCGGAAGTTTCTTCAACCAGCAGTCTTGCTGGTACTGCCCTTCTATCGGATAACGACTTTGAGAATCTGTTGAAAAATGATTTCGAGACTAATAGTGATCCGATGTTGGGCAACAACACAACTGTCCCGAATCAAGTTCAAGGGCAAATGATGCAGCGTGGTGGTTTTGTACAACAACCAACTGCACCGCAACAATGGCAAGCGCAACAACAACAGAATCGTATGCAGGTGGCGCCACCACAGCCTCCACAACCGGAAATACCAAGGGTACCACAGTTTCAAGGTGTTTCACTTCCGGCTCCTCCTGTACCACCAGAGAATATTTTATCGGAGGCGGATAAACAGGCGTTGTTGGCGTATGAGCGATGGCTGCAGATGCAGAATAATCACCTGACGGCGCAGTTGAAGTTCTACGAGTCTGAGGTCCATGCATTGAGAAAAGTTAGAAAGGTAGTGCATATTGAGTTAGGGATAATTGAGAGTTTGTTTTAATGTTCTGTTGTAGTCGTTGAACAGCAAGCAGCGGCAGTGCAAGAAGACCGGCACGCAACTGAGCGATGCCGACGCGCTTGAATTGCAACGCACCTCGGCGCAGATCACCGGGTTGCAGAAACAACTGGAGAATGCTCGCAAACAGACCAAACAACATACACTTCTCATGCAGGTAATTTAATAATAATTCATTTTTGGAATCAGCGGTTTTATTTACATTTATATCTAGGATTACGCTGGCAAGAAGCAGAGTAAACAAGGTGGGCAACCTACGCCACCTTCAAGCTCCCCGATACATCCACCGCAATCACCTATGATGTCACCATCAGCATCACAATCGCCAATGATGCAGCATAATTCACCGATGCATAGTCCAGCGCCTTCGGTGTCTCACTCACCTGGGCCCAGTGTATTGCAAAGTCCGAATATGAATCAAGTTATGTCACCAATGCAACCATCACGTATTGGTACACCTCATTCTCAGAATGAGGGTAGTCCTGGTCCGGTGCAATCTCCTTTAATGCATCTACCACCTCCTCAGATGAGAATGACTTCTCCTCAACACCGTAGGGTGGTTACCAGTCCAATAGGGTATCCTGATTTGAGACCTGGTGGTCCTCAACGGTTTGTACGACCTCAACTCGATAGAGTTCGATTGCCTTCCGGACAAAGCTCTCCGAGTGGATATCAGTCGAAACCTGGTACTCCTAGTCCACTGAATAGTCCACCTCCACAGCAAATGAATCAACAACTGCTGCAGCGACATTTGCAACAACAGGCGTTTTTCCAACACCACCACCAACAACAACAGCAGCAGCAGCAGCAACAACAAGTACAGGATGTTAATCAAGACGGCGTGAATTCCCCGAAGATTGTACAACTCATCCATCAAAGACAAATGGTTAGGGGACAAATGCCACCCCAGGGACAACCAATGAGCCAACAACAACATCAGTTGATGCTACAACAGCAACAAGCACTTAAACAACAGCAGCAGGTGCAGATTCAACAACGGTTGCAACAACAACAACAACAGATGCAAATGCAACAACAGCAGATGCAGCAGCAAATGCAACAGATTCAATTGAATCAACAACAACCACCGAATTCACCAATGCCACCACAAAGTCCTTCGTTAAATCAACAAATTATGTCGCCGCATTCGATGACTAGCCAGCCACCATCACCTATGGTGTCGTTTAACCATCCGCCGAATTCTCCAATGCCGAAGAGTCCGGCCATACACCATCAACCACCGAGTAGTCCTATGATTCATCAACCACCATCACCAATGCCGCGTAGTCCGATGGTTCCACAACGTCGGCCGGCTAGTAGTAGTAATAGTCCTGCGACAGACAATCCACGCACACCATATAACGCTCTAACTGACCCAAATGTACCGGATAATGATCTTGGTGGTGGGGGTAATCCACACAATGCGCCTATACCATGTCCGCCTAGTTTTGGGAGGTTTGGTTATATTAAACTTGGTTTGAGAGGAGGGTCACCTATGTGGGGATCGGGATATGCTCGTGGTGCGAAAAAGGCCCTGGAGCAGCCGCACCACCGCCTTTGCAAGAACCTGTAGAAGATCCAACATCTTCAGGAGATGCTAAAACCAACCCAGCTACACCAAAGTTTAAGAAAGAATCACATCTGAGTAAAGTTTCTATTTTGAAGAAAAAATCACCTGCTAAGTTAACTTTATCTAAAGTCTCAGCAAGTTCTTTGGTAAGCCAAGAATATAATGAATTCGAAGATAGTTCTTCGCCACCTCCCTCAATTGCATCAACTAGTAGAATCATCAGAACAACCGGTAAAAAACTTCCTGGTGCGTCTGCTGGTCCTGAAGAAGATGATATCTTAATGATGGTTCCTCCTGAGAAAGCTCTACCCAATGACATCATGGAATACGATATTGATATCGATGTGGATTCTTCTGTTGTATCCACTGAGGTGTCTCTAAATTCTGCAGCGCAACAGAATGATGGCGATGATATGGCAGTCATACAATCATTCATGTCTCAGGACATTAGTGAAGGATTGTCGAGTCCTTTGGAAGCCGATCAGATCCCAGATGAGTACATGTTGTTTGATATTGCTGGTAATGCACAATATTCTGACAAAGAAGATGATACGGAGACCATGCAATATGTCCTGCAAAGTCCAACAACCAGCGACGAAGAAGAATTGATTCTTCAAGGGCAAACTGATGATTTGAATATGTTGGTTCATGAAGATTTGAACGAAGCTGAGAATGAGGCCGAGTTAGAAAGTGAATCTGGGGCTGAAGTGGAGAGTGAAGAGATAACAATGGCAGATGAATCACCTGAAGAAGAATCTTTCGAAGATAATGAACACAAGGATCATATTTCTACTAAAGAGGACTTTGAGGAGTTGATTGATGAGCGTGAAATAGACAATAAGGCCAATGAAGTGCTTAAACTTGACACGCAACATATAAATGAGATACATAAATATGCTGCGAATATGGTCTATCCCACCACGCCAGTTGGTAATATTATCAAAACCGTGACAAATGTACGACCTAACTTGGTTAGCATCAAAGGTACACCACCCAAAATGACTTTGATTACACCTCTGGCGAATTCAGCTAAAAAAGACATTATTATAACAACACAGGCATATAAAACACCAGCGTCAATGGCGGCGGTTTTATTAAAAGGTGGAACAGTAAGGAATAACATCATAAATGTACCAAAGTTGGGTTCTTCAGCCTCGCCGGCCATTACAATCGTCAGCGCTAGTACATCACAAATCGCATCCATCTTACCATCACGGTTTACCGTGCCGGTGATTAGCGCGAGCGCCATTTCAAAACTGCCAAATGTAAAGGTCATTGATAAGTCGTCATCGAGTTGTTTGTCGCTTGCAACACCGCAGGATACCTCACTGCCAAAGAAAATATTTGAAGATGATTCAGTATCGCCTGAAAGTAGTAATACCGAGGATGAGAAGAAAGAGGATTCTCCCGAGGAAAGTATTGCGCTTAAAAAGGTTACAATCAAAAAGGAACCCGTTGAAGAACCAGCTGAAACCAACGAGATGAAAATGACTACGACTACAACAACCACACAAATTGAAGTCCCACCAGCAGATGTTACTGTAAACACTCCTGTGAAGCAAGAGATTCAGTTTATGATGCAGGACGCCAGTGATAATCACGCGGATGACCACGATCATAAATCCGTGGTGATTTCTATTCCTTCCCAACACCATCACAGGAACAAATGTTGGATAATATAGCTATGCAGGCGTTTGAAAGTAGGAGGAGGGATGGAAATGGTATGCCTGGCGAATTTGATTCCCTGGATGATGTGTTAAATATGATCGAGAACATTGGTAAATCAGTAGATGAAGAAGAAGCTGGTCCCAAGGAAATTGAAAAGAAGGTTGAGGTTGACATTGTTACATCATGCACATCTACACCTGTTGTTACAGTTAAACAAGAAGTATCTACTTCAACACCTACAACTACTTCAAGTACAACATCTTTGGTTAGTTCTGTGACTGTTGCAACATCTACAACGGTAACAACTAGACCTAGTAGTACGATGCAGTTGTCTCCATTATCACAACCAACTGAAGTGACCAATAACATTGCGAATGTTTCTGAACAATTGCGAACTTTGTTGACTAATGCAATGCATACGTCAACAGTTACGAAGACTTTAAATGTCGACACGACGAAGACCAGTGGGGATAAGATGTCCGTTGTGGTATCTTCTATCAAATCAGAGACTATTACAACTGCTCCTATTACTTCTAGTATGCTTGCGAATGCTATAATTGTGAAGACTGTGTCTTCACCAAAGCGGGTGTCTTCCCCGGCTGTAACAACAACACAGGGACCAATGCAGGTGGCAGTTCCAGTGACAACTCTGGCTGTTGTAGCTACAACTACTCAGTCAGAACAACAACCTCAACCGCAACAACAACTGCAGGTTGTAATGGAAACCGCTGTTACTGCTGTGGTTTCTTCCACTAGTCAAATTCAAAGTCCTAAAGTACAAAGCGTGCTAACACCACCTTTGATACTCCAACAGCAACAACAACAGCTTCAAATTCAAAAGAAACCTTCGTTAAGTTTGAATGCGATGTTGCAATCACATCCGGCTGCGACTATGCCCCAAACATCTCCGGGGACTATAACAACAGCGTCGATTTTAGGGTCTTCTATACCCTTGACGAGACCTTCATTGGCTTCCCTAGCGCAAGCTAAACCCAATGTGGTATCACCGATATCCACTGTTGCTGTTTCTACGAATGTTACAACTCAATTGAATGCACCATCTACAACAACGCCGATGTTGTTAGCGTCGAATCCAGCGACTTCTGCGTTTGCTCGTACACCAACCAATTTACTGCATACTCAGTTGACGAAAACAACTGTTACCAGGACGAAATCAGAAGATGAGAAACCTGTTGATGACCAAACACAGTCTATTACTGCGGCGAGTTTATTAAAAATGAAACCGCGAAGAATACACCTGTGCAGAGTGTAACATCATCGTCAAATAATATCCCTATGTCTACTTTGAGCAGTCTGGTGGCGGTTTCTGCTCCGAATAGGATGGAGGACTCACAAAATGTGCTTTTGAAACAACTGCTGCAGAACACTGCCTGCGCCTCTTCGCAATCAACAACACCAGTCAGTACGGTGTCGGTGTCTTCCAATTCGGGACCCAGTCTACCTTTGGTGCCGAATTTAGCGGCGCAGTTAGCGCGGCCTGTTCCCCAACGCCGACGAGCTTACTCCCGCCCATTTTACAAAACGACACACCTAGTATTACAACCACTCCGAGTACATTGACGGCGATCAGTTCTACAACCCCCAATGTACTTCCCACACAATCAGTAAAGACCAAAACCCCGATAATTCGTGAGACTTCTTTTGTTTCTAAACCGGTTGCGCAGACTCCGCCGCCTCCTCTACAAATTCAAAGTCAGCAACAAAATGTACAACAGCAACAAACACCACCTCAACAACAACAACAAATGCAGCAGGTGTATCAAATGCCACAAACACAACAGCAGCAACATGTTATGCAAGCGCAACCCCAACAACAATTACACATTGATATCAAGAAAGGGTTACCACCAAGTAGGACTCCGAGTAGAGATGATTTACTATCACCAGCTACACCTCGATCTACATGTAGTCAAGATTCCAGCCTACAGACACCACCGTTGATTGTAAAGAAAGAATTGACATCACAAAGTCCCGTACTAGTCACGCACGAAGTCAAGAAGGAACTGCTGGATGACTGCTCACAACACTCTGAGGTCTCCGATCATAGTAAGTCTGATGTTACAATGAAGGAGGAAATCGATGATACGAGTGTGGAGAAGCAGATACTCGATAAAGAAGAACTCAAGAAACAAAAGCGGCGGGTTTACCAACAAAAACGTAGACAGAATCAGATCCTGAACAAAGAAGGCGGTGGTCAACCAAGTGGACAACCCAAGAAGCGCACCCGTAAGAGTTCAAAGGTTGACGAGGATTACGATTCATATATAGAGAGTGTCCTTGCACAACTTAGGACTTTACCACCTATGGTTGTTTCCGAACCTGTGCTGAGTAAGAACTTTGCAGTAGTACCTGTGTACGGCTCCGGAGATCAGTCCAAGTTGGGTTCGAAGGAGTTTGATCCGCGTGTGGGAGATCTCCTTGGAACTTATGGTAATGCAATAGTTCCTGGGTTTGCTGATTTCTACAACTCCAAACCCTATGGGGAGCAAGAACAACTTCCTGAAAAACCACCAACGTCAACACAGCGTGGTTTCTACGATCAAGAGTTTCCTCTTATTAGATTTGACAGTGATGATGAGAGGAAATGGGAACTGTTTGCGCGGGAAGACACTCCTGATTCATTGGTGTATTCATCATCTCCCGAAAGTTTTGATGAACCTAAGCGTTTCATGGGATTACGACTCATTGAACAGGAGGAAAGTTTAGATGGGTCGGATCAACCAGATAAAGGGAGACTATCCCCGATTATACCAATTATTGCGCCTGTGCCGATTAGACTTAAACCAACAAGTCTCAATCTCAAAGACTATCCAAACCTGGACAAAGAAAACATATGCAGTTTGCCAGGCAGCGCGAAGAGTAAATTTGGTACACCAGGTCCTGGTACACCACTTAAAGACTCTGGTAACGTCACCGTTACATTAACATTGACTTCATCGGCTGCGGAGGACATTATGGGCGTTTTGAGAGATCTGGCGAATATTTTACATATTC
The DNA here is from genome assembly GCF_025399875.1 of Dalotia coriaria. NCBI lineage: Eukaryota > Metazoa > Arthropoda > Insecta > Coleoptera > Staphylinidae > Dalotia > Dalotia coriaria. The sequence goes on along the minus strand of NW_027045452.1, from coordinate 9,471,046 downwards.
CTGCGCCTACAAGTTATCAGATTGTTGAGAGGACAGGCACACCACCAAGTCAAAAGTTAGGTCTGTATCGCACAAAGGGTAAAGATGGCAAGGAAGGCGCACCTATTGACATTCAAAGTATTCTCAATGGAGATGCGAAATTCTGCCGGCATTGCGATGTTGTTATCCTAAATAACATGATCAGGAAGAAAGTCTCCGAGCTACCATTCCTCAGTAAAGACTCTGAATTGTTATCAGATGGGGATGAGATCTACTTTTGCAGTTCCAGTTGTTACATGCAACTTGCTTTGATGCATCGAAGTCCATCGATCAGTGAAGATAGAGCTGCGGCGTTAATCAAACATCTATGCCAGAAAGAAGACAAGAAGAAACTCGAAATTACAGATATTGAACGCATGGAGGTGGATAACATAATATCACCTGTAAAATCAGAAAGACCCATTACTATTAAATCTGAAGAAGACGAAACAATGCAAGTTGATGATGTCGAGGAGATACAAAAATGGAAGAACATCAAGTACAAAGTCTTTACACCAAACTGCATCCACCCTGCTAATAAATACAAGAAACCCACAGATAAAGAATTAATGGAGTTGATGTACAGATTACGAGTGACTGTTATGCCGACAAAAGTTCCGGATGACACTAGGAAATGCATGTTTTGTAATGGGACATCGGATGCTGTGGCGGATGGACCAGCTAGATTGCTTAACTTTGACGTAGATAAGTGGGTACATCTCAATTGCGGTCTCTGGTCAGATGGGGTTTATGAAACTGTCAATGGCGCATTGATGAATTTACCAGCAGCGTTACAGGCTAGTTTGGTGGCTACTTGTGTGCAATGTAATCAAATTGGGGCGACAATTCGATGTTTCAAACCACGCTGTTCGAATATTTACCATCTACCGTGTGCGGTGAAGGACAACTGCGTTTTCTACAAGAACAAGTCAACCTTTTGCAGTGCACATGTCCCCAAGAACGAAAAAGACAATGAATTGACTACGTTATCGGTTGGTAGAAGGGTGTATGTTGATAGGGACGAGAATAGGCAAGTTGCCGCTGTTATGCATCACTCTGACCAGAATAATCTATTGCGGGTGGGATCGTTGATCTTCTTAAGCGTGGGTCAATTACTACCGCATCAATTGGCCAATTTCCACACGGCGAATTATATCTATCCGATCGGGTACAAAATTATACGGTTTTATTGGAGCATGCGTCGATTGAACAAACGATGTCGATATATCTGTTCTATTCAAGAATTATCCGGACGTCCCGAGTTTCGTATTCTGGTCCAGGAGCCATCCGAAGAAGATCAAGAATTTCGAGATTCGTCCTGCAAAGCTGTATGGTTGAAAGTTCTGGAACCGTTGGCTCAACTCAGGAGAGATAATCAATGCGTGCAGTTGTTTACACAATTCGTAAGCGGAGAAGATCTCTTTGGTTTGAGTGAGCCTGCCGTGGTGAGAGTGTTGGAGTCACTGCCCGGCATTGAGACCTTAACGGATTATAAATTTAAATATGGACGCAATCCACTGCTGGAGCTACCGCTGGCGATTAATCCCAGTGGCGCGGCAAGGACGGAACCTAAGGCGAGGAATCAACTGCATTGGAAACGACCGCATACACAGCGGACAGGAAATTCGGCAAGACCTGTGTTTGCTTCAACAGCAGCGGCACAACCTGCCGGAGAAGCGGCGTGTCCATATAGCAAGCAGTTTGTGCACTCGAAGAGCTCTCAATACAAGAAAATGAAGCAGGAGTGGCGAAATAATGTGTTTTTGGCAAGGAGTAAAATTCAAGGACTGGGCCTGTATGCGGCGAGGGATCTAGAGAAACATACCATGGTGATTGAATACATCGGGGAGATTATAAGGTCCGAGTTGTCCGAGACGAGGGAGAAATTTTACGACGCCAAGGTTTGTTATTAAAATTTTTACCATTTTTACACATGAAGTAATTATTATTTTTGTTTGTGCTTGTAGAATCGAGGAATATACATGTTCAGGCTGGATGAGGAGCGGGTAGTGGATGCCACACTCTGCGGGGGGTTAGCGCGGTATATAAATCACTCCTGTAATCCTAATTGCGTCGCTGAAATTGTTGAAGTGGACAGAGATTTGAGGATTATCATCTTTGCTAAACGAAGGATTCAACGCGGCGAAGAGGTCAGTAACATTTATATTTAATACATAGTGTTAACAAAGTATTAACCCGCAAAAAGTGGTGGGGGTGCACATCTGTTACGTAGCTCTTTTCCGAAAATTGCTAAAAACTAATCATTTATTTATATTTTCAGCTTGCTTACGACTACAAATTCGACATAGAAGATGACCAACACAAGATTTCTTGCATGTGTGGTGCGCCCAACTGTAAGAAATGGATGAACTAAATATTCGAAACATTCCAAATGAATAACGAAATGAATTGACTCTCGACTGGCCGTAATATTTGTAAACATATTGATGAGATTTATGATGCAAGCAAACGTGAAAATCGAACCGGCACAGAACAGAGTCTATATTGCATAAATGTTTTACTGTGGCTTAGGGTAGGGACCAAAAATACAAAACTAGCTAGGAGTAAGTAGGAACTTATACATAAATATATTATATATATAGAATGATGAAGGAACTAAACACAAATCACGTAAAGCGGAAATTATAACTGGAATTCAAAAGTGAATTTAAGAGATTTCGTTTGTTGTACATAATTAGGCTCAAAGTTAAATTATTCTTCTACGATTACAACGAGGCGTGGCGACGCGCTGATGTTTTATGTTTTTTTTGCGATTGTATAGTATATATATCATATATAAACACACACATACACACACCCACAAACATACTGAATTAAGAATGTGCTATTTTATCACTGGATCCAATGTTAGCGTTGTTCAACTAACATAGCCTTTTCATAACTAGCCTTATTATCAAGCACGACTAAGATGAGTTTATATTTGTAAAAAAAAATGAAACAACCGAGAGAGAATGAGAGCGAGCTGTGCAATATTAGTTAGGACAGCGTGGACGCACGAAAGGATTAATTAATTGAGATGTAGCTGGAGTGTAAGGCGACTTTTTTGTACATTAGTATTAAAACCGATTGCAGCCCATTGATGTCTTGTCGAGAGGGTGGATCGGATTGTAATTTGTATTTTTATTTCTCTTTCTTTTTTATTGTGGAGACGTAGTCTCCGATTGTTATTACATTTTATGGTATACGTTCTATATGTTTCTATCCGACTCTTGTATAGCTTAGGTTTAGTGCCATTAATTCTAATTATTGATAAATGACGATTGAGCGATTAACTGTTTTTCACACTCACACATACACACACGCATGCACGTAATGAAGAGCGGCCCGTTAGTGATATTATTAGACAATAATAAGATGGGTCGTTTGGTTTCGTTTGTAATATATGTAAAAGTTTCCACGCTGTGGCTGCGAACGCAATTGATATCATGCACGTTAGTCAATTGCGCTCATTGCGAATGGCGTCGGGATCGAACACTAGTTAAACACGCAGATGAAAAGAGCGGATGAAAACATTTTTTACAACCACACACTACTTGATTTCGATAGGAATGTGACAATCACTCAATCATGTATTTGGTTTTTCTTGCGGCAGAAAAATGTATGTATGTAAACGAAACAACTTAGCACTACCTGATATGTTTATTGTTTATTGTACAAAAAAATTAAATGAATCATTTATTAAATACTGGTTTGTTTCGTGTATGACTTTCGTTGTTTTCAATTTCATTGCAATATCAACCTTGTTGCATATTTGATAAATGTGTTTTGAATATTTATAAGTTGATAAATATTTTCAAAGGTTAGATGGCGCTACGATGTACGGTTTTGCATTAAATATTGCTTGTTGGTGGTAGTGAGTGCACACCGTGTCCGTGTGGATCACGCTATTTCGCGCAAGAGATAAGTTTCTTTACCTGCAGGTATCGAATCTTTATTTCGTGGAATCAAAACACACCGTTGCTGTTTATTATATTAGCATCGTAAATTTAAGTAAATATTCTTCAATTCTTTCGTGAATACAACTAACAATTTTATAAATTCTAATATAATTTTATTATCAGCAGATGATTACGAACTAATGTGTTATCTGGTAAACGAAAAACGATGCATGTTCAAATTAAATATCACTTAAATATTTGATTTAAAATCTGACAATCTGTCAGCATAAGAAATCAGAATTACGCAAATCGAATTATAATTTTTCTTGTTTCCTTTTCTAATCTAAATTTCGAAACTATTGTATCATTTATAAATGGCAATAGCATGGACTAAAAATTGTAAAATTGCATTGTGTTTGTGTGTGTGTTTGCATTGTGTTTGTTGGAACACAATATACACTTTCTTATCGCATTGGCGTGTGACGTCGTTGCCAGCACCTCACGCCGCATGTTGCTGCATCTTAGTTTAGTTTTGATCCCAGGTAAACTGCCAAATGCAATTCGCGCATAAGGTCGCATTCCATCGACGCGCCGCCGAGTTTACGCATCTATTGCAACTGACGCGCAAGGTCGCGTGCGATCTACGCGCCAGCCTTGCGCACCTCTTGCTTTCTTATCATAAGGCAGTCGTTGCTTATGCAGTTTGCGGCCAGTTTTGTGCCGGTCGCTGGTTGATCGGGACGTATTTTGCGCGACTCGTATCGTTTATCCGGACTTCTACTTTTCAATTTGTATTATATTCGATCATCAATTGACTATTTAATTTTAACTTGACTTTAGTAACTTTCATACAGTTATTTATTTGCGCGTAAGTGTATCGCGGCCATGTTGATTTATTCATCATTTGGAGGACCCATCGTGCTAATGTAAGTATTTTTTAACTAAAGTTGTTTGTTTTTCTCCGCTGTGTGAATATAATATTACATATGTTGTTCTTTTTTTATTTACAGTATTTGCCGTGCCTTGGAGTCTGATGAGTTCTGAATTGGTAAGTTTATGTTTCAATTATATATTTCGTTTTATTTTCAGCGTCGATTATTACTTTGCATTAATGTGTTTTTTTTGTCACGGTCCATCGCGTTATGCCAAGCCTTCTACTAAAGCGTTAGCATTAAATAATTAATTTTTTTTGTTATTGGGTGTAACGTTTTATAAACTTGGGCGTGGGGTCCAAATATGCAGAATTAAATTCTCTATCCGGTTGTATTTAATTGTTGCAAGAAAAGCGCTTATAAGTTACAATTTAAATTTGAACATCACGCCTCATATAAGTTAGATTTATTGCATTTGTGTACATAACTGTAATATTTATTTAAATGTTACGTGCTAGAAACATGATGCAGTATCCCCCTTTGCCCATTTTTTGATTCAGGGCACCGTACGAGGTTACCGGTGAGTGACTCGTGTTCAGGGCACCGTAGGAACCCGCGAATATTTGAATTAAAGGGTGATTTTTTACCCTTTTTCGTGAAATGTTTGTATTTTTTCATGTTTGCGCGAGATCTAGGCGGCTTACTAACTTCAGCGCGGCGTATAGAGATGCGGAATTAAATTCTTCGTCGGGTGGTATTTGTTTGTTGCTGGAATTCGACCTGCAACCGAAAATTGGTATAAAACTGTGATTTCTCATTGTTTTTCCGTGTAATGTTTGAATTTTCCGGGTTTACATGCGATCTAGGCGGCCATTGATATCGTCAAGAGGGTGGATCGGATTGTAATTTGTATTTTAATTTCTCTTTCTTATTTTTGTAGAGACGTAGTCTCCGATTGTACGAGTATAGCTTAGATTTATTGCCATTAATTTCATTGCAATATCAACCTTGTTGCATATTTGATAAATGTCTTTTGAATATTTTTAAGTTGATTAATATTGTCAATGGTTAGATGCCGCTACGATGTACGGTTTTGCATTAAATATTGTTTGTTGGTGGTAGTGAGTGCACACCGTGTCCGTGTGGATCACGCGATTTCGCGCAAGAGATAAGTTTGTTTACCTGCAGGTATCGAATCTTTATTTCGTGGAATCAAAACACAACGTTGCTGTTGATTATATTAGCATCGTAAATTTAAACAAATATTCCTCAATTCTTTCATGAATATAACTAACAATTTTATATTAATTCTAATATATTTTTATTATCAGCAGATGATTACGGACTAATGTGTTACCTGGTAAACGAAAAACGATGCATGTTCAAATTAAATATCACTTAAATATTTGATTTAAAATCTGGCAATCTGTCAGTATAAGAAATCAGAATTACGCAAATCGAATTATAATTTTTCTTGTTTCCTTTACTAATCTAAATTTCGAAACTACTGTATCATTTATAGATGGCAATAGTATAGACTATAAATTGTAAAATAAAGCATTGTGTTTGTTGGAACACAATATACACTCTCTTATCGCATTGCCGTGCGTCGTCGTTGCCAGCACCTCACGCCGCATGTTGCTGCATCTTAGTTTAGTTTTGATCCCAGATAAACTACCAAATGCAATTCGCGCATAAGGTCGCGTTTCATCGAAGCGCCGCCGAGTTTGCGCATCTATTGCAATTCACGCACAAGGTCGCGTGCGATCGACGCGCCAGCCTTGCGCACCTCTTGCTTTCTTATCACAAACTGCCTCGTCGTTGCTTATGCAGCTTGCGGCCAGTTTTGTGCCGGTCTCTAGTTGATCCAAACTTCTTATCCGGACTTCTACTTTCCAATTCATATTATATTCGATCATCAATTGACTATTTAATTTTAACTTGACTTTAGTAATTTTAGTACAGTTATTTATTATTTGCGCGTAAGTGTATCGCGACCGTGTTGATTTATTCATCATTTGGATGACCCATCGTGCTGCTGTAAGTGTTTTTTTTAACTAAATAGCACAGTTTGTTTTTCTCCGCTGTGTGAATATAGTATTACTTATGTTTCCTTTTTTTTGTTTACAGTATTTGCACCTGCTTTGGAGTCTGATGAATTCTGCATTGGTAAGTTTATAATTCAATTACATATTTCGTTTTATTTTTTGCATCTATCATTACTTTGCATTTATGTATTTGTTTCGCCGCGGTCCACCGTCTTCTACTAAAGCGTTAGCATTAAATAATTTAATTATTTTTTATTATTGGGAGTAACGTGTTACAAACTTGGGCGCGGGGTCCAAATTTGCAGAATTAAATTCTCTATCCAGTTGTATTTAATTATTGCAAAAAAGCGCTTATACGATACGATTTATGATTTAATATTGGGAAAAAACTTGTAAAACGCAGCTTTAAATTTGAACATCACGCCTCAGATAGGTTAGAAACTGTAATATTTATTTAACTTTTACGTGATAGAAACATGATGCAGTATCCCCTTCCCCTTTACCCATTTTTCCTTACTAATTATTATTCTAAATTAACAATTTAGCTAGCTTATCTTATAGGAATTTGTCCACAGAATAGTTTCTGCGATTTGTACTTATTATTATTGAATAAAATGGGCAAAAATTGCAAAATGTCACTTTTTAGCACTTTTAGTCGCGTTTTTCGACCTTTTCCTCTAGGAAATATAATTATTTTATATTTTTATCAGATAGAGAATCTTCCAATCTTTCATAATCAACAATTCGTTGGTAGCTATCTCTTTTAGTTTAAGAGATATGAATTTTTGAAAATCGTCGAAAAAAAGTATCAAGCACCCCCCCTTGGCAATTTTTTCTTAAGACTTAAAATTTTATCTCTCAGATTTCCCTTTTAACTATCCTATCTGATAGAGATTGGTCCGTAGATTAAGACGCTGCGATCAGATCTTAATTATCTCTTTTAGTTTACGAGATATTCGCGATTGAATAAAATGGGCAAAAATTGCAAAATGTCACTTTTTAGCACTTTTAGTCGCGTTTTTCGACCTTTTCCTCTAGGAAATATAATTATTTTATATTTTTATCAGATAGAGAATCTTCCAATCTTTCATAATCAACAATTCGTTGGTAGCTATCTCTTTTAGTTTAAGAGATATGAATTTTTGAAAATCGTCGAAAAAAAGTATCAAGCACCCCCCCTAGGCAATTTTTTCTTAAGAATGAAAATTTCATCTCTCAGATTTCCCTTTTAACTATCCTATCTGATAGAGATTGGTCCGTAGATTAAGACGCTGCGATCAGATCTTATTTATCTCTTTTAGTTTACGAGATATTCGCGATTGAATAAAATGGGCAAAAATTGCAAAATGTCACTTTTTAGCACTTTTAGTCGCGTTTTTCGACCTTTTACTGTAGGAAATATAATTATTTTATATTTTTATCTGATAGAGAATCTTCCAATCTTTCATAATCAACAATTCGTTGGTAGCTATCTCTTTTAGTTTAAGAGATATGAATTTTTGAAAATCGTCGAAAAAAAGTATCAAGCACCCCCCCTTGGCAATTTTTTCTTAAGACTTAAAATTTTATCTCTCAGATTTCACTTTTAACTATCCTATCTGATAGAGATTGGTCCGTAGATTAAGACGCTGCGATCAGATCTTATTTATCTCTTTTAGTTTACGAGATATTCGCGATTGAATAAAATGGGCAAAAATTGCAAAATGTCACTTTTTAGCACTTTTAGTCGCGTTTTTCGACCTTTTACTGTAGGAAATATAATTATTTTATATTTTTATCTGATAGAGAATCTTCCAATCTTTCATAATCAACAATTCGTTGGTAGCTATCTCTTTTAGTTTAAGAGATATGAATTTTTGAAAATCGTCGAAAAAAAGTATCAAGCACCCCCCCTTGGCAATTTTTTCTTAAGAATGAAAATTTCATCTCTCAGATTTCCCTTTTAACTATCCTATCTGATAGAGATTGGTCCGTAGATTAAGACGCTGCGATCAGATCTTATTTATCTCTTTTAGTTTACGAGATATTCGCGATTGAATAAAATGGGCAAAAATTGCAAAATGTCACTTTTTAGCACTTTTAGTCGCGTTTTTCGACCTTTTACTGTAGGAAATATAATTATTTTATATTTTTATCTGATAGAGAATCTTCCAATCTTTCATAATCAACAATTCGTTGGTAGCTATCTCTTTTAGTTTAAGAGATATGAATTTTTGAAAATCGTCGAAAAAAAGTATCAAGCACCCCCCCTTGGCAATTTTTTCTTAAGAATGAAAATTTCATCTCTCAGATTTCCTTTTATCTATCCTATCTGATAGAGATTGGTCCGTAGATTAAGACGCTGCGATCAGATCTTATTTATCTCTTTTAGTTTACGAGATATTCGCGATTGAATAAAATGGGCAAAAATTGCAAAATGTCACTTTTTAGCACTTTTAGTCGCGTTTTTCGACCTTTTACTGTAGGAAATATAATTATTTTATATTTTTATCTGATAGAGAATCTTCCAATCTTTCATAATCAACAATTCGTTGGTAGCTATCTCTTTTAGTTTAAGAGATATGAATTTTTGAAAATCGTCGAAAAAAAGTATCAAGCACCCCCCCTTGGCAATTTTTTCTTAAGAATGAAAATTTCATCTCTCAGATTTCCCTTTTAACTATCCTATCTGATAGAGATTGGTCCGTAGATTAAGACGCTGCGATCAGATCTTATTTATCTCTTTTAGTTTACGAGATATTCGCGATTGAATAAAATGGGCAAAAATTGCAAAATGTCACTTTTTAGCACTTTTAGTCGCGTTTTTCGACCTTTTACTGTAGGAAATATAATTATTTTATATTTTTATCTGATAGAGAATCTTCCAATCTTTCATAATCAACAATTCGTTGGTAGCTATCTCTTTTAGTTTAAGAGATATGAATTTTTGAAAATCGTCGAAAAAAAGTATCAAGCACCCCCCCTTGGCAATTTTTTCTTAAGAATGAAAATTTCATCTCTCAGATTTCCCTTTTAACTATCCTATCTGATAGAGATTGGTCCGTAGATTAAGACGCTGCGATCAGATCTTATTTATCTCTTTTAGTTTACGAGATATTCGCGATTGAATAAAATGGGCAAAAATTGCAAAATGTCACTTTTTAGCACTTTTAGTCGCGTTTTCGACCTTTTACTGTAGGAAATATAATTATTTTATATTTTTATCTGATAGAGAATCTTCCAATCTTTCATAATCAACAATTCGTTGGTAGCTATCTCTTTTAGTTTAAGAGATATGAATTTTTGAAAATCGTCGAAAAAAAGTATCAAGCACCCCCCCTTGGCAATTTTTTCTTAAGACTTAAAATTTCATCTCTCAGATTTCCCTTTTAACTATCCTATCTGATAGAGATTGGTCCGTAGATTAAGACGCTGCGATCAGATCTTATTTATCTCTTTTAGTTTACGAGATATTCGCGATTGAATAAAATGGGCAAAAATTGCAAAATGTCACTTTTTAGCACTTTTAGTCGCGTTTTTCGACCTTTTACTGTAGGAAATATAATTATTTTATATTTTTATCTGATAGAGAATCTTCCAATCTTTCATAATCAACAATTCGTTGGTAGCTATCTCTTTTAGTTTAAGAGATATGAATTTTTGAAAATCGTCGAAAAAAAGTATCAAGCACCCCCTTGGCAATTTTTCTTAAGACTTAAAATTTCATCTCTCAGATTTCCCTTTTAACTATCCTATCTGATAGAGATTGGTCCGTAGATTAAGACGCTGCGATCAGATCTTATTTATCTCTTTTAGTTTACGAGATATTCGCGATTGAATAAAATGGGCAAAAATTGCAAAATGTCACTTTTTAGCACTTTTAGTCGCGTTTTTCGACCTTTTACTGTAGGAAATATAATTATTTTATATTTTTATCTGATAGAGAATCTTCCAATCTTTCATAATCAACAATTCGTTGGTAGCTATCTCTTTTAGTTTAAGAGATATGAATTTTTGAAAATCGTCGAAAAAAAGTATCAAGCACCCCCCCTTGGCAATTTTTTCTTAAGACTTAAAATTTTATCTCTCAGATTTCCCTTTTAACTATCCTATCTGATAGAGATTGGTCCGTAGAATAAGACGCTGCGATCAGATCTTATTTATCTCTTTTAGTTTACGAGATATTCGCGATTGAATAAAATGGGCAAAAATTGCAAAATGTCACTTTTTAGCACTTTTAGTCGCGTTTTTCGACCTTTTCCTCTAGGAAATATAATTATTTTATATTTTTATCTGATAGAGAATCTTCCAATCTTTCATAATCAACAATTCGTTGGTAGCTATCTCTTTTAGTTTAAGAGATATGAATTTTTGAAAATCGTCGAAAAAAAGTATCAAGCACCCCCCCTTGGCAATTTTTTCTTAAGAATGAAAATTTCATCTTTCAGATTTCCCTTTTAACTATCCTATCTGATAGAGATTGGTCCGTAGATTAAGACGCTGCGATCAGATCTTATTTATCTCTTTTAGTTTACGAGATATTCGCGATTGAATAAAATGGGCAAAAATTGCAAAATGTCACTTTTTAGCACTTTTAGTCGCGTTTTTCGACCTTTTCCTCTAGGAAATATAATTATTTTATATTTTTATCTGATAGAGAATCTTCCAATCTTTAATAATCAACAATTCGTTGGTAGCTATCTCTTTTAGTTTAAGAGATATGAATTTTTGAAAATCGTCGAAAAAAAGTATCAAGCACCCCCCCTTGGCAATTTTTTCTTAAGAATGAAAATTTCATCTCTCAGATTTCCCTTTTAACTATCCTATCTGATAGAGATTGGTCCGTAGATTAAGACGCTGCGATCAGATCTTATTTATCTCTTTTAGTTTACGAGATATTCGCGATTGAATAAAATGGGCAAAAATTGCAAAATGTCACATTTTAGCACTTTTAGTCGCGTTTTCCGACCTTTTACTGTGAGAAATATAATTATTTTATATTTTTATCTGCTAGAGAATCTTCCAATCTTTCATAATCAACAATTCGTTGGTAGCTATCTCTTTTAATTTAAGAGATATGAATTTTTGAAAATCGTCGAAAAAAAGTATCAAGCATTTTTTATTATCTTTACTAATCTAAATTTCGAAACTACTGTATCATTTATAGATCGCAATAGCATGGACTAAAAAATAAAGCATTGTGTTTGTTGAAACACATGTTTCGTCGTTGTCAGCCCCTCACGCCGCATGTTGTTGCATCTTACTTTAGTTTTGATCCCAGGTAAACTACCAAATGCAATTCGCGCATAAGGTCGCGTGCCAACGACGCGCCGCCGAGTTTGCGCATCTATTGCAATTCACACAGAAGGTCGCGTATGATCGACGCGCCGGCTTTGCGCACCTCTTGTTTTCTTATCATAAACTGCCTCGTCGTTGCTTATGCAGCTTGCGGCCAGTTTTGTGCCGGTGGCTGGTTGATCCCGACGTATTTTGCGCGACTCCTATTGTTTATCCGGACTTCTACTTTCCAATTCGAATTATATTCGATCATCAATTGACTATTTAATTTTAACTTGACTTTAGTACAACTTTAGTATTGTTATTTATTATTTGCGCGTAAGTGTATCGCGGCTATGTTGTTTACCTGTTGTGAAGTGCCGTCGGCCATCTTCCAATTGGTAGGAATTGCTATTTATTTTATTCTGCACTTGCGTAAATAACATTGGACTTCATTTAAAGTTAGAATGATAAATGTAATTGATTTAGTTTTTCATTCTAAGCGTCTGTCAGTATCGGATATAACGTCGCGTTCGCCGTGCCTGTATTGCAGCTCTGTTGCAAACAATAAGGTCTTAAAACCTAATTAATACAGTAAATTCATATGAACGTTTGCATCTTTTATTATATTCAAATTATAATCTAAGCCTTTCTAACTTGTGCCGATATTGCCAGCTAGCATTGTGTTCAATCTTCTGACTATTGACGCTTATCCGTGTTTGTTTACCACTAGTGTGTTCTTATCTCGTTCGCCGTGTGGAATGCACCGTGCACACACATTTCGACAACCAACATCGTGTTTTGATGCACGAATCAACATAACATGTTTTAACTTTTATTATTTTATTATAGTAATTGAAGAAATCCCAGTGAGGGCCAGTGACGTTCCATGAGTTACCATACACGAGGAGAGAGTACATGGGTGAGATTATAATTAAATTCTTCATTTCATGGGCATAGTTCAGTTTCGCGTCATTGTACGAGTATTTGTCATTCCTATTTGAATTAATATTAATTTAATACATTGCCCGCCTAGTAAATGCTTCTTTTTACCGATGTTTAATGTAACGCGAGTTATAATGAAAGTTGTGTGCATACGCACTTGTACTCGGTGCGCTAGTACCCGTTGCGCTAGGAATTGTAGTTTTATTGTTATAACACGCGAACGCGGTGTCAAAATTAGATTGAAATAATTTTGTCAAATGCAGAATTTAATTCCGCATCTCCCAGTATTTAAATATATTGCGAGAAAATTCCGTAACGCGAGTTATATCGAAAGTTGTATGCATGCGCACTTGTACTCGTGGCGCTAGGAATTGTAGTTTTAATGCTATAACACGCGAACGCGGTGTCAAAATTAGATTGAAATAATTTTGTCAAATGCAGAATTTAATTCCGCATCTCCCAGTATTTAAATATATTGCGAGAAAATTCCGTAACGCGAGTTATATCGAAAGTTGTATGCATGCGCACTTGTACTCGTTGCACTAGGAATTGTAGTTTTAATGCTATAACACGCGAACGCGGTGTCAAAATTAGATTGAAATAATTTTCCCAAACGCAGAACTTAATTCCGCATCTCCCAGTATTTAAATATGTTGCGAGAAAATTCTGTAACGCGAGTTATATCGAAAGTTGTGTGCATACGCACTTGTACTCGTTGCGCTAGGAATTGTAGTTTTAATGCTATAACACGCGAACGAGGTGTCAAAATTAGATTGAAATAATTTTGTCAAATGCAGAATTTAATTCCGCATCTCCCAGTATTTAAATATATTGCGAGAAAATTCCGTAACGCGAGTTATATCGAAAGTTGTATGCATGCGCACTTGTACTCGTTGCGCTAGGAATTGTAGTTTTAATGCTATAACACGCGAACGCGGTGTCAAAATTAGATTGAAATAATTTTGTCAAATGCAGAATTTAATTCCGCATCTCCCAGTATTTAAATATATTGCGAGAAAATTCCGTAACGCGAGTTATATCGAAAGTTGTATGCATGCGCATTTGTACTCGTTGCGCTAGGAATTGTAGTTTTAATGCTATAACACGCGAACGCGGTGTCAAAATTAGATTGAAATAATTTTGTCAAATGCAGAATTTAATTCCGCATCTCCCAGTATTTAAATATATTGCGAGAAAATTCCGTAACGCGAGTTATATCGAAAGTTGTATGCATGAGCACTTGTACTCGTTGCGCTAGGAATTGTAGTTTTAATGCTATAACACGCGAACGCGGTGTCAAAATTAGATTGAAATAATTTTCCCAAACGCAGAATTTAATTCCGCATCTCCCAGTATTTAAATATATTGCGAGAAAATTCCGTAACGCGAGTTATATCGAAAGTTGTGTGCATACGCACTTGTACTCGTTGCGCTAGGAATTGTAGTTTTAATGCTATAACACGCGAACGCGGTGTCAAAATTAGATTGAAATAATTTTGTCAAATGCAGAATTTAATTCCGCATCTCCCAGTATTTAAATATATTGCGAGAAAATTCCGTAACGCGAGTTATATCGAAAGTTGTATGCATACGCACTTGTACTCGTTGCGCTAGGAATTGTAGTTTTAATGCTATAACACGCGAACGCGGTGTCAAAATTAGATTGAAATAATTTTGTCAAATGCAGAATTTAATTCCGCATCTCCCAGTATTTAAATATATTGCGAGAAAATTCCGTAACGCGAGTTATATCGAAAGTTGTATGCATGAGCACTTGTACTCGTTGCGCTAGGAATTGTAGTTTTAATGCTATAACACGCGAACGCGGTGTCAAAATTAGATTGAAATAATTTTGTCAAATGCAGAATTTAATTCCGCATCTCCCAGTATTTAAATATATTGCGAGAAAATTCCGTAACGCGAGTTATATCGAAAGTTGTATGCATGCGCACTTGTACTCGTGGCGCTAGGAATTGTAGTTTTAATGCTATAACACGCGAACGCGGTGTCAAAATTAGATTGAAATAATTTTCCCAAACGCAGAACTTAATTCCGCATCTCCCAGTATTTAAATATGTTGCGAGAAAATTCTGTAACGCGAGTTATATCGAAAGTTGTGTGCATACGCACTTGTACTCGTTGCGCTAGGAATTGTAGTTTTAATGCTATAACACGCGAACGAGGTGTCAAAATTAGATTGAAATAATTTTGTCAAATGCAGAATTTAATTCCGCATCTCCCAGTATTTAAATATATTGCGAGAAAATTCCGTAACGCGAGTTATATCGAAAGTTGTATGCATGCGCACTTGTACTCGTTGCGCTAGGAATTGTAGTTTTAATGCTATAACACGCGAACGCGGTGTCAAAATTAGATTGAAATAATTTTGTCAAATGCAGAATTTAATTCCGCATCTCCCAGTATTTAAATATATTGCGAGAAAATTCCGTAACGCGAGTTATATCGAAAGTTGTATGCATGCGCATTTGTACTCGTTGCGCTAGGAATTGTAGTTTTAATGCTATAACACGCGAACGCGGTGTCAAAATTAGATTGAAATAATTTTGTCAAATGCAGAATTTAATTCCGCATCTCCCAGTATTTAAATATATTGCGAGAAAATTCCGTAACGCGAGTTATATCGAAAGTTGTATGCATGAGCACTTGTACTCGTTGCGCTAGGAATTGTAGTTTTAATGCTATAACACGCGAACGCGGTGTCAAAATTAGATTGAAATAATTTTCCCAAACGCAGAATTTAATTCCGCATCTCCCAGTATTTAAATATATTGCGAGAAAATTCCGTAACGCGAGTTATATCGAAAGTTGTGTGCATACGCACTTGTACTCGTTGCGCTAGGAATTGTAGTTTTAATGCTATAACACGCGAACGCGGTGTCAAAATTAGATTGAAATAATTTTGTCAAATGCAGAATTTAATTCCGCATCTCCCAGTATTTAAATATATTGCGAGAAAATTCCGTAACGCGAGTTATATCGAAAGTTGTATGCATACGCACTTGTACTCGTTGCGCTAGGAATTGTAGTTTTAATGCTATAACACGCGAACGCGGTGTCAAAATTAGATTGAAATAATTTTGTCAAATGCAGAATTTAATTCCGCATCTCCCAGTATTTAAATATATTGCGAGAAAATTCCGTAACGCGAGTTATATCGAAAGTTGTATGCATGAGCACTTGTACTCGTTGCGCTAGGAATTGTAGTTTTAATGCTATAACACGCGAACGCGGTGTCAAAATTAGATTGAAATAATTTTGTCAAATGCAGAATTTAATTCCGCATCTCCCAGTATTTAAATATATTGCGAGAAAATTCCGTAACGCGAGTTATATCGAAAGTTGTATGCATGCGCACTTGTACTCGTGGCGCTAGGAATTGTAGTTTTAATGCTATAACACGCGAACGCGGTGTCAAAATTAGATTGAAATAATTTTGTCAAATGCAGAATTTAATTCCGCATCTCCCAGTATTTAAATATGTTGCGAGAAAATTCCGTGACGCGAGTTATATCGAAAGTTGTGTGCAATCGCACTTGTACTCGTTGCGCTAGGAATTGTAGTTTTAATGCTATAACACGCGAACGCGGTGTCAAAATTAGATTGAAATAATTTTGTCAAATGCAGAATTTAATTCCGCATCTCCCAGTATTTAAATATGTTGCGAGAAAATTCCGTGACGCGAGTTATATCGAAAGTTGTGTGCAATCGCACTTGTACTCGTTGCGCTAGGAATTGTAGTTTTAATGCTATAACACGCGAACGCGGTGTCAAAATTAGATTGAAATAATTTTGTCAAATGCAGAATTTAATTCCGCATCTCCCAGTATTTAAATATGTTGCGAGAAAATTCCGTGACGCGAGTTATATCGAAAGTTGTATGCATGCGCACTTGTACTCGTTGCGCTAGGAATTGTAGTTTTAATGCTATAACACGCGAACGCGGTGTCAAAATTAGATTGAAATAATTTTCCCAAATGAAGAATTTAATTCCGCATCTCCCAGTATTTAAATATATTGCGAGAAAATTCCGTGACGCGAGTTATATCGAAAGTTGTGTGCAATCGCACTTGTACTCGTTGCGCTAGGAATTGTAGTTTTAATGCTATAACACGCGAACGCGGTGTCAAAATTAGATTGAAATAATTTTGTCAAATGCAGAATTTAATTCCGCATCTCCCAGTATTTAAATATATTGCGAGAAAATTCCGTGACGCGAGTTATATCGAAAGTTGTGTGCAATCGCACTTGTACTCGTTGCGCTAGGAATTGTAGTTTTAATGCTATAACACGCGAACGCGGTGTCAAAATTAGATTGAAATAATTTTGTCAAATGCAGAATTTAATTCCGCATCTCCCAGTATTTAAATATGTTGCGAGAAAATTCCGTGACGCGAGTTATATCGAAAGTTGTGTGCAATCGCACTTGTACTCGTTGCGCTAGGAATTGTAGTTTTAATGCTATAACACGCGAACGCGGTGTCAAAATTAGATTGAAATGATTTTGTCAAATGCAGAATTTAATTCCGCATCTCCCAGTATTTAAATATGTTGCGAGAAAATTCCGTGACGCGAGTTATATCGAAAGTTGTGTGCAATCGCAGTTGTACTCGTTGCGCTAGGAATTGTAGTTTTAATGCTATAACACGCGAACGCGGTGTCAAAATTAGATTGAAATAATTTTGTCAAATGCAGAATTTAATTCCGCATCTCCCAGTATTTAAATATATTGCGAGAAAATTCCGTAACGCGAGTTATATCGAAAGTTGTATGCATGCGCACTTGTACTCGTTGCGCTAGGAATTGTAGTTTTAATGCTATAACACGCGAACGCGGTGTCAAAATTAGATTGAAATAATTTTGTCAAATGCAGAATTTAATTCCGCATCTCCCAGTATTTAAATATATTGCGAGAAAATTCCGTGACGCGAGTTATATCGAAAGTTGTATGCATGCGCACTTGTACTCGTTGCGCTAGGAATTGTAGTTTTAATGCTATAACACGCGAACGCGCTGTCAAAATTAGATTGAAATAATTTTCCCAAATGCAGAATTTAATTCCGCATCTCCCAGTATTTAAATATATTGCGAGAAAATTCCGTGACGCGAGTTATATCGAAAGTTGCGTGCAATCGCACTTGTACTCGTTGCGCTAGGAATTGTAGTTTTAATGCTATAACACGCGAACGCGGTGTCAAAATTAGATTGAAATAATTTTGTCAAATGCAGAATTTAATTCCGCATCTCCCAGTATTTAAATATATTGCGAGAAAATTCCGTGACGCGAGTTATATCGAAAGTTGTGTGCAATCGCACTTGTACTCGTTGCGCTAGGAATTGTAGTTTTAATGCTATAACACGCGAACGCGGTGTCAAAATTAGATTGAAATAATTTTGTCAAATGCAGAATTTAATTCCGCATCTCCCAGTATTTAAATATGTTGCGAGAAAATTCCGTGACGCGAGTTATATCGAAAGTTGTGTGCAATCGCACTTGTACTCGTTGCGCTAGGAATTGTAGTTTTAATGCTATAACACGCGAACGCGGTGTCAAAATTAGATTGAAATGATTTTGTCAAATGCAGAATTTAATTCCGCATCTCCCAGTATTTAAATATGTTGCGAGAAAATTCCGTGACGCGAGTTATATCGAAAGTTGTGTGCAATCGCACTTGTACTCGTTGCGCTAGGAATTGTAGTTTTAATGCTATAACACGCGAACGCGGTGTCAAAATTAGATTGAAATAATTTTGTCAAATGCAGAATTTAATTCCGCATCTCCCAGTATTTAAATATGTTGCGAGAAAATTCCGTGACGCGAGTTATATCGAAAGTTGTGTGCAATCGCACTTGTACTCGTTGCGCTAGGAATTGTAGTTTTAATGCTATAACACGCGAACGCGGTGTCAAAATTAGATTGAAATGATTTTGTCAAATGCAGAATTTAATTCCGCATCTCCCAGTATTTAAATATGTTGCGAGAAAATTCCGTGACGCGAGTTATATCGAAAGTTGTGTGCAATCGCACTTGTACTCGTTGCGCTAGGAATTGTAGTTTTAATGCTATAACACGCGAACGCGGTGTCAAAATTAGATTGAAATAATTTTGTCAAATGCAGAATTTAATTCCGCATCTCCCAGTATTTAAATATGTTGCGAGAAAATTCCGTGACGCGAGTTATATCGAAAGTTGTGTGCAATCGCACTTGTACTCGTTGCGCTAGGAATTGTAGTTTTAATGCTATAACACGCGAACGCGGTGTCAAAATTAGATTGAAATGATTTTGTCAAATGCAGAATTTAATTCCGCATCTCCCAGTATTTAAATATGTTGCGAGAAAATTCCGTGACGCGAGTTATATCGAAAGTTGTGTGCAATCGCACTTGTACTCGTTGCGCTAGGAATTGTAGTTTTAATGCTATAACACGCGAACGCGGTGTCAAAATTAGATTGAAATAATTTTGTCAAATGCAGGATTTAATTCCGCATCTCCCAGTATTTAAATATGTTGCGAGAAAATTCTGTAACGCGAGTTATATCGAAAGTTGTGTGCATACGCACTTGTACTCGTTGCGCTAGGAATTGTAGTTTTAATGCTATAACACGCGAACGCGGTGTCAAAATTAGATTGAAATGATTTTGTCAAATGCAGAATTTAATTCCGCATCTCCCAGTATTTAAATATGTTGCGAGAAAATTCCGTGACGCGAGTTATATCGAAAGTTGTGTGCAATCGCACTTGTACTCGTTGCGCTAGGAATTGTAGTTTTAATGCTATAACACGCGAACGCGGTGTCAAAATTAGATTGAAATAATTTTGTCAAATGCAGAATTTAATTCCGCATCTCCCAGTATTTAAATATATTGCGAGAAAATTCCGTGACGCGAGTTATATCGAAAGTTGTGTGCATACGCACTTGTACTCGCTGCGCTAGGAATTGTAGTTTAGTCACTTTTACCGTCACCTTCGTCACGTGATTGAAGATTATAAAACTTCCAAAAAGTAGAAGTAAAAGTTCAATAATAGTTGTTAAATGAGTTAATATACGAGATTTGCCTTGTTTTTCCCAGATTTTTCAATTGCGATTATCTCCTAAACTGCCTCTTCATATAGACTTCATTCTATTCCGGATTGTAGGATAAATTGTTTATGTGAATAAGAGGGTACGTTCAGAATATATAATCTTTCCATTATATTGAACTGTATCCATAACATGAATAGTTTATACTCGTAGTTCGCACTCTTGGCTCTTATCGGTGTTAGTGCACAAACAACTTGTTTTTATTGCGTCGCAGCGCATTCAATGCGCTCAGCAGTGTTTGTTCCATTTCTTACTTAGTTGATCGTGCGCTGCGGCGTAGTGTGCACGCGTTTACTTGCGCGTCGGTCTTCATGGCGATTTGTAGCGTTTCTTGTGATTTTAAGTCATTACTTGAATTATAATCGGTCACCAAAGATAAAATTTAAAATTAACAGACAAGTGCGACCTATAACTCATTTATCGCGCGTGGAACCAAGAATGTCGTTGTTTTACAACGTACGCACCACGTGTTTTCCGTCGGCCGTCGGATATCTTCCGTCGGCTAAGAAATACTTAGGCTTGTTTCGTGTATCCATTTAATTATTAATTTGAATAAACATCATTTGTGCATCGTATGGAATATTTCATCTGCGAAAACGTAAAAAAGTATGTAACATAAAAACTATATTCTATTAGAATTACCAACCTTATAAAGAAAAACGATCAGAAAAATTAATTAACACTTTAATACATAGCATACATAGCATAGTCGTCACATGGTTGCATATAATACAAGTATTGGAATATTGTCGCGTTCCGTCGGCTGCGCATTCGCTCTCATTCGGGACTTTGTCGTGCCTTCTTTTTGGTGTTCATAATTCTGTCTGTGCTAATTTGTGTGTTTAAGAGATCTTAATTTAGTATTTCTTTAAAATGTGTTTAATAAATTTATAATTATGAGTAATTGGATATTTATTATGTTTCTATTCACGTACTTATCACTTTTTGATTTGGTATCACCCTGTATATAAATTTTTCTTAATGCTCGGCGAAAAATGAGCATAAGTATATTGTTTTGGGGTCGCTTTTTTTTCAAGTGAAGATTTTCTTTTGGCAACACCCTGTATGTAAATTTTCCTTTATGCCCAGTCAAAAATTGGCAATCTTTATGGTTTTGAGGTGATTTTCTTTTTTAATTGAAGATTTTCTTTTGATAACACCCTGTATATAATTTTCCACTGATGTCATACGAAAGCAGGGCGCAATTTGCTATTTTCTAGTGTTATCTGTTGTAATTTTGCAGCCGTTAGCGTAGCGTGGCTATGCAGGTCATAAACATGTTTTAAAATGACGTCACGTGTTTTGTAGGTATTGAAATTGCAAATTCTAAAGTTATATTGTACCTATTTAGTTTGTTAATAAAGAAATGTTAAAGGCAATGGCTGTGTCTTATGACTTGTGCACCCCATCCTTCTATCATTTCAGGTACAGGTCACAACTTGTAAAGTATTTCTCAATAATGTGGTCGGCTCTGAGAGCGGCGGCACTAAGAAATATCTCTACAAGTTCTCAAGGAGTTCTCCCACTTGGGGGATGATCCCCACTATAAAAATTGTTAAGGTATCCTGTATGATTTGTGTACTCCATCTTTCATTTCAGCCACAGGTCAGAACTTGTAAGAATATTTTTAAGTGTCCCCTCTCTTGAGGCGACTTAAAAATTTGAAATATTTTTACAAGTCTTAAAAGGATGTCCTTATAAGGAGTTCCCTCTCTCTGGGGATGATCCCCCACCATAAAAATTGTTGATATGCCTGATAATTTCGGGGATGAAGCGCAGAGACATCGTAGCTGTAGGATGGGCCGGGAGCAATGGACTGGCAGTGGGCGATCGACCAGAGCGCCGGAGGCGCTCAGGGAGATCGACCTACTGTCTTATAACGACACGTGCCAAAAAATTAAAAAATTCTGTCACCCCTATTCTCATTTCTTCCTGCACTCTCTTCTTCTTCTTCTCTTCTTACTTCTCTCCTATACTTTCTCTCCCGCTGCTGCTGCTGCTGCTCTCTATTTGCTCCTCCACCATCTTCTACTTATTCTTATTGTTGGTTGCTTCGTCGTACCCTGCTTTTCAAGTTATTTCTAACATTTGAATCTTGAATTTTTGTGGTATGCAACCCACATTTCGTAAATTTCTTATTATTTAATAAAATTGCCTTCTACAACTGAGATTCGATCCATGAACCTCCAGCATGCTAGCATATGCACATGCCACCTGAGCCACAACGCTCACTTATCAAACTCTATTCGTTTCAGGTATAAATGTTGTTGTTTTTGTCACCTTTTTAAAAACAACAATATTTATATATCACTTATATGCATTTCAAACACAGGTAATCAAATATGATCTTTAAATCTAATTCTGAAAACGACAATAGGAACATTGATAGATAACTGCTTCAAAATATACTATTAAATTATATTTTATTCAAACTCATATAATCAAGATAGTACATACACAAATTTAATTCTGTTACATGAAATTTAAGTACATGTGTTCAACGTGACTGACGAAAGGGACTTAAGTTACAAGTTACACTTACTTGAATTTAATCTTCACAACTGGTACGAAATGGATTTTACGGACATACGGCAAACAATCGTAGTATATTCCCAGGATTGAATTATTTAATAAATGCAAAAAATATATAAATCCAGAAAGAATTCTTCGTGTCGACGAGAGATATCCGACGGGCGACTGAAATCACGTGCGCACATTAAAAAAACAACTTAATTCATACTTCCACGCTCGATAACTTATTAATTCCGCATCGTATACATCTCAAAATGCTAAATTTTATTCCTGTCACGGAGACAAACAGTGTTCAGTTTAATAATTTAATATCATTACGCAAATAAAACCACGGGGACGGACTTCTTAACCGACGTAAGATATCCGGCGGCCGACGGTAAAAACGTACGATCATTGTAGAACTACAAAATTCTGGCTTTCACGCGCGATTATTTATTAACTGCAAGCCGCACTAGTTCGTTAATTCTAAATGTTATCTCTGCTGTTCGATTCTAATTCAACTACCGACTTAAAATCACAAGAAACGCGCAAACTAGTTACGAAGATCGACTTGTGAACATAACACGTGTGTACCGAACAACATTGCACGATCGACTAAACAAGGAAAAGATATAGCAGGCTACTGTAACGGAGCAGATATGGAAATGATAAGAATTTCAATACTCACAATTGAATGCGGGCACGATTGTATACGTTCAACTCCTTGACATCTAAAAACAAACAAATCAGATGCGCTTGTGACTTTAATTCATATTTAATTCGCTAAATTAACTAAAATTTAATAGCACCTAAATATAAAGATAACAAAAATAAAATCTAATCTGGTAATAATATATTACTTATTACGTAAATTTTCTCATCACAATAGTCTTCAAATTTTGTACCCACACAGGTAATATCCGACTGATGAAAATTACAAGAAGACACAAAATGTGCGCATTTATGAAAATTACAAACACAATTAATAATAACTCAATTGTCATTAACTGCAGTCGATTGCCAATTGAATATTGCACTTTAAAAACACGCGATGTAATACTACTGAGATACGCTTAGACTGCGCAACTAACACTGCCGGAGCCAAGTACAGATGACAATGTCGAGCGCCTAAGCAAAGTAAAGTGCGCAGCGCATGCGTACATGGCAATTAATATCTGTAAGAGTTGTATTGAGGGTTTTTGTTTTCGTCGCAAGGATCGCAACCTATTATACAAACATTTCACTATTGTATAATAAACATTTCGTGTACATATGCGTGTATTTTCGTTACATATAAAAAAAATCAACTTCGTAAAATAGCAGTTTATCAAATATCACTTTTGTTAGTCCTCACTGTGCGACACTAGGCGATTCGCATTAACATATTACGCCAACAATACATCTAAACAATCGTTAATATGTGAGATTACGTGCCTGTTAGTAACAATTATTGCTTCGTTTGTTTACATGTGCCTCGATTAAACGACAATACACAAACAAAGTAAAGTAAAAATACAAAATTAAAAGAACAACTAGAAACAACTGACGTGTAAAAATAGCATATCGTAAGTTGCATTAAACGTAAATGAGATTCGAAACAAAAAATAAATTCAAAATAGCGAACTAAACTAAATTCTTAACGTATGCATCAATAACGCGCGGCACGTATTCATCAAAGCCGCGAATGTCCAGCGAAGACTCCGGGAAGACCGTCTGCACCGGATTATTCAAATTATGCAGAACCAATCTACAACAAAAGAAAAAATACAATTCTTAACTATTGAAAGTAAAAACAAAACAAAACAAAACTTACTTGGTTGAAGACATATTCATGGCAGATTTGTATTTGACATACGCTTCTAGCGGATTTATTAGGAGATTATTCTCCGTTATAAAATGTTTGTGCAGCGGAGTGTGTACAATATTAATAAAAACATCGAAAGACTTCTTTTTACTTCTGGCGTATTCGATTGATGCGCCCATTTGCAACTCGCCGTGGTTAGCATCTTGCAAACATTTAATTGTTTGTTCAATTGAGTTACCTTAAAAATATAAACGTAAATTATTACATTTTTACTCATAACTTTTTATCTAATTGCGACATCAATGTGAAATTTTCACTGTTTGATAAAGAATGATGTAAAGAATCTGTTTTCTTGATAGAGTAGCAAAAACATTATTATTTTGTGAGTTATTCACTTTAGACCGTTATACTACACTTAAGAAAAAAACGTTTTTGTTTATAACTTTTGTTCTAATTATGATATCAATGTGAAATTTTCACTGTTTGATGAAGAATGATGTATAGAATCTGTTTTCTTAATAGAATAGCAAAAAAAAATATTATTTTGTGAGTTATTCACTTTAGACCGTTATACTTCACTTATAAAAACAACGTTTTTGTTTATAACTTTTGTTCTAATTATGATATCAATATGAAATTGTCACTGTTTGATCCAGTATTATATATAGAATCATCCACTGATTAAAAAAGCAAAAAATCATAATAATTCTGTGAGTTATTCTCTTTAGACCGTTATACTTCACTTATAAAAAACATGTTTTACCTTTATCAATCGTAACTTCGGTGATTGTATCCCCATTAAACACGGCAACTACAACATTCTTTTCAGTTTTCACATAAGTCATCACCTCAATAGCAGCGGCTTCGTATCCACTCAACCATTTACTAGTCAAACACGGTTTGGACATGTTTTCAGACACTTCCACCGTGATAAGAAAGCGGCGATTGCACGGCACGACATTAGCATAGGACAACTGCAAGCATTTCTTCAGAGCATCAACAACTAACGGACTATTTGTAGGGTCCACACGTGCCCAATTCGTCGGCGTGAATTCGGTGATGTTTTTCTCTGCTTTTTCCGCTTTTTCTTTCATTTCTAAATGTGCAATCAGTTTGGGATCTTTAGCTCTAAAATATAAAAACAATATTAATTTAAAAACTGACTAATTAATAATAATCATTATTAATTATAGCTGATTTTTCATAAAATAAAAAAACAAAATAAAACTTACTTTCCACCTTTCTCGAAGTATCTCAACGCGAGATAAACTTCATACGGATGCACACCAGACGCTTTTACCTTACTAGAGTCGCTCAAAATCTTCACAACACGATTGTGCGCCTCCGAATCGATTTTTAACATCTTCAGTTTATAGAAACGTAACAAAAGCGGCAGTAATTCTTTGACACCGATGTATTTCAGCAATGTTTCGAGACATTGCACATTGTGATTGAACTGTGGCGGAATTAATTCGAACGGTACTTGTTGTCCACTCATATATTTAACTGCTTCTTCAACAGAAGTCGTTTTCTTGAACGCTTGATTCTTTTTATGTATTTTATTATGTCTTTGCCCTCTTTCTTTTCATTTGCGATTGCTTCAGCAGCAGGTAGGCCTTTCAAAATGTACGTTATTGCTATCTGAAGCACTAAAAACAAAGAAAACACATTATTATTTAATAAAAATACAGAAAATACAAAAGTTATAAACAAAAAATATCGCTTTTTGTTGATAACTTTTTCTAGTGATGGTATCAACGTGCAATTTTCACTGTATGATAAAGAATTACTTATAGAATCTGTTTTTGTATAGAATTGCAATATGTTTTAATTATTTTGAGAATTATTCGCTTGAGACCGTTGTACTTCACTTAAAAACAACGTTTTTGTTTATAACTTTTGATCTAGCAATAATATCAATGTGAAATTTTCACTGTGTGATTAAGAATTACGTCTAGAATCTGTTTCTAGAGAGACTATTAATATAATATGTTTATTTTGTGAGTTATTGTGTTTAGACCGTTGTACTTCACTTAAAAAAATTGATTTTTGTTTATAACTTTTGATCTAGCAATAATATCAATGTGAAATTTTCACTGGGTGATTAAGAATTACGTCTAGAATCTATTTCTAAAAAGACTATTAATATAATATGTTTATTTTGTGAGTTATTGCGTTTAGACCGTTATACTTAATCGATTTTTGTTTATAACTCTTGATATAAGTACGATATCAACGTGAAATTTTCACTATTTAATTAAGAATTATACCTAGAATCAATTTTTATATAGAATAACAATGTATTAAGATTATTTTGTAAATTATTCCCTTTAGACCGTTGTTCTTCACATATGAAAAACACTATCTCACATAGTAAAAACACAGACCACCAAGAATATAACTTGATACTTACGTGTATTATCCGTTTTGATATGTGACAACTTTATCAAATCCTTGTGTGTCCAATTATGATACCCTTTCCTCTTGCATGCATCTCGCACCAGATCCATAGGCTCCTTATTCTTGTAATACCTCGAGATGACTTTATTCAAACCAGATGGGAACGTCTTCTTCATCGTTGTCATGTGTTTGATAAAACAGAAGAATTCCTCATCGTTTCTGCACGCATACAGTACAGTTGTGTACAATTCCCGGCGATAAACATCGCTGATGGAGAACTCGTTGGATGTAAGCGTGAGTGCAGCTGCGAGTACGAAGAAGATAACTTCGCGACGCGGCACTTGGTTCTCGCCGTTGATGGCCGACACGATGCGGATGACCTTAGCTGGATCTGTCTTGAGTAATTCTTCAAGTTCACGTAGTTTATGTCGTACGAGACGTTTGTGTCGCTGTGGATCGCCGGTGATGAAACAGTTCGAATCGGTGGATAAGTATAAAAAGCGACGGAGAGCCAACTCCGGTGTGTGTGCAGCGTTCGGGATCGTCATTTTTACTATGTGAACTTGTTTCCAGGTCTAATAATACTTGCGGTGGATGTTTAACGTCGTCGTAGCGCACTGTGGAATGTGGGGATTATAAACAGATGACGGTTGGCAAACCGCGAAAATGTGCTTATAGGTGCAGATGTTCTGCAACCAAACATACACGTTTTTTGTACAGTTTTACATTTTGCGTTGTTAAATACCTAAAAATCAATATAATTATTAATAATATTTAAAATATATAATTATTTATAATTTAGAATATAAAAATGTTTAGTTTTGTGTGTTAATAATAAAATGTTTCAATAATTTTGAAATTTTTCCAACTGTATGCAACCAGTTTTTCCCACCCACAACCACCTACATGCCGCCTGCGCGCAGTTTGATGTTCAGCTGTGTTAATCGATTGCGTTAACTGAACCAACTCAACAGATTGGTCAGTTCCTGTCGCGCAATCAATGCCAAAGCCGTCACAGCGCGGTTCGCAATACTCGCTCTAACTACTCTCGCGTTGCAAGCAAACAAACGAAGAGAAGAAGAAAATCAACAAAAACAAAATCATCTGTCAGTCAAGTGTCAAACTGACAAGCGAGTCGCACAAATCATTTTCCTCGCAAGAAAAACGCACCATCCACGCTGGGGAAAATGTGCGGGGGTTTCACGTGCTCGAAAAATGCGCTCATATCGCTCAACGTCCTATACATCGTAAGTGCGCACCATCCAGCGCGATTTTCATACAAAAATTGCGAAATTGCGACACATGTTTTAGGTTGTTGCGTCGATACTGATCAGCGTCGCGGTTTACGGCCGTGCCGCATCGATTGTAACAAATCTACCCATCATCGGCGGCATTCTAGCATGCGGCATTATATTGGTGCTCATTTCCCTGCTTGGATTAGTGGGTGCTGTCAAGCACCACCAGGTCATGCTCTTTTTTGTATCCTTTTACACAAAGTAAAGTAAAGTTTTTCATTAAGTGAAGTATAACGGTCTGAAGCGAATAACTCGTAAAATAAACATAATATATTAAAAGTCTCATTAAAAATAGATTCTAGAAGTAATTCTTAATCAAACAGTGAAAATTTCACGTTGATATCTTAATTAAATCAAAAGTTATAAACAAAAAACGTTATTTTCATAAGTGAAGTATGACGGTCTAAAGCGAATAACTCGTAAAATAAAGATAATATCTTAAAAGTCTTCTCATAAACAGATTCTAGAAGTAATTCTTAATCAAACAGTGAAAATTTCCCGTTGATATCTTAATTAGAACAAAAGTTATAAACAAAAACGTTATTTTCATAAGTGAAGTATAACGGTCTAACGTGAATAACTCCTAAAATAAACATATTTTCTTATTATTCTCTTTAGAAACAGATTCTAGACATAATTCTTAATCAAACAGTGAAAATTTCATTTTAATATCACAATTCAACAAAAGTTATCAACAAAAAACGCACTACTTAGTTTTTTGTTTATAACTTTTGTTAGAAACAATCTACAACTAAAATTAAACAATGAAGAAATTAAGAATTTAATACTGAATCAAACCCCGAAAGATTTTTATTCTATCTCAATGCATTCAAAAGTTATTCAACAAATTCCTTAATAAAACATTTAGTACATGGTGATTTTATTCCTGCTGTTCTTAATCCAATTCTCCGTGGCATGCGCTTGCCTCGGCGTTAACATGGAGCAACAAGAGCAGCTCGCCGAGCAGGTAAACCCTCTTATCTCTTATTTAAGCAGATGATAAAATTAAACCCATGTTTGAATTTGCATTAGGGCTGGGGACGCGTCGACAATACAACAAAGGAGGAGGTGCAAACACAGTTCAGATGCTGTGGATTCGATGAGCAATACAGCGCAAACGACACCAAAATGGGACATCCATCATGCGAGGAAGTAAATGTACGCAAAACTAAACAAAAATGCTGAATCATTAACCCAACCTAATCTAAAATCTACATTTTAGCTATTGTGCTGTCCGAGCAAGGCAGACATCAACTGCAAATGCAAGCCATGCATGCTAAAACTGCAGGAAACGATTAATTACGCGTTTAAACTATGCGGATGGATCGGACTGTTCTTCAGTTTCACCGAGGTAAGCTCCCCTCATTTAAACACTCACATAAAACCATTAATAATAATAATAATAACAATAACTAACGGTTATACTCGTATGTATTTGTTTGTTGCATGTATCATGGTGTTTGTTGTGACTAATGTCTACCGCTGGGGTTATTGTGATGTTGTAGTTTCTGGGCGTATGGCTAACAGTGCGTTATCGCAATCAAAAAGACCCGCGCGCGAATCCCAGCGCATTCCTCTAGAAACTCAACTGAGCTGGACACGAACACAAAAACAAAATGGTGGTTGTGTAATGGTGGTGGTGGCGATAATTTATTAACCAATATTTTAATATTTACTTTTAAATCTCTTCTCTTTTTTCATTGTTTTTAATGTTTTGTTTTGAAATCTATAGATTATTGGCGTTGTATACACTCGACACTATCGAAACTTGCAGGATCCGGACGAGAAACTCGCCACGGCCATTTTCCCAAGACATAATTTCACATATTAACATTTCAAACACTCAAAACAATCGAAAAGAAACAGAATATGCCATTATTTTCTAAGTATACAATCGAAAAACCAAAGAAAACAATTGAACAACAACAATATTGAATATTTTTCATTTAACATATCAACATCTGGAAAATTGTTGTTGTTTCAATTGTTCACTTTCATGTTTTGACTGAATTTATGTTTAATTAACGTGTAATTTTAATTTCGCATCGAATGGTGAATGGAACCAGTGTTTTTCTCTCAAAAAAAGACTGTAAATCGAACAAACATGTTTTACGTAACTAACTGTACGTGAAACACTGACATCACACTTTGAATATGCATATTGAGAGCATGAATATTCTTCCTAAACACTAAACTAATAGGTTCTCAATAGTTTAGTGCATAAATAATAAACTCAAGAAGTAAATAAAAAGTCACCTAGCTAGACACAATGTAATTAATTAAACAATTGAAATGATAAATGATCAATGTTTATAGTAAGATTCTAGTTGAGGTTAAAGCAAAGTAGATGGAAACTGATAAAAGCTCTCTGAATAATACAGACGTATTTTTCTAAATAATAGCGCAGCGTAAGTGCAAATATTTAATTTTAATTTTTTTGTTTTGTTGTAATTACATGCATGTCATCGATGTGTAGCTTATTTTTAGTATAATATGATCTTTCAAACTGACTGAAAATCTATAAATTAAATAATCAACGCTTGTATTTTGTGATGTTGATGTAATAATGTAAAGAAAACTATCACTAACTCAAATATTACGGTTGTAAAACGCTTTTGGAACAAATCAGTCACTTTTTGACAGTTTTTTCTTTATAACTCGAAAACTATTTGAGATAAATTGATAATTCTTTTGAAATTAGTTTTATTATTTAATTCCGCAACTTATATAAAAAAGATTTTGTTTATAACCCTATTATAAACGAAATTATAAGCAAAAACAAGAAATTTTGTTAAAATTTTACAAGTTTATTAATTATGATACTTTTTTATAAATTACTCGCAAACTAAACGTGATAAACTGATAATTCTTTCAAATTTAGTTTTATTATTTAATTCCGCATCTTATGAAAAAAAGATTTTGTTTATAACATCATTATTAACAAAGTAACAGGCAAAAATACGTAATTTTAGTCAAATGTTACTTATTCGTTAATAACTAATTACTGAAAATCATTATCAACAAAATTATTTCACCATATGATGTATAATTTAACCACGAATCCAAAAAAAAAGAATAATTATCCTATCTCAAATAGTTTTCGAGTAATAACAAAAAAACTGTCAAAAATGATGACTGCTTATTTTAGACCGGTATTCTTCACATGACCAAACCGCTTTCATTGTCTATAAACATATACCTAACCTATAAAAATACTACATGTCTATAAATACATCGGTCGTAAATTTATATTTATGCTGTGAATATTATTACATAGTATAGTAAATATATTTAATTACATTAAAAATGAACATGTTTAAAATATTTAATTTAAGGTTATGATACTTTCATTTGTGGTTATGTTGCTAATAAGCTTTATAAAACGGCGTGTGAATAGGATGATGCTTAAAGAACCTATTCGACTCCTGATGACCGAGCAAACTCTGCTGATCAACGCCATTATTCACCCCGTAGGTTTGACCTTGCCCGAAGGTCTGCTTCTGCGCATAATCGCCCTTATCAGCATTGGCGTTGTCAACATGATGGACATTTTCAACATGTCCTTGTTTACTGCTCTCGCCTTTGTTAAACTGACCATTATCATGGCCGCCTTTGTAGGCATTCTTCGCCTCTTCACCGAAACTACCCGAACTTCCCTTGGAAGTAAAATGGCCGCCTTCGTCATTCGCCTCGTCATAATATTCTTCAGTACGACCAGTTTCGTCTTTATGATGTGACGTTTTGAATCCTTTTACAATGTGACCCTTTTTATGACCTTGCTTCTGATTTTGTTCCCCGGCATTTTGTCCCTGTTGGTTGTAGTGTTGCGCACCTTGATAGTTCTTACCATCTTCAGATGCTTGCTGTTGACCTTGAGCGGAATGATAACTAGCGGTATCACCTTTACCATTGCGAATCTGTGCCTCACCACGATTGAAACCTTCTTGGTCTTGATGGCCTTGCACACCGGAAGATGTATGCGCGTTTTTGAACGATGCGTCTTTCTGCGCCTGGCTGCCATCTTGATAAACTGTTTTATCGGATATAGAACCGCCTAGTTGGTGTAAGTGTGGTTGTATACCATATGCAGGACCAATACCACCTATACCTCCAATTCCACCTACTCCCAACGCTTGAATCGGTGGTTGGTAAGCCTGTGGCTGTTGTTGGAACGCGAATGGTTGTAGAGGGCGCTGGAGTTGTCCGCCAGGCGCGCCGAAGTTACCGAAACGTGGCTCAGGGTAATAACCACCTTCTACAAGATGATAACCATGCACTGGCAAACCGGAAGCTGCCGTTTTTAAGTCTTCTGTTTCATATCGATATTTATATAAAGGTTTTCTCGGTTGTAGTTCTTGACAGCGCACCAAAACTACCACACACGTCACGAGCGCCATTTTGACAATCATTCTAGCCAACATAACTATTTTTCACTACTTTTTCTTTTAAATAAATTTCTAGTTGTTTTAGTGAAAACTCTTCAGATAACTGATGACAATAAAGCCTAAACCTAAGATATTTATACTCTTGCACCCACCATCTTGTTAATTAATCTCTTCAATGAAATGCCAATCGGCGTGTCGAATCGCCGACGAAACGAATGTGCGCCATCATGCGCGAACGCTCTCAATGAAATACCATCGCGGATTAAAACGATAACACGGTATTTCCTCTCGGCGACCAGAACCAAGCAAATTACGCTGCGCGTTTTGAGGTTAAAACAAAAGACGGACGAAAATTTCTTTGCATTCGCCACAGCCTTGATTAAATCTATCGGATTTAGAGTTTTTCTGTTGGGTTATAAGACATTGAAGCCGAAATTCAATTAGTGTAAACTAATAAGGTCAATTTATAAACAAAAAACGAATAGCGAGTAAATTTGAGAATATAGGCAACCAATTTGTTATTAAGAAGGTAGTATTATGATGTAATTTAATTTTAAAAGGAAATTGTGTTCTAGATTTACGTATAACCATTTTTAGCGCATGCGTAGTAAAATATTTGATATACAAGGTGTTTTAAACACTTTGAAATCTTTCTTTTTTAAATTTCTCCAAAACCAAAAGTGGTAAGCTGACAAATCTTTCAGAAATAATTTTACGATTTAATTCCGCAACTTTTACAAAAAAGATATTGTTGATATCATTATTATTAACAAAGTTATAAGCAAAAAACCGCAACTTTGTTGAAAATTTCCAAAATTTGCTAATTACGATGTTTTTTTATTAATTACTCGGAAACTAAATGAGATAAATTGATAATTTTTTCAGAATTAGTTTTATTATTTGATTTCGCAACTAATAGAAAAAAGATTTTATTAATAACATTTTTATCCACAAAGTTATAAACAAAAAACGCGCAATTTAGTAAAATTTTATTAATTTGTAAATAACTAATCGCAGAAAATGATTATTTCAATTATTTTTTCATAATGTGACGTATAATTTAATGACTAATTTAGTACAAAAAGAATGGTTGTCATAACTCAAATAATTTCCGAGTATTATAAATAAATAAACGAAAAAGCAATAAATTTTGTAATATATGCAACCAATATGTCCTTAAACATGCACCACCACGATGTGACCCAGTTTTAAAATCGAAATTGTGTCCTAGTTTCACGCAAAACCATTTTCAACGCATGCGCATTAAAGCACCTAACATACAGTGTGTTTAAAAACACTTTAAAACCCAAAAATACGCTTTACACCAACAAAAATACTAAAATCTTGCTTATAAACCTCATAAAATTTAAATTTTCGATGAAAAAATTAAATAAAAGCAAAATAACTAACCTTAAGGGTCAAAATTGAAGGGTAGTGTGCAAGTGGCAGGTGGTGGATGCGCTCCCCTGTCGCACGGATCGCTCGAGGGTTGTTTTTCGGCTCAGTCGAACGCGAAACATCGCCGCCGCCGTGTCACACACATCAGCCGCTCACCAACCACCATCCCCATTCGCTTTCGTCGCCCTTTCTCTCACATCTCGTAGAATCACCGATCCTGCAATCGTGCAAACATAAAACCTTTAAAAATCATCGTGCGGCTACCACCCAAGCACACAAAACCATCAAA
Source organism: Dalotia coriaria (assembly GCF_025399875.1). Lineage (NCBI taxonomy): Eukaryota > Metazoa > Arthropoda > Insecta > Coleoptera > Staphylinidae > Dalotia > Dalotia coriaria. The sequence goes on along the minus strand of NW_027045452.1, from coordinate 9,436,825 downwards.
AAACAAAGAAATCGCAGCGAAAACAAAGAAATCCTAAACAAAGTGACATCTAATCAATAAAATTAATAAATTTCATCAGAAATCAACTTGAAACAGTGGTAAATTACGTAATTTCATCAGCAAACAAACGAAATTAGTGTTTCTGGGTGTGTTTTAATCAATTGTGTAACAGGCTGCTATTAGGGTTGCCTCTCTACCGAGTGAAACAATTGTGTAAATAATTCTTGGCTACCGTCTGCGGTAGCTATCGTGAGCGTTACACTTCAACCGCCAACATTTTCAGGATGTCGTTATCCGAAGAGGAAAGAGACGAGTAAGTATTGTATTGGGACACTTTGTATACGAGTAACATGGATGAAGGTTGATTGTTGCGATAAGTGAATTTAATGTGTGCGTGTATGAAAATTTATTCTCGTTGCTTTATGCGAATGGAACGCAACACAGCGAACGCACAACGCGTGTTTGCTTGTGTGCGGTGGGTGGCCGATGTGGTATCGATCCAATTGATGGCAAGCAGGCGTAAAACTAAGAAAAGTACGCAAACAAAACGAAAATATGAAGAAAATAGAAGAAAAGAAAAGAATAACTTGTTAGAAGTTAAAATTTTTCTCAAAATCATGAAAAAACGAAGAATTATTTGATTAAATTTGTGATTACTCGAAAAGTAAATGAGATAAATTGATAATTCTTTCAAAATTAGTTTTGTTATTTAATTCCTCAGTTTTTCAGAAAAAGATTTTGTTTATGTCGCTATTATTAACAAAGTTATAAGCAAAAACACAAAATGTTATTACAATTACGTTGATAACTAATTACAAAAAATTGTTATCATTAAAACTATTTCAGAATATGATGTATAATTTATCCACAAATTTATTCCTTAAAGAATGGTTATCCTATTTCAAATAGTTTTCGAGTAATAACAAAAAAACTGTCAAAAATATTAACTACTTAGTTTAGACCGCTATTCCTCACATAACGAAAAACTTAAAAATTGTTAAAAATTAGAAATTTCACTCAAAATCATATAAAAACAAAGAATATTGATCAAATTATTTGATAAAACTGTCAATATAAGGTTTTAACCTTGAAATTTATATCAAAATGATGTTATTTCTAGCAAAATAGACGAATATCATAATGAGAGCATCGAAAATCGATGCGCGGCTGAATATTTAATGGAAACATCACTGAAAGTAACAATTTTGAGGTCAAATCAGGTGCAACGTTGAAACCTAACCTAATTCTACCACTAATGCAATTTTTTACGTAATTACACGCTGATTATTTCCAGCTTAACGATTAGCAATAATTAGCTGTCGCAATTCGCGCAATTTTACGAGTGTTTAAGCCAGCTTAACTTTAATTGATCTAATTTATTTAATTATGCAAGATACTCGTAAGTCGGAAGTCACCATTTGAAATTAATATTATCTGTTGGGTGCACTTAGTAATTTTTCGTCAATTGCTAGGAGATTAGCGATAATATCTCGTAAATAATAATTAATCAATAATATAAATATAAAATGCACGTATGTTTACGAGTAGATAAATATTTGTGTCTGATGACAGTTAAACAAAGGATTTTTTAAAGTTTTAAGAAAGTTTTTTATTAATTACTCGGAAACTAAACGAGATAAACTGATAATTCTTTCAAAAATAGTTTCATTGTTTAATTCCTCAATTTATTAAAAAGAGATTTTGTTTATAACATAATTATTAACAAAGTTATAAGCAAAAACACGGAATTTTGTTAAAATTTTACTAATTTGTTAATTACGGTGGTTTTTTATTAATTACTCGGAAACTAGACGAGATAAACTAATAATTCTTTCGTAAATAGTTTCATTGTTTAATTCCGCAACTTATAAACCATAGATTTTGTTTATAATATTATTATAAACAAAGTTATAAGCAAAAACATGCAATTTTGTTAAAATTTTACAAATTTGTTAATAACTAATTAATGCAAATTAATATGAACAAAATTATTTCATAATATGATGTATACATTAATAACAAATTTATTGCAAAAAGAATTATTATCCCAAATATATTATCTCAAATAGTTTTCGAGTTATTTAAAAAAAACTATCAAAAATGATGACAGAGATATTTTAGAGCCATACTCTCAGTACAAACAACTTTTTTAGGTTATATCAACATACCACCATAAAATATAACCTATAAAAATACCACTTGTCTATAAATAATATCCCTCTTAAATTTATATCCTAAATAAATCCCTAATCCTTAATAAATAAACAAATATTCCCAGAATATTATCAATAACATCGCATAAACATCGATTAACAAACACTAAAATCAAAAACCGCACGTATACATCAATAATTATATATGTCTAGTGACAATTTCATAATATCCCACATAATATCACTCATAATATTAATTTATAGTACTTTGATAACATTTTTGACAAAATTTCATTAGCGATAAGATAATAACGCGATCGAGATTTGTTTTCGTTCGACGTTCGTGCGTTAGCACTCGATTAAAATGATTAAAACGATAACCTAGACCTAGGCATTGAGCATTATCACAACACTAATTCCTCAAAAACAACCGGAATCAATCGTATCACCCACTATTTTTCTACAATCCAGTCATCTTGGGAGAAATTCCAAGAAACAGTTTCCAAGCTCGAAAACATATACGAAGTTAAAATAGCGAGTTAATTTAGATAAGATTGTTTTGTGTGTGCATCGCCCACGATTTCTAGTTAAGTCATACTCTGATTCAGAATCGGTTTGTTATTATTTTCCTGCGCACTGCATTTCTAGGAATCGCAATCAGGTGATAAACGTAGAATGATAAAAGTAGTGATGTTGTCGTGTCAATACATGTAAAACACATAAAAGTGATCTAGATATGGATTATGTGTCTAAAAATCGTCATTTTATCAATATTGCACAATCTGATAAGGCGATGAATGCAATTGATCAAGTCATCGGATGTGTCACTGACGTTTGCACTCAGGATTAATGATTTTTCGAGTTTTTTTGCAAATTTAGCGATTTTATTGTTCAATTTTGTTTTTTGAGATAAGAATAATTAAGATAATTCAATAAATGCAATTGTTTAAGTGGGTGAATGTGAACTTTGAGTTTAATACCGGTATTTCGGTTAACCGGTATTTTTTTTACATAAAAACTGGTAATACCGGTGTTTAAAAATTAATTATTTCATCACTAAATTATTAAAAAATAAATATATGAAAATAAAAGTACCGGTATACCGGATATTAATACCGGTATTTTGGTTAACCGGTATTTTTGTTAATAAAAACCGATAATACCGGTATATTGGTATTTCTAAAATAAATTATTTTATCAAAAAATTAATTAAAAATAAATATTTGAAAATAAAAATACCGGTATACCGGATATTAATACCGGTATTTTTATTTTTTCACGTTTTAAGCAAAACTATCAACGTTTTTGCTATTTTTATTTCTAATATAATTCTAAAATAATATTATACTACAGAATATGAAGTAATGAAATGTTGTAAATAATTTTATGCGTTATCATTGATGACTATGCGTGTGATTGTGTGGGTAGCACCGGTTCGCGCCCCTTTTTTCGAATATAAACACAACGCGAGCGCAGTGACACGACGCAGTTGCGAATCGACCATCCTTCCATACGGATCGAATAACATCGTGTATCTTATAACCGCATTAGTTTAGTATTACTAGATCCAAAACTAAAACTGAAGTCTACAGATAATTTAATTTATTTTATTTTCATTTAATTTAATTAAAAACGGTTAAAATGTCGTCGTGTGAGTTAAAATCACAAAATGGCAATGGTAAACTTAAAGAGGAGGAAGAGAAAAATGGCAACGGGAAAGAATCTGATACAATGTAGGTTGAAATAGTGAAATAGTAAATTAATTTTTAATATTAATCAAAGGAAATGTGTGATTTTTAGTTGAAATTGTTTTAAAGTTGAAATTTTATGTCGATTTGTTTGTTTATTTTCTAGGTATCCAGATGGGACGGTAAAACTGCGCAATCCAAACATCGAGCTGATGGACCAAGATATTCTCTACCATCTGGCACTTGGAAGTGGTTCGCATGATTTGGTTGAGATGTTCGGGGATGTTAAGGTAAATTTCATTCATTTTTACGTTTTAAACTTTAAATTTTTCAACATTTTACGTAGTTTTTTGATGATTACTCAAAAACTTGATGAGATAAATTAATAATTCTTTCACATAATTATTCTGCGTTAAACTACGCATTTAATGACATTTTGAATATTTTGAAAAACATTATTTATAAAAAGTTATAACAAAAAGAATAGAACATTTTGAATATTTTGAAAAACATTATTTATAAAAAGTTATAACAAAAAGAATAGAACATTTCTAAAATTCTAGTTTTTCGTGAGTCACTCAGTATATAAAATTTTTATGAAATAAGTTTAAATATCATAATATGCAGAATTTAATTGTGCATCTGCCTGCAAAAGAATTATCAATCTACCATTAATAGTTTTCGAGTTATTAATTAATTACTAACCCAAAAACACAAAATTATTTCATAAAAATCTCAAACACTTTGTTTTATCACACTAATTATCAAATAATTTAAAAACGCGATACGATACAATCACCATTCTTTCACCAAAACCTTCACAATTAAATTCTCTATCACTCTACTTAAAGATCGCGTTAATAAAAAAATTATATCACCGATTGCAGCAACAAAAACGCGCAAAAACAAAAATAAACAAAAACCATTAATCGAACCACTTTCAAGTGTTCTAAACCACTTATAACATCGTAACTCAACATAGCCAACGTGATTATGATAAACTCGATCCAAGTCACTAGGCGTAGAATGTAAATTCAAATAATTTGCATAAATTAATCGAAAGGTTATCACTCTTGCTTTTCGCAAGCAGAAAAATGTCAAATTCTTGAATAACATTTGCATAACACACATAATATTTATCTCAAACTGTTTTATTAATCATAAAACAATAATTTTCATTAATATTCCATCCGTCAGATGGCGTTGGTTATGAAATAAACGTCATTAAAATGACGACACTATCTTGGCATCTCCTAAATTGAACTTTATAGCGCGCAATTAGAGATTAAACGGTTAAGATTGGCATCAAGGCCGTATACACGCAATAAAAACACTAAACATTGAAATATACAGGGTGTTGTATATTGTGTTGTTGTAAAAATAACTAAAAATGATATATTTTTAATTGTTTTAGTTTATTTGTATGGGAGGTACTCCAAAACGCATGGAAAACTTCGCCAACTACATTATGAAAGAAATTGGTCATAAGCTACCGACGGGCACGACGCTTTTCGACATCAGCCAGTATTCCTATCGTTATAGCATGTATAAAGTCGGACCGATTCTTTCAATCAGTGTAAGCATTAGATAATTGCGTATAGTACCGGTATACCGGTTTTTTTATTTATTTTTAAATACCGGTATTTTTATTTTTGTGAGAAATACCGGTGTAAATATCAGTATTTCACTTTTTTCTTGGAAATACCGGTATTAAAACCGGTATACCGGTATTTCTCTTCCCAAATACCGATATTCAACTTCAATATCAAAGGACAAATGTCCTAATATTACTTAACCTCAACTTAACCTCAAAAAATCTAATGATCACGTGATATAATTTTTAGCATGGTATGGGCGTGCCATCAATCAGCATCCTGCTGCACGAGATAATCAAGTTGATGTACCATGCGCGCGTCAAAGACCCGGTCTTTTTTCCGCATCGGCACATGTGGTGGCATCGGCGTAGATGGCGGCACTGTCGTTATCAGTGACGATGCGTGCGACGGCATGCTTAAGGACTACTACGAGGTGCCCATGTTGGGCAAAAACGTTCGCAGGCCAGCGAAACTTGACAGGCGTTTGGTGCGCGAGATTAAAGCGTGTGCGGATCCGGAGGATCCGTATGATACCGTCACGGGGAAGACAATGTGTACGAGTGACTTCTATGAAGGTAAAATAACAATATTTAATCTTTTTTATGTTTTTGGAGAAAGGAGTCTTTTTACGCCGTTTTTACACGTTTTGAATTCAAATTTCGCGGTAAAAAGTAGCCTATGTTTTAGTCTGATATATAAACTATTATTTTACAAAGTTGTATCAAAATCGGTTGAATAGTTTTTGAGTTATCAATTAACAAACATCCAAAAACCCAATTTTTCCCATTTATAACCCTCTAAATTTATTTTCATGTACATTTAAGGTCAAGGCCGATTGGATGGCGCATTCTGTGAGTATAACGAACAGGATAAGATCGACTACCTCAACAAACTAAAAGAATCCGGGGTGGTTAATATCGAAATGGAGGCGATACCCTTCGCTGCGCTCACTCATCACGCCGGTATAAAAGCTGCCATTATTTGCGTCGCGCTCTTGGACCGTTTCAAGGGTGACCAGGTAAACATAACCAAACATAACCTTTAACTTTTCAAAATTAATGTTTTTTTCTTTTTTTTGTATTTTTAGGTGTCTACACCGAAAGAAGTGTTGAACGAATGGCAAATTCGACCGCAAAAACTGGTCGCCAGTTACATCAAACGTTATCTCCAGTCGAAAGGAAGACATTCCTTCGAAGGACACGGTTCGATGGCGGTGAAGAGCCCGCGGCGATTCAAATTGGTGCAGCAGGAGTCGCAAACTTTCGAATAATTACGCATTTTGTTTCTATTTTGATTTATTTTTAAGTGATTCAATCAAAAGTTTAAGGATTTTAGTTGTATAAGCTTAATTATTGTTGTAATAATTACATATTATTACTGATTATTGATTATTTGGTTGTTTTATTATTATTAAGTATTGATAACGGCCTAGAAGTGATTTTTTCCACGCTCAACTTCACCTTTTGTAGTTATATCTTCAGAAAATGTTGAAAAATGAAAAATTGTTTTAGTAATTTGTTAATTACTCGAAAACTAAATGAGATAGAGTGATAATTCTTTCACGGGGTGATTAAGTATTAAATTCTACTTTATATTCTGTTAAGATTTTGATTTGGTCAGAAGTAATTAATTAGTTACTAACAAAAAACTAATTTTATTTATAAATTTCACATATCAAACTTTGATCGGCGATAATTTTGTTAATAATTATTACTTTTATTAATTTAAAGGCAAAATAAACCAGAATTTAATACAGAATACCCTACTGAAGAAACTACTACTCTAACTTATTTTGTTATCGAGTTATCAGACATTTTCCACGCTCAACTACAATATTTCTAGTCGTATCTTCATAAATACGAAGAAGAGAAACAACAATTTAGTTTATTGTTAATAACTCAAAAACTAAATAAGTTAGAATGATAATTCTTTCAAAATATGGTTAAATATTAAATTCTCCGTCAAACAATGCCATATTTATACTTTTAGTATAAACAATTAATTAGTTATTAACAAAAAACAAAAATTATTTATAAATCTCTAAACAAAAACTTTGATCGTCGATAACTCCATCAATAATTACAATTTATACAAAATTTAAAAACAAAATGAACCAGAATTTAACTCTAAATCTACCACTGAAAGAATTAACACTCTATCTTAATTATTTTCTGAGTAATCAGTAAAAAAACAAATGTTATTCTACTTTTAAGTGAAATAATCATAAACCACATACAATCAAATCAACGAGACCGAATATTTTCTTTCGAGCGTAATTCTAACCTCAACCAAGCGTTAAAACACAAAAGCACACATTACTTAACCTAGAAAATTAACCTAAATCCGTGTGCTAATGTCTTGTTGTCATTTTGTACACTCAAACACACACGAAACCAAAACTTTCTTCGCTTCGCTAACATTTAATTTCTACCCAAACAATAAAACTATTCCCATCGACCAAATAATTATAAAAAAGACGAAAACGATGGACAAAAACTAACATATCATTCGAAATATTATCTATCGCCCGGTTGGATGCCAAAAACACTTAAAATTACAAACTAAACTTATCAACTTATCAACATCTAGTGTCAAACTAATTATTTCCACTTGAAAAAAACCGCAATTATTTAATTTTATTGTTGAAGGATATAGAAAAATTGTTGTAAAACAAGATTCGTGACAATATTATATCAGCCTACGCACTTGAGTGATTGATTTGTGAAACAAACTTTGTTTTCGTACGCAAAACACTAATTAATTATAGAAATACTAATGAAATCTATCTAATCAAGACGCCTATAAATGTAAATGAATGTAATTAAGTCCTAAGATGATATATAACGTTGAAGTTGTTGAATTTGTGCGCTTTAAACAAACAAAACACATAATTAGCGCATGAAAAACCTGTTCGAATCGATGTTGTCGCAAAACTTTCATGATTATGAGGAAGATTTTGAAGCCTAAGCAAAGAAAACGTGTTGATATATTCATATTACTAATATACTACAATTACCATTACGTATAGTGTGTGGTCGTTGGTAATTTATAGCGATTTTTCGTGTTTTTAGCGTTTTTAGCTGAAGAGTTTTGATTGATTCAAGTGTAATCAGCCTCACATTATGATATTATATAAATATTGTACTTACAATGTTGTATATTATATATAAATACGTATTAAGTTTACAGTTTAAACAATTTGATGTATGTTGTTATAAGTATTTAGCGCAAATGTATTGTATACAACCGAAAATACAGAATACGAATACGAATATACAAGTTACATTTATTGTTGTCTTATTAAATGCTTGATTACGTAATAAATAAACAATCTACGAATGATATTTAAATTGTATGTTGTGGGGAATTTAATTAGGTTTCATTTGATACCTTGTTTGAGTTTGTAGTGAAACTATATTTCTTAAGTTATTAATAAAAATAGAACAATAAAATGACATAATATTCAACGAAATGATGCTAAAGTGCATCGCAGCGCCATCTATGCAACCCAATATGCAGTGAATGTAATATTGCACGGTTTGAATTTATGAACAACTTTAATTGCTTGTAACTTTGTTAATACTTATCACAGATTATTCCAACAAGCGTAAAACGAAAGATTATTAAATTCTATGTTGATAAACATCAATTGCTAATGTTTAAAAATGTTGACTACTCCATAATTCGTTAAAATATAATGAAAAAACGTTGAGATGCAACATGAATTTCTATTTCACGTTATTTCATGTTTAGTTTTCGTTTCGTTGCATTGTGTTTATAAACAACAACTCTGTTCGCTAAACCTGTTTCGAACGCAACTTCTTATCAGTTGAAACGTTGGAATGTAAGATATCAACACTTACCGCTTGCTGAATCCAACCTCGTTGGAAGCGTTGAAGAAGTTGAATTAATACTCGAAATACGAATATTAGCAAAGTCTTTCTTGTACAGCATATGCACTACGACGTACACGCTGTAATTCGTTAATTAATTTGATTAATTTAAGAGAATAACACACCGGTAACACGATAGGCACGCGCGCGACACGAAACGCGACTTGATTCTAATCTGCACAGGTAGAAAGAACGCTACGAAACGAAGCAAGTAGGGATATCGGCGTCAAGCGTAAAAGTGCATTGCAGCGCCATCTATGTATGCATATAAAATTATACTTGACATTGTGCTATTTGAATTCCTTACGGAATTCCTAAATATAAATTGCTTATAACTTTGTTAATAATTAGTAGTTTTATGAAATTTAAAAACAAGATGAACCAGAATTTAATTCTGACTTAATTAGTGAAAGAATAAATACTCTAACTTGTTTCATCTTCGAGTTATCCGAAGTTTTTGACACTTTTTAACGTATTAAGGCAATTAACATGTTTTTCAAAGGAAAATTGTTTATAAATTTGTTAATAACTAACGTAGTGGTACCAAATAAACGCCAAATGATAGATAATTAAATTTCCTAGGACCTTAACGTTTGAATTTTTCGGAAATATGATAACTTAAGCCGAAAACTGATAAAAATGTAATAAAAATTAAACATGGCATTATATCACAATTTAATTACTTGATATCTCTCTAATTGCGATAGCTGCATAAAATATGACAAGTAATATTTGTAGAGAAATTAATTATCTTTCATTTCACATCATTACCAGCGCCATAACTTAAAAATCAACAAAATTACAACCAAAAAACAACAAACAAACTATTTTTCACGACTCTCACGTCATTTAAAGAAATATTACTTGTTTACGCCGCAATTACTCAAATAATTACAGGTAAATAACCCATAACTTAATAAATAATTAACGTGGAATCATTAAACACGCGTCAGTACCCAAATAATTACACTTCTCGCCAGTTTACACGCGTGTCAAAGCGCAATCGAGCATAAAACCCATTGGAAATAATACACAAATATATTTACACAATAATTTACAATAAATAATATTGTCACCTTGAAACACCACATCCACTCAAGCCTAAACACCTCCCCTCAACGTTCAGCTCAAATATATTAATACATCTTTTCTTTATTTTTATACACTGTGTTCTCCACCTGGTTTTCATACTGGTTTCAGATAAATCTCTTTTAATAATCTTTGCACTAAAATGGCTTACAATGTAATGTATATCACAAATATTGGCAAAACAATCGCACAGACGCCTTAACTCCGGTTGAATGTTCGTGTACGTCGCGTCCACAGCGCAAAATATAGTCTAGGCCTTGCGAAAACAACACACGGCTCGTCTATTTAAAACCAAAAAACGAAAGAAAAGTGAAACGCAACGCGTTGTGATAATATAATACTGCTAGGAGTGAATATGCAACAAGCTACAAACCACGGCAGCGAAACACGTGTCCCCCGGCTGGCACACACACACATAAACTGGATTCGTTAATAAAAGTGTCTTCGTTTTGCTATACAAATTTGATATTAACTACTAAACAGTCGGTGGTCGACGCGCGTGGTACTTTGTCTTTTTTGTTTATGCTTCAGCGTTGACATCCGGCTTTAGGGCTACCTGTTGTCGTCCATGAGCACCTGGGTGAAGACACCCGCAGGGAACATCTGGGATTTCACTTCGTGGCTGCCCAGGGCCGTTGTGCCGTCTTTTGCTATAAACAATTGTAGACCAGAAGCTAAAAACAGAAAAAAATTAAATTTCGCAACATTAATTGTTTATAACTTTGTTAATAATTAATACTTTTATGAAATTTAAAAAGAAGATGAAGCAGAATTTAATTCTGAATAGATTCATGAAAGAATTAACGCTTTAACTTGTTTTGTTATAAAGTTATGCAATTTTTTAAACGCGTAACTTCAAAAATGTGAAGAAAACAAACAATAATTTAGTTAATTGTTAATAACTCAAAGCTAAACCAGCTAGATTGGTAAACCTTTCAGAATATGGTTAGATATTAAATTCTGTATCAAATTATGATATACTTTTAGTATAAATAATTAATTAGTTATTAACAAAAAACTAAAATAAATAATAAATTTTCAAACACAAACTTTGATTGACGATAACTCCATCAATAATTATAATTTTTGCAAAATTTAAAAACAAAATAAACCCTAATTTAAAGCTGAATAGACTATTGAAAGAATAAATATCCTAACTTATCGTGTTATCGAGTTATCCGACTTTTTCCACGCGAAAATTTTAAATTTTAGTAGAAAACATGAAAATGACAAACAATTTAGTAAATTGTTAATAACTCAAAAACTAAACAAGCTAGATTGATAATTCCTTCAGAATATGGTTAAATATTAAATTCTCCATCTAATAATACCATATTTATACTTTTAGCATAATTAACTAATTAGTTATTAACAAAAAATCCAAAATAATTATATTTACATTCAGCTGATTCATCCGTCTGATCCAACTTGGTATTCTTTATAAGCTCCTCGATCAAATGATCAGGATTAACACGCGTGCCCTCAACGCGTCCAGTTGCCGTGACTTCCGGTTCCGCCGACTGCGTTTTCTTCCGGCGTTCGAAAGCCGCCTTAGCACGATCCAAAGACCCCGTCTCCGATCCCACCAAACTACTTGAACTAGGATTCCTGCAACAAAACCCCACATGAAACAAACAATACCTAACCATAATCAAAAAACAAGAAACAAACATTTAAAAAAACATAAAATATACAACTGAAAACAACACACAACGCAAACAATATAAAATTTAAAAAAAGACAAAAGTAGACATGTGATGACATCGAATGAGTACTTTTGGACTAACTGCGTGATGCTGGGCCGTCGCTGCGGATTGTTTTCAGCCGTCTGTTGTTGCTGATGTTGATGCTCATGTTCATCATTCTCCGGCGACGTGGACATCGTCATCGACATCGACATCGGCGTGAGCTTGGCGTTGTTGAGCGCATTGTCCAAGAGCATCTTGCGATGGCCCATTCTGTAAATTCGGCAAATCAAGAAGGAACACGCACGCGCGCGCATGTTAAGAGATTAAGTCAGCCATTTTAGTCACATAGAAAGCATGGAGAAGGATATTAGTGTATTAGTAGTCATAAAAACCAATAAAAAATGAAAAAACAACACAAAATGGACGATAGGTATTAAAAGTGTTAGTTACCCGCTCTTCGGGGAGTCCCAAGGTCTGAAAAACAGTCCCAAACTAATAAAACTACAAAATGGCGCAGAAAACCTAAAAATCATGTTTAAAAAAACCAAAGAATACGATTCCTACCTGCTTATTTGCGCTTCAAACGCCTCGAAAGGATTACCCCGAGCATCTGTGGGTGTTAAAACACGACATCTATGCCCATCGTGGTTCATCATCAAGGGATCACACTTCCTGCGCCCAATCGGCGTCAAAAACGGGCGGAAAGCATCGCGAAACGTACAATCCGCTGGCACCACAGCCGCATTCTGCGAGCTCTGCAACCTTGCTAACAAACTACCACGCGGTACACCTGGTTGCATACCATTCGTAACCTCACAACAACACACCGCATTGAATGGCTTACAGGGTATCTCATAATCACTCTTAGATCTCAAAATACCATGAAACTCAGGCGGATGTTGCGAATTATACGAATTCCGCTCTAATTTCTTACCATCCACCTCGATTTTATCCAAGTTACCATTCATAGGTATACCTTTCGGTGTCTGGTAATCTTTCGGTGTATAAAACAGCGTATTATCAAAAGGTGTAAGACTACCGCGAGGTGTCGCATACGCATCATCCGGCGTCTTATTCAGATGATTATTATTCGCTGGCGGTGTATGCACAGGCGTAAGCAGCATCGAGATATCCTCACGAAACGTGCTGGGGATTGCGATTGTCGGCCCAGCTTTCCGTTTCGCCGTTGTAGTTGTACCAGGAGTAACTAAATCTCTAAAATGCGAATGCAGGGGCGCAGAGTGGGTAAAGGTGTACATAAAACGCATGCAAAACACAAATAAATTAAAAAAACAAGAAAAAGTGAAGGAGAAAAGTGTGAGTGTAGCGTTAGATGTCAAAACGACGCCATTTGTAAATATTTGACGGCAGAAACGTACCGAATATGACCGGAATCCCCCGATGATGATTGCCTGCTGTGTGAATGTATACTACTATAACCCGACGCCTTTGACATCTGACTGGTGTTGCTTGAGTTGCGCGAATGGCCGGGTTCCTGTCCTGGTAACAAACCGTCTTCATCCGTGGTTGTAGCTGTACTAATGTAAGTTGTGGTTATGTTTCCAGTGGATGATACATCGTCGCTTGCCAATGTGATAGGAACATTACTCTCAGTCAATGTTTGACCAATAATTATATCTAAAAATATAAATTTTTAATTTTTTAATTTTTGAGGTTAAATTTTTAGGTTACCGGTTAATGCAGGTCGTTTCTTCGTCAAGCTGCCAAACCCACTGCTCCCACTCCCAATGCTTCCAGCTAGGGACCCCGATGAGAATTCGTCTAGAAGTCTGGTGGTGGTGGGTTCAAAAGCGACGTTTTCGTCAGCGCGTGGTAATGGCACCGCATTTCCGGTTTTGCTCGCGTGTGTGGGTGAAGGGACTTTGAAGAGGATGTCGCCGGATAACATGTTCATTTTGATGGAGATGCGTAGCATGCTGTTGTCTTGACGGTGGCGCGCGTCGTAGCCTTCGAGGAGGGCTTTGCGGCTGGTGGAGCCGGCGCCGGCGAGCTCGGCGAGATTCAGGTCGACGAAGCCGAGCTTCGTGAAGGATTTGCCGCCCTTTGACTCCTTGCGCACCGAGATGCGCAGCACGCAGCGCTCGAGGACGCCCGTGGAGGCGTTGGCGAGCATTTTGCACGGGAAGGAGTAGCGGGCGTTCCACTTTACGGTGTGATCACGCACTTCTTCTCTGAAATATTAATAATAGAAAATTAAATAATGTTTTTTTTCTATGTGGAAATTTCAGGATAATGTGTGGATGTGGATGAGGATGAATCATGGGTCTAAAATAAAAATCAATGATGAGAGGATGATGTGAGTCATTGTACAGATGAATTTGCTCATAGGAATATTCTCGGTATTATTGTGAAATATTTGCCAAAAAAAAACGAAATTGATTGTTAATTGATGATGGAGTTTTATGATATTAATAAAAGCGGATATATTCACTCAAGTTTAAGTGTAGAGCCAAAAATATTATAAAATTTAATTTTAAAATTAATTTTTACGATTATATCAGTGTAATTAATTGATTACTACGTTTTTTGATTGAGAAAAACACTAAAAGAGGAAAGTTTATAGTATTTTTTAGGAACTAGTGCGTAAAAGTTCGTTTTATAAACCTTTGCTATTGAAAATCATTAAATAATCACTATTTTGCCGAGAAAATAACCTAAAAATTAAATTTGAAGGTTAATTTCTTACCAAAATGGTGATTATTTGATTGTTTTTATTGACAATGGTTGAAAATTGTACTTTTACGCACAAGTATCACAAAAATATTAATTTTAACTGATTTACTAAACAATTATTTAAAAAAATGGCGTTTAGTTAACATTTTTAGGTTATTTTTATGATAAAATGGTCATAATTCAATACCCAAGACTAAAAAACAATATTTTACGCATTAATATTTAAAAAAACACTAAATATTTTCATGATTCGGCGATTTTCTCCTTTAAAAACAAATAATATTCAATTAATTAAAGTGATATAATCGTCTATGACCCAATTCTGGCGTGACCTTTGCCGAAATGTTACATTTCACAAACGCGGAAGTTTTCCGGGTCTACAAGTATTTCCGGCTCTACCTGCTTTTCACTTTACTTCCCTCCACTTTTGTAATTTTCGCGTGTTCACAATAACTTACAAATAACGATTTTTCCTGCTACTTTGTTGACTTTTACGACTTTCATGACTACTGTGTGATACCAACTCAACTTCACTAGCTGCTGTTGTTATTATTATTATTTATTATTATTATTAGTGTGTGGAATTGTTGTTTGCGTGATGTGGTGCTGATGATCGTGCGAAGGACGGGGCACGCGGACGAAACAATCGACAATCGCAGCGGCGCGCGCGCCCGCCCGCGATAACAGCGCTCGTCCTGAATTATGCTAATGCCCTAAATTTGGAACAATATCGCTAACGACGCCGTCGCCACTGACACGCCACGTACGTTTTAAAGCTAGCGTAATCTCAATCCTCAATAAGCCAGAATTATATATAAAAAATACGTATATCCGTCTGCGTATCAAAGAAACCTTAGAAAAAGGAAAAATATAATAGAAGTTTTGGCGAAAATTGGATTTAAGCGTAATTTAATTATTTATTTTTATATTTCAAGGAATAATAAACTAATTTTTAGTCCTGGAGTGTTAAAACGTTGATCTTATTATTATTTGCTATTTTTTAAGAATAAAAACTAACATAACCAAACTTTAGGGAAAATTCGTGGCATATTTAATGGTTGTCAATAACAACAGCCAGAAAAATGTACTTTTACGCACTAGTATCCCTAAAATATTAATTTTTTGTTGAATTATGAGCGAAATTCTAAAAAAAAGCTGTCAAATAATATTTTGAGGTTAATTTCATGTTCAAATGGTCATAATTTAATGGTTGTCAATAGCAACATTGAAAAAATGTCATTTCACACACTAGTTTCTAAAAAATACCACATTTTTCCTTCTTAAGTAGCAAATTACTGCAAAATAAGGCAAACTTTTAAGTTTTATGTTATTTTCCCGTAAAAATGGTGATTATTTAATTGTTTACACAATAAATTAATTAATTAAATAATTTATTCTTACATTTCACTCCCTAATAAATTAATTTTATTCCCCTAGAACGTTAAAACCGTCAATTTTATGATTATTTCCATTAAGTAAGAATAAAAACTTTGCATTACATAACCGAAAGTCTAAGTGAAATTCGTCGTTAGTTTCGTCGACATTGTACTCAATAATAAATTGATTGTGATGTAATTGCCGAGTGTAACGTATTTTTTTTACTTGGTGCGCGTTGAATTTCAATTAAATTGTGATTTATAACCGTCCGCCATTGTTGTATTTAATTCGTTTGTTTTACGATTAATACACCTGTGTGATAACGCTGCTATCAGAATCTCAAGGTCGAGGATAAGTTGTGTTACGTATGAAATTAAATTTAAAATAAATATTTCGCAATATTTTTGGCACTGCACTTAAACTTAGGTCAATACATAATCAATTAATTATTAATTGAGTGAATATTTCCGGTTGTAGTAGTGTCGCTGTCGCAATCTGGTGTTATCAACTAATAACTATTGAGAAGTAGTGATTTGTAGAAGTACATTTTTCAACCGTTGTCAATAACAACAAGTAAATAATCACTATTTTGATAAGAAAATAAGTTAAAATTAATTTACTCCCAAAGTTTTCTAGTAAATCAACAAAAATATGGTATTTTTTAGATACTAGTGCGTAAAATTACATTTTTTGCACATTTTCAACATCAACCATTAATAATTCATTGACCAAACACTAAATAAAAATGTTTTCATTACCAAAACAGATAAAAACAAATAATTTTTGCCAAAAAATGTTAATTTCAACATTTATACGTGTTTTTTATAAATATTAATGTGTAAAGAAGTATTTTTTAACATTTGCTATTGACATTCATTAAAATATTATCTTTTTGGCATTAAATTAACTTAAAACCTAATTATCTCCCATATTTTCCGGTAATTTTCTACTAAATAAACAAAAATATCATATTTTTTAAACACTAGTGCGTAAAATAACACTTTCTGCACGTTTCCAAACATAAACCATTAATTTACATCATTTTACAACCTCAACAACCATTAAATACATAAAAACCTCCTAAAAGACGTGAAACTCGATCACTTCCAACATGATCTCTCTCCCGAAGAAAGATGAGAGAAAAGGAATTCACACTACTACCACTACAACACTAGCGTGAATGAAAGTCGACTTGACCTACAACTCGTGCATTCCATTCGAAATCATACTCAAGCCACCGCATAAAAACACACAGATACTAAATTACTAATTAAATGACGCACACATACGTGTGGTACACGCGTACGTGCAATGTCACTATCTAAATTTAAACTTGAATTACACGCGCGCGAATGTACTTGATATCACCTACAGCCGAACGTCGATTAAACTTAAACTTACGAGCAGCGTCGAGTTCAAATCGGCGTAATTTAAAGCGCATTGAAACAATAAAAGAGATATGAATGTGATAAAGAATGTTGCGGGCAAGTGCGCACGTTTATTTATTGATTAATAATGCATGGTGGTATGCACGTATGTATTACGAGTGTAGAATATCAAATTTACCGTTTATATTGTTATGATATGTCGAGTTTTATTTAATGCGCAGTTTGAAGGTGTTAAAATGTTATAAATGTATGGAAAATTGTGGTGGGTGATGAATTGTGTGTACAATGTGTGAAAATGGGAAGAATTTAGTTTTAAGTATTTAAAAGTTGTGTTTTTACTTGTTTAGGGTAAAAAATGCAAAAACACACAAATTTTGTTTGTAAAATATGTAAAACGATGAAAATTTGAGTAAATTTGGGCATAAAACTCAATTTTTTCACATTTAACGATGAAAAATGCAAAAACCATCAAAATTTTGTTTGTTTTTGTTGCATTTTTTGTATTTAACGATGAAAAAATGCAAAAACTACAAAAATTTCATTGGAAAAAAACGTAAAAATGTGAAAATTTCAATAATACGTGTCTAAAAGACGCATTTTTCGTATTTAAATGCAAAAATATTGTTTGTACAAGACGTAAAAAGGTAAAAATTTGAATTATCCGTGCCTAAAAGTCAATTTTTCGCATTTAGCGATCAAAAAATGCAAGAAAGACGATTTGCAGTGTGTAAAATTGTAAAAATTTCAATTTTCCGAGTCTAAAAGTCAATTTTCTGCATTTATTGCAGTATTGAAGTGTTTTCCATCTATAAATGTAACGTTGAATTTATTACGCGTGGTTAAATTTAGCTCTAACCCACGGTTGACGGACATACGCCGGGTTTTACATCATGTTCTCATGTTCTCAATATTTATTACCCCGGAAGATTGATTTATGCACGAACCACAAAAATGGTCTAAAAATATTCCGCATAATTAGGCAATTAATTCAACCGCACGTATTTTTACTTTTCTTTCACTTAACTATTATTTACGTATGCCAGAAGTTAATTCATTGCCACATCCCTACTAATAGTATAAATGCGAAAGTCCTGATGTTTGTTACACTTTCATGCAAAAACTACTTAACCGATCATCATGAAAATTTGTACACATATTCTTAGTGGTCCCCGAATGGTTATAGGCTACTTTTTATTTAATAAAAAAATTATTTTTGAAATAAAATAAAGAAATTGTTTAGCCAATAATACCTCTGCATCTGGCTATTTGACTACTTTAACGCCATCTAGCATTCCAGCAATGAAGCTCAAACCTAAGTACTATAGTACTATCACACTGTATTATCACACTGTATTACCGACAGCTACGTCAACATCAAATCCAATTGACTACACTATGGAGACTGTACACTATACTTCCATAGACTATACTTTCAGCCATTTTAAACTTCCCGCCATTCTACTTCATTGTTACTTCTTCTGTGACTACAGACGCGTACGGAAGCCACTTCATTATTTTAGATATTCGCGGGCGAAGCCAAGGGTTAAAGCTAGTTTTCTAATAATTTTCCACATAAGAAGCAAAAAATTGGAATTTTTTAGATACTAGGGCGAAAAATGGGATTTTTTAACCGTTATTGTGGACAAAAATTAAAGCATAACTGTTTTGACATGAAAATAACCTCAAAATATTATTTTACTGCCATATTTTTTAGAATTATCCTCTAAATTCAACAAAAAATCAATCTTTTTAAGATACTAGTGCGTAAAACGACATTTTTCGACCGTGAATATTACCAACAAATAAATAATAATAATTCTTACAAGAAAATAACATAAAAAGCCCTATTTTCCCCTAATTTTCGGCACAAAAACTAAAAATACAACATTTTTTAAACACTAGTGCAAAAAACTCAAATTTAAATCAATATTCCGCCATATTTGTTAGTAATATGTCGTCTAGATTGTTTACCAGCACTCTAAAGTAAGCAAAACATTCAAGTTCCTAAGTTTATAATTCAATTCAAGTCTTGTTGTGTCCCAGACATGCGACATTGCCGCCGGCAAGGTAACAAGGTCGTCAATCGACATTACCTTACCTTACAGGTTGCACAAGCTGCAACTGTACAATCTAAATCATCACGTCTATAAACTGAGAGAAAAAATCTAATCATGACGCCGCGGATGATTCTCGACGAAACCGTTGCACATTGTACTTGTACACACTTCGATCCAATGACTAACGACTAACGGTTCATACATTACTTTGCATTGCACATACTCTATAGATAAACATTGTAATGTTTTATTTATTTATTTATAGCGTGTGAGTAAGCAAGTCGCAGGTAAAACGTTCAAATACTTAAGTATCTCTCAAAATAATGCAAATTATTTTAGTTTATCAAAATTCGCGATAAGTGAATTTTAAAAATGTGTTTTTTGTGTGTTTTTGAAAGTAAATAGTGAATTTAATGATTTTATGAAAGTGTAGAGACGTGTGCAAACAATTTTCACTGCTGTGCACTTCTGTGAGCATTCCACGGCGATAGTCGAGTAAACAACACACGAAATATGCAAACAATTCGTCACTGAATGTGATTACGACTGGTTTACCCAATGGACAAGATGTAATCATACCGAAAACAATAAATAAAATATTTTCATTTCGTAAAGTGATGAAAAATATGCATTTTTGTGAAAAAATAGAGGAAAAACGTAAATTTGCGCATTTATACGCGTTTTTTTAAACAGTAGTGTGTAAAATAGTATTTTTAGCACTTGCTATTGATAAATGTTAATTTATTACCATTTTGTCATGAAAATAACCTCAAAATATTATTTGACTATCATACTAATAAGAATTTCCCTCCTAATTCAACAAAAAATAAATAATTTTGAAATACTTGTACGTAAAAGTACATTTTTTAAAGAATTGACAATGACAATCATTAAATAATCAATATTTTATCAAGAAAACACCTTAAAACTTAATTATTGGCCGTATTTTCCGGTAATTTTTCACTCAATTTGCAAAAATGGGATATTTTTAAGCTTCTAGTGCGTAAAATTACATTTTTCGCACGTTCCCAACCTCAACCATTAATAAATCACTCAGATTTTATCATTTTACGACTAAAAACTACTACTATTACATCAAAATCCCCAAAAAGACGCAAAATTTAATCAATTTCAACATAAAATACCCAAAAATATGTAAACTACTCGTCCCTGAATACGATTAAACCCAACCCCTACTATTCCCAAGAGACAAGAGGCGTAATCATTCACAAAACAATAAATAAAATATTTTCATTTCGTAAAGTGATGAAAAATATGCATTGTTGGTGAAAAATAAGAAGAAAAACGTGAATTTACGCAATTATTACCATTTTTTTCATGAAAATAACCTCAAAATGTTAATTGGTAGACATATTACCAAATAATTTTATATTTAAGAAAGGAAAATTTTGTATTTTTTAGATACTAGTGTGTAAAATGACATTTTTTGGCCGATAGTATTGACACCCATTAAATTATGACTATTTTGACATGAAAATAACCTAAAACTATTATTTGACAGCCATATTTCGCACAAAAAAGCTATAATTCAACAAAAAATTGATAATTTTGAAACACTAGTGCGTAAAACTACATTTTTCGCACGTTCCCAACCTCAACCATTAATAAAACAATCAATTTATATCATTTTACGACTAAAAATTGCTATTTTTACTCTAAAATCCCCAAAAATACGCAAAATTTAATCAATTTCAACATAAAATACCCAAAAATATGTAAACTTTTCGTCCCTGAATACGATTATACCCAACTCCTACTATTCCCAAGAGACAAGAAGCGTAATCATTCACAAAACAATAAATAAAATATTTTCATTACCTAAAGTGATGAAAAACAAACATTCCAACTAGAAAAAGCATTAATTTGTCAATTTATAAGCGCGAAACTTTATTATTCCATGCAATTTGCCCGAAATAACGAATAGCGCGACTCAACACTGAAACAATGTGGGTGTTATTCCCGCCTATTTTACTTTTCCCAATTCGCTTTCCCTTCGCGTTTGAAGTTTCCACGGCCCTCGCGCCCTTGCCCCACTTCCTTGACCTAGAAAACCCGACCCGCATCGTGTGCTAAGAGAATATGTGCGAATGACGTACTTGAACTCAACCCAAGAGAATATTTTTTCCCATTTTTTATTCTTTTGCCCAAGAAAAACGCAAAATAATAAATAATAATTATGCTTACCGTTGACTATGATCCTGAAAATTCCCCCCGTCGAGTAATCGTAGTTTCGCAAAGAGTACAGCCGATACAAACGGGACTTCCAGCAGTTCTTCGAGGCAGACCTCCACCTGAAACTTGTACTTCTTTTTCTTGGTCATAAACGACGCCATGCCGCCGGCGACGACGCCCCTGCCGCCGTTTGTCATCCACGCCAAGTTGAATCTGCACCATCAACACAGAAATCTGCCGAAAAAACAACACAATAAACAAATAATTTTATGCGAATTACGTGCGATATGAGTACCAAAGGCAAAAAAACTCATAACGCAGCTAAAAAAAACCACACAACAAGTTCAAAATCACTTCCAGTGCACATAATACCAAAAATCAACAAATAAAAACATAAATAAATATTTTACTTTCATTTCATCGCGTGTATGTTTCACTGCAAGCAATTAACGCTAATTAACAAGCCAATAATTAATGAAACCATGAGAAAACACACGCGAATAAAAACAAAAGCGTTTAGAAAGCGTGAATTTTGAGGTTATGCGTTTATGGTTATGTTATCATATGTCATATGTAAGTCTACAAAATGGTGGAGATTAATACTGCGCACTCACCGCTGTTGAAGGATGCGCTGGCGATTGTCAAATGTCAAAAACGGTTTCGGTTTCATTCATTCACCAGGCAAAAAACGGCATGAATGGCCCGGAAGCGTCTCGCACCGCACGTGAAATCAATGAACACACACGCGCGCACTCACACTCAACAATATCCCACACGCTAATTTCTCTATTTTGCTCGATCGATGCAAAAAACAACACAACACTCGAAAAACAAGCGCCGCTGTTTTCACGCCGTCCCAGCTGCGTGACGCTGCGGGCGGCACTCGCGCAAAGTCACCATCGAACGAGGGGCGCCGCACCACAAAAGCGTTTTCACCGAACGGACGTAGTGCACAACAACAACACCGCCGCCGACACTCCGTTGCGAACTGAGCGGTGGCGAGTTGCGCTACGGTCGTCGATCGCGCCTGACGTGACGACGACGACAAGCGAACCAAGCGATCGGTGGCGAAGCGCTGCGGCCATGTTGATGAAACACCACTGCGTAACCTATGCAACCCAACATACACCAAAACTAGACAGAGCCGTACCTAATTTACAAATATTTTAACTTATCCCTTAAAATATGTACTTTCAGTGTGTAAAACAAATAATTCCGCTGATTTATCTATGTTTAAGTGAGTACTTCTACATTTTTAACACTTTGTGTTTTTGGTAATTTCGTAATCAGTCTTGCGACACTTGAAAATGTCTAATCACAGCTTCACTTATACTTAACTTACATTAAACGCACGTTTTACCTGCCTGTATATATGTGTAAGTGAACGAGAATGTGTAACATTTCGGCGTATAGTGTTCTGCACGTTTATTAGGAAGACGGAAGGAAAGGAGGTCGAAAAAGTAAACGAAAAATTTATCCTTGACTGGAAGATGCATCACGATGCGCGGAATTCGCGTTGGGTTCAGCAAGCGTATCGAAAAACTCCTCGCCGCCAGAGTCCTGGCTCATATTACTCGCTGTCTGATCCAGCATAACCAAAGGAATGTCAAGTGCACGGCCAAAGATCGCCAGCGCGGCAGCAGCGCTGTCAGTCGCGACGGAAACGCCATCTGTTGGCAAAGATCTCAAATCATTTTCACTCAACGTGCGTTCGGCGACTGCTTCATCCGTTGACGATGCAATCGATGAAGATTCACGATCCACGTCGACAACTGATGGATGCACACCTTAAAAATTAGTTTAAAACATATTTTTTATTATAAAACCAAAACTTTACCTAAACCATCGCCTTGGCAGTAAAAATGCGGTTCATCTTCATCGCTGTCACGCCACTGCGCATCCTCACCGTCCGCGTCAGCTGTGTTGTTGGCCCCGCCCAGCAGCTGCAGCAGCCAATGCGGGAAGAGATTGTTGACCGGCGCCACTACAATCCAAAAAAAGGAAAGGAAAGGTTTAGGAACAGAGGAGGAAGAGAAGAAATCACAGCCGCAGTGTACGCGCATGCGCGCACCACGCTAGTTAGTTTTTGCGTGTGCAATACCAGAATCCGCTGCTGGCTCCACGTCAAACTCCGCCGGATCCACCGCTTCGTCTGTAATCGAGCCGTCTTCAAGGAAATCCGACTGTGAGTTCGGATCGAACAACGCTTCCCTGGACACATGATTCAACTCCTCTTCATCTTCTTCGTCCAAAGGTGGCGGTGGCAGCGCATGATGCACGTCGACAATCTCCAAAACCGGTATGACTTGCACTTCTGGTGGTGCATCCACAACAATCCCATCATCCGGATTGTGATTATTCACAACATTACGATTTTCTTCATCTTCGTTATCCATATAATCTATATGATCTACATTCTCATTGGGATCATCACCGTTAGCAAATTCAAGGTTAGGCAACACATCATCCACCTCGGGAATGTTATTACCTTCACCATCACGGTTATTGTTAGCCAAATCACCGTTTTCGACTATAAACTGTGGGATTTCGAGATCCTGTGGGCGTACAAGTGGGACCACTGGTTGTTCCACATGCGGAACATCAACTTCTATCTTATTTAGTGAATTGTAGAGTAAAACATCAGCGATTGATTTAGCGTCTTCTTCACTATCGGATCGAAATGATTTTCGGCGTCGTGATGTGCCTGGTGTAGGCGATTTAGTTCGCGCGGCTCCGCCGAGTGATGGTGGCGCTGTTGTTGGTGTGTATTTGACAGCACTGCGGCTGCAACCACCTGAAAAGCGCCTCCATTCAGACAACAGCCGATTGTTCATTGGCATACCGTTATGGGTTTTTGCCAAACGTGCTAACAAAATTAACAAAATAATAAGCATGCAATAAATTTAAACAAAAACATGAAAAAAATTAAAAAATACCTTTGATTGAATCTTTAATATCATTCACATCCATCTTCGGCATGAATTGCTCATCGAAATGGCCATCTATCGGACTCTGCGGGGACCACTCAGCATTACTCAGCGATTTTTGATACCCCGAATCAACTAGTGGATCAGATGGCGTTGCTGCTTCATCCTTGGAGGCGTTGCCAGCACGCATCGCACGCTCATCAAACTCCCAATCGGAATCAGCGCTGGAGTTTATATTACGCGCGAGATTCGATTTATCCACGCATCGTGCATCGTCGTTAACCTCAACTTCTTCGGCATGTTCCGACGGTTCATAGTCGCTGGCGGTGCGTGACGATTGCCCAGCCATTTCAATGTCGTACAGCACGCAGAGGCAACGCTCATCAGAACCGTAGAGTGTGCATTCGCCAATCTTGAAGTCCGCACCCTCGAGAATAACCCTGCGCATGCGCAATAGACATGTTTAACATTAAATTTTGACACTGACAGAACTAACACGCAAATAATTATACATCACTAACCAAACTGTCAAATGTCATTTATGTCAAAAACTAAAAAAACTAACCTTATTTCTGATTCGCTCACAAAATGCCCGTCAAAATTCTTCACGACTTCATACAATGGGATTTCTACTATACCGGTATCCTCATTAAAATACCGACTTGTATGCGATGCATGCATATAAATCTGTTGCATAGCCTCGTAGAGAACTTTTTCCTCCGGTGAGCGTACATCCTCCACAAATGGATATTTAATCACTCCAATCTGATGATAATACTCATCCTGACGCTGTTCACCTGTAGTTATATTCCCTTCTTTGATTAGCCTCGGATTCAAATCGAATAAATCATCCGCAAGCAGCGCCATCTGTGCTTGCGAGAAACTAAAATGTGTGCAGACACCAAACGAGCGCCAATCATGATTCACATCGACATTAGACGCATGTCCAGCGACACCAGCGACCTCTGAATGGATTTGTTCGTATTCCTTGACGAAAACCGCCATTTGTGAGCAACATCCAAGCGATTCTGTGCCTTTGGGACCTTTTCCAATACCAGTAAACGTCACAGAATAGTTAGGATAACGCAAAACAATGTTTTGAGCCCTTTTTAACAAAAAAATATATAAATTACTTAACAATTAAACATGGCGGATCATTTTTGAGGTTATATCCTTACCAATCTTCAAATTGTTGACGCGTCCACTCGAATTTATGATCATCATGTCGAAAACCTTTGAAATTCGGGAAGAGAACATTGAAATCCGCGTTTGGTGTTGTAAAAATCGCTAATTTCGGCTGAACAAAACCGAAAATATTGTAGGGCAATGCATCCAAGATGTCCGGAAACAAGTGTTCAATACTAAAACCATAAAATCAAGTTTTTAACCTCAAAACAATGATTACAAAGCAGTTTTTCTTACATTTCAATGCCAACAACAGCATCAATTCCCCTAATCCTCCAATCTGGATCACTTATACTGCCTCGAAAGATCTCCACAGTGAGTGGATCAGTCCTCTGCTTCAAATAATCCGCTGTCAACGGCTGCACCCTGAACATATTCTCTTTTAACAGTGTATCATCAATATCCACTTCCAAGATATCGGTGACTCCCATCAAATGTTTCAGGTATTGAAAGAAGCCGAATTCTGCACAGCCGAAATCCACCACCTTTCGTATATCTTTCCGCCAGCGTGGATCCAGTAAAACATCCTGCACAGCAGAATATCGCTGTCGATAGACCGGAATTGGAAAAACAAAACATTCTTCTGGGTCCAGTGGAAGTGCGGCTGGTTTTTCAGCAGCCAAAGATTCCAGCGCACGTTGTTCAGCCGATAAGCGAATGATTGCATTCGCTTGATACCGGCGATACCATCGCAGTGCGTATCTTATCACAAAGTACAGCGAATGAACGATGATAATCATTCTTGTTTATCTCTAGCTAAATATATGATGTGATTACTGCACAGGGTTATAAAAACGTTGGAAATTTTCGACAGGCGCGCACATTCTAAGAGATTCTGATTAGGCGTTAATGTGTTTGTGTTTTGATAGCGATTTCAATCGTTGCGAACACTTTGGTTGATGAATAAATGCAATAAATGTGAGAGTAACACAACTAGATTTGCATTGTTTGAAGGTTATGATATGATCGATGTCAAATGTCAAAAGATGACTGACAGACTGCGCATGATTGATTTTTTGGTTCAAATTTCAATGAAAACATTAAAAATACAAATGATTTGCTACAAAAATTAATTATTCATGCATTATTTAGTTGGTTTTGTTATTAGATGTGTTTGCAGATTGTACATGTGCATGGGAGCCGCATGGCGTTGAATCCCCGAATGGGAATCAACATGTACCAACTCTCCGAGCAGATTTTCAGCCCGAGTAGAAATAAAAGCAAAGATTTCAACAGTTTCCACGCATACGGATTGCCCACTAGGTCCATGAGTTTGTTCCATTTAGGTGTGCCTGAGTCCACGGACCGGTGCTGTGTGATTTTCGCTGGTTTCTTCGGATATTTACCAGGACAACTCAATTGTTCTTCACATGTAGTCCTCGCACGTCCTGTGCAAGTGTTCACACCATCAGTAGGTGGTAAACCCTCACAAGACCTTTCCGCTAAGCAGATTTTATTAGGTTTACCATGACAACTCTGATCATCTTTGGGACCTTGGGGACCAGAAGAATCTTCAACAGTTTTTTTCGATATAGGTGTCACTTCAGGAGGGTATACCGGCTCCCCAACTTTTGATATTGGATAAATTGTCCCGCTGCCTTTGGGTGTGTGAAAAGATGGCGTCCGGTTACCATCACCAGAACTAATACTGGGTTTCTTCTCTCTTGGAGGATTAGGAGATATCACGCTGGGATGTAGTGACATACCAGGTGATGGTCTTCTATTAGGAGATATTTTAGAAGATGAAGACCTATCGGAACTAAAACTGCGTCCATCTTGGATATTCTCACGTTCATGCGATTCTCTATCCATGGAACGTGATCGGGATCTTGATGGGGTAGGAGAAGATTGATTTTGACTTAGATTCGAGGACGTAGAAGGTGCAGAAGTGGATAATTTTAGAGGTACATCTTTATAAACTGTCCTACCACCTGGTTTACCTTTACAAGTGATAATATTCCTTTGATTTGAACAGATATACTTTCGTAGGAGTTCTGCGTCTTTACCAGGGCGACTTGCGTTGTTCCTACATTCGATTGGACACTTTTGGGGACGTACCCCATCTGTAGGTGAGGCCCGAGTTAAAGCATTCAACCCAGGTGGGGGTTTTTCAGTGTTTAGATGGTCGAAAATACGCCGGGTTTTACAATTGCATTTTTTGGGATCAGGGAACACAATAAGGTACCCGGAATTTTTAGATTTTGAAGGATCTGCATGTTTTGCTTTGGAAGCACTTGACCTATCTCCAGAATAATAAACAGAACCATCACTGGGACCACTCTGGGTACTAGGACCATAAGATTCACCTCTTGACCTACCTCCAGAAGTATTATTTGATCTCCTTTTTGAAGAATCCTGTGAAGGTCCACTTGGAAGAGAACTTTCATAAGAAGGATCTGGAAATTGTCTCCCATCAGATTGATAAGAAGTTCCTCTGGAGTCCCTGGAGGTACCATCTGATCTCCCTGTTCCTCTTGATGTTGTAATATTCTCCCCAGAAGGTCCACTTGGATGTGAAGACCTCCCTGAGGTACCTCTCGATGTACAAAACGAAACCCCATTGGAGGTGTCCCTGGAATACCCTCTGGAAGGCCCCCCACTCACCCATCCATTACTCCCCGCCGAAACTTGATAGGGAACTGAATTAAGTCCTTCCACACCATGTCTGCTTGAATTCACCCCGATACACCTGCATATCCTTCGTCTATCTCCTGGTACCACCCTAGTTTCATTACCATTGACATTTTTCACCTGCGGACACTGCGGTTTCTTTTTATAATCATCCCTGGGGATAATACTCCTCTGCCAGGATGAAAACTCCTCCAGGACCTCGGCCAATTCATCCGATTTGGTGCAGGTGTACCTCGCCTTCTTCCCCTGGCTCTTCTTATCGGGCGGTTTATCCATTTGTATAAAACTGTAAATTTTGTCACACAGATTAGTCACAATCACGTTGCCAAGCTACCAACACACAACAAACATTGTTTACAGAAGATACGAGCATAAACAAAACAAACATCGAAACGACTTAAGTGTATACACATAATATAATCTTAATCGATTCCCTAGAATCGAATCGCATAGAAATATAGATTGAGATGAGAGATAATGCAGAGCACGCACAGCTTATCATAAGCAGCGGCTTTGCAACGAGCAACGAGCAACGCGACTTGAAACATGAAACGAGATCACTTTGTGCAGTGCTCGATGTGAAGCATGACGTGCGACAATCGCGAAATTAAACAAAGCGTGACTCAGATGACTCAGTAATCGACAATTTTTCTGTAAATCACAATACCAAGTGCAATTCCTTGCTGCAATACAACATAAACATACAAATTTAAAGGTTAAGTAACATTAAAACATAAAACTACACAAAATGGAGTTGATGGAAGCGAAAATCGTCGCGATAATCACGCTGACAATGGGCAGTCTACTCGTGGGTTTACTCCCAGCATGGTTCTCCACCTACGGACGCAATCGCCATCCGTTATTCCTCTCTGGTTTGCTCTGCTTTGGAGGCGGAGTCTTGCTCAGCACGAGTATTGTACACATGTTACCAGAAATCCGTGAAAATCTCCCGAAGTACAAAGAATACGCTGAGATTCTCTTCGCTTGTGGCTTCTTCACGTTGTACATCATCGATGAACTCGTGCATTTGATCTTCCCGGACGCTGGGCATGGTCATGACCATTCCCATGGACACGGACGGTCAATAAGTGAACCTTCGACATCTGTGGCTCCAAGTCGTACTACTTCTCAGCACAGGTTGTATGATTCGACTGTGACGGAAGCGCGGCCATTGTTGTATCCGCAACTGCCATACAATCCGAGTTTTGTGCGGTATTCGGATGATCCGGCATCGCAGATTTGTCATATCGGACATGTAGAACCCTGTAATAGCCGCCCGGTTGGTTCGTTGGGGTTGTTGTTTGCTTTGTCTGTACATGCAGTATTGGAAGGCTTGGCTGTGGGGTTAGAAACATCCGCTACACAGGTATAATAATAATCTTAACCTAAAATATTATAACATAACCTTAATAATGCGAATTTTTGATTTTTACAGGTTTTGTTGTTGTTCGGCGCGATAGCTTCACACAAACTCGTGGTTGGTTTCTGCCTGGGTGTGGAATTAGCAGCGGAGAACACCGTACTCAAACACTTCGTCTCGATTTTGATCTTTTCGATGGGTTCCCCGCTGGGGATCGGACTTGGAATGATTTTTAGCAACATTCCCAAAGATATTGAAACATACTTGTTGCCTATCTTACAGGTTTGTTGTATTAAACATACATAACCGTAATTTTTATGATTTGACATATTTTTGACATTTGACAGGGACTGGCAGGTGGTACACTTTTCTATGTGAGTGTATCTGAAGTATTACCGCGTGAGAGAGCGCGTTGGCACAATCCAAACGCCAAGCGATACGCTGGATTCTTTCAATTCGTCTGCGTCGCAGTTGGTTTTATCATAATGACAGCATTAACTAAATATATGGGTAAGTAGAGTATAACTTGTTTATGTGTAATGTTGGTTGCCTAACACACATTTCAACTTGTTTGTTTGTTTGTTGCAGACCATTAGACATAACCTTAGAATTGTACAAGTGATATTAAACTTAAGAAATAAACGAAAATGACTACAACGTAACTTCGCCGCCGTCTTCCACCAGCATATCCTCTTCATCACTTTCAGGTACTTCCTCCATGGATGATTCAGCTGTTTTCTTTGCTTTGAGTCCAGCAGCTGGTGATCTGATGAGTGACAAATCACGTTGGACTTCTTTAATGTCACGCTCGTCCTCCAATTCTCTTCCTTTACGCAATCGCTGCATAATATGCGCATTACTGCGTTTTTGTTTAATAGCTTCAACTTTTTTCATCGCGTCTACAGCGCGTGTCCATGTCTGTCTGTCGTATTTCAGTGGAACATTGCGTCGCTTTTCGAATTCAAATGAAGGATCAACTTGCAGTTCTTTACCGGCGGTTTTTCGGAATGCTTTAGTCCATTTCACCTTGCGTGGGTTCTTCTTCTTTTTGAATGCGGCGTGACATTTCGAGCGACAGAATTTGAAGATCTGTTATAAACACATGTATTTTAGGTTATGTTGATAAACATGTGATTTTAAAGTGTAGGAAATAAGAATTTAGCTTACTTTGCAGTCATTTCGGACGAACTGGATGCCGTGTCCGGGGTATATCCGCGACGAGCAGAAATAACACGTCTCGATACGCATTGTTTAACGATTTGTTCACAACAACGTGTTGTTGCGACAATTGTGTTAATATCGAGACGCAAAAGAACTTTTTGACATCTGACAGTTGTCAAAGTTCATATGTTACACAAAAATTGCGTAAAATCACTAAATTACACATTATTACAGTGTAAAACATTAAAAAATAATTAATATTAATAATATTTAAAGTATTTATATAGTTTTTAATGTTGTATTCATAAAAATTACCGAAAAAACTTTTTAAAATTGTCTTTATGGTCAATTGCCATCTGGTGGCGGAAATTCACAACTACAATGTTTTGACATCTGTGGTTCGGATCTCTACCAAATTCCTGGTGCGAGCGCAGTCAACTCGAGTTTCCACCCGCCACCCCACGTATACTCGCCAGTTTAAAGTGCACACCACTCCCAGGAGATCATGGCCGAAGCGGCCGTCGTCGCCGACGAGCACGCCCTGCAGCGCTTCTACTGCCACATGTGCAACATCAAGTTCGAGAGCTGCACCACAGTAAAACAACCTAACCTCCTACAAAACCACTCACAAAACTCTTATTTTCCTCTGTATTGTAGACGTTCAGCTGTCCACGATGCGCCGACGGCTTCATCGAGCAGCTGGAGGCACGCAGCGAGCACACCGTCGCCGCGCCATTCGATTCCGACGAGTCGGACGAGGAGATGTTCGATGTATACATCGGGTACGTACCGGCGGGGCAATCGTGTGCAATTCTGTGCTGATGCGTTTCAGATGCTGAATCTGAGCCATTTGAACTTCCTTCTGCCGGACGTGCGGCCGACTGGTAGGATCCGTCACGGCGCGGATGCTACCAGAAGAGCAGCGGGAGGAGGAAGGTGCGCAAATTGCAACACAATCCACACTAAAAACTCGAATATCTCGCAAACTAACGCCGATAAATCAAAAATTTTTCCACTGAATTATCAAGAATTTAATTTTTTATCACTATGAGTAATAATATTTGTAATTTTAGCGAGGCTGGTCAAACTGGAGCGAATCCACGCTCACCACTGACCTACGAGAACCTTCTTCAGGAATTCATCGTGAATCTAGGCGTGAATATGTTGGGAGGCAATGGGAATATGCAATTATTCCTCAATCCCGGCGATTATGCGTGGGGCCGCGAAGGATTGGACGCGATTGTTACACAATTATTGAATCAAATTGACACGACAGGTATTTATGGCGATTTTTGCGTGTTTTTGTTGAAAAAATAAAAAAAAAAAACTTACGTTTTAGGGCCGCCACCCCTGGCTAAAGACGTTATCGATGCCATACCCGTAGTGGAAGTCAACCAGGAGCAGGTAGACACAAAGCTGAAATGCTCCGTGTGCTGGGAAGAGTTTCAACTCGCCGAAAAAGTCCGCCAGTTGGCGTGTCAGCATGTTTATCACGAACCTTGTATTCGCCCGTGGCTGGAACTGCATAGTACGTGTCCCATTTGTCGGCAGGATTTAGGTTCGGAAGATCAGAGCACTAATACTGCCCCGGATAATTCTGGAGGTAAGAAAATTTATTTTTGGTTATATAAAAATAACATAATATAATATAGGCAACCAGTCATACACATAATGACTTTGCAGTTTTATATTATAGCTGGTTATGTGTAGAAGTAATATAGGCAACCATTTATACACATGATGATGTGG
The DNA here is from genome assembly GCF_025399875.1 of Dalotia coriaria. Lineage (NCBI taxonomy): Eukaryota > Metazoa > Arthropoda > Insecta > Coleoptera > Staphylinidae > Dalotia > Dalotia coriaria. Next base: position 9,403,997 of record NW_027045452.1, on the reverse strand, counting down.
CTGTTTTTATAGGTACAACTTATAATGCCCTGCAACAATTGTTCCAAGCCGTGCACGGAAGCGGTGGGGGTATGAGTAGTAGCAGCGCAACCACAACGGATAGCACCTCGACGAGCAACAACGATACGACGAGCAGCAGCTCGCGCGGCAGTGATACTAGTAACTAGTTAAGAATAAACGCGTCATGAAATGAGGCGAAATGCGCTAATACACCCAATACACACATACATACATTACACACAAATCACACACTTGATTGATGCTAGCGCGACGGGTTGTTTGTTACGTTTTTGGTTTTTGAACGATGTCGAGGCTGCGGTGGCTGAAGGGGGTGGAAATATTTGCGAACATCACATGCAATCACAGACACGTGTGCTGAATTGTTTTGTTAGGCCGACATTTGTGGAGACATTTCAACACTGCGAGGCGATAGAGTGGCGTTTGTGGATTCTGCATAGAATTTTTTAATGTATAAATATATATTTTGCCTTCACACGCGGAGAACCAGCAAATGAGAGTAGAGTTTCTTCATTTTTTTCTTTCTGTTTGTAGATTTACTCATGTGAACAAAGTTGCGGACGCAGTTCGTGATATAAGTTTATATAATTCACTGTACATTTACAAAGTGTGTGCATATTTGTATTGTAATTAAGGGAGTATATACTATAATAACAAATACAAACATTTACTGCAAATATTTTTGTTATTTATTGATAATATTACGCGATAAACTAATTTGCAGTGATTTTATGGAACTACTTTTAAGGAATTACTTTCGGTACTTTCATACGGTGCCCTGAACCGAGTCACCTCTACCGCTAGCTTTGTACGGTGCTCTGAATACGAGTCACTTCTACCGCTACGATGGTACGGTGCCCTGAATCGAGTCACTTCTACCGCTAACTTCATACGGTGCTCTGAACACGAGTCACTTTTACCGCTAGCTTTGTACGGTGCTCTGAACACGAGTCATTTCTACCGCTAGCCTCCTACGGTGCTCTGAATACGAGTCACTTCTTCCGCAACCCTCGTACGGTGCCCTGAACCGAGTCACTTCTACCGCTAGCGTCATAAGGTACCCTGAATCGAGTCACTTCTATCGCTACCCTCGTACGGTACCCTGAATACTAGTCACTTCTACCGCTAACTTCATACGGTGCCCAGAACACGAGTTACTTCTACTACTAACAAATACAACCTGACGGAGAATTAAATTCCGCATCTCTAGACGTCGCGTTGAAGTTACTACGCCGTCTAGATCGCGTGCAAACCCGAAATAACCCAAACATTTTACGAAAAAGGATAGAAAAATTACACTTATATGCAAATTTTCGCGGGTTGCAGGTAGAATTCCTGCAAGATTTAAATACCACCCGACGGAGAATTTAATTCCGCATCTCTAGACGTCCCGCTGAAATTACTACGCCGCAAACTATTGATGAAACCCACTAAAATCCCGAAAATTAAGCTCAAAAGTTGTATTTTGAGCTTATTTTGCAGTTTTAAAACTTTAAAATGCTAAAATTGATATAAAAACCAACAGAAACCTGCTTAAATCCATTAAAACCCTTAAAATATATCCTAAAATATTATATTTCGAGGTTATTTCTTCGATAAAACAGAATTTTAACCTTAAAATGTTACAAATTTAAGTTATAATTACTTTTTTCACCATAAATCTACCTAAACGACTTGAAAAGCAATTCTAAAAGTTAAAATAACTATAAAAACACTAAATAATTCTTATTTTTTGATTTTATTCATTAAAACAACTCTAATCTAATGCAAATTTATGTTTTGCGCTTGATGCATTCTACAGCTGATCAAAAACACGACCTACAGCATAAAATACCAACAAAAACATTGCTATTTGCTTATCACTGCATAAGATGAACTCTACACCACTCCCTGATAATCCAAAATCATTAATATGATTAATATTCTCAAGTCAGCCGCGTTTATTTGTCATCTTGTCAGTTTTTCAATAAAAATTTCAAACGCTTCCGATTTAATTATCCCTCTAAAAATTTCCGTATGAAAATTCCTGAGTAAACTGAGTGAATATAAATTACCACAAATTAATTTACAATTATTCTGATTACAAATTATTAGTAAAAACACCCAACGCGTGTTTAAATTAATAAACATTCAAAATTATCACAAAAATTTCATTCAAATCCCAAGTTTAACCTCACATTCCATAAGTAATACCATCACATACTTTCTTGAGTGTTTTTCCAATCAGTTTTCAAAGAAAAATGTTAATCTTCGCCAAAATAAGCAATAAATTATCATCACACACAGGTAGCAAGCACATAATATGATTGACATTGTATATATTGATGAAATTTGTTGATTTTAGGTCAGATCCGAAGAGTGCATCAAAGTCTAGGCCAGATTAACACAAATGAAGGCCAACAACGCAATTTTGGACAACCTACACCACTTACACATCCTCATTTAGTGAGTAAAGGACATGTCCTGCCGAATATCAGCGCTGATGAGTTGGCAAACCGACGAGAAAAGCTATCACAACTTGTTATTGATGCGATGAAGAAGAAACATTCAGATATCAAGTCACACATGGTAAAAATCAATGTGTTTCATCACAAATCATCAACTAAACACATAAAATTAATGTTTTTTTAGATTGTTATACCCTCTGCTAGTAAATCCTACATGTCCGAGAAGATTCCTTACATCTTCAGACAAAACACAGACTTTCTCTACTTAAGTGGCTGCCAGGAACCTGATACCTGCCTTGTAATCAATGTAAACCCTGAGAAAAGCCGCCATCATTCAACGTTATTCATGCGTGAACGTGACCAACACTCTGAGGTGTGGGATGGTCCCAGAACAGACCCATCTGAAGCTGTGCATGTTTTCGGCGTGGATGAAGCACGCCCAGTCTGGGATTTCTCGAATTATTTACAAAAACAAGCAAAAGAAAGACCCACATCTCTCTGGTATGACTTAACCCTCACACCTAATGAAACTGTGAGTAGTGCGATAAGAGATTACACGAAAAACACCAAAGGAAAAGTCTGGGATTCTCCCAAGAGTCTAATTCATAAGATACGCTTGATAAAATCCAAAGCAGAGATTGATTTAATGCAAACATCGTGTGATATTGCCTCAGCCGCCATTACGAAATGCATGAATAGTTCACAACCAGGTATCAATGAGCACCATCTGTTGGCCACTGTGGATTATGAGAGTAGGATACGTGGCGCTGAGTTTCTAGCCTATCCGCCTGTGATTGCCGGTGGGAATCGTGCCACAATCATTCATTATGTCAATAATAATCAACTAATCAAAGATGGCGAGTTGGTTCTTATGGATGCAGGTAAAAATCACTTTTTATATTAATTTTTTTGAGGTTATAAATAAAAATGTGTTTACTAAATTTTAGGTTGTGAATATCATGGTTATAGTTCAGATATTACCCGCACATGGCCTGTCAACGGAAAGTTCTCGAAGGAACAACGCGCGTTGTATGAGGTTGTGCTGAGTGTGCAGGTCGCCATCATTAAAATGTTGGCCAATCGCGTGAGTTTAGACAAAATGTTCGAGGAGATGTGTTTGTTGTTAGGGAAAGGCCTGCAGGAGATTGGTCTCACACCTAGAACTACTAGTCTACAAAATACTATAAAGGTAGAGGTTATTTACTAAAATTTTAAAGAAAAAAAGAGTAAAAGTTTGGTTATGTTAGGATGCGTATGAGTTCTGCCCACATCACGTGTCACATTACCTTGGGATGGATGTGCATGACACTGCATTGGTCAATAGGAACATTGGAGTGCAACCAGGGATGATTATTACTGTAGAACCAGGTAATTACATTGATTATAACCTTAAATTTAGTGAAAATCGGCTGAAATCGTTGAAATATTGCGTGAAAAGTTGTATTTTGAGGTTATTACGATGTGTTTGGCTTTAAAATGTTAAAACTTGGGAAAAAACAACAAAAACTACTTAAAACACTCTAATAACCTTAAAATATTGCCTGGAAAGTAATATTTTGAGGTTATTTCGCAGTGTGTACCTTTAAAATGTTAAATTTAAGGTTAAAACAACGAAAAACAACTTAAAACTCACTACAATCATCAAAATACAGCCTAAAATGTTATATTTTGAGGTTATTTTGCTGTTTCTAACTTTAAAATGTTAAATTTGGGTTAAAAAAACATCAAAAATTACTTAAAACCCACTAATAACCTTAAAATATTGTCCAAAATGTAATATTTTAAGGTTATTTCGCATTGTGTACCCTTAAAATCTTAAATTTGAGGTTAAAACAATGAAAAACTACTTCAAACTCACTACAATCCTCAAAATACAAGCTAAAATGTTATATTTTGAGGTTATCTTGCTGTCTCTCACCTTAAAATGTGAAAATTGAAGCAAAAACAAGAAAAAACCACTCAAAACCCACCAAAACCTTTAAAATAAAACCAAAAAAACCATATTTTGAAGTTATTTCGCAGTTTTTAACCTTAAAATGTTAAAACCAAGGCTAAAACACCAAAAAACAACTTAAAAGGCCCAAAACCCTTAAAATACAATCTAAAATGTTATATTTCGAAGTTAAAACATGACAAAACCTTAACCTAACCTTAAAATACCAAAAACTAAGCCTAAAATTACTTTTTGCTCTAGGTATTTACGTAAACCATCTGATGAAAGTCCCTAAAGAGTACCAAGGAATAGGAATACGGATAGAAGACGATGTGCTAATCACAGATGGCGAACCAATCGTCCTCAGCTCAAAATGTCCGAAATCAATCGCCGAAATCGAAGCAATCGTAACAAACGCACGCAAATAAACCACAAAACTGCCAACTCTTACTAGCCGCTTGTACTGTACATAATTATAATCGTTACTATTTAATAATAAACAACATCTTTCGAAACAAGAAGCGAAGAAACACATAAAATGGTAAATAAAAGGTAAAACAGGTAACTTTACCAGTCCATCTGCGTCGGCACACCATTGGGATACTCTCCTGTAAGACAAGCAGTGCAATGTCCTACCTTAGCTGGCGATTTAGTCTTGATATCATTCCGGACAGCTTTAACCAAACCTTCCACACTGAGATACTGCAAGGAATCAGCACCTAACCAACAAAATATGAAGTTATACATGGAAATAAACATTAGAGGTTATGTTTTAGAATAATACTCACCAACATGCGTTGCTAACTCAGCCGCACTCAACCTATTCGCGATTAACTCTTCTCTTGTAGGAATATTAATCCCCATATAGCAGGGATACAGTAATGGCGGACTGGCAATACGAATATGCACTTCCTTCGCGCCTGCGTTGCGCAGAAGACGAATTATCGGCCCGATTGTATTACCGCGCACGATGGAGTCGTCGATGAGTATGATGCGTTTACCCTTGACGCTGCCGGACAACGCGCCGAACTTTTTATTCACCGCCAGTTGCCGCAGACGATTACTCGGCTGAATAAACGATCTACCCACGTAACGATTCTTACACAGAACTTCAGAGAATGAGATTCCGCTCTGGCGTGAGAAGCCATGCGCGGCGGCTGTGCCGCTTTCCGGCACGGATGAGATTATGTCCGCTTCGACTGGATGCTCGATGGCTAACTGACGGCCGCACTGCAGGCGCACGTTGTAAACCATTTGACCTTCAAAGATACTATCCGCGCGTGCGAAGTAAACATACTCGAAAATACAGAATGATTGTGATTTGTCTTCGGGTAGACCGATGATGTCAATGGTGCGTATGCCTTCTTTTGACATTTCGATGATTTCACCCGGGTAGACTTCCCGTACGTGCTGGGCGCCGATTGAAAGGAATCCGCAGGATTCCGAGGAGACTACCCAGCCGTCAGCGGTGCGTGATTCGTCACATTCGCCATCTAGCGCTGGAAAATGAAACTAAAACGTTAAAAAACATCATGGCGGTGAGTATTTTATAATTTTATAACTTACGTTCGTTTATTGGTAGGATTTTACCAAGACACAGTGGTCTGTTACCATACGGATCTCTCACAGCGTAAATTCTATCCTTGAGCATGATTACAACCGCGTAACTTAGTGGTGCAAGTTCCATCATATGGCGAATTCTTGCAGGGAAGTCCGGGCCGTCATCCTCGCCCTCTGGCGGTGTAAGACACAAAGCTTGTGTGATTAACTCACTGTCTGAGTGGGTTGATAGGCCTACACCTCGGGATAAAACCATTTTGCGTAAATCGTCGCAGTTTACCAGCTCGCCATTATGTGCGACGGCCATTGCGCCATGCGCAGTGTGAACTACAAATGGCTGACAGTTGATTGTTTCACTGGCGGCGCTTGTTGAGTAACGAGTATGCCCGATACCGAGATTACCAGTCAGTTTACGGATGGCGTCGTCGTTGAAAATGTTACTGACCATTCCCATGCCTTTGTAAACGTTGAAGTGTTTCGCGCAGTGGCCTTCTGATGTTACTATTCCAGCGGATTCTTGTCCTCTGCAAGCAGGATATTGAAACATGTATTTTGGGTTGCATAAGGTAAAATTTTGATTGATCAGAAGTAAAAAATCATTTTTTGTTAATAACTTTTGAACGAATTAACTTACAATGATGATTCTTTTACTAATCGATTCAAAATTAATTTTTGTATTAATTGGTGAAGAAAATTTGTTTAAAACTTATTTTAAACAATAGTTATCATCAAAAAACTAACAAAAATATAACCTTACAGTTTTAAAGTGTGTTTTAGGTTGCATAACACAACATTTTGATTGACAAGATGAATAAACACAATATATTCAATTAAAAATTGAAACATTTGCAAGAATATTTTACCTGTGTTGTAGCGCAACGAGTCCCCAGCATATAATCTGTGAGATTTCCAAATTCGTCGGCCAGTCACCAGTGCCAATAGCTCCAAAAACGCCACATTCATGTGTTAAACCAGATGTGGTAACACCACGATTCAATCTTTTACCTTTCAGCACGTATTTCTCATCTTTGTGCGCTTTGCTGCTGCTTGGTTCGTCCATTTTGTTTTTTTCCGCTGAAATCAATGGAAATTTTTCAGATTTTCAATTAGAACCGCGTTCTACGAAGATAAAACTAGAAGTGACTGGAAGTAGTGTACAACTGTTGTTATGCTGTGCGGGGAATTGCGCAAGATTGATTTTTCGACACGATTTGAAAACGAGAGCGGGATGATGCAAAATAACACTGAACAGCGTGAAGGGATCAAATGTTATCAGCACCAGTAGTACCACATGTGATTACGAGTTTATTAACTGCGTTTATTTATCTTCTCAATGGAAAAATTATAATATTAATAGTAAAAAATAATTTTATGACGTTTTTACGCATTTTTACGCGTTTTTGACTTTTTTTTCAAATTTTTAAACAAAAATCTTTAAAAAACTTAAAAATTTATGTGTTATAATACTCACTGCGTAGCTTTTGAGATTCTAATTTGCTCTGTCGGCAGTTGGGTGTCGATTGTTGATAAATTGAAGGAATTATTTCCTTTTATGTTTTTTGTGACGCGGTTTAGTGATGTGCGCATGCGCGCGCAATATTTGAATAACCGCGAGCGCGATTATCCAACAGGTGGGAGTGATTCCTGCTGGTGGGCATATAAACGACGTCGTAGCCGCGCGCCCGCTTACTTTTTCAGTGCATTTCATTCCTGCACGCGCGGTTTGCTCGTTTCAGTTCATTAGCCTACAAACAACACGCATTATCATGGCTACTGAAGGTAAATAGATAATTATTTGATAATTATGCGATGCTGCATGATAAATTTAAGTAAATTTCATTCATTTGAGGCTTGGTTTGGTTGGATTTGTTGGTTTTTAATGTTGGAAGAGGTTAGAAGCATGAGAAATCAGTAAAAAGACGCGTAAAACTTGTTTGTGTGAAGGGGAATTGAAATGGCGGTTAGAAGCAGTGAAAAATTATGGTTTTGATTAGTTTTTTGTTTGTAACTTTGTGATTATTAAAGTTACAATGATGAATCTTTTACTAATCTATTCAGGATAAAATTCTGTATCTATTCAATGAAAAAAATTTAGTTACAACTAATTTTAAACCATAATTATCATCAAAAAACTAATTAATAACTCCATAAACAATTTAACAACTTCAAAGCCGTGTAACTTTTTATTTATAACAATACCAAACTTAATTATTTTTACAATTCATACAGAATTTAACCATCTTTAATCCTCTGAAAGAATTTTTAAATTATCTCTTATACTTTCCAACATATCAACAAAAAACCACAAAAAATCATTTAAAAAATTCCATTTCACAGTTGGAGGTCACAAATTGGGCAAGATGCTCGTCGAAGGAAAGACCAAACAGGTCTTTGACCTACCTTCAATGCCCGGCCACTGCATGATGGTCTCCAAAGACGTCATCACCGCAATGAACGGTGTCAAATGCAACGAGCTCGCCGGCAAGGGCGCCATCTCCAACAAAACCAACGCAAAAGTCTTCGAAACCCTCAACGCTGTTGGTAAGTCCCGAGATAAACAACTTTATTACACAATTGATTGTTCAATCAATTGGTTGCCGACTGCATCATTCAGCAGATAACTTATCGCTAAGTGAACAACAACAACATGTTGTCCATGTTGGTCAACTGATATCAAGGTCAAGCATCATCATAACTTACATCACACATCATACAACCGCCATTTTGTTTCATTAAAAAAATTTTATTGATTTATCACAGGAATGAAGACAGCTTTCTTCAAACTCGCATCAGATGGCGCATTCATCGCTAAGAAATGTGAAATGATCCCAATTGAATGGGTCACACGTCGTTTAGCAACCGGGTCCTTCCTGAAACGCAATGTGGGTGTACCTGAAGGTTACCGCTTCAGCCCACCTAAGCATGAGATGTTTTTCAAGGACGATGCTAATGATGACCCACAATGGTCCGAAGAACAAATCATCTCAGCCAATTGGAAATTCAATGGACGCCATATTGGTCCTGCTGAAGTAGAAATCCTACAAACCACTAGTATAATGGTTTTTGAGATTTTAGAAAAAGCCTGGGCTACTAGAAACTGTGCTTTGATCGACATGAAAATAGAATTCGGCGTTGATGAATCCGGTGAGATTCTCTTAGCTGATATTATTGATTCAGATTCATGGAGACTCTGGCCAGCTGGTGATAAACGCCTGATGGTTGACAAGCAAGTCTATCGTAACCTGAAAAACGTCACCAGCAGTGACCTGGACACAGTAAAGCGTAACTTTGAATGGGTTGCTGAGCAACTGGATCATCTCACACCTGCGAATGATCATCTGGTGGCTATCCTCATGGGTAGCCCAAGTGACATGGACTACTGTAAGAAGATCCAAGGTCATTGTCAGTCTCTAGGATTGAATGCAGAAGTACGTGTGACTTCAGCACATAAAGGAACCAAGGAAACAATGAGCATGATTAAGTACTATGAGTCTTTACCATTGAAGGTGGTGTTTATTGCTGTGGCAGGTAGGTCCAATGGGTTGGGACCTGTGATTAGTGGTAATTCAGCTCTGCCTGTTATTAATTGTCCACCGGTGAAAGCAGAGAATGTTGATATGGATATCTGGAGCAGTTTGAATGTACCTTCAGGTTTAGGGTGTTCCACTGTGATCTATCCGGAATCTGCAGCGTTGAATGCTGCGCAGATGATTGGGTTGAGTAATTACGTGGTGTGGAGCAAGCTGAAGATGAAACAGTTGAATAATTACGTGTCGTTAAGGATGGCTGATAAACAAGCTCACCCTGAACAGTAACCAGTGTCAATTATGTCATTATTCTAGATATTTTGTTAATAAAACAAACAAAAACAAATGTTTATTGATTTTTTACCTTTTTGACATCTCAGATAAAGTCATGAATATGATTAATCTTTTAAGATATGGTAAGAAACTCTTGGGGATACGTGGAAGAGGTTAGAAGCATGAGAAACACATAAAAAGACGTTAGGAAGAGTGAAATTTATGATTTTGATTAGTTTTTTGTTTATAACTTTTAAAGTAATTAAGATAGAATGATGATTCTTTTTGTAATCTATTCAGAATTAAATTCTGTATGTTCTCAGTGAAAAAAATTGAATGACAACTCATTTTAAACCATAATTATCATCAAAAAACTAATTAATAACTCCATAAACAATTTAACAACTTTAAAGCCGTGTAACTTTTTATTTATAACAATACCACACCTAATTCTTTTTACAGTTTATACAGAATTTAACCATCTTTAACCTCCTGAAAGAATTTTTAAATTATCTCATATACTTTCCAAGATATCAACAAAAAACAACAAAAAATCATTTAAAAAATTTCTATTTACCTTCAATGCCCGGCCACTACTGCATGATGGTCTCCAAAAACGTGATCACCGCCATAAACGGCGTCAAATACAACGAGCTCGCCGGTCGCTAAGGATGGCTGATAAACAAGCACACCCTGAACAGTAATCAGTGTCATCAATGTCATTATTCTAGATATTTTGTTAATAAAACAAGCAAAAACAAATATTTATTGATTTTTACCTTTTTGACATCTCAGATTACAAAAACAAAATCATGAATATGATTAATCTTTTAAGATGTGGTAAGAAACTCTTGGGGATACATGGGTGTCGTGGTTATAAGAAGTGGGTACCAGATGCAGAAGATTTCAAGTTCTGGAATCGCCCGTTACCGTTTTCGGATGATGATATCAACGACCAGTTGAAGATTTTCTACAATCAGAAGCTGGCATTGGTCCCCAGGGAGCGGAAACTAGCGAATACCTTTATTAACTTTGGTCCTGCCCATCCTGCGGCTCATGGTGTGCTGCGTATGGTGTTAGAATTAGAAGGAGAGGTAAAAATCACTTTTTAACCTAATTATACCTAAAACCTAATGAAATTTTAAGGTTGTGAAGCATGCAGACCCTCACATTGGGATGTTACACCGTGGTACTGAGAAATTAATGGAGTACAAGACCTACCATCAAAATATCCCCTACCTGGACCGATTGGATTACATTTCCATAATGGCCAATGAACATGTTTATATCTTAGCAGTAGAAAAGCTATTGAACATCACAGATGAAATTCCTTTACGTGCCAAGTACCTAAGGGTCCTTTTTGTAGAAATCTGTCGAATTCTGAATCATATCCTAGCTGTGGTCTCACATATCTTAGACCTTGGTGCAATTACTCCTTTATTCTGGTTGTTTGAGGAACGTGAGAAGATTTTCGAGCTTCTGGAGCGTGCGTCCGGGTCCAGGATGCATACCGGATACATGCGGGTTGGTGGTGTGCAACAGGACATCCCCCTTGGTTGGTTGGATGATTTATGGGACCTTATGGCCAAAATGAATGAACGATTTGATGAACTTGAGGATGTCGTGACTACAAATCGTATTTTTGTACAGAGGACCAAAGATATCGGGGTTATATCTGCTCATGATGCTATTAACATGGGTTGCTCGTAAGATTTTACCCCCACTCCACTATATTCTTGTTTTTATATAATTTTTATGTTAGAGGTGTGATGTTACGTGGTTCTGGTATAAAATGGGACCTGAGACGTCAACAACCCTATGAAATCTACGACCAACTAGATTTTGATGTCCCCATTGGTACCAATGGTGATTGTTACGATAGGTACCTCGTCCGGATGGAAGAAATGCGTCAATCACTCCGAATCATCGACCAGGTGATAAATCTTATGCCAGAGGGACCCGTACGTATCAATGATCATAAAATAGTCCCACCATCACGTGCTGAAATGAAGGTAACCCTCCATTTTGTGTACATAACCCTAAAACACTACAAAAAACTACAAAAAAACAATTTTCTCATAGAAATCAATGGAAGCAACCATACATCACTTCAAATTCTACACCCAAGGCTTCACAGTGCCTCCTGGTGCCACCTACACAGCAACAGAACACCCTAAAGGTGAGATGGGTGTTTATATAGTCTCTGATGGTACCTCCAAGCCATACAGAGTCAAAATCAAACCTCCAGGCTATGCCCACCTTGCAGCAATGAATCATTTAGCTAAAAACAATTACCTTGCTGATGTGGTTGCCCTAATGGGTACCCTGGACCTTGTCTTCGGTGACATTGATCGTTAATCAATTTTTAATTCGTTTATTGTGTTGATTTTCGTCTTGTTTTTCATAGCAAATAAAAAGAAACAAATGAACAGAAAGAATGCAATTAATATCTCTTAGCTAGACTATATAATACATGTGATAAAGTCGTAAACAACATTTGTTTAATAATAATCATAATACGGGGGTGGCGCGCCATCTTGAATTGTCATGTGTCATTGGTGGAAACGGAAACTTATGTCGCTAATACCTCGAATCACCTAACAAGAGATTCTCAAAGTCCGTCGGCCATCTTGTCGCGCACGCCCAAATCATAGATAGATTTAAACACGGATTTATTTATACACTTTAAACGTCCTGCCTTATCAATTAAATTATCACATTTCGTTAAATTTAATTCTTGTGTCTGCGTCAAAATTCACTTACTTACATCTGCGTAACAGTATCACTAACGTTTATAGTTTCTAGATTGTTCGTGAGTATTTCATTCGCATTTGCCGTGCAGAGATTTAGTAAATCACTTCGTACACCGTCGCTTTTTTATCGCCGGAGCCTGTGACGATGTATTTATCATCCGCGGAGATGTCACAACTCAATACACTCGATGATTCCTTCGACTACAAACAGAACCAACAGAAAAATAGCATTAAATTGAGGTTATGTTTGATTAATGTAAGGTTATGTTACCTGGAATATACTAGCACCATACGGAGTCCTCCACGCATTCAGTAAATTGTCTTTTCCGGTTGAAACAAACCACTTTCCGCACGCAGCGAAGCGTAAACTCAGCACACAACTCTCATGCAGATGCAGTTGGTATTTATCCGGTTTCGAAGCATGTAACACCTCCACATTTGAATTCTCCATGCCTACAGCCAACCATTCACCAGTTGGGCAGTACCCCAATGAGAATATCTGTGAGCTGAAGTCATGTTGTTGCAGTTGCCGCCCTTCACGCAGGTCCCAGCTGCGTACGGTGTTATCCAACCCACCAGTCCACAACTTGGTACCATCCGCGGATATATCTATGCAGGAGGCACCATCTGTGTGACCTTGGAACTGCCGTACCAGTGTTTGGTTATGGAGGTCCCACACAGCGATGTTACCATCTGAACAACAACTGAAGCAGACTTTGGAGTCCGGGGAGATGGCCAACGCGTAACACGCAGGTGCTGATGAGGTGAGCTCTGCTTTGATACGTGGTGTGGGTGAAGCTAGGTCCCAAATGGAGAGGTTGGATGCCTCACCTCCTACGATCAAGGTACGACCATCGGGGAGGAGTTTTACTGATCGTATATAGTTGTCACGTTGCTAAAAATTTATAAATTTTATATTTTTGTTGTTTTTAAAGGTTATGTTGGCTTACCAAGCAGTCTAGTTGTGAAACAGGACTCTTGGACCCTGGTTGACTGATGTCCCACACCTTAACGCATCCCTTACCACCTGTGTAGACGTATTTCGTGGGATTGGAGATGGTCACGGCGCAGACGACCTCACCATGTCCAAGGGTATTAATTTGGCGCGCGTGGCGCGGTATTCCAGGCCCTATAAGGGCATCCGGCGGAAAGGGCACCGGTTGCATTTGTCCCTCGGCACTCACATGAAAGGAATACGCTCTAAAACCATCAAAAACCCATCAAATCTCTCTTAAAACCCATAAAAACATAAAACTTACGGTTTACCACCTGGTATTCCACCCATACCAGGTACCACCGGTGCCCGCATTGGTGCATGTGGGTCATAAGCAACTTGCAATGGTGGGCGTGGGTAAGGGTTGTTCATTGAAGGTTGTAGACTGTTGTGCATAGCCCCATATTGGGCTGCTACAGCTGCAGCTTGCAAATCATGTGGACCACCTCCTAAAACCCATAGAATTAGTACCCAAATGGTTTACCGTGAATATTATACTAACCATTTGACATCCCAGGTAAATATGGCGGATATTGTCCTAGTGCAGGTGGTTTCACAACGGGTTTAAGCCCACTTCCGCCTGCGCTGGACCCGGACGCACTTGTAGGTGTTACTGATTTGCTGATGGGTGTGGTGGGTTTCTCACCATCAAGTTTCTTGGTTGATGGTGTTGATGCATTACTAGATGTGCCTGAACGTGGACTGTGAGGTCCGGGATGTTCTTTCTTAGATGATAGTTTATCGATGCCATTTTCACGTGGGGAGGCTGTACCATTAGGAGGTGAGACCGGATCTTCGGAGGCATCGTCCACAACTAGGTCCTGATCGGATTTCTCACCATCAGAATGCTGAAAATGTCACATAACCTTAAATTTTGTGTTTTAACCTTAAAATTATACATTAGAGGTTTAGGAGTGAGGTTAGGTTATTTATATGTTAGTAATAATGAAAGTTTTGACATTTTAGTACGTACTTTCATACTTACGTGACCCATGTCCTTTTCCTCCTTTTTGACTTTCTTGTGGTCGGGTTCCTGTGGCGTTCGTGGTCTATACTTCTCCCTTTCCGCTGGTGATATTGAATTTCTCTGTAAACATACAAAATACCGCTTTTTAATTTTTATTTCCGGTTTTCCGGTTTTTATTAAAACGAATTTATTGTTTTAAATTTCTAGTACACTTCAACCACACTCAGTATTTCGCACCATTTACGGAAACAAAGAGTTTTCCGGTTTTCCAGAGAAATTTATCACCGGAAAAGTGTAAGAAAAGCGCGCTGTGAGTGCGAGACGACACATTAAAGTAACTTATAAGTGGAAATAAATGGACGTCGGCGTCGCAACCGGGGGGCGGTTGAGTTGGCGAGAGCGTGAAACGCACGAATCGGCGCCGCCGCCGCCGAGCACTGTTAATAATCCACTAAATGAGGTGAGTGCCAAATGTTTCCAGCGCTGCCAAGTAAGAATAAGACCGGAAGTTGTAGAATTGCACGAGTAGTTTCAAGAGATTACAACTTTGTTTCCAAGGATTACACGCTTTTATATTTTCGCTTATAACTCGGGAACTGGTGCAGCGATTTCAAGATTTTAAACGGAAATGGATTCATTGGGAAATTGTGCAAGTTTTTTGTGTTAAATACTTTTCTGTGACATTTTTAGTTTAAAAGTTACAGACGTTTTTTAAATACAAAAATAAAAAACGTAATTTTTGCACATTTTACAAGATTTCCGGTTGTTCCCATCCGGAAAAACATAAGTGCCATACATAAAACAAAAGATAATTAAATTATCTCTAAGATAAACCCTTTTTGAACAAAATCGGATAATTTTTACAAAAGTTACAAGCAAAAAACTTTGTTTAAAACCTTCTTGTGACATTTTTAGTTTAAAAGTTACAGACGTTTTTTATATAAAAAAGGTAAAAAAGTAATTTTTGTACATTTTACAAGATTTCCGGTTGTTTCCTTCCGGAAAAACATAAGTGCCATACATTAAACAAAAGATAATTAAATTATCTCTAAGTTAAACCCTTGTTGAACAAAATCGGATAATTTTTACAAAAGTTACAAGCAAAAAACTTTGTTTAAAACCTTGTGTCGTACCGCTGGGTGTTGTAATTCCGGAATGTGTCCGGAATGCGCGATCGCATCACATTTGCGTGCGCCGAATCTAAATGCAAACGCGAATTGCGAAAGCAAGCTCGGCGCGGTTAGGGGTGGCTGCGGTGTGAAGGGACCGAGCAGGCGCCGAGCGGGGGCGGCAAAGTCGACCGAGTTCCTGCGGTTTCGGTTAATAGAGCCGAGAGCGAGGCGCCGCAACCCGCGCGACTACAATCGGCCGAGGCGAGCGACACCACCACAACCCTCACACCCACCAACCACCCCCATTGCCGCCCCCACCACCCTTGGGGCTTTAGTTTACTGCGTTTACGTTTAGCGTTAAACACGCGCCAAGACACCGGTGATAAATTCGTGATTTACCCATCCGGATGCAGAATTTCAATACATATTTCCATTGGGGGCGGCAGCGGGGGCAGCAGGGAAATATTTTTCTCCTCTTTTTTAACCATTAACCCTCCGGGGTTGTTTGTGCGTGTCTATGCATCGCAATCTCGCTGATTTTACGCTCGCCTTTGTTTTTCAAAGTAAAATCCCGGTTTTCCGTTTTTTGCCACCCCCAACGCCCGTCGATGTTAAGTTAGGGGGATGAAAGCAATTTTTTCACGGGTTCAACGCGTCCGTTCAACGAAAAGGCGCGCGGAGCATGAAAGGTAACTAGGGGCGCGCGAAAAGGGGATGAAAACGGAAAGCGGAAAACTGGAAAACGCCTGCACTAATTAATACGCGTCAGGCGCAGATAATTATCGACATTTTATCCGTGCGCATATAAAAAATCCCTCTGCGAAAATGCGGAAATACAGAAACCGGAAAACCGGAAACTACCCTTATTTTGCCTGTATTCCTTCAGATGGTCCCACGAGAGTGGGTAATTTGATTTGGGTCCTCCTCGCCACTTTATCCGCTTCGTACGCATACAGTGTGTCCCAAGTCAACAATTACACCCCGGGGTGAGGATGTGTGTGCGGGAGATCTACCCTCGCAAAGATTTTAATTAATATTAAGTGACTTGCCGCGCACACCACCCCCGCTGCTAATTGAAATTTATTTCGAGTTTCCCGGAATTTCCATTCGCGCGCCGTTGGGGTGGTTTCCATCCCCCATTTCGTACTTTTCCAATGCGGCGGGAAGAACTTTGTAAAGGAAGTTAACTTGTCGGAAAGTTGGAAGATGGAAATTCCAAGATGCGGAATTTCATCCCCTAACACATAATACACGAAGATGTTAAGGGTGAGAGTGGGTTTTCGGGGGGATGATAGTGATAAACTCCAGTTTCGTAAAGTTGCCCTTGGTCAGCGATTTTTTACGATTATTATCTTTCTTTTCCCGGTCGCATAAGAGTAAAAGTAATAAGTTTTCCGGTTTTCCGGTTTGTGTTTTTTTGTTCTATCAGGTTATAAAAACATCGACAATGTGGAAATCGTATCGTTTTTTATGATATCTACTCAAATGACACTTAAAAAAGGTAGTTTTCCGGGTTAATTTAGGGGTAGTTTAATTTTTCAATGTTAAATTTGCATCCGGTAGTAAAATTAATATGCGGTTTGCGCTAAACGCCCCCCGAAACAGTAAGATAAGGATTGTCGGGCTGCGGCGGCGGCGGCGAGACCTTGAGGGTTGAATCCGGGCCCGAGAGGGGTGGCTTTGCGGCGGTGGCGGCGGCGTGGATGTAAACTCGACGCAGCAGCAGAGTCTGGCGCGTTGCGGTCGCCGCCGGTTGCGGTCACGGCAAGGCAACAAGACCGACATCTCGGTCGACGTCGCCGCCCCCGGGCACAACCCCACCCTATCTCTTCACACACACACACACCGCACCAACTCTACCACCACCTCCAGTAGAAACAGACTGTTTTTCTCTTTATCTCACGCGCGCGGCTAGACTTTGGTCCGCCGCCTCCGCCGCCGCCGCCATATCTACCCTTAGGATGTAAAAGTTGAGTGGGGGTTGTGGAGAAAACGTCAGACAGAGATAAAGATACGAATGTGCGGGGCTTGTTAATAATCCAACACTCTAGGGGTGAAAACAACCCCTAAAAAATTATACAGGGTGATACAAAAAATTTCATAAAAAAAATAAAAAGTAAAATATTTAATTCATTAGTTTACACAAAACATACTGTATGTTTATATTTTCTTCAACCCCTTACACGCACCCTTATTATCCGGGGGCGGCAGTAATGATAATATTAATTACACTCGAGAATATTTCCTCGCCTCGCCGATTCGAGTTGAGTTGACACGAGGAGTGCGAGAGTCAAAGTTGAATGAGAAGTTAAAGACGACTTGAGGGGTGGTTGCGGGGGCGGCGGCGGCGGAAACGAGGGTTGAAACCGACAGAGCGGAATGTAATTACCACTCGAAGAGTGAAAATGTGCTATGCTTCCCCTTGGCAAGTCACATATTTAATTAACCTCACCCGCCCCCCATTAAAAACCACCCCTTTATAAAAACAACCCTTAATTTAAAAATAAGTTTTAATTAGTATTTATTATCGCCGTGGACATATTGTATGTTTATGTTTATGTGTGTATGTCGCAAGGTGCAAAATGATTCGCGTCGAGGGGATGTCGAGGGGTGGCGGGAAACGACGCCCTCGAGGTGCAATTACACCCCCCTGAAATGTTGTACGACTCGACGCACACGCCAAGAGGGATGCCACTTTAACACCCCGTTGTTAAACAGTTTCTACTCTTAAACAACTCAATCTACCAAAACTACCCTTAAGTAAAGTGTCATTTTCAAAACTTAACCTCAAAAATTTTGTTTTTAGGAAAACTTAACCTTAAATCACATTAAAATGATTTTTTAGTGAAAAATAAGAAAAAATGAAAAAAATGTACATTTCATCCCTTAAATTGACTTTCACCCTTTGGAAACAACCCTTAATGGACGTAAAATGGCAAAAAATAACCTCAAAATGATTTTTTTCATAAATTTTTAATTTTTTTGATGTAAAAATGACTTTTTAGGTTAAAATTTGATTTTTTTTTACATTTCATCCCTTAAATTGACTTTAACTCTTATGGAACTACCCTTAATAGACGTAAAACATCAAAAAATAACCCGAAATAATTTTTTCATAAAATTTCATATAAAAATCATGTTTTTATGTTAAAATTTGATTTTTTTAAAGTTTTCATCCCTTAAATGAATTTCCACCCCCTTTCATCCCTTAATTCTTGTATTTTTTGTTCTTTTGCGTTAATAAACTTGTAGTAGGTACTCACGTGACGCTCTTCCGCCGAGTTGATACCTGCTCACAGTGGAAGGGTAGTCATGGCGACGTCCCGAGAGGGTGCAATCCGGAAATGGCGGCGATGCAGGTTTCGCAGGTGCAAGAGGTGGAGGCGGCCAATCGCACGACACGCCGGGAACATGAAACAATTGCGAGAGAAACGCAAACAATTGAGAGAAAACGTACAAAACGCCAACGTGCGGGGAGAAAAATCTACAAAACCCAACGAGAACGTGCTCAAACAAACCGCCCCCCACTAATACTACACGTATAACATCGGGTGGGATGCACAAGAACTTGTTTGAACACATTTTCTGCATTTCCAACATAAATTTTAATTTTTAAACCAAAAAACATGAAATTCCAATTATTTTTATAATAATAATGAGAGAACACCCTGTATAAAAATGGTAATTTGATTTTTCCGGGATGTTTACACTTGAGTACGCTCAAATTCCGTTCGGAATGTGTTACGTGTTCATGGCGTAGGGAAAAAAAGGAAAAATAAAAAACGATGCGTTCCCCTTCGAGCGTTGACACTTTACACTTTACTCCGACATCGACTCTAACATAACCTATGTCTCATTCGAGGGGTGAGCGCCAGATTGTTCTCCTCAAAGAGGGTGCGCGTCGAGAAGTGACACTTTTATATGCGACACGCTCGTACGAGCACTTACCACCCCCTTGAAACCTTAAAACTCACCCTAAAGGAGAAATAAATCATTCTTTCACTGCGTTTTATGTTTATAACCTATGCAACATATAATACATGTTGTATTTTAGGTTGCCTATAGTAAAACATTACAAAATAAGTAAAAACACGCGCTAAAAACAGAAAAAATCATTTTTTTAAAAGGTTACATTAGGTTATGATGTTATAACCTATGCAACACATAGCACATCATGTGTTTTTGGTTGCCTATAGTAAAACATCATGAAATAAGGGAAAACTCGCGGTAAAAGACAAAAAATTCATTTTTTAAAGAGGTTACATTATGTTTTTACATAAAAACCCATACAACCCATAGCGCAAGATGTGTTTTAGGTTGCCTATAGCAAAATAACATAAAATAACTAAAAACACGCGCTAAAAAGCAAAAAAATCAGTTTTTTAAAGAAGTTATATTATGTTTTTATGTTATAACCTATGCAACACATAGCACATCATATATTTTTGGTTGCCTATAGTAAAACATCATGAAATAAGTGAAAACTCGCGGTAAAAGACAAAAAAATCATTTTTTAAAGAGGTTACATTATGTTTTTACATAATAACCTATACAACCCATAGCGCAAGATGTGTTTTAGGTTGCCTATAGTAAAATAACATAAAATAAGTAAAAACACGCGCTAAAAACGGAAAAAATCATTTTTTTAAAAAGGTTACATTATGTTTTTATGTTATAACCTAAGCAAAACATAGCACATCATGTGTTTTAGGTTGCCTATAGTAAAACAACATAATATAACTAAAAACACTTGCTAAAAAGCAAAAAATCAATTTTTAAATGGTTATATTATGATGTTATGTTATAACCTATGCAACCTATAACACATCATGTGTTTTCAGTTGCCTACCATAGATAATCATATAATAATCCTATTAAAAAAGTTTTATTTTAATTCCACGCTGGTTTCTTCCCTCTAAAGGTTTCCTAATGCTTTTATCACCCCATCGTTCTTTATTATGCTCCCCTGCACCCCTAAAGCCATTCTTTGTACTTACTTATACACGTCAAACTCAAACCCACCCCAAAACTTCCAAACGGAAAAAATATTTAAGATTTTAAGATTATAAGACTGTGGAGGAGTTTTAAAGAGGGTAAAAGAGGGTCATCCCCTCTGCGTGCCTGCGTAAATTGATTTTTTTGTTCCGCAAAAGAGGGTGAAATGCGTCTTGCAACCCCTAAACGGAATATAATTTAATGTCTCGATCACTTTACAAATTATTTTCCCGACTTTCATCTTTTATTACGCGCTGGCTGGCGTCTTCGACGGTCCTTGATTAATTCACCCCTACTGCGCACAACCCCCGCAGGGGTTGTAGGGGGGTGGGGGGGGTGGAATAAGAGAGTGAGCAGTTTTCATTTGCATTTTCTTTTCATCCTCCAGCTCCAAGACTATTGATTTTCGTAAGATTCCAGGATTTCCTTTTTATTTGCGGGGGCGGCGTGCACCCCTAAACGTAAGCGCCATTTAAAACGCCTCAAAAGAAAAAGAGAGGGTGGAATACGCGCCTCGAGGGGTTGCTTTAATAACGCTTAGCGTTTTCCTCATTACGCATTCTTCTACCATTTTCGGCGGGGCGGCAGAAGTTTTTCCTTCTTTATATTTAAGGGATGAAAGACAACGACACAGAATCATCCCTTCAATTTGTTTCGCCCCGTGCGGAGGGTGTAAATATTTAACTTTGTTCCTAATAATCATCGGGGGCGGCGAAAAGGGCTGCACTCATTAAAAACCGGAAGCCACTTAGCGGATAAATATTTGCCGGGTGATTAAAACGAAAACACTGCTGATTCAACCCTTTAAACACTCCCCAAACAAAAACTTTTTTTATATACAGAGTGTTTTATAACTTACCGCTATTAGATTTGACGTCATCAGGTCGATGCAACTCCGGTTTGACAAGCATCGACAGTGGGTGTTGACCAGGCGCTCCCAGCGCCCCTGACAGACCCAATAGACTCGCCGCTGAGCTGGGCGGAGCTCCCGCGAGGCCTGGATGCGGCATCATGGGGATAGGTGGCGCTGCATGCGCTGGCAGTTGTTGCGCGTGCATTTGTTGTAATAAACGTGGAAGATCTGGCCGTTGTTGCTGGAAAATCACACACGAAACATCATAAATATACAGTGTGTCTCTTGATGTTTAAGTAGGCAACCATAAAAGCATCCTTCTTCAGCCCGTTTAGTTTTATTTTTATTTTTACTTCCCACACGGCGGTTTATCGCTTTTATCTTTTTAGTTTTACGTCCGGTCGTTGTGCGCACTCCACATTTCCCTCAGGGGTGTTTCATCCCTTTTTACTACGAGTGTAGTATATTTTAATATCGGAATAATTCAGTTGCAAGCTTTTCATTTACGCGTTGCAACTTTACGTATTAAGGACACATTGTATATAAAATATTTTAAGAGGGTTGTAAAACGCCAGCGGAATATGTTGCACGTTTTATGCACGGATGTAAACTTGAGCGCTTTTAAAATTTTTACGATTAACCTGTAAAAACGTCAAAAAATTACAGGTTTCTGTAACTCACCCCAATGATGGCGTTCAATTCAGTCATGGTGACTTGTTTCGCACGCTCGACGGCAGATGCCACCTGCTGTTGGTGTTCCTGTGACAGGAATGGCAAAATCTGCGCGATTATCGCATTCAGTCTCTTTGCTATTTCAGTCTGTAAATAATAATAGATTATAAATTAGGTTATGTTGCATGGACATAGTGTATGTTGATATTTTCTACGCCTAGAATAAATATATTATCAGAGGCGTCTTGCTCTTGTCGGTCGAGGGTAAATTATTTGAGTTGGCGAGTTCCTCGACCGGCGCGCGCGAACAAACACGACCGATGTTGATGAAGGGAGAGGGGGAAAAGGGGGGGGAGCGTAAAGAGGGTGGTGTAGATGTAGAGCATTAGCCGTCGACTAACAACCCTCGAAAGCAAACGCCCGGTCGAGCCGAACGTTAAACACGCGCGATTGTGTCCGCCACCTTGCCGCCCCCGCGGCTTACGCCACCCCCACGCTTGTTTACCGCACGTATTAACCCATTTTCTTCTCTGCGTGCATAATTCTCCACTAAATACACGCCAATGACATTTCACATGAAAACAAAATGGCGGAATTTAAATTTTGAGGTTAGGTTAGGTTATGTTATGTTAAGTAAATCATAGCAATGAAAATGAAGCAGTTTGTGAGTGTATGTTGGGTTGCATGCGATGCAAACATTACGAATGACATTTTTCGTGATTACGATTACGAAACTTGAACAATCGCCGCCCCCTTTCGTGGTCGTTAAGATCGCTTGTGTGCGATATGAAAATTAGTCACGCGATTTCAGATTCGGCCATTTTGTGATTGTGAAATTTGTTAAAATAGGTATTATCCAAGCGGTCAGTTGTGGTTTGTGGAGGCGGAAGGGGGGCGGCCGCATGACCGCATGCCGCCGTCGGCGGCTACCGCCTCCGCAAAACCGCCGCCGCAACAACTGTGCATCGTGCATGCACTATGCGCATGCAAGCCACCAAAGCCACGCCACCCGCAGTACACCAGTACAAAGTCGACATCTCGCTGGATGTATATTTGGTTGCCTATAGTCAACAATCCATAAAATTTCGATATCCGAGGGTCGGAAGTGGAAAATTTCAGCCAGGCACTTGTGTACGCGTGTCGGACACGTGCCGAAGGGTTCGACTCGACCTTTCCACCCCATTTAACAGCGGTGAAGCATAAGTAAACATTCACCAAACGATCTTTTATATTTTAAAGCATAAATTGCATGTTTTGCTTTGTTAGATGTAAAAAGTGATAGGCAACCAAGTGTACTGTTACTTTTTGACGCGAACACAAATCCCACTTATGTTTGCGTCGATTTAAGACCAACTTCTCCCCTGTGGAGTGAGATGGCGACACGTGCGTCGCATACGAAATCGCCGCGTCATTACGAGGGGAAAACTCCGACGTATCTTCTCTTCATCGTCGACCTAACATTCTAACCTCACACGGAATGCGCGCCGAATACGAAGCCAGGTAAGTGCGCGCGATGGGGATGATTCCCGTGCGGCGAATCGCAAATAAACGAGTTATTCGTGTCACGATTTCGTTCAATCGAGCAAGATCTTCGACGTCCTACCCTCGCACGCGAGCGGAATAACTTAATTCGAGAGTTTCTCGAATTGAAGATAATCTAACTTTGCGAAATAAAAGGATACACATTTGTAGTTTGTAGCGGTTTGAATTATAGGGGAGTGTGTTTGGTTGCCTAACGTTAACATTGTTTACATTTTAATTGGATTTTTATTGTTTTAAGGTAAAATTTTGTTAAAATCTTATTGGAAATGTTATAAAATTAAATAATATTGAATTCTTAATTGTTTATTATGATTTTTAATGTTTTTTAATGATTTTTTATGTTTTTAACTGTTTTAGGTTCATGTGACACTTGGTGTATCAACAGTTTCTTTCTTGGTAAGTGTTTGGTTGCCTAACATAAAATTTTTTACTTTTTTAAATAATTTTTAATGATTTCACATAAAATCAACTAAAATCTTATTAAAAATCATATAAAAATTAAATTATAATGATTTCTTAATTGTTTATTAAGTTTTTAATGTTTTTTTAATGTTTTTCTTTTAAATTTATTCAAATAACACTTCGTGCATCATCGGCTCGCGGCGATTAACCGCGCAACGGTTTCCCCCTTTGACAATCACAGCATCAGCCGGCGTGCGGGTCGTGCAGACGCTCCGCGAGTTTTATTGAAAAAAAACCAGTGTGAAATCACCGTGCGACAGTCCCAAACGCTGCGAATCGATTTATCCAGGTAGGATCTCGCCGTTTATTATATTTTTTACGATGACAATACGCGCGCCGCTTCGTAATCTGCACGAAAAGTGTTTGTAACCTGCAACGCATGACTTGCAACTTCGGCGTCACTTTGCACCACTCCGAATGACGTCACAAAACTTAACACACGCACATACAGTGTTTATAATAATAATTTTTATATAAATAAAACAAAATAGAATAAATTCATACCTGTTTGTGCATTTCGACGTTGAGTCCATACGACATTTCGTAATACTGCAAAAACAAAACACAAATTAATCAATTTTCAATTATTCGCTGGTGCAACAAAAACAAAAACACGCCGCGCGCTTTTCAATGGCGGACCGAATGTCAATTATAAATAAATAAACACCGATTGCGAATTTATACGCTCTCCGCGCGCGCAGTGTGTGTATTTGTTAGCGGCGCACATTTTATATTTATTTATATTAATATTTGATATATCCGGGAATTTCATCGCATGTCGATTTCGAAATCGTGCATTTACTTTCGTATTAATTAATATTAATATTTAATAACGAAATTGCGCAAATATTGCATATTCGCCGTCATTAAAATAAAATAATTTAAACGCTAAAATTAATATTTCAATATCAATAGATTTTATTTTCCTGATTCGGCATCAAATCAAAATTTATTTATTTTTTAAAAAATCATGAAATTATTTTATTAATTACATAATTTTCGCCATTAAATTTTAATTAATTTAGTTTATGCGTTGGATTTTTCCCAACGCAGAATATTATTATCGGCCGACCCGTCGAGAGCAATTACACTAAACGCGGTAATATAATATTACTAATATTCGTAATTACACGTATTAAGTTTTACGCTTTTTGTGCCGCGTCAGCGTTCACTTCACCGGTTGACTAGTCGATTTCTTCTGACCGCGCCGCGCACCACCTTAATTATGATCGTTGTGTGCCACGGCTTGGGCCGGCGTCGATCGATGCGATTCATAAAGCGCGCCCGCCGGCAAACGAAAATTAAGTGCATGCTAAGTATTGTAATAAACTGGCGGAGCCGGCGCGCGGAGGAAACGCGATCGCTGGATGAGGTCGCGCAATAAAAATAAAAATCCTAACGACGTCGTAATTAATGTTCGAAATCAACGTACAATGTGTCCACAAGTATTTTCAGCATGGAAATTTGCTATTTATTGGG
Organism: Dalotia coriaria; assembly: GCF_025399875.1. NCBI lineage: Eukaryota > Metazoa > Arthropoda > Insecta > Coleoptera > Staphylinidae > Dalotia > Dalotia coriaria. The sequence continues at coordinate 9,378,410 of NW_027045452.1, read as the reverse complement.
TTTTATGTGAGGTTAGGTTGGATATACAGGGTGTTTTTCATGTAAATTTGGTAAATTTTGCAAAAAAATTTGTTTTTTTTTTTGTTTTTTAAAGGTATTTTTCAAGGGTTTAGAAGATGGGAACTGTGCGGATATTGTAGAGAACCTCGGAAATTACTATATACCGTTTACAGATTTCAAATTTTCGTATTTTTACCTAAGTTACGGGGAGTTTTCTACGCAAATTTGGTGAAATTTGCAAAAATTGTCTATTTTTGTCCATTTAAAGGTACTTCCCAAGGGTTTAAAAGGTGGGAAGTTTGGGCATCTTGTAGGGCGGCTCGAGAATTATAATATTGCGTTGACAGACTTAAAATTGTCCTATTTATACCGAAGATACCGGGTGTTTTCCATGCAAAACTTGGTAAAATTTGCCTAATTGTTCATTTTTGATAATTTAAAGGTACTTCCCAAGGGTTTAAAAGGTGGGAACTTTGCCCATCTTCTAGAAGGGTTCGAAAACTATTATATCCCGTTGACAGACCCGAAATTGTCCAATTTTTACCAGACATACAAGGTGTTTTCTTCTGAAGTTGTAAAATTTTGACGAAAAAACAGTTTTCCAGGGCATTTTAGGGCTCTTCCAAATACCTAAATAGTCTAAAGGGTGCTGATATTGAAATGGGTCTCTTCTATTATATTCCACCGTTGAAAAACCCCAAATTACTCTCTTCTATCACGAGATACAGAGTGTTTTCTGTTGCCAAATTTGACAAAAACACAAAATTCTTCATTTTTTCTTCTTCAATAATAAGTATTCCGATAAAACCATCCATCCGGATTCTGTCGAATGATATACTTCCGAATTTCATCATAGATAAAAATCAGCACAGCAAACGGCAGCACCGGGCACATGACCACATAACAGTTAACCGGATGAAAACCCAGCTTGACATTAATATAGGGGCAATAAACCACAAACGCTGACAACAACACCTCAAACAACAATCCTTTGATCATCACTCCATTAGTAAACCCATGCTGGGCCAGTGACAATCGCCTCGTCTTACTGATAAGACAATCCGAAATCTGTGTAACCACCAGCGCCAAAAAGTACGCCGAAACACCCATGCGTTCCAAAGTCATGCGATCCTCATGCGTCCATTCCACATTGTACGAATCATAAATAGCATTAGATTCTGAATACCATTCATCCTGGATATTTATCAACCTGTCCCAGAGAAACCCATATTCTGCCATGGTGAAAAAATACGATGCCAGACTCCCAAACGTTTGTAGAGTACCAATATTCAGGTAACAGAAGAGAATCAGTTTCATTCCAACGAGGTTATCAAATTTAGGGTCCCGAGGAGGTCTGTCCATGATATCACTCTCTGCGGGTTCATAGGCGAGGCTTATCCCTGGCCAGAGGTCCGTACCCACATCCAGGATCAACACTGCTATGACCGTGATGATTCTAGGTGTCCCCAACATAAGATAAATCACGAAAGGTACCACTTCCGGTATGTTTGAGGTTAGGATATAGGCGATAGACTTTTTGAGGTTATCATAGATGATCCTACCTTCTTCTATACCCATAACAATAGAAGCAAAGTTATCATCCAATAGAACAAGATCCGCAGCATCTTTTGATACATCCGATCCACAGATACCCATGGCTATACCTATATCAGCCTTCTTCAAAGCTGGGGAATCATTCACACCATCTCCGGTTACAGCTACAATTTTTCCTGTTTTTTGATAGGCTTCTACAATTTGTAGTTTTTGTTGTGGGCTGGTGCGAGCAAAGACCAACTCCTCATACCTCTGAACAATCTCATCCAATTCCCCAGCGGTCATCTTCCGCATATCATACCCTGGTATAACACAAGCTTTACAAGCTTGCACCTCTTGGGGTATCACCTGACTTACAGAAATCTTTCTTCGTTTTGCTATGTCTTGTACAGTGTCATTTTCCGGAGAGATTATACCTACTTTCCTCGCGATGGACATGGCTGTTACTGGGTGGTCACCTGTGACCATCACTACGCTGATTCCAGCTCGTTTGCATTTTGCTACAGCTTCCCGCACACCAGGTCTAGGTGGGTCTATGAGGGACATGAACCCTACAAAACGTAAACCCGTAACAGGGAAGTTGATCATGTCAGAGAATTCATAATCTGCTGTATATTCCGAGGGGAGTTTCAGGTCGGCAAAAGCCAGGACCCTTTCTCCCATGTATCCCAACTCCATGAGGATGTTTACTAGTCTCTTACGTTCGGAATCCAGTAGGGGTAACTCGTGTTCTTCTATCATCACACTTGAACATCTATCTATAACCCTTTCAGGGGCTCCTTTGAGGACCAAAAGGAGATAATCATCATTGGGTCGTTTATGGATTGATAGTTGGTATTTATTCGCGGAGTTGAAGGGTATCTCAAAGATTTTCGGGAATTCTTTCCTGGTCTTTTTTGTGTTGCGGGTTAAGAGTTCCATGCATTTCAAAACAGCGGTTTCACTAGCATCTCCCAGGACAGCCCTTTGCATCACAGGTATGGTCCTCTGGGCTTCTTTAAAGGTAGCCCTACTGCATAATATCGCACATCGGCAGAGGTATAGATAATTATAAGTCGTACCATTTACATATGTAGGTGATAACACATCAAATATATTGTTATCATAATACATATGTGATACGGTCATCCGGTTCTGAGTAAGGGTTCCTGTTTTATCCGAGCAGATTACATTCGTTTGACCTAGGGTCTCAACAGCGTGCATGTTTCTAACCATGCAGTTTTTATTACTCATTCGTTTCGCCATCAGGGTTAAACAAGCAGTGATTGTTACCAGAAGGGCTTCTGGGATATTAGCTACTAGGAGACCTATGAAATATATAAACATTTCAAAACCCTCTTTTCCCATTGACAACCCCAGAATAGTCACTAGAGAAGAAACACATATGGCGTAGATAGTAATAAACTTGATGAATCTCTTCACTTCCTGTTTCATTGGAGTGCTCTCCGGAGCTAATCCGGAAGTTAAGGTAGCGATGTGTCCGATTAGGGTAGCTTGCCCCGTGGCGATAACTATACCCTTACCACCTCCCTCGATGACATTGGTACTGAAAAACGCTAGGTTACCAGTTTCCAAAGGGTTGTCATCGGTTGCATTGACACATCTCGTCTGGGGTTCACTTTCTCCTGTGATAGAACTGTTGTCTACCTTCAGGCTATGACTTTCTATTATTCTGAGATCAGCTGGGACCACATCTCCTCCTTCCAATCTGATTAAATCCCCGGGGACTATCTCCTCTACGCTTACATTGGATAGCACACCTCCTCTGATCACCGTAGCGGTTTTAGGGACCATCTTTTTGAAGCTATCGATGAGTTTACTGTTTTTGTATTCTTGGATAAAACCAAAGACACCTGTGCCTACCAGGATCACGAATAATACTATAGATAGGTACATCTCGTCTAGTTGATCAGGGTGGATGGTGTAGTTGATGGAGAATGCTATCACACTCAATGCTAGACTTCCCCAGAGGATAGCAGCGAACCCTCCGAACATGTAATTCAGGAATACCAAAAACATTGAACGAGTTGCAACTGCTTCCAGTTCATTCCGCCCGTATTTTACTAACATGCGTGCGGCTAGTTCACGTGGTAATCCCTCGGTTAAACTCGTGCGGTATTTGAATTCCAGTTCCTCTAAGGATAATTTATGGTCATTGGTGGAGATTTCCTGTCGGTAGATATCCATGGTTTTCGCAGTGGCTTTCTTGCTGGCACGTCGAAAGTGAAAAGCTTTACTTTTTGATTTTGGGTACAAAGGCCGACTAGCCGTTGAGCGGCCATCTTGGACTGGGGAATGTCTCGGAGTGATGTTGATTGTCTCACCCTCGAGGGTATCATCCGGGTTGAAGGATGATCTGTGTTGGTCTTTTGGTTTGCTGTATTTCTTACCCATGACGTGATATTTATTATTTGTGAAAATTTGTTTTTAATGTTTTAATATTTTCATGGATTGCTCCTTTGAATTGACAAAATAAAATTGATTTTATTATTTTATTTATTATAATATTATCATGCACGGCACGCGCGTGTATTGTGTGGAAGTATAAATTATAATAATGCACGGATTATATGCGAGTTTAATGAATACTAACGACGCACGCGGAATATAAATGTTGAAAAGCGCGACGCGTCACGGAATGCGATACGAAATTAAAATGAAAATGAGCGTATCGATGAGCGACGTGTGTGCAGTAATCAAAATAACATATATACAACCGTGTAGAGAGAAAAACCAGCCAACAACACACTCGCCGGATAAATGGCAATAAATTGATTTTTATCGGCGCATAAATATCGCCATTTTATTTATTCGCGCTCACACTTACCCGTGGGTGTGTGTGGGTGATTGACACATTAAACACGCATGGAATATCATCAAATTCACTTACCATTACGTAATGTCGCTGGATTTCGATTTTTTCGCTCGCTAATTTTTCGCATTCTAATTTTAAACTAGAAAAATTTTTAAAAATTAGAAATTTATTTTTATTAAATTAATTTTTTATATATTACTTGTGGTATTGTGCTTGAAGAAAATTGAATTCCTCCTTTATCCGATCGCATGATTCACCCACGGTGAATTTGAACGGCTGGCCAGGCTGCGGAGGACCCTGTAAAATACATATAATAATGATTATAAATTATTATGTGGACACATTGTATGTTTAAATGATCATTAAAATTACTGTCGCGCACTATAACCGCGCCACCATATTGTTCCGTGTATACATAATGAGTAATTGTTTTGTTATTCGATTTATTTCGATTGCCTCCCGGGCGTGCTGTGTGTGCACCAGCGGCGCGCTAATTAAATGACCATTTTCGTGCCGATTCACGAACAACACAAACAACACACGCACACATGTATACATGTATACACCCAGTTAATGTTTTAATTTTTACACATTAATTTAATTTTTTATATTTTTATTTCAGACTAGCTTTAACCCGCGGCTTCGCTCGCGAATATTTAAAATAATGAAATTGCTTCCGTACGCGTCTGTAGTCACAGAAGAAGTAACAATGAAGTAGAATGGCGGGAAGTTTAAAATGGCTGAAAGTATAGTCTATGGAAGTATAGTGTACAGTCTCCATAGTGTAGTCAATTGGATTTGATGTTGACGTAGCTGTCGGTAATACAGTGTGATAATACAGTGTGATGGTACTATAATACTTAGGTTTGAGCTTCATTGCTGGAATGCTAGATGGCGTTAAAGTTGTCAAATAGCCAGATGCAGAGGAATTATTGGCTAAACAATTTCTTTATTTTATTTAAAATATATATTTTTTTATTAAATAAAAAGTAGCCTATAACCATTCGGGGACCACTAAGAATATGTGTACAAATTTTCATGATGATCGGTTAAGTAGTTTTTGCGTGAAAGTGTAACAAACATCAGGACTTTCGCATTTATAATATTAGTAGGGATACTTGAGACGAGAAAATTCACATTTTAAGGTTAGTGTTTCTTTTTTTTAATTTTTAAAATTTTTGTGTGTGGAAAATTTATGATTTTGTAACACATAGCGCGTTGTACATAATTTCGGCATGTCGAACTTGTTTCGACCCTCGAGGGCCATCCCTGAACAATGCGCACTCTTTATTCGCACAAATGTGAACACAGAACAACGTAGCATATTGTTCGACAAGCAGAAAACCACTGGAATAGTCAATTCAGTTGTTCTGTTCTGTGGTGTTTATAAAATCAACACAGGAAAAAATTGTTAATATTTATTGATCACCTGTGCAAATAAAACACACGTAGCACTGTGATGTGGTGATTACATAGATAATTGCCCGGACGATATTTTGATTACCCTCCTCGGAAGTCGGGTGGTGTTCGTGTGCATGTTCATAACACACCCGCCGCGGAACCCGAAACATCAACTTGGCGGTGGCTGGTGTGGCCGCAACACGAGCGCCCGCACTCGATAACCCTCAATTGGGCCAATAATATGTTTAGGGTCAGATATGCCAAACACCAAACATGGCAACATCGCAACACTCCTCTCTCCAAGGATTTCAGTTTCATGTACTCTCGTATAACATACAAAGTGTTTGGAAAATATGTTATTTTAATTATTAACTTGGTTTGGTGGTAAAGTTGAGTTAAATAGGCATGTGTTTATATAGTATTGGTGTAGTACGGTATCATTATCACTGGCGTTATTATCTTGTCAGTGTTTGTATAGTCATCGACGTCGGTAGTTGAAGCCATAGTTGGCAGAGGGTGAGGGTGTGGTTGAGGTGGCGGCGGCGGCAGGCGGCGTGTATCGATGTAACATCGTCTGTTACATTAACATGCCCATTAAACCGATACAATAACCGCCTGCGAATCGATTCGATATAGTGCGACCGCAAGCACAACGGCGAGGGGTTGTAACACTTCATCAAACTACCGTCAATATATTTTTTTAGGTTAGGGTTCTGTTGAAATTGTAAGTGGGGTATGAATTTTTAAATTTAAAACCGGTTTTCGGTATACCGGTATTTTTTAAGTCAAAATATCGGTTATAAAATGATGTATTATATTGAAAAATACCGGTATACCGAAATACCGGTTATTCGGTATACCGGTATTTTTTAATTTCTTAAATAATCACTAAATGAATCAAATTTCTATGTTAAAAAATAAAAATACCGGTTACTGATACAAATACCGGTATTTCACACCCCTCAACTTGTACAATTCACACCCCCCAACCCCTTGAAACGAGTAGTACAGGGGTAATTGCTGTGTATCCGGTAGTGGTGAGCTAATAGTAATTGTGCAGCCATCAATTCGATAGCCGGACCTAATCGGATATTTGCGGGTTGGTAATTAATTACCTCAACGTCTATGTCTATGCCCATATCCAAGATTTACCTAGCCATACATACCTCTACCTCTTAAACACCCTGTATATATTTCATTATACATTATCGTGTATGTAGCACATGCATTTGTATAATTTTTAAGATCGACGTGCCGCGATACTGTCTCGCTTGAGTGTGATCGGCGCGCAGCGATAAAGACGTTCGGTAATCGCTGAGGAAAACCAACAATAACACACACAACAATGTGACGGGAATTAACATTAACACGCTCGCCGAGCGCTGAGCAAACGATGCGCGACGCGCGCAATACACTCGCACTACTACCACATAGGTTAAAAGTTAAATTGATAAGTAAACTTACTTAACTTGAGTAGAGTCGGAATTGAAACGAAAAAAATATGAGTAAATATAAGGAGAGAGAGAATTAAAATAATAACGAACGGTTATAAAGTATACAAGCGTTAATTACCCATTACAAATGGTGTATGGTGGATTATACAGAGTGTTGCGGAATAAAATTAGGTGAAATAATTGATTATTACTTCTTGGTGTTTTATTGCTGGGTGCAGTAAACAAGTTGTTGGTAGATTGGTAGAAGAAGTAGGCAGGTAACACAACATGCGGTTCGTTAACTTGTTTGTTTTTCCGTTCGCCTAACAACCAACATTCGACGAAGTGTAATTTATTCAAATAAAACCAGTGTTCGACTTGTAGAAACAGTTAGCTATAGCATTATACAATATGCGAAGCTATTCAAGCGTGTAAACTTTTAATTTTTTCTTTTAACGCAGAAAAAAGCAGATAAATTCCTGAGTAATTCAGTAGTTGTGTAGGAAAACATTTAAAAAAATTAAGATTCCCACGATGTGACTTGTAAATTAAATTACTACATCGTTTAATAATATACTAGGTGTTTAATTTATTTTTGACATTTTGAACACTTGGTATATAAAATATTAAATAGTGTTTCCGTTGTGCGGCGGCCGAAAGCGTGACGCACATTATTATTCGTTATTGACTGGTTAAATGCTCTGAAACGTTTTCTTGCGCATATTTTAGCGTAAAAAGTTTTCTTTGCTCCGCCCCCGGAGGGTGTGCCACGCCCACTTTTACGCTCATTGTCTGTTCGCACGATTATTTTAATTATGATAGCGTCTACACACGCGATTTGCCGAAAATATGGGTGTAATTGCGCAAAATGAAACATTTTCAATGGGAAGATGAAATATGTTTGGTATTTGAGGTTAATTATCGTTATTATGCGATTTCCGGTTGGAATTTTTTATTTTTAACTAAATGACATTATTAAGCACAGTGTGACTGTGACACATGTTGCGTTTTTATAATTCGCCTGTTACGGTCCTGGTTGTTGGTTGTGGGACTCGGTGGCTGGCTGGCATTGTTAGTCTTGTGTCGTCTTGCGTTACGAATTATTCATCCGCGGTTGCAAAACCGCGCGCGCCGCTTTTGTGATGATACGATCGCCGGATCGCATAATCGCGCGCGCACACACCGCACAATGAATGTGTCATCGTTGCGTTCTTGTTACTAGTCACGCTTTAATAAAAATTTCACTGAAAAATATTTTTTAGTTTTACATTATTTTTTTTTTGTAATGTGATGTGATGTGTGGCGTATTGCGGTTACACTCGGTGTAGAATGTTGGTGTATGTGCATTGTTGGGCACGCACGTCACACGAGTGTGAAACGAGGTGTATTTCCACGCTCCGCCGGCGCGTGACTAATTCGGCCACTTATTTTTCTCTCCGCCGGCCGCGCCGCCGCCGCTCGCCCGCCGGCCATGGAGAGAACTCTCTCCGCGCGTCAAGCGCGCACCGAGGTAACCATGTAGAACAATTAGGAGATTAGCTCACATACTCTCGTGCGAATTAACTCAAAAATCAATTTTGTACATAGCCAGAGCTCATGTGCGACTGTTTACGGATGAAAATGCATAGAATCGTCATTAAATCGTCCTGCAATCATCATTTGTTGGATTATTTGACGCATCGTTAGATAATCGTCAAAAAATCTTCGTTCAAACGACATAGAATCATCATTTATTGATTTTGTGACGTATAATTAATTAATCGTCCTCAAATCGTCCAACAATCGTCATGAAATCTTCTAATAATGATTCCATGACGATTTTATAAAGATTCATCATCGATTCGTCAAGAAAACGACAAATGACGATCTTCTAAACATGTTACTTTATAAAATACTAGCTTTAACCCGCGACTTCGCTCGCGAATATCTAAAATAATGAAGTTGCTTCCGTACGCGTCTGTAGTCACAGAAGAAGTAACAATGAAGTTGAATGGCGGGAAGTTTAATATGGCTGAAAGTATAGTCTATTGAAGTATAGTGTACAGTCTCCATAGTGTAGTCAATTGGATTTGATGTTGACGTAGCTGTCGGTAATACAGTGTGATAATTCAGTGTGATGGTACTATAGTACTTAGGTTTGAGCTTCATTGCTGGAATGCTAGATGGCGTAAAAGTAGTCAAATAGCCAGATGCAGAGGTATTATTGGCTAAACAATTTCTTTATTTTATTTAAAAAATAATTTTTTTTATTAAATAAAAAGTAGCCTATAACCATTCGGGGACCACTAAGAATATGTGTACAAATTTTCATGATGATCGGTTAAGTAGTTTTTGCGTGAAAGTGTAACAAACATCGGGACTTTCGCATTTATAATATTAGTAGGGATAGTAGGGAAGTAATTTCATGTTTTTATTAATTTTAAAAATTAATTTAATTAATAATTCTGTACGTGTAGCATGAAACTTAATTAGCAGCACGATATAGAATGATTCTCTACGACTGCCGCCGCCTCCGCCCCTCGAATAAATATTGTCGCAACGATGTAATTGTTGCTGATTAAATTCATTACCAAATTTGTACGAATGCGGCGCGCAAACACCACGCGCGCGTCCGCGGTTTTGATATTTTAGGCGCGGGGGTGGCAGGCTCATCAACCCCCATTTACACACGCTCGCCGTATGTGTGTATATTTATTGAGCGAATTGGAATTTGAGTTTCCGAGCAAAATAAATACGCGAACAGACAGAAATTACAACATATTTGGATTACAACCCCACCCCTCACCGCGGGTTGTGATGCGCTGTGCGATGAAGCGAATTAATTCCCATGCACACCGCGCGCACATGAATAGATTAATATTAACTCTTCCTATCTGTCTGCGAAATTAATTATAATTAAATTTTTTAAAGTTGAATTTTTAACATAATTGTTTGGGGAGAGTTTGGGAATGTGTAGGGGTGAGTGTGAGTGTGTTGAATTTATATATCAGGGTAATTTCCGGTTGCGGGCCCCGACGAAATTGCGGTCGCGCGCTGCGGTCGAGCGAAACTATGCGCGAACAATTCGCCGCGGCGGCGGCGGCGGCGGTGACCGCGCCACCCCCGCAACGAGAATGAACTGACCGCTTCGCTTGTGTATGCGCGTGCTCTCGCTAACAGTGAACATTTGTTCATTTCGTGAAATAATTTCATTCGGTTTTGTGATTTATAAAAATTTTGTATTTTTATATGCGAACAAATTAATTTTGTTAATGTTGCATGAACGGAAATGTAATAAACATAAAAATCTAGTGATTGCTTTTAATAGCGCGTAATCAGTTTTAAATTTCATTTGTGAAGCATAAAAGTTGATATTGCATACAATGTGCTCACAGTATTCAATAGTAAATTAAGTATCAAGTAGCCGAATATCAGTTTATGTCACGTTATTACTTCACCCATGACTAAAGGCCGTGACTAAAGTACTTTTCTCATTGTTTTGGTTGTTCGTGTCTAAAATATCACTTTTTGTATCTAAAAACCGTGGAAAACTGTTGAAAGAAGAAAAAGTCCATGTTTTTCATAATTGCATACATTGTGTTCGTATTTAAATTTACTTTACGTCTTACGGTTGTCTATTGTTGCTGTTTAGAGGTAGATTTTATTGCACCTTGTTTGGTGGCTGGTCGTAAACCACCCTTGGGCCGTTTCGCCGCATTAACCATTATCATCACATTAGGCGCGCCGTGTGTGACTTCTTTTCAATAAACCCACCCCTGTGCGCGCAGTCATCGACCTTCCAGTTTGGGCGAATTTTACAGCGCGCCACGGGGTCTTGGGTATTAGGGTGTCTCTATAGGGGGTAGCAGCTAAACGCTTTTGTGTCACGACGTTATATTGTGCGCCCGGAATGCTCAGATTCTGGAATTGACTGCTTGAGCTTTGAGGAGGGTGCAGGGGTGCATTAAGTAGTGTTTGTGCACAGACACGTTTCGCGGTTATAGGGTTGCAAAAGTTATAAATAGCAGCAAGATATAGAATTAAAAATTAAAATTTTATTTGATTGGTAGATTAAGGGTAGTTTTTTTCCGGGGGTAATAAAATGCGAGAGGCGAGTCAAAGCGATTAGTTTATTATTGTGTCAGCATTGTCAGCACTCTGGGGCCATATGTTGCGACATCGCACCCCTCAACCCCCTCAACTTCATCCCCTACAGGGGAAAAAGTTTCCGTCGTACCCTTATGAAATTTTTACGATATTCGATTTCTGGATTTCGTCGAAATGCATACATTTCTATATTTCATCCCCTGCGCAAACACCCAACACAACATGTGAGGGTTGATTTCTCTACCTACCTCTCTTGTACCTCGCTCCGCGCTCTTCAACCCCTGGCGTTTAGCGTGTTTGCGATGCGCGGAGGCGCTCCTCTCATAATATGCCCGCAGAATGAACAAACACCGTGCGCCGAGGGTAGGTTTTAGTAAACTCGACACGCACGTACATTACACGACCGACAAATTCACCCCTTCGACTCTCTCTGCCCCAGCCAGGCTAGGCCCCGATGTGATATCATCCGCGCAGGGCAATACAAACCCAAACACCCTTGAGGGGTGTCTCGAGTACGCCACAATTTCCACTTATACACATACACACACACACATTTAGGTTCTAGGGAGAAGGGAAGCGCACAACAACATAGATCATCGTAATATGATAGCCCATGGGGGATGATTGTGCGCGCGGCGCGTAATCTGTATCGAAAGACCGTGAACTTGTCTATTGGCGTAACAACCCTCATTATTGCAGCCGGCAACAGACAACACAGGCCGAGCAACTGTTATAACTACCCCTAATTTAAGCAGACACTTATAATTCGCCCCTGGTGGGGTTGTATAGGGGCGCCGCGGCCACCATTTTTAATTAACTAAAGGTGTGCGTGTGTGCAGTTGTGTTGTGGAGAGTGTTGAGAGTCGCAAGTTGTTGAGGCAAGACACGGGACGAAGATAGTTGCGGATTGGATCGCGGATGGGTCCATCGACCTCTCGCGTGAGTTCTACGCTTGTCGGGTTTAAGTCAACGCGGCGGATTTGGCTTAAAACTGCGTCAAACTGCGGAAAATGAATTTTTCACTGATTTTTATAAGTAATATCAAATATTTTGAGTGAAAATTCATTATTTTACGTCTTTGGGGTTAAAATTTGGTTATGGCTAAATTTTGTACATAATATTCATTATTCACTCATTTTTTACAAATAATATCGGTTTTTATTAAGTAAAAAGTAATTATTCACAATTTTTTGCAAATAATTTCGCTTTTTTTCTACTAAAAATTGATTATTTTTAATTTTTGCAATTAATATCTCCATTATTCACTTTATTTTACAAATAATGAACATTATACACTCCAAAATAGAACCACTATATTTTTTTAATTAACAACAGGCCGGTAGTAGGCGGTTCACGTCGCGAGTCGGTCGCCAAACGAATAAATTTGCAAACATAAACATGTTTTACACGTATCCCACTTAATTATAACAACTTTACTCGGTCGAATACACGCCGCGCGCGCGCGCGCACACCATGTTACACATAACGACCGGTTCCACACCAACATACACACTTATAGACACACACACACACGCTCGACGCAAAAGTCTCTCTTTATGCACGCCAACACGCGACGGGTGGCGGTTAACAGCGCGAGGACGAAGTAACACGTTAAAAAGTCGTGCCATCGCAATTAATCAATTCCGAGCTTAATGCAATGTGTATCGGCGCGTCGAGGCCCCCTCCTCACCGTAACCCCCACACTTCTTTATATTTTCTTGTTTTGTAGTTACATTATTGCCGGTCGATCGGCTACTGCTACTATTACTACATTAACAAATAATAAATTTAACAGGGACGGACTTTAATTTAGAAAATTTTATTTTTTGGGAATTTTGTTTAGATACGGTCCTGTGCGGCAATAAAACGTAATTAAAATAAGTATGTCCGATGAAGTGGCACTTTGTCTAGTGGACTATCTTCGTCTCTAATTGACTCTTTGAGAGTTGAGTAGGTAGTGAGAATTTTAGACTTTTTTTTTAGGTTTTTGATTTTTTTGATTTCTTACCGTGTGTTGTCGCGCGGCCACGACCGCTGCGGCGGCTGCGTTCATTCCTGCACTCTGGTACATCACACGCTTCGCATCAGCAGCGCATCTTGTGAGTGCGCGCACCGGCGGCTGATGAGCGGCGGCCAATCGATAATTTAAAGAATCGAAGAATTACGACAACTCTCTATACACGCCGCCGCCGTTGTGTATGTTGTGTTGCGGCGCGCTTTTCTCTCACAATTTGCGTCGAAAGGCGTTGGTCGCCCGTCGGAACGCGATCCGTCGGCAAACAAATCACTAACACTTTTAGTATATATTATCAACCACAAAATTCAAATAATAAAAATAATTACGCGCACTTTTTTAATTTAAAAATTTTAAAAAATTAAAATATTTTTAAATTATTAAACACTACACTTTTCAATCTCACATAAAAGTAGTAGCTGAGAGCACTTAATCCACAGTGTATCGATGTATGTGTGATATATATATCCGTTTTGTTTGGGTGTTAATCAAATGCGTGTCACATCCAAAAGCGCACTGCACTGATTATATTATAATCCAAAATTTCGCCGTATACGCGTGAGATGAGGTTAGGTTAGGCAACACACACAGCGCGCGCGCGTATGTATATATACGATGCGCACGTCAGTGCGGCTCGATCGCAACTGGCGGCGTTGTCGGCGACGCGCTCCTTTCACCTCCCCGCGTGCGTTTCCCCTCGCGCCTCCCGCCCGCCCGCGCGCGCCAGCCGGTAAACCTCGAGGCAGTCGCGGCCGAGAGTGTTCATCCGAGCGGCGGGAAACGATATTTGCCGGCAAATACCAAACATTTCAGGCCCGGACTTGGATTTTTTCACCCTGAAACCTAACCTATTTTATATTCTACTCTTGATTTATATATAGTAAAATTTAAGGTTAATTTATTTTTACTTTTTAATATTTTATTATTGGATTATTATGAAATGAAATTTTATTTATTTTTGGAGGCGGTAGGGTTTAGTATTTTTTGTTTTTTCTCGCTCGCCGCCCCCAGCCCGTCAGACATATAGTATTTTGTTTTGCGTTCGCTTGGCATCGGCGTCGCTTCTTGTCTACATGCATAAGTTATAAACGTGCAACGCAGCCGCCCTTCGTTCACAGTCGTGTGTGTTGGTGAGGCGTTTTTATTTTTTTTTCTGTGTGTGCCGCGCTCTCCTCCGGTCGGCTCTTATTTTTGCTGGTTTGGCCGCGCCGTCCTTCGCCCTCGCGCACTCTCTCCACCCCCTTTTGCATGCTGTAGCGATGTACTGGCACCTCACTAGTTTTACCATTTCGGCGAGTACTCGCGCTCTCGCTCGCTGCCGCCGTTGAGTCCACGTTGACTACGCGCTCACGATTGGTGAAAATCCGCCGACGATTGGTGTGCACGGCGCGTAAAACGTGCCCGGCTCGTTTAAGTCACAACGATAAAATGCGCACGTTTATTCCGCATTGGCTGTGCGGCGGTCGTAGACGTTGGAGATTGGTGGGATTCGTCGTCGGCGTGTGTAATGCGTTGGAATTGCGGTGCGAGTCAACGTGGACTCTTGACGCTCGACGCTCTTTCGGTCTGTATACGGTCGGTCTTTCGGATACACCAGCTTGGGTATACTGGCAATCAGGGCGCCATATTTATATGGAAGCGAGGCGGTTCAGGGGCGGCGGCGGCGGAGCGAGATGTTGGACGCGCGGCGAAGTTGGAACGAGTGAATTGGGGGTTCACCCACATTTTCGCGAAATGCACCACGCCACCACCGCCGCCCCCCTCGACACACTCACACAGTGCGCGCCAGTGAAATGAGATGCTTTGCCGCCGCCGTCAGTTCGCGAAGGCAGCCATTTTGAGGGTAGTGCTGCTGCCGTTCTTTTTTTTTTTTCTACCGACTCTGCTCTCTCGCGGAATGCATGAATGCGCGCGTGTGTTTTTTTAATATTTTTTATATTCCACTTTTATTCGGCGTAGGAGGCGGCGGCGGTTGTAAGGGAAGGGGCGCGCGGATTGGGTGCGCGAATTTATGTACGCACGCCGTAACAAGCGGGTACAAGTTTATTTCATACAGTGTGTTCATGTTCACATTTCTTCTTTTTTTTTTTTGAGAAATTCGGTTGAATAGAAGTAGTTTTTTGAATTTTTTTTTTCTCCCAGCGTGGTGGTGTGTTCCGCTCGCTTGTTCGTACATTATACGCGCTTCCATTACAGGACCTCCTCCGCCGACCAACAAAAACGCATGTACAAACCGATCTTGCCCGATCGAACATAATAACACGCTGCGCTCGTGGTCAGTCAACGTGGACTCGATGCTGCACGAAGACGTGGAGGGCCGCTAGGGCCCAACACATTAAACATAGCCCACCATTTATATGCTCCTATTCATTCTTTTCTTGTGCGTTTTACCTTCTTCTTCTTGGTTTTATTTTTTTCCTACCTTCTTCTTCTTCGCAGGCCGTTTTCTTCGATTCTAGCAATCGCCCGGCACGTTTTGTTTTCTGCCTTGCACGCTAGCGCTGTTTTTACAGGGATGGATTTAAGTTTGAGTATTTTTGTGTCCGTGTGTGGTTTATTACTATAATTAGTATAAACATACTGTATATTTAGGTCGGACGGAATTAGAAATAGTCGCGTCGCGCTCGTCGGCTCGCGTTAATATCGTTTTAAATAAGGCACTTATGCTTGTTGTGTAGACGGTAAGCGCTGCGAAAGCACCTTGAGTTGGTGCTTCTCAGACGCTAGGTGAATGATAATTATGATAATTGTCGAAAAAACTATGAAAATCGCTTGCGAAACAAGTAAAATACAAACGATTGAAGTGTTTTTTATGTTAGGCAACTTAATATGCATTATAAACGTGTGAGTATGACTCGCATGCGCAGTAAAAACCTGGGCGGAGCTCCCACGTGCAATATTTTTAGTAATTTAGGTAATTATTAATCGATTTTTGCGTTTTTAAATGGTAAATTTTAATTAGAGGGAAATACGTTGTTAATTGTTGAAAAAACTATGAAAATTACTTGGAAAACAATAAAACTATAAACAGTAGTAAGTTTTTTATGTTAGGCAATTTAGTAAACATTATACACGTGTGAGTATAACACGCATGCGCGTTAGAAACATGGGCGGAGCTCCCGTAGGTAATTTTATTTAGAATTCAGGCAATTATCAATTTATGTTTGTTTTTTTAAAGCATTTTTTAAAATTATATTAAAATATATCGCAAAATATCGAAAAAACTAAGAAAATCGCTTGAAAAACAACAAAAATACAAACAATATAAGTTTTTTCTTATGTTAGGCAACTTAATACACACAATACGCGTCTGAGTAACTCACGCATGCGTATTATAAACATGGGCGGAGCTCCCACCGATAATTTTTATTAATTAATCGATTTCCGCGTTTAAAATAATAATTTTTAATTATAATAAAACATTTTTCTTATAATAGTTGTTGTTCCGGTCGTCTCTCGGGTCTCGCTTTTTGTTTCTGCCTTCTTTACGCTGTTGTGCTGTCGTTTCGCGTCCTTTCTTGTCGCCTGTCGTCGTTGATCGCTCCTGCGGTTTCAAGCTGCACTCACTCTCCGCGAGCGCACTTTACACACACACCTACACCCGCAAAGTGTGTAAAGTGTAAAGTGTAAATGTAAGTTGTCGCTCCTCATCTCATCACATGATCACATACACTCGCTGCTCGACGCGCTCGGAGTCGTGCCACATCACTTCACAAGCAAACCGTTGCAAAAGCTGCTGCAACTCGCCGGGAATGTCATTTTTCTTCTTGCAAACACCAACAATACCAACACATTCTTGGAGAGGTTTTTTTCTCTTCGTTTTTTTTCTGTTTTGCTTTTTTTTATATTTTGGTCTGAGACTTGGGACTCGGGCAGCACACTGGTGAGTTGTCAGTCGGTTGCTCTTCGTGTCGTGTTCGGCGTGTTGATGTTGACGTGGATGCTGGTCGCCTGCAACCACAGCGCACGACGCACGACGAACCAAGAAGAAAACGGAGGCTTTTGTCGACGTTGTCGAACGTCGTGTCAACGTGCTGTTTGTGTTGTTGATTCTTTTCTTCTTTTCTTTTCTTGTCGTTTAAATTTAATTTTTTTAATTTAACATCATAGGCAACTTTTTATGCATATTTTTTGCCGCGCATGCGTATTAAAATAATGGGCGGAGCACGTTGTACAATATTCGCGCGTAATATCCAAAGTTCTGAACCGATTTCAACGCGAAAAATTCCCTCTTATCTTAATCTAAATTCCGCTCCGCATAAAATAAATTCCGTACAAGACAAGAAGCGCGCTACGCGCAACTAAAAATACTGCGATTTTTTTACGCCTCGTTTTGGTTGTGTCAACTTGGAATGGTATTTTTTCTCTATACGCTTCTTGAAAACCTTGTCCATTCTTCACTCCATTCTTGATGCCGGTCGCCGGTCGGGGCCTGTTTGCACTCTTCTGTTTGCACCCGGCGCTGTGTTTGCATTTCGGCCGCTTCACTTCGCGTGTATCGTGCGTGTATGCGCATACACAACATTTACATCTTCACATCGCTCTGGGAGTTTGTCTTTCCTTACTTACACAGCCTATATAACTGTGTGTGTGTGTGTGTAGTATTTGTTTGTGCGTCATTAGCGTACAGTGTTTAAAAGCTCTCGCTGTGCAAACAGTACACGCATACATTAGCGCCCTCTATCGGTTATATTATAATCTTTTTTATTTGGCCTGATTATTATGAAACAAGCTGAGTCAACAATTAGGAAAGTTGCGCGCTGCGTAAACAAATAAAAATAAATGATACCCGAGGATGTGGATGAGGTGAAAATATAATCGCCACAGAGCGCGCGCGCACATGAAAATGTCGAATCGTTAAATGCTTAAAAACGTAAGACACGCTGGAATCGTACTAATGACTCGACAAACATCGCGAGCGTCGACCGCCGACAGACGTACACGCGTGAATTAACACTGTCAATATTTGTTCTCGTGTTTTTTTCCTTCTCTTCCCACATTTCCACGTAAAAAAATATTTACACACTGTATATTTTGTCTGTGACAATAGATATTTAATATTATAATGGGAATTAATTATTACCATTGAAAAAACGGTGAAAATCGCTTGGAAAACAGCGAAATAAAAGTTTAAGTAAGTTTTGTGAAGTATCTCGCGCATGCGTGTTAGTAAAGTGGGCGGAGCTACCATGTAATAATTCTTTAATAGTTTTTATGGTTTTCAACCGATTTTTATGCAGTAAAAATTTTTTAAATAAAATTTGACGTTGAAAAGTTTTTTTTTTAATTTGTAGGATTTTTGCGTTTGTGAATTAATTTTTGATCGTATGTGATGGTTTATTGTGTCATATCATGCTCATAAAACTGATATTTAATATTATAATGAGAATGAATTATTACCATTGAAAAAACGATGAAAATCGCATGGAAAACACCGAAATTACGTTTTAAGTAAGTATCTCGCGCATGCGTGTTAGTAAAGTGGGCGGAGCTCCCTGTTACTAATTCTTTAATAGTTCTTGTGGTTTTCAACCGATTTTTATGCAGTAAAAAATTTTCTAAATAAAATTTGATGCTGAAAAGTATTTTTTTTTTAATTTATAGGTTTTTTGCATTTGTGAATTATTTTTTTGATCGTATGTGATGGTTTATTGGTGTCATATCATGCTCATAAAACTGCTAATGTTGGTCCGATCGAATTAAAGCAAACGCACTCTCGCCGGCGTGACGTATGCGTAAAATAAATAAATAAATATTCGAGCGCAGCGGCGCGAAATGCGAAAATAAATAATATCGTAAACATTCGTTTGCCGTATTTATTAGCGCTGGGCTAAACGTTTTTTTCTGTTTATTTTTTACACGCACCACTCGAAACAGGGTTACCATATTCTCCAAACACAAATAAATGTAATAATAATTAGTCGGTAAATTTATTATGGGCACCCTAGTTTTATTTGCCTGCCACGAATGTTAGTTTTCGATTCGCGGGTGGAAATCATGCGATCATGTTCGATTTGGACGTTTTTTAACGGCATGCACCGCCGGCAATTGAAAAGTCATACATTAATGTTGCATCCCCTCGCGTGCAGACGCGTAAATCGCATCCCGCGCATATAAAACACGTTAACAAATCGAATTCCGGACGCGCTGCGAAATAAAAAATATGCAACGCGAAAAACCAACACGGCACTAAATACCAAATACACTCACTCGTGTGTATGCACAAGAGGGTGGGCGCGCAGGAGGAAAAAAACCAACAACACACTACTGGGCTGCGAAATGGGCAACAACAGCGCACGCAACGAAAATGCAAATCCTGTAAAAATAAGGATTAACGCGTGCGAAACGTGTCGCGTCGACAAATTTCACTATTGACATTCGCATACAAACAAATAAAAAACAGTATTGTTCCGGAATTGTATTTGGATGATTTTTTTGTTGCGCAAAAATCGCATGAGAACTACGCGAATAAAACGCGAAAATATCCGCGGGTGCTCCGCCCACTTTTTTAATGCGCATGCGCGACCTGTGACGGACTGTATATGGAATCCGGCGCGACTGTGTAGGGCAATTTGTAATTACTTTAGTAAGTTGGCGATTTTATCGTTTCGCGTTCGTCCGGCGGCTTACTGCATCTCGCGCGCGCGGCACACAGCCGTAAATTATTTTAATTTCAACAAACGAATGCTCGAACTACTTACGACTTGCCGGTTGCCGGCGCGCACTTTATGCACGCGCTGCTGGCGCTGCATTAACATCGCTCCAAACAGGAGCCAGGCGTGTACGGGAGTACATTTCAGGTGGATTAGTCACCTATTTGCGCTCAACATCCGCAGGCGGCATGTGTCGCCCCGAGGCGCGATTTCGCGGGCGCTGCTTAGCGACTTGGAGTAAGTAATTAAAACGATTTATGACCCGGCGAGGGCGAGCGCACAAATGTTGCCGCACGCCGAACTCGTGTAAATGTTAATATACGCACACACGGCGCTGAAACGTGCCGAAAACAAACGAAGATTTTCAATTTATGTATTAAGTAAGACACGCATGCGCAATGCATATATAGGCGGAGCATATGCAATAATATTGCGTAATATTCTGCAATTAAACACCGATTTTCTTCATAAAAATGCGTGTTTATTACTTTTTCGCAAGATTAATAGCACATGTTGTGTCATATTGTGACTTAAGTATGTTTATGTTTTAATTAGTTATGTATGCCGTTTACACGCTGCCTGTTTGGAATGATTCTGTGTCTGTGTTTTTAATTAATATTGAGTAAATTCAGTTTTAAGAGTTCACATCACGCGAGTATTGTGCTAGTATTATTCTCGCTCGCGTGTAATACCGTGTGGCAAATTAGCACATCCTTATTAAAACACGTAATGAGCAAATAAACACCGACCGCAATCGACGCAAGACGACGTACTCGAGACTACGTACGTGTGAATCATGATTTTTCGATTTAATTCCAAAGTACTAGCGGCGAGAGCATTTAAAAATCCGGTGATAAACATTGTTTAAACAAAGCGAGACTTTAAGCACATTAGACTAAACTTACTCACTCACAATTACAATCTTAATTTTTTAGTTTTAATGTTAAGTGTTGTATTTAATTTTTTTAACTATTTTTTGTCATTTACGTTTTAAGTAAGTTGCGCATGCGTAGTATTAAAGTGGGCGGAGCTCCCGATACAATTTTCCGCTGTAATTCCAATATTTACCGATCGATTTGAACGCGACAAAACGTACTTCCCTCATCACAAAACAGCGAAAACAACGAAAACACTCACGACACTTGAGTGGCATTTTCGAAATCGTACAATCATCATGATTATAGCATTGATAAACACTCCACATAACGGCGTATATTAGAACGCGCAGCAAAAAATCCTCAAATACCGGTTTAACAATCAATTTAAAGATTTGCGCGATACGCGGAATTTACTATTAGTACTTTTCCAAGTCATTAATTTCATAAATTATTAATCGCCGCGCATTCTCATGCGTATAATATTGCGAGGTACCTACGTCTAATTAGAGCGGAAAAGTCGCGATGCAGTTTTGCGCAACAAAGAGAAACAGTGCGTGTGCATTATTCACGTGAGAAGCGAAAACATGCTGAAATTAAAATTGCGCACGGAGGACATGAGTACGTCGCGCATGCGCAATGTATACAAGTGGGCGGAGCACGCTTGAATTATTTCTTGAATAATTGCCACGTTTACCGTCCGATTTCAACGCGACAAAGGATGATTTTATTAAAATATATTATTGTATAATTTGATAATGCGATTCGCCTTTGTTAATATTTGCACTCTTTAATCTCCTCGATCAATTTGCGTTCGGTAAACATTCATGGCAATTACGCGCGCATGTGTAGGTAATTTAACAAGCTTAGCGCTGCTCGCAGTCGCACAACCTGTAATCTCGCATAATTCCATAATTTTATAGTTTTGCACATTTTACATCCACACACGTTTATTCATGTTTGTATCATGTTTTATTCCAACTGTGTGTTTTTTTGTTTGCGTTGCGATCTAATTGTATGCGTGTTAGACAATGTTTAGACATTGTTTGCACTCACAGCGCCCTCTAGCGACCCCCAAGCATACGCGCGCATATATCTTTTATGTTAATATTGGTTAATATACTCGACTCGGCGCTCGACTCGAGCGCATCGTTTATTATTATATATCTTTTGTTTGTTCGTGTGTGTGTGTGTTGTGCTTCGCGCAATGTTTGAGGTAAAAGCTGAGCAAATATTTGCGCCTAATATCAACTGCGATTGCGACTGCTACACACACATTTACAGATAGACACTTTGTATACACCGAGCAAACATAACCTAAACACAAATAAAATGCAAGTTTAAATAATCCCCGCCGAACGCATTGTATGTATTTAAATGTAGTGGATTATTAAGTTTGATTGAAAGCTAGCGTGTGCGACGCGCGCGCGCTCGCCGTCCATTTGCGTTCGTAAATTATTTGCGTTGTTAATTGCTTCATTAAACGCGACCGCGCGTCAATTAGCGCTTTGCGCTTTTTCGGTTTCCATAAACAATGCGAAAATTAATCAGGCATAAAATGTGTGGATGTGTTTATATCATCGATTGCCGGAGTTATTGTTTTATTTATTATTTTATAATGAAGCCTATTGTGAGTAATGGAAGGTGATTAAGTTAAGTCGTTTTTTTTTTGTGTGTTTTTGGAGGAATTTCCAGTTTGGGGAATAAAATTGAAGTGTAGGTATGTAGATTTCGTTTATCTTGATGCAAATAATGGTCGATGGTGTTTAAGACCTGACCTTTCTTCTTAGAAACACACGGTTGGGTGTTTACGGCCCATGTTGTCATCGTCGTCTTCTCGTTGCGCGCCTCACTTTTGGCGTGTTTTCTTCTCCCTCGGCTCGTTTTTGCCGGCGGCGCGCCTCGAGAGACACATGAAACTGTTGCGTCGTGCATATTTTCACTCGTTTAAGCACGGGGTTCTTGTGAAGTGGTCTAAAAGCACCCTCAACGCTTTTTAGACCGTAATACTTCAATTTTGACCTGTATTTTCGCAAAAACAGCTTTTTTAAAGCTAAAAATGAGTTGATAGGTACATAAGTACGTTGCGCATGCGTATTAGTAAAGTGGGCGGAGCATATTAGCATTATTTTGCTGTTATTTTGAGTTTTATGCGATTTAATTTAATTTTTGTGGATAATTTGCACAACACACTGTATTGTGGGTAGTTTAACTAATTCCGGAAACTGTGGCAACTATTCTGGCGGCGGCGCGTCCTCGGCATATAAACCCTCTTAGTCTTCGTGCGCTTCATCCCCCATTGCATCCCTTTCGCACACTCTCTCGCGCCGCTCGACCGCAATTTCCACAATAATTTAAATAATTCCGGACGGCGGCGGCGGCGGCGAAGCCAACAGCTTTACGCAATCCCCACCAATTCCACCAATCCGCAATCAACCCTTGTATTCGTCCATACAGTGTGTCCACACACACTAAAATTAAATAAAGTTATATCATTATGTTTACAATTTATTTGATATTTTAAAATTTAACTACTGGCGAATTTATTTAGGGGATGATTAAATTTATACAGTGTGTTCATGTGTGAATTATTAACCAATCGGCTAATCGACTAGTGTATAATTGACGAACTGACCGGAATTGGTAATTAAATGTGACTGCCACCGCCACAACCGCAACCACCCTCGCTGCCGCCTCCGCCGCTGCCACCGCCCTCACACAACTTGTAAATAATTTAAATAATCAATCGTACCACCGCCGAATATACATTAACCATTTAGGCATTAATTATTTACGCTGCGCTTCCTCTCTTTCTGTGGTTAACGGGGGGTGGCGGCGAGGGTGATAGTTGTAGTGGCGGTAGCAACCTTTCTTGTTGCGGTTTACTCTTGCATCTCTCTCTTATTCACACACACATACATAGTGCAGAGTAAATTTCGTCGGCGTGCATCTCCCCGCCTCTCCGCTGCCGCCCCCCGTCCGCGTTTCGTCTGTTGCTTCACTAATAGACTAAACTAGACTAGACTTGAGTGGGGTTGGAATGCGAAGGAGAGAAGTAAGGAATAACGCGATGCGACGCGAATAACAAGCGAGCGGCGGCGGCGCGAAGGGTGGGCGATGAGGATCAGAGGGGTTGAAGTGGTACTAATGCGGATTGCCGTATCAGCTGCGCGTCGCCCGCACGACTACGCTCGACGTATCATTAGATGCTGTTTTATTAACGTATTGCGGTCGTCTACGCCACCCCCGGGCACACGAATTCATCGCCGGCGGGGGGTGAGTTCTTGTTTATTAGCGTGACAAAGGAATAATAATTTTATCTTGGTGAATTATCATAATCTACACAAACACAGCCACACTGTATGGTAATTTATTTTTATATATTTTTATATTGAAAATGTGTTTTTGTTTGCGCGGGGAAAGCATGAAAAGCCGCGGAAAACTCTTTGAACATAATGTCGACTTTGACTCGACCCGAAAGCGTCGAAAGCTCCGAAAGCACCACCGCAGGCTTTCCAACTTCATCTCGAAAGTCTTTGGGGCTCGCCGCGACTTTTCCTCAAGATGGAAAACCTACGCCAACACACACACATACGTAAAGAGAGCAGAAAAAAAGAAGGAAGGAGTGGAAAGGAAAAAGCAACCGGGCGAAATAAAAAGCCCGTGAGGAAGTAGTTTTCGGTCGGATTACTCCCTCTGGCGGGCGGGTGGGGTTGTGTTACTTCGTGCGGAAAACTGATGGCAGACATGGCAGGATAACGCCGCCGCCGAGGAAAGATGAACGCCAACGCGAAAGTAAAAAAAAAACACGGCGCGCGGGAAAAAAAAGACGACGTGGAAAGCGGAAATCGTTTTCGGCTCCGCTTCGCAAGACTCACTCGTTCTTTGACGTTATCCTTCGTCCTTTCACAATTTCACATCACCACTATCTACTATATTTATATTAAAATATACAGTGTGTTTTGATAATATTTAACTCTCAACTTTAAGAGAAATAAACATTTTTTTAAATGAAATTTCTGAACACTCTGTATATTTGTTGATGTGTTTATGCTTGTGTCTAGTGTCTTGCGTCTTGAAACATTCAAAGCTTGTCCGCTTGTTCACTTATTCGTTATTCCCGTTGTGCGCGCAACTTTTTCCCGGTTTTCCCGAAGCTCTTATTTATTTTCAACCCCCAGCGGGCCATCTCTCCTCTCCTCCTGTCCTACCGCCCCCCACCTACGAACGAAAACAATTTTCTACTTTCTTTGCAAACTTTGTGTGTGCTGCTGGTGCTTCTCTCTTTTGTGTGTATGCTCACAAGTCTTTCAGGAGATCTTGAATGCTTTGAGCTTTTTCTAGATTTTCCATACTTATTTTCTTGTTTAAAGTTTTTGTTTGGAAATCCTGCTTCCCTCTCTTGAAGTGGGAAAACAGTGGCAAACTCACAGTGACGTTTCAATCCTTTTTCAAATCCTTGGGATAAAGATTAGAATGCGGATTTTTTTTTCATGCATACAGGGGAAATTTTTATTTGCGGGCGGTGAAATATTTTTCATCGCTTTTGACTTCGTCTGGTTGAAGTTTTTTTTTAGCGTAGTCGAAGGGTTTTCCGAACATTTCCATTTTATTTTCGCCGATTTTCCCACTTCCCAGCACGCAGCACACTTTGCTCAAGTTTCATTCGTTTCCTTGGGCGAGGTTTTTCCCCGCCGTCCTTGAATGCATTTGCTCTTCGTGGTGGAAAAGCGAGAACGGCTCAAGCGCGTGGGGTGAGCGGGAAAAACGCGAGAAAAGCGGAAAGGAAAGCAAAGCAATAGGGTGGGTCAAAACCACCCCCTTCAACATAAGCAATGTGAGCAACAAAGAGAGGCAGGGAAAAGAAATGGTTTGAGGTATTAGTTAAGGGAGTTAAAGGCGCTGCCTGCCACCCACCGAAAGTCTTTTCTTTGGCGCAGGTGTGGGGGCAAAGATTAAGGCTTTCCAAGAGTTTCCAAACAAAAAAATACAGTGTGCAACATAAAAATAACAAAACAAAAATTATTTCACATAAAATTCAATAAAATAAATAAAAAATTTATTTCTACATAAACACACTGTATATTTTTCTCCCTGAAGTTTGTGTGCGGTTGTGTACACGGCAATGAGTCCACGTTGACTTGACGCCCGCACGTCGGCAAGTTTCGCCAGCGTCTTCGGCCAATCCCAACGCTGGACTCTTGTCGCAGCCGCTACCCTTCGCGGGTCGTTGCAGTCGTACAGGCAGCCAGCGTGGCAGTTACTTAAGGGATGAAGCACCCTCGGAGCCGCAACCGGGCGGCGGCGGCGGCAGCGACACACATCCTTCTTGACGCGCGCTCCTCGTCGCTTGTCGCCTCGAGTTTACCGAGCAAGACATAACCAACTTTCAACTTTCGGATACACCTAAATACACCCCAGCCAACTCTACTAACACCCCCACAACGCAGGCAAAGTACCAGCAGTAAAATATCAGATAATACTCGGGGTTAAAATTTTTTCCGCGTAATAAAATTGATTTTTTGCTTTTCTGGGTTGCCTATGTGAATTAGGGGCAGATTTTAGGAACAATTGGTATATTCGAGGGGTTTTTGGCTTTTTTGCGCCCCGGTTTTATTTCTTGCTAAAGTGAAGTGAACGTCAGCGGAGCAACCGGAGCAGAATACGAAATTAATTTCAAAGATTTACAACTTGAGGGGTAGTTTAACTGATTCGTATTCAAACCGCATGCATTGTTCGCTTTTGACTTCTTTTTTTATATCCTCACAACAGTTACAATTTTTTTTCCCGGTGTTAATTGTTAATTTTTGATTAATTTTTTAAAAACTTGTGTGAACATATGGTATATGAGAGTGTTTCTTTTTGTAATATAAAAGTTTGACGAAATAAGAACCGTTGAGATTGTCACACGAATAAAAAGTAACGAAAATAAAAAGATGGCGGACAAAGTGGAGAAAAATGCGAGACGCGTAAGACGCGACGAGATAAAAGAAAAACGAACAAACTCTTCGAGTGTGCTGAGAGCGCTGAATCCTGAATCCGAATCCGGCTGCCGACGAGCACGGAATGCGCGATGGCGGAAAAGAACTCTGAGGAGAAGCAAAAAAAAAACAAGTGAAATGTATTGTAAACTTGCTCTCTCGAGTCTCTTCGGGCTACAGAAGTGCATGATTCATAAAACATGAGTCGCCAAAGTCAAATTACAATTTTAAAAAACATTTAGATTTTATTTTATATTTATTTGTTTTTATTTTTCAGATGCGAAGACATGGTACATAAAAATTGGCGGGGAAAAACAGGTACGTTGAAATTTGTTATATAAAGTCAGTGGCGTAACATCTTCATGAAATTAAAAATTTCAGGCGTGATTTATCGTTGATTATAGATTTGAATACTTCATCTTATTGAGAATTTCTCGTAGATTAATAATATTCAATCCGTTTTTCTCCATCACTTTTAGTTTGTGAGATAAACGCAATTGAAAAATAAAATTGAGGAAAAAAATTTAGAAATTTTACGTTTTAGCCTTTTTAGTCTCGATTTTGGATCTTTTATTCTTTGAAATTAAATTATTTTATATTCCTATTTTATAGAGAATTTTCTAATCTTTAATAATCTTCAATCCGTTGGTTGTTATCACTTTTAGTTCAAAAGATATTCGTTACTGAAAATATTCAAAAAACATATCGGTTGATACTTGTTATGTAAAGTCAGTGGCGTAACACTTTCCCGAAATTAAAAATTTCAGACGTGATTTATCGTTGATTATAGATTTGAATACTTCATCTTATAGAAAATTTCTCGTAGATTAATAATATTCAATCCGTTTTTCTCCATCACTTTTAGTTTGTGTGATAAACGCAATTGAAAAAAAAATGAGGAAAAAAATGAGAAATTTATTTTTTAGCCTTTTTAGTCTTAATTTTGGACTTTTTACCCTTTGAAATTTAGTTATTTTATATTTTTATCTTTTAAAGAATTTTCCAAACTTCCATAATCTTCAATCCGTTTGTTGTTATCTCTTTTACTTTAAAAGATATTCGTTGTCGAAATACTCGAAAAACATATAGGTTGATATTTGTTATGTAAAGTCAGTGGCGTAACACTTTCCCGAAATTAAAAATTTCCGACGTGATTTACCGCTGATATAGGTTAATGTGACTCGTTGGAAAAACCAATAAATGCTTTCTTCCACCCTACAAAAGTAGCAGAACGTTAGAAAAAGATAAAGGCAGCGGAAATGAAAATGAAAAACGCAAAGAAAAGCGAGGAAGCGATTTATACAACTGCGCGCATATGAAACTGTAGCGAGAAAGAGAGTATAATAAAGCAGCAGGCGCGCGGGCGGCGCGCTCGCAGGGGATGAAAACGTTTCGCTCGGATTTTCCACGCTTTTCTTTGCCAGCTCTTTCTATTACGCTTCGCGTACTTAGTGGACTGTTGACGAGAGTAATGGGCTAGACACACTCCCGAGAGTCTTGAAAACCTTTTCCTCGAGAGGGCGAGTTGAGACAAGGGCGATGTGAAAATATCTACATACAATGTGTTCAACATTAAAAATATTTAAAACTTTCATAGAAGTTTACTTAAATTTTATTTTAAAAAGGTTAAAATATTTTAATTAAAAATTCTATTTTGAGGAAATATTTTTAAAAAACTTGGAACACATGGTATGTATTTTTTATATCCAAGAAAGTTGTAAATGCTATATAAATGCCACGCCGCGTCTACAACTTTGGCATCCATAATATCCACATCCACACCCGCGGGGCCTGAGCGCGGGTGGCGGGGGTGTGACCGGGGGTAGTTATGAAGGTTGGCGGCGGCAAACAAGCGCGAGAGGAGAATGTGCACCCCAGCGTGAAAAGTATTAACGCGCAGCGCTTTGTTTTCACGCGTGAGTTGAAAAAAGACGGAATAACAAGGAAAACTCGAAAGCTGCTGAAACTGTGTGTGGTCGTGCGGAGGCGGCGGCGGCGGCGGTGAAGCAATAAGCTCGGAATTAGTCCGGATTTATCGATTTATCATTCGTACAAACAAAAACAAACGAATTTATTAGATTTAAAGCAAGAAAAAACTAAAATTAATTTAAATTCAAATTTGAATATCGATATTGCTAATATCACGCGTCGTTAATAACTGAAAACATATTGGTTATAATAGAGTTCGGTTGATGATCGTGATTGGTGATGAGAGCACTTAGCGTGCGGCGTCCGTGCGGCCGGCGCGTACATTAATTAACTGGATGTAACTTTAATTGGAACCAGTTTGTCTTAATTCCACGATTTCATTATATCTATCAGCACGATCACGGCCACAGCGTGCATACAATGTGTTTAGAAACACATTTTTTAAAATAAATAAATTTTTACTCACTTGTTTAAAATGTTGCCAACTTGTGTGGTTGCGGTTTGAAAATTTAAAATAACCTTTGTGCCACGTTTCCCGTTTGCATGCGTTTCCATTTTCATTTGTTTTTTTGTTTTTCATTTCGCGTCGCTTTGTTTTGTAGCCGCGCGCCGGCGAAGAGAATTCGCCTGCCTGTGTGTTTGGCTTTTGTTTATTTTTTATTTGCACCCTTTTTTGTTGTTGCTGTTGTTTTTTTATTTCGCGTGTGCGGTCGGCGGTTGTCGGGTGAGATTTACCGCCCACACACGCTCGCGACTCCATTACGGCAACGCAACAAAAGAAAAAGTTAAATAAAACAAAAGAACGTGATACATGCGCTCGTACAAGCAAAACGGGTGGACTAAACTACTAAACATTTGCGTTTAGCAAAAATAAAACCAGCAAACTGGCGAACAAAGTCGTTTGCACTTTGTGTTTTGTGCATGTTTTCGCCCACGCGAGAACACTGCATCTATTTACATGCATCGCACACGTGATTACAATTTAAATAAACGAAACAATGTTTCTGGTTTGAAATTGAAGTAAATTTTGTTTTGTGGTTTGAGTAAGTGCGGTCCTGGATGGAGATGCATTCAATTTGCGTTTATTTCTATTGAAATATCGTGTTGCGGCCGTTTAATTGCAGTTTATGCGGCATCATTCAATAATAATAACGTGCTCACCAACACTCAACGCAGTGTTCGCCGCGCGGCGATCGCGTTTATAAAGCTGTCGATGTCGGCCTGTCCAACCGCGTCGACATCGTCGACATCGACATCAACATCGGAAAGCTATTCGTATTCACGCTTTCAAACGGTCCATGAATGAAAACGTGTTACGAGCATCAGGCGCGTCAAATCGAACAAGCGTGTAACAATCATGGCCGACATTTTCTCGATTATTAAATTATCTAGGGGCTTCTGAGTTTTAGGTTTTAGTCTCTAGTGGCGAAAGGGCCATGCCCAAGAGGTATAGTTACCTGTAGATTAATAATCTTTAATTTGTTTGTTTCTATCGCTCTTAGTTCTGGAATAATCGCTAATATCACTTTGCCTGGAAAACACACCATATATCTATACAAATCGACATTATTTTCACATTTCAAAAAATTGGCTTAGATAACAGCCTGTATCTCGTGAATTAATACACATTTTGTAAGTTTCTAAAGGCCATGTTATGGTTTAAGAGACGCTCTACATGTTAATTGACAATATGTACTGCATACAAAAGTGGAAACACGTGGAAATATTAATTATTGATTATAATAGTCTAAATTGTAGGACTAGTTAGTATCTGTCGCATTCATAGATGGCACTAGGATGCACTAAAAATCAAAAAATTGAGTTATACGGCTTATTTTTATATTTATCGACAAACGTGGGCACGCATGTGTTCCGCGTGCTGTCTCCTAACGCCGCATCAACTTGCTGCATGCAGCGAAGTCTGGTTTAGTTTAGATCACAGGTAATGTGCCTATTGCAAATTCGCGCATAAGGTATCATGCCGTCCACGCGCCGCCGTGTTTGCGCATCTATTGCAATTCGCGCACAAGGTCGCGTGCCGTCGACTCGCCGGCTTTGCGCACCTCTTGCTTTCTTATCATATACTGTCCCGTCGTTGTTTACGCAGTTTCAGCATGCACTATCGGTGGATTGCAGCCAGTTTTGTGCCGGTGGCTGGTTAATCCAGTCGGGTTTTGAGAGACTTATATCGTTTATTCGGACTTCAATATTCTAAATTTGTGTTATTGATAATATTGATAATATTCATCTGCCTGATGATGTCACAGTGTGGCGAAACATGTCGCAGAGTGGTAAAAGTTTTTGCGAAACCCTTAAGGTTTATCCTTTCTTTCTTTATTTGTACTTTGCGACTATAGCAATTTGTTTAATGTTCGGAAATGCCGGTTTTTGATCGCGTTTGTTATGTATTTTACAAGTCACGTGATAGTGGATTTGATAACATTCTTCACTCGGCGTTGCGTTTGGTGTCGGTTGCTAAATTAAGGTATATATCGCCCCTATGTTGATTCTCATCATTAAGAAAGATCCATCAGGCTCCTGTAAGAATTTTTTTAACTAAACCGCAGAGATTGTTTATTTTGTGTTGATTGTTAATTATAACATAATTCAAATGTATGAAATATATTTGTTTTAATTAATGTTTTCGTTTAGTTACAGCACTCGTTGTGCCTGGCAGTCCGATAAGCTGTACATTGGTAAGTTTATAATTCAATTAAATTTTTCGGTCAAATTTTCATTTGCTGTTTATAAACAAGTTTTCTATTTGTCACGTACTACCTACCTGTGACACAAATTAGACTACCGACACGGTCGGACACAATTATAATTATAATTATTTTATATTTTTATCTGATAGGGAATTTTCCAGTCTTTCATAATCAGCAATTCGTTCGTTGCTATCGCGTTTAGTTTAAGAGATATGAATTATCAAAAATCGTCGACAAAAAGTATCAAGCACCCCCCCTTGGCAATTTTTTCTTAAGAATGAAAATTTCATCTCTCAGATTTCCGTTTTAACTAGCCTATCTTATAGAGCATAGTCCGTAGATTAAGACGCTGCGATCGGATCTTAATTATCTCTTTTAGTTTATGAGATATTCGCGTTTGAAGAAAATGGGCAAAAATTGAAAAATGTCACTTTTTAGCACTTTTAGTTGCGTTTTTCGACCTCTTACTGTAAGAAACATAATTATTTTATATTTTTATCTGATAGGGAATTTTCCAGTCTTTCATAATCAGCAATTCGTTGGTAACTATCTCTTTTAGTTTAAGAGATATGAATTTTTGAAAATCGTCGAAAAAAAGTATCAAGCACCCCCCCTTGGCAATTTTTTCTTAAGAATGAAAATTTCATCTCTCAGATTTCCGTTTTAACTAGCCTATCTTATAGAGAATAGTCCATAGATTAAGGCCTTTCGATTCGTTTCGCTCTATCTCTTTTAATTTACAAGATATCTGCAATTCCTTTAGAATTATTTTTTTTAGGTGGTATTGTTGCGCCACTGTTAGTCTTCAGATATTTGGTATCACTATATTGATTCGTTTTCTGAAATTAACATCCTGTTTTATACCTAATGCGACTGCCCTTAAAACTGTTTGGAACTTATTCAAAAACGCCATCAAAAGATCATAATACGAATTTCTAACATTAATTTTTGTTACAGTTATGGTTTGGCATTCAATCGACGCACTTCTGTGATGGATCCACTCTCGATGTATGTGAATAATCCTTTATGATTTGAGACAGCTTCCTGAATTCTGAAATAATGACCTGGATGGCGGAGGGTGCTTTCAAACCTGTCTACGAAGATGTCCAGTTGAACATGAAATGGATGAAGACGAACCACATCTCTGTGAAAAAATGGCTAATGGTCCACTCCAGAGTGGAAAACAAATTTTCATTAGTTGTTGCTTATTTAGATTTGTAAAATGTAGGCATTGTTTCTTACGTATAAGGATAATTAATTGTTATTACTTGAAATGATGATTTATTTGTTCGGGTGTTAATATATTTTATATTATGAATGAGAACATTTGATTAATTTATTATTTAAAATGTTACCTTTTCTGTCAATTACAGGAATAAAAATAAAAGGAACTTAATTTGTATTAACTTCTCCTTAGAATGATTAATGCCGAAGAACATGACCGCACTATTTTCATAAAATATTTTTGCTCGAAGAACAGGGTCGCACTTATTTCGAAAAATTATTTCGGGTCGAAATAAATTAAAATGTTTAATTGCAATTTTCTCGGTAACTAAAAGGGTTAGCATAAAACGGGTATCAGATTTTGAATACCTGAAGGATTCTCTATCTAATATTTATATAACATCTTTGCTAATTTTAACAATTTGGGCCTTATTCTTAAATTTTCATTAAAAATGTAAATAGGGCCGAAACTGTCGATAATAGAAAAAATCTTACGTAGATAATTGATATAGAATTAAGTTATCTATTAGAATCCGAAATCAGAATTAAAAAATTCCAATTATTTCAAAAGCTGCATTTGCTGAAATAAATGATTTCGTCATAAAAAAGGCAAAAGATTTCTCTTTTTTATGACGAATGCAGTTTTCAATAAAAATGCCAATAGGGCCCAAACGGTTAACGTTAGCTAAAAAAGTTACTTAAATAATCGATGTAGAATTAAATTATGTATCAGAATCCGAAAACAGAATTTCAAAATTCCAACTTTTAGTTTTCAACATAAAAAAGAGAAATCTTTTGCCTTTTTTATAACAAAATCTTTTCTTTAAAAATTTTTTGTGCCATTTTTATCATTTTTTGATAAGGATGCCATCTTATAGAGAATTTTTCAAGGATCAAGAATATGTAGTTCTTTTTTTTTCTTGCGCTATTAGTTGTCGAGCTAATTACGATTTAATTATCTAATTAGGAATATTGAAAATTAAAAATTGGAATTTTTAAATTCTGTTTTCGGTTTCTGATAGACAATTTAATTCTACATCGATTATTTTAGTAAGTTTTTTTGCTAATATTAACCGTTTAGGCCCTATTTGCAATTTTAGTAAAACACGTGTGTTCCGTCGGAATAGTCAAATTGAGTAAATTAAAATGTTAATTATCTCGACAACTAAAAGGGCTAGAAAAAAAAGAACTACATATTCTTAATCCTTGAAAAATTCTCAACAAGATGGCATCATTATTGAAAAATGTTAAAAATGGCACAAAAAATTTTTAACGAAAAGATTTTGTCATAAAAAAGGCAAAAGATTTCTCTTTTTTATGTTGAAAACTAAAAGTTGGAATTTTGAAATTCTGTTTTCGGATTCTGATACATAATTTAATTCTTCATCGATTATTTAAGTAACCTTTTTTGCTAACATTAACCGTATAGGCCCTATTGGCAATTTTATTGAAAACTGCATTCGACATAAAAAAGATAAATGTTTTGCCTTTTTTATGACGAAATCTTTTTTCAGCAAATGCCACTTTTGAAATAATTGGAATTTTGAAAATCTGATTTCGGATTCTGAAAGTAGATTAAATTCTGAATCGGAAACCAGTAACACATTTAAAGATTAAGGCCTTATTGGCCCTTAAAAATCAATTTTCTCTTTAAATTGCAAATATGGCCTAATCGGTCAATGCTAGACAAAAATTTTACTTAAATAATCGATGCAGAATTTAATTATCAATCAGAATCCGAAATCAGAATTTAAAAATTCCTAATTAGAGCTAATTAGAGCAATAATTCATAAAATAACCTAAAAAACTAGGATAAAAATGAGGTAGATTGAAGTATAAGTCAAATATATCATTTATTTATCAATAATTTAAAAGTTTCATGTAATTTTTTATAACTATTCATATTGTGGTTCTAAAAAGAACCGTTTTTGTTAATCCATCATCTTTTTCTTTGGCTATGTCCTCGGTTTTATTCCTTACGGGCGATCTATAAAGTGAGTTAATCCAGGACTAAATCAAAACACATACACACATTATCAAAGTTGTATAGTTGTCAGTTGCGAGGGTAGTGGAGGCGGTTGATGTTTAGAATCTAGCGGCGAGCGAGAAACCCTCGACGCGGTTAATTTAATGTTAATGGCGTAAAGCGGCGCCGACGGCGGCTGCATGTGTGCGGCGGCGGTTATAGTGAAACGAGGGGCGGTAATGAGCAGATGCGCGGTTGCGGCCACGCCGGCGGTCACCGACTATTCGCACACTAGCATGTTTACAATTTTCCCTACATCACACAACACAGGACCGGACTCAATACAGGCCATCAATACACAACTATACAATCCGTTGGTATATTTAAAAATTAAAAATCAATATGGCGCATATTTCATCAAGTAACAAATCAAACAAACAAAATTCTATCTAATCAATCATCTGCCCTTCCCACCCTTGGAGTTCTTCTTCCATTTTGCGTAGAATTCACTGATGAGCTCAACATTCACGCCCACAGACTGAGCCAGGCCCACGTAGCTAAACTCTTTGGTGGAATCAGCTCCACCCATGACACCCCCAGTCATTGCTCCGCCCATTAATAGCGTGACTAAATTAGCCCCGCCTCGTTTTTCCTGCTCGGCGAGGAAGTGGCAACATTCAATTATCTGAATATGCACCACCGCTTCCTTCTCCTTCTTCTTGGGGTATTTAATCAGGGGTAAAGTGAGCCGCTCGTGATGCCGCTGCAACCGGAAGAAGCGATTGCCCTGCCGGAACTGCGACTCTAACCAGCGGATCACTTCACGCGCCTCGGATTTAATCTTCTTTAAATCATCCAGAGCGCATAAAACTAAAAAATAAATATTTAAAGTAAAAAACTTTTTTTTTTCTTCTAAAAAATATTACCTGTAGTCGGAACAAGTATAAGAAACTTCCGGGAGTAGACTAACTGTTTGACCATGTCCATGTGTTTGATAAGTGCTTCAACATCAACGACCAAGTACGGCGAGAGAGACATCTTGCCCTTAACGCGACTCTCAAGATCCCGCACCTCGGCAGCCAGCCACAGTTGTCCCATGTGCTTCATCAACTGCCGCTTGTTGTCGCGGTCGTTTACTTTCGCCCCGGCGTTGTTTTCCGTTGGTAAATTCGCATCGAAAGCTTCCTGCAAACAAAGC
Source organism: Dalotia coriaria (assembly GCF_025399875.1). Lineage (NCBI taxonomy): Eukaryota > Metazoa > Arthropoda > Insecta > Coleoptera > Staphylinidae > Dalotia > Dalotia coriaria. The sequence goes on along the minus strand of NW_027045452.1, from coordinate 9,342,573 downwards.
AACACAAAAATCATCAAAATGGCGGACTTTTCGAATGTAAATAATGTTGATCGGATTATCGCCCAGCGCAGAAAATAAACACGATTTGCGCAAACCGGAAGCGCGGGTGTGTTAAGCCGACGCTACTACTATCCAAAACAGGGGAGGAGAGGCTGTCTTAATTAAACAAAGCGGGTCGGTTGGTCGGGCGGCGCTCCGCAAACCGGAAGTAATGCAATTACGACTCGTTTCGCGAAAATTGCCGTACAGTCTGCTGCGCGCCAAACATACAATATGTTCACAACACAAAAATACTAAAAAACCTACCAAATCTTCAATGGTTGTTGGTGAAATGTCATCTCCATCAACACTTCGCATATCCACATGGAACATCCTTGACTTTCCATCATAACTAACTCCAGTCTCAACATGTTCCTCCAAAAACTGCCCAAATTGAATCAATTTACAAATCCGCACCAAACCTTCATCCTGCCTCTTCCCATACATCTTCCAATCTAACCCTTGCTGCCCACATGCTACCACCTCCATGTCTTTCAATAAAATATCCTCTGTCAATGGCGTTTGTACAACATTCAACTTACAAGCGTTTTTTATCTTTTTCAAGTCAATATTAATCAAATTAAACAAATAAACCAATTGTGAGAAGAGTGAACGGGTGCTTTTTCCACAATTGCGTAAAACATCCACATCACTCCTCAACCAATCCGATAATATCTTTATACTCCCCAAATAGGTCTCCTCCAGTATAATATCGAGCACATCCTTCACCTCAATTAATTTTAACTTGGCGAGGGTTTCCTTTGATGTGTCTTTAGTTTCAATAATAACATCTCTGTCATCATCCTCGTCATCAACCAATTCATCATCGGAAGAGGATGCTAACAGCTCCACTTCCGGTTCATCTTCAGACCCAGAAGGCGAATCTAGTTCAACTTCAGGATCTGATTCGGAATCTTCATTATCACCGATTTTTTACGTCTCCTCGCGAAAAGTTTCAATTTTTTCCGGGTTATTTTACTCTCCTGCAGGGGAAATTCAAAATACTTTCCTGTATTCTTCCGGTGACATGTTGGACAAGTTGTGAGTACACCGCAAGTGTAAATGCAATCACATTCGATAACTGATGTGAATTATTACTACCCTGTAACTTTGTAATACACTGTAAGCAAATTACAATAATTTTGAATATCATATCAGACGTTAGAAACGCCGCATGTGATTCCGTGACGGATTCTGTGTCAGTATGGTCGCCATTTTGTGAATCTCCACTTTCACTCGATACAGGTCTCAAGAATGATAAACACTCCTGTAGATCTAGATTAGTTTGATGGCATAGGTCGTAAATATGTGGGATTTTTTATTAAAGAACCAAACATCCGCAAGCAGCAGGAATCTAGCGAGAAACCGTCGTACTTGTTCCGTGGGTTCAAGTTGCGCGATGGAATCCGTGGCGCCATCTGACGTCTCCACCGGGAGTGACTCGATATATTGCGCGTTCTTCTCAAACAAGCGATGGAGATTATTCTCAGTGCCTTCGAAACTATTCTTTGACATTAAACACTGGATGTAATGATAAGTTGCATCCAAATGTTGGTTTAAAGACGTTGCAAGCGTTCCCATTTGATTGTGTGGCATGCCAAACTCAGGTTTCATAAGCAAAGCTTGTGAATAATAACGAATCGCTAGATTCGGATCAAAATTCGGGTAGATTTCGAGTTTATAACGGCATAAATCGCCTAAATAGATGCATGATCTATGCACGGATGATAAACACCACTCTTCGAGTTCATTCTCATCGCTTTCTTTCTTTTTATTGGATAAGTCTGATCTTTTGGTGGATTTTTGATTGATGATGTAGAAATCAATCGTGGTTTGCGACTCGAATGAGATTTCAAACTCGGTTTGCAGCCGTGATATGTAGTGGTGATAATGGCCAATGCCGGCATTGATGTGGTTGATCAGTGCGGATTTCTCTTCGATGTTGTATTCGGTTTTTTTCAAGCGTTTGGCTGTGGCGATTACCTCGTAGTAGACTTTACGCCAGAGGAGTTCTTCTGCTTTCAGGCCGAATGAGAGCGGTTCGGAAAAAATTAAACGCTCGCAGTATTCTTGGAGACGGCTGCGTTGAATCTGCACCGATGGTTGAAATAAATCTTTTATGCTGGTTGCGCATCCGCGGGTGTCGTCCAATGTCTTGACGCGTTCACTAATTGATCTAAACATGAAAACATTAATTAATTCATGAAAAATTGCAAAATTTGACCTGAAATCATGAATGTTTGACTTCTGAGCTGGATATATTTATAATTTTATATAAATTTAACCATCTGGATATAAATATATATAATTTTTCAATATTTTTCTATAAAAAAATAGTTCAGACCGCTATTATTCACATGATATACTTTTCATGTTGAGGTTACGTTGATTTCATAACACAACATGTTGAAATAATTTTTAAAATGTCGGTTTTAATGAATTTTAAGTAATTTTATACTAGTTTTAATAGTACCTATAGATTTTCTTGGACTTTTCCTGTCCCTCCTTGCTGTGATTAAGAGTAATCATTTTCTTCATGTCTGGATTCCACATTTTGCGCGCGTTGTTTCTCACATTTTTCTTTCACGTGCCTTAAAATCGCCTCGGTCAAGAGGAACACATTTCTCGTCCGCCACCCACGAAATTCGCGCTCATCACCGCCCTGCGTGCATGATAATCGTGGATAATATTCTGCGACGTCCTCGCGACCATTACACTCTCTTATCGCGGTTGGAATTTGATGGTTATGCATACGTCGAAGGAATTTTTATTTTTTTACTTTATTTTAGACTATTTAGCCACTATAATGAAAGAAAACTGTGGGAAAATAATTTTTAAACAATTTTTCATATTTTTATGCGCGTATTTATTAATTAAATGATTTTATTTATAAAAATAAGATGTTTAACGTTTAAACTTGCGCCTCTAGCGGTGACAACGCAAAACATTAACTTGTCAGATAAATATTTGAAATATTGCTTAATTTAAACAGTTTTATGAGTAAAAACTAATAAATTCCATCACAAAAACATATTTTATTGTTATTTTCATACATAATATCATTATTTATCTTCAAATAAACATTCAATCCGACCTAATAACCCTGACATTTTTCTTGTTGTTGAATTTACCTCATAACCTGCAAATAAACGTTTAGCATCGTCCAGAAAATACCAAATGCCTAAAGTGTCTCTAAACATCTAAAATCACAAACAATCATGTCGTACTTATCACGCAAAGACATCGACGAATTAAAACCGTTGGTGGATAAAGCAATCTACAAAATCCTAGGCACCAACGACTCATTTCTCCTCAACAAATCACTAGATTACCTGGAAGCAAACTACGACCGCCGAAAAACCGTCGACAAACTCTCCGCCTACGTGGACAGCAAGAAAGCCTCACGTTTAACTGATAAACTATTTGATATTTTAGACGATCTGCGTTACAAATCCAAGAAAAGAAGTTACGATGACCGCGAGGAGAGCCGAAAACGCGGTAAAACAAACGAACGCGACACAATCCGCAATCGCGACCACGACAAAGAAAAAGAGAAAAATGTTGATAAAGAAAAGGAAAAAGACGAGAAAAAGTTATCCAGTTCCGAGATACAGACCATGATGGACAAAGCACAGCGACAAATCGAAGAACGCAAACGTTCCTTGGATTCTACAACGAAAAAATCCGCGGCTGCATCAATAGCGAATATTCAAATCCCACCTTCGAGTATTTACGGTATCCCGATGGGGTTGTTAAATAGAGGAGACGCAGATAAAGCACGGAAGATTGCCGCGTTACAGGCGCAGATCAAAACGAAACTCAGCAGTGGAATCTTAGCGAATGCAATTGTACAATCTGTCCCAGTTCCAGATAAACCCACCCCGTTGATTTTAGATGATGAAGGTAGAACTGTTGATCGTACTGGTAAAACTGTTCAGTTGACACATGTTGCGCCCACGTTGAAGGCGAATATTCGCGCGCAGAAAAAGGAACAGTACAAATCCGCAGGGAGTTATAAACATAATGATGATTCGAATGAAACTAAGTTTTTGATTTGCGCATTGGTGTTAAGCCTGCCATGCGCACAAAACGCGCGTTGAGGTTTCATGAACCCGGAAAGTTTACGCAGCTAGCTGAGAGATTGCGTATGAAAGCGCAATTGGAGAAATTACAGAATGAAATTTCGCAGATTGCGAAAAAGACTGGGATTTCTTCAGCGACGAAATTGGCGTTGATTGCGAAGAGTGAAGGTTTGACTGAGGATATTCCGGAGATGGAATGGTGGGATTCGGTTATTCTTGAGGAGGATTTGTATACGATGAAAGGGGAGAAGATTGCGATCAAGGAGAATGTTATTAATAGTTTGGTGGAGCATCCTACACAGATGAGGTGTCCAAGTGAGTCAAATTTTGTTAATTTTTTGATAAATTTGGTTGTAATTTGGTAGTGAAAGAAGATAGAAACAAAATGTTTGCATTGGTAAACGCAGAATTAAATTCTGGATAATTTGGTGAAGAATTCGTTATTGTAGCTTATTTATTTTTAAAGTTATTAATGAAAAACTGCAGAAAACAAGTACTTTTTCATTTTAAGTCGATTTTTCTTTATTTTTGTTATAAATTTGTTTATAACTTTTTATTGAAAGAAGTTTGATACAAATTTTTTGCATTGATTAACGCAGAATCTAATTCTTGACAATTTACTGAAGGAATTGGTACTAAAAGTTGTTTAATTAAAAAGTTATTTAGCAAAAACTGCAAAAAACCAGAATTACTCGATTTTTTGCCATTTTTTGTTACAAATTTGTTTATAACTTTTTACAGAAAGAAGATAGCAAAATAATCTTCGCATTAGTAAAAACAGAATTTAATTCTGGACAATTTATTGAAGGAATTGGTACTAAAAGTTGTTTAATTAAAAAGTTATTAAGCAAAAACTGCAAAAAACGAGAATAACTCGATTTTTGTCATTTTTTGTTACAAATTTGTTTATAACTTTTTACAGAAAGAAGTTAGCAACAAAATCTTTGCATTAGTAAAAACAGAATTTAATGCTGGACAATGTGTTGAAGAAATTGTTATTATAATTTATTTATTTTAAAAGTTATTAATCAAAAACTGCAAAAAAAAACGAAAACTCTCCGTCACAAGTCGATTTTTCTTCATTTTTTAATACAAATTTGTTTATAACTCTTTATAGAAACAAGTTAGCAACCAAATCTTTCCACTAATAAACACAGAATTTAATTCTGGACAATTATGTGAAGTAATTGTTGTTGCAATTTGTTTAATTCAAAAGTTATTAACCAAAAACTGTAAAAAATAAGAACTTTTCCACATTTACCTAAAATTTACTCAATTTTTAACCATTTTGTACCATTTTAAACATTTTATTCTTATTTTTCAGCTGATCCATTGAAACCTGTCTACATGCCGGTCTTCCTCACCCAAAAAGAACGCAAAAAACTCCGCCGACAAAACCGCCGTGAGATGTGGAAAGAAGAACAAGAGAAAATCCGCCTCGGCTTAGAAGCACCACCAGAACCCAAACTTCGTATTTCGAATCTAATGCGTGTCCTAGGCACAGAAGCTGTTCAAGACCCTACGAAAATCGAAGCACACGTCAAAGAACAAATGGCTAAACGTCAAAAAGCCCATGAAGAAGCAAACGCCGCCAGACAACTCACAGCTGAACAAAAACGCGAGAAAAAGATTAAAAAACTAAAAGAAGACACCACTCTTGGTGTACATGTAAATATCTATCGGATACGTGATCTACATGATCTGCAAGCGAAGAAATTCAAGATTGAAACGAATGCTAAACAATTGTTTCTCACTGGTTGTGTGTTAATGTATCCGGATTGTTGTGTTGTCGTGGTTGAAGGTGGACCAAAACAACAGAAAAAGTATAAACGATTAATGTTGCATCGGATTAAATGGGAGGAGGATATTGTTAAGGATCCGGATGGTAATGAAGTGCCCAATAAGTGTACGCTAGTCTGGGAAGGTACAAGTAAACAGAGGAATTTCGGCGAGCCTAAATTCAAAGTTTGTCCGACTGAGAAAATGGCGAGGGAACATTTTAAGAAGCATAAAGTTGAACATTATTGGGATTTGGCGTACAGCGGGGCCGTGCTTGAACCAACAATGGATTCTGATTAATTTAGGGCTAATGAAGTGTATTTTAGGATATGTGTAAAGAATACATATGATTTTCTATCAATAATTCAGTATTTGAGCAAAAATGTGACAAAATGATGAATGTTAGTGTTTTTTGTTAAATTTTCGCTTGAAATTTAGTTTTGCAGCAGCAAAATGATGATAATTGGTTGATTAGGATATATATTACAATGATTTCTATGAATTACATGAAATTGATAGTTTTATTTGGGTTTTTATAGCTGAAAAACATTAAAAAATGGTAAATTTTCCTATTTGTGTTGTCTACGTGACGTATTTTGGGTTGCCTATAGTATAAATTGATATTTTTATACAATTTTGCTTTAAATTAAGTTCCAAAACAGCAAAAACATTAATAATTGGTTGTTTAAGTTATATATTAACAATGCTTTCTATAAATTATAGATGTGATTGTTTAACTTCGGTTTTTATTACTAAAAACATAAATTTTTATAAATATTTCATGTTTTGTCTACGTGACGTATTTTGTGTTGCCTATCTCAAAACAAAAATTCTCGCATTTTATAATCCGCCGATAGATTACATCGTCTTTTTCCTTATCTGCAAACGAATGTAATGTTTGCATTGGTCCGCAGTGGCGGTGGCAGCTATCTCCGCGCGCTCTAAATATAAACTCGAGTGGCTCGAGTGCTTCGTAAATTTAGCTCGCGATGCGCGCGCGCGTTTGAAACAATATGCGCGCGTGGTTAAAAATACTGGTGACACACACAACAACGCTGCTCTCGCGGTCGCGCTCGCGATTCCTGATCCTGCGGACGGCGGCTTCCGTAAACAAGTTTAATGAATCTACAGTATAACACGGTGGAGTAACTTGTCAAAAGGTAAACATACCATCCACACACACACACACACGCGCACACACGCACCAGCTGATTGGGCGTGCGCAGTGGGGACAAAACGCGAGTGTAAAAACAGTAAAATAAAAAACTAAAACACAAGAAACAACGTGCGGCGGGCCGTCGGTGGGAGTCGTTACAGTTGGTTTGCGCACATTTTTCCAACTGCGACACATACACACGGGCGCCGATACACGCGAAACGTGCCCGTGCAAGATGCCCACTATCTGCACATCGCGTTGTCGTTGCTAACTCGCTACGTAAAAAACAAGTCAGGCACAAGATACAAGAGACACGAGGAAGTAAGCAGGAAAGCAAGCAGGAAAACTATTATAAAACGTAGGGTTGGATTTAATTATTTTCTTTTTATTTTATATCTGTGTATGATTATTGTGATTGATTTGATTATGTCGTAGTCATCACCACGCACGTTTTGGGCTTTGGAGGAATCCAATTGGAGGATTAGACAGCAGCGCTTGAACGTCAACATGTTGTTGTCCTGCAAGTGCCTCAATGTCCACCTTGATGTGGATGCTGATGATGCTGGGCTGCTTAACTTGAATAACCTGCAGCTGGGCGATGGACTGGCCCAGGATGTGTTTTTTAATCAGGTAAATATTTACATTTTCATCGTTTTTTTCTGCGATTTTTTATGAATAACTATGAATAACTTAGAAGCGTAACGTGGTAGAGTGTTGATTCTTTCTGGTGATGATTAAGTATTAAATTCTGCGTTTTATTTCGTGAATGGTTTTTGATTTGCTGTGTTGCATAAAAAGTTATTGGATAATAAAATTGAAAGTTGGTTTTTGGTTAGAAATTCTGATTTTTGATAAATTTGCTTATAACTTTTTATTGGAATAACATTACTACATAGTATTTGCACAAATAAACGTAGAATTTAATTCTGGACAATTTGCTGAAGGAATTGTTATTATAACTCATTTATTTTAAGAATTATTAATCAAAAACTGCCCAAAACACCTTCAGTCGATTTCCAGCCGTTTTTGTGATAAATTTCTATATAACTTTTTACACAAAGAAGATATCAACAAAATATTTTCATAAATTAACGCAGAATTTAATTCTGAACAATTTGTTGAAGGAATTGTTATTAAAACTTATTTAATTTAAGAGTTATTAATGAAAAACTGCCGAAAAACAAGTAATTTTCGACAACCGGTTGATTTTTCATCATTTTTGTGATAAAATTGTTTATAACTTTTGATTGGAAAAAGTTAGCAACAAAATCTTAACACAAATAGACGTAAAATTTAATTCTGGATAATCTTGTGAAAGAATCATTATTGTAACTTATTTAATTCAAAAGTTATTAATGAAAAACTACAAAAACTTAGTAATTTTCCACTACTATTCAATTTTTATCATGATTTGTGTTAATTTATTTATTTAAACAGATTATCTACACGTTTATGACTTGATATGATGCAGAATTGAATAATGCCCATTTTGTGCAGGAATGCTCATTGTTGATTGTTTAGTTTAATGAGTGATTAAGTAAATACGTGTCCGTGAGTCGCTTATATCATCCTCGAGTGCGCTTTTGATGAATAACCTTGCAATGAAACACGATACGATAACAATTCTTTCAGGAGTTTATTCAGAATTAAATTCTACATCTAATGCTAATAAAATTTGGTATTATAAACAAGTTTTCATAAAGTTATAAACATTTTTGTTGCATTTTTACGCATTTTAACCTTAAATGAGAGTTTTTAGTCAATAACTATGCAACCAAACGTGATAAAATAACAATTCTTTCAGGATTATGTTCAAAATTAAATTCTGCATCTAATTCTAATAAGATTTTATGTTATAAACAAGTTTTTATAAAGTTATAAACAATTTTCTTGTATTTTACGCATTTTAACCTCAAATGAGAGTTTTTATAAATAATTATGCAACCAAGCGTGATACAATAACAATTCTTGCAGAATTACATGCAGAATTAAATTCTACATCTAATTTTAATAAGATTTTATCATAAAAACAAGTTTTTATAAAGTTATAAACAATTTTCTTGCATTTTTTGAACTAAAATGTCTGATTTTTGCTTTTTAGGACATAAGACAGGTTCTAAGACTGTCAAAAGTCACAGAGATGCTTCCGATGCTCGTGCATCACCGAACAATTGGCAATTGGTCATTCGGGCAGTGCTTAAACTGCAGCCAACACACGCATGCCATTATGACAGGAGCAAAAGGTGCCACACTTGTTTTGGTCAATTCTGCTTTACTAGTAAGTATAATCCTACTCAAACCTTAATTAAACAATAAATAAAATACTAATTAATATATATTTTTAGACTAATCCTGAAATAGAAGCTCTAAAGAAACATATTTCTTATTCAAAAGTTTACAAAGTGATGGTTTATGAGACTACTGAGGCTGAACGACGCTATGACTGTAAATTTACTCACTTTTTTAAATAATTTTTTTAATTAATACTAAATTTATTCATAGATCTTCCAGCCGAGGTGGAAAAAACCCTCCGAGTGCTGAAACAAAAGGCCGATGACAGCATCCACGTGGAAACCATCAACTCCGAGGAGCGGATACGTTTCTACAGTGATCAACAAGCGCAATTACTTGAGGATTTCAAGGATAAAGCGCGAGCTGATCACAAAACACTCATGCGCGTGTTTCTGAAACATCAGCCTATGCAAACATCGGTGCAATTACAGCCATCGCACAGCACCGGCGCTGTGCCGCGCCGCAGTCTCAACGACGCCAACAAACTCGATGAGCATGTCAAGGCGTCGTCGCTACGCAAAGTACCTGACGATTTTGATCGGATTAAGACACCGTCGCCGCAACACAAAGTGCTCACTGTAAGTTAACATCATGTATAACCTAAGATTGTTATTTAGTGTATTGTGGGTTGCATAGATACAAGATGATGCGCCATCCATGCGCAAACAACCGCTGCAAAAGAAAAACTCATTGGACACTGAGTGTCTGTTTGATATTGAGGGAATGGATGATGATGAGGATTCACTGGTGGCGGATACTTCCGATGGGGAGGATAATGGTATCCCTATCAAACAGAACCGCCATGCGCGTAGACAAAGCGAACAGGATTACAGCATTGCCAAATCTCTGCCGATGAATATTCCTGTTTATATTTCAGCGTTACGGCCACATCTTAACGACGATTCGGATGAAGATGTAATTGTTTTATTAATTTTTGTGGTATAATTGTTTTAATTGAAAATTTCACAGGTGCAATCAGAAAAATCAAAAGACATTGCAGCAAGCATTCAGGCGCTGGCAAGGAGTGTAAATGGCGACACTGTGTTCGGTGATTTGCCTCGTCCACGCTGCAGGACGAATATCATGTAGCTAGACGCCTGCCTCGACGCGGACGACCCCTACTCCGACGACGCGGCGTGAACTAAAAACCTAACCTCACAACCACCACATCAATACCACAACCGCCACAAACCATGATCATGGATTGAATTTTTATCGATGTCTAATTGAAGATCATCTTATTCGAGCTTCCAGGAATTCATCGTAGCGCAACGACACTTTTTACTAATAGAATTTATACAGTTTTCTTTGGACTCGCGTTATTTCTTGCGTTTTTTTTCTTCTTTGTTTTTTGTTACTTTTTTTGTCTGCTTCTAAACTAGAAACGTGGCGCGCACATGATGGTGATTAATGATGATAATGATTGATTAATTAAGTGTGGAGGGATGCGACAAGAGACATATTAGTTGTACGTTACAATTAAACAAAGATATATTCTTGTTTTTATACGTTCTAAGAAATATCTAATATCTACGATTCTCAATAATAAAAAAAGTGAAAGAAACATTGCGTAAAAACACTCAAAACACATTTGTAAATGTATAATAAGTATTTTATAAGATGCGGTATTTAATTAGCTATCATTTTTGCAACGCACGGTGGAAACTTTGATTTTGTTTAAAAGTTATCAAAAAATTTTTAAAATGTTGAAAGTAGAACACTAGCGCCACCAGTGAGAAAATTTAAAACTAATATGGCAGTCATTGAAGGTCGCAGAACCAAAATAATGCAAAAACAGTTAAAAATTTCATTGGTAACGTGTAACAACTAATTCATTATGTGCGCAATTTAATTAGCTATCATTTAATATAACGCATAGTGAAAAATTTTACTTCTTTTAAAAGATATCAACAAAATTTTAAAATAATTTCAAGTTAAACACTAGCGCCACCAGTGACAAAACACAAAACTAATCTGACACACCGAAGGTCGCAGAAACCAAATTTGTTTACGCTACGCATCGCGGCCAGCGATTAAACACGAATTAATCGAGCGTTGAGTTTCGGTGGGCGTAAAAATTTAATCACTAGTGGTATATCGCATTAACTATACAAGTTACACACAGTGGAACGTCTAGTAAATTGCAGTGGTGGCAGTTTCACCACACGCTCGATGTTGCTTTGTGCGCCGCTAAAGCTAAACGTCATCAATCCGAAGCGCGTTGAATACAAGCATAAAAACAGCGGTGTTATTCCTACCGCTAATGAATTAAACCGTGAATTGTCTAGTCAGTAAGAACCTAGACAAAATCTTATTCACAACCGGTGCTCCAATAGAGATTTTCATTCAAAAGACTTAATTTCTTTCTTATCAGTGAGAAAAATTATCATTTATCATGTTAACAACCGACGATATACCGAATTTCAACGATTATAGTTTTAATCAGTCGCCGGATTCAGGTTTATCGTTCACTTCAGGTGAGGTTAACCTCCATTACACTATTCATTTGTTTTTTTGTTTGTTTGCTGGAGAAATTCAGTTGTTTTCCGGCAGCCATTTTGTTTTTTACTTAAAAATTTTAAAACTCATGTTTTTTTCTTGTAGAATATCCAGAATTAGGCTCAGAAGATGATTTCCTGGCCCAGCTCTCTTCAGACTTAGACATTCCATACCTTTTGAACCCAACCACAGAGAATGGCATCTATAATTCATACCTCGACCGCTCTACAGACGAGATTCTCAGCGAAATCACATCACCAAGCCCACGCAGTGATAACCAAGACTCCGAGGATGTCCTTGATACACTACTTAAAGAAATCAAATGTGAGCCATTGTACAATTCATCATCACCCACACCTTCACATTCCAGCCATTCAGGTTCTGAAGACATTAAAATGGATTTTAAAGAAGAACTGGAGACGCCGCCGATCTCACCGGTATCACAAACCAATTCCAGTGTGTCTAGCAATAATCCCCCAAGCAAACCTCTACAAATTAGATTCGTGCATAGGAATAATATGCATGCAAACACGCCGTACATAAAAGTAAATCAAAAGAATTTAAAAAATATTAATTTAAACGCGGTAAATGCGAATACAAATACAAAAAAACCAAATGTTGTGGTTTTGGAACACTTGAGAGCTATGCCAGTGGCAAATGTGCCGATTCCGAAGCTACCCTTGCCTACACTGACGACAAAAGCGAATATTTCTAATATTAATAGTATTAACGGTATAAGTATTCCTATTATTTCGTCACAATCGGTGCCACAGATTTCTAATTTGAATGGAATTGATGCTAAAGCTTTGAAACGTCAACAGAGAATGATAAAAATAGAGAATCGGCGAATTTATCACGAAAAAAGAAGAAGGAGCATCTAATGCAGCTTGAACAACAAGTTGCTGAGCTTACAGAAGAGAATGAAAAGCTTAAAAAGGTAAATTTTGTTTTAAAATGTAAAAAAACATAAAAATTTGATTGATTTTTGTTGAATTTCTTTAGGAAAATGCAGAATTAAGAGAAAGATTGTCTTCTTTCGCTGGAAAACGTATGATAAATGGCGTCCAAGGGAAAAACGCGACGAAAGGCATCATTATCTTCATATTTTTATTCACTGTCGGTTTCAACATGGATTATTTCAGGTAAATATCATTTAAAAACAAGCAATTATGCCGTCCACTTTGTACATTTGTACAACGCGTTGCGAGTCATTTGTATATCTAATCTTATCGCTTTTTGATTGCACTGCAATGCAAATCATGTACAATATTTAAAATAATTTTATGTTTGTTTTAAATTTAGAACAACATTACCTTCGGATCGTTACTTGGCTAACAATATAAAAGAACCACCGATTGGACATCACAACGGCCGCCATTTGTTATGGGAGGAGCCTGTGTCAACCGAAAACAAAACATTGCAGTCGTACACGCGGAATTTGACGATTGTAAATGTAAATACAACGAATAATTCGTTTGTGAGTGAGAATAAAAGCACGACGCCATTGCTCATGTGCCCAACGCCCCCTACAATAGGTACACCTTATTTTAACCAGACGGAAAGTGTTCGTCTGGCGGCTGAGTTACATCGATGGATAGGCAAACCATACAACACTACAATCGAAGAATATTTCACTGCGCCTGCGCCGAAAAAGACTAAGAAGGTGAAAACTAAATCAAAACTACGGAAATTACAAGTAAAAGAACAAAAACAAGCTGAGTTAAGTCTCTATAACCTCAAAAGAAAACAACCGGAAGATTTTTCGACTTCTGGTAGTGTGAATGAATTGCAATTATTCGAACCGACAGAATTTGCGGAGTTTTTCGCTGCGATTAATCGTAAAGATGACACATTTTACGTTGTGTCCTTTAGTCCAGACCATTTACTCTTACCGGCTTTAAATCACAACAAAACACGCCGCCCGAAAATGTCGTTAATATTCCCAGCTGTTTTAGCTAATGGTAAGTAAAATTAAATTTAGGTTAAAATAGCAGATATTAACCGACGCCATTTTGTTTTTGTTTCTGCTTAGATACAACCTCACCGCAATCACAAGTCTCGCTCATGCAGATCGACTGCGAAGTGCTGGACACTCGCATGATTAACATCCGCTCGGGTGCGATACCGTTACACTTACGTAATCACACCGTGCATGAAACAAGCAACACGCGCGATAACAACGTGAGCGATAGTTCTACGAACGCGCAGGCGAGACACTTCGAAGAGGGCAGTTATCGGCCGTATTTTATGAAGAAGACGAAGAATACGAAGGATAATCAATACCACGTCACGCATACAGGGGGTTAAAACACAAATTACACATAGAAATTAATTACGTACGTGAATTTTGTACAAATTAGAGAATAAGCTGCGAAATTTTGCACTTTACATTAATATTTTGATAATGTGATATCAAATGTCATCACTGTTTATTATTCTCTAATCAATTGACATAATTTTTATCATGGCGACCTTAAAAAGTTTAAACAAAAATCGTAAAATTAATTTTTATATTTGAACACTCTGTATAATGATTCATTTTGATAATGTGATAATTAATATCGTCACGGTTGTTTACTTATTAATCATTAATCGATGAATTAAGGTGAATACAAGGTCGAGCTACAGAAAAACCTTGATAAAATTAACAAAAACAATGAATATTCATTTGTTTTTCTCGCTAAACTTAGACTTAACCTGATAAACTTAAAATTTAATGTTGCGTTTGCGTAGTAGTCACTGTGATACAATAAAATTGCTTAAAATGTTTACGTTAGACTAGATTTAGATTTAAGTGTACTTAAGACTAAAGTGAGGTTATGTTATGTTAGTTTATTTTAAGTCCGGCGTGCTTGCGCCCAGATAACACTTGAGATCCGCCATTGTGGATTGAATGAGCTTGGCGCGTATGGTGGACCTCTGAAGACGTCGATGCGCTTCATACCGATGACAACCGCCGAATGAATAATAATAATTGCCGCCTTCACGTCCCTCGATCCACAAGATGTCTATTGGCGGCACCAGATCAGCCGTATCGTAGCCTTCGATGGTTTTCATCAATGATTGCACTTTGTTTTCGTCCACTTCCGCCATGAAGGGACGAATGATGACCGCCATTGGCACATCGTGTACTTCATCCGTGCCTGCTGAGTGTATGCTTGCCATTCTTACTACAATATGGAATGAAATGAGATGTAAGTGTTTATTGTTTTGTTGTTTTGGTAGAGATAATTGCTTATCTGCTTATCTTTCAGTGATAATTACTCGTGTAGGTTAGAAAATCAATCAAATTACCCTTGCCGACCGCCGTTTTGGTGTAGCGTTTTGTGCGCAGCATCCAAATTGTTGTTTTGGGTTGGAATATGTGAGAATAGTTGTGTGTGGCTCGATGGGAATGTTGTCGGTAGCGGCTCGCGAAACTTAATGAATGTCGTTGAGCGGTTGCAGCTTTACAGCGTGTTTTCGAAAGCCTTGAACTCGTTTAGCGCGCTGCAACTCAGCGCAGGTTAATATTCGATAATATTAAAGTGATCGAAGTTACGGACAATATTGATAGGTGTTTGTTTGTTTAGGCGTGCGTGACGAGTTATAAAGGGGTGGTGATGATGAGAAAGGGGGCGGTGGTTGGGTTATTATTAAGCAATTTGTTTGTAATTAACAAAATATCGGAGGGTTTTGGGAATTTTTGTGTGGAATTTTGAATGGAACTTTCCAAAATTACAAAAAGGTGCATAAAATTGTGTTTATCGGTTGTAAACTGTTATGATCAGTCTTGGGACGTTGTAAAATTTACAGTTTTATTCATTTTGTCTTTCCTGGAGAGGTAGTGGTCGTAAAAGTACCGTTTTTTGATTGTACTGAAGGTATTTTACTCCCAATTAGATAATTTACCTTTTTACATGTTTCTGGAGGTAATTATTAGATAATATGCATGTTTTTTGGTTAAAAATAACCTTTAAAAGGGTTTCCTGTGAATGAGCAATGAGAAACCCGCAAAAAGTGGTGGGGAAGATGCGGTGCGTTATTGACATGACAAGTAGGAGTAGTAGGCAACCCAAAATACACTTATTTGGATAAAATCGGAACCCAAACTCAGATAATTGAATCTTTTTGTTTAAATTCATCGCGTGTAGTTAAACACTGGTTCCTCGATGTGTTAATATAGTAACAAATGAGTCAGACGTAAATCTTCTTAAAACTGGCTTAACCTGATGCGCTAATTCTATTGAAAATCGTATTTTCATTCAAGGACTTATTTTACGTCATAAAACTATTAAAACTTTAGTAAAAATCAAGGTTTTCCTATATTTGTTTATATTTATACCTATAAATTATCTCTCCTCTTGAACTTGAAAACTTGTCCGTTATTAATGATTATCACTCGATTTAAAATTCAAATTTGCCAAAAGTAAAGTTCATCAACTTCTTAAACCCAAAACACAAACCTCGATTTCAAGAGTTCACGATACAAGTCGAGGTGCAAATTTTAGCGTCCGCGCAAAAAATTCCATCGATACAGAAACGGTTGTGTATTATCCGCCTGTGTGCACCTAATTTATCGAATAAATACACTTCGGCAACATGTTGTCTTAAATTATTATGTACAACATCCACTATCCACTTTTCGGATACTTGCTATTGTCAAGTGCGGTGGACGTGATTGAAATGCGAAATGTGGAAGGATCAACAAATGACAAGCACTTGTAAATGTTATTGTATTGTTAGTGTCATTATTAGTGAAAAGAAACGTCCTTTTCTGGTCGGACGCGCGTCGATTGCATACAAATACGTATAGCATGGAATAATCGATCGATAATTCTGTCAATATAAACATGCTAACGAAATCGTAACTGTTTTATAAAAGTAAAGAAAATATAGTATAGTTGTTTTATAAACATTAATAATTATTGATATAAACTTATTGTTTATAAAATATGTTTATAATTAAACGCAGAATTTATTTCTGAATATATTTATGAAAGATTTGTCAAGTTATCATGTTTAGTTCTTGAGATATTAAGGAAAAACCAAGAAAAATCATGAATTTTTGCTTTTATTTGGTAATTAATCCAATAATTAATTGCACCAACTAATTACCAATAAAATATTTATGAATTTAAATGCAGAATTTAATTCTGAATGTAATTTCGTAAAATTTATCATAATATCTTCATTAGTTTTCGAGATATTACCAAAAAACTAACAAAAGTTCAAAGAAATTTAAAGATTTTGATTATTTTTGCTATTATTAGGTAATTAATCAAATAATTAATTATACAAACTTATTCAACATAAAATATTTATGTATCTAAACACAGAATTTAATTCTGGAAATATTTCTAAAAAAAATATTATTATATCATGATTGGTTCCCAAGATATTAACAAAAAACGAACAAAAACTATTTTGTAGTCCTATGTTGGACTTGCGATATACACACCGAACATAGGACGACCAATGTAATTTTAGTTCCATTTGTATTTCGCTTATCTTTTCAATGCGTTTTCATCTTCCAACTCAAATTAAACCATAAAATTATTCATTTTCTACACAAAAAATACAAAATTTGCTATTATACAGGGTATAACATTAAATCTACATAAAATTTAATAAGATTTTAACATAAAACCATCATTTTATCGATTGTGAAGTAAGATACAGTTTAAAATAGACATTTCTTGTGTATTTTGTGTTTTGCTTTGTGTGTTTGTCGAAGCAACAAGTTTAGGCCGTGCAAGATTATCAACGTGTCTCGATTGTGGATCGCGCGGCGTGGTGAGAAGGAAGGGGTCGCGGTTACCATCGAGATAAATGCGTCGCCCCGTCGGCGGTGGCGATCAGTCGAGCTCTGGTTTGCGTCTCGTCGGTGTCAACGCGCGACTCGAATCATTCACGGCACACAGTGGGATACAACACAACAAAACAGTAAGAAAACAAACTCTAAAATAAAAACAACAAAAATAATCGTTTCACTAAAATTTACACGTTTCCACATTGTCTCGAAAATATAAACGGTTTATCTTTACATTATTCATTTGATTGATGTTTTCATCATTACGAGAATTAATTATGGTCATTGTACATGTCATGTTCATGTTTCACGGTTGAGTGTCTGACCACCTGACACCTGCGTGATAATAATAACAATTTGGTAAACACAATACAGAGACTATTGCGAATTTATGTGGTTTGATGATTATTTGTGCCAATGCTGAATGTGAAGTTGATGTGAATACAAATAGTATACATTGTGTTTTAGATGATTGTTATTATCTGTAATATTAACAAATTGCAATTAATTTAACGGCGGGATTTTAACACGCAAAATATTTGTGTGTTCGTCATCGTGTTTGGTAAATGTTGTAAATTGTTTTGTTTGGTTTTTCGTGCTGAAATATTCTCAAAGGAATAATTGTTCATTTACGAGATAACATAAAAATTAAAAATAATATTTTTATGTTTTTTCGTGTTTTAAATTGTATTGAATTGATTATGTCGTGATTTTGTGATAGTTTTTTGTTGATAACTCGGGAAATAATTATGATATAATGATAATTTTTGAGGAAATATATTTAGTAATAAATTTTATGTTTAAATAGATAAATATTTTATAGGTAATAAATTTGTATGATAAATTATTTGATTGTTAATCGAATAATATCAAAAACATTAAAAATTTGGAAATTTTCTTGGTTTTTGTTAGTTTTTTGTTAATATTTCGGGAACTAATTATGATTTAATTATAATTTTTTCGGAAATAGATTAAGAATTAAATTCTGCATTTATCTATATAAATATTTAATGTCTACTAAGTTTCTATAACTAATTATTTGATTGATTACCGAATAATTGCAAAAACATTAAAAATTTAAGAATTTTTCTTGGTTTTTGTTAGTTTTTTGTTAATATCTCGGGAAATAATCATGATATAATGATAATCTTTTCTGAAATAGATTAAGAAATAAATTCTGAATTTATCTACATAAATATTTAATGGTTACTAAGTTTTTATATCTAATTATTTCATTGATTATCGAATAATATCAAAATCATTAAAAATTTAAGAATTTTTCTTGATTTTTGTTAGTTTTTTGTTAATATCTCGGGAAATAATCATGATATAATGATAATCTTTTCGGAAATAGATTAAGAATTAAATTCTGCATTTATCTACATAAATAATTAATGTCTACTCTACTAAGTTTTTACAACTAATTATTTAATTGATTACCGAATAATAACAAAAACATTAAAAATTTAGGAAATATTTTTGGTTTTTGTTAGTTTTTTGTTAATATTTCGGGAACTAATTATGATATAATCATATTTTATGTTTTTTAAACTTGTATAATTAATCATTTGATTGGTTACCTAATAGGGACTAAAAAATTAAAATTCAATCAATCTTCTTGATTTTTGTTAGTTTTTTGTTAATATCTCGGGAAATAATCATGATTTAATGATAATTTTTAAGGAAATCGATTCAGAATTAAATTCTACGTTTAAGTACACAAATATTTGAAGGGTAACAGGTTTCTATAATTAATTATTTGATTGATTGGTTAATAACACCAAGAACAATCAAAATTTAATATATTTTCTTGGTTTTTGTTACTTTTTTGTTAATATCTCGAAAACTAATCATGATATTGTAATTATTTTTTTAGAAACATATACAGAATTAAATTCTGCGTTTATCTACATAAATATTTTAATTATATCATCATTATTTAATTAATTATTTAATTAAATTCTAATTAATACCAAAAGAACGAAAAATTTCTTATTTTTGATAAATTCAAGATATCTTCCAATCAAGTTCTACAACAATTTAAATCTTGCATTTCCATTTCGCGTATCCGATCAAACACCTATTGGGCAACACATAAAATCAGCTCGTGATATTAGAAAGCGCGCAAAACCAGATCGCTCAGAGCCCATTCAACCCATTACACATTATACACAACACAACACAACACAAGTTTAAAACGTGTTGCATGCTGAAAAATTACCAATCTAAATGTTGTACATTATGAACATGCTGTATGTGTTGTGTTTAATATGATCCTATCTGATCATCAATCAATTTGTTGCCGCAGCCGCCCTTTCAAATCAACTACTCACACGCGCGCGCTAATCGATCACGAAACAATTGAATGTCGGAACCAGTCGCAACCAGCACGACACGCGGTTCAATGGTCGGCAAACACAACCATAACATGGTCAAACAAAGCAACAAACACAAGATAAACCAATTACCATAATGTACTCTCGGTTCTTGTTCGAGTTATGATGGATTATGACATCGCATACACAATTTCATATCAAGGTGTGTCCGTTTTGTTGGTTTACCGTTTGAGATATTTACCCATGTTGTGTTTTTGCAAAATGTTTGCGTAATATTTACAATTTGCGACTGTAATTTTTGTAGAACTTGATTAAAAGTATCAGAAATTCTTAAAAATGAGAAATATTAATTAATTTTACTTTTATTGAGTAATTAGTCGAATAATTGATTAAATAATGACTTTTAAAGTAATATATTTATGTAGATAAACGCAGAATTTAATTCTGAATATGGTTTTGAAAGATTTACCATTGTATCTTTATTAGTTTTCGAGGTATCAACAAAAACTAACAAAAGTCAAGAAAATTTATTAAAATTTAACTTGCTTTTGCTATTATTAGGTAATTAGTCAAATAATTAATCATGCGAATTTATTACAAATTAAATCTTTATGTATTTAAATGTAGAATTTAATTCTGGATATATTTTTGAAAGAATTATTATTATATCTTGATTAGTTTTCAAGATATTAACAAAAAACTAACCAAAATCACGAAAAAATCAATTTAAAACAAAAAAATATTTAGTTTTTTGTATTGTCAATCTAGTATAATGACATAACACATGTCAACCATTTTTATTTTTCTATTTTTACTTGTTTTGTTTACAGAAAATGCGTTTTCTACACGCGGGGACCATTTTCCTCCTCGCCGCCATTTTGGGCACCCATGCATACCGCCTGCCGAGTAACATTGTTCCGCAACACTACACACTTAAGATTTTAACTAATTTAGGAGATGAAAATGGTACTTTTGATTTTTGTGGAAATGTCACCATCCAGGTAATAAAATTTTTCCAAAAATTACATTCTAACCAAAAAATTAACAAAAAATATACAAAAACATCAAATTTTTAGGCAACAGTCGTGGAATCAACCAAAAACATAACTCTGCACTCTAAAAACCTTGACATAGACCCCAAAAAGATCCAAATCAACGACGAAAAAGACATCGTAGATACCACACACGTCGACGAAGAGAACGAATTCTTCACCATCGTGCTAAAAACCCCTCTGGAACAAAATAAACCATTAAAAATCTTCATAGCATTCAAGGGTAAACTAGAAGATGGTTTAGCTGGTTACTACTTAAGTTCTTACATTGATAACGAGAGTAAGGAACGCAGATATCTCTCAATAACACAATTTGAGTCCACGGACGCACGCAGAGCTTTCCCTTGTTTCGACGAACCGGAAATGAAAGCCAAGTTTACCATTTCCCTAGGCCACAATGATAAATACACAGCGTTGAGTAACATGAACGAAATAAAGAAAGAACCAATGTAAGACACATCAATATTACTTTTTTTAAAACTAAAATCGGCCATTTTATTATTGTTTTTATTTTTAGTGAGGGGAAACCCGGATGGTCCATGACGCACTTCGATGAAACCGTCCCAATGTCCACATATTTAGTAGCATTCATGGTATCGGATTTCGGTTTTGAAACAACTGACATGACCCATAGCAATGTCACCTTCAGAATCTGGGCCCGGAAAGACGCATTGAAACAAATCCACTTGGCAGCTGAAGTAGGACCCAAAGCCTTGTCATACTTCGAAAACTTCTTTGACATAGCCTATCCTCTACCTAAACAAGACATGGTCGCCATTCCGGATTTCAACGCAGGCGCAATGGAGAACTGGGGATTAATCACCTATCGTGAAACAGCCCTGCTCTACGACCCGGAAGTCTCCTCCGCATCAAGTCAACAATCAATCTCTAACACCATCGCTCATGAACTAGCACATCAATGGTTTGGTAACCTGGTAACCATGAAATGGTGGACAGATTTATGGTTGAATGAAGGTTTTGCTACCTACATGGCCGCCCAGGCCGTAGATCATCTCCATCCGGAATGGAACTATCTCAATGAGGAAGCTGTGAATAACCTCTTGACAGTATTTACTTTCGATTCGTTAAAATCATCACATCAGATATCTGTACCTGTGGGACATCCAAGAGAAATCGCTGAAATATTTGATACTATTTCATACCGGAAAGGAAGTTATATCCTGCGTATGATGTCGTTGTTTTGGGTAAACAAACCCTTAGAACAGGTGTTAGTAAGTACCTCATGAAGCATAGATATCAGAATGCTGAACAGGATGACCTCTGGGCCAGTCTCACTGAAGTCGCACATAAAAACAATGTACTTCCGGCTAATTTGACAGTTAAAACAATCATGGATACCTGGACACTCCAAACAGGTTATCCTGTCATTTCTGTTAATAGAAACTATGAAACACAGAAAGCGGAAGTGAGTCAACGAAGATTCCTCAGGGATCTTATACTGATGAAAACCGTGAATGATTTTTGGTGGGTCCCATTGACTTATACAACTTCCAGTGAGTTGCAATTCAATGATACAACCCCTAAACATTTCCTGCCGAATAATGCAGATGCTTTGACAATTGATGCACCTAAACCCGAAGACTTTTTATTGTTTAATATTAAAATAGCAGGGTTGTATAGAGTTAACTATGATGAAAAGAACTGGAAACTCTTGAGTGATTATCTACAGTCAGATAAATTCAAACACATTCCTGTTGTGAATAGGATTCAGCTGTTGGAGGATTCTTCAGCGTTGGCATGGACAGCTGATTTGAGTTATGATGTCTTCTTTGGGATTTTGGATTATTTACATAAGGAAGATGGGTATTTACCGTGGAAAGCAGCGTTGAGTAGTTTGAGTGACCTGCAGAAACAACTGAAACGCACGAGTGATTATGGTTTGTTTAAGAAATATATGCGACAGGTGATTGAGCCTGCATACAAGAAGTTTGGAAGGATTAGTGAACCTTTAACTGATGAAAAAACACCCAAAGGATTGCAGAAGATTAAGTTACAAGCTCTGGTTGCAAGTAGTGCTTGTACTTTCAAGGTTGAGGAGTGTGTGGAGGATTCAAAGAAGATGTTTGCTGAATATATGAAGGATCCTGTTAAAAATAGGTAAATTTTTGATTTGTTTTGATTTTTAATTGTGTTTTAATGTTAAAATGTGTTTTACTTTTAGTTTGCCTAAGAATCTACGTTCTATTATCACTTGCAATGCTATTCGTTTTGGTGGTGAAGAAGAATGGGAGTTCATGTGGAAAGAATACTTGGCTTCCAATGTTGCAACTGTGAAAGACGCCATTTTGAGTAATCTAGGATGTACTACGGAGCCATGGTTATTGCGGAGATATTTGGAACGCGCAATGCAAGATGACAGCGGTATTCGCAAACAGGACTTTGTGTCTGTTTTCCGGTCTGTAGCAAGAAACCAATATGGTTTCCACATTGCCAAGGATTTCTTGGAGGAGGAGATTGTAAACATTGCTAAACGGTATGTTAAATTATAGAATAACATAATTACAACACAGTTGTATGCAACTTTAATTGCTTTTAGATTGTATCCCAATGCACGAAGGTTGACAAGGTGTATTCAACCTCTTGCTGAAAGAATGATTTCTCAGAGTGAATATGATTGGGTAAGTAAATTATTTTAAAGTTTCATTTGAATTTCTTGAATATTTTCAATGTGTTTTCACATCTCAAAATATATTCCAAATTTTGATGAATTCCTTATATTTTACTCTTTATCTTCAAAATAATTAATTTAAAATGATTTTAGCATTATTATTTTGCCAATTAACAATTTTAGTAATTTTTTACGTCTTTCGTGTTATTTTAACACCAAAAAACACAAAACTAGGCTTAAATTTCCTAGTACAATGTTGGACTTGTAGTATACACACCGAACATAGGACGGACAATGTAATTTTAGTTTAATTTGAATTTCTTGAATATTTTCAATGTGTTTTCATTTTTCAACTCAAATTAAACTTAAAAATGATGTTTTCTTCATTTTCTTCTCAAAACATATTCAAAATTTTGATGAATTCCTAATATTTTACTCTTTATCTTCAAAATAATTAATTTAAAATGATTTTAGCAGTATTACTTTGCCAATTAATAATTTTAGTAGTTTTTTTACGTCTTTCGTGTTATTTTAACACCAAAAAACACAAAACTAAGCTTACATTTCATAGTACAATGTTAGACTTGCAGTATACACACCGAACATAGGACGGACAATGTAATTTTAGTTTAATTTGAATTTCTTGAATATTTTCAATGTGTTTTCATTTTTCAACTCAAATTAAACTTAAAAATGATGTTTTCTTCATTTTCTTCTCAAAACATGTTAAAAATTTTGATGAATTCCTAATATTTAACTCTTTATCTTCAAAATAATTAATTTAAAATGATTTTAGCATTATTATTTTGCTAATTAACAATTTTGGTAGTATTTTACGTTTTTCGTGTTATTTTAACACCAAAAAACACAAAACTATGCTTAACTTTCCTAGTACAATGTTGGACTTGCAGTATACACACCGAACATAGCCCTGCCAATGTAATTTTAAGTTTTATATCAATTTAAACCCAAAAACTTCATTTTTTCCTCATTTTTCTCAAAAAATCTTCAAAAATCAATAATTTATTCTATTTTCTTTTGCAGCTCGACAGATTAACGAAAACCAACGCCGACGCATTCAAAGACTCTCAACAAGGCGTCATCCAAGCCCTCGAAACCGTCCGCCTCAACCTCCAATGGCAGAAAACTCACCACCCGGAGATCAAAACCCTGATTTCCAAACACATCAAATCTTAAACCCTTTTACACACCAGGTAACGACAGGTAAACACACCACGTCAATACACATTTTACTACCCACCACATTTTTTTTTTAACAAAACAGTTGTTTAATTTATTTTCACTTTACAAGAGTTGCATTCGCGCTTACGAGTTATAAACAATGACAAACTTAATATATATAAATATATATCTAAATGTAATAAATCTATATCGAAGAGTGAGAAAATACTGGAATGAGTAGGCGCACATGTTACATATCGCTTTAAGTAAAATATCATTAATTATTTATATAATAATCTCATCGGCAAACACGGATAAATAATTTGTACAAGTTTCGTGTGTTGTCTGAATGCATCAATCACTTACACAACTATCAACTTAAACTAAGACCTTCTCGTAGAAGAGCAGATACGGCGTGTTGGTGTTCTCCGTCTTGTAGGCCAACTCACTCTGCAGCTCATCCACGCTGATCGGGCGAACCTTTTCATCATTACACTCCAACCAGACTTCATCCGCGTTCAATTCAAGCGCGGACAGATTCAAATTCAGTTTAATACTGCAGCAATTACGCGACGTGCAGAGATCATTGTTATTCGTCGCCTTATCCCGGTTTTTCATCGCCGCGAAAAAATACAAAGTCTTTTCCTTGTCGTTTTTCGCCCGGCCGCTTGCACAGCGTGCATAATCCGCATGTCGCTCACTCGCAGCGACATAGGACTTATAATGCCCTGACTGCATTGTTGCGCCCACATGCATAACAACCCCAGCGAGTTTATACGCATGTAGCGGTTCACGCATGCAAGTCTCACAGAAACAATCTAATCTCAACGGGGTAGGCATGTAAGTGTTAACCTTATCAAACCCTTCACCCGTATGCATGAACCTCTTCTGTTGCAGGATCATGATCTTCGGCAGGCGTTCAAACGCAACGGAACGCACTGCTTCATTCAAATGCCTGCAATCATTACAATAAAATTTGTTCGCGCCTCGAAGCGTTTCCGGTGCAAGACACGCCTCGCGATATAGCTCACTAGGATTCCGCTTGCGGTCCAGCGGGGTGAGTTCCCGAATGGGTACGGGTATCTCGAAGAATTGTTCTTTGCGTTGCGTGACATTCTCGCACTCGAGGCACTTGGTGCTGCGTACGGTCTGACCTCGGAAGTCTTCGACTAGAAAATTCCGCTGGCGTGTTCGCTTTGTTTTGTAGTTTGTAGATGTGGATGAAGTTGAAGTATCGTCAGGTTCTGGATCACTGTCTGATTCAGTAATGGCGTCCGTGTTCGGCTGGTGGTCGACATTCATCGGCTCGTCTTTATCTTTGTTGTCTTTTTGTGTTTGTGCGAGTTTTTTGGTTTTGTTCGTCAGTCGCGCCCATAACTTCGTGTTTCCGGAGTTTGTACTGTTGGTAGCCGTGGTGGAGGTGTCGTAAAGTGTTGGATACTTAGCGGTTTGTTCCTCGACGTATGTACAGGTGTCGCGGATGTTGTCGAAGAGGTATAGGAGGAGTTCATGGGCGTCTTGTTGCTCATCGCTGCAGAATATTGAATTCGTTTCGCGGAGAGCTTGGAGGAATGGATAGGGAAGATAGGAGTCGTATGCGGCGCGTTTGGAGCCGTGTTCCATGTTGTGGAGCGTTACGAATACTTCGTGGAGTTTTTCGGTGAGGATGAGGACTTTATTACGTGGTGCATCGTTGATGCCGACGGTGAGTAGGTCTTTTGTACTGCTGCTACGGCTGCTGTTGGCTCCATACGTGGTGACTGCGTTTCTTCCCAGTGAGGATGACTTTGCTTTCGTGTCTTTTAGCTCCTTGAGGTCGTGCGCATACGCGAATTTCGCCGATTCGTCGGTGACGTGGTGTAGATTATGAAGGAAGCGCGATGTAAAGCGCAGAATGTATAGGATGCTGTTTAGATAGCAGATGTTACCGTTGTTTTTCAATGAGGCGATGGGTCGACCGGCGTCGGTGGCGAGGAGGCTTTCCTTGGTGAGAATACGTGTGCCGCGCTTCTCGGGCGCGTCCATCGTGAGCGTCGCGCCCCGCTGCCGCTTGGTGGAGCGTTTGCGGATGCCCAGGCTGACGGCGTCGTAGGTCATGCTACCATTTGGGCGGCGGCGTGGTGGTTGCTCGTGGGACCTGGTGGATAGACGAGGTGAATTTCTAGTTGTGAGTTGGGTATTATACTGTGGAATGCTTACCTGTGCACCTGGTGGTGATGATTACGGTTACATTCCGGATGCAGTTGATTGGTAGTTGGGTGCCTGATTAGATAATCGGTGGCGATCGCGTCTCGGGCGTGAATTATGAACGCACGTGTCTTGAGATATCGGTTGGGAATCGGCCATCACCTGTTTGCAAAATGAAATTATCACAGCGGCACCCTAGCGCCGCCCTAGCCTCCAAACGGCGACGTTTGAAACTGCCGATGTTAGTTGTGACAGGGACGTACTTAGACTATTAAATTATGTAATATGTTTAAAATGGTTACAATTTTTGTTATTCCAGCTTCTAAAAGAATTAAAATATTAGAAATTTAAGGTTTTATTGTTTTATTTTATTTATTTTTTAATTTCTTTAATGAAAACAGTGATAATTGTATTTTATTTTGTTGCGTTTGTTACCAGTTAAGGATGCTATGAAAACCAAGAGAAATCAATAGAGGATCATCAGGAAGAAGAAATTTTTAAATTCTGTTTGCGGATTACGATAGATTATTTAATTTTACATCGATTATTTAAGTAACTTTTTTTGCTAACGTTAACCGTTTAGGCCCTATTGGCAATTTTAATGAAACATGTGCATGCCGCCTGACCTGACTACATTATTGTGCATAGTACAAAATTCTCATTAAAATTGCAAATAGGGCCTAAACGGTCACTGTTAGAAAAAAAATTTACTTAAATAATCGACGTAAAATTAAATGATCTATCAGGATCCAAAAACAGAATTTAAAAATTCCAACTTTTAGTTTTTATCATAAAAAAAGAAATCTTTTGCATTTTTTATAACAAAACCTTTTCTTTAAAATTTTTTTGTGTTATTTTTAACCTTTTTCAATAATGATGCCATCTTGTAGAAAATATTTCAAGGAACAAGAATATGAAATTCCCTTTTTTCTAGCTCTATTAGTTCTTTAGATAATTACAATTTAATCTTCAAAAATTAGACTATTCCGTCGGCATGCACATGTTTCTTAAAACTTATAAATAGGGCCTAAACGGTTAACGTTAGCAAAAAAAGTTACTTAAATAATCGATGTAGAATTAAATTATGTATCAGAAACTGAAAGCAGAATTTAAAAATTCCAATTTTTCATAATGTACTGCATACAAAGGTGGAAATTAATTATTGATTATAATAGTCTAAATTGTAGGACTAGATGGCACTAGGATGCACTAAAAATCATAAAATCGAGTTATACGGCTTATTTTTATATTTATCGACAAACGTGGGCACGCATGTGTCCCGCGCGCTGTCTCCTAACGCCGCATCAACTTGCTGCATGCAGCGGAGTCTGGTTTTGTTTAGATCACAGGTAATGTGCCTATTGCAAATTCGCGCACATGGTCTCCTGCTGTCGACGCGCCGCCGTGTTTGCGCATCTATTGCAATTCGCGCTCAAGGCCGCATGCAGTCGACGCGCCGCCTTTGCGCACCTCTTACTTTTATTATCATATACTGTTCCGTCGTTGTTTACGCAGTTTCAGCATGCACTATCGATGGAATGCAGCCAATTTCGTGCCGGGCGCTGATTAATCCAGTCGTGTGTTGAGAGACTTATATCGTTTATTCGGACTTCAATATTCTAAATTTGTGTTATACTCGAAGATCAATCGGCTATTTATTTGTACTTTGTGACTATAGTAATTTGTTTAATATTAGGAAATGCCGGTTTTTGATCGCGTTTGTTATGTATATTACAAGTCACGTGATAGTGGATTTGATAACATTCTTCACTCGGCGTTGTGTTTGGTGTAGGTTGCTAAATTAAGATGTATATCGCCCCCGTGTTGATTCTCATCACTAAGAAAGATCCATCAAGCTCGTGTGAGTATTTTTTAAACTAAACAGCACAGATTATTTCTTGTTTGATTGTTAGCTATAACATAATTCAAATGTATGAAATATATTTGTTTTAATTAATGTTTTCGTTTAGTTACAGCACTCGTTGTGCATGGCAGTCCGATAAGCTGTACATTGGTAAGTTTATAATTCAATTATATTTTTCGGTTAAATTTACATACGCTGTTTATAAACAAGTTTTCTATTTGTCACGTACTACCTACCTGTGATACAAATTAGACAAATTAGTAGGAAATATAATTGTTTTATATTTTTATCTGATAGAGAATCTTCCAATCTTTCATAATCAACAATTCGTGGGATGCTATCTCTTTTAGTTTAAGAGATATTAATTATCAAAAATCGTCGAAAAAAAGTATCAAGCACCCCCCCTTTGGCAACTGTAATTTTCCATGGTTCTTTCGTGTTTGCTCGCGATCTAGGCGTCGCACTAACCTCAGCGCGGCGTCAAAAGATGCGGAATTAAATTTTCCGTCGGGTGGTAATAGTTTGT
The DNA here is from genome assembly GCF_025399875.1 of Dalotia coriaria. NCBI lineage: Eukaryota > Metazoa > Arthropoda > Insecta > Coleoptera > Staphylinidae > Dalotia > Dalotia coriaria. The sequence goes on along the minus strand of NW_027045452.1, from coordinate 9,313,159 downwards.
TGCCGGAATTTCCTCTGTAACTCGTGAAAATTTGCATAAAACTGTAATTTTCCATGGTTCTTTCGTGTTTGCTCGCGATCTAGGCGTCACACTAACCTCAGCGCGTCGTCAAAAGATGCGAAATTAAATTTTCCGTCGGGTGGTAATAGTTTGTTGCCGGAATTTCCCTTGTAATTCGCGAAAATTTGCATAAAACAGTAATTTTCCATGGTTTTTTCGTGGTTGCTTGCGATCTAGGCGTCGCACTAACCTCAGCGCGGCGTCAAAAGATGCGAAATTTAATTTTCCGTCGGGTGGTAATAGTTTGTTGCCGGAATTCCCCCTGTAACCCGCGAAAATTCGCATAAAATTGTAATTTTCCATGGTTTTTTCGTGGTTGCTTGCGATCTAGGCGTCGCACTAACCTCAGCGCGGCGTCAAAAGATGCGAAATTAAATTTTCCGTCGGGTGGTAATAGTTTGTTGCCGGAATTTCCCTTGTAATTCGCGAAAATTTGCATAAAACTGTAATTTTCCATGGTTATTTCGTGTTTGCTCGCGATCTAGGCGTCGCACTAACCTCAGCGCGGCGTCAAAAGATGCGAAATTAAATTTTCCGTCGGGTGGTAATAGTTTATTGCCGGAATTTCCCTTGTAATTCGCGAAAATTTGCATAAAACTGTAATTTTCCATGGTTATTTCGTGTTTGCTCGCGATCTAGGCGTCGCACTAACCTCAGCGCGGCGTCAAAAGATGCGAAATTAAATTTTCCGTCGGGTGGTAATAGTTTGTTGCCGGAATTCCCCCTGTAACCCGCGAAAATTTGCATAAAATTGTAATTTTCCATGGTTTTTTCGTGGTTGCTTGCGATCTAGGCGTCGCACTAACCTCAGCGCGGCGTCAAAAGATGCGAAATTAAATTTTCCGTCGGGTGGTAATAGTTTGTTGCCGGAATTTCCCCTGTAACTCGTGAAAATTTGCATAAAACTGTAATTTTCCATGGTTCTTTCGTGTTTGCTCGCGATCTAGGCGTCGCACTAACCTCAGCGCGGCGTCACCTATCACTTCTTCTAAGTATTCAGAAGGAAACAGGTTATAAAACTTACACTTTTGAGGTTTTTTTGTATCGCCCTGTATAATATAAATTCCTAATCATCAGTAAAAAATTAATTATTTTTTTATTGTTTTGATGCGATTTTCTTTTTAAATTATAGATTTTCTTTTGGCAACACCCTGTATATAATTTTCCAGGGATGCAACGCGAAAACAGTGCGCAATTTGCTATTTTCTAGTGTTATATTTTGTACTTTTGCAGCCGTTAGTACAGCGCGGTTATGCAGGTCATAAACATATTTTAAAATGACGTCATGTGTTCTGTAGGTATTGAACTTGGAAGTTCTGAACTTGTATTGTATTTAGTTTGTTAATAAAGAAATGTTAAAGGCAATGGCTGTATCTTATGACTTGTGCACCCCATCCTTCTATCATTTCAGGTACAGGTCACAACTTGTAAAGTATTTCACAGTGTTGTGGGCGGCTCTGAGAGCGGCGACACTTAGAAATATCTCTACAAGTCCTCAAGGAGTTCTCCCACTCGGGGGATGATCCCCACTATAAAAATTGTTAAGGTATCTTGTATGATTTGTGTACTCCATCTTTCATTTCAGGTACAGGTAAGAACTTGTAAGAATATTTTTAAGTGTCCCCTCTCTTGAGGCGACTTAAAAATTAGAAATATTTTTACAAGTTCTTAAAAGGATCTCCTTATAAGGAGTTCCCTCTCTCTGGGGATGATCCCCCACCATAAAAATTGTTGATATGCCTGATAATTTCGGGGATGAAGCGCAGAGACATCGTAGCTGTAGGATGGGCCGGGAGCAATGGACGAACCGAAGCAGTGGGCGATCGACCAGAGCGCCGGAGGCGCACTGGGAGATCGACCGTAGACTGTCTTATAACGACACGTGCCAAAAAATTTAAAAATTCTGTCACCCCTATTCTCTTTTCTTCCTATACTCTCTCTTCTTCTTCTCTTCTTACTTCTCCTATACTCTCTCTCCTGCTGCTGCTGCTGCTCTCTATTTGCTCCTCCACCATCTTCACTTATTCTTATTGTGGCTTCGTTGTACTTTGCTTTTCAAGTTATTTCTAACATTTGAATCTTGAATTTTTGTGGTATGCAACCCACATTTCGTAAATTTCTTATTATTTAATAAAATTGCCTTCTACAACTGAGATTCGATCCATGAACCTCTAGCATGCTAGCATATGCACATGCCACCTGAGCCACACGGCTCTCTTATCGAATCTTATTTGTTTCAGGTATAAATGTTGTTGTTTTTCTCACCTTTTTAAAAACAACAACATTTATGTACCTGTTATTCACATTTTAAAAACGTACTATCAAATGTGGTCTTTAAATCTAATTCTGAAAACGACAAAATGGAAACATGGACAAATATACTAGCAAATGTAATATTAAAAGTATAGTTTATTGCAACTCATACCATCACAAGAGTACATGTTGAATTTTAATATTATTTGTTGATATTTAAGTAGTTTCAAAGTATTTACTCATTTGATTGTTTCCCCGCTTTTCTTTAACGTCTGATGAATTCTTTTCGTCCATGAAACATTTTCACTAACTGTTTAATTCGTCGAATATTAATGTTACACCCTGACGTGCATTTTCGCGGTTGAAATATTTCACAAATTAATAACACTGCACAAATAAAACCACTGCGACTTCTTAGCCGATGTGAGATATCCGTCGGCCGACGGCAAACATGTGCGCACATTGTAAAACCACGCAATTTTGGGATCCACGCGCGATAATTCATTAACTATTCGTTGCACTCGTCTGTTAAATCAAAATGCTATCCTTACTGACCGATTCGAATTCAACTACAGATTTAAAATCTCAAGAAACGTGATAGGTCGCCACGAAAACCACCGCGCAAAGAAACGCGTGCACACCACGTGGCAGCGCACGATCTACTAGGTAAGAAATGGAACAAGCACTACTGAGCGCGCATGTGACGCGCTGCAACGCGATAAAAAAAGAGGTGTTTGTACACAAACAGTGATAAACTAAAACTTTCTAACTTATACCTGAAATTTCAATTCATTTCATTAATACGCAGAAATCTCGCTATTATACTTCATATATTTCACCTGGTTGCTATTTTTAATTAATTAACCGATCTATAATTGTACACCTATCCGAATCCGAAATCAGAATTGAAAAATTCCTACTTTTAATTTTCAACATAAAAAAGAGAAATCTTTTGCCTTTTTTATAACAAAATCTTTTCTTTAAAATTTTTTGTGCCATTTTGATCATTTTTCAATAATGATGCCATCGTGTAGAGAATTTTTCAAGGATCAAGAATATGAAGTTCTTTTTTTTTCTAGCCCTCTTAGTCGTCGAGACAATTACTATTTTAATCTTCTAAATTAAATTATTCCATGAGGCTGTGAAATGTGTGTCATAATATAAATTATATTCACATCCATATATCAAGTCATAACATTTAGTTAGCTTTACACATAAGGCACAATAATCTCGTTTTAACAATTATGTATGTAAGCATCTACGTATGAATGTTTTAGTTTCATTGTGACAATATAAAGTGTTAATAACCGAAATGGTCACGATGTGCCTCCAGCCATTTGGTCACCGACATGGAACTCGTCTTCATCCATTCTATGTTCATCTGGACATCTTCGTAGACGCGCTTGAAAGCACCCTTCGCGGTCCCCAGCTCCACACTATTCCCGAATGCCACAAGCTGCTCCAAGTCATATGGGGTGTTCATGTACATCGAGAGTGGTTCAATCATCTTTGTTAGCCGATTGAAGGCCATTCCATAACTGTAGCAAACAAAAATATTATGAGATGATATAAACTTCAAGATTTTAAAGTAAAGAACTTACTAATCTTTGAGAGCATCCCAATTTTCACGCAGAAAAGAAAATGCAAGAGTATGACCGCGAATATTTTTGGCCACAGCATAGAAAACATGTTTGCCATCTTGTTTTCGAACACCGGAAGTATCATCCAACATCATGTTGAGGTATTTTCGTAGAAGCCATGGTTGCTCGGTACAACCAAGAGCTTTCAACAGGGCAAGCTTCTCCGAGGGTGTGGTGACGTTAAGGTACATCTGGTAAGCAAAATTGAACTCGGTCTCACCCCTTCACGAATTGCAGTACAATATACAAGATCTTGTAGATTTGCATGGACACTACAACAAAACCAAAACAATTAATCAAAAACAAAAGTGTTAATTCGTCATCTACTTACGGTGTTTTGTAAATCATCAAAGCCCTGAACATGGCCCGCGCTTTACCAACACATCTACTCTCAGAATTCTGGCAAGCCCATTTCAGGATAAGAGGACGCATGCGTTTCATGTCATAAGTATCCGTGGAACTCTCCTCCGGAAGTGTGTTTGCAAACGACTGATCAAATACCATTGCAAGAAAAGTGTTGAACTGGGTGAAGCATTCTTGATTCAATAACATGTTGTAGATGTACTTTACTTTTTCGAAAGCAATGTGGTAAGGAACAAAGTGATTGTCCCAGCGGCCTACGGTGATTAACAGCTTGAAAGGGATGTCATAGTCGAGGAGATTTGCACGTGCTAGGTCCATTGCATTCGCTAATAACTGGGAACGTACCAGAAGAGGGAAGTGTTTGAAGGTATGTGTTATTTGCTTCCAGTTTCTTTCGTCGTAGTTCACGATATAATATCCTACAAGATTAGGAGACTAGGATTAAAAACAACAAAAGAAACAGTTTAAATACTAACCTGAATGTTTCAAATTCAAAAGATAACCCTCTTGAATATCCAACTCCACCTTGGTTTCCTTCTGTCCTTCAATCCAGAACTTCGGTTTCGTATCATCAAAGTCCGCCTGCAACTTGGTAGCATACGAAACCGGGATCCACCATATTTTATCATCATCCGTGTGCTTCTCGGTAGGCCCAAAACGGAATCGCTTCTGTGTCAATGTCAAATTATTATTCTGATAGTCTGCTACAACAGTGACCACTGGAAACCCAGCCTGTCGAATCCACCCATCCAAAATCGTCTTCAAATCATTGTTATGTTTTAATCCAGGCACTCTAGGGTTCCTCTCAATGAAAGCTTGCACAAAATCAATATACTCAGCATTCTGATACTGATGCTTATTCAGATAATGTTTAATCGAATCTTTAAAGTGCTCCTCTCCGTAGATATTCTGCAACATGTGAATAATAGACGCACCCTTCGCATACGCAATTCGATCAAACGCCTGTCGAATATCATCGCTAGACTTCATCTCATTTGACAATGGCCGTGAAAAACTATAGATATCGTTGTCCATTGCGGAAAATTGTTCATTCAACAACAGTTCATTGCTGAAATTCCATGATGGTTCCACATGATTGATGCCACGATACATAAAATAGTTGGCGAAACCTTCCTTCAAGAAGAGATCGTCCCAGAATTTCGGCGTGACCAAGTTACCAAACCATTGATGCGTTAATTCATGCGACATTGTACTAACCAGACTCGTCTTCAGCGACAAATCAGCGTCCTGTTCATCAATAAGTAACGAAGTCTCGCGGTAGGTAATCAATCCCCAATTCTCCATCGCAGAGAAACCAAAATCTGGTACCGCAACTTGATCCAACTTCGGGAGTGGAAACTTGATATCAAAGTACTTCTCATAATACTTCAGTATTCTGGGAGATATTTGGGAAGCGTAGATTGATTGGGAGATGACATCCTTGCGGGACCAGATTCTGTAGGCGCGTCCATCGGTGTTGAACTCGTAGGGCTGCAGGTCACTGACGACAAACGCAACCAAATACGTGGACATATTCGGAGAACGCTCATAGTTATCCCAAGAATAACCAGGCATTTCCATACTAAAAATTAAACATTAAAAAGCATCACGACCAAAAAGTTTACCATTTTACCTGTCTTCGGTATTAATCCGGGGCATATTTGACAAAGTGGTCATATAATTGGGACGTGCAAGGCTCACACTGAATGTTGCTTTGAAATCTGGTTCATCAAAACATGGAAATGCTCGGCGGGCATCCAAAGGAGAAAATTGAGAACTGGCAATCCATCTACAAACACAACAAATGAATATTTTATAGATTTTTACAGTTTATTCTTACCTCAATGTGTTTGTTTCCTTATCCGTGTAGCTACTTCGATAAAACCCTTGATTTAAATCATTCAAGTGACTGACGAAAGTCATGTGCAGGAAATACTGCCCTCCTGGCTTCATGAGTCTATCTAGATGAAATGTATACATCTGATCGTCGCTGTTGTAGGTCAACTCCTTCAGCCGAAGGAAGTAATCGCCCGTGACGTACTTTATTCGAATCGATGGCCGCTCGATACCAATCTCCACGGCGTGCAGGTAAATCTTATCGGTTGCTTCCACACAATCGAAATCAATGGTGACATTGCCAAGTGTGGTAAAGTTATTCTCAATCAAAAACGGCATCAATTTCAGCCTAAAAATGAACTTATGTAATTTTTAATTTTTAATAACTTAAAAATTAATTATCTTACGTATAATGCGTCGGTTTTACGTCGCGTGGTAAACGCTTCAGAAGGATATCAATATTTTTCGCAAACTCCTGCGGAACGGAATCACCAGCAACCATTTTGACAACTGGAGATTGCTTTCTATCCAACGAAGGAATAATACTGGCTTTTGTAAGAGCAGCCGGTGCAGAACTTGCATCACATTCATGTGGTGCAAAGAAGTAAACAGCAAGAGCCGCCAAAACGGCTAACAATATGGCCCCCATGACGAGGAAGAAACAGACAAGTTTCGATATTCGCAGCCGACCTGAAGAATTTTGGGCACCGCTGACGTTGTATTTCTTCACGTGCGGATTCTCCACGTCCGATACGCCTGGAAAAACAGATAGAAAATTGATTAAATGCACATGCACCTTTATAGATACTAAAACTACATTGATTAGAGCGTGGGTTGGGCCTTGGTACACACCCCTAATTTCTTTCCCAGCGTTAAAACGTTTCCCAATGATAAAAACGCCATCGTGATAAGAAAGTGATTTAACTTTTAACCTTTCGCTTTAGAAATTAAAAACAAAAAAGGTTTTGCATCATCACTTAATATATATATATAGTAGTATTGTAGGGTAAGTGATGACATTTTAACGAGCATGAGAGGAAATGCACAGCGAGTGAATAGAATCGAAAATTGCACAGCGTAAAACTAAAAATAACTTTAATGTCATTCAAACACCTCGATTTTTTTGCTGACCTAGAAAATTTTTAGTACAATGTGTACAAAGAAAAAAATAAATCTTTCGCATGTTGTACACGCAATAATTTTTCAACGCAAATAAGAAAAACAAGAAAAGTTTATTTTCTTAGTAGGTGGGAATAAAACACGATTTAAAATAAAATATGACGTCAAATGTTATAATTAACACTAGATGCAGCCCACAAAATAAAAATTAATGTGTTTCGGTGCAATTGCATAAAAGATGACCATGAATAAAATAGAATACTGGAATAAAAATCTATTTAAAGCCAAAAAACACAAAAATTATTACCTTGCCCGTAATATCCAACCATTTTAAATTTTATTAAAAACAATGCACTTAATATACGTAAATGACTCAAAAATAAACTTTTTTATATCCTACAACTGGAAAATCTTGTTTAAACACTGATAATGACAGTCAAAAATTAATAACAACATAAAATGCACACGAGCATAACGTAAATGATAAAATATCTATGCTCATTCACAAAATATTCAACCTGATAAAATCTAATAACTTGTGTTTTTTTCTAGCACGTCGCGACGCTTTTACTTGTGCGTGTTGTGACTACCGAAACGACGCGCGCGGAAATGTGCCTGGTGGAAAACGCGCGCGCGGCGAATTTTCGCGGTGTGTGCGCGCAGGAAAATGCACAGGAAGTGCGCAGCCAGTGCCAGTTATTTGTGTTTCAATGATCGCTGCATTACAACATTTTTTGGCATAGTTTAATATTTACTTTTACAGATATACATTAACAGAGCCATCTGTTAGTGTTCTATTTTTTAATTATATAAAAGAATTTAATACAATCCTGTCTTTTATATTTTACATTTCATTGCCAAGACTATTTTTTGTGTATGGTAAATTTAGTAAAGTTTATTCACCTCACAAACTGTACACTTGAATTTTTTTTCAAAAGATTATAACTCGTTGCAATTGCAATTGGTCATGAGATGTGTTGTAAAATGTCGTAATAGTCGTAATCTTAATTAAAATTGCAATTAATCAACGCGAGCTGTAATTAACAGAAGCTAAAGTTATAAGTTTAAACTTCCTTTAATGTTGTCACACACAACTTTAATTAAAAAAAAAAAAATTGAATTTTATATAGTTTATAGTTTATAATTTTAATAGTTTTCTAATTATTTTTTACGAGAATATTTATAAAACACAAAATGCTATAATATTTTATGTAGGGCATAAAAGTTTGATGAATTTACAACAGAGTGTTTAATAATTACGACGCAAAACATACCAAAACAGGATGTTTTTATTTAAATAACAAAAAAATCTTATGTTTTTCTTAGTTTTTTAATTATTATAAGAAAACGCAATGACGTATAAAATTGATTCTTTCAGATATCGATTCAGAATTAAATTCTGCATCTAATTTCATTGAAACACGATATGTTACAATTTTTTCCTGCTAATTATGAGCGAATAATTAGTTATTATTAAAATTTAACAAACATAATTTTCAACGCCCTGTAACTTTTTTGCAATAATAATTTTATGCATCTCTTCGCCTGATGCGATGCAGAATTTAATGTAGTATTTATTGGCTCTTAAATTATTGTTTTATCTATTATAGTTTTTAAGTTATTAACAAAAAACGCGGATATGAACAAACTTGTAATGTGAGACGCGTAAGAAAACAAACAAAAACGCATGGTAGTAAAAGCTGGAAATTGTGTCAAAGCAGTACAAGTCATGTATTGAATTTCCCGTTCCCGAAATAATAACTAAATCTAAAATTAACCTTAATATTTATTAACAAATTAAAAATGAAGACTCACTAGTATATTCCAGATCTTTTCGATCGCCCATTTTATCACAAATTATTTAAAATTTAATTAAAGCCAAAGTAAAATCAATTAAAACATTTGAACACACGATTAATTAACACTTATGCGGCTGAACACGAAATTTTTGGCTTGTTGACCATCACAATGTCACAATCACAATAATACAATTGAAGCGAATTGCATCGAGCGTGCTTCGTTTTCGTTGTGCGGCGCCACACACTGCGAAAACGCTCCTCCGCGTTTAGAATTAAAATTAAAACCTCACATTAACAAAGTAACACTAACGCTCTACAGCTAATATTTACACAATGAGCACGCAGTTCAATAATATGTTCATTACATATTAAAATAGTCAATTGGGCGATTCACGACAAGAAAACAACGGAAAACTCAAGTTGTCGCAAGTTGTGTGTTGTGTTTGCGATGACTAGTACCTTACTACATAAATGACATAAAACATTTTATTTACTTCACCGGTGCGAATATTTTACGAACATATTTCACCTACACACATTCTCCTACGCATTTATTTACCCACGGTGATTCATTAATATTAACAATTGAGACTATCGGAATAAAATCAAGAACATTGTTTAATTCTTCATCAAAATATAGCATATGATTTAAATCGTAAACATGTCCAAATTAAATACAATTTTAACTGCGCTTTATTTTTTTGTGACGGAATGTCCATATGATAACACTATGTAAGCAATAGCGGTCTAAAAATAGAAAAATCTTGTTTTTTCGCGGTTTTTTGTTAATAACTTCAAAACCATAATAGATAGAACAATAAGTTATAAATGAGAAAATACTACATTAAATTCTGCATCGAATCATGTAAAGAAGTGATTAAAAATATTATTGACAAAGAAGTTACAGGGTGTTAAAAATGATGTTTGTAAAATTTTGCAAATACCTAATTAATTGCTTATAATTAGCAACAAAAGGTTACAAGGAACAATGTTTTAATGCAGTCAGACACAGAATTTAATTCTGCATCAACATATGAAAAAATCAACTTGATATGATAATTAGTTTCCTTGTAATCATTTAAAAACTAAACAAAATGCAAGATTTCTCAATTTAAGACCGTGATTCCTCACATAGCGATTAGTCCATATACCTATATTGCTTACAATGAGAAAACTATTAAATATTTATTTAAAATATAGCAAAATATATGTATTCTTGAGCATTTAAAGGGCAGTTTTGGACTTCGTTTGAATTCAAATATATAACACGCCTAAATATATTGCAATTTTAACTCCGATTTATTTATTTTTTGTCACGAAATGCCCATAAGAAAGCAATATGTAAGCAATAGCGGTCTAAAAATAGGAAAATATTGTTTTTTCGTGGTTTTTTGTTAATAACTTAAAATCCATAATAGATAAAACAATAAATTATATATGAGTTAATACTACATTAAATTCTGCATCGAACCACGTAAAGAACTGACTAAAATTATGATTGACAAAGAAGTTACAGGGTGTTCAAAATGATGTTTGTTAAATTTTGCAAATACCTAATTAATTGCTTATAATTAGCAACCAAATATTAGAAGGAACAATGTTTTAATGCAGACAGACACAGAATTTAATTCTCCATCAACATATGAAAAATCATGTTGATATAATAATTAGTTTTCTTGTAATAATTTAAAAACTAAACAAAATGCAAAATTTCTTAATTTAAGACCGTGATTCCTCACATAATGATTATTCCATACTGCACTGTGCCTATATTGTGCACAAGGAGAAAATTGTTAAATATTTGTTTAAAATATAGCAAAATTTATCCATTCTTGAGTATTTAAAGGGCAGTTTTGGCCTTAGTTCGATTTCAAATATATAACACGCCTAAATATATTGCAATTTTAACTAAGATTTATTTATTTTTTGTCCCGAAATGTCCATATGAAAGAATTATGTAAGGAATAGCGGTCTAAAAATAAGAAAATATTGTTTTTTTGCGTTTTTTTGTTAATAACTTAAAAACCATAATAGATAGAACAATAAGTTATAAATGAGAAAATACTACATTAAATTCTGCATCGAATGACGTAAAGGAGTGATTAAAATTTAATTGACAAAGAAGTTACAGGGTGTTAAAAATGATGTTTGTTAAATTTTGCAAATACCTAATTAATTGCTAATAATTAGCAACAAAATGTTAAAAGGAACAATGTTTTAATGCAGTCAGACACAGAATTTAATTCTGCATCTACATATGAAAAAATCAACTTGATATGAAAATTAGTTTTCTTGTAATAATTTAAAAACTAAACAAAATGCAAGATTTCTCAATTTAAGACCGTGATTCCTCACATAGCGATTAGTCCATATACCTATATTGCTTACAATGAGAAAACTATTAAATATTTATTTAAAATATAGCAAAATATATGTATTCTTGAGCATTTAAAGGGCAGTTTTGGACTTCGTTTGAATTCAAATATATAACACGCCTAAATATATTGCAATTTTAACTCCGATTTATTTATTTTTTGTCACGAAATGCCCATAAGAAAGCAATATGTAAGCAATAGCGGTCTAAAAATAGGAAAATATTGTTTTTTCGTGGTTTTTTGTTAATAACTTAAAATCCATAATAGATAAAACAATAAATTATATATGAGTTAATACTACATTAAATTCTGCATCGAACCACGTAAAGAACTGACTAAAATTATGATTGACAAAGAAGTTACAGGGTGTTCAAAATGATGTTTGTTAAATTTTGCAAATACCTAATTAATTGCTTATAATTAGCAACCAAATATTAGAAGGAACAATGTTTTAATGCAGACAGACACAGAATTTAATTCTCCATCAACATATGAAAAAATCATGTTGATATAATAATTAGTTTTCTTGTAATAATTTAAAAACTAAACAAAATGCAAAATTTCTTAATTTAAGACCGTGATTCCTCACATAATGATTATTCCATACTGCACTGTGCCTATATTGTGCACAAGGAGAAAATTGTTAAATATTTGTTTAAAATATAGCAAAATTTATCCATTCTTGAGTATTTAAAGGGCAGTTTTGGCCTTAGTTCGATTTCAAATATATAACACGCCTAAATATATTGCAATTTTAACTAAGATTTATTTATTTTTTGTCCCGAAATGTCCATATGAAAGCATTATGTAAGGAATAGCGGTCTAAAAATAAGAAAATATTGTTTTTTTGCGTTTTTTTGTTAATAACTTAAAAACCATAATAGATAGAACAATAAGTTATAAATGAGAAAATACTACATTAAATTCTGCATCGAACCACGTAAAGAAGTGACTAAAAATATGATTGACAAAGAAGTTACAGGGTGTTGAAAATGATGTTTGTAAAATTTTGCAAATACCTAATTAATTGCTTATAATTAGCAGCAAACTGTTACAAGAAACAATATTTTAATGCAGTCAGACTCAGAATTTAATTCTGCATCAACACATGAAAAAATCAAGTTGATATGATAATTAGTTTTCTTGTAATAATTTAAAAACTAAACAAAATACAAAATTTCTTAATTTAAGACCGTGATTCCTTACATAGCGATTATTCCGTATACTGCACTGTGGCTATATTGTGCGAAATGAGAAAATAGTTAAATATTTCTTAAAAATATAGCAAAATTTATCTATTTTTGAGTATATAAAGGGCAGTTTTGGCTTTCATTTGATTTCAAATATAAAACACGCCTAAATGTACTGCAATTTTAACTGCGATTATTAATTTTTTGTCACGAAACGTCCATATGAAACCAATATGTAAGCAATAGCGGTCTAACAATAGAAAAATCTTGTTTTTTTGCAGTTTTTTGTTAATAACTTAAAAAGCATAATAGATAGAACAATAAGTTATAAATGAGAAAATACTACATTAAATTCTGCATCGAATGACGTAAAGGAGTGATTAAAATTTAATTGACAAAGAAGTTACAGGGTGTTAAAAATGATGTTTGTTAAATTTTGCAAATACCTAATTAATTGCTAATAATTAGCAACAAAATGTTAAAAGGAACAATGTTTTAATGCAGTCAGACACAGAATTTAATTCTGCATCTACATATGAAAAAATCAACTTGATATGAAAATTAGTTTTCTTGTAATAATTTAAAAACTAAACAAAATGCAAAATTTCTTAATTTAAGACCGTGATTCCTCACATAGCGATTAGTCCATATACTGTACCGAACCTATATTGCGCACAATGAGAAAACTATTAAATATTTCTTTAAAATAATGCAAAATTTGTCTATTTTTGACCATTTCAAAAGCCGTTTTGACTGTCTTTTGATTCCAAATCAAAGGCACGCATAAATTTCAATATTTGCATACGTGAATAATTTTATGGCTGTGAGAGAAACTTCAACTTTGTCGGCGGCCCGTAAAGTTGCAAACGTGCAAAATACCGTACTATGCATGCACATCATGCACCACATTCCTTTCGTGACTTCAGCACTCGATGAAAGAAATGATTGAATGATTGTTTTCCTACCGATTGTTTTCGCGACATGCCCTCACACACAAAACTTACGGGACATACATTTTAATTGCGTGTAATTGCTGGATTACTAATATTTAAATGAATAGACTTTATGCAAATTAGTAATTTGGCAATTTGTATACTAAACGTGCTTAAAATTATTAATTTTATGCAACCAAACATTTCGCGAATGAAAAAAATGACAAAAACATGACATTTTAATCGAATTATATAATTTTTAACAATATTGCATGTCAAGTCACACGATAAACTTGATTTTATAATAAAAATGATGTCATATTATTGTTTAATTTTTTTATTATGAGCGTGCGGTCGCAATGGTTTCTATTTTAATACTCTATGCAAATTAAATCCGATAAAATGACACGATACGAATTCATAATTAAATCAATTAAATTATCATAACACCCAAAGTACACATAAGATGAGGTAATAACTTCCGGTTTATGATTTGAGTTCCGATATAAGTCCTATTACTTTTCATTTGATTAATAAGAAATAATCCACGCAATAAATGCACTCATTCAATTGCGTAAAACGGAAATTCTAACATTTTTACTAAACCTACACGATTAACTTATTAATAAATTGCAACATTACAAGTAGCAACATCTGTTTAATTTGCAAATTCCACTTTAACGCTAACATTCCAAGATAGCTGCAATTTTCTGAACGTGCGACACTAGCGCCCTCACATGCAATGTCATTTCGTGAAGTTATACTTTGCTTTAAAACTAAACTTTTATTGTTATTTTAAGCACTGGCAGTAAAAAAGCAATAGAAATCACTAAAAGGAAAATTTATTGCGGCGTTTGGATTTTTCTCACTCGCATTGTGCGCTGAATATCTGTTAAAGTAATTAAAAGAAGTCGATTTATGTGCGACAGTCCATACACAAACACATCATGATGGTTCATCAGTGCGGACGGAATTATTTCCCGAGTGGCGCAATATCAAAAAAAGTGTCATAACAAACACACACAAACAATACTTTAAAAAAAATGAAACAAGTAAAACTAAATCGTGAATATAAAAATATGTAGCATGTACAAATTAAACTTAAATCTTTTAAGTTGTTTTTGAGAAGATGTTTAACGTCGACAAGATGTCGCTCAAAATCAAGTTATATTTAAAAGGGACGTGAAATTGAAACGTAGATGTGTCGCGCTAATTGGACGCTAATCGTCCGCAACGGAAGTGCCATATGGCAGCGATACCTTTCTGACGTTAATTAGTAAAAATCAACTAATCACTCTCCTAAAAATTTGCATTAGCGTGTAAACAAAGTTTAAGAATCAATTTAAAAGCATAATTTTTGATGTTATGAATTTAGGCGTCAATATGTTAACCCTATGTTAAGAATAACGGTCTAAAAATAGCAAAATATTGTTTTTTCGTGGTTTTTTGTTAATAACTTTAAAACTATAATAGTTACAAAAATTATTTATAAACCAGCAAATACTCCATGAAATTCTGTGTCGAATCCCGAAAAGAGTTAATTAAAACCCTGATTGCTAAAGAAGTTACAGGGTGTTGAAAATGATGTTTGTTAAATTTTATAAATAACTAATTAATCGCTCATAATTAGCAACAAATTACTATTCCAAACTATAGTTTAATGAAATCTGACACAGAATTTAATACTGAATCGATGTATGAAAGAATCAACTTGATACGATATTGCGTTTTCTTGCAATAATTAAAAAACTAACAAAAATGCAAAATTTATAAATTTAAGACCGTGATTCCACACATAGTGATTAATCTATACTCTCGCACAATGTTTAATGTTTACAATGTAGTTAAAAAGATCAAAGACCTCGAAAAAAGCTTTAAAGGGTTGAAAACTGTGAGAATGTCTCCCAACCCTGCAGAAAAACTTACGTTTGACTTATGCCGCCGATGTTTCTTACTCTACAAAACAAAACCGACATAAAAACTAAAATTTCTTGGATTTTACCGGAATATAAAGTTTGCTATTTTATAACAAATGTAACAATAGTCCATAAACACTCTTATATCATTCGGGGGTGGTTAAACATAAAACAAAAAAATATAAAAGTGTGTTAGATTTTTTTAGAAATAAAAAAAACACAAAGAAAACATCCCGCAACCTAAAAAATGAAAATAAAATAAATGTGTCAAGATGTCAAGGTGTGCGTGGGGCGCGATGTGTGAAGTCGTAAATCTATCCCCCTTAAAAAGCCACCCTTATTGGTGTGGTTTGTTGATTCAGTTGTTTTACATTGTTAAAGTTCCAAAGCTGCAGTTAATAAATTCCGCATTACTCGACCTATAATCGTGAATTTTACCTTTACAACCCTCAAACAATAAATCTCGCGCCCTTTAAATGTTACGCGACTCTATTATAACCCCCACAATACAAAAATATAAAATTTCATCAATACCTTTTTTATTTAATCAATTTTGCTTCAAATCGTGTATTTTTTCGACGAAAAAAATACGAATTATTTGTGTCGCGATAATTTCGCAATCTATTTTCCGCAATCTGCCCTTTACCGCGTCCTAGATTTACCTGTAGACTCTGATGCAACTATTTGTGTTTGTAGGACAGGGTGGAAGTTGACAGGGCACGCCTGTGTCTTCGATTTTTGCGCACACCACGCGAAGAAGACCAGGAAGGAAACGCAATCATAAATAATCGATAACAAAAGCACTAAAAGCGGCTAAAAGGACGACTTCTAGATGTTATCTTTTATCCTTGACAAATAGACGGACAGCAGGAAAGCCGGAAAACAGGATATGGGAGTGATTGGGAACGGGTTGCTAAGAGAAAGGAAATTAATTGAGGTCAAATAAAAAATCATAATTTATATGCCCATATGTTGCCGCCATGTGAAGAATAACGGTCTAAAATATTAAAAACTGTGATTTTTAATAGTTTTTTGGTGATAACTCAAAAACTAAAAAAGATAACAGAATGCCGTTTGGTCAATTCGAAAGTATATTGAATTCTGCATTGAACCACGTAAACAATTTAATAAATACCTAATTACCAAAAAAGTTACAGGGTGTTAATTATGAAGTCTGCAAAATTTTTCTAACAACTAATTAATCGCTCATAATTAACACAAAAAAATTTCTACAAACTATCTAACTACAAATTTAGACTCAGAATTTAATTCTGAATCTATTCCCGAAAGAATCAATTTGATATCTCGCATTGTTTTTGTTCAATAAATAAAAAACTAATAAAAACACAAAAATATTAAAATTAAGACCGTAATTCTTGACATATCGAATAAACCCATATACAAATCTTTATATTATTTGTATTTGCGTGTCAATCAAAGCCCCGCCCCCTCGGTATCCACCCACACAGTATTCGGAAACTTCTCAAAGTCGTTTCAGTTTCAGTGAGTGTTTCAGTTCGAAATCTTACATCTGTTGCACGCGTCGCTACACATCCGCAACATCCGTCGCGAGAAAAATCTTTTAAAATCATCGCCACTGATTTCATCCGCTCATTTCACCGCGACGCGTTTCACCAACAACATCGCGACATGCACAACAAGGATAATTACGTTTACTACCCTTATATACCGCAACAAATGCCGCCATTAATGAGTGTGTGCTACAATTACAACAACTACCATCTCAATTATTCGTATCAAACGCCTGAGAATAGTTATATGCCTCCATTTCAAGATGGCATCCAAGATGGCGCAAATATCAACAATGACGAAACCGGAAATTCATCAGACGCGCATTTTTACAGTGAAAATTTAGGTTATAATTGTGATGGAAGTGATGAAATAGTGAAACAAGATGGTTACCAACCGGAAGACGACATTTTCGATGAGTACGCAACCCAATCAACAGGTAAATATTATATATGTAGATTTAGTGTAACACCCGGTGTATGATAAGTATCGTATTACTTTAAGTGAACTTAGGAGGCGTTGCATACGTCTCCAAACTGATTTATGCGATGAAAACATGCGCTGATCTTGTTTTTCCTGTCGTATTACTTACAGAACATTAATATTCTAATAACACGCATGTAATCATACTCGAAAACCTTTTATTAACATTAAAATTGAGTAAAATGTAGTTTTACTAACCTCTTTAGATCAAAATCCGTTGTCGGGCATCGAGGGACCGTTATTTCGTTGACATCTTCTCACGTCTCTTTGAAAATGAAGATTTTAATACTTTAATCTTCGTTACACCCCCGCAAAAACGCACAAACAAGTTCTTGTGTGGTCCACGCACGCACCACATGGTTTTACACGATGCTGACTGTCGAAATGCGGAGAAGACTGTAAAATAACCTCAAGGACATACACAAAGTCAAACTTAAGTCATATGAAGATGGAGTTTAAGTCGCGTTGACAAACACAACATATTTGAATGTTTACTTGTTATTTACAGATAATACAACAACGGATGTTGATAAAATGAGTGCAAATGCGAATTTGCAAAGGAAAGAACGCACTGCCTTCACAAAGAATCAGATTCGTGACTTGGAACGCGAATTTCAACATTCAAATTACTTAACACGACTGCGCCGATACGAAATTGCGGTTGGATTGGACCTTACTGAGCGACAAGTAAATATTGATTCATTTTATTTCATTTACATTATGTAATAATTTGTTTTTTTGTTTGTTTTAAGGTAAAAGTTTGGTTCCAAAATCGTCGTATGAAGTGGAAACGAACGAAAAGTACAACAGAATCAACAGTAAAACGATCTAAACGACAATAATATAAATGAAACTTATGAAAATGTATATATTTATCAAATTTATATCTGAATTGCGTGTTTTTACATTTATTAATAATTATTAAACAATACAAGTTGACCATTATACATTGGTGATACCAAATAATCATTTATTCAAACACAAATCAAAATGTTTATAGATTTGTACTTATGTAGAGTCAATTTTCATTTGTGGGCAATTTAAGTCTTAGAAATAACAATATTTACTGTTTACCTTTCTTTCCTGACCTTCCTTTACCTTTCTTCTTTGAAAAATTGACTTGTGTAACCAAATCTGGATCCAAAGTTAATTTTTTCCCAGCTTTACCACCTAAAGTACGTGCCGCCACCTTGGTAATAGCAGAATTGCTTTCTTTCTTTGCTTTTTTGTCTTTTGCCTTCATGATTGTTTTAGTTTTGACTGATTTTACTTTAATTTCTTTTTGGGATGCAACACAGCTTCAGAAACAACAATAGAATCATCAGAAAATGTTTCAGTTTCTTCTTGTGGTTCCAATGTTGCTTGTTCCACAGGTTTTGCAATTATTTTATTAACATCAACACCTTGCACTTGACAAAAATCTAACATGCCAGCCTTCTGTAAAGCCTTCACTTTCTTGGTAACCTTCTTCTGGTGTTTTTCAGGTGTCAGTTTCTGATTCTTTTGTGTTACAGTTGCTTTCTGTCTTAATTTCTTTGGAAACTTTGCTTCGCTGATGATAGTTTTGAACAAATCCCTATGCCTGGCCTCTGGTTCAATATATTTAGCCTCAAGCCTTCTTTTAAACATCAGATAGTTATCCATTGTCTCAGCTGCAATCTTAGCCACATCAGGATCATAGAATTCAACAAAAGCAGCTCCTTTGCTCTTGCCTGAGTTGTGTGATCGAAGAACTCTGACATTAGTTACATGACCAAATTGTTTGAAGAAGCGTCTGATTTCATTCTCAAAGAATCCTTTGGGAATATGGCTGAGGTAAATCAATCCTCGTTCCAAATAATCATCAATTTTAGAACCTTTTTTTGGTTTAGTCGGAGAAGCCTACCGAAATGAATTTACAGGTTAAAATTTGTTTTCTTGAAATAAAAGACAAAATATGCATTACCTTGACTTTCTTTTGTAGTTTTTTAACACTCTTCTTAAACGCCTTCTGTTTTCCACTATCCAACGCAATGGACGAGTCTAATTTCTCCATTTTAATGAAATTTACTTTGAAAATCAAGTGTAAGCTGAACAACGCACGTGTTTTGAAAAACAGCATGTGAATTGGTTTCGACAGTGGCGTCACCAACAATCAATATAAATATTTAAAGTATTAAAACAATTTAAGTTAGTTTAATATATAAAACATAATTAATATTTATTTTACATTAAAATACACTAACATTGCTATTAAATGTTCTATTTTAATTTATATTAATTGCATTTTTATTTATTTCTAAAGCGTAATATCATGATAGCGCCCCCTCTGTGTAAAAATAAGTACTAAGTATTATAAGAAGCAGACAGGACCGGCTTTAAATCCGAATGCTTGATTATTATTCCCGTAATCCACTGGTAAGAAATCAATAATAGGTAGTGCGTTTAATTTGTTTGTTTTAACTTCGAAAATAGTTTCTCCTTTTAATTTTCTTGTGCGACAACCGTCGTAAATAACGTTGGGCTTGTTACTTTTGATGGAATATATCAAATCATTGTCGCCTAATAATTTAATAGCAAAATCATAGTCTCCAGTGTTACCATTTTGCCATGCCACTGCGTTCATACAAGAATATGTAAAGTTTTGATGCGCTGTTTCGCTGAGAAGACGCAGGAAAGTCAATTGAACAATTCCAATGCTTTCGTATGATATCTGTCAAATTTTAAATGTCATATGAGTCAGTAAAGTAAAGTACAAAAGTACTAGGTTGCCTACCTTGAAACCACTCCTAAGTTTAGAGTACCAATCAACATTTCCTTCTTTTCTCCAAGGGATATTTGGCATGGAAGAGGTGTGGGTGTCAGGATGAATGCAGGTTGACCCTCCGGAGGACATGTTGCAGTAAACATAAATAGCATCGTCGATCATACCAAGATTAGGGTCAATCCAATACCAATCATTGTCAAAATTAGGGTAACCTATATGAAGGTCCCGACATGATCTCGCGGGGTTCTCCCTGGTACCCACTGGTTTTCGCTGACGTTCCAGATCTTGTCGCATCGAATAAATGACGCTGTACATGTCTAAGTATTTGAAACCCACTTCCACAGGGTAGTTTTCTTCTTCACTGGTCACACTATATAAAATATTGTAGGTTATGTTGAATTAAATATATAATATGAATTAAAACGTACTCTTCAATGCTTCGCCTTCGTCTTTGACCCTCTTGTCTTGTCTCCAACCTAAAAAGTACTTCTGGAGGTAGTAGAGGCATTTCAGCAGCGTTTCCAGGAGGTCCTTGTCCACCTGGCGGGCCACTTTCCCCTTTAAGTCCAGCTACACCTTCAGAACCTTTGGGTCCAGGTGGTCCTTCAGGTCCTACTGGTCCAATAGGTCCATCATTACCTTTAGGACCTGCTAGACCTATTGGTCCCATGTTTCCTTTCTCGCCGATTGGGCCTTGAATTCCAATGTCCCCTTTAAGACCTTTCTCGCCTTGTTCTCCTTTAAGACCACTCAAACCCATTTCACCTCTATGACCTTTGAGACCTCTGCGTCCTCTATCACCTTTTTCACCGCGTTGACCCGCTGCACCTGCCTTACCGTCTTGACCAACTGGTCCTGGAAGACCTGCAGCGCCTGTTTCGCCAGCTTGCCCTGGTTGTCCACGAGGACCGTTCAGGCCTTGCGGACCTGGTAAGCCTTGACTACCAGGAGAACCCGTTGCACCTATTGGACCAATAGGTCCAATATCACCTTTTTCTCCAGGTAGACCTGGACTTCCTTGAATACCAGCAGGGCCTTCGTTGCCTTGTTTGCCAGATGGTCCTACATCACCCATTTTACCAGGTGGCCCAGGAATGCCTGGTAAACCAGCGTCGCCAGGACGACCATCATCACCTGGTTTACCCTGATCACCTTTTAATCCAACAAGACCCGGTTCGCCTGGAGGACCTGGAAAACCAGGTGACCCTGGTGAACCTTTAGCTCCCTCTGGACCGGCAGGCCCGCGTAATCCTGGTAAACCTTGAATGCCTGGTTTACCTTCATCGCCTTTTGCACCTTGCATTCCTCTATCACCCTAAATTTTAAACTTTATGGCATAAATTTACAAAAATATAAATTTAACATACATTTTTGCCTATTTCTCCAGATGGGCCCTGACCACCAGGCGGCCCAGAATCTCCTTTCTGCCCTTGTGGTCCCTCTGGACCAGGAGGTCCAACTGGCCCCTCTTTCCCTGGGATACCTCTAATACCTTGCTCTCCAGGTATGCCAGGTAACCCCAAAGGTCCCTTTAATCCAATATCACCAACTTCACCTTTTATTCCTGGAGGACCTGGTAAACCTTGTGCTCCGGCTGGACCAGGATTACCCATAGGTCCTATCGGACCATCTTCACCCTTTGGTCCATGACGTCCTATAGCTCCTGGTGCCCCTTTTTCACCAGCTGGACCTATTGCTCCTGGTTCACCACGACCTCCTTGAGTTCCAGGATTGCCTTGAAGACCCTAATAATTTTCATTGCAAACAAAATCTTTACATAAGTTAGAAAACAACTTACAATATCGCCTTTTCCACCTTTAAAACCCTTTTCACCAGGTGGACCCATTTCTCCTTTGTCTCCGTCCTCCCCTGGTATACCAATAGGTCCAGGAGGCCCAGGTAACCCTCTAGCGCCTGGAATACCATCCCTACCACCCGGACCCGCTAACCCTGGCTCACCTCGATCACCCTTGGCGCCAACAGGTCCTGGACCACCTGGCGGTCCAACTTTACCTTCAGGTCCAGGTGATCCATCTTTCCCACTTTCACCTTGTTGTCCTTTATCACCTACTGCCCCGGATGGTCCTATAGGTCCTGCATCTCCTTTCATTCCAACCAAACCAGGCAAACCAGCAATTCCTCTTTCACCAGGAAAACCAGGCAGTCCAACTTCGCCTGGTATACCTGGTTTACCTGGCAGACCGGGTAAACCATTTGCACCTTCTTTGCCACTTTCTCCAGGCAAACCAGACTCTCCTGGAACACCAGGCGTCCCAGGCGTACCAGCTTCTCCAACCGGACCTGGCTCACCCGCCGGACCAGGCGGTCCAATCACACCCGCTGGTCCCGGGGGTCCTTGCGGACCAGTTGTACCTATAGGTCCCCTTTCACCTGGCGGACCAGGAATGCCATCCTTTCCGTTTAACCCAGCATTACCAATTGGGCCAGGAAAACCTCGTGTACCTTCAGGACCTGTATGTCCACGTTCACCTTGTGGACCAGGTGGGCCTGGTTGTCCAGTATCTCCTTTTGATCCAACAACTCCATCAAAACCACGACGACCTCTTGCACCACGATAACCCCTCGGCCCTACCTCTCCTCGTTCACCAGGAATACCTGTATTTCCACGATCTCCTTTCTCACCCGGTGAACCTTCTTTACCAGTTGCGCCTTTATCGCCTTTTTCACCAATATTTCCAGGATAACCAGCAAAACCTTGTGCACCTTGCTTTCCTTTCTCGCCAGCCAAACCCATAGGCCCTGCTTCACCCCTTGGACCATCAGAACCTTTAGGTCCTTCAGGGCCTTCCGCACCCGCCACACCTTGCGCTCCAATTGGACCTATGTCACCTTTAGCACCAATCTCGCCCTTTTCACCATCCAAACCACGATCACCTTTACTACCCTTCTCACCCATCAAACCTCTTTTTCCTTCATCACCTTTGCCACCTCTAGCCCCAGGAAAACCAATCGTACCAGCTGGACCTTGAACACCCTGATCCCCTTTAGCGCCTGGAATTCCCGGCGCGCCATGTTGACCAGGCGGACCATCTGAACCAGGCAAACCTGGCATCCCAGGTTTACCTTGAGCACCCATAATACCAGGAGGTCCAAGTTGTCCGGGAGGACCTGACGGACCCACTGGTCCCGCAGCTCCAGTCTGCCCTGGCGCTCCGGGCTGTCCCGCAGGCCCAGTACTCCCTTTAGCACCTTGAGGACCCTCATTGCCTGGTATTCCAGGATTACCTTGCAATCCCGCTAAACCTCTTGGACCCATAAAACCCCTCGGACCTATCTCACCCGGCATACCTGGTAAACCAGGAGGACCATCCTCACCTTGTACCCCATCATGACCAGGCAAACCCACAGAACCAGGAATACCTGTTAAACCCCTTTCTCCTTTCTCACCTGGCATACCAGGTAGTCCAATAGGACCTTGTTCACCTTTAGGACCTATAGGACCAGAGATACCTCTTTCGCCATCTCTACCAGGTCGACCACGAGGACCTTCACGACCTGGGTTACCAGGAGGTCCTCTTAAACCTCTAACACCCTAAACAAACCCCATTTGTTTAATAAGCATAAGAAAAACATAAGAAAATCAAAATACTTACCGATTCACCAATTTCTCCAACTTCTCCTTTGTTACCCTCCGGTCCTGGAGGACCCACAGGTCCAGGAAGACCTGTCAAGCCCATAGGACCTTCCATTCCGCGCATAGACATCATATGTTGAGACATTAACTGTCTAAATTGTTCTACATGAGTGTCTGGACCTTTTCATTACCCCCACCACCACCAGTAAGTTGGTTTAACTAAACAAACATTATATAAACATAACAAATTAAATTTTAATAAAAATGAACCTACAGGTATCATAAAAACATGTCCAGGTGGTCCTTGAATTCCAGGACTACCAGGAAGACCATCTCTGCCACGATCACCCTTGGGACCGGCTAAACCCGCACGTCCTGGTGGTCCAGGGTATCCTTGTGGACCAGGAGGTCCTCTGTATCGTGAATAATCATAGAAAACACTTCCTTCATCCTTTAATAACAAAAAGAATTAAAATTACAGCTAAAAGTGTTATTTTTTAAATCATACCGTGGGTGTAGTATTATTTCCAGTCATATCTACTCTTGATTCTTGCCCTTCTTCTTCATCATAACCATAACCATTAAAAGTCCTGTTAAATTCTTCTTGTGATATTTCATTACTTTCTTCAAAATAATGACTATCTTGGGTTGAGAATTCTGTACTTTCCGGTCTATCAGTAGTAAAACTATTATAAAGACTACGATTTGACGTAAAATATGACGCATTTTGTGCGCCATGTACACCAATAGTAGAAAACGTAGAATAATACGCAGCATCAGTTGAATATTGACAATCAGGGGCGTATTTAGCACACATATCATAAGCCTCATCAGGACGATCAGCAAATAACAACATTTCAACAGCTCCCTATACAAAATTAAATAATATTTTATACAGTGTGTTTATATTAATTTTTCTTACATGAAAATATCCATAATTGTCCAAATCACATCCGATTGTTGTAAGTCCTGAACTGTCAATGGTCGAACCCAAAGGACGATTCAATTTTCGTGTGATTGTTGTGTTGCAGTCTAAAATTAAAGTGACAGAATCGCCTTTTAGGCTAAAAGCAAGTCGGTGCCAACTAAAAACAAACATTTTGTTTAAAAATATCAACAATTTAGTTAAATATAAACATTTTACTTGTTAGAATTGTTTCTTTGGTTTAAATTTACACCGAAAGCAATCATCATGTCACTTTGCCTCACATCATCATTATCATCTTCATTTTCGTCACTAGAAAATGGCGGAGAAGTACCATCTTCAACTATATCCTCATAGTATAAGAACACATCATCACCAAGAATAATTTGTAACTGATCATTGCCTTCTTCATCGTAAATTCGTAACAATGTTGATGTAACACCTTAAAATACAATAAATTAAGTTAAAATAGGTTTAAAATGAGGTTATGTTTAACTTACCAGGTGTTGTTTTGACAGTTATCAAAATAGAAAAATCTTGTGGGAAATTTTCATAAATATCTTTAGTTCTCAGCATTGTTTGAGAAGATGAAGTAAACTCATATGCAAAACTATCATTATTAACTAAATTGTTGTTAAAATTAGCCGGAAATGTTGTTAAATTACTACAACGTCCCGGAACACGTAGAATTCCTTGTGGGAGTGACGCCAGGTCAGTTTTATTAACTAAATCCACTATAAACACTAAAAAAACAAATAAATAAACAAAACTATAAAAAAATATAAATTATTAATAAATACCTGGTGTATATTGAGCATTTGTGCCTATAAACAAACTAAAAAACATGAATACAAGGCAGCCATGTTGTTTTACATACGTGGCGGCCATCTTACAACGCTTTCCTTCAAGTTTTAACCTAAAAATCACACAAGAGTAAGATTTAGATCTATGTTAATGAGTTTAATGACAAATATAGTAATATAAATGTTTATTATCGTGAATGCCATCTTAGAATATAAATTTATTGCCGCGTCTGCGCGTTTATTAATAGAAATGTGTGCTTAAAGTCGTACTTAAAATATTTGCGTATTCAATTGCGTGCGCCATGCACGCACGCAGTAATTAAAAAGCAATAAAACATTTATTTAGGGCGAGACGAATTGACAAATCAAAAGAAATAAAATGAAATAAAAATAGAGCAAAAATGCAAAAAAATTTCAATGTAAACATAAATAAAATTTAATATTTAATAATAAATACCTGTATTTGAAGACATTTATTTTATTTTCTTCTATTTTCTTTAAAAATCTTCATTTTTATTCTTTATTTTAATTATTTTAAAAACATTTAAACACTTTTAATTCAAATTAATCTTTTTTTTATTAAAATTTTATAAATTTTTATGTTTAAAATTAATTTCAACGTCGATAGAAATAAAATTTGACTTCAGCGTTGTTTCAGCGCCGTCACGACACTGCTCAACATCTGAATTTGACGCATCACACTGAGAATTAGAATTAAACCGAGACTTATTACTTAATGTGTGTACCATGTGTTCAATTGAAACCCAGCATTGCTTTTTTCTCGTTTTTCGTTTCCTGCAAGAACTGTCTAATCGATTTTCGAAGATGTAATCATCATGTGCACATATGGTTAACTATTCAATTACAAAACAGATCCGTATCTACTTTACCCACATTTACACTCAAAACATAATTTAGTAAATAATTCACTTAATACGGTCCTGGAATAATTGTTTAGTGACACGCATCGTATTACAACGTATGGCAATTCAATTAAGATCAAGTACTTGAATTTACGCACATTTAACAAGACACACACAATTTGTTATTAACATTTGTTATAAATAACGTAACGACAGATTTACAAACTTGTTTGAAATGAATCCTGACGCATCATGCGTTGGAACTGCCAGAGAATCAATAAATTCGTTGATAAACTTCCTATCATCTACAAATATAACATAATATTATTATTTACAAATTTAATTTGTTTAAATAGTACTCAACTATTAATAAAAAGTTTAAATTCAACGAGAAAAAGTGATAAACATTGAACGTATTGTCTTGAAACACAAGTTGTTGTTGAATAAACAAATCCTAGAATAAAATCAATAATATAAACATGGCTGCCTACAAAATGGCGGTCATAACCTTACTTTATGCTTAGCACTCAACTTCATTCTAACATTCTCCGCTTGTGTATACGTAGAATGAAACAAATATATCGGTAACCCAGTCATAATCAATATATAAATCGTCCAGGTACCCATCGTAAACAAAAAGTAATAAGTCGTCATCAATTGCATGTAAACAACAAAGAACCCAGCTGTTAATGCGTACATATAAGTAACACAAAACTGTATCAACACATGTATATTAGCAAAATCATTAAATTTCCTCGATAAAATCCATAATTCATTATAAACATTAAAACAATAACGTTCTTGTGAATCATCCGCCATTTTGTGGGACATTTTTTCTTTGCCACGTAGTGTTTCATGTTCTAACCTTAAAATATCGAATAATTTTCGATATCTGACTTTAAACTGCTCCAAAAACGCATAGATAGTCAAGATAATCGCGTTTATCATCAACATTCCATTAAAATAAACACCAACACGAAATCCACCGAGTTCAAAAGCATCACTCACATACGTATACATAATAATCCCACTAATTGCACAAAAAAGCATCAAAAATATCTGCATTAATATAAAACGCAGTTGTTTCCTCTTTAAACTCTGATATTCTTCTTGTGAGAGTAAAGAATAATCATTATCAAGTATAACCAGAGCTTTTATAATCTCAATTAACAAATGGCCGTCTTTCCAGAAGAAGATGGCGGTTATAATGATAACCAATACATTACCCAGAGTCTGTATGCCTTCCATAATCATCGGTAGATTATCCAGCTTATTTTTCGACGCATGTAAACCTAAAATCGTAAAAATCCACAGTACAGCAATAATAATAAAACAAAAAACCGCCAAAAACTTATTAGGTGCTAACCGGGACAATTTAAGGTTAGCTTCGGTCATATCCGGTGTAACATAACCATGTTTAGCTTTAATATAATAATGATTAAGACCCATAACATTATAAAAAATCAAAACAGGACGAATAGTATCAAGAAAATCCAAATGTTTCTTCGGGATGATTTTTAGTGAGGACGTCGCCATTGTTAAACACAAATTAAACATAAACTAGAACATAAATAAACACAAAAATCAATAAAATTAATTAGTTAACACACCATATGTTGTTGTTATGTCCAAAACCAATTACGCAAATGAATTAATATCAATCTACGTCTAATTTATATTCATTAACAATAATATTTAGTATTTTACAGGCGATTACATGTTAGGTGTTAGGTATGTACATATGTTACATTAATTTATAAAAAATACATACAAATGTGTTCAAATAAAATCACATCTCATGAAATTATTAAATAATCCATTGGCTCTGTGGATTATTTTAATATTTTAAACTTTTACGTGAACACACTGTATAATTATTTAATTCTACAGCAATATAATTGGTAATAACTAATTAATTAGTATTTTGGCCACCATTTGTTGTGATATGTCGCAATGACCCACTTTCGACTGAATTAATTAAATCCATTAGTAAACTTGGAATAATTCAAAACTACCCCTTGCTATTCCACCCCTCAACCCTCTTCTTACCTTTACAACTCTTCACAACTACAATCGTGAATTCGTGAATTCGCACTTCTATAATCGCTTAATTCGCAATTAAGTTGCCCGCACCGTAAACTTAAACTGAAGGTGGTGGAAGTGGTATTATCGGGTCGCAGAGGGTGGAATTTAATGGCCTCTAATGAATGGCAGAGGGATGATATGCGGTATCACCGGATCGGGGTTGTGCGGTTCCTCCTCGCCGCTGCCATTTTGATCATCACCATCGTCATCGTCATCATAGTCGCCATCTTGTATATCATTCAAATCATCATCATCGTCATCGTCATCATCATCATCGGTGTTTTCCGGTTTGTGATAGTACGGGTGCGTGTTTTCCACGCCGGGAAGAAGTTTGCCGTTTGCACGGCGCTCCTCGGGTCAGCTATCCCGTTCGATATCAATGACCAAATTTCTAGCGTGTGTGAGGGTCGTCCACAGAGGTGATCTGCAAGATAAATATTATTATCTTTTTTTTGAAGAAAAATTAAAAGAACCTACAGAGTATCTAATAAAATCTAAAAGACAAACAAATTTAATAAGAGAGAAAAACATCATCTAATGCGGAAGAATTACGCGGAGTGGAAAAGTTTTATTAATGCGTTCGACCTTTGTTCTCGACGGATCCGGCGACATCCTGCGCAGCCGAGATTCGAGTGACTGATGAGCGATGAGAGGAAGCGAGTTATGAATGGAAAAAATAATAAGTCAAAAGAAAAATTATACCAAAATGGAAAAACTTTTTGCTGCTTTTTAGGGGTTAAAACTTCACCTAGGAATGGGTCCTCGTCATACGTGCATAGCCGAACTATAAAATAATAAACACAAATCATAAAACATTAAAATAAATCAACTTCCGGTTTGTGAAGTAGTCGTGAATTGAGGTTAGGATTACCTGTCCACGATGGAGACACCCCTGGCCGTATGCTAGCTGTCATGGGACTCGCGATCCGGTGTAATCATTTCGACGACTGTGGCTTCCGGTTCCGGATCCGAACGCTCTTCTACAACTGTGTCCAGTTCCATCGAGGGGAAGCCACGGCTCATACCGCGTTCGGAACGTAGAGAAACAGCTCTTGATCGGCCTGATTGAAAAAAAATACAAAAATTTTAAGTAAAATGACTTAACCTCAAATTTTTAGATAAAAATATGTAGGGGTTGTTTTTTTTGCTAACTGAAGAGTGAAGAGGGTTGCGTTAGCCTAGTTACCTAATAAGTGTACCGGGCTGTATCTGACAATAGAGAAAGTACCGTGATCGTAGTCGTAGTTTCGTCGACGCGCTTGTTCACGCGCAAGCTTCGCGCGCCTGCGCAGACAGCAAATCACCAAGAGCGCCAGCAGTGGAAAGCCCAAGATGCAGGAGATTATTGGTACCACTACTGTTTCCGGTGCGACTATAAACAACGCGTACACAAATAAAAATGGTGGAAATATATTTGAGAGCTTCTCAATTATACAGTGTGTTTCTATTAGGGGATAGAGATAATTACCTGTTGGGTAAATCAAAATGACCGGTCGTTTATTATGCGGCTGTGCGTTACCGGCCGCCATGTTGGTTTTGGTGCTCATGTGGATGCGGCGTGCGTGTGAATTAATTATGCCATGCTCGAAATTCCGCCGGGGCAATCAATTATTCAGGATCGAATCAGGCCCATTCCACTTGGAAGCCTGACATTGCCGATAGTTAATTTGCGAATTTGTACGAGTTAAAATTTCATGTCTGCAACCAACAACACACATGAACTATATTTATGCAACCAAAAATACATTTGATGAAAATTTCAATAGAAAAAATTTAAAAACTAAATTTCTCAATTATAGAACAACTTAAATTTTCATTGCAAATACACATATTCAATATATGCAACCAATAATACATGTTAGACGTATGTATGCAACCAAACAGACATTTTCTATGCTTTTCAAAGTCAAAATCAACAGTTTTGATGAAAAAACACATAAAAATTAATTTCTGATTTTGATCGAGTTAAATTTTCATGTCAATCAAGTACATTTAATATATGCAACCCAAAATACTCATAACTCATACATATGCAACCAAACATACATATTTTGCGCTATTCTTCAACATATAACGCAAAAAATATGCAAATTGAGCGATTTGATGAAAAAGCACGTAAAAAATCAGCAGAAAAACTCAAAGTGCTTATTAATACCCGGCGTTACCGACGTTTGCGTTTGCGTTTTCACGCTCGAACGTTTTCCACTCCAATTCAGTTTATTTCATCCTCTCTCGCTCGTAAAAAAATCGATTACGATGCAAAGAAGGTAAAAAATAGTAAATCTACACCGTCTCAATTTTACGCCGAGATTTACCCACCCAGACACACACACACACAACGCCCCGCAATCTGCTTGTTCTCAAAGAGGGTTGAAATCGTTGAAAATGTTGCTAGTGTTGTGCGAATGTTGCAAACCGTTCGCGAATGCATTTTATTCCACTTGGCGCGTTCCGGGTCAGCGGATAAAGACTTTTCGACTACAGTCCTATTTTCTACATGCGTGCTTTCAAATGCAGAATGTAAATTTATCGATTTATATCGCGCACACAGCACAGCGAGAAAAAAACAGGTGATGTAATGCACTGATATCATAACGAGAATAATGTAATTTCCGGTTGCGGAAATTCTGATTAAAACATGATGACACAGAGAGGGCAGGAAATTTGACTTCTTTTTACATCACGCTGCGTTATCATCCACATAAAATTTATTTTTTATTTGAAAATTTAACAAAAATAATCAATTAAATGCTAAGTGACACTTTAGTCACGGTTTTGCTTGTCCGTGACTAAAGTATTACTTTTCGTGTCTTAAAACCGTAGAAAAAGTAGTGCTTTGGAGGTGAAATTAGGAAATATTATATCAAGTGCACTAAACGACACTTTAGTCACGGCTTTAGCTATCCGTGACTAAAGTACCACTTTTCGCCTCGCAAAACCGTGCAAAAAGTGCTAAAAATAGAAAAACCTAATTTTTTAATTCAATTTTTTTGTCCTGTTGACAGTTTCGGTTTGGCAAATGGCTTTAATGGCTTTTACGAAGTGGCTGCGCCGTGTCAAAAGTTCCACGGCCCGAGTGGAAAACGCAAAAAGCACAAAAACTTTCCGAATGCACTCACGTGGCGCGACAAACATTATTGGTTTCGCGTCGACATCGACAGTTATTACCGTCTGGAAAGTTTTTAATTTCGAAAAACGACTTTTTCGCTTTTATTCAATTAAAATCAACGCGCAAAAAAACCACCACCATTAAAACCACAATTCCATCTAAACCTATTTCTAGTTTATAAACAAAACAATACACAAACCACCAACCGCCAACCACAACCCCTATCAGCGCAAAACTATGCATAACTATGAAAACAATCAAACGTCGAACATGTTGAAACAATCAAACGAAAACTATTGAAATTCAGCGTGTGGCTTGTGTGCAGCCAAAGTTCACTTCAATCATGAATAGCCCCGCAGACAAGCCAGCTGTCATTGTTCACCCCTTTTGAATTCAACATCCACCATCCAACCCCTCAATGAAACATTGATTGGCAGATGAAATCAATTCAATTAATTTCGAAATTAATTTTTTTTCTCTTTCGAATTTTCTGATTACCCTGTATATTTTTCTGCATAAATGTAAAGTTAAACTCGGCAACCACTAAACGTAAAAGGTGTGTGGTATGCACGCGCCTATCTATACACTATCGCCATCCGAAGGGATAGGATATGTAAGGGATGAAAGTTGGGGATGATCGCTGCGTGTCGCAAATGTAGCAAACCACATTCCGCGCGTTCGCATAACCTGATATGCGGGCTTCTACCGTCCCGCCGCCCCCGCGCGGCCGCTCGCATGATAATATCAACCCCTTTGGCACGTCACAAACCTAGCCGCAACATATCGGCAACGCTATGAATGCCATGAATTTCTGAGTTTCGCAGAATAGCCCAACGCAAATATCCATACATACAGAGTGTTCACATTAAAAAATTAGTATAATATCAGTAGTTGTGTATTTTATGTATTTGGGAGTGTGAAATACCGGTATTTGAACAAAATATACCAGTATTTTTCTTCAAATACCGGTTTTAGAGGTTAATTTAGTAATTAGTGGGCAAATTTAAAAATACCGGTATTACCGATGTTTTTGTTTTAAGAAAATACCGGTAAACCGGTTTTCTTCTTTACAAATACCAAAATACCGGTATTAAACACCACAAAATTCAAGTCCCTAGTGTATACACAGTGTATAACTTAACTAGTAAATAGTGAAAAGCGGAAATGACTAGAACCAGAGAAGGGCAGCCGAGGGTGGAAAATAAGGGTGGCTGGCAGGATGTATCAGGGAAGAAACACCACTTGATGTAGCACATCTGGCACATCGCATATTGAAAGTACACGGTTACTCTTACTCTTACACCACCTCAACTCTTACAACCCTTATCACATTAAAAAATACTTTTTTTTTTAATAAAAACAAAAATAATTTTCTAAAATGTTGATATTCATACCCTTAACTTCATTAGAGATGATTTGATTACGTCTTGCGGGTGTAATCGAGAGGAAAACGCGCGTGTGCAAAGCGTGCTTCTCAGAATGTTATGTTATCCGGTTGGAATTCAATGAGGGTACAATGGCTGAAACTACCCGCGCAATTTCCCCCACCCCCTCGCATGCCATCCGCGCCGCTGTTGTTACGCCATTACGTCATTAGACTGTTAATACAATCGTGCATCGTGAGAATTGTAAAGTGGAATTCGCGGAATTAGCATTTAGTCATTTTCCGGGAATGTAATTTCCGCAGCACTAAATATAACTAAGAAAATTGCATAAAAATCCACGCGTAAAGAAAAAACAAAATGGCTACCGGATATCAATGCTAATCTTATGTAAAAATTTTTTTTTCATTAAAAATCTTGATTTCAAACATAACTTTTCGTATTTTTAACTTATTTCTCAATATTTTTAATGTTTTTGATTTTAAAAACAAAATGGCGACCGGATATCAATGTTAATCTTATGAGAAAACATTTTTTTCAGTAAAAATTATAATTTCAAGGACAAATTTTCATACTTTTAACTTATTTCTTTATATTTTTATTATTTTTGTTATAAAAAACAAGATGGCCACCGGATATCAATGTTAATCTTATGAGAAAACATTTTTTTCAGTAAAAATTATAATTTCAAGGACAAATTTTCATACTTTTAACATATTTCTTTATATTTTTGATGATTTTTTATAAAAACCAAAATGGCCACCGGATATCAATGTTAATCTTATGGAAAATAAGAAATATTATCGTTTCAAAAGCAAAAAGAAGCAATTTTGATCGTGGTGTAATAGACTTGAGTTTTTGCTACACTTTTCCGAAGCATTATCCTTTTTTATTACAAATTGTAACAATTTCTGCAAACGTTTTACTCCACTTTGCGACGCCTGTGTTATACGTTTCTTTCTGCGCTACTCGCTTCATTATTATACATTCCTCGCTGTCATTTTTTCCGCTCCATTTCAGCGGCGCTACATTTTTCTTGTTATAACAAGCTCGGCGACGCAAGCGATGTCCTGATATTCAGATATCTTGATGTCCTGACACTTTAGGCACTTGTGTCCTTGAAGATAGAAACTTGGGTATATTTCATTTTTTGGCACGTAAAAAAGTGCACAAATTGCAAAAAAATGAAAAACTCCATAAGAATTACATTAATATCCGGTGGCCATTTTATTTTAGATCTTAATTTATTATTGTTAAATTTTTTTGCTGTTTAAGAAGAAATTTTCACAAAAAATGAATTAAAAACATGAAATTTCTCTTTCAAAGTGAAATTTCTGCTGAAAAAACTAATTTCCCATAAGAATAACATTGACATCCGGTGGCCATTTTGTTCTAGATCTTTATTAATTAATGTCTATATTTTTTTCTTGTTTAAAAAGAAATTTTCACAAAAAATGAATTAAAAACAAGAAATTTCGCTTTCAAATTGAAATTTCTGCTGAAAAAACTAATTTCCCATAAGAATAACATTGATATCCGGTGGCCATTTTGTTTTTTTAGTGATTCTCCAATTTAAATCAAAATCTCAGGTTTTGCTAAATTATCTAACTATAAAAGTTATTAAATGAACTAAAAATATGAAATATTACTCTTGAAATTGAAATTTTTGCTAAAAAAACAAATTTCCCATAAGATTAACATTGATATCCGGTGGCCATTTTGTTTCTTCCCTAATACATCTTATAATACTTCAATTATGCTTAAAAAAGAAAAAACAGAGAAAAAAGACAAAAAAACACAAAAAATACAAAATCTCATTGACATCCGGCAGACATTTTGTTTCCTGCCTTCATATCCACCTCATTATGCCCAACTTGTATAATGAACAAACTTTTCCACCCGTAATCAATTGAATTGAGTTGTAGTCGAGTTGAAATCCCGCACAATTAACACGAACACAAACTCTGCACAACGAACAATAGATTAACAACCGATCCAGACCAGCTACAGGCAACCAACATGGCGTGCATTATGTATATTACACGCCATCACAAAAGCTGATAAATTACCGCCATCTTGTTGAATTCACGACTGCTCAACCACTCCCAGTTGTAGGTGCGTGCAATTGCCCATCGCTAAACATTATCGAACGAAATAATTGTTCCAGCGATAATTGTCTACAGTGTAAACAAAACCCAACACACACACACACGCGTAACATACAGTGTGTCCACACACGTTGTATTGATTTTATTCCACGTACGCAGTACACCGCAGAGCGTAAGTGATTGCTTTGTGCGGCTGCTGACCAGGAGAGATGTTTATGTCCGATATTCATTATCTCTAATATACAGTGTGTCCAACTCGTTAAATACTCAGATTACGCTTGGTTTTTGTGCACAAAAACGAAGTTTATCGCTATGTAAAGCGTCCGCTGAATGAAAATAAATATTTCGCATTCAACGGATTCACAATTCAGGATTCAGAGGGTTTTAGTCATAAAGCCACGGCGAATGCTTTCATACCCGCGTCTAATTCAATAATGCGATAATACAAAGCAAATAAAGCAAGCAAATAAAGCTGGGGGACGCGCAGGATACAAACTCGCAGGACGAGAACAAAAGATGCCGCACGTGGAATAATTTTGTGTGGAACAATTGCACATATCTACCTTTTACCAAACATTTCGCATTTGGCTGCGGATTTATACGTAAATATTTAGTCCGAAATACAATTTTTTATCGTTTTGTTATTTTTGGGGTGCTAAAATTTAATGTTTCGTGACGTGGGTTTGTAAAGTTCGATTACTGGCTCGTTTGCGGTTGTTTCGAGAGCATGATAAAACGATAAATGCGCAGCGAACAATCGAAACGAACGAGATCGAGATTAGCGAATTTCGCAGTGAATTATAGGCGATTCAAACTTTCAAACTGCCAGAAATATGGATAATCGTAAATTAAAGTCACAAACTACCCCGCGGAATACGCTAAAATTATATGGGGAAATTTAAACTGAAAAGTTTTTTCAAATCCGAGTATTAGGGAAAAACAAAATGGCCACCGGATATCAATGTTATTCTTATGGGAAAAATTTTTTTCTGCAAAAATTAAAGTTTAAAGGATAATTTTTCATATTTTCAACTTATTTTTCCATATTTTTGATGTTATTGCTATAAAAATTAAAATGGCGACCGGATATCAATGTAATTCTTATGAAAAATGAATTTTTTTTGCCCAAAAATCACATTTTTAACCACAATTTTCCTCCTTTAACCGTATTTCTCTATATTTTTGACATTTTTCCCTCCAAAACTAAAATGGCGACCGGATATCAATGTTATTCTTATGGGAAAAATTTTTTTTCAGAAAAATTGAAGTTTAAAGGATATTTTTTCATATTTTCAACTTACATCTCCATATTTTTGATGTTATTGCTATAAAAATCAAAATGGCGACGGGATATCAATGTAATTCTTACGAAAAATTATTTTTTTTTTTAACCAAAAATCACATTTTCAACCACAACTTTCCTCCTTCAAACTTATTTCTGTATATTTTTGATATTTTCCCCTCCAAAATCAAAATGGCGACCGGATATCAATTTTATCCTTACAGAAAACACAAAAAACACATTTTTCTATCTAAAAATTCACTTAAACTGCTCTGAAAAGCCATTTTCTCGCATCATCGCGTAAAAAGTCATCTCCTACCCCCACCCCTCACAACACAAATAACGACTGCAACACACAATAGGAAAACCGACAAGACGTATCACCCGCAGCATCAGCATCAGCGCTCACTTATCACAACGCAACATAATGTGCTTTTCATGTACGAGTCTATTATACATTGTGTTCGCCGTCTTTCATTGCTCTTCTTCCGTGAGTTGTGTGCGTGTGGTGCGTGCTGCGCGCCATATTATTATGTTAATGTCAACAATGTTTTATTCAATAGTGGAAATTGTGCGCAAACATTCAACAAAGAGCATCGGGTATGGTATATCACACATGACTAAATAATCACTAAAAATGTCAAAATATCTCACTGTCACGTGTCATCCATTCAAAACTTCCAAAATGTTGAATATCACAAGTAAAACTACTGAAAGCGGAATGCTTGTAGTTGATAGTAGGATATTAATACCGAGCTTGTCTTGTCACCCCTTTGTCTGGTGCGCCCAGAACTTTCGAAACACATACGCGTATATTAGTTCCGGTTCGAGTTGCGCTTTGTCCTCGCGTTGTATCAAGATGGACGCTCATATCCGGTTAAGTAATATACTACACTTGAGAGTTGAGTATTTTAGTTCAAAACCCGCAAAAACATAAAAACAGGAAAACCGGAAGTAAATGTTATTCTTATGGGAAAATATAAATCAACTAATATACTATACTTAAGATTTGAGTAAAAAAATGAAAGCGGAAAACCGGAAGTACAACGTTATTCTTATGAGAAAATAAAAATCTAAAGAGTTGAGTATTTTAGTTCAAAATCCGTAAAAACATAAAAACAGGAAAACCGGAAGTACAATGTTATTCTTATGAGAAAATATAAATCAAGTAATATACTATATTTGATATTAGAGTAAAAACTAGAAACCGGAAAACCGGAAGTTCAATGTTATTCTTATGGGAAAAAAAAAATCTAAAAATC
This sequence comes from Dalotia coriaria, assembly GCF_025399875.1. Lineage (NCBI taxonomy): Eukaryota > Metazoa > Arthropoda > Insecta > Coleoptera > Staphylinidae > Dalotia > Dalotia coriaria. Next base: position 9,275,503 of record NW_027045452.1, on the reverse strand, counting down.
TCAATTTGTGAAAAATTACGTGACATGCAAAAATTGAAATATTTCACTTCGGACAAGGACGCGCTGCCGACCAAACCCTAATTTGAATTTGTGAGAGAAGCGCGTTCGGAATTACGAACGTAATTAAGATTAATTAACGCGTCGCACCACGAACGCATTCCAAACACGTTTTTTGCGATTTTTTCCTCTCAAAAAAAAGGAAAAACGAAAAAATTAAGTTAGACAACCAAAATCACACACAAACTTTGTCGGTAATGAAATTTGTGTTGCCTATATTATTTTTCCAATTACTGTCGCACGATTATCCCGCTTTTCTCTTTTTCTCGCTGCCTTTTCGTGAACATTGTAACATCGAATGGCGAATTAATCTCAATTCACGAAATGAAACACGAAAAGAATTCGCGTGAAATTGTCTCCGGACGCGTCGAGTTTCATCAATTACGTTGAATAATTGAATTAAATAATTTCTGCTCCGATAAAGAAGAAATGTTCTCCACTCAATATTTACTTTTACTTCGTTGCAAAACTTCCACTTAGTGTGATTATTTTACTTGAAATAATTTCAGTAATTTCACGCTTCAAGTTCATTTCTCTTTTGTGTCTTAAAAACAATTAAGTTTAATCAAGTTTCGAGGCGCGCGAGTTTAGATTTAATATTTAACATGAAGTTGAACCGGAAGTGTGTGTCTGCCACGCAGCAAGAATTGTTTTCGTTTAATTTCGTTTCGCATCCGGAAATTTAATTAACCGAGTTACAGTGTGTGCGACACGCGCGATTTATCGGGCGAAATTTATTGAATTCGCAACACAATAAATTAAATTTAATTACACAGATAAATATTACAATATTATTTCGAATGATTAAACAGAATCAGAATATGAAATGAATAATGTATAATATTTAAATTTAATGCACGGATATAAAATAAAAGTTTTTACAAGTTTCTCGCATGCAAAACAGTGTTTTATGACGGAATTTCAACAAAAAGTGATAATAGAAAATAAGTATCATGCGGAAAGTTTCGCAAAAATTGAAATTTATAGCTGGTACATAATTTAATAGTATCCGGGGGTTGTTTTTCGGTTTTGTTTGATATATAATACTTTAAAAACTATGCCGTAAATTTAATATCCAACAGAAAACTTAAAAAATTCAAAAAAACGCAAAAACAAAAATCAAGTTTTGAATAAAAAAAATGTAATATTTCAAGAATACCACCCTTATAATTCATAAAATAATTTCCTAATCACTTAAATAAATTGCCCGCCGGCCAATAACTGAATTATTTTTAACCCTCGCGCAAATATACTTCATTCCTTTACGTTAAGGGTTGTTTCCGGCAAGTAGCGGTGCTTAAAAAAAGCCGTTACGATAATGCACGCAACGCGCGGGAAATTTATAGGCAATAAAAGATGTTCGCCACCACGCTTGCACTCACGCCGGCGTGCTTAATCTTGTAAAATATTACGAAACACATTATAACTTCGCACCCTCCACCAAACAACACCTTATCTTGCGAGCAGAAAAGAAAGTGAAAAAATGTTTAAAACCACGAAAATGCATGTAAACGTGATGAAAGTACATTGGAATCTTTGTAGTGAAATTTGTAAGATTCCTGAACCATTTTTAGTATATATTTTGTTGTATAAATATTCTTGTATAAATATTCTAATTTGTTGGATATTTTCAGTTATTTCTGTATTACAAACGCTTCAAGTGCTAAATTTAGATTAAAACTGACTTATTATGTTCATAAAGGTCCTTAGAGTCCCTGACAACACTTTATTCTAAGAAAAAACAACAACAAAATGTTTAAAATTGTGAAAAACTTTGAAAATGCACTAAAATTACATTTTAATCTTTATAGTAATAATTCTGAGATTCCTAAACCATTTTTAGTATATATTTTAATCACCAGATGGCGCTACTTGTATAAATATTCAATTTTGTTGGATATTACCGGTAAAATTCATCTTACAAACGCTCTAAGTACAAAATTCAGATTAAAACTAACTAATTATGTGCCTAAAGGTCCTTAGAGTCCTTAAGAACATTTTATTCTAAGAAAAAACAACAAAAAATGTTTAAAATCATAAAAAAAAACGTTGAAAATAAACTAAAATTACATTTTAATCTTTATAGTAATAATTCTGAGATTCCTAAACCACATTTTTAGTATATTTTTCAATTCCCAGATGGCGCTGCTTGTATACATAACCTATTTTCCTGCATATTGCCTATTAAACACACATTGCACCCGTCGAGAACATAAAATTCAAATTAAGAGCGCCGCATGATGTTCCCTCCCAAAGGTCCTTGTAAGGACTACAAGTCCTCCTCTTGCTTTGCATATTTGCTCCCTTTTTAATCTTTTCTTGCCGCGACTTTATATAATGCCATGCAAAGTGTAATATAAAAGCAAGTGTCTTCCCGGGCGCGGAATAAAATGGCGTCATTAAGTCGACCCGAGACGGAGATGATTAAATTAACCCTGGTTAAAAAATTATAATGAGCACTTCACACGGCGGCGGCGGTGGCTGGCTGCCTGCAACCTCGGGTTTATTTTTAATATTTAATTATTGTAATTAATTGCGGGAAGAAACATATTGTTTGTAAGAACACTTAGGAATTTTATTTTTAAGTGTAAGCTTAGAATATTTTAATATTTGAACCAAGAAGTTTTATTTTGATAAGAATTAAGGAATAAAAAAAAATAAAACCGGAAAATCGGAAATTTATGGTTTCTTGCCGGAAAAAATACACCTATCCAAAAAGTGACATTAACTTTTAAGGAATGATCAAATATAGCAAAACCGGAAAACCGGAAGTCAATGCTTTTCTTATGAAAAAATAATTTTTCTCAAAACTGACACCCAAAATAAAAAAAATTAAAATTCGAAAAATTGTAATTAATTGGAAAAAAACATATTTTTGGTAACAACCCTTAAGTATTTTCTCATTTTCCGAAGTTTCCTGTCATCCTAAAAATATTTTACGCCCCGTGAGAAGTAGTTTTATACCAAAACTTAAGAGATGATTTCTTATTCCTGCTTTTTCACCACTTGTCCCAGCTTTAGTGGCATTTTTTATGTAGGGTTTTACTTCGAGGGTGTTTTTTACTACCCTTAGCATTAAACTAACGCAAGGTTTTATTTTATTCGTGTTTTAATGATTTCTACTCGTAATAAAACAAATTTTATACAAAATGTTCCCGCAAAACCACATAAATCTAATTTTTTCTTACAAAATCTTTAAATAATATCCCAGAAAATGATTATTGAATGAAAATGAAAACGATTCATCATGCACGCTCGACACCCCGGTCGCCATTTGCAAATGTTTACGCAGAAAAATCTCCCAAGGAGTGGTTGGTAAAATGTGAAAGCGAGTAGCACGAGTCCCGCACCCACACCCGAAGGATACGATTATTACCCCCGCGTGAGCGCAAACAAACGGGGGTGAAGGGTGAAGCGTGAGGCGGCCATTACTCAAACTTGTTTCATTTGTTTGCGGAACGCACCCTCGAAGGCGCGCGCGTGAAATACGTGAATTATTGCTCGGCAATCATGCAAACATGACTCGCGCCAGAAAATAAAAAAACATTGAATGGGGATGACATGACATTGAAATGAAAAAAAATTAACAAAATAGAAAATAAGTCGAAAGCGAATGTAAACACAAGAAGATTGATGTTATTTTTATACAAAGATATAAATTTAAACATGGCGAACGCATTGTTTTATCTACTTTTCTAGCCCGGTAATTTATTTTCCGCTGGAGGAAACACAAGATACGCATGTCATTCGAAAATATTCAGAAAATGCTTCTTAGGCATCCGGGGAATGAAATTTCACAGAAAAAACACCGGAAAACCGGAAAATGAAAGAAAAATGTTATTTTTAACAAAAAAATTATGTGTAAAATCTAAAAAAAATATTTTATAATTTTTTTGCGAATTTTTAAAAACCGGAAAACCGGAAAATAAAAAATAAATTTTGTTTTTATTAAAAATAAAATTTTCAACGACAGATACAGAAAATATTTTTATAATTTCTAGTTTATTTATAAAACAAGTCGTGTTTTGATATTGTCGAATCTAAAATCAGTAAAATATGCCCGGAAATATCCTCCTCCACAAAAAGCGAGGACAAATTCCCAGAGTGCACGAGTGCACAAAGCGCGCGCCGCGTTCCAATCGTATACAAAGCAACTTTTGCGACCGTTTTTGTTATGCATACGATGATTTTTTCCTCTCCCGGCTTTCGCTGCATATTGGAAACTGAACGCAACTGCAAACAATATTTTCGCTCAGCGCATAAATCCCGAAAATAAACTTTTACATAAACTAATAACTCAAATTTAAACTTTAAACTTCAAACATCAAACAACGATCGCAAAACTAAAATAAAATAAAATGAACTTACCAAAGTTATAAAATATTAAAACAAATATTTATTCTACTTATATTTAAATTTATATAAATTTATATAATCAACGTTTTTTTTGTCACTTAATTTTTACTGATTTTAATTTCGCACACAATTTGTGAGTTTAAATCAATTTATCAGCGGTAATTCACTCGATTTATCGGTAATTGTGTTCAGTGTGCGTTTCTGGGACGCGTCGAAGCGTTCGCGAGCAGGTTTCGCGTTCGACTGAAGTGAACTGCAGGCGGCTGGAGCGACAGGAGCACCAGGAGCGCGCCAGGACTCACAGGACAAACAACAAGCGCATGAGCAGAGACAAAAACAATATTATAACAATTTAAACTGAATTTTAAAAATAATAAATCAAAAAATTCAAATTAAATTAAAACACAAAAAAATTTTTAACAAAAAATAAAAAACAATAAAACAAAGTTTTACTTGTGACACAGTTAAACGTTGAAAGTTTTAATTAAAACGTTTTTAATTAAATACAGCGCGATATTTATTAAGACAACTGCGTTTAATTTAAATTTAATTTGAAAAATTTCTAACGTCCGATATTATTATATGAAAAATTTCAACTTTCTTGCAAACTTTCAACTTTCAACTCGGACAGGATGGATATTATTATTACTCCGAAATGAAAATTGCGCAACTTGACTCGAAACGTGTGTGGGATAATAAACGTTTCTGCGAATTATGCCGCACGCCACCGCTCCTGCACACACCGCTACTCTACTACTTTTCCGACTTCCGAGTTCCGTTCCGTTAAAATTTCTACAATGTTCCACTTTTCCGGGTTTCCGGTTATCCTGCTTGACGCATCGCTACGTGCATTCTTCGCTAACTTACATCCCGCGACCCAAACAAACTTTTCTAGATAAAATTCTAAACGGAAAACTTAATAATGAAAATTTTTACCAAAAAAAAAAAAAAAATTTTTAACGTTTAAGATATAAATTAATATTTTTTTTAGTCTTTGATATTCTACTCATAAAAGAATTCTGTTGCAATATTTATTAAACATTTTTCCATCCTGGACACGCATCGCATTGATTTCCAGTTATCGGAAATTCAAGCAAGCGTTTCGTGTTGTGCGCGCTGCACAACAGCATCAGCGCTTGTTTTGTTTTTATTTTATTTTTTATATCCACTTTTTGCTTGTTTCCTATCCGAATGAGTCCAAGAGTGCTTTTTGTTTGTCCGCCTGCACATTTCCGGCATTTTTTCCGCGCATGCTGAAAGTCTAATCGTGTTTTGCGAGGGTTAAACACATCACGAAAAAATTGTAGTAAAAATCTGCGGGTTCTACAACCTCCCGTACATAATAAACCACAATCTCGATAAAATAAAAAATAAAATGACCAAATGAAAGCTAATTTATGTCTGGTCTAATTATCGGTCAACCAATTTCGGGCGGAAAAATTTTCCCGATGGTGGAGGCGCTGACATCGAAATAAATTTGCAAGCAAATTGGCACTCGCCGTCGATAAATTTCCTCCGGCAAACAATGCGCCTTTTATGCGCCAATAAAACGTTTTATACCCTCATACGCGCGCCGTCTGTATATTTTCCGCATTTAGCCCCGAAATCCAGCAATACTCTATTATACGATATCCTGTAGTTTATAGTCGTTATCCGCCTCGTCTCAATCAATACCAGATGTTTATAAACGCCTCCAACTAATAAATCTATCTTTATCCACAAATAAATCACCAACACTCTGTATATCTAGCTTTGCTTTGCTTTGGACGGATCGTAAAGTAACATTTCCTATTACGGACGAAATAAATTATCCTTCGAGGATATTTCAAGAATTCTTATTGGAATATTTCGATACACAACCGGCAAAAAATAAAACCACCGCACCCCGGCAAGGACAAGCAAGGACAATATTTTATGAAACAAGCAGCGCGAAATTGAAATTGAATAATGTAGGCGGCGGCGGAGGCGGAGGGAAATGAAAATAACCCGCGCAATTTTCGACAAGTACGGTTTTTACTCGTTTTGTCAAAAAAAACGGAATAAAATTGTCTTCCGCCGGAAATAAACATAAAACTTTATATCTGTATATAAAAATATCTGCTGCTACATATATTTTACTGCATATTTCTTAAAATTAAAGAAAGAAAAAAATTTTCTCAAAAAAAATGAAATTAATCACAATACAAGTATTTTATTGTTTCTGCATCGTTTGGCATCTCAAGAATAACTTGTAGATCCCCGAAATTCAAACCCAAATGGTGCGTGGCGAACACAGTTGATTTATTAACATTCAACTACAAATCCTTGGGCCATGAACAAGCCAAGAGGAAAAAGACTCACGCTTCAAACTAATGGCAGCGAAATTAAAGCTGAAGTTGAAGTGGCGGAGAAATGTGGAAGGAAAACGAAAGTGAAGCCACAAATTCAGCCACGAGCATGAGCATGGCCGGCAAATTAATTAATAACTACCGTGTGTACCACACAAAAACAAGTCATATTTTATACTTTTTCATTAAAATATTTAAAATATTACCATTTTTAAAGTGTTTATGAGGTAGCAAACACAAAAAGAAAAATTATACAAAAGTTTTCAAGTTATGAAGATGAGAGGAAAGAATAAAGGGAAAACTTGAGAAAAGATTGACAAATCAAAAAGTTTTGCGGAAAAGTTTTCATTTTTATAGGAAAAAATTATTCACAAAACAAAAAATCAAGCCTCACTTGTTGACTGTACGAGTAGATAAGGAATATAAATTCGTGGCGAAGAAAATCGAATGTTGAATGTTCAAGTGACAGCAAAACCCAAGAAAAAAAGGGTGTTGAGAAAGTATTTCCATAGATTTACTAAACATACATTGTGTTTAAAGATAAAATAAATTCCTAGTAAATTATTATCCTGTATATTTAGTAAACGAGTAAGTATTTGCGATGGCAAAAGTCACAAGTCAAAAGAGCATCATTTTCCGGTGTTTTCAAAGAGCGCAGTCTTTTCTTCACCTCTATGCGCGCAGGAAGAGTATTTCCGTGACGTGGAAAAAGAGCTCAAACGTCGGCGGATCGTCGCCTACAGACTCAAAACCGCAGAACAACAAGTACGCCAAGACGACGACGGCGGAAACGAAACTCTCGCATGTACTTGGTAGCAGTAACAGTGTGGAAGAGAAGGAGAAGATGAAGAAAGCTGCAGTGTGGAAACGCAAACCCTGTTTGCCGGCGAACGTGATCGGCTTAAATTCATCCCAGTGCGCGAGTTTATTTATTCCTTAAAGCGTTTGCAAAGGAAGAAAGCAGAAGAGACAAGAAAACAGCAAGTATCAAAAGGTGGTACGAGAAAAATGTTATTTTAATAGAATAGAAAACATTTAATTCTATTTTTTGTTTTTAAATAATAATAAAAAGCATTTTTCGGTTTTCCGGTTTTTAGATTTGAGGTAAAATCATTCTAATAGTATTTTTACCTTCATAGAAAACATTTAATTCTATTTTTTGTTTGTAAATAATAATTTAAAAAACATTTTCCGGTTTTCCCGTTTCTAGATGTGAGGTAAAACCATTTCAAAAGTATTTATACCTTCATAGAAAACATTTAATTCAATTTTTGTTGTAAATAAAACCATTTTTCCGCTTTTCCGGTTTACAGTTTTCGTATAAAATGATCCGGGGAAACTATTTGTAAATTGGTGCGCAAGTTGCAAAACGAAAAAAGCGCCTTCGCATTCATTGGAGTGCGGTATAAATGTTTCACATTGATGCAGGAAAAAAACGACGACGAAAAGAAATCACTACCTTCGCTTGCTACCGAGTTACATAGAAAAGAAAATGAGGAAAGCTTGGAAAATAGAAACAAAAAACATGCAATCTGGTCGCTACAAGACTCTGGTGTAAAGAAAATGCTTTTTTATTATTCACAACTCAAAAATAAAAAAAATAAAAAATAAATGAAAAATGCTTAAAAACACGAATAATTCAAACAAATCCAGGACTAAAATAGTCTAATATTGATTTATCGAATGTGTTTGCCAAACGAATTAGGTTAAAATGCAGAAATCACGAAAACAACCCTTGTATACCACGGATATTACGAATTCCAATTGGATTATGAACCTGCCAAGCATTCAAAACATCTCAATTTAAAAATAGCATTTTGCTTCGAAGAAAAACACGCGATTACTACAATCATAAATTCGCGTCGTGAGAGGAGAAAATTTACGGATGCGACAACTTGCCAAAAATATTTTACGCACAAACAAACCCTGTGAGTTCACAAACCGCAACCAACAATTCATTTATACAGCATACAAAGTTGCCTACGTTAAATAATAAAAAAACACGGGTTTTATTAAGTCACGTCTTGAAATCAATTACTTTCGATTGTTTTCGTCTCGTCACGTGCTCAGAATAAAATAAAAAAAAAAAATTACGAAAAACACAAAAAATAAAAACAATTGTTTAATCGATTTTATCTTTTTATCTGTATCACTCATATTCTTATTTTATAGACTTTTGTCCTTGATGCGTGCGTTTCTCACATTTTCTTTGTCTGAAGGATTTTTCCTTCGTGTTCCCCAGAGGTGTATTAACATTGATCAATCGAGCAAATCGTGATACCTCTCCGGCGTTATCCTGCCTTTTCCCGGACACTCTCGGGACGGTTTGCCCAGAGAGCTTTGGATTTCTTTTACGAGTACGCTCGCTTTAACATTGGATAGCAGTCCCGATATCGGATATCACAAATACTCAAGAAAATCCATCCAGCGTAGGAAACGTATATATTTTTTAATTTTAGATAGATGTGTATTTGCTTTCTTTGTATTAATCAAATGTGACTTTTTGCGCAACTTGACGCAAAACGGCGACATTAATCAGCCCGGAAACTATTAACTTGATTTATATCCCGGCTGATGGGCAAAGGGCGCGTCACTCGTAAATCTTCCATCGACTCCAGAGTCGAGAAAAGTAAATCCGGGGTTATTTTTAACATTTTTCAAAATTTACTAGCATTAAAATGAATTTTGCACCAGATTTCTTAATTTTTTGAAGTTTTTTTTTTTTTTAATTTAAATTTAAACTTTTGTAGATTTTCCACTTTTTGAACCTTTTTTACCCTTTTTATCAGGTTTTTTCTCTTTGACTTCTTTTATTTTAGGAGAATTAGTCTCCTGATCCTTTTTAAACATTTCGCCAATCAATTTATCGCGTTTACCATAAGCATTTTGAAGTAACACTTCAGAATCACAACGTATTCCTTTAAAAAACAATAAATTAATCATCAAAAGCCTCAAAAAGTAATTTTTATACCGTCAAACCAATTTTGAAGCTTAAAACCTTTCTTCAAACAATTTTCACGAAATATTTTCATATCCTCTATATAATTCTGATGGTATTCCATAAAATTATCAATTGCTTTCGCTTTCATAATGATATCCTGCTCAAAATCTTCAGGTTTCTTCAAAAATCTAAACATAAAATTAAAAACTCTAAAAACCCTTAATTTTTTATTCTACTTAAACACCTACCCGTCTTCTGTATCCTCTAAAAAGTCATAACACTTTTTTCCTGGTACATAACTTCCATTACTACTTGTTTTTGAAATATAACTAGTGTTATCTTCAATTGATTCTTTACGGGTCATCAGGGTACTCGCATAATCAGACAATGTAGATGATTGTGTATAAAGGTTATAATCAAGTGGTATCCTAGTTTTACTAGTGCTATCAGGGTGTACCAAGGTCCTACTAGGTTCCGAAATATTACCAGTTTTATCTTCTTCAATTTCTTCATAGAATGATTCATTATATAAATACTCGTATTCTTCAATTTGTAATTTGGTATCACTTTCACTAACCTCCTGTATAATCTCTTTCAAAAACGTTTCCCTTAACTTTTTACCTTTTTCTAGTCTGTGGGGATCACCTTCAAACCATTTTGATTTATTATTCTTCATTTCTTTACTTCTTCTTTGATCTACAGTAAATTGCACTTCATCTTCTTCATTACACAATAATTCAAGTGACCATTTAGGGTTTGGCAGACTATCATAATCTCCTAATTTAGTTTTAGACTTTAAGGATGATTTTGAAGGTGTCTTTTTGGTTAATTTATCAGACTGCTTCCATTCTTCTTTAGTCAAAGGCCAAGAATTTTTCAACACCAAAGCTTCCAGGTAATAAAAACACTTTGGATCTGCCTTCAAACTAGACTTTTTCGATTGATTACTCCTACGAGAGGTCAAAGACCCTGTTCGACTTCTTTTATCTCTATCAGGTACACTACTTGATTTCTTTTTTAAATTTACCAAGGACACAGAGGTCAAACTCTTTCTACTTGTTTTAAAAGTTTTAACTTTTGATAATTTAGGAGCCACTTCAACTGGTTCTTCTTTAATATAAGTTAAATTCAAAACAGGAAGGATAATATTCCCTTTTCCGGTGATTTCCTGAACCAATTTACCTTCCTTAGTAAGACATCTCAATTTGACCAAAACCTGATCATAACTACATCGTAATTTCAAAGTCAAAGAAACATCATTGGTAATACCTAATGCCACTTGGGTTATGATCCCCTTTTTATTATGATGGTACCCTTGGGTTAAACAAAGCCGTCCTCTTTCTTCTTCCTCAATAATCAAAGAATATTTATCAAAACGCTTCATGGTAATAAAATTATACTTGTAAAAATAAGTTTTTTGCTCTGTGGACCACCCATACCCCAAAAGGGTATACCCTTTAGCATTACAGGTATAACCCGCGACGCATGCGCAGTTCACCCCACGGAAAACCTCCTCCAAAGTATCATTATTAAACACTCTAACCACAAACTGTTCTATATTAGTAAACAACACAATCTTCACGCTTTCCTCAAAAGGTGAGTCAATAAAAAAGGCAAACCTTCCAATAGGTACCCATTGGTAACCCTCATTAGAGATTGTAACACTCCCGTTGATAATTTGATTATTGATAACAGATCCAAGGTCATCACACCATGGATAATAAGATAACAAAGCACCTTCATTGGGTATCATCAATAACCTTCGAAACAACCCAGGAAGGAATTCAAATCTCTTATCCACATTTAGAAAGTTTTTATAAAATGTCTTCAAAACCTCATAGACTTTATTAAACCTGGGGTGGTCCTTATCATGACACTGCTTTAATTTTTAACATAGATCATCTTGAAGAAAGCTTGTATCTTACAAGCAGCCCAATACATTTCCGCTTCTTTTTTAAGATCATCCCCACTAGATTTAGAAGATTTAGACCTAGAAGATTCCGGACTCAGGCATTCATCATCATCCCACTGGGGAGGTGATTCAATTTTTATAATCTTAGGATTCACCTTTTTTTCTTTACTTCTTATGGGTTTCTGAGGAGGACAATGAAGGTCCTTCCCTAGGGAAGGATTCAGAAAGAGAACCCTTAGACAATATATAACCTCCCCACATTCAGGGTTCTTCTGTTTTATTAAACCACCATACAACTCTAAAAGACCCTGTTGTAAATCCTTTATATCCTGTTTAGTCACACCCTGTATACTTGGGTAAAAACTCTGATAGAATTGTCTAAGCACCCCAGGAAACTCCGGTGTACCAAACGCCTGTATAACATTCCCAAAAGCGGTCCCATGATCCAAGCAAAACTGCAGGAACCTTTCACTTTCCAACTGCATCTTATCCAGGATAAACTCCAGAGGTCCCACTTCCACATCCACATCACTTAGAAGGGTAATATGGTAAGAAGAAACAGAGCTTATCCATAACCTCAAAACCTGTCTCCCTGCATCCAAAGAAATAGAAACAGATTTATTTCCGGTTGTATTAACTTCTAGGACATGATCCCCAAAGGTCTCAGTCTCCCAATCGTACTTCTCCATCACAATATTCCCATGGGTTTGTAAATTACACCTATCCGAGAAGGTAAACTTCTTCTGCCATAAACTGGTGAGGTTACAATGAACCACCAGACACTTCTGTTCCAAAATAGCCCTATTCCCAGTATGACTAAAGGAGATAATCAACATCTTAGGATCCATGGTATCCAAGAAAAAATACAAAGGTTCATTTGAATAGAGTTTCAGATGATAGGGCCAAATGATCCTCTTCTCTTTATGGTCTTTGGTAGATTTTGGTACTTGGGGACGTTTTTCTTGCACATCCGTAATCTTCAAATGGCTATGCATCATACTGGGTTTGAAGAAAATGTACATATTATCAATATATTTACTAAACTGATAGAAATCCACCCAGAGGGTAGGATCATTTTGGGTTTCCGGGTTGGTAACCATGGTATCTATAGATGTATTATCCTCCCTGGTTGCACTAGCAGATCTACGACGGTGGGACCTCATGATAATATCTGAATTGGTATGTCTTTTCAATTGGGTCTTCCTCCTTTCAATCTCAGAAGAGTCATCCCCATTATCCAAATATAACCTAGTCCCTTCTTCCGCTTTGGTTCTACTAGGGTTTCTAGAATCTGGTTCACTTTCTATATTCATAAAAAAGTCAACTATTTGAAGGAACCTCAATGGGGATCCTTCATCACTGTACAACCCTTGCATCCTAGCCCAATGCACCCATCTGAATCTCTTCCACCTAGCTAAATCAGGTTTATATTCAGGTTTATCAAAGGGTACATCTCTGATTTGATTCAGGAGGAAGAGATGACTCCTACAGGGTGGTAACTGGGGTGCATCATCGGATAACCCACAGGATTCACCTCGGGTGTCTACAATTTTCGCAATGACACAAAAGGGACTAGGTTTTACTTCCACAACAGGAAGTGGTTTTGGTTTGGGTTTCTCTTTCTTAGACTTTTTACTTTTTCCGGATTTTTCTGAAGGTGCTGGGGGTTCTGGGTCTTCCGGCCAAGTGTAATGTTGAGCGTAGGTTACGCAAATGTCCCAAATTTCATTGGAATCCAAACCTTTTAATAAATTTTTAATTAAAACATGACTTAAGTCACTTCGGGCCTAAGTAATATTACTTAACGTGTTTAGTTTCTGACAGACCCATCCGGTCAAAGCGGAAATAATATTAAAATCATAAGTTTCACGTTCTTCAATCCACGAAAGATTGGCGACCTTCAAGAGGGCTTTACACAACAAAAATGGCCACAACTCCACCACATCCTCATCATTACCATTAGCCTCACCATCATCCACTTTTTTCTTCTGTTTATCTTTTTTATTCACCTTAATATCTTCAATTTTAATTATAGAAGACTTTACTTTTGGTAATAAAAGTCTATCCTTTGAATCAACCGGTAAAAAATCATCTACTACCACACGACGCCATGACCCCATCCAAAATATTCTCAAAATATACTTCCCTTTAAACAATACATCAACTTAACCCATTTTCAAACCTTAAACCTAATTATTACCTAATTTATTAACTTGTGGTTTATGTTTCTGCCCTCTTCCGGCTTTACATGCAGAATAAACATGATGCCAGCCTCTCCAGGGTTCATCACTAGTATTAGGAGTATAGGAAGCACTAGCGCCCTCTATTGTCCACATATTTGCATTACCCATAAACTCCAACATACCAACACTCGTAATGAAAGCAATCATGAACGTAGAACCAAAAAGATGATTGTTATCATTCGTAAAATCCGAATATCCGGTTTGTGATCCGTCTTTAAACACCACAAATGTTTTCTAATTATTAATAAATAATTAATTATTAAATTAATTAATTTGAAAAATTTAAATTTTACGTTTGGAAATACAACTTCCGGTTTCTTCCATTTGTAAACCTGTAGACTCGCAGGTAGTGTAAAACTATGCGCATCACGAAAGGGTAAAGGTGGTGGGGGTAAAACTATCTTCGGGGAACTAGCCTCAGGTTCCAACTTCGATAAAAAAACAGGAAACCGGAAAAATACGATTATTAACTTGTGTCTACCATGGATTTAATATAAATACATTTTGCTTGTCTTTATGCTCTTCATTTATAGTTTTCTCTTTACTCCTCTCCCATTTCTCAGCGTTCAACTCGGAATCACTCCATTCCGGAAATATTAAATCATCCGGATTTGTACCTTCGTATTCCGGTGATATTTGCGCAGTGGCCTCACTTTTAAACGTAGAATCTTTCGAGGTAACATTCGACACTTTACTTTTTTCCATTTTTAAATGATAAATGTCACAACTTGTTTCAAACAACTTCTATATGCATGCATACTTGGTTGCCTATAGTCAACCTTACTCAGTAACTTTATACCTCGTCTATTGTTACATTATTTTTAATACAACACAATAGAAACTTACACAATGGACAAATATTATATTAAGAAACAAAAAACGAAAAAAGTATTGAATATGTAACGAGAGTAACCTGGTAACGAGCAATAACGAATTAATTCAGTCTGTGCGCTGCTCTCGTTGCACCTGATTGCGATATTGCGACAATGCCGCTGCAAGAATGCGAATCGATGACCACACGACGTCACACACCGCCCTGGGTGGTCCTTAAAATAGCAGCCGGCATTCCATCATAGGTAATGAGCGTGATTTATCACCGACACACAAAATTCGCATTATTCACGATCGTGTATAATACGCGCGTGCGCAGGACTAGACTAGTAGGCGCATTAACATTATATTCAGTATTTCCCTCGTTATTTTAATGATCGGTTATTTGGCCGTCAAGAGCTCTCTCTCGGGTAGTTTTCTGCGTTTTGCATGATGCGGAGACTTTTTAACGATGCCGAAAACACCGACGCATACGTTACACAAATAAAAAATTAATTTTTACAACCAAAAACATAAAATATCACAAAATTTCTTTAAAAAAACTAAAAAATTTCTTTAAAAATGAAATAAATTATTTTTTTCATGAAAACACACTGTATACTAGTTAAATTTAAACATTTTAAAACACTACATGTACTGTATGAGTGCGGGGGTCGTCGGTCGTCGGCGTGCAAGTGTTAATTGCAAATAAAAAGGCTATAATCATGCGAATTTTTACACGCTTGTTAAGAACTTTCAAAGCCGCTGTGCAATTTATACTTAACTATTAGGTACACCACTACTAGGCAACGTACTTTACGGCGGTCTTAAAATTTACTCTGTCATTATTATATTATTGTTTTTCTTTTCGTCACTTAAGAGACGCAAGTAAGTCTAGATGTGATTCTCCGAAGTGAGAACAATTTTATATTTCGATTAGTTGCATTAGTCACACTTCACGCTAGATGACACAAAAGAAAAAAGTGTCAAATTCGGTGGTTTACCGATGGAAATTATAGCTGTAAATGGTGAAAAAGTGAATTAAATGAGTTTAAGCTCCGCCTATTGCATGGGGTGCGCATGCGCGTATGACTTAAGTATGTAAGAGGAGTAAAAAAGTATTAAAAACGAGTTAATTGTCAAATTAATGATAGAAAAATAGAAAAAAATTAAAATTATTAATTTTAAGCCCCGCCCAAATTAAAATAGGGTATATTTTGCGCATGCGCGTATGACTTAAGTAAGTAGGAGGAGCAAAAATGCATAAAAAATGCCAAAAACGTGAAATTAAAGATAAAAAATGATTTAAAAAATTAAAATAAATAATTATATGACTAGCACATGTTAAAAAAGATATATTTTGCGCATGCGCATAAAACTTAAACATGTAGACTTAGAATATACCTTAAAATTGCTTTAAATACAAAATTCTGTAATTTTTTAACAAAATTAAAGCTAAAAATTGAATAAAACTAAAATAAAGTCATTCTATGCTCCGCCCAGTGTCACTCATGTTCCACTTTGCGCATGCGCGCATAACTTAAGCATGTAGGCGGAGCACAAATCCACTGCACACGTGCTAACGAGAAAACCATAATAGTTATCGCAATAATCTAAAATATAACGTTGTTATCCAAGTCATACCCAAGTAATAATTGTAAAACGTAAATCGCCGATTGTAAATAATGAATTGTGAAACGCAGCCGAGTATGATGCGATGCCGTTGCTCCACGCTTACCATACCACTGTTATTTCGCCGTCGTCGTCGTATTCAAAAAAGCAAAACGGAAGAAGAATCTCCGCATTCCATGCGCCCTGCTGCGATTACAAATTTACAACTGCGCCACAAAACACACACTCACAATAAAAAAAAAATCCTAACTGTTGGCTGTTTAGCGCGAGCACACTTTTCGATTCTCGCCTCCTTGTTAGTAGGAGCCATCGCCGCCCTAATAACACCTCTTAAAATCTCGTAATTTATGCACTGAACGTCTTCATCGGCGATTTTCGGTGCTTACAATTTATTACCGGCCGCAATAACGCAATAACTGTAACCGACTCACAATTCCAGACAATTATTCGATGAAATTTGAAGTTTCAAAATTTACAAACCAGGCGTAATCAAAAGTTTTGTAACGAAAATAACGAGCCGCATCATTTTATGCTTCACTAGCGTAACGAAAATTGATCAAATATGACCAAATTTCGACTTTATTAAGTACGATATCTTTTAAGTAGCTGTTTCGGGCATTGTGTGGTAATACTGTGAGAAAATATGAATCTAACTGTTTGAAATCAGCATTCAATAGACAAATCGGCTGCGGGATTATACGGTTTTTGGTTTTGTTCAGCGCCCGCCATTGTTTAAAAATATTTTATTACGCGAGTTCAATGCTTTTTCAAACATTTCCAAACGGTTATGAATGAACACAAACGGTTTCATTCACTCGGATGCATTTTTTGCTGCGCATGCGCAGAAAAAAATTTAAAATATATAAAAACCCTTAATATATTGCATGATTAAATATGGTTTTAGTCTAAACTTACTGAATTTTTGCTAATTTTTACATAAGTAAGCTGCGCATGCGCAGTTAAAAAATTAAAAAAATATAAAAAACCCTTAACATATTGTATGATGGAATATTATTTTAGTCTAAACTTACTGAATTTTTGCTGATTTTTACATAAGTAAGCTACGCATGCGCAGTAAAAAAATTTAAAAAAATCCTAACCACATTGTATTAGTCTAAACCCACAAAAACAATTTCATTTAATAAATTTCGATTTTAATGAATTTTTCAACTCGTAAATTATTTTTTCGTTTGCAGAGCTCCGCCCCTTCATATTCCCCATGCTAACTGCATAGCTTTAACGACTCATTGATTGTTATTGCGCTCATCACGAGTTAATAAACAAATTATAGACGCCGAGTGCACATTCACGTTGTTAAACTGATGAAAATGATTAAAGCACTTTATGACTGCTGCGTGTGGTATACAACTTTAAACTTTTACTTCCGACATTACCTCAGAGCTCCGCCCATGCGTCTATTGAAAAAGGCGTGGCGCGTATTTTTTCCCGCGCATGCGCAAACAAAATATCCTCATATATAACTCATAATAGACAAATGTGTACTAAACGCACAAACAGTTGTAGTTAATTAACCCAATTTACAATATACGTTATAAAATCGTGTACTTAATTACAAACGCACTGATTGATGTGTAATTATCGGAATACAAAACAAATACGCGAAAGAAATACAATGCAATAAATTAAACCACTGTCTGGATGAGTGGAAGAACAAAAAACATTGAACTTGATCTTGAGTCATTCGCGCATGCGCAGTAAAAAAAAAAGAAGAGATTCTCTACGCGTCTGGATGTATGGATCGTGTGAATCACGTCGCTGTGGCTTAACTGTAACCGTGTAACTGGTAGCATTTTAACTGCGTTCTGCTTTTGAAAATAAAATAAAAATAAAAAATGAAGAGCATGAGCGTACATTACTTCATTTCGTATCGTTTGTGTTTGTTTTGCATGAAAAGCGTTGTAATTTACGTGGTTAATTATTGTGTAACCCGTCGAGAGCCGGCCGGGTAATGGGTGTAATCTTGTAAATGCGGCGCAAGTGTGAGATTCGCACGAGAAAGAAATTTTGAATGCATATCATGCGAAAAATGCGCGCCAACTGTACATTAACAGCTTAAAAAATGAAAATTTAATTAAATTTTTCATTTTTCGCGCCGAGGAAAATTATAATTAACGTGCGTACAAAATTGAAACTGTAAAATTCACTCATATGCCAGCCATAAACCAAATATAGTCGTACTAAGTCATTTGCGCATGCGCAAAACAAATATTTCTTGTGTCAATAAACAACAAGTTATAATTTATAAAAACCCCGAAGGGTTGGGTTGTAAAGCAGAACAAAACACGTTTCATGACTTAAGTTACAAGTAATAATAAAGTTGCGCATGCGCATTGGTAATTTTTTTGAAAAATGTTTTAATGTTTGCTTATTTCCCAAGCCGGAATCTTTCGATTTTGTGCAGAGAGTAAAATTAAATTCATTACGTATAATGGCTGAAAGTTTTCGTCGGCGGTGCCGGGCAATTAACGCGCTAAATTAGACGTCAAACGGTCGTTTGCGGCGCGTTTCGCCTTCGGGCTCCTCTCTTGCGTTTGCAATCCGTCGCGTGTCGCTTTGCTGCGTTTTGACAGATTTCAATTTCGACACCGCAATCGTGCGCAAATTAAATTACCCGGCAATAAACTATACTTCCAGGAATTTTTACTTAATGATTACATCATTATTTTAGATTAAGTATGACGCGCATGCGCAGTAAAAAGAAACGACTTAAATATAAAAATCCTAACCATATTCTATGATTGAATATTGTATTATGCAAAACTACCAGTATTTTACTAATTTTTCTTAAGTAAGTCGCGCATGCGCAGTAAAAAAACGACTTAAATATAAAAATCTTAAGCATATTCTATGATTGAATATTAGTTTAGTCAAAATTTTTGGAAATTTTACTAATTTTTCTTAAGTAAGTCGCGCATGCGCACTAAAAAAGACTTAAAATATAAAAATCCTAACCACAGTGTATAATGGAATATTGTATATTGTATTAGTCGAAACTATGTTAGATTGCGCACGAATTCGCGCACAGCATGTGAAAAATAACCAAACCGCTTGCAGGTTATTTATCGTAATGCATAAATGCATAACCTATCTCACAAGACAAGCGCAGAAAAAATGATATCGTGCGTCACGTTGCAGTTATCGTATTTTATCGCCGCGTGTCGACACCTACCGGCGCAAAAATGCGCCATCACCTATTAACTAGATAAGTAACTCGCATATTTACACCGTGGCATAATGCGCATACAAAGTTCAAAGTCACGGGCGGCGGGCGCGGATCGTGTCATTGGGTCTGGGTCACGCGCACTGCGCCGATCGATGCCGTGCGATTTGCGATTATTTATATTAACTGACTTAAGTTAAGTCACGTAACTTAACTTAAAAAGTGACTTAAGTCAATTATACATTATAATTTTATATTTAAATGAATATAAATATTAAAGTATGTAAATTTGACTTAAGTCACTTGAGGCGTTACTTAAAATATGACTTAAATCCTATTATATCACGTTCTTTTGTATTTTTGCAAGTAAATATAAAATTATATCGAATGAGTGCAGGCTTTGTCTGCAGACGGCTTTTCTGTTTTGCATCTCAAATAAAAAACCGCAACACAACGCAGAAGAAAACATCTTGCAACTCCTGTAACATTGATCCAGATCGAAACGAGCGTGCGTCGTGTGCGTGATTTGCGTATTGAGTTTACCGAGTCGAGCGCAATGCAAAACCAAAAGCCGAGAAGCGCAATGTGAAGTGAAGTCGAGAGAAGTAAGAATAAAACGAGGAAAAAAATAACACGTAAAACGCAAGCAAGCGGGCAGAGGCAGCAAGAGAAGCAATTGAGATCCGCCAGCGTGATCCGTAGCAGCACACACAGATGCCAAGATGCCGGCCGCGATCGCCGAGATTCGCAAAAATTCCAAGGACGTTCGCAAAGGACACATACTGTAAACGCGCTCGCTTTAGCCGTAACCACACTTTGATGATGTGCGAGTAGTTGTTGAGGAAAAAAGCACTTACAACGCGATTCAAAGCAAAAAAACGAAAAAAAAAATGAGAAAAAAATTGAAAAAAAAGTAGAATTAGTTACAAATACCTATTACTATTATGGCTTCCTTATCACATTTCAACGTACAACTGTCATATATTTAGTTACGACACTTTTACATAGACTAAAACCTTTAAAGTGTGTAGTAAAACATTGTTTTCAACAGTAATAGTTCAGTTTTTGACGAAAAAACACGTTTTTTGCACGTTTTTTTAAAGAAAAAATTGCGGAAGAAAATAATATAAACGTAAAACTCGACGTAAAACTAGAAAATATTTAGTTACAACAGTTTTTCATAAAATAAAACCATTTACCTGAGTAGTAAAACAGTATTTTCACTCGAAAAAGTCAAAATTTTTACGAAAAAACGCGTTTTTTCCGAATTTTTCAGTAAAAACGCGTTTTTTTCCGATTTTTTCAGAAAAAATGTCAGAAAAAAACAATTTAAACGTACAATATTCACCAAGCAAATGGTCTACAAGAATGTGTTCCTGTCAAGTCCTCAAAGAACACTTTGACTTCATCAAAAAAGGTAAAAATCTCAAAAAAATCCTAAAAAAGCAAAATTTTTTGCAAAAATTTTTTTCAGAAAGCGATAAAGCACGAAAAATCATCCCGTGTGAACTTGACATTAAATATGGTGATACCCCCGAAGAAAAATTAGACATCCTTGGTAGTGATTTACCAGATGGTGAGTAAAGCATGAATAATATCCAGTATTCTATAGATTAAATTATAAAATAAGGTTGGCCGTACGGTACTTGATTAAATAATGCCGGCGCTAATCAACGACGAAAATTAAATTAATGCCAATGATGATGAAACCAATTTCGTGTTCACTTTGGTGCAATTTGTGCATTTCCATCACCGACAAGTTGAAATCTTGAGATCTCGACAATCTAAACAATCACAATCTATTGTGCTCGTATTCTCTTCTTACGCCACGGCTGTATTTACGGTTAGACGTGTTTTATTGATGTTTGAGTAGTTTTTAATCATTTTTTTTTAAATTTTCATCATGTGAAAACCACTCCAACACATCGCACACATCTGGTTTATATTTTATACTAGCTGTTGCCCGCGGCTTCGTTCCGGCAGTGATTAATAAAAATGTAATTCGTTTTTACTCTCTTGTTCTAGACATACTCGTAGTAAGAGTCAATTCTATCAATAAGATTGGCAATTTTAATTTAAACAAATTAATTATATAAAGTTTTGTCAATAATGCACTTTAGCGCGCCATCTCGAATTCAACTATTTAACTATAACTATGATTGAATCTCAATGTTAAATTTTATTCTATAGAAAAGAGCTGTTTTGAGGATTTTCCCGGCAATTATTTGAATTTTTCTCACCTTTTAAACCTTCCCTAGACCTCCACGAATAATTCAAGACCAAGATAAGATAAATCCGTTCAGCCGTTCTCGAGTTTTAGCGAGACTAACGTACAGCAATTCATTTTTATATATATACATAATTTTTTGCGTTAGTTTGAGTGTGAAAATAATTTATTATCAATTAAACTTTGGATCGGAACGATTAATCGCCGAAAATAAATTAATCTTTTTGCGGATGTATGCAAATTGGCAAACGCAGAGACGAAAAACAGTATTACGAGTTACAAGTTCGCGCCGTTGAAGTTGAAATTCGCGAGCTGAACGCGAACCGAAGGAAGCCGTGGCGCGGAAGATTAACGGATTAACGGAACATCCGACCGCGCGCATACTCAGACTCTCAACTCGAAACGTCATTAAAACTGCATCATCCGGTCTAGTTTTATCGGAAAATAATCAATTTTTGCATTTTCAGATTCTCCGATATGTTTTTTCATCCATGGAGGATTTTGGTCTGCATTAACAAAACAGGACTCTTCTTATCCAGCTCTAAAGTTACACTCGATGGGAATAAAAACATTTGTCATTGATTATGCGTTATGTCCTCAAGTAACATTAAAAACTATCACAGAACAAATTCAAAGAGCTTTTGATTATACTCTTAAATACGCAGAAGAAAAAAAATCAAGGTAAAATTTTTAATTTTTAATTTTTAAGTTTTTAAATTTTTAATTTTTATATTAATGCAAGTTCTCATTTCTCATTTCGCAAAATAAACGACCTTGATTCCTTGTGCGCGACCGACTTTTCCGCATTATTGCGTCTGCATTTGCATTTTATCATTAAATTGAATCAGAACAATACAGAATGAGAGTAGATCTCTCGGACACGGACGCGGACAGGATATAAACATAACATAAACAATTTATTATTAATGAAGTTTCATAGAAAACTTTTTGTTTCAGCGCTGTGTACTTAATGGGTCACAGTGCTGGTGCACATTTGGTTGCATATCTTCTATCAACCACAACCTCACCATTAACTAGCGTAAAATCCGCCATTTTAATATCCGGAATCTATGATTTACGTCCTTTGATTAATTGTTATGTAAATAATGATTTACATCTTTCTCAAAAAGAAGCAGAAGATTTAAGAATTAAATTCAAAAGTAATTTTTATAAAAAATTAAATATTTTTGTTGTTATTGCCGAAAATGATTCACCAGCGTTCCATGAACAAAGTAAACAGTTATATTCATCTTTAAAAACTTCAAAAATCAACGCAACTTTTATAGAAATCGAAAAAAAGGATCATTTTGATATTATGCATTCAATTATCGATGAATCCGTGAATAATCTCGGTATTATACTAAAAAGTATCTTATGAAATCGTGAATAAAGTACAATATTCATTATTTTGCAGTTTGTATTCAATATGCAATAACTACTTACGTGTTATTGACTTATTGACATCATTCCTTACATAACCGTTTTGCATACAAATGCCACCACAATCCAACTTATTCTACTGCGCATGCGCAAACTACTTAACTCTCTACAAGGGCTAAAAACTACAAGCAAGTAATTATTAAGCAATTATTAACATAATTCTCTAAATAACCGTTTTGAATACAAATCTCTCCATAATTCTAATGCGCATGCGCAATCAACTTATCTCTGTCTATTCTTAAAAGGGCTAATACCACGTAAAACACCGCGTCGACAAGCGTACTATATCTCTATATTCTAGTTTACAATTGCATCGATGCGCGCCGCTCGGTAAATAGAAGTAAATGGCGGTAATTGCGGCCGTTGACCAAACGACCTTGCCAGTTGCGAGATGCTCGCCGGCAGCATTGACCATGCAACAGCAACAGCAACAGCAGCAACAACTGGACATTCGCCTCGTTTCTCCTTCTAGCACCACATTACGCATTACGCATGCGCGCACGCCACACATAACCTCAATTTAACTCAGTCTAACCTTAAATTTCATCTCTGCGCTGTCATTTGATTCTTGTATCATGCATGACTAAACTGAACCTATGCGCGTATTATATTAATGCATGTGCGCAGAGGACGGATAATTTGAATTCTGCGTGCGCAGGCTAATAGTTTCCGCTTTGTGTATGGAAAATCAGACGTTTCTGCACATAGGTACATGCAATCTACTTTTATAAAACCGTTAGGAAAAAATTAAAAATGAAAATTTGTTTTTTAAAGTTTTTTAAAGAAAAAAATTGTTTTTGTATAGAAATGTGAATTGTAGACATAACATATTATAATACTGCGCATGCGCAACCAACTTAACACTTCAAAAAGGCTTAAAGTGCGTAAATAGAATAAAATTTTACGTGTTTTGAAGAAAAAATTTGTTTTTGCATACAAATATAAAATTTACACACAACATACTATAATACTGCGCATGCGCAACCAACTTAAGTCACCAAAAGTGCTTAAATTGCGCAAGTAAAGTAAAATTTAACTTTTTTCCGAGAAAATTTTCTGTTTTTGATTTTTTTTGCAAAATCATCGCTTACTTAGTTTTATATTTCATAAATTTTTGCATAATGCAAAATACGAGCGTCAAAGTTCAAAAGGTGCGCATAATTACAATAACAAATTTTATCCGCTTCACTCACCGACTTTACTACGCACAAAACCAACATCAGTACTAGAATAAACCTCAACTCAAAACCATCACTTTTTCCCATTTTTTTTCAAAAAATTAAAATGGCGTCCAGTTCAGGTCTAATCAAAAAATACACCCGAGAAGAAGTGAAACGCCACAACTCCAACGACGACCTCTGGATAATCCTCGACAACAACGTCTACGACCTCACAGATTTCGTCTACAAACACCCCGGAGGTGAAGAAGTACTCTTGGACCGAGCTGGAGGTGATGGCACCGATTGTTTCGACAACATCGGACATAGTCTAGACGCGAAAGAACTGCGCGAGTCTTTTAAAATCGGCGAAGTTGTCGACGCCGACCGGCGACAGAAGCACGAAGCGCAATTCGACGGCGAGTACGGCCGAAAGTTCTCCGTGCCGAAGAGCACCATGTTCGACTATGTGCTTCCGGGCGTTGTGGTTTTCATAGCGTTTATATATTGTTTTGTATGGTGATAAATATTTATTATCCGTAGCCAAAAGAAAAAGTATAATAAACTAGTAATATGTAAATAGAAAGTTGTGTGGAATATAGAAAAAAATAAAATATTTAAACACATTGTATGTGTATGAGTTTTGTATGTTTAAAAGTTATTGTGGCGTGATTAATTTAATTTCATCGGCGCGCAGCATACGGCTGGCGTGCCCTGGCTTATTTTCTGCTTAGCTTACTACTCACTCACTCACTCATAACGCATATTGCATTATTTTACAGTGATGGAATGCATTGTTTCATGTGTGACCTTAATACAAGTGCACTGCAATCAAGTGGCGCCATCTGGTGCTAAATATGGATAACTAAAGTTATAGGTTAGGAACTTAACACTATTAGATGATTTTTTTATGTGTAAAAAAAAGTAAAAATGCAAAAAATAAATTTTTCTTTAGAGGGGGACAATGTTGGAGTTGGTGTATATGTACCGAACATAGGATTGTGCTATGAAAAATAGAAAGGTAAACTTAAAAGATATGAGTTTACTACTTCTAGATGATTTTTTTAGGTAAAACAACGTAAAAATGCAAAAAAATAATATTTTCTTGTGATGGCCAATGTTGGAGTAGCGGTTCATGTCCCGAACATAGGAATAATACAATATTAGGCCAGTTATTCACTAAAACATTAAATTTTTAGAAGTTTTCTAGATGTGAAAATGTAAAATGCAAAATTATACAAAATTGGTGAAATGGACAATGTTGGACTTGCGGTACAAGTACCGAACATAGTAGATCCAATGCTAAATACCCATAATTAAACTTAAAAGTTATGAAATCACAACTTCTATACTATTTTTTTACGTGTAGCAACGTAAAAACGCAAAATTTAATGTTTTTCTTGAGAAAGACAATGTTGGAGATGCAGTACATGTACCGAACATAGAAATAATAGAATATAATGTCTCTAATTATTATAAAATCTATTTTTTAGAAGTTTTTTAAGTGTGACAACGCAAAAATGCAAAAATTTGTATAATTGGTAAAAGGGACAATGTTGGACTTGCGGTACACATACCGAACATAGTTGATCCAATGCTAAATACATATAACTAAACTTGAAAGTTATGAATTCATCACAACGAGACGGTTTTCAATCAATATTCATGAATATTAATCCCATTTAATCTCTCGTCTAAGTGCAAATCAGTTTTACAGACGAGAAAAACACTACAATATGCAAATTTTGATTAAAAATTAAATCATGTTTTTCCAACTGCACTAAAATATTTCTTGCTCCTATCTCAGAACATAATCTAACAAAAAATCCAGAAAAAAACATTAAAATGCTAATTTTATTTTATTTTACTTTATTTTATTCGATTGTGTAACACAAACATTTTTTTCTTTTCATCTTCTTCTTTTTCTTCTTGTTGTTGTTGTAAATATTAAAATATTAACTAGGTGCTACTTGTGTTTTGTATTGCTTGCATCTGCAATCAAATATCATACTCGCTGTGTAATGGTGTCAATATATTTCTAGGCGCTGGCGAGGTGAACGCAACGAACACAAGGCAATTTCCGGTGTTACGTTAGCGGCATGCGCCGATAAATAAAACTGAGCCTCATTATGATAATAATGCGCATTATGCGATATGCGTATTATCACATTATACCATTGTGCGGCGACGACTACTTTTTCCGAACAAACTCGAGATGTTTAGGTTTACCACTTGAATGAGGCAAGAGAGGACATAATGTTGTTGATGCAAGAGAGAAGACGGGAAAAAATGTCGAATGAACGGTACACGGCGTAATTTGAGATGAAAAGAAAACAAGCAAATGGTCAACATGGTAAACTAAGGTAAAATATTAAAATGCGGTCAATACTATACTTTATTAACTTATATTTTGGATTTTAATTTATTTTTAACTTTGAAGTCTAATTTTGCATTGAAAAAATTTAATTTTTGCAATAAAAAGTAGTCTATATCTTATTTTGTTAAATAAATTATAATATTGAAAAGTTTTATCAAATTTGCGTCGGCCATTTTAGCGTGAAAGAGCAACAAACATACAAAATCACATAATATTCACTAAAATAAGCTACTAACAACTTTAAAAACTAAAATAAAACAAATATTTCCTCAAAAAATGATAATTTAAACTTTCATCCCCAATTTTACACCCTTAAAATTAAATTTTCACAACAAATACTAACCTATCTTTTATTCCAATAAATAAACTATTAAAACATAAAATTTCATCAAAATACCTCCAGTACTTTTTGAGTTAAACAGTAACAAACATACAAATACCCTAATATCCCCTAAAATAACCTGCTACCTACTCAATAGATACTCAAAATAACAAAATAAAATAAATATTTTCATTTCGAAATACTAAAATGATAAAATTTAATATAAACTCCCATGTCTGTAAAGTAGCTATATATAAATATAGCCGGTGTAATGAGAGCACTTATCTGTTAATTGCAAACAACCGTTTTGCCCGAAGCTGTGCGCAGATACGAGTATTGCCGTCGACAAAACGGTAATGTTCACGCGCGCGCACGCAAAAGGCAAAAGCAAAATGTTTACAATTCCACCATATACAAATCCCCACAGAGTATTTAAAATTAACAATATTCGCATCTTCGCACAATTCATTCACATTCCTCAATTCACAATTCACAATTTCTCAACAACATTATTATCTCTTAGCATCTCATCTTCTTTCCATCCCATCCAGGCGGACACCAGAAAACAAACGCTAGCAACAATTAACAATTAACTTATTACAGTAATGCGCACATGCGCACAACGCACACCATCCTCATAATCTTAGCATTAATGTTATACTACACGTGTGTGTCTATTGCTATTATCTTATAATAATATAATAAGAATCAGTAGCAGAAGAGAAGAAAAAAAAAGCAAAAAAACGTTATACGCGTGTTTTGTTTGCGAAAAGTTTTATGCGTGAACAATGCGGAATGTTAAATGTAAGATGTAAAGTACTCACGAGTACAACACGGGATAAACGTTAGAATAATTAGATAATAATTTAATTTAAATTAAGAAATAAACTGTGCTTCTTTTTTTTGCAGTGTTTGTGTTTCGATTGACGGTTATAGGTCGCAGGATCGTAAAATTTGCAACTGTAAGTAAAGTAAAATTCGCATTTTACGACCGGCCTAACCTCAAAATGTCCGCTGCGGTGAATTTCCTCGATTTAATTACCGCTGGCATGTGTTAAATACCAACCAATATATATTAACAGCTTTTGGGCTACAAATTATAAGTAATATCATGCGAAAATGTTAATTTTACAGTTGGACAATGTTGGAGGTGCCATATATCTACCGAACATAGGAATAATAAATAATAAAATCACTAATTGATGCAGAAACTAGTTTTTAGAAGATTTTCTAGGTTTAAACATGAAGAAAACTAAAAAAAAATTTTCTTGGAGAGGACAATGTTGGAGTTGCTGTTCAAGTACCGAACATAGTTATAATAGCCTATTATCTCAAGGATTGTCATAAAAACTAATTTTTTAGAACTTTTTTTTGTGTAAGAAGGTAAAAAAGCGAAAAATAATTTTTTCTTGACGAAGACAATGTTGGAGTTGCTGTATAAGAACCGAACATAGCAATAATAGCCTATTATCTTATGAATTGTCCTAAAAACTAAATTTTTAGACGTTTTTTTGGTGTAAAAACGAAAATAAGCAAAAAATATTTTTTTTCTTGACGAAGACAATGTTGGAGTTGACGTACAAGTACCGAACATAGCATAAAATATCACTACTTTTAAAAATAAAAACCTAAATCATCCAGAAATAATATTTTAACAGTTTTACCTCTAATATTTCGTGTCTAACGGTAAAATTTTCATTTTCCTCCACGACTCGTATCAAATCCTCTCATCAAAAGCCCATAATCCAAGCTTTCATCGACGGCCGATGATTCCCGCGCTCATTTTCTTGCGCTGAAATTAGTTTTTAGTTTTTACTTTTATTCAATTTCCATTCCTAATTTTCTCAACTGTGCTTTCCTCTGCGTCTGCGTTAGTGAGATGGCATATCGCGTAAATCTTATAATATCCGCCTGGCGTAATGAACGAAATTCATAATAATTAGCGTTAAGCATTAGTGCATTAGCACTGTGTGAATGTTCTCGCGCTATGCTATGCGCGCCGTCCGAAAGTGGGAATCTGGGAATATCCACAACCAGCCAAGACAACCATCAGTCAAATTAACAATGGCGGGTCATTGGTAACCTGCGCGCGCGCGCGCCCGAGTCTGTGTTACAGTTACAAGAGAGTATAGCAACCAGTAAGCAGTAACAACCATCAAGAAGCTAACGAGACCGTCAATTAAATATTATTAAGATTAGAGAGACAACAAAAGATAAATTTCAATGTTTTGAGCAACTAGGAATAGATAATACTAATCCATTCGGAGTAAAATTAAGAAATGTTGAAATGGACAATGTTGGAGATGCAGTACAAGTACCGAACATAGAAATATATATAATTAAGCTTAAAAGGCGATAAAAAATTCAAAATAAATATATGTAGCCACCAGGAAGACAAAATTTAAGTAAATTCTAGAAGAAAACAAAACAATGTGAAAATGGCTAATGTTGGAGTTGCCGTACACGTACCGAACATAGCATATTACGTGGCTAATTGACTAAAATCCTAATTTTAAGAAGTTTTTTGACATTTAACAACGTAAAAATACAAAAAAAAGTTTTCTTGAAAAAACTAATGTTGGACTTGCGATACATGTACCGAACATATGAATAAAACATGAAAACACAACGAAAAAAATAAAATAAAGATATTTAAGCAACTAGAAAGAGATAATACTAATCCATTTGGAGTAAAATTAAGAAATGTTGAAATGGACAATGTTGGAGATGCAGTATAAGTACCGAACATAGGAATAATTGCATAATAAGTCACTAATTGAGTTAAATTCTAAAACAATTGATTTTTTTAGTTTAAAAATGAAAAAATAAAATAAAATAAATATTTTCTCTTGAGGAGGACAATGTTGGAGTTGCGGTACATGTACCGAACATAGGAGTATTCACATATAAAGTTAAAAATACTTTTTAATTTTGATTCTTTTGTCTTTAAAACCAATTTTACGATTGCTAAAGCCTGAAAATTCAATAAACGTGCTCCATATTCGCCATATCATTATCCTCCTTGTGTAACCACTCATTTGAAACGAAACCTCTAACCTGAAAAACGAGAGGAAACAAAAGTAATGCCACTTGTACGTGCATACGATTGAGTTTTAAATTGGAGTTTTTACTTTTTAAAAGTTAAAAAAACAATCGCACACAAGTTGTTTGCACCGTTTACCATCATCATTGCTGCAGTTTGTGTGTGCGCAGATCATGCGAAACCTATTAATGTCTGGCGCTCCGTGTGGATGTTTGTTGATTTTCGTTTGCAAAAATAAATACGCAATTTGCGGCGAAAATCATTACGGCGCAAATGATAGGGGGAGGCTTTCGAAAGCGTGTGCGGTTATAAATTGACGAACGCATTCGCGTATATGTATTGGCGTTTCCTGTGGCGAATATATCATTAAGATTTACTCTGACACCTTTGACACTGTGTCCCCACGGTCTGTCTTCTCTTCTTCTACTTCGTGTTTTTCCGTCTCGGGCGAATGCATGCGCTGCTCTGGCATATTTTTGGTTGCGAGTTCATGCTTTGCGCGTACACACGTTTGACCTATCGGTCGATCATGCGACCGCAACATGGGCTCAGCCTGTGCCTTATTTGCAATTTTATATTTCAATGGCACTAGTTGTGCTATTATGCGTTATGCGTTCTTGCCATATATTCGAATCGACGAGGGTCATCTGTTTGTTATACTCGTACTCTTCCTGGTTGCTTAAATATCTTTATTTTATTTTTTTCGTTGTGTTTTGATATTTTATTGTATGTTCGATACATGTACCGCAACTCCAACATTGGCCTCGTAATTAAAACAACTTTATTTTACTTTTAATGTTTTTACAACTAAAAAACTTCTAAAAATTTACTTTTTGAGTGATTTAGTTAGGAAAAATGCTATTATTTCTATGTTCGGTACTTGTACAGCAACTCCAACATTGTCTTGATCACCAATTTTGTCTATTTTTGAATTTTAAAGTTTTTCCACCCACAAAATTGAGTTTTTAAGTCACTAATTAATTAAATTATTAAAATATCTCTTAATACTTCATTATTCCTATGTTCGGTACTTATACCGCACCTCCAACATAGTCTTTTTCACTATTTTCCGATTTTTAAGTCTACCAACGCAGAAATTAACTATAAAAACAGAAGGAAGATAATTTGAAGTTGAAGTTTTGTTGGCTCAGCATAAAACATGAAAATGCACTTGTGAATTAACCCATATTAACCTACAAACGCGTCGTTCGTCGAGTGTCAATTTATGAATCAAATAAAATACGATACGCAATAACGTGAGTTACGCTTTACGACTGTACTTGCCGAGTGTCCTCGAGTCTCCTCAAGTGTTCATCTCGCTAATGAAGTGTAAAACACTAAACTCTCGCACGAAAAAAGAAGCGAAAAACAAAAACTCGCATAAACGCAACTTGCAAAATGAGATGTAATGTAATGAAACGAGATTTGAGGTTATCATCCTACACATACTCAAGCTGCGGCTTTTTGTCCTCCAATACTCTCTTCTCTTCGATGATGATGACACTAATTTTCAATACAAAACAAAAAAAAGTACAGTTGGCAATGCGTGACACATCGCCACATTGCTTGATGTTCGGTGCATATACAGCAACTCCAACATTGTCTTCACATATTTTTATCCTTTTTACTTTATTAAACTGCCGAAATATAACCAAAACTATTTTCAAAATATGACTTTTCTGCCTAATACATTATTTTTCCTATGTTCGGTACATATACGTCAACTCCAACATTGTCCGTTCCAACAACTTTACCATTTTTTCAATTTTTACATGTTTTTATGATGCTAGCGTAGTACTTACACGTTTTAATGACTCCGAAATGACTCCTAACCGTATAATTCATATGATGATGGTTAAAAGTAAAAAATAATTGTTGATACAGTTGCGAAAACGTAAAACGCTCAAATGTAACACGTTGTAAAAGTAAAAAGCACACGCGGAAGTGTAAGTACGCCGACACGGATGACATTTCAACAAACGTCTCGCAAGCGAAACCAAATCACATACACACACACACATACACCCACACACATTACATGTTGAAACGAACTTCCTGTTTGACATACCACAGCGCATCTTATAATCATTATCGTTATGATATTCATTGGTTATAATTTTGATCACCAGATTATGGAATAGCATTAATTCGCTGATATCTCAATGCGTAGATAATGCACATACGAGTAAAGGCAGAGTGGCTAATAATTACGGTTGTTGCTAAGGCAGGTGCTGCAAATTAAATTCGTGATCGTCGCTTCCTCTGTCATGCTTCGCGCCTCTCTCCTGCAGTGTCAGTGTCTCATAGTGGTTTCGATTCCACAACAGTTACGTGCCGACTAATTAAAATTTGTCGTCTCGCGTCTCATGATCATAATGTCATGATGTGATGCTTATTTGGTTAAACTTTATTACATGTACAATAGGGTGGTCCTTAAAATGCATTTTTTTGAATTTCTTTGCTCCCAGGGGCTTAAACGCTTTCAAATCGATAAAAAAAAATTCCCTGAAAATTTGAGCTCTTAATATTAACTTTAAGATAGTCCGCACTCTCAGATAAGGTTTTTATGGAGATTACTTGGCAGAAAATGGATTTTAAGTACCAAACCGTGACATATTTATTGTAAATTTAATTCTCCATGTAAAAAATACCTCATACATATTTACTGCACCTATTGACTTGATACTATTTAGAATATATAGCAAATAATAGCAAATAGGAGTTTATTGTTCAATTTTTATCAGAATATAAGCAATATTATGGTGATACTCGAAAATCTGCAATAGTGGATAATATGAAAAAAGATTAAGGCTTAGTATTCGAATAGTCAATAGGTGCAGTAAATATGTATGAGGTATTTTTTACATGGAGAATTAAATTTACAATAAATATGTCGCGATTTGTTACTTAAAATCCATTTTCTGCCAAGTAATCTCCATAAAAACCTTATCTGAGAGTGCGGACTATCTTAAAGTTAATATTAAGAGCTCAAATTTTCAGGAAATTATTTTTTATCGATTTGAAAGCGTTTAAGCCCCTGGGAGCAAAGAAATTCAAAAAAATGCATTTTAAGGACCACCCTAATGTACAACTGTTTCAATGTAATAATAAATACAATTTTGATAGATTCATAACATGTACAGTAACTCCAACATTGAGTTTTTGAACAATTTTGTAAGAATTTTGTTTTTTATGTTGTTATCCGGATAAAATTTGATAAAATTTAGTATTTGAGGCAAAAAAAAGAAAAAATAATCAAAAAATGCGATATTTTAACGTGACACATTGTTTTTCCTATGTTCGGTACAAATACCTCAACTCCAACATTGTCCTCATAAAGAATTTTTGAATTTTTAAGTTGTTATACATAAAAATCTTCTAAAAATTAGAATTTCAGTCCACTAGAGACGTAATATTGTATTATTTCTTTGTTCGGCACATGTACCGCAACTCCAACATTGTCCCTTTCATCAATTTTGCATTTTTTCTATTTTTACCTTATTAAAATGACGAAATATTGCTAAATATTGTAGTTATGTTAACAAAAGACTAAATTATTTTTTAAAAAACAATTTTTCTCCTAAAAACATGGTTATTCCTATGTTCCGTACATGTACCGCTACTCCAACTTTGTCCCTTTCATCAATTTTGCATTTTTTTCTATTTTTACCTTGTTCAAATGACGAAATATTGCTAAATGTTGTAGTTATGTTAACAAAAGACTAAATTATTTTTGAAAAACGATATTTTTCCTAAAAACATGGTTATTTCTATGTTCGGTACATGTACCGCTACTCCAACATTGTCCCTTTTACCAAAATCCTAAATTTTTTCATTTTAAACTGAATAAATCCACTAAATCATATCCCAAAATCCCAAATTTACAAAAAACTTAAAAATTCTCATCTTTAACCTTTCCTCTTCATTATTCCTATGTTCTGTACATATACCGCTTCTCCAACACTATCTTTCCCCGCATTCTTCCACTTTGTACACCTTTTTATCCAATTACACCCACGTAATTTACCCAAATTTACGCGTTGACTCACACGATGACTAAATTATTCAAAAATCCTCAAGTGTGATGACAACAATAAAGCCCCGTTAGTTGATTATACAATAAACAGCGTAAATGATGTAATAATAAATTGTTTTCCAAATAAATCGCATTTTTGGCCCGCTTCACAATTCGTATAATGCTCGTACGTAATTTCAACTTCAAATAAACATACACACGCAAAGTCCTGTTATGCATACAAATGCGCCGAGCGCTTGAAAATTTCCAATAAGCGCACACAAATTGGCAATACTCGTAAAACGAATTTTTGCGCAAAACAATGCCAACTGTAACAAATTACTTCATTTTACATCCTGTCTATATCCAAACTCTATCATTAAGTGCAGTTACACCTTTAATGAATATTACCGCACACGAAAATTAATTATTACACGGAATTTTAATTTTTTTTATTTAATTTTTCTATGTTCACCTTTAAAACGATAGTTTAACCACGATTTTTAGTCACTAAAAGTGATATTTTAGACATAGGCAGCCAAAGCCGTGACTAAAGTACTTTTTTCTACTTCCACTCTCAAAACTTAAAATTTTGCAGAGTTTTCAAACCCAAAAATGGTATTTTAAACACGGACAGTCAAAATCGTGACTAAAGTAGTTTAGGTCGTGACTAAAGTACTTTTTTCTACTTCCACTCTCAAAACTTAAAATTTTCCAGAGTTTTCAGACCCAAAAAGTGGTATTTTAAATACGGACAGTCAAAGTCGTGACTAAAGTACTTTAGGCCGTGACTAAAGTAATTTTTTCTACTTTCACCTATAAAACTCCTATTTCTCCACGGTTTTCAAACCAAAAACTTAGCACAACACGTGGCTAAACATAATTAAACACTCAATAAATTAATCCCGTGACTAAAGTGTCATTTAGCGCACTTGATACTTAATATACTAATAATGCAACAAAATGCAAAATTCCATCCAAAGTAGACTAAGAAAAATAAAACAATACACGCAATTAAAACACGCATCATCTTCATCTTCATTCATGCGAAGTGGGAAATTATGATAGGCGTGGAATTTAGAATTTTGTTACGCGACATTAATACTAAACATGAATATAAACTTCCGACCTTGTGGTGTTGTCATCCGATATTCTCACCGTGTGACAATATCTCGAAAATTAGTCTACTTGTACAACTGGTTGTACACCATCGTCATTGTCATTGGGTTGCGTTTGGTTATTGTCGTCTAATTTTGCACGCCTGTCTGTGTCTGGTGCAATTTTCAGCTGGCGACCTCGTTCGGCATTTTTCACACGGACGCGCTAAGGTAACAGATATAGTTTAATGTCATAAGTGCTTAATTGCTTCAAAAAAGACCACAAATGGCAAGTTAGGAAGAAAAAGAGGAAGAAGACGCGCTGCGTAGTAATTTATTGTTGTGTGTTACGCACGTACTCGTAGTGTTGTAACAATGTCACTCGTAATGACACAACGAGGAAGAAAATAACGCGCAGGAAAAAACAACAACTCAATTAGTTGTGTTTAATTTGTTATTATCACGCGTGTCCCACTTCACTAGTTGCCTAGTTTTGTTTTCATAAATCTGCGGTTTAATTGAAGCAGTAGGGTAAATGTTTAGGTATTTGTATGTTCGGAATATGTACCGGAACTCCAACATTGTCCTTTTAATTTTCTTGTTTTTAGCAATTTTTCGTTGTTTTATTTAAAAATTTTGCAAAAAAAGCAAAAATTAATCAAAAGTTTAAGATTCTTTCAATTTAAATACGATTTACTAGTATTCCTATGTTCGGTACATGTACAGCACCTCCAACATTGTCCATTTTAACATTTTCTTTGTTTTTCTTAAAGAAAAAACGAACTTTTTCCATTTTTTGGTTGCTAAATCTTTAAAAACTCGTAAAAACTTTGTATTTATGGTAATTAGAGACATAATACGCAATTATTTCTATGTTCGGGACATGTACCGCAACTCCAACATTGGTTTATTATAGAATTTTCTTGTTTTTAGCAATTTTTCGTTGTTTTATTCAAGTAATTTTGGCAAAAAAGCAAAAATTAATCAAAAATTTTCATATTTTTTCAATTAATATGCGATTTACTAGTATTCCTATGTTCGGTACATGTACAGCAACTCCAACATTGTCCATGTTAACATTTTCTTCGTTTTTCTTAAGGAGAAAGTCATTTTTTCAATTTTTTCGCAATTAAACCATCAAAAACTCATAAAAACATTGTACTTATGTCAATTAGAGACATAATACGCCATTATTTCTATGTTCGGGACATGTACCGCAACTCTAACATTGTCTTTTTATGGAATTTTCTTGTTTTTAGCATTTTTACGTTGTTTTATTCAAGAAATTTGGCAAAAAAGCGCAAATTTATGAAAAATTTTAATATTTTTTTAATTTAAAAATGATTTACTAATATTCCTATGTTCGGTACATGTACAGCACCTCCAACATTGTCAATTTAACATTTTCTTTGTTTTTCTTAAAGAAAAAATCTATATTTTTCGATTTTTTCGTTGTTAAACCTTCAAAAACTCATAAAAACTTTGTATTTATGTCCATTAGAGACATAATATTCGTTTATTTCTATGTTCGATACATGTACCGGAACTCCAACATTGTCCCTCTCAAGTAATTTCATGTTTTTCACATTTTTATACCAAAATTTCACCAAAAAAAAGCAAAATTAACAAAAAAAACTTTCTAATTTCCCAATATAAATATTTGACACGAATATCCTATGTTCGGTAGATGTACAGCACCTCAACCACACTCCATTTTCCCATACTTTTCGATTTACAATCAAATTTTAAATTAATTTTCGTAAAATTACCAAAGTAATTTTAAGATGTCACATTTCACCTTTACGACTTTGACACATATTAACTTTTTGTTTGTCGGCGTGCGCCAAAAGTACCGTTCCGCGACCATAGAGAGAACGTATGTTAAACATCCGATGATGTGATGATGATATGCGATATGGATCATCCGAAATGGTACCGTTCGCCATTCGTCATGCTTAAATCTTTCTCTCTTTCAGGCGCCCGAATAAATAATATACAAAACACACACAGTGGCAAAGCCAGCTACAGTTTACATATTTTAATATTTTACGAATGATGTCATTCTTGTCACACTTCATTTGTGAATAAATAAATAAACAAATAGTGAAGCATGCTTGAAGAACCGTATTTTTTGTATTTTACAATGAGATGACAGATTTCTGAGTGTTTTAGTGATGTAAACTTCGAAAATTCAAGATTTTGACGTGATAAGTTGGTAATTCGATTGCTATTAATACATTTGACAGATTTCTGATTGAATCGCTACTTGGGTTTAGTCAGAAATGAGTTTAGTAGACATTTATTGTTGTTAAAGTCTACTTAAATCATGTTAAATTGATTTATTTTACATTTTTGCTGTTTTCTCATAAATTAACCGACAGATTTCCTTCAAACTTTCGGTGTTTCAAGAACACACTCACCTTTTGATGTTACCAGCTTTAAAAACATCGTTTTCGATAGTTTAATACCAAAAAATTGCATTTTGTTGCAATTAATTACAGGTTATACCATTGATGCAATGTAAAATAAGCGAAAACAAACAAAATACAAGCGATCCAGTCATAATTTTTATATGAAAAGAAAGCACTGACCTTGTACTATCACCTCCCAGCAAGCAGCAACCCCCTACAACAATTTAAATTAGTTTTTTACAAATTTCTATCATCACTTACCATGTGCACTCATCACCACCTCACCACGTTTTTCACTACTTCCAACAACCACTACGCGCGGCGCTAGCATCACCATCACAACCAATTGAATCTTCAAGGTCATAATTCAAAAACCAACGCTTTCAATACCTGAAATAACCCACAATACATTAGATTTCCTTGCTTTTTGTGATAAAAATAAAGAAAATAATGAAATACCATGCATACGTGTCCAAGTCGCCGTTGCGCTGCGCGGTCGTCAGCCGTCGGGCGTGCAGAATCGAGCGACATTCCAAGCGCGAATAAGAACTTCCGTATTATTATTTATAATAAACCCGCGTGCACGAATGCAACAACAACATACACACTATCACTATATAACACAGCAAGAGAGACGCTTAAACTTGTCTACGCAACGTGAACACACTTGAATGTGTTTTTAGAGGTTATAACACGCTGCTTGTGTGCTTGCAACCTACGGTGTATTGTGTGTTGCCTATAGTACTCATGTCAACGATTGACATGACATGGAAATATT
Organism: Dalotia coriaria; assembly: GCF_025399875.1. Classification (NCBI taxonomy): domain Eukaryota; kingdom Metazoa; phylum Arthropoda; class Insecta; order Coleoptera; family Staphylinidae; genus Dalotia; species Dalotia coriaria. The sequence continues at coordinate 9,237,177 of NW_027045452.1, read as the reverse complement.
CAAACTTGAAATTGCAAATCATTATTAGTTATTAAATAATTAAAAATCCACGCTGTTTTCCTCACGGGGGACCTGCTATATCTATTACAGCACAAGATACGCACGTATCAACAATGTAACATGAAGAATTCAATAGTAAAATACATAAAAACATCAAAAAAACATTTTTTTGCAAATTTCGCGTTAAAAACTTTATTTTATAAGGTTTTATGTGTGTTAAATTTGCATACGATGCGATTTGTGCGTTTAAACGCATCGTGCATTGTTGATTGTCGATTGTTGATTGTGAAAGATATGCAAACGATGCACAAACAGTGGAAAAAGGTAGCTTCCGTGCGATGCGCCCATTTTCTGCTTTTGTGCACGATGATATGTTTATTAAATGAAACGCCAGTCCGAGGGAAACTCCCACAGGCTCTACGCTGTATATTCTGCGATATTTGCGCTGCGTGCGCTTGTTTTTTATGTCTTCATACACTCAGACAACACGTAGAGGTAAAGAGGGCGTGCGTGTGTCTTTAAATTGCAAATTGCGCAAGAAATTGAGTGAATTTAAAGTAACTAACTGCATAATCAACTGAAATGCTTATATTATCATCACATTCGTGTAATTTCAGCGTTTTTATACGATATTTGCATGTATTTTAGGTTAAATTAACTTAAAATATGACATAACCTCAAATAAAAGCTTTAAAACGTGTTTAAACTCTAAAAAATTAATCTTTAAACCGTAATTTGTAGTTTTATGCAAAATATTTGTTAATTTAATAGTTTTTTGACGTTTCATCGTGTATTTTAGGTTATATTGTGTTATAAACTGACACAACCTCAATTTATAGCTTTAAAACGTGTCTAAATACTTAAAAATTACTCCAAATGTTGTTTTTTGTTAGTTTTATGCTATATTTTCATGTAATTTCAGAGTTTTTGGTTGTTTTATCGTGTATTTTAGGTTATATTATGTTAAAAGTGACATAACCTCAATTTAAAGCTTTAAAACGTGTTTAAATGCTTAAAAATTACTCCAAATGTTGTTTTTTGTTAGTTTTATGCATAATTTTATTATAATTTCATAGTTTCAGGTTTTTTTGTCTTGTATTTAAGGTTATATTATGTTATAAAGTGACATAACCTCAATTTAAAGCTTTAAAACGTGTTAAAACACTGAAAAATTACTCCAAATGTTGTTTTTTGTTATTTTTTTGCTATATTTTCATGTAATTTCATAGTTTTTGGTTGTTTTCTCATATATTTAAGGTTATATTATGTTATAAAGTGACATAACCTCAATTTAAAGCTTTAAAACGTGTTAAAACACTGAAAAATTACTCCAAATGTTGTTTTTTGTTATTTTTTTGCTATATTTTCATGTAATTTCATAGTTTTTGGTTGTTTTGTCATGTATTTAAGGTTATATTATGTTATAAAGTGACATAACCTCAATTTAAAGCTTTAGAACGTGTTTAAATGCCTAAAATAACTCCAAATAGTGTTTATTGTTAGTTTTATGCATAATTTTATTATAATTTCATAGTTTTTTAGTTGTTTTGGCTCGTATTTAAGGTTATATTATGTGATAAAACGACATAACCTTAAATAAAGGCTTCTGGAAGTGTTTTAACACCAAAAAATTACTTCTGCTGCCATAATTTACTTGTTTTATGTATAAAATCACCATATTTACAGAATAATTAAATTTATACGTCACTTCCGGTTGTAAAATCTGCATTCCACGCTTTGAATATCACCAAACGTGTTCACCTGACGTTATTAATACACCATCTGATTAAGGAAGTCATCCGTTTGCTGGTTTATTGATGAAAAATCAACAACATCGATGGAATTCCTCTCGAAACATAAAATTAAGTCATTAATCAACGGATGAAGAGAAAAAAAATGTTCGAATGGCTTTCATTGCTTAATCGATGAGTAAATACGCGTAACAAAGTGCAAGTTTTTCCTTTGAGTTGCGTCATTTGGCGTTTTCGTTGTTTTTGTTTTCGTTTCGATCGTTTTCACTCGGTGCGGCGAAAAACAGCAAATACATAAAATCTGCGCGCCAGCTTGACGTCTTAATGTTGGAAACATTATGTCGCACAGCGTCTCTGCTTGGCGCGGCGCCAAAGCCTCCAAAGACAAGCGGTGATATTTTTTTGCGTTGGATATTTCCTGCACGTAGAAGGCACGGGAGACATTAAAATGTCTAATGTCTGTATAAACTTCCAGGGAAATCCGAAATGAAATGTTATATGATGGAAAAATGATAAAAACAATGACATAACCTCAAATAACCTGTCATAACCTTAAAAATTGACTATTTAGAGGTAAATGTTTGGTTCATTCATGATTTTCATGAAATATAACCTTAAAAATGTGATATTTTAGTGTTTTAAGGTTAAATTTATTGTTTTTGTTTGAAAAAATAGTAAAAACAATGACATAACCTAATATAACCTTAAAGTAAACATTTTTTTTGTTAAATTTGTAGTTTTTCATAATTTTTTGCAATTTTAGGCTCAAAAACTGTCATATTTTTATGTTTTAAAGTTAAATTTACGTGTTTTTTATATAAAAGTAGCAAAAGTGATCATAAAAGCTAACTTAACCTCAAAAAGAAGCTATTTTCTGTTAAGTTTTTAGTTTTTGTATGATTTTCATCAATTTTAACCTTAAAACTGTCATATTTTTGTGTTTTTAGGTTAAATTAACATATTTTCTGCGGTAAAATATCCGCCATTTTGTTTTTTAGAGGTTAATTTCCAATTTTAACCCTAAAACGTCAAAATTTCCTAAAATTTCTTAATTTTAAACGTTTATTTCTTTATTAAAAGCACAATTTGTAATATTTTCGTTGTTTTTATTGTTTAATTGCTTTAATAAGCTTTAATTCAATAATTATTTGTTAACACGCTTGACTCAACCCCCAGGGCTTAACGTCCATGTGTGCGCCATCATAAATTATACCAAATTAAAGGATTCAACGCGTTTTAATCATGTGCGAATATTAATATTCATAATTTATAATTTATCATATTTGCTTTGACCCGGGGCGTCATGATTGTTGCTTTTTTGCGCTCGCATCTTGTTAAAATAACATTTATAACATTTCACACACGTGTGCGGATTAGGCCAGCAGCAAAATCGTTTAGCAGCAGCACAAAACACAAAAATAAAAAAAAATGAAACACAAATCATTAATACGTAGCTAAATATTAATGTGTAGTAGAAGTAATAAGAAACAGAATAGAGGTTATGTCAGTGACAGGAAAATGACAACAAGATGGCTGCCAGGCGCACAATAAACAGCTAGGAGTTATTAACGTGTTAATATTAATAACATCAACATGTGGAACAACAAATATTCTTATTAGCATTTAAATTAAACTATTTTTTGTTTCTTTGAAATGTTTAAATAAGTTTTTATGTTTAAATGGAAGTAAAACATTGTTTTTTAATGTTGTTGACTAATTTTCATGGGGAATTTGGTTAAAAACTTCACAATCTTTAGTTTAAGGTTATGTTACACTTGATTTTGGTAGTAATACAGCCGCCATTTTGTTTTTTATAGGTTAAAGTCACATTTTTATGTGAAAATGTTACTAAAACATCGTTTTGTTAAGTTTTGGAGTCAGTTTCATGCATTTTTTGATTAAAAACGTCATAATCCTTGTTTAGAGATTATGTTTCATCAAATTTCTATAGTAATACAACCGCCATTGTGTTTTTCATATGTTAAATTCACATTTTTCACAAAATATTCGTAACTTTATGTGAAAATGCTACAAATACATCGTTTTTTAAAGTTTTGAAGCAATTTACGCACATTTTTAGGTTAAAAACATCAAATTCCTTACTTTGAGGTTAAGTCTAACCAATTTTCTGTACCAATAAATCCGCCATCTTGTTTTTTATAAGTTAAACTCACATTGTCCCAAAAATAACACCAAAAAACACATTTTTCACTACATTATCAACATTAAAACTAACAATAAATAACATTTAAACAACTTTTTGTCCTCTTATAACCTCAAAACCCGTCTTAAACATCCAACATTGAAATAATATTTATTTAACTTTTGATTGAATATTTGAACCTGTGCTCCACCAGCGAATGATTAATTAAAACGATTTGCAAAGCCGTTAAACTTAATTAATTACACACACACACACTACAACTTGTACTACCGTAAGCAGTAGTAATCGGAAGCTTTAGAATTTCGATGAATACCACCGTCACGATATAAAAAACCTCTGATTACTCAATTTCTATCGATGATTAATTCGAGTCACGAATTTCGAATTTGTTCTACACGCGAGATTTATTCATATTTATATAAATATTATCATTACAAGATGGCGGCGCGGTGAAGATGTCATTACCACGAGGAGATTAAGTTATGCGCACGCGCAATTCATGCATAACGATAAAGTTGACTTCACTCCTATCCCAAGTCGACTTTCGTTGAGTTGGAGCCTCTGAGATGAGAGTGCAACACGCAATAGATGCAATAGATGCTAGAGGATTATGGAGTGGCATGCAGCATGTAATGTAATGTTGGTTGTTGGTTATGTGCGGTAATAATGCATCGTCCGCATGTTGGTTATAAACAGCGACAGCCAACGCAGAACGAAACGTGCGAAGGAAGAAATGAATCGCGACATAAAGTGTCGAGCGGCGACGCCGGAAAAAGTGCACGTGGAAATTGCACATGTGCAACAAGTGCAATGGGAGTGCGAAAATACAAAATGCAAGAGATGAAGGTGGTTAAAGAAGTGAATGTTGTGGAATAATTGATGAAAATATGATTTTATGATGGTTTTTGATGAATTTTTAAGTTGAACAAAGAAAAATTAAGATATTTTGATAAATATTATAGGTAGATTAGTTTGCATGGTGTTGTTTAATAGATACTTTAATTATCTTTAATTTGACACTAAGTTTAGCAAAATTGAAGTGGTAGTTAATAAATTATAAACAAATTTGTAAAGAAAAATAAGGTTTTTCTTTCAAGTTTGAGAAAAATTTAATGTTTAGTTTCAAGATGTATAACTTTTGAACCAATTAGTGTATAGTACCATACTTTATATTATTTCATAGATAATTAAATTCTCTTTAATTTGATACTAAACTTGTTAAAATTGAGTAGCTTGATCAGAAGTTACAAGCAAAAAACTATGAAATTTCAAAAATACTTTCTATCATAAGCAATTATAGCATAATCCTTAACCAATATGTTTTTAAAACTTAAATAACTCATCAACAAATTATCCTACCACAATAGACGATATATCATTTTATAGATATTTTAATTATCTTTCATCTGATACTAAACATAAATAAATTCAAGTAATATTAAAGGAAATACAAGCAAAAAACTAAAACTTTTCAACTTTTTTCTTCCACTGCACTAAAACATAACCAATTCTATAATACCAATCCAAAATATTGCATTCTTCAACCATATACACCTCATTTGTACTCTTACTCGTATATTGGGTGAGTTGGTAATCCGTAATCCGTATCCCTGGCTGTTGAGAGTCGAGTTCGCTTTTTACACGCCACGCTGCCGACGCGACGAGCCGTTTTAACAGTTAACTTCTTCGTGTCGGCTGCGCGCTCGCCGACATACGCTCGATGGCATTCGCATTCACATCGTTCACATCGGTATTACGCCATTACGCAAATCGAAAGAAAGGCCAAAGTCACCGGCGTGCGGTCGCGCAGCCAAAGTCAAAGTCAAGCGAATTTCACCATTTTTAATTGTTTTAATCATTAACGGCGATTTTAATGATTAACACGTGCAGCTACACTAATTTCGAGATCTCTAATTGTTGGTAACAAGATACACGCTGCAAAATTCGGGTAAATGCTTGTAATTTCGGCGTAATTACATAATTTTTAATTTTTTGTCAATTTTATAGAAAAATAAGGTTTATGAACTTTTAAAATTGAAAAAATGATATGAATATTGTTTTAAGGAGCTGTGAACTAGCTGTTATTAGTTATAAACTGCTTTGTGAAGAGTTTTAATTAATTAATGGGTAAATATTGTTAAATTCTAGTGAATTATTGGAGAATATTCCCATGAAGATGGGTATTAATTAAATTTGATGGTTTTTTGCTTGTAACTTACAACGGCGCCATGTAATTTTAACAAATTTGATATCAAATTAAAGAGAATTAAATTATCTATAAAATGATATTCATATTGATAAAATAAAAATTTTTCTTTGATAAAATATTTTACTTTAAAGTCACCTATAGTTTTATTTTAACTAACAAATTTGTTTAAGTTGTTTTTTGTTAGTTTTTGGCAGATATCTTCTTATATGCTTATTCAATATTATCATGTTATACATCAGATTAAAGAGAATTAAATTCTCTATAAAATTGTTTTTAAACTGGTTTTCTAGCTTTTATGTGAAAAAAGTTATAAGCTTTTAAAAATAATCTTGATCCTCTTCTGATTTTTTATTTTACCAAAATTAATTATCAACTTTAATTGCTTATAACTTTTGATATAATTAACCAATATTATCAAATTTAACATCAAATTAAAGACAATTTCAAGACCTTTAAAATGATAGTAAACTTAAATTAATTCCATAAATTTTAAGGTAAGTTTTACGTAACAATCTAAAAAAAATCAAACTAAAAATACTCTTGTACTAAATAGAATGCATTCTTCTCGTTGTTCTTGCACTTTGAAGCCTTCTCTTGGCGTGCACCGCTGCGTGCGTCTCGGCATCCTCCTCTGGCGTTCTTCGGCTGTCGTCTGGCCTCTGATCTAGGAGCGTCGGATGGCCGCAGCGCTGGCTCGGGCGCGCTTGCTTGCAGGAAAGAAGAAGAAGACTCATCAGCCAATGACCATCCTTGCATAACCGCCGGAGACGGGGCCGCCGTATAAGACCGGCGGACACCTGTACTTTGGACTCATTTCGCGGTGTCGAGCGGTGTCGAGGAGTCGCGGAAGAGCCCCATCAAGTTCTTGCGTTCATCATCACCATCATCACCATCATATCATCGTACGGACTAAGACATAAAACCGAATAATTTTTTTTATCCTTAATCTTCGACTTTGAAGTGTGTTCTGACATTGACCTTGAATTTTTTGATAATCGCGTGGTGCGCAGATACGTTGGTGTGCAGCGGGAAATCTGAATTTTCTTCGCTTGTTTTGGATCAGTGCGCGGATTTTCCACACACGCGAGTTGAGAGTGTGACTGAGTAGTAGAGTCGCGAGCGGCGAAGAGGAGAGAGTTCAACGGCATCCAGCGCGCACCAGAGGTTTTACAAACAATTACATCGACAGCGACGCCGTACCGAGACACCCAGCAAACAATAAGGTGAGTTTTTCCTCATTCGAGAGCATACCGCAGTGTGCAGCTAGGTTCCGAGAATCGCATTGATTGATTCTTTCGGTTTACAACTACGTTTGTGCGTTGTTTTTTGTAATGACTCGGGAAGTATTTATGTTAGACTACCACAGTAAAAATTTATTGATAGAACATTAATAGGGCTATAAACTGGTGTATTAATTATTATTTTTGAATTAATTTTCAAAGAGATATGGGTGTTTAAAGTTGATTAATTGATTTTTTGTAACAAAAAATTCAAAATTTTAGTTTTTTCTTTATAATTACTATGAAAATTATTATAAATAATTTGTGTAAAAACAGTTTTAAAGTCAATTGAATTCTCTATAAAATGATATAAAATTTGTTAAAATGTGATTATTAGTTAAAAAGTTATAAGTCATTTAACTTACCATTGAACTATTTTCCTCAATCAGATTTTAAAAATTTCATTTTGTTCAATATTTTGTTAATCACTTTTTGTAATTTCATAAAAATTATATCATTTAACACCATCTTATAGCCAATTAAATTCTCTATAAAATGATATCAAATTTGTTGAAATGTGATTATTAGTTAAAAAGTTATAAGTCATTAAACTTACGTTAGAACTATTTTCATCAATCCGATTTTGAAAATTTCATTTTGTTTAATATTTTGTTAGTAACTTTTTGTAATTTCACTAAAGTTTGTATCATTTAATACCATCTTATAGCCAATTAAATTCTATATAAAATGATATAAAACTTATTAAAATGTGATGAATAGTTAAAAAGTTATAAGTCATTAAACTTACGTTAGAACTATTTTCATCAATCAGATTTTGAAAATTTCATTTTGTTTAATATTTTGTTAATAACTTTTTGTAACTTTACAAAAAATATATCATTTAACACCGTCTTAAAGCCAATTAAATTCTCTATACAATGATATACAATTTGTTAAAATCGTATAATTCGTTTAGAATTTATTCGCAATTAAACTTAACCTAAGATTAGTGTTATTCAGCAAAATCTAAAAATTTGATTTTATTTACTATTTTGTTAATAACTTTTAGTATTATTATTCCATAATATTAAACATAGTATAATTTTGTAGCCCATTTCATACGCAACAAAATGTCATAAATTTTATGACGATACGACAATTAGCAACAAAATGATTCGCTTCTAAACTTGGACACAAAATTCCACCATTTCTGGAAGCGATTTTTGTTTTAAACAATTTCCTCGCCATTTCGCCTTATAATTTATGTTAATGTTAACTACAATGCTATAATTACCAGCGTTTATTGTTGAAAGTCAACGAGGCTCAAAGCTCGCAACGTTCAACTACAAAACCACCGCGTCCATACTCGCCGAAAATGCAAACACGCCTCGTCGTGTGTGATGCGCACTGAACGTTAACTTTAACTCAACTTAACTTAAGTCAAAGCGCGCGCCGTCCTTACATAATGTCCCAATGTGTCTCAGCAACTCTTGGTTTCGTCTTGGCTGAGATAATTGCAATCGTAATTCCATTTCAAACTAAATCCAAAACAACGTCGAAAACTTTTGCATGTCAAGTTCAACTACCTTAAAAACCGACTAGTGACTTAAGTCAGTTTATTAACGTGCAACTAATGACGGCGCATGTAAGAAAATCAAGACATGAAAAGTGCATTCATGCTGCAACAGAAGTAATAATCAACTTGTCAATCTGGTTTCATACTTATAATAAGCGCGTCATAATTTTTTAGTTCGCCGCTATCGCTCCATAGATGGCGCTAGTAGTCGAATGTCAAGAGCAGGCGGTGGAAACAAGGAAACAAGTTCAATGCACGTTCGAAAGTCAATTATTCCATTCTGTTACTCTGCCACTCTAGCGCGGTCGGCGCAGCGGCGCAGATTACATCGACATGACTTAAGTCACATCCACACAAACTCACCGAAACACAAAGTTGCCTACACAACTATTTATTCATACCTATATACATTCAAATGTATATTTTGTTTGGTTAAATAATATTAATGCACTTAAGTCATGTTGACTTAAGTACGTTAAGTAGTTTAGTAAAAAAGTAAAAATCCAGAATAAAAATAAAAGTGTGTGTATGTGGTTGGTGCGTAACTGTACTGCGCATACCTGCGTGTGATGCGCATGCGCATGCGTTAATTACGAGAGTATACGTTAGAGGTATTAAACGCTTCGACGTATCGGCCGGCAGGTAACTGCAACTGCAAACGGTGACTTAAGTCAGCTCAGCGCAGGAAACCGCAATGCGTGATGCGTGATGCGCAGAAGGTGAAAGAATCAACACAATCGACTATCAAACAACTGCTAGATAAATAGCATTTTTTATTGCTATACCATGTGTTTCAATTAATTAAAATTTTAGAAAATTTTTTTAGATGACTTAAGTTAAGTATGCAGGATGCGTGTGAGAGATTTATTAATATTAATAATAAATTTATTATTTATTAATGAAAACATAGAGGAAGCGTTTGCGGTCGTAAATTATTTGCTTGTCACTGCGCGTTAAACGCGCATCGGTGATAAATCATGGCGATTACAGAAATTATGAATCTACTTAAGTTAAGTCACATTTGCCTTAATTATTTTCCGCATTGCCATTGCCATCCTGTGTCCGTACGCGCATGCGCCTATGACTTAAGTAGGTTTAATCACTGTTAAGTGCATATCCTACGCAATAAAATGAGTTTAAGCAGAGTATACTTAAGTCACTCATATGGCTTACAACGCCAAAATGGTATTAATATTGTTATCAAATTAGGTGTTGTAGTGAATGGAATATCAATTAAATCGTACTTAACTTAACTTAAGTAAAGTGACTTAAGTCATTTTATCTCGATTTCTAGTTGTTTTGTTTGGTGAAATGATTTTTTTGTATTTTTTGTGACTGTGATTTATTTTATTTGACTTAAGTCACTTTTTTCAACAAAGACTTGAACCTTAGATGAAAAAAATATGTAGTGTAATCAAGGTGTGGTTGATGTATGCGCATAAAATAACAATTTACCAGAATGGAAAAAATGAGCGAAGCCATTTAAAGGCAGAAAACGAGGAAACTCACAAACGCACTTATGACTTAAGTCAGAAAAAAGTTGTTACTCTTCAGCGCTGAGATTTAAAAACCGTAAAAAAAAACGCGTAGGTAACTTAACTAGACGCAACAAGAGCGGCGCACTTGAGGAATTTCTCAAATTGCGAGAAAAACGCGCAAGTTGCGCAAGTGACTTAACTTAAGTCGGATTTTTTTCCGACGTTGAAATTACTAGTAACAAGTGATAAAGGCAAAGAAAATACAAGTCAAGTAAATATCGAGTGAAAATAAAATAAAGTTGCATGCGCATGCGCATGCGCACATCATGACTGTGCGCAATTACGTTAATTATAAAATTGGCAGCTTCGCAGAATCTTCCATCTCGGTACACTTTCCTATGCATAGATTTTGATCTATTGATTTTAAAATTACTTATACAGAGTGTTCAAATAAAAAATTTAAAAATAAATTTAAAAAATTAAAAATTTCAAAAATGAAAATAAAAAATGAAGAATGTTATTACGTCTCATAATAACCACTTTAAACATTTCGCAGATTATTATTGCAGTGGCGTTGAGTGCACTTTGATTTATTTCTGCGCGGTGATGATGCTCGTGTGCGCGCTCGTGTCGCGTTGATTTATAATTTATAATCGGATATATAATTTCGTTTACAAATAGTCATCAATCATGTCGGCGAGTTTTTCGCCCTTCGACGCGAGCGCAAGCACTCAACTTTTTTCAGACATGATCTCTCAAGAAGGCTATTAAAATCTCAAGACGCAGATAGGCTGAATATTTTCTAAAAAAAGAATAAAAATGGAATGTTGTGCAAAGTAATATAGAAAATAAAAGGAAGTTAATATTTTATAAATATTTACAGTAATAGAAATATAATTAGAGTAAAAATGCTATTTTTTTTTCAATTTGCGACGCATATTGTTATCGTTTTTTGCTGATAATAATTTTTTGTGTGTGATATTTTCTTATCTGAATATCTTTTCTTATTAAAAATTTCCTGTAGATTCAAATCTGTAATTTGCTCCTTCCCATCTCTTTTAGTTTACGAGATATTCACAATTGAAGAAAAATGGCAAAACTTGAAAAATGTCACTTTTTAGCACTTTTAACCACGTTTTTAGACTATACAAATTTTACTATACAAATTTTAATTATTTTAGTATCGTAGCTAAAAGAGAATTTTCCAATCTTTCATAATCTACAATCCGCTGGTTGCTATCTCTTTCTGTTTAGAAGATATTAATTATTGAAAATCGTCGAAAAAAAGTATCAACTACCCCCCCTTGCCCATTTTTTCTTAAGAAAAAATTTTATCTCTTAGATTTCCGATTTAACAGTCTTATCTTATAGAAAATGGTCCGTAGATTAAGACCCTGCGATCTGATTGTTGATATCTCTTTTAGTTTACGAGATATTCGCAATTGAAAAAAATCGTCAAAAATTGAAAAAAGTCACTTTTTAGCACTTTTAACCACGTTTTTAGACCTTTTACTATACAAATTTTAATTATTTTAGTATCGTAGCTGATAGAGAATTTTTCAATCTTTCATAATCTACAATTCGCTGATTTCTATCTCTGTTAGTTTAAAAGATATTTATTATCAAAAATCGACGAAAAAAAGTATCAAGCACCCCCCCTTGCCCATTTTTTCTTAAGAAAAAAATTTTTATCTCTTAGATTTCCAATTTAACTGTCTTATCTCATAGAAAATGGTTCGTAGATTAAGACCCTGCGATCGGATTGTTGATATCTCTCTTAGTTTACGAGATATTCGCAATTGAAAAAAAATGGCAAAAATTGAAAAAAGTCACTTTTTAGCCCTTTTAACCACGTTTTTAGACCTTTTACTATTCAAATTTTAATTATTTTAGTATCGTAGCTGATAGAGAATTTTTCAATCTTTCATAATCTACAATTCGCTGATTTCTACCTCTGTTAGTTTGAGAGATATTAATTATCGAAAATCGTCGAAAAAAAGTATCAAGCACCCCCCCCTTGCCCATTTTTTTCTTAAGAAAAAAAATTTTATTTCTTAGATTTCCGATTTAACAGTCTTATCGTATAGAAAATGGTCCGTAGATTAAGACCCTGCGATCGGATTGTTGATATCTCTCTTAGTTTACGAGATATTCGCAATTGAAAAAAATCGTCTAAAATTGAAAAATGTCACTTTTTAGCACTTTTAACCACGTTTTTAGGCCTTTTACTCTACAAATTTTATTTATTTCAGTATCGTAGCTGATAGAGAATTTTTCAATCTTTCATAATCTACAATTCGCTGATTTCTACCTCTGTTAGTTTGAGAGATATTAATTATCGAAAATCGTCGAAAAAAAGTATCAAGCACCCGCCCTTGCCAATTTTTTCTTAAGAAAAAAAAATTTTATCTCTTAGATTTCCAATTTAACTGTCTTATCTTATAGAAAATGGTCCGTAGATTAAGACCCTGCGATCGGATTGTTGATATCTCTTTTAGTTTACGAGATATTCGCAATTGAAAAAAAAAATGGCAAAAATTGAAAAAAGTCACTTTTTAGCCCTTTTAACCACGTTTTTAGACCTTTTACTATTCAAATTTTAATTATTTTAGTATCGTAGCTGATAGAGAATTTTCCATTCTTTCATAATCTACAATTCGTTGGTTTCTATCGCGTATAGTTTAAGAGATATTAATTATCGAAAATCGTCGAAAAAAAGTATCAAGCACCCCCCCTTGCCAATTTTTTCTTAAGAAAAAAATTTTATCTTTTATATTTCCAATTAAATGGTCTTATCTTATAGAGAATGGTCCGGGGATTAAGATGCTGCGATCGGATTGTTGATATCTCTTTTAGTTTACGAGATATTCACAATTGAAAAAAAATTGCTAGGAAATACCTAAAACAGTATTTATCAACCTTAAAAACTTCAAAATATACATTAATAACCTACTCAACAAATTCTCTATAAACCTAGCTTTCTAAAAATGTCAAATTTAATCTTTCACGTCCATAAACACCAAAGTTATGCGGTCGTAAACTTCGAACATCTTAAACACATTACGAATCTTCAACATTTGAGCGTTCAACATTTCGCGTGTGACACGAGCCACACGTCCGTAATAACCACCTAAAACTTATTAATACATCAATACCTCAATAACTCAATACCACCAGCAATCAAATTACTACTATACTCGTATATATATATCCAAAGTATTCGTAATGCGTATTATTAAGTCGGGCGCCGCACGAAATTAAATTTCGAGGCGTGCTGTAACTTGTAAGTAGAAAATAAAATTGACATACCGCGTTAGCTACATTAGCAGTTTATTAGCAATAGGTTTTTAATTTGAATATTGTGTCGAAGTACTGTTAGCTTTTTATTTTCAAAGAACTTTTTAGCACCGCGTTAGCGCTAATCAAGTGGCAGGACGGAATTACCAATCAATACGATACACTAATGATCGTGTTCAAGACTCATTAATTACTTTTAATTACTTTTTCGGTTTTTAGCACGAGCTGGGAGTCATAAAATGGTCAAGTATGCAATTAAAGTTGCAGATATAGGTTGTGAAAGGAAGTAATCGTAAATTTGCGTATTTTTTGCATTTTTTATCAACTTGCGCAAGTGACTTAACTTAAGTATGAGTTTTTTTATTGGTAAATATGTTAGTAACAAGTGATAAAAGTAATATACAGTTATAATTAAGTAAAGTTACTTACGCATGCGCAGATTATGAAAGTGACTTAAGTTAAGTATGATTTTTTATTGTAGAAATTTATTATAACAAGTTATAACAGCAAAGAAAATAAAAATTAAAGTAAAAATTGAGTTAAATCATTTGCGCATGTGCAAATCATGAAAGTGACTTAACTTAAGTACACATTTTTTTATTGAAGAATATGTGAGTAACAAGTAATAAAAGAAAAATATAGTAAAATTAAGTAAAGTTACTAACGCATGCGCAGATTATGACTAAGTGACTTAAGTTAAGTATGATTTTTGATTGTTGAAATTTATTGTAACAATAAAAGCAAAGGAAATATAAATTAGAATAAAAATCCAGTTAAGTCACTTGCGCATGCGCAAATCATGAAAGTGACTTAACTTAAGTAAGATTTTTTATTGTAGAAGTCGATAGTACAAACTGTAAAAATCGCATGCGCAGAGTAAAATTTGATTTTTCACACTGTTTCGATGTGAACATTTCGGTTGTTCACTTCCCATTCATCGGATTATACGCATTTTTGTTTTTGTGAGCGCATGGTGTGTGTGAATGAGGTGAGATTTTATTTTGGTTTTACGGTAAATAAAGTCGTCTTCCGAGTTTGTAATCGAGCCGAAACAGTTACGAAATTCAACACGCAGCGCTTAAATTTAAATAAAAAATTTATTTTTCTGTATTTTTATTTAATTTTAATTTTCTCTCATTGAATTTATTTCGACTGCAAAAAGAACAGTAATTACTCTATAAATTATTATCATTACGTGATTAAATTTTGTGGTTGTTTACGAGCGTAATTAATAAATAACACCAATAAATGATGTTTTACACCGTTATCCAACAAATGATGCACAAACAGCCATTAGTTCTGCTTTTTTACGCTTGAAAAAATCCGAAAAATGCTGGTTTCGCCGGTGTAACTAGTAACCACGCATTTTTTGATAATCATGAAATAATACGCGGCTGTTTAATTTATGTCTTAATGAAACGTAGCGCATAAATGACTCTCGGGATGCCTTCGAGCGCGACTAACGAGTTTTCGCTTTTTTCAAGCGTTAAAACGGGTTAAAACTTACAAAAATCTACGAAAATATTTCATCGGGAGGAAATACATGTGGGAAAATGAATTTTATAGTTTATTTATATTTTATATTGTTTAAAAGTAATATTAAATTAAATAAAGTAAAATAAAAGCAAACAAATCACAAAAAAATAGTTTTTTGAGTTTTTGTGCATAAATAGCTTTAAAATTGAAGATTTTAAGGTTAGAATTACCAAATAACACCCTGTATATTAAATTTATGTTCTAATCTTGTTGATTTGTTACCAAATTTGTTCTTTTGCTTAATGTAAAAGACATAAAATGCAAAAATAACACAAAATTTATTTTTTTATTTTTGGCGCGTAAATAGCCTAATAATTAGAGTTTTTAGGTTAGATTTACAAAATATCTTCCTGTATAAAACAATAACCCCAAAATCTTAATGATCCTAAAGTTTATCAGTCGGTAATTAATCAAAAACCACTCAAAAACTTGAAAAAAGTTTTTTTTGCAAAACTTTTTAATTTTCTGCTTCTAGTTGCAATTTGCATACATAAAAGATAAAGATAAATGCCGACCATATTTAGTAGCTGCCGTAATTCGCGTTGTAATCACTCGAAAGCTCGAAATCATTCAAGCCGACAGCAAATGACAGCCAAAGCAGGAGTAAATAATTTCGCCATTAAATGCACATCGCCGACATTGCGCGCATTGCGCACATTGTAAACGCGCGCACTCATTCTAACACGCGTCTAACACCCGAGTGGAATAATCGTCCCGACTGCCAATTAATCATAATTATCGTCGATCGGTATCTCTGCACGTAGCCAACTTCCAACTTCCCACTTGCGACTTGCAACAACAATTTATATCAATGCAATCTTGTACATCGCGCGAAAGAGCAAATCTTGTTCTACAAATCAACAATTCAACAAGACATCAGAGGTATTTCATGCTACAGAGTGTAGCTCACTCAACATAACCTCTAAAATGATTAATTTGAGGTTAGTTTTAAGTAAAAATTAATTTTTGTATTTTTTGCAGTTTTTTGTCTTGTAGATCAAGAAAAAGAACAAATTATGTAACAAATTAACAAGGTTTTTATGTCATTTTAGTATACAGAGTGTTATTTTGTAAATATAACCTCAAATATCCCAATTTTAAAGCTATTTCTGCACAAAATTCAAATTTTTACAATTTTTGCATTTTTCTTCTCGTAAATTATCCAAAACATCAAATTTTGCAAAAATCAATTAGATTATAACATAATCTGAATATACAGGGTGTTATTTTGCAAATATAACCTCAAAAATCCCAATTTTAAAGCTATTTATGCGCAAAATTAATTTTTTTCTAATTTTTTGCATTTTTCTTCTCGTAAAATGTCCAAAAAATCAAATGTGGCAAAAATCAATAAGATTATAACATACTCTAAATATACAGGGTGTTAAATAATAATTCTAACCACAAAACCCTTAATTTCTTCTTATTTCCCCGCAAAAACATAAAAAAAATCAATTTTCTTTTCTTTTGCTTCTCTTTAATTTTATTGCATTTAATAAAAGTTGTAGCAGCGTTGATTGCATCATGTTACTGACCTACGATGAATGCAACGAACGCTGATGAACGCGTGAACCTTCAAGGTCGTTTCCAGACGCTACCCGCAGAATCGTATATAGGTATTACATACTCACAACACTAATTTAAATTAATTAACTTAAAATTTAAATTATTTAGCTTTAATTACCGACGCAGGATCGCATTTTCCTCCTCTTGGTTCTAAAAATAGACCGCAATAGTTATAGAGTTAACTTTATGAGCTTTCGCTCGTGTGTTTGCGTGAAAAACGCCGCGGGGACTGGTCTCCAAAGCTCTCGCACATATAGTCATGCTATCATAAACTAAAACTGGTTTTTCCGACTCGATGGGCACGAAAGCTCAACGGAGGGAAAGCTTATAGGGTGTTATTAGAAATATTATTTCATTAAAATTATGTTTTTGTGTTTTTTTGGAGGAAAAACATTAAAAATTGAGGAAAAAAGTTATAAAATTGTTTTTTAGGGTATTGGTTTGTGGTTATGTTGTGTTAGG
Organism: Dalotia coriaria; assembly: GCF_025399875.1. Lineage (NCBI taxonomy): Eukaryota > Metazoa > Arthropoda > Insecta > Coleoptera > Staphylinidae > Dalotia > Dalotia coriaria. Next base: position 9,219,918 of record NW_027045452.1, on the reverse strand, counting down.
TGTATGTGTGGTTGCATATCAATTAAAGGTTAAAAATTTCACTTTTTATGCAAAAATCACTTAAAAACGCATAAAAACACGCAAATTAATTGTTTTCATGTTAAAATTTTATGGTTCTGTTGTTTTAGTAGTATGTGTGGTTGCATATAAATTACTAGTTTTAAATTTCAGTAGTTTCTACGGCTAAAAACACTAAAAAACTCCTAAAAATGCAGAAAAAAACGTAAAAAACGTCAAAAAACGCAGAAAAAACGCAAAAAGCAACATTTTTTAGGTCAATCTTTAAGGTTATGATATTTTAACAGTATGTCTGGTTGCATACCTATAACCACCATTAAATTTAACTTCTTTTCCACCAAAAAAACACTCAAAAACTCCCAAAAACAACAAAATAACATCGAAAAACGCAAAATTTTCATAAAAATTTGTGTTTCTTATGATATTATACTGTTTAATACTACATGTAGTTGAATATTAGTAAGTCTGGAATATTACACTGTTCGTTCAGCTTCACTACACTTGACTAGACACACTCGGGACGTTTCTGCGCTGCGCGCCGCCGCGATTCTTGTTGTAGACGCGGCGCGCATCTGCAACATCTTCACATCTTCACCTTCGGGGCTTCACAAGCGCTCTGCTTCACGACGTATCATGCTTAAATGTGTAAAAACAAGTGTTGCAGCAAAAGCGCATCGAAAACGAAAGCGAAAATTGCGCTCGAGCCGTGAAAACGGCGCAAAATTACAAAAAATATAAACTAACACGAGAAGCGAGAAAAATTACGATTATTACGCTGAGAATTTGATAAAGCAGATAAAGTGGAAGTAAGAGTATTGATTTTACATCAATTGTAGCTTATCAACACTTGCAGCTTTTATTTTTGTTTTATTTTTGGTGGAAAAACACAATTCTGTGGGGATATTGATAAGAAACACGCGGAAAATAAAAGTTTCCAATATCATGGTTGAATGAGTCTCGGCTGGTGTAAAGCCGCCATGTTTTACAGTCGATGGAGCGTGTTCACGGCTACCGGAAACACAAGAATCAATCAATACAATCAGAAGAAACAAATTTTTATCAAAATAAGTCGCAAAAAGTCGAAAAACTAACTTAAAATGACAAAATACTCCAAAATAAGCCTTAAATTGAGTTAAGTCAAATGACTTAAGTCATGTTACTCAAGTGACTTAACTTAAGCAAAGTTACTTTTCCATTTTATAATCAAAAATAACCTTCATAACCTTGAAAATCACCGTTTAAGTGACATAAGTAACAAATTTTCACCAAAAAATACTTTATAACCCATAAAATCGCCAAATTTACTTAAAATAATATAAAATGACTTAGGTAAAGTGACTTAACTAACTAATAATTACCCAAATATGTTTTCATAACCTATAAACACTCAAAAATACCTCAAAATAACTGTATGCCTTAAAATAAACCTTAAACTGACTTAAGTCAAGTTTCCTCAAGTGACTTAACTTAAGCAAGGTCTACTTTACCTTCTTTAGCCTCTTAGACGTTGCCCACAATGTCGAAACAAGTTTTGTTGTTGTAGGAAGGTGTGTAACTCTTCCTTATTTACTTATTGACTTAACTTAAGTCTCGATGCATTCTCCCAGTTAGAGGCAGTCCGATTTTTCGAGCAGACACAAACACGGAGTTACTCGTATCTCGCTGCAGCGTTGTTTCGTACCATCACGACAAATAAATCTCGCCGCCCGATGCCCTTCCGTTCTTCTGTTTTAGCCTTCTTCGGCTGCGGTTTTGGTCGTGTGTGGAACCTAACGGTACCCGATCGGGTCTCTCACCGTTCCGTTTCTTTTCTGCCTCTTATGGCCACACCGAAGACCTACAGCTCTCAAAAATGTGCTCCGAAGAAAACGATCGTGACCTATTATAAACTACTTTATATTGCGCTTATGACTTAAGTCATATTTATTCCTGGCCAGACCTAATTTTTATTTACCGTTAGAAAAGTTTTAATGAATTTTAATTTTAAACTTGTTTTATTTTTGTTGCAGGTACGTGAAACACTTGAAACGCTCGTTAATTACTTTCTGGCTCTCCCTGGACAGTGGTAGGTCATTAATTAATAATGATGAATTATGTATGGCGTACAATACATCACCGAGAGTGAAATTACAGTGAAATATTTCGATAATTATCACTTTTTGCGTTCGGAGAGTTAAAAATAGCAGAATTTACGACGTTTTTGCGATTGATTTGCATTTTCCTGCTGCGCGGGCATCCGCCATTTGCATAAATGCATATGCAGCTGGGAGAGAGGGCGCTGTGCGACGTTATTTTGAATTTAAATCCAAATATGTCTATAAACACAAATCAATTGAAGGTTATTTTGAGTTTATATCTTCAAAGCTTTGTAACTTCTATAAAAATGATTCGATTTGATTCGAATTTTTCTTTAAATGAAAGATAAGTAAATCTACTTTCAGATGATATACTATTTATGTAGTTATAAATGTTTTAAGTACCTTTAAATTGCAATTAAAAAATATATAACTTTTTTGTTAGTAATTATAACGCAATATTTTCAAAAAGTTATAACTTCTATAAATATTGTTCAAATTACTTAATTTTTTCTTCATATGAAAGCTAATTAAGTCTACTTTAAGATAATATTTTATTTATAGAGTTATAAATATCATTAGTACCTTTAAAATGCAATTAAAGTGAATACAACGTTTATTTACTTTACTTTTTTATAAAACTGACTTTAACCTCAAATTTTCAAGGTTAAACATATCCGTAATGACTATAAACATTATAATTCTTATAGAGCAACTTATCCACAACATTTTAAGACATTTCCGAGCTCTGTAGCTCCTTTCATTCGCGTTTTATACCAAAAATAGTAAAAAACCACATTTAACCTATCCGCAAACATAATTCTCCTGATTATGTTGATTTACCTTAACTTCAGCGGGTTGCTTTTTCGTTTTTGTAGCGATGTGAGCCTGGAATGCGCACATTTTCCACAATTCTCACATCGCATCACATCGCGGATGTAATCAAGCGTAAGTGTTGTGTTACGCTCTGCTCTCGAGAGCGCTGCAATCCGTCGGCCATTAGGAACGACTAATTCCTGAGAAATCAACGCAGCAGCACGAAAATCAAGCGCAGTGCACAGTAGAGAAAAAGTGTGCAGATGCACACGCTGCGAGAGTAATTCCTAGTTTACGATTTCCTTCGGTTACGGTCTCGCGGATGTCAGAGCTTTCGGTTGATGGCATGATGACAGCCTAGCGAATTGTCGCTGGGCGTAAGACGTGACGTGGAAATCTTGGAAATTTGTTTGTCGGTAAACTTTGCAATTCAGTAAGCAAAAAAAGAACAAGAACGAGGATGAAAACTGAAAGTTTAGGTTTATCATCAAGTTTAAGCTTTAAATGACACGCAGATGATGGATTGAGGTTTCCTACTTGTTTTCAAAGCTTTGTAACTTTTGTAAAAATCGTTGGAATTACTTCGTTTTTTCTTTAAATCAAAGCTAAAGAAGTCTACTTTTAGGTAGTGTATTGTTTATGAAGGTATAAATAGTTTAAATGTGTTTAAAATGCAATTAAAGAATAAAAAACATTTTGGTAATTGTGTAGTATGTTGATTCTCGTTTAAATGACTTTGAGATCAAAATTTCAAGGTCAAAAATATGTTTACAAATTAATACTATAATAGATATTAGAGAACAACTAATTTACTACATTTTAGGATATTTTTGAGCTCTGTGCCATATTTGAGTCGGTTTTTAAAACAAAAATAAGAAAAAAAGTCAAAATTTGCAAAAAATATTTAAATTTTCGCGTTTAAATGACTTTGAGATAAAATTTTCAAGGTTAATACTATGTTTACAAACTATAAATTTGATAAATATAAAAGAGCAATTAATTTACTATATTTTAAAATATTTTTGAGCCCTGTAGCATGTTTCAATCGCTTTTTATAACAAAAATAAGAAAAAAAAGCAAAATTTGCAAAAAGTATTTAAATTTTTAAGTTTAACTGACTTTGATATCAAATATTTATGGTCAAAAATATGTTTACATACTAAACATATAACACATATTATAGAACAACTAATTTACTGTATTTTAAGATATTTTTGAGCGCTATACTTTATTTCAGTCCGTTTTTATAAGAAAAATAAGAAAAAAATGCAAAACTTGCAAAAATATTAACTTTTTTGCTAAAAACGCTGTAACTTTTTGCAAAACCAACCAAATCACACCAAATAAAATTCAAACAATAGCCAAAAACTAATTCTTTCAGAAAATATATAGTTATTATATATTAATTAACTTAAAACAGGCAAAACAACAAAAATTCAATTGAAATTTTCAATAATTCTGAATGTTTTTGTAGCTAACCTCAGAATTGTGTAATATTTACTTGTAAACCTATCATTTTCTGGCTGAATGTGTTTTTTGTTCATATATAATTTAATGTCTTGCGGCTATCGAACCGGTCATTAAAATAATAAAACTACAAAACATCTAATAAAGCGGCGAAATCGAAACAATTTCGTTTCTTCCATTTTTTTCTCGCTTGATTTACAGCGTTATAACACAACATTGGTTGCGTGTTCGAAAAAAATAAATTGGTGCTTAAAAAAACGATTAAATTACAATTATTCAATTTAATCCGAATTAATCAAAATCAAAATCATAAAATAAATCGAAAAAATATTTTATTTTCATTTATTTCATAATAAAACTTAAATTTTTGTGTTTTTTAAGTTTAAGAGTGAATAAAACACAGTATTATTCATTAATTAATTGCTACACGATGAGAAAAACATCTCTTTTGTTGGCTAATTAAAAACAACAAATTATAGCAGTATAGCAGTGAATATAAGAGTATAACATTGAATGCAAGAACAAAAGAAGTAAAACAAGAGTAGTACTCGAGTACAAAGCACGTAATAAAGAATGGAATGAATTAATCATTAGTTAAGCAACATTAATGAAAGCAAATAAATCAAATTACGACTTTGGGCAATTTAAAATTAAATTAAGAAAAACACTCACAAACACTCAGAGCTTGGCTTGAACTTCAACTTCAATTTTAACTCGGCGCTAAGTTTGAACTCATTAAAAGTTTAGTGAAGCAGGAAAACAATGCAAACACCCACGACACACCTACATAATTACTTAATTAAGATAATTATATGAATTTATATCGTGTTTCTTTGATATAAAATCAGAAAAATAAGATTAAGCTTATTTTAAAGCTTTTATAAGTAAAAATTTATTAATTTCGTATGGAAATGTTGACTTTGAGTTCAAATTTCAAGGTTATACCAGTGTTTAAAAAACTTTAAATGTAATAGATATTATAGAGCAACTAATTTACTATATTTTAAGATATTTTTTAGTGCTGTAGCTTGTTTTGATGGTTTTTTATAGCAAAAATAGTAAAAAATGCAAAATTTTCAAAAAATTTCAACTTTTTCTTAAAAATGCTATAACTTTTTGCAAAACCAACCAAATCACTCCAAATAAACTTTAAACAAAAAACTTAGATTTTCAGAAAGTAAATTGTTAATATAAATTAATTTATCATAAATACCAGAAATTTCAAAAAAATAACAAAAAAAGTCTTTTTACCATTTTAAACTTTTTTGTTTCTGAGTTTTCTCTTCAATAAATCTAAATTTAAATAAAATACAAAATTGTAATGGAATTAAAGTGTCAATTAACACATAACTAACTCAACGATTCGTACAGTTCGTAATGGCAGTGACGCCAGTTTCCAGCTTTCAGCAATCTTTGTTTCTTCGCTGGACGCAAACAAAGCCCCATCGAGTCCGTCCGCGAGGCTGCGATGCGAAACCGAAGGAAAACATAAGAATTCAATTAATTAACGACTATTTATTGCCGTCTCGCGTCGCGAATGACAACGCCGCTAATGAAAATTCATCGTTCTACTCGCATGAATAAAAAAATCAACAAAAAACACAATAAAAACTTCACCATTCAAGTTTTATAGCAGAAATATAACATTTGGCAAATGGAAACATTAAACGTTGTAAATTATTCATAAAAATACAGTTATTATACATAATATGCAAAATAACAGCTTCTAGAATAGGTTATTATGTCATTTTGACTATAATCATTAAAAAAATCTGTAATCTGTAAAAAAATCAGAAAACTTTTTGTGTAGGCTTGAATATTATAGTTTAGTAATTGATTAATAGGTGGCGAGCGATGTGAAAGCATTCCCAACCTTTTTATTCTTCCTACACGATTCAATTGATGTAATTTCGGCGTAATTTCAGGTTTTTGACTGATTTGAACTGTTTCCTAAAGAAATACCACCGTTATTCGACGCTGACGCCTTTAAAAAGTCTAATTTTGTGCATAACCTGACATATCCACACAATTCTAACCTATAATGAGGTTGGTACTCGTTAGAGCACAATAAAAAGTTGCCTACAACTGTGACTTCGTTAAATCCTAGCTGTTTTTTACTTTTTCGCAAAGTACAATACTAAACCGACTCAAATAACAAGGTAATACTGTTAAACTTTGAAATTATGTAGAATTTTGTGTCTGGATTAAAACCTTACCTAAACAAACAAAACAAAATCAATTTTGAGCTTAAATGAGCTTTTCGTGAAGGCTCATGTTTGTGTGAAGGTAATTTATTTAGATTGGATTAGGATTAATTATAAAGACAAACATTATATGAAGTTGATGAATATTTTACCTTTGAAAGCTTTTAAAACTTTCAGTAAATATATTTATTAACTTTAAACATTCAAAATCAGAATGATTTTATTGAAATTTTTATAAATTTTTGATTTTTTTGTATTTAACTTCTGAATTGTGTAATATTTATTTATTTACGTAAATAAAATCGACGTTAAAATAATCTATATATATATATAAATAAATTGCTGTTCGTTAGTCTCGCGAAAACTCGAGAACGGCTGAACGGATTTATCTTATCTTGGTCTTGAATTATTCGTGGAGGTCTAGGGAAGGTCTAAAAGGTGAAAAAATTCGAATAATTGCCGGGAAAATCCTCAAAACAGCTCTTTTCTATAGAATAAAATTTGACATTGAGATTCAATCATAGTTAGAGTTAAATAGTTGAATTCGAGATGGCGCGCTGAAGTGCATTATTGACAAAACTTTATATAATTAATTTGTTTAAATTAAAATTGCTAATCTTATTGATAGAATTGACTCTTACTACGAGTATGTCTAGAACAAGAGAGTAAAAACGAATTACATTTTTATTAAACACTGCCGGAACGCAGTCGCGGGCAACAGCTAGTTATTTATAAAAATATGTCGATATAAAGTAGCGGTGCAAATGGAAACATAAAATTTAAGCAATTAAAATGTTTGTTCAACCGGAACTAAAAAAATGCAAAAAATGCAAAAAAATGTGAAAAAACGTTGTAAAACTGCAAATAACAAGTTGTAATAGCAATAAATAGATGCAATTTGTTTGTTCAGTGGTTGTTGTTATTTGTTTCAATGAACATTGTTGTTTGCACGCGATGCAATGCAAATTTCCGGTTTGGTTTTGTAAACTTTTACTGTTTTAAGTATTAACATGATATATTTCACATTATTCAACTTCTGCATTGTGTATATTTCCTTTTTTTCTTTTTCCTTTTTACTTTTATGTTTTATATTTTATATATTCCGATTAAAATTCCTGGAATTGTTCTTTATACTCCGCTATGCTGCATTCTGCATTCGACAACCGCTAGTTTAATGTTTTTCTCCGCTATTTTCGCAATGATTTTTAATTTTTGCTCAAAAATTTCGTGTTTACTGTTTTGTTGTTGACATATACAACTATAAATATTTTATCTTTTAATAAAAGATGATTTGTTGATTTTTTAAAGGATTTTTTGACTTTAAAAGTAAAAAAAATTGCAAAAATCGTAAATTTCTTTTTTAAACAAAGTTACAATGATTTTGAGACCAAAATTAGAAGGTCAAATATATTTTTACAAACTTTAAATGCAGTTATTATTATAGAACAACTAATTTACTATATTTTAAGATATTTCCAAGTCCTGTAGCGTGTTTCAAGCAGTTTTTATAACAAAAATAAGAAAAAAATGCAAAAATAATTTTTTAATTTTTGCTCAAAAGTTTTGTTTCGCTCAAATTTACCGTTTTTCTATTAACATTTCATTTATTTTCAACAATTCGTTTCGTTTCGTATGACAACTGACGTCGTTATTTGTTATTTGCTTAACGGATTCTTAACAAGCAAGAGTTGCAATTAAATTTGCAAAAAATCATTAAAACATCATTAAAAAGGCTCATAAAATGCGAAAAATGCACTTAAAACCAAAACTAAAACACATTTTACGTGCGTCCTTATAAGGACAAAACATTTATGAAAAAACAAAATATGATTATCGCAGACTTGTCACGCCCTCGAGTAAACCAAGAGGAAAACGCTTCGAACGCAAGAACTTCAAGACGTACGCGTCTAATGAACGCTAATTAGCAATAAGCACGGTGTTTACGCCGCGCGGCCGACGGGAGGCAGCTTATTATGTCCTTTGGCATCGATTTCAAAAACATCAAAGATTATTTTATAGCTGCACACTGCACACCGTTTATTATAATGAAAAAAAATTGTGTGAAAAAATATTTTTCTACCAATTTGGCGTGTTTTATGCATGGTTTTAATTTTAATAAATATTTAACAGCCTGAGGGTGATATTATCTAACCGCAGAATTAATTAAACTAATATTTTGAGGTAATTATGTCAAGTAAAGTGTAAACCAAAATTATTTAAGGATAAAATTTCATAAATTTCAAACATTTCTATTTTTTTATGTTAAATTAATATACAAGACGCTTAAAAATATACAAAATTAATTATTTAATGTTATGAATAATTATTACACCCTGTATATAAATTTAGTCAAGCTTAACAACGAATAAAACGAGTTTGCAAGGATTACTTGCGGTTTTGGTGGTTTTTTTCCGTAACAATTACGTTTTTTGCTGAATTCGTGGAAAATCAGGGAAAATCAATACTAGTTTACGTTTCTTTTGCTCAGAAAGTAAATAAATATTCAATCAACCATAAAAAATAAATTAAAGATATTTTACAAGACGTTGTCAACTTTTTTCTGCTTGTAAAATGTAAAAATCGTGGCAAAAATTGTAAATTTCTCTTTCGTATAAAGTTTAACTGATTTTGCAATTAATTTTCAAGGTCAAATGTATTTTCACAAACTGTAAATGTAATAAACACTATAGAACAATTAATTTACTATATTTTAAAATATTTTTGAGCACTGTAGCATATTTCATTCGGTTTTTATAAGAAAAATACTAAAAAAATGCAAAATTTGTAAAAATTTTCAATTATTTTTTAAAAACGCTGTAACTTTTTGAAAAACTAACCGAATCACTTCAAATAAAATTTAAACAATAGCTAAATACCAAACATTAAATAATATTAATTAAAAAATAAAATTCTTCAACAGATATAGTCATTAAAAATTAATTTCCTTAAAAATCTTTCCTGAAATAAAGTTTTAAAAATTACTAATTACTTTTTTTGAAGTTTAAGATGTGTTAATCCAGTAAATTACACTTCTCCAGCCCCAAAATCTTATTTCTTTTAAAGCATAGTCCTCTGCTAATTTTTATACCGAGTGTTTCCATTCAAAAAAGAACCGTAAAACCAACCAAACGCTAAAAACTCGTAAAATACTTATTTTTTTATTAACCTCATGAAATATATAAAAAAAACTTTAAGTACTCAAAGTGAAATTGCTTCATTACATTCGTCTACGCGCCGTGCATCATGCAGAACCCTTAATACCAGGGCCGTCGCGCGTAATTTGCATAAAATCGATTTAAATTCCATAAAAAACCGTCGAAATAATTGCACTCTCCAATGCACATTGAATTTTCGCATATAACTACCACCTTGACTCATGATGCGTCTTCATGCGTCTTGAAGTTTCACCGACTTGTCGTTAACCCTTTCGACTTAATAAAAAAATAACGTTCAATTATTTTCACTTTATTGTTTTTGCAATCAATCAACTTTACTACCAATACCAATTGCATATGTTTTACATTTTGCGCGCGCAGAGGGAAAAAATAAAACTTGGATAAAATTAGTTTCAGTGTTATTTGTGACGATTAACAACTGTGAGGAAAACAATTTGTGGAGCCAAAAGCGTGACGCAATAAACGGAGCAAGCTTTTAAGAGCTGGAAGCCACACAGACAGCTTCCCAGTGAGCAACATACGAAAATTAACGCAATGAACGAAAGTGTCACAGTCGTAAAAGTTAATGAAAAAAACAAACAACGGACAAAAATATATACAAAGTGTTTTAATGTTGAAAAAATTGCGAAATATTTTTTTTAAATTTGCAGCTTATAGATCGCCTAATTTACTATATTTTAAGATATTTTTGAGGTCTGTAGCGGATTTTAATCGGTTTTTATAAGAAAAATAAGAAAAAAATGCAATTTTTGCAATTTTTTACTTTTACTGACTTTGAAATCAAATTTTTATAGTCAAAAATATGTTTACAAACTATAACTATAATACATATTATAGAGAAACTAATTTACTGTATTTTAAGATATTTTCGAGCTCTGTAGCATGTTTCAGTCAGTTTTTATACCAAAAATAAGAAAAAAATACAAAATTTTCAAAAATATTTGTTTTTTCAAGTTTTTTGACTTTGAGCTTAAAAATTCAGGGTAAAAAATATGTTTACCAACTATAAACTTAATAAATCTTATAGAACAACTAATTTACTATACTTTCAAACATTTTTGAACCATGTACCATCTTTCAGTCGGTTTTTATGACAAAAATAAGAAAAAAATGCAAAATTTAAACAAAAAACTTTTTATGACATTTTTGCCACACAAAAAGCAAAAACATACAAAAATCAACGCAAAAAACAAAAACATATACAAAGTGTTTTCAGCAAAAAAATTTCCGCTAAATATTTTCGCATAATTAACTGTTTCACATAACGCAGTCAGTCATTACTTGCTCGTTAGCGAAAAGCCATAACTATAACCTATCCGAACGTGTATTGATCGTTTGCATTCGAAACCGCTCAGGATACTCACGACACTAACAAGACTAACAACGTTAGGCGTTAAATTTTACGACTGCCGCCCTAGCGTCGAGATGTGCGTGCGGTTCGTATTATAAACGCGTCTAATATGCGAATTTCGCATCATTGGCGTGGCATTCACACACGAGTTTCTAAACCGCGCAACTGTATGCGGCTTAGGCGCAGCTAAACGGCGTTAAATTGAGGCATGCGCGGTGATTAAATCTTGTGCGCAGGTGAACAAGTGCAGCTAGTTTCAAGTGTAGCCAACTAACCGTTTATTGCACTTTTCATCACCAAGATATTATAAGTTAAAAATGGGGAGTTTTTTTGTAGAAGTTTTTTTGATATTTTCGCTAAACGCTCTGTATGAAAAATACGAAAAAATTGGGGAGTATATAAATAATAGTAGCTATAGTCTAGTGAAAGAATTTTTGAATTATTTAAATATTTATAAAAGTTATTGATGTTTTGTAAAATTTTACTAAAAAAATGTTGTAAATTTTGCAATAACTTTTATAATAATTTTTGGAAATTATTGAAATTATGTCATATTACGGATTTTGTTGTTTTATATATACGAGCCAAATTTCAATATTAAAGGTGTATTAGTTTTTAAATTATTTGTGTTTAAAGTACCAATTTGTGTCTATTTTTTCCATTTTGACTTTTTATGCTTATTTTTTTAAAGTTTTTTAATGATAATTGCCAAACCATTTGTATAAAAATTACGAAAAAATTCTTAGCGTATACAACTAATAATATCTTTGTTATTATAAAAGAATTTTTCAAAAATTCAAATATTTACAAAAGTTATTTACGTTTTTGTAAAATTTTACCCAAAATATCTACCAAATTTTGCAATAACTTTTATAATAATTATTATAAACTAACCAAATTATGTCACATGATGTATTTTATAATTTTACGTAAACATACCAAATTTCAATGCGGTAGCATAATTATTCTCCAAGATATTCACGTTTGAAGTTCAAGTTTTTACCCATTTCTCGATTTGGATAACAATCGTGCGGTATTTCTTTGTCTATTTTCTCATGCCGACTCTTTAAGGCATATTGTGCGCGGGCGTGTTTTTGCATATTGCATCTGCATACGTTCGACCTTTTACCTACATCTGTCTTCAACCGTTGCTTTCGCGTTTCGCATTATTTGCAAATCATCGGGAATGCGCACAATGCGCAAAAAACCAACAAGAAAATTTGTGATTATGATTTATATCTCCAAGCAAATGCATTCAACCTGTTCTAGAATGCACATTTTCCGAATGTTATAAATTATCACACCGTCTGACCTACATCTTCAACATCAATGATGAATTGCACAAAAACAACAAATATTTAACCTCAAAAACAAAAAAATTATTTTTTTTTAAATCACGATTTTATCCTTAAATTATTTTTATTATTATTTAATAAAATTAAATATGATTCTGACCTTTAAAATGATTAAAACCTTCACAAAGGTTTATTGGTTACGCGACCCTTGTGGTCAAGACACATAACCTCTAACCTCACTCGAAGCATAACGTAATTTTACGCTCGAGAGTAATTTTCACATTGGAAACGGTTGATACAATGTGAACACATGGTATATTTAGGTAGAATAAATCTTTGCGTCGAAAATGCGCGATCTAGATGCACGATTTAAATAAAATATTTGAAGCGCGCTCGTAAAGAATCCAACAAATCCGACCGTTCAACGCGCTGCTATTGTACATCCAACAATGGCAAACAGCAAGTATTGCGAATCGATGAAGTAAAGAAGTAAACTAGAGGAATATCTCGTCGCACAATCGTTTTGCGCCAAACAACGCACAAACAATGGCATATTTCTAGCCGGCGATAAAAATAACTCACATTCTATGATAAATGTGTCGTGGATTTTTTCACAAAATTAATTGTATCTCGAAAACTAGGAGAGATAACAAAATGGTTTATAATGTGACTTATAGATAAGGAATTGGTCTATGACATGACATTTAAATGATTAATTTTCATTAATTAGTGTCTATTTGGCAGAGGTTTAAACATTAGGAATGTTTTTTGTTTTGAAAACTTTAAATTTTTATTCAAAGTTGATTAACTACCAAAGTCATTATCTGATTTTAATGAAATTAGTCTCATTTGATAGATAATTAAATAAAGTTTATAATAAAGTTTAAATTTTGCAAATACATTAAAAATAACGCCCTCTAGGCGACTTTAAAGTTAAGTTTTAAAAACAAGCAAAAATTGTGAAATTTAATTTTACAACTTTTTTTCAAAATCATTTTACAACAAAAGTTATTGTTTAATTTTAAATATATAACCTGCATCTGATAGATAATTAATTAAACTTTACAATAAATTTTACAGATTGTAAATATCACGACCATAGCGACCTCTAAACGACTTTAAAATTTACTTTAGAAAATATCCAAAAATCATTTTAACGGAACAAAAACTTTTTTTCTTTTTACAATTTAAACAAAACCTAATAAATCTTTAGTTATTGAAAAATAAATTAGTATGTTTAGTAAAATATATAAATAATTGGAGATGATTTATTAGCGTTAAATCATGAGCGCATTATTCATCGATGAAAACGGTAAAGATCTCGTTAAAATTTCGCCGCCGTCACGATGCGCCATTGATCGAGCGCTTTTGGCTTTATTTAGCATTACCTGCGCGCGCATATTAAGCTATCGCGGCCATTGAAAGGCATTAAAAGTATTCACGGCGATTACTTGCCTTAGCGGATGTTTAACGAGACTTTTAATCTTCAAATCGAAAGAAAATCCGTCTCTATCGGGTTACGAACACAAACAAACGCAAACAAAAGTTACCACATCGGCGGCCATCTTGATCAGCCAACACATACCGTCGCACACGTATCATTTTGTTCTTCTTTGCGCGTCTAACTGTTTCTCGATCGGTCGAGTAACGTTCGTTTGACGCTCTTCGCAAGCACTTTTTGCTTGCGTTTCTCTCACTGGATTTGTTTTTGGGTTATAGGCGCGCATGCGCATGCAAATCACGGCTGCCACATGTTATGTGAGGTTAGCAATTATTCTGCGTCTGGGAACAAGACACACGAAACAGTAAAACGCTTCCAACATCAGTATTAGTCGGAGTTGACTTAACTTAAGCCATTACACGCCGTATTCAGTGACAGTTGAGGATTTAGTTTTCAATGCCCAATGTGTGTTGCCTACGCAACTATTACGTTACATCACACATAACCTAAACGTGCTTTGCGAATGCGTGAATCAATGTCAAAGTCACACTGCTCAGTAGTGTAGCTCAGTGTGTCGTACCGTTAGAGACTTTTTTTGGTTACTCGACGTTTATGGCCAGCGACAAGACATGAAAAGTAACGTGGATGTAATTTAAATTCAAAAGACTTAACTTTACTTACTGACTTAAGTTAAGTCAGCTTACGAATTCGGCATCTACGACTACGCAATGTTACGTGTTTTGGAACAATGAATCAATATTCGTTTGTTTTATTAAAATCGGTTGATAATTACTCAAGATATTGATAAAAATGTAAAAATTTGCCCCGCCTACTTTTTTAATACGCATGCTTTGAGTAGGAGGAGCAAATTTTTTGTTTTTTGCTTGTATCTCAGTCAATTTTCAAGCAATTTCAACGAAAAAAAAACTAAAATTCATTTTGAATAAAAACCTTTCTCTTCTCAAAATAAAAACTAGCCTAAAGCTATTTTTATACAACGAAAAAAAAATCATGATCAAATGATAAGTGTTTATTTGATGCAACACAATGTACGATCGTTTTAGAAACGTAAATGTTTCGTAACCATGGTTGTTGCGTTGCATTGAAACTTGAACTTGTACTTGTAAACTTTCATTGCATCACACGAAACACGAAAAAGTTTCCCAACACGAATATAATCACGATTTACGCCTCGAAACAAAAATATTTTCAGCATTGACGGAAGCGTCACCTGTGAATATCCGGCATTAAGCCACTTTAAGTCCACTAATGACTTTAGTAATTAGCGAATGTGAGCATTAACACACCAATCAGGAAGATGTGAGTAAGATTTGCAAGAAATTCGTAATGACAGGATGTATGTCAATGTCAATACGCGTCAATGTGACTTAAGTCATATAACATAACCTAGTTTAACATGAGCTGGTGGTGCGGTTTATTGCGGGAGGTGAAAGGTCGCGAATGGCATGCGTGCGCAGCACTCAAGCGAACTCGATCTCTGCGCGCGCGCCTTTTCTTCTGCTTTGAGCATAGAATTAACAGCGCGCGCGCGGGCAATGGCCGGTTTTCCATGCGTGCGCGCACATTTATTTCACATTTCATGCGTTCTTCCTTTCCACACGCCGCGCCGCCAACAACAAGACCGCAAGAACAACTTCCAGCTGAGCGCTAGAACGTATAATCTCGGATGTGTGGTGTTTTGTGTGCGCTGAAGAATGGATTGTAAGCGAATAAAGCCGAACATGAAGTTTGAACACTTTGAAGACGCGTCGAACACGTTCCGAGCGATACGAATGCAGCACAATTGCATTATGTAATAGATGAAGTGCGCAAACGGCAAAAAAATTTGTTGTATGAAGAGAAAAAAATATTGTCGCATTGTCTCGCTTTCGATTTACAATTTACAATTTACGATTTGCTATTTTCTAATTTCGCACGCTTCTTGCTTTATCAGAGTACAGAATGTAAGATTTTTTTATGTTATTAACACTATACTCTAGACAAGTTAAGTTTTTCTTAACCTAAAAATGATATTTTTTAATATTTTATTAACAAATAATACGTATTTCGACTTAAGTAACAATTTAGTTTTTATTTCATCAAAATCCGTTGATAATTACCCGAGTTATCGATGAAAATGTGTTTTACTTGCTCCGCCCCAAACTCTAACGCGCATGCGACTACTACTTAACACCCCAAATATTTTTTCGTTTTTCCTCCATATCTCCCCCAATTCTCATCCGATTTTCCCCAAACAAAAACTAAACCACTTCTTATTTGAACCTGAATAGATTATACTCTTGCATTATGCGATTATCACAAAAGCCATTGTTGTGTTGCGCCCTTGCTCCCTCAATCGCTTTGTGCTCAGCATCCCGCAGTTCAATCAGTGCGTCCAATTGACCGAAACGCGTCGAATTCACACGCCGTTCGATTTTCACGCGTTTTAAGCGCTCGCTTTTTGTTCGCCGCCGTCGGCGTGTCGGCGACTTGACTTAACTTAAGCCACGCCAAAGTCTAAAGTCATCCAATATTCGATTGATCACGGATGAAAAAATTATCAAGGTTATCGGAGTTTTATTGAGTTATTGAAGGCTTAAAATGGCGTTAAATCGTTTAATTTCAAACTGACTTAAGTCTTAGGTTTCATACAACTTATTTCAGCCGATTACAAAGAAAGCACGCAAAAAACACAAGCAACGAGTGGTTGGGAATTGTCGGCTCGTCGATTTGTCAATAATTTTTCATCCTTTCATGCGCTGGCGACCGTCGCAGTCGCCAAACGCACAATGAGACACTCATTATTCTTTTGTGTTGCTTCTTGCGACTCGAGTGAACTCGACTTAAGGCATAAACTCTGCCCACACGATGTACAATGTGTCCGCGAACGCAAATACACATTCAATAGACTTAAGTCACTTTAACCTCAAAGTGACTTAAGTTAAGTACATCTGCCAAATCGATATACAATGTGTCCCTAAACATAAATAAACACTTTATAGACTTAAGTCACTTTAACCTCAAAGTGACTTAACTTAAGTACATCTGCCAAATCGATATACAATATGTTCCTAAACATAAATAAACACTTTATAGACTTAAGTCACTGTAACCTCAAAGTGACTTAACTTAAGCACACTTAAATTCATTTAAGCAAAAACGTTTTTCTAGCATATAAAACGTTTATCTTCGCCGTAATCGATTTATTTCAGTCTTTAACTCTTTGATTCTTTGTGCGCGACGTGACAGTTGCATAGATGCCAGTAGATGTCCGCCGGGAGTAACAAATTGTTTTCGTCTCTCGCGCGAATTTTCAATTCAAATTTCCAACCGCCGGCGCTCTTTGTGCCGGCGAGCAATAAAACATCGACGCAGGCAACACGCACAACGTTAGAGACGCAAAGTTAAGAAGCCGCGCGGAGCAAAACAAGAAATAAACGCTCGATGATGCAAGTTCGAGATGGAGCAAAACGAACAAAACGGAAAACGAGTCGGCGAGCGACGAGATTAATCACATCGCGAATAATGTTTGCGTTATTAAAAACGACGGTAATTTATTACCCTGCAGCAAACGACTATTTTACTTTTTTATCATTAATAACAATAAAACTGATCATAATAAAATTTTTATTTTTTATTCCGTAAAAATCGATTGAGAATTGAAAAAGTTATTGATAAAAATGTAATAATTTGCTCCGCCCATTATTCTAATACACATGCGTAGATGTATAATAAGTTGCCTATGTTAAATTTTCTTTTTACTCTGCCACGCGTATTTCTCAACCGATTTTGTTCGTTTCTTCTTTGATTATACTAAAATCAGGCTGAGAATGTGCTCGTTCATCGTATTGTATAAAGTCATTAGTTGATTAGTCGATTATGTGCAGCATGCAAAAATGCACGAACGCGTTTACATGAAGAATACGCAGTCATTAACTGAAAGCACATCGGGCTGACACACAAAGCTACAAAGCTACATTAAATACCGCGCGAGTCATAACCTTAAAATTTTAATATTTAATGCACACAAGAAGAAGAAAAAAAAGTGAAGAGTTTGGTTACAGTCATTCAAGTTCAAAAGCTCGTTTCCGTGCTGAGCTTAATGAGTGCCAATTAGTCGCTCGTCGTGCGACTATTCATCTTGCTAATTAACGACATTACCCACTTAAACGCTACGCTCGCTTCGACATAACCGCAATTCAACTTAACTTCAATTACGTAATTATTCATGAAATCAATAATTATTATAAACTTCATTAAATTTCATTAGATTTCATTAACAATTGTTTTTGTCGCATAAAAATCCATTGGATAGCATAGAAGTTATCGGAGAAATAATGCACCGTTGCTCCGCCCATTTTCACAATGCGCATGCGCATCAAAAAAATGCGTGAATTTCATTTCCTAGTTATTTCGATGTGTTTTGTTCGAGTGAAGAGTCGATTACATAATGCGCACGTTTTGCATAATTTAACGCCGCGCGCCGCATGTTTTTGCCCTGCGCGAAAATCAAAGGGAATCAAACGCGAGGGCAGGATGAGGCATCGAGAACGAAATTGCATGCGCTCGGCGTGTTTCGCTTCTTCAACGCTCATCAACTACGTGTCGTCGTGTTTTCCATGCAATGAACTCGGCTGCGACTGAGCGTTTGTGAAATTTACTATTGCAGCGTCTAGCATTACAACGTTCAACTTATTTTGTTACCGGTATCATCAATTCTTATCGCGAACTTGGGAAAATGTGTAAATTATGTATATTTCTACAATGAATAACAAACGGTATGATTTTAACCATTAAAAAATGTTTTATCAAAGAATTTTGTTGTTTGTTGTTGTAAAGAATTAATTTGTTGATGTTTTTGTTTTTGTTTTGTTGAAATTCATTGAGAATTGTAAGAGTTATTAGAGAAAAAGTAAAAAATGGCTCTGCCTATTTTATTATTACGCATGAGTGATGTAAATAAGGTTGCCTAGGTTAAAACTAAATCAATACTTGATTTTTGGTGTTTTTTATCGGATTTTAACCATTTCTTCAGTGAATCTCAAAGTTTTGTTTCTTGATATTCATGTAGGTGTAATTTGTTGATAGTTTAGCGTTTATTTTGTTAAAATTCATTGAAAATTGTACGAATTATTCGCAAAAAACTAAAAAATTGCACTAAAACACTTGATTTTTGTTATATTTTGTCGAATTCAAAGCATTTCTCCAACGAATCTCAAAGTTTTTTCTTCTTCCACATATGTAGTATTAATTTATTGATATTTTAGCGTTTATTTCATTAAAAATTAACCAAATTATCATCAAAAAACTAAAAAATTCCTCCGTAAACTATATTAATACTTATACACATTGTAAATAAGGTTGCCTAGGTTAAAACTATCGCAGTACTTGATTTTTGTTGTTTTTCATCGGATTTTAACCATTTCCTCAGTGAATCTCAAAGTTTTGTTTCATGATATTCATGTAGGTTTAATTTGTTGATAGTTTAGCGCTTATTTTGTTGAAATTTATTGAAAATTGTATGAATTATTCGCAAAAAACTAAAAAATTACAGAAAAACACTTTAGTTTTGTTGTTTTTCATCAGATTCAAAGCATTTCTCCAATGAAACATAAAGTTTTTTCTTCTTACATCGATGTAGTAATAATTTATTGATATTTTAGCGTTTATTTCATTAAAATTCATTAAAAATTGACCAAATTATCCTCAAAAAACTAAAAAATTCCTCCGCTTACTTTATTAATATTTATACACATTGTAAATAAAGTTGCCTAGATTAAAACTATTGCAACACTTGATTCTCCATGCTTTTCATCGCATTCAGCGCGTTTCTTGAGTGAATCTCACCGTTTTGTTTCGTTTTGCCCGCTTTACGACTCTCTCCGCATGTTTTCCCATAATGGGCGTTAAGTTGCGCACATGTAATAACATCTAAACACACAACAGCTTGGCAACAAAACGGATGTGCTCGCATTCTACGCGCGACGCGCAAATTCCACCATTCGCAGCATTTTCCAACATTTTACTCCCGGGTCCCCAGTGGACGTAATGTAGTACATGCTTAAATGTTTAACTGTACAATGCTCAACGCGCGCCAGCTGGATTTGCTCGTTGACGTGCGGAGGAACGATGTCAAAGATGGCAAAAAACCTCACGTAACGTGAGTTTACGCTAACGTTACATTACGCTTCTTCTTGAGACGTTCACGTTTTACGTCGCGCAGAAATGGCACAAGCTAAGCGCACTCCATAGTTACACAAAGTTACAGTTACTACAAAATCGTTTTCTTTTTGTTTCAGATGAGGATCACGCTAGCGACGACAATCCTTCTAGTCCTTAGTATAGAGGGTTCATTAGGTATGCAAACATATTTACATTCAAGTTAAACTAAGCGCTGCGCTTCGTTTTTTTTGCTGCGCATGCGCGAGAAAAATACGATTTTATGCTTTCGGTATGCAACTTTATGCACTTTTTAATTACTCCGGTTATATTAGCCTCTCGAGTCCACATAAAATATTTATCGCACCGCACCGGTCTATTCTCGCATGAATTTTAATCTTATGCTTCGAGTTACGAGCGCACGTCGTGCATAAACAGCACTTAATAAATTAATTTGCATGCGGTCGACAACGAACCCGACCTGTGACCCGCAAAGTGCAACTTGATACAAACACATACAGAGTGTTTAAAATAATTTTCTCCAAAAATAAAATAAAAATTACTGCGCATGCGCATAATAAATATTGATTAATATATTACAGGAAGAATAGCATTCGAAAAGCTAACGGATTTTGACTACCGTGGCACCACCTATTACACCGTGAAGAATTTATCGCTGTATGAATGTCAAGGCTGGTGTCGTGAAGAAGCGGATTGCCAGGCGGCGGCGTTCAGTTTCGTCCTGAATCCACTCATACCCAAACAAGAGACGTTGTGTCAGCTGCAGAATGAGACCTCTTCGAACAACCCCAGTGCGCAGCCACAACGCTCCGTCAACATGTACTACATGACTAAATTACAACTGCGATCGGAAAATGTCTGCCTGCGGCCGTGGTCCTTTGAACGCGTGCCGAATAAAATGATTCGTGGCTTAGACAACGCTTTGATTTACACTTCTACTAAGGAAGCTTGTCTGGCTGCTTGTCTTAATGAAGTAAGTGAAATTTTATGAAGAATAGTTTTTTCCGTGTTGAAATATCTTTAAAATTGAAGAAGTTAGGATGATTTTAAGTTTAGGGGAGCTCCGCCTACTTTTTTACTACGCATGCGTTAACAAGGCCAATGTTAATTTAAATTCATCATAACTTCTTTGTTTCTCAACCGATTTTTATGATTTTTTCACTGAAAATTTTATTATTTCAGCATCGATTCACCTGTAGGTCAGCAGAATATAATTACGTGACACTTCAATGTCAGCTGAGTGATGCCGATCGTCGTACAACCGGACAATTCGTGCAGTTTGTCGACGCGCAAGGCGTTGATTACTTCGAAAACTTGTGTATTAAGGGTAATCAAGCGTGCAAAGGCAATCGATTGTTCGCTACACCGAAGATAGGTGTCGCTGATGATAAAGTTGGACAATACGCTGGGTTACATTACTACACTGATAAGGAGCTGCAAGTGACCAGTGAATCAGCGTGCAGACTCGCGTGTGAGATCGAAAACGAATTTTTATGTCGTTCATTCCTCTACAAGGGGTCGCCACAAGGCTCGCAATACAACTGTCAATTATTCCACTTGGATCATAAGACACTTCCGGATGGACCTAGTACTTATTTGAATGCTGAACGTCCGTTGATTGATAATGGCGACCGGATCGGGACTTATTTTGAGAATATTTGTGAGAGTAAGTTGTAGAGTAATAAATTTTAGTAATATTTGTTTTTTTCTCGTTGAAATCCGTTGATATTTGACGGAGTTATTTGAAAAAATAGTTGTGGTCCGCTTGTTTTTATACTACACATATTGCATATGTGTATGATGAGTTGCCTACGTTAAATTACATTTTGCTCTATTTTCCGTGTTTATTAACGGATTTTCTTCGTTTTTTCAATGAAAATCATTATTTTAATGCCTTATTAATATATTTTTAGAATCTGGACCTGCTACAGGTGATAATACGCTACCTGTAGTCTTCGAAACGCAAGAAGATCCCACCTTAAACAATTTAACCCGTACTGATGCCAACTGTGATAAGACCGGCACATGTTACGATGGTAATATACTTCTTATCAAAATAATTAATAAATTTATATTAATGTGCCTCCGATTTTTACAGTTTCGGTAAACTGCAAAGACACAAAGATTGCCGTACAGGTGCGCACCAACAAGCCGTTCAACGGACGTATCTACGCGCTGGGCAGGTCGGAGACGTGCAACGTGGACGTTATCAACAGCGATCTCTTCAGATTGGACCTCACGATGAACGGCCAGGACTGCAACACGCAGTCGGTGGTAAGTACGCGCGCGCGCAGCCGCGTTATTTCCTCTCCGACCTTCGTATTCTCGTATTAACACAACGCTCGCTTTCCAGATCGGAGTCTACAGCAACACCGTCGTGCTGCAGCATCACAGCGTCGTAATGACCAAGGCGGATAAGATCTACAAGGTGAAGTGCACGTACGACATGAGCTCCAAGAACATCACTTTCGGCATGATGCCTATTAGGTAAGAAATCTGACGAAAAAACCGTTCGAATCGGATGAAAACTCGCGGAGTTATCGCGAAAATACGTAAAATTTGCTCCGCCTACTTTTCTAATGCGCATGCGCGTCAAAAATATCAATAGTATAAAATATTAATTTTTTATCTTATAAACAGAGATCCAGAGATGATCAGCATTACATCTGCACCTGAGGCGCCTCCACCAAGGATTCGTATCCTTGACAGTCGCGCACGCGAAGTGGAAACCGTCCGTATTGGAGATAAACTTACATTCAGGATTGAAATCCCCGAAGATAGTAAATATTATAACTTTTGTGCCTGAAATAAACATTTAAACATAAAAAAATTAAATTTTCAGCTCCTTATGGCATTTTTGCACGTAGTTGCGTTGCAATGGCGAAGGACTCAAAGTCTACCTTCCAGATAATCGATGATGATGGCTGTCCAGTTGATCCGACGATATTCCCCGCGTTCACACCCGACGGCAACGCTTTGCAATCCGTCTACGAGGCGTTCCGCTTCACCGAATCCTATGGTGTCATATTCCAGTGCAATGTTAAATATTGCCTAGGACCTTGTGAAGCTGTAAGTGTTTTAAAACTAATTTCATACAAACAAAATAATAAAAATGTCATTTCTAGGCTGTTTGCGAATGGGGCCGTGAATCTCTCGAGTCCTGGGGCAGGAGAAAGAGGTCCGTCAACCAAACCGAAGAAGAAAAGGAAGAAGACATGACTTTAAGTCAAGAAATCTTGGTGCTTGACTTCGGTGATGAGAAACAATCGGAATTCTTGAAGAGTGATCTCAGTGCGGATTTCAATCGAGGTATGCAACCAACCATACATATTTTTAGACATAACCTATAATTTTAAACATTTTACAGATAAAACAGTGACGATTATCGAACCATGCCCGACGAAAACTTCAGTACTAGCACTTGGAGTGACGTGTGCGTTGTTAGTACTCCTCTACATCAGCACAGTCTTCTGTTATTACATGAAGAAATGGCTCAATCCTGGTAAACATCTCGCTTAGGCAACCCAATCAACACTACAACAGCTTATACACTATAATTTAAGAAAATGCATTAATTTATCAAACATTTTTGATCTTTCTATTGAGTTGCAACGTTACAACTGCAAACAACTCGATGAGAGACATCAAAAGTCAATATTATCAACTCCATAATTAATTTATGTACGCGCAAACAAATGTAACTTGTAATAATTAAGTATAAGTTTCGGGTCGGTGGCTGGTGATCTCTCAAGCGTTAATTTTTTAAACGAAACAAATCGGTGGTGGGACTGCGCTTTTCCTCTTCGAATGTATCAATTTCTTACGCTTACAAGCCGTACTTGTAATCGTAAGAAACATTTTTTTTATATAGAATTTAATATTTATACGCAGACGGTATTTATATTTATTTGTGTGCAAGTTGAAATTTAATTTTTGTATATATTTAGCTATTTCGGCGCTCGACGAGACACATTTCAACACAATAAAATTAATATTTTAATTAAAAATGCGACGTTTTAATTGTCTTCAGCGATGTTTAACCTCTGCTGAGTTAAAATAGCAACGTCTACCATCACTTCAGGAGTGAGTAAATCAACCACAGCGTATTTTAAGCTCTCTTCAAAAGCATAGAGAATACTTGAATCGTAAAGCATCATTTTGCTTTGTGCGAGAGCCAAAATACAGTTGCGAATGCGCGCGATTGTTTCACGCTCACCCCGTGATACAACTTGATCTAGATTTTGTATAAACCCACCCACATTGTCCTCCTCTTGGTTTACAAGAGGAGAAATCCAAATGAAACCATTGTTGCCCAGGATTATGCTCACGCCGATCGGGAGGTTGTGAAAACGTGTTTTGCTGCGTTTTATCAACGCTGGGAAGACTTTTATCAACACACCCTGTGATAACTGTAAGTAATACATAATAATACCCTTGATTGATGTGTTTTTGTTGTTTTACCTTGCCGTACTTTAAACTTCTTGTGTGTAATGAAAGTGAACCATCTGCGAAGACATTTTGGACTTCTGCACTGATTAAATCACCTTCTTGTAAATATTTGCGCATCATATGCTCATCTTCCGCTGATCTACGCCGCTGGTGATTTATATTTTCATTTTTTAAGTTATTTTAAAGTAAAAATTAAGTTTTGCGCTTAAAATATTGTTTTTTGACTTACAAGTTCACCTCCTGGTAGATTTACTGATGATAAAAGGAGAATTGAGTCTAGACGTGAGTTTGTTTCGACTTTCCAGCGTTTTTGTTGTACTTCTGTGATTCTACCTACAATTACATCTCCAATTTCTCCATTGTATCGGCTTTTTAGTGGTTTTACTGATATTAACTTGTTTACTTCTTCTTTTAGACCTGCTACTGATGATTTGAGACATCCATCGGCTTCGTAGGTACCATGTCCTCTAAAATATATAACATTTGTTAATAATTTAATTAATATTTTTTGTTAATAATTACTTCATAAGTTCATTTTGTTCAGTGACGACTTCTCCAGGTGTAAAAATGCGTGGAATGCGGTGATTTGATGAGATTGAGGGATTTACACGGTCGCTGGCTAAATAAATATGAATTTTCTTCACTTTTGCTTCTGTTTTCGACATTTTTAGAGGGAAATTCAGCGATTTCTGCAAGTTTTTCAAACGTGTTTGGGTAGGTAGGTTATGTATTTCGCAGGGAGTTTTCAGTTGGTATTACTGTGCGCGTTACTGGACAGAAATGCATTCATAACTTTTGTATTTTTTAATTAATTAACAAATTCCTGAGCTAGAAGGGTAAGTTATTCTTGAAACATATTAAATATATAATTAGTTTTATTGTTATTGTATAATTTGAAGCTAAAAGTGCGGTTTAACTCAGTTTAAACTCAAACTTTTACTAAATACAACTCTCGAATTATTTTATGTTGCGCTTTAGTGATTTGCGCTCAATTTAATTGCGTTTCAATCGATTTCTATTGGAGTCATCGTTACAAATTATTTAAATAAGTAACAATACATCATTTCTCATTAAATGACACAATATTTTGTCATATATTACATATTCTTCTATTTTTAACGAATTTTAACAATTTTAACGGTTTTTAACGGTCCAAACCTCAAAGTAATGATTTTTGGCGCCAGAAACTAGTCATAGTATAAAACGTGATTAAGTGCACATAAAAACTTAAAATGTCTCTTAAACGCGGAGCTCTAATTGTTCTCGAGGGTGTTGATCGTTCGGGAAAGTCAACACAATGCCGCAAACTAGTCGAATCTCTCAAAAGAAAGAATCAATCAGCTGAACTCTTTGTGTATCCGGATCGTAGCACCCTCACAGGGCAACTCATCAGTAAATATCTAAGTGATAAAGATTGTAAACTGCATGATAAAGCAATCCACCTCTTATTCTCCGCAAATCGCTGGGAAAACGCCGATAAAATGACCAAAATGCTGCATGATGGTGTCACACTCATAGTTGATCGCTATTCTTATTCAGGAATTGCTTACTCATCAATTAAACCAGGTAAGTAAAGATAAAATACACCAATATTATACTTTTTAATGACACAATGAGTTATTTTTCAGGTATGGATCTTGAATGGTGTAAAACACAAGAGATTGGCTTGCCAAAACCAGACGCTGTGTTTCTACTAACTTTGAATGAGGTTGAGATGAATAACAGGCCTGGTTTTGGCGATGAGAGGTATGAGAAGGAGAGCATCCAGAAGCAGGTCCTGGATGTCTTTCATCAGCTGTTGGATGCTTCCTGGGAGACTGTTGATGCTTCGGGAAGCATTGATGATGTGCACGATAAGTTAATGAGGAGGATTCTTAATGTTATTGATAAAGTGGGGAGTAAAAAACTGCAGACTCTTAAATTTAAGGAGCAGAATATAGAAAACAGTCCAATAATTGCTAATGGCACGCATTAATTGCTTAATTAGGTTTAAATTTTGATATTTTTGTGATTTTATGAAGATTTCTGGAAATAATCTGATGTATTTATACTGTGGTCATATAATAGGTCTTTTAATGTATCTATATAGTCACTGAACACTTTAAATTAGGATATTTAGGGAGAAATCGTCGATTTTTATAAGGTTTTAGTTGATTTTAAGATACTGCAGCTATTTGATTACTAAATATGTGTAAATTGTTAATAATAACTACATTATAATGTTGTACTAATATAAAACTTTAGTTGGGCTATTGTTTGTCTTTAATTTTATATAGTTTACATGTTTTGTCCTACTGTTAATAACAAATTAAGTGAATTAATCTATAATAAAAGGTAATTTAGTATAGGTATTGCCATCTTGTGGCGTGTTTCTGAACTAGTCTCTAACCTTGGTCAAAGTTCTAAACTTTGGCGATAAATGGCGCTACGAGTATCAAAAATAAGTTAAAATTTTATTTTCAAGATTTCAAAATTTAAATTTTAATTCCTGCTCTTTTACGCGTAAATTTTAATTTAATCAAGTCATAATCTACTTAATTAACGTCCGCAAAATTGAATAGCATGATTGGTCATCCGGTCAAACGACAATTAACGCAATTAATCATCGTTCCCTTCATCGACTTCATCGAGTACGAGATTCGACTATGCGCGGTAAAAAATGGAAAATTAATTGACACGCGTGAGGAGCGCAAAAAAATTGCCGGATGTGATTGAATCAATACGGGTCGGGCGGACAGAGATCGCCGGATTGCCCGAATTCAGTGCTTGCGTAAAGCACTCGCGTTAAATTAATGAAGCGATCTGATCGTGAATTTCTATTGTCACGAGTCAATATTGCCTCGGCCCGAACCGCCGAACGTGCCGTACGGGGAGTTTGACCGATTGCAACGAGACGATTAATTATCCAAAGCGAACCACCAATCGAATTTCAATGTGCGACACTAAGTGTTGCAACAAAATGTCGTTTCATGTAATTTTACGCCATCTAGCGCTAGTTTTTGTTTGTTGAAGTTGTGGAATGTGTGTTTAGCACGTTGAAAAGCTTTTGTCAGGCGCTGTCAACACCAACGGCGGATATTAATCGTTTTCGGTGCAAACTTCACGTCGTGGTCATGTTTTCCATGGCGTAACGAAGAAAATTTGCAAATTGTCGCTTGTAAACGTTTAATTAATGTCTAGTAAGATGCTAGTATCATAATTATTTGTGTTTTGAAAAAACCTAACCAATTTTTCCGTCCGTTGACACTCGATTATAATTTTAGGTTAAGTCAGGTTATGTTTGTGTCGTCGTTTGACTCCGGAATTAATTACGCGCCGCGACAATAAGCACCATCGTTTTATCAACGTCAAACACTCGCGCGGCGAGCTATAACACCCGGAAAAAACCGCAGTGAATGAAAATTTATGATCGAGGCGCGCGAATATTAATTCATCTTTTAATTTATCTTACAACCCCAAGTCTGTGCACTTGAGAAACAAAGGCTTGTGTTGTGTGCGCGCGGTGTTTTTGTTCGCGTGTTCAAGTTTTTATTGATGAAAGAAATCAAAGAAAACCAAGCGCGCGCGGCGTGCGCTGCAAAAGTCGAGACGCACTTGATTAAGTGCCACTTATTTCCTTATTCCATTTTCTAGTTCTCTCTTTCGGGTACTCATCTTGTTTTGCGCGCTTGGGCGCTGGTCTATGCCTTCCCATTGGCGGTTTTTGCACGTTTCAGGTTGCGCTTCAAATGTTTCATGTTTATTGAAGTTGTTAAGTTGTTCGGCGCAACTTTTTCGCGCCGAGGGTGTTTTTATTCATTAACTTGAACGGTCTTTGTGTGTGAATTATTGAAAACGCGCGTTGGAGTAAAAACAAGTTAGGCAACCATATATACACTAATATCCTATTCATTCTTTTTATGTGAATGATTGAAAGCGTGTGGTGTAAGTTAGGCAACCAAATACACACTAAATTTTATAGAGTGCACGCGTATAATGTGATTAAAAGTCTAATTGTTTTAAAAATAATGTTTTATGCATTTCAATCATAATTATCCTGGGTTTGGGCGGGCAAAGTCGATTATGGTTCATTAGCAAAGTGAAACCGTTGCAGTGTTGATGCACTGTATTCAATGTGTTAGTGTTATTCATTTTCTTTTCTCCTGTGTGATGCGATGAAAATGGCTCGGCTTTTAAAACGATTAAAAACTTGACGTAATTCGTTTCGTTCCAGTACTCTTAGCGAAAAATATGCACTTTGATGCATTCGTTGCAATTACAGCTCATTTAGAAGTTTAATGATAAAAAGGCGTTTGTCAAATAAACAAATAAAGTGATTCTGCATATTTATCAACGGCTTTCAGGGGCGGCGCGTGGGTTGTGCATGTTTTAGAGGGGCGCGAATGCGAATTTAAAAATTTAGCGCCGAAAACGACGCGCCGCGTATGAATATCAAAACTAGGCATGAAGAACTGAGAAGGCGACGCAGACATCTCGCCGCATCTATTATTAACTGCATGCTAAAAATTTCATATCGCAATAAGTACCCACTTTAGCCACGGTGCGTCCGTAATTCTTCACACGCATTTTATGCACACTGTGTAAAAGTATTGATGTAATTGATATTAACGCAATTTAATTAAAATTTTTAATATTTATTTTTTACTTTGAGGGTAATATCTGGCTGTCTTAAGGGTTGTGGCGTACACTATTGGAAAGACAAACTATTTCATTATAAAATAGTGATGGAATAAGGCCAAAACTCCTGCTAGTTTGCGAGGTAAGACCTTTTTTTCCATCAAAAAAACATGCAAAATTAGCTCTTGCCCATTTTTTCTTATGAATTAAATTTCATCTCTTAGATTTAACTAGCTTATTTAATAGAGAATTTTTCGTAGATTAAGACCCTGCGATTCGTTCCTTTCTATCTCTTCTAGTTTACGAGATATTCGCGATTGAAAAAAATCGTCAAAAATTGAAAAATGTCACTTTTTAGTACTTTCAGTCGCGTTTTTTGACCTTTTACTGTTGGAAATATATTTATTTTATATTTTTATCTGATAGAGAATTTTCCAATCTATCATAATCAGCAATTCGTTGCTTGCTATCGCTTTTAGTTAAGGAGATATGAATTATTGAAAATCGTCGAAAAAAAGTATCAAGCACCCCCCCTTGACAATTTTTTCTTAAGAATGAAAATTTCATCTCTTAGATTTCCGTTTTAACTAGCCTATCTTATAGAAAATAGTTCGTAAATTAAGACGCTGCGATCGGATCTTAATTATCTCTTTTAGTTTACGAGATATTCGCGATTGAAAAAAATCATCAAAAATTGAAAAATGTCACTTTTTAGTACTTTCAGTCGCGTTTTTTGACCTTTTACTGTTGGAAATATAATTATTTTATATTTTTATCTGATAGAGAATTTTTCAATCTATCATAATCAGCAATTCGTTGCTTGCTATCGCTTTTAGTTAAGGAGATATGAATTATTGAAAATCGTCGAAAAAAAGTATCAAGCACCCCCCCTTGACAATTTTTTCTTAAGAATGAAAATTTTATCTCTTAGATTTCCGTTTTAACTAGCCTATCTTATAGAAAATAGTTCGTAGATTAAGACGCTGCGATCGGATCTTAATTATCTCTTTTAGTTTACGAGATATTCGCGATTGAAAAAAATGTCCATTTTTCCTTTTGAATTATTCTTTTAGGTGGTATTGTTACCCCGCTGTTCGTCTTCAGATATTTGGTATCACGATATTGATTCGTTTTCTGAAAATAACATCCTGTTTTATACCTAATGCGACTGCCCTTAAAACTGTTTGGAACTTCTTCAAATACGCCATCAAAAGATCATAATACGAATTTCTAATATTAATTTTTGTTACAGTTATGGTTTGACATTCAATCGACTGACTCCTATGATGGATCCACTCTCGATGTATGTGAATAATCCTTCATGATTTGAGACAGCTTCCTGAACCCTGAAATAATGAGGAGCAGGGGACGGGGACCTGGATGGCGGAGGGTCCTTTCAAACCTGTCTACGAATATGTCCAGTTGAACATGAATTGTATGAAGACGTGCCACATCTCTGTGAATAAATGGCTAATAGTCCACTCCACACTTGATAATTTTCATTAGTTGTTGCTTATTTAGATTTGTAAAATGTAGGCATTGTTTCTTACGTATAAGGATAATTAATTGTTATTACTTGAAGTGATGATTTATTTGTTCGGTTGTTAATATATTTGATATTATGAATGACAACATTTGATTAATTTATTATTTAAAATGTTACCTTTTCTGTCAATTACAGGAATAAAAATAAAAGAAACTAAACTTGTATTAACTTCTCTTTAGAATCATTATTGACAAAAAACAGATTCTAACCTAACTCTTAAAATTATTTTTTGGTCGAAGAACAGGGCCGCACTATTTACATAAAATATTTTTGCTCCAAGAACAGGGTCGCACTTATTTCGAAGAATTATTTCGGGTCGAAATAAATAAAAATTTTCAATTGCAATTTTTTTCGGTAACTATAAGGGCTAGCATAAATCGGGTTTCAGATCTTGAATACCTGAAGGATTCTCTATCTAATATTTATTTAACATTTTTTTAACTTTAACAATTTGGGCCTTATTCTTAATTTTTTATTAAAAATGTAAATAAGGCCAAAACGGTCGATGAAATCTTACGTAGATAATTGATATAAAATTAAGTTATCTATTAAAATCCGAAATCAGAATTCAAAAATTCCAATTATTACAAAAGTAGCATTTGCTGAAATAAAAGATTTCATCATAAAAAAGACAAAACATTTCTCTTTTTTATGTCGAATGCAGTTTTCAATAAAAAGGGCCAATAGGGCCCAAACGGTTAACGTTAGCTAAAATAGTTACTTAAATAATCGATGTAGAATTAAATTGTCTATCAGAATCCGAAATCAGAATTTCAAAATTCCAACTTTTAATTTTCAACATAAAAAAGAGAAATCTTTTGCCTTTTTTATAACAAAATCTTTTCCTTAAAAATTTTTTGTGCCATTTTTATCATTTTTTGATAAGGATGCCATCTTGTACAGAATTTTTCAAGGATCAAGAATATGCAGTTCTTTTTTTTCTAGTCCTTTTAGTTGTCGAGATAATTGCGATTTAATCATCTAATTAGGAATGTTGAAAATTAAAAATCGGAATTTTTAAATTCTGTTTTCGGTTTATGATAGACAATTTAATTCTACATCGATTATTTTAGTAGGTTTTTTTGCGTTCATTAACCGTTTAGGCCCTATTTGCAATTTTATTAAAACACGTGTGTTCCGTCGGAATAGTCTAATTTAGTAGTATTTAAAATGTTAATTATCTCGACAACTAAAAGGGCTAGAAAGAAAAAAGCTTCATATTCATGATCCTTGAAAAATTCTGCACAAGATGGCATTATTATTGAAAAATGTTAAAAATGGCACAAAAAATTTTTAACGAAAAGATTTTGTTATAAAAAAGGCAAAAGATTTCTCTTTTTTAAGTTCAAAATTAAACGTTGGAATTTTTCAATTCTGATTTCAGTTTCGAATAGGTTATACAATTCTAGATCGATTATTTAAATAAAAATTTTGTCTAATATCAATCGTTTAGGCCCTATTTTCGTTTTTAATCAAAAAATTGTATTTGTCAGAACCTACATATGTTTTGATGCGAAGTTCAACTATTTCATTAAAATTGCAAATAGGGCTTAAACGGTCAATGATATCAAAAAATGTTACTTAAATATTCGATGTAAAATTAAAAGATTTATCATAGTCCAAAAACTGAATTTGAAAATTCCAACTTTTAGTGTCGACATAAAAAAGAGAAATCTTTTGCCTTTTTTATGACGAAATCTTTATTCACGAAATACGACTTTTGAAATAATAGGAATTTTGGAATTCTGTTTTCGGATTTTGAAAGTAGATTTAATTCTGAATCAGAATCAATTAACTCAATTTCATATTAAGGCCCTATTGGCCTGCAAATGTGATAAACAAAATTATTAATGAAGTCAACACGACGACACCAGTGTTTTAACTAACATTGCAAATAGGGCCTAAACGGTCGCTGTTATCAAAAAAATTTACTTAAATAATCGACGTAAAATTAAATTAGCTATCAGAATCCGAAAACAAAATTTCAAAATTCCAACTTTTAATTTTCAACATAAAAAAGAGAAATCTTTTGCCTTTTTTATAACAAAATCTTTTCGTTAAAATTTTTTGTGCCATTTTCAACAATTTTCAATAAGGATGCTATCTTGTAGAGAATTTTTCAAGGATCAAGAATATGTAGTTCTTTATTTTCTAGCTCTTTTAGTTGTTGAGCTAATTACGATTTCATCATCTAATTAGGAATATTGAAAATTAAAAATTGGAATTTTTAAATTCTGTTTTCGGTTTCTGATAGACAATTTAATTTTACATCGATTATATTAGTAACTTTTTTTGCTAGCACCAACCGTTTAGGCCCTATCTGCAATTTTAGTAAAACACGTGTGTTCCGTCGGAATAGTCTAATTTAAGAGATTAAAATGTTAATTATCTCGACAACTAAAAGGGCTAGAAAAAAAAGAACTACATATTCTTAATCCTTGAAAAAATCTTTACAAGATGGCATCATTATTGAAAAATGTTAAAAATGGCACAAAAAATTTTTAATGAAAAGATTTCGTCATAAAAAAGGCAAAAGATTTCTCTTTTTTATATTAAAAACTAAAAGTTGGAATTTTTAAATTCTGTTTTCGGATTATAATAGACAATTTAATTCTACATCGATTATTTAAGTAACATTTCTTGCTAACATTAACCGTTTAGGCCCTATTGGCAATTTTATTGAAAACTGCATTCGACATAAAAAAGAGAAATGTTTTGCCTTTTTTATGACGAAATCTTTTTTCACCAAATACGACTTTTGAAATAATAGGAATTTTGAAATTCTGTTTCCGGATTCTGAAAGAAGATTAAATTCTAAATTGGAATCTGTTTTCATAATTTCAGATTAAGGCCTTATTGGCTTGTAAAAACACGTTTTTATATTAAAATTGCAAATAGGGCCTAAACGGTTAATGATATCAAAAAAATTTACTTAAATATTCGCTGCCGAACTAAATAATCTATCGGAATCCGAAAACAGAAATGAAAAAAGTTAATAATTGAACTAACTACAAACATTTACATATTAAATGTCAGGCGCCTCCGCCAAAACTTTCTTCTAAAACTATAATATGTAATTATTTTAACTTTTAATACAAATTATAACAAATCTCTAAAAGGCGAATTTTTTATCTTAATCGAGTTTTTCTGTATCTCCTTTATTTTATGAATTATAATCATTTTAAAATTAAAATAGCAATTTTAGGGCACTTCTTAAGGATGTAAAGAAGGATGAGGAGTGCTTTTTGTAAAGGGTGTTTCAAGTTATGACATATAGATAAGAATAATGAAATACTTTATTTGTACCTAAAATACCGAGTGTTTTCAATACAAAATACACAAAAATTAAAAAAAAAATCGAAATACAAAACAAATTTTCCATAATCTACAATATAACAATATAAAATTCAAAATTTCTCATTAAATACAAGAACTACAACAAGTTTTCTGAAACAAATTTTCAAAATTTAGGTAATTTAAAACAGCTATAATTTCAAGGGTTTCTATATAATGTTATTTCATACATAAAATGTTTCCCACCGCGACAACAACTTTCCATTGAGGTCTATAAGGCGTAGGCATTGTTAATTAAATTTAACGACTGCATTTAAAATCAAAAACATTCCTGAACGTCGCCGACGCTTAAATGTACCCGATTCACAGAAACGCGACGACAAAAAAAAAGAAAACCTGGGAAAACTGCGGCGCACGCGAGCAAGGCAAGCGCAAAATTTTCAGGGGGTGGAAAACGCGCAGCGCGCAACGTTGTCACGTCGATCCGAGCACCAGCAGCAGCAGCAGCAGCAGCGGCGGCGGCGACGACCTAGTGACCAAATGCTCGGATGTTCGGCGCGCGCGCACGCGGCAGCCTGTCCACCGCCTCCGCGCGGGCCGCAGCAACAGTAGGCGAGCGGACACGAAGGACGCAGGATCCGCGCCGCCGCGATCATCCTTCGTTACGCTCATCAAGCGTGTGCGCGCGTCTCCAACGAATTTATCCATTCTGAACATCCTAAAACAAAAATTTTAAAAATTAAACCAAAACACAAAAATTTGAAATAAATGTTAGTGAAACATGTATGTATAAATAGTGCAAGTGTGTAATTAGTTTCAACGTGCAGTGTTAACTAATAATTAATAATTAATTAAATAAAAAACTTAAAATTTATACCTCAACTTTTCAAATTAATTAAATCTTGATAAAAATCGAAAAAAATTATTTCCCTCAAAAGGAGGTGTGCCCATGTGACCATTCGGACCATGTATCCACCGCACGTCCTAAGTGCCGCCACCGCCGCCGCATCCACATCCTCGGTGCCGAGTTAAATCGCACAGAAATCGTCGATTTGGCGTGGAATTACGCCGCCCGGACCCGTCCCGTAATTCTTCAACTCTCAACCCACTGGTAACGATCAGGATCAGGATCAACCCGCGTCTTGCTTCTCAATTAACCATAAAATCGTGAAACACTGCAATAAAACCCAACGGAATTAAATTAAAAACGCAAAAAGTTACTAAATAAAGCATAGAAATACTTGTTACTCACAATCCCCTTTGGGCGTTGATTAATTGTTAATTAATTTGCTTTAATGAAGAATCCGCGCGCCGAGATTAATGAAAGCCGAAAATCCAAAGATCCCAATTCGATGTTTTAATTACCGTCAAAGGTCGGAAAAAGTATAAATCACAAATTAAATTCAATTAAATTATACCTGAGGTTTGAAAAGAGAGGAAAAGAAAATTGAAATATAAGTGAAGCGTACGGAAACACACAAAGTGAGGAAGTAATAAGAAAGTGGAACAAACTAATTATGTGTCTTTAATTAAGCGATATCGTAGAGTGACTGTTGCGCAATCACGGCTTGTGTATGTGTGTGCATCGTGGATGTGTCATGGATGTGACGAACTTTGGTATTTGAGGATTCTTCGAATGAAAAATATGAAATAATGGTAAGTTTTTTTTATAAAAACCAAAAAAAAATAATTTTTATTTTTATTATTATTAACATTACTATATATGTTAATATTAATGAAAATGTTAATGTGTGTAATGTGAAATTCACCTTTTCTCGTATCTATGCATGCTTAGCGTTCGTTTCGTTTGCCATTTTCATTCCCATTTCGCATTGGAAGCGCAAGTCGAAGGCCGTTAATTTTTTTTTGCCTCTTTTATGGGCGTAACTTTTACAACTTTATGCGCTGCGACAAGTTATATAAAAGTTTTCCACAACGGAATTGTCCCCGGGGAATAATTTCGAAAAAATTACCGTGTTAGAGTTTTGTAATTTCGCTTTTAATGACATCAACGGCGCGGAATATTTAATTTGATAAGTTAATATTATAACTTAACCTCATCTCATAGTCTCATAACCTCAAAAAATGAAAAAAACAAAAACCGGAAAACCGGAAGTCGGATCACTACATACACTTACCCTCGATATTCCAAGGGAATAGGGGCAACAGGATCCTCTGGTCTGGAGGAAAAACGGTTCATGTGGAAAACTACAACTCTTTCACGTCGAGTGCCAGCGGTGGCGGCAACGGCGGCGGTGAACAATGCGAAGTTGAACAAGTTGAACTATGCCATATGGAGGAGGTGGAGGTGGGCCGATCGCAAACAAGCAAACACACACATTTGATGCACATATCGATTTTCATCAATATTGTGTAAGCTACACTTTCAAAAAAATACAAAAAAAAATTTAAAAAACAAACACTCTGTATATTTTTAAAATGATAGATTTTCGCATAAAATGAAAAGATTTTCGTCGTTTTTTGACACTAGATGTAATATTACGTTAGGTGGGTGCATGCTTGAAGCATTTTCCACTCGTTTTCCGCGCGCCTGCGTTCATAAAGCAAAAAACGCGAGCGCGTGAAAACAACGTGCCGACGCGTGTAGGCGCAAAAAAAAATTAATTATCGCTCGCGAGCGCGCTCCTTTTTCCACCTTTTTTTCCGGAGGCATATTTAAAGCTTCGGGGATGTTTATCGTCGGCGGGAAAAACCGGCCTCCAAAAAGACATCGTATATTGTACAAACGCGCCAAAATTACAAATACAGAGTGTTAAAACAAAATTTTTTACTGAAAAAAACACCAAAATTATTTTTTTATAATTTAAACACCCTGTATAATATCTTAAGAGGGTGATTTCATTTGGTATGTATCAACCGCAGAACGCAGACGTAAAAAAACGTCCGTTTTCTGTATAATGAGCTTTTTATAGTTTTCTGCGCCTTCACGCACGAAACGCGACGCCACCGCCATTATTTCGACTTTTCTACATGCCACCACCGACCGCAGACCGCCGAAAAAGAAATCGTCGCTACGTGCGTGTCATAAAACGAATCATTTCTGAATTTAACCCACTCAGTAGCCCCGATGTGAGCAACCAATCATACATGCGTACGTACAAAGCGTAATGCACATTTGGTTGCCTAACACGATGAATTATTATGGTTGTAGTGCTGCTGCAGTAGTGTGGTGGAATGCAGCTGTAGACAATCGACGGGATGCTTTCGTCGACGACCTTCCGGTGTAGATTGTGGTGATTAAGATTCAATACCCTTTCCGGGATTAAACAAGAGTCCATTAGACCGCACGCGCTGTTCACGAACTACGCCTAACATAACTAATCTGCGAACGGCAAACAATCTGTTTGGAGTGTTACAATAATCAACCCTTGAAATATTAAGCCCGGCAGGGTTTTTCTTTTTTCCGTGTTTTTTTTTTGGTTCTCTGAGAAAGCGGAAAAGAAGATAAAAAAAAAGCCGAACGCAAGCACGTCGAGCGGATTACCGAAAGCGGGACACGATCTAAATTAAGATTACGAATTTAAAATGTATAATGATGCGGAAAGACTAAGAAAACCTTTTTTCGCAGCCGGGGAAATTCCCCAAACGTGAAAAAGATGTCTGGGAATGGCGAAAAAAACAAATTTACAAACAAAAAACGCGAAATGAAAAGAAATAACATAAAGATAACCTTATTTAAGACTTACCGACATTACAGGTTTCTTTTTTAATGAATATAAGCATATTTTAATCTCATCGACATTACAGGTTTCTTTTTTAGTAAATATAACCTTATTTCAGGTTTACCAACATTACAGGTTTCTATTTCACACTTTAAAACAAAAATACTACTTAATAACTCAAAATAAAACAAACATAACCATATTTTAATCTTACCGACATTACAGATTTCTTTTTTAGCAAATTTAACCTTATTTTAACATAATCGGCATTACAGGTTCCTTTTCCAACAAATTTAACCTTAATCTAATATTATCGGCATTACAGTTTCCTTTCTTTGACGAATTTAACCTTATTACAACATTACCGACATTACAGATTCCTTTCTTAATAATTCTAACCTTATTTATCTTTACCGACATTACAGTTTCCTGTCATTTTTTAAATTTATATTATGAAACATAATATTTCCACCCACGCTGAAATTATGGTTGAATAAACTCGAAATAAATTCCCAGCCAATCCGCTGACGGTTAAATCGATATCCGTCTTATAAATAATTGAAAACAATACGTGTGTCCCATGCATGCAACCCCCTGCGAGGACGCGCGCGCGCGCGCGCCCGTCGAAGTTGCAACTCATTATCTATTCATTGCCAGACGCGCATGCAGTTTACCAGTTTATAATTTGAACGCATGAATTATACAGGAACAACCCCCGCGCATCATCCCACGACTGCACAATTCAACTTGGCGAGTCAAATTCGGAATCGTACTGTTGCTAGGCCGGCGCGAGAGAGATTTAGTAGTGGCGAAAAGTTTAACTTGGAAATAATTTTCAACCTCCATAAACGCGAATTGTGTTTGTATTTGTGTGTGTGTGTGGCTGGGGGTGCGAATTCGGAATGTGGCGCGCGCTCGCGGAACTAATCCTAATGTCAGATGGGTAATTCACTTCGGTGCAGGCGGATATCTAGTCCAAACTGGGTTGAACTATGAACGCTCGCCATTAGGGGGATTGAGGGGGTGCGAGGGGTGGTTTACGGTTACACAAGTATTTAATAGTTTAGATTAGATGCACTTTGGACATGCGAACCAAGTTCGTGTGTTATTATACCTTAAATTTACTAAATTACATTTAAGGGTAGTAAATATAAGGGTAAAATATAGTTTATTCAAATTTTGGTTATTTTTTAAGATGCGGAAATTAATTTTATGAGTTTTAGTGAAAAAACGAAGAAAATCGGTTAAGAAATAACGAAAATAAAATAAAAAATAAAAAGAGTAGCTAAGTAAGTCGCGCATGCGCATTAAAAAAGTAGGCGGAGCAAATTTTCACTATTTTTATAATAACTCCGTCATTTTTAACGCAATTTCCACCAAATAAAAACTAAAACATTTAAATATATTCACTACATAATTTCCACTAAACTCCTCAAAGGTAAAAGTTAAATTTCTCTTGTGTGCCGTGAGTAAACTTGTGTTACCACACCCCTAATGCACATATCACTTACCACCACGCTGTAAGTGGCATCTCTCGGCGGCATGTGAGCCCGGTAAACAATTTCTCACGAACAAGTCTTAACCTTAGCAGACGAGAGCATGTGTATGATCACACCAGGCAGCGCCTAAACTTGCGCAGCCCTAAATTCTCTTTTCCGCACAGCGCTTGATTTAGCTGTTTCGTTGATAGTTGGAACACGTAGTTAGCTCCCGAATGCGTGCGCGGCGTGGCGGAAACGCTGACATTCTCGCCGGAAAAGACACCAACCCCATTCCGCCGCCAACCCCGGGCCGGGAGGGGGGTGGAAATAGAAAACGGAGCTTTCCTAATTTTCCACTGCCGTGCAAGTAATCGCAAATGCCGTGTGCGCGCAAACGAAACTACCCCTCTCTTGGAGACACAAAAGGGGTGGAAATCCGAATTCAAACTCGCGCGCGTTCTGAGTGCTGGATGTGGAAATCCGATAATTGCCTTTAAATTTAACTTGACGACTTTCGGAATTGACAAAAACATCAAGCGCACATTAGGGGATGAAGATAACTTTGTTATGGCTTAGTGTCGACATAAATTTCGATAATCGTAGGTTAAAAACACTTTTTCTTCATTAAAAAAAAACAAAAAGTTTCATGAAAAACACATAAAAACAATTTTTTTAAGTTGAAAATGTAAAACCACCCCTAAAATTGATCTTTATGGTGGTACTTATGGCTGATAATTTTGCCGTTGAATAATTTTCCGTTGTGCGCGCGGAAAATGGGGCGCAGCGCCATTTGGTAATGATTCCGGATATTAATGAGAAAACTTCGACGTCAAGGGCTGAACCAACCCCTAAAAATAATCTAATTCTAATATTTATACATTAACGTCGTGAATAATTCGCGTCAATTACTAAATTACAGCAAACTTCAAAATTTCTTACAAAATTTAATTAAAAATTATTAAAAAAAAAACTTCAAACACCCTGTATATATTTTTTCTAGGGGTAGTTGAGTGATGTGTTGTGTTAGTATGTGGCCTTAGCGTGCCGGGGATGGTCGCAAGGCGTCCCAGAGGATTTTAAAATGTTAAAACGCCCTCTCGACGCTTTTCAACCCTTGAATACGGAATGCAACCCCTACACCTGCATGCACGTGGTTTTCCTGACCGCATACAATTCACCTCTAGCCCGCCACTAATATAACGCGCAAGCAGAAAGGAAATTTAACTCTTTTTTTCGGGGGTTGAATTTTGAATTTAGAGCAGCACACTTCCGGTTTGCAACCCCTCGCGCGCGCACACGCGATATCTCACCAGGACGTTAACATTCAACGAACGTTTACTATATTCAGCCGGCGATAGTCTTCATGCTGGTCAGACCAACCCTTGTCTTCCGGGCTGTGTGCGAGCGCGATGGGGGTTGTTGGTGTTGTGGGGTGGAAACTGTTGAATGTTTTCTTAAACTTGTGGCCGCTCTCATGTTGCGCCCGCGTTATATTAAACATTCCACGTCTGTTCTTTTGTTTTAACATCCCTTAACATACAACCCTTATACGCAACATCCTTTAACTTGCTAACAAATGCATGTCGACAAGCCAAAATTTAATTTTAAGCATAAATATATTAAATTTTATCACAAAAATTGTTTAAATAATTAATTTGTTTAAATATAAACATTATCAGGGGGGGGAGAATTAAAAATTAATAATTTTAGTAAAAAAATCATGAAAATCGGTTGATAAATAACGATGGGAGAACAAAAATTAGATTAAGTGAAAGTTGTGAGTAGACTACTTGAGTAACTCGCGCGTGCGCAATTAGAAAGTAGGCGGAGCACCGTAAATCTATTTTTTCTTATAACTAGCGTAGTTTTTAACGGATTTTAACGCAATAAAAACTAAAATGTTTAAAATTTTACTTACTCAGTATAAATCACGTGATCTAAGCTGTCAGGACTTTCTAGGACTTGCAGAAATAAAACTCCTTGAACCTGAAACAAGTAAAAAAAAAGCACAAATAAAAAACCTCGAACAAAAACGCAGTACGTGTGTCGTTCAAGGACAAAGTATCCTTCTTCGCGCCAGGTTGAAGCCGTTGTTGTTTCGGCACGGATAAAAAATTTAGGTGCCGAACATAAAAAATTACCAAGCACGAAACGGGCGAAAGCAGAACAACGCCCGGCAGTTTACCTCAGCGTGTCCTGCTTTCGGTCGTCGTCGCGGTGGCCGTCGTGCAAGGACGAGCGCACGCCCGTAAAGAGAACTACAAAGGGGAAGTAAAAGATGGCCCAGAGTGAAAAAATAATGAGCGCACAACAAAAAAACGAACGCGGTGCAAAGAAAAATCCCAAACGGAAAATATTTCTGCACAAAATTACAACACAACACAACACCACAAAAAAAACGAACAATGCTAATAACAAACTTAATTATACTCGACCACAAAGTGAAAAAATCTGCAATTCATTTTTATTTTCATCAAACTTTACTCGATTGGGATTTATATTGTAAATTGGAATCGAAATTGAAGTTTTAATTAAAAAGTATTGAATTTTTGTTGTTAAAAGTGATTCAATCATTAAAATTTAAAACTAAAATAAACTGAAGAGAAAAAGTATTAAAAATAAATAATTTTAATAAAAAAACGATAAAAATCGGTTGATAAACAACGACAGGGGAGCAGAAAATAGATAAAGTGAAAGGTTTGAGTAGACAACTTGAGTAACTCGCGCGTGCGCAATTAGAAAGTAGGCGGAGCACCACAAACACTATTTTTATTATAACTCCCGTAATTTTCAACCGATTTTAACAAAATAAAAACTAAAATATTCAGAAAATAATTCCACACCCGCCAAAACTTAATAATGCTAATAAAAATGTTAATTAAACCCACCCCAAAAACAAACAAATCAAAAAAATCTACAATTCATTACGAAAATGATTTCTTTGCATTCCCAATGTGCATAATATTATTAATTGGCATCGAAATTGAATTCTCAATTCTCAATGCGCTCGCAAAACGGATGGAAATCGTATGCAAATTGGCACTGCCCGAATTATGGAAATTGACCCGACCTCCCCGGCCGCGTCTAAAAACCACGACAGCAAATCGTAAATCGAAGACTGATCAAGTTTGCAAATTACACAATTAAAAACAAACTAAACTTCAATTAGTTATTCACAAAAAAACTCAAACAAAAATAAATAAAAACCATGAAAAAATATTATAATGCAGTAATTGTTGTTTCAGGTGAGTGTTCCACATCCCACTGCTCTTAGAAACGTCGCTCACAGCAACTGGTAAACAACCCGCGCATAATGAAATGCAAACATATCATTATCAACATCGTCGACGTAGAAAACTCAATAACATCAACATGTCAATATTATTATGATTATTTTTCCACCAATACACCGGAACACACTGTATAATAACGATAAGCGCAACATGCAAATATGAAGAGTTTAATGTAAACGTAACTCGATAAGGTTGAGCCGCTTGGAAGACGCAGATGCGGAAACGAGCATAATTCACCCTCAACCCCCTCTCACCCCCTCTGAAGTAGGGCACAAGCAAGACTCGGGAGCAACGGCAAAGAAAGCGGAAACGAAATTAATTAAAGAAAATATTTTTCTCGCCGGTGCTGTGCGCCTCGTTCCACCCTTAAAAACCAAAACCCAACCACCATCCCTTAAATTTTATCTTTTATCTCTTTCGGGGTCTTGTAATGCCATTAGAAGACAAGTTTCACTTCTTTCCGGACAAGTGTGTTGCGCATTTTCAACTTTAAATAAAATAAAAACAGGAAAATGGAAAAATAAATAAAAACCACCCTTATTTACGACCCTTAAAGGGATTTACAAGCTTTTGAAAGTATTTGTAAATAAAAAAATTAATTCCGCGTTTAAAAACGCCTAAAAGTCAAAATTTTGATTTTATATGTTAAAAACACACTGTATATGAATGAAAATCCATGGAAAAAAGGGTTGGTCACGTTTAGGGTGCGTTGCAAACGCGTCACGTCCACAAATCCCCGGCGCAAAAATTTCTTTGACAATTTGTCGTCGGCGAATTATAGGCAACCCATCGTACATGTATATTAAGTCGCCTACATTTACATCAACGTGCGGGTTGTGTTCGCGCACGATTCGAGCTCATAAAACGCCGAAATAAACGAAAATAAGACGCTACGAATGGAAAATAAGGGGCGGAATAAAAACGATGCACAATCCGCGGTATAATTTTCGAATTTAAATGCATTGCGATGCGGGCGCTTCGAAATTATTAAAAATGTTCCATCAAAAATTATCCACTCTGCGTAAGTACGGATAATAAGAGATGATAAGAATGGAAATTTAGATTTATGCAAAATTTTCGCAGTATAAAATGTTTAATGTTTATTGATGTAATCATTTCACAGCGCAAAATGACCGTGTGTACGGGTATAACTTGTTTACGAACGTTTGCATCCGGTTTTCCGCTATTAACAACATCAAAATGTCAGAAATCAAAATAAAATATATACGCGAAACGTGTTCGATTCACGTTTGATGTTTTATGTGCGTCGGGGATCATGATTCATGTAAACATTTTTCATTTCCCATTTCCAACGCGCGTGGGAAATAATCGACGCGGTCCATTTTCAATTTTCAAACGCACAACGTTTTAATTTCATTATTGAATATTTATTTATAGGGTGTTTAAATTTTTTGAGGAATTTTAGTGAAAAAACGGTTAAAATCGGTTGAGAAACAACGGAAATACAAAGAAAAGAAAGTTAAGTCACGCATGCGCATTAAAAAAATAGGCGGAGCATAAAATTAATTATTTTACGATAACTTTTGTAGTTTTCAACCGATTTTTATGAAACAAAAACTAAATTATTTAAATTTTCACCGCGCATTTATAAATTATTTAAATAAACTTTAAAATTTATAAATAAAAAATCAAAAAAACACATTGTATAAATAACTGAGGTGATTTGCAAGTTAAAATGTATAATGTTAAATACAAGATACAAACGAATGAAGCGTGCATTAACTCCGGCGGCCATGATGGAATTAAAAAACTGCGAGTAATAAAGTGATGCACGCTGTGAACTGTGTAACACAATGTACAAAGTGCACAACAAAGAGGAAAACAGCAACACAGAAAATGGATGTAACGATGGGTGGGACGATTCCGGACGATTCAGGACAATGGAAACAAATGACGCGGAGCACGACACTGATGTTTGGACGTATTCAATTCACTTACAGTACAATAAAACATTAAAACAAAAAAAAGTAAATACAGTGTGTCAATTTTTTACGCATTAAAAAGTTAATTTAATTTTTACTTGCAGCCGAATGATGACTTTTTTTAATAAGCCGCGTAGTTATGCAACATAAATTGCATTCGCGTCGTGTATAACTGGTTGCCGTGACGGCTGAGGGGATTTTTACGGTTTTAATTAAAAAATCTGCGCATGCAACGAAGAAACCACACCGAAAAAATACATAACATGTGACTAATCCGTTGATAACAAAATTTCCTGCATCCCCCGGCTGTATTTCCGCTTTTCAATTCAATTTTCCGCTTTTCTAAACTATCTAAAAATGATTTTATCTGCGCGGATATTTACGACGAATGCGAATGGTGTGTTGTGTTTTGTGTAAGAAAATGCAAAGCGACAGCTTTTCCGGTTTTCCGGTTTCGGTTTTCTTTCGCAGAGACGCGCGCG
Source organism: Dalotia coriaria (assembly GCF_025399875.1). NCBI lineage: Eukaryota > Metazoa > Arthropoda > Insecta > Coleoptera > Staphylinidae > Dalotia > Dalotia coriaria. Next base: position 9,175,107 of record NW_027045452.1, on the reverse strand, counting down.
CGTAGATAATCCATCCCGGAGAACGGATGGTCGCATAAATTCCAAAACTAATTGTGCCCAAATCGCCGCTCGTGATGTGGGCAGGCCTGCGATTTAAATCCGATCCGAACGAAATTGTATCGCACGCGTTTATTTTGTTTACTCACACCCCCGACGATTGCGCACTTCTTCGCGCCGGGACATAAATAACGCGCAAACAAATGCCTACGGTGGCAAACGAAAACGTTACGTTTACGCTGATAGGTAAACCAAACCAACAAAAAACATACAATATGTCAAAATAAAATCAAAAAATCAAAATTTGATTGAAGATAACTCGGAAACTGATAAAGATAATTGATTGGAGCAAACTGTATATGATGGAGAATTTAACCAGCTTTAAAATGATGTACTAATATTTATACTGAGTGAAGCAAATAATTTGTAAATCTCAAATTAATAAAAAAAAAGTTAAGAAAAATTCTGATTTTTTTAACAAAATTAAATTGAGTATAACTCCTAAACTAAAAAAGATAATAAATTGAAATAACGTGTAGATTATGTAAAATTTAATTAGCTTTCCAACGATGTATAACAACTTATACTGGGTGTCCTCAATAATCGATTAAACATCAAATAATGTCAAAAAACAAGAAAAAAACTTATTTTCTACAATATCTTACTTAAAATAGAAATACAATATAAATCAGCGCTATTAAAATGGCGGATTTCTTTCAAACTCCTCGAAAATTCCCACTAAACACACTGTATACTTATATTTAGCTAGTAACACATCACTCGATACTCAAATACTCAATACACGAAACACGCCAGCCGTGAAACACACATCGGGGGCGGTTTGCTGGAGGGGTGGCGGCGAGTGCAAAACGCGCTGCTCAAATTCGAATTCGCAAACGCAAAGGTTTAACGTCGCGTATGTGCGTTTCGCGTTATCCGACCTTAATCTAATGCTCGCGCACCCCTCACACCTCCGCGCAACCCCCAAAAACCACCCCTCCACAACGTGATTCATTACGGTCACATACGTCCCGCAGGATTATCCGCATTGGGAAACAACTTGAGAATTCCTTTCCTTCTAAAAAAAACTTAATACAAAAACATTATCATATTTATCATCCCCTAAAATATTTGCAATTAATTTTTGGCGTAAAATTAATTTCGCGGTTTAAAAAGGTGTTAGCACGAAGTGTTAACCCCCGCAGGATGAAATACGATGTGAAACTTTATGAAAGGTCGAATGGCTGAATCCCCGCGTGTCCTTGAGGTCCTTAAGGGAAGTTTTTGAATGTTGGTGACCAGCGCAGCGCGCTCATTTACCACCCAATGTGTTAGGTAAAGTAAGGTGCGTAAATAGACACCTTTGTCGCGCTCTGCCGCCGCCCCCAGTCGCCGCCACGGCTGCAAAAGGATAGATATCCTTTCCGGGGGTGGCTTTTAATTAAATTGAAATTAATCTAGGGAATAATGCGGCCCCAGTCGACGATGCCAGCACCAGAACCCAATAACTTCGTCTTTTGTCCTTGTTTCAACCCCCGAGCGGATTTTTTTTGCTTAAAAATAATTTTTTCAGAGATCAACGCAATGATTCAATTTGAGGTTGAGATAAATAGACCCACTTTGTTTTCTTTTAATCCTGGAAGCAGTTCGGGTATAGATAGAGGAATTCGGTGGGTTTTGGTGGGGGCTAAAGGACGAAATAATGGCTGGAAGAAGGCTAAACTATTACACAAAGTTTCAAACTGGGAACATTTGCCCTGCGCGTGGGATAAGAACAACACGTCGACATTAAGTGGGCCCATTATCATTATCCGTTTTCTTATACAACACCCTCTGGCGGGAGTGGTAGGGTTGAAAGGACAAGCGACGCCATTTTCTTGTATGCGCAAGAACGGGCATCATTGTTCATGTTGCTAAAAGTAGTTTGTTTCGAAGGGATGGTATTTGTTTTGTAAACATTATCATTTAAGTATTACTTATTTTGGAAAAAAAATGAAATTTTTGCTAAAATTTTGCGAAAAATTGGGAAAATTTGATATTTTATGAGTGTTTAAGGGTTGATTTCAGTAAAATTAGGAAAATTGTATCTTGTGGAATGTATGCCATTGGTAAAAAGGCTTGTAATATTTTTTTAGCGTCAAATTTTCGCAAAAACACAAAATTTTTGCAAAATTTGTCAAAAAATTCGCAAAATTTTTACAAAAAAATAAATTTTATTAATGTTTAAGGGCGGATTTTAACAAAATAAAGGAAATTATATCCCCTGTAAAGCATTCCATCACCAAAAAGGCTTTGCATAATAATTTACTTATTAATTTTCACAAAAACACGAAAATTTTGCAAAATTTGGCAAAAAATTCGCAAAATTTTTGCAAAAAAATAAATTTTATCAATGTTTATGGGTGAATTTCAACAAAATAAAGGAAATTATATCCCCTGTAAAGCATTCCATCATCAAAAAGGCTTTGCTTAATAATTTACTTATTAATTTTGGCAAAAACACGAAAATTTTGCAAAATTTGGCAAAAAATTCGCAAAATTTTTACAAAAAATAAATTTTATTAATGTTTAAGGGTGGATTTCAACAGAATAAAGGAAATTATATCCCCTGCAAAGCATGCCATCATCAAAAAGGCTTTTGATAATAATTTACTTATTAATTTTCGCAAAAAACAAAATTCCAAAATTTCTCAAAATTTAAGCAAAATTTATCAAAATTCCAATGTTTAAGGGTTGATTCCACCATACTAAAGAAAATTACATCCTCCGCGCGGGCGGTAAATTAAGAATATAAGCATCGGGCATTATATAGCCGACGGGGGTTGTTAGATGGCGGCGTGGGGCGGCTGAAATGGAATGAGAAGAAAGATGCGGCGTGACCGAGAGACGCGAAGCGCGCGCGAGTCTCATAATTGAAATCGATTTTTCATTTGCAATATTAAGCCGTACACCGTTCGGCCATCAACTACCCTCACACCTACCCCCAACTGTAAATCACGAAACTAGACTAAAAATACAAAAGTGATATTTTAGATAACGAAAACGTATAAAACGACCAAAGAAAAAAACAACGCGGGGCGCTTCAATTGTCAGCACTCCCTGTAACCCCACTTCCCTTTCCGGTTTTCCGTTAAACCGGCCCCATTTGCATCCGCCGCCAACGACCACTAAATCTGTCACATCGCTAAACGGTTTGTCTATAAATGGAGCACCACTGCATTCTGCATCCTGCATTCAGCTAGGGGATGAATTCCAACCCTTAAATTACAGCATGACAATTTCAAGATCACTAACTGTATTTTAATAAATTTTATCTATTTACGGAAATAACCCCGCAATCAAACATTTAATTAAATTAATTTTTAAAATTTTATTAAAACACCCTGTATATCAAATAGATCAACATACTAATTACATACAATTAAATTAAATTTATTTACGGAAATAACCCCGCAATCAAACATTTAATTAAATTAATTTTTTTAATTTTTTATCGAAACACCCTGTATATAAAATAAATCAACCTCACAAATAAAAATAAAATTAAATTCATTTACGGAAACAACCCCGCAATCAAAAATTTAATTTATTTTTTTTACGTTTAATAAAATCTAAACACCCTGTATATAAAATATTACTAATAGGGATGAATGGACAACAAGTGAAATATTAATTCGCTTGTTAAGATTATCGCTCGTTTTCAGTTATGTTTCTATGAGTTGAATGTGTGGGTGTATGTGTGTGGGTGGGTGTTGTTCATTTCTATTTCCGGTTTCGGGATTCGGTTGTCTAGCGGGACCAATACACTTCTGTCAATTTGCTGTCCCACATAACTCATAACCTCGGTCGGGCGCACACACGCCCGGATCCAACTAGTCATCTACGCCATTTATATCAAGGGTTGCACCCCCGGATGCCCTACTCTCGGGGATGAACCATCATCGTCATCCCATCACCTATCTATCAATCCCGTCTGTCGGGGTCTATCTATTATTCACATATCATCCCTTAAATTCATCAAATTCTATAAATTTAATCAATTTTAAACTTTTTTTTCTTTCTGATTACCCTGTATATTATTTAAAATTTCATCCATATATCATCTACTTAATTCAGAACATTCAATAAACCACCCAAACATAAAATTAATCAATTTTAATTTTTTTTGAGAACAAATTCTTTCTGATTACTCTGTATATTTTCTAAATTTCATCCGATTGAATTCGGGTTTGGACCAAAGTGAATCAAGTGAAATACAGAGTCTCCTCATCCCTTAGAAATCGAAATCGAGTGGGTTTGTGATTTCATCCCCCACTGTCGCAATGGTCGATAGACAACCTGTGCTATTATTGGCCATTGTCTTCATTTGCCCTCAACGACCCTTTGCGCCCTTAAAACAATGTATCCCGACCAACCCAAAGACCACATCATTAAAACTACACCCTTTGGGGGTGTTAAATCAAAACAACTATCCTAAGTAATGAAAAATATATACAAAGTGTCAAAAAATTAAAACCTCAAAAATGTAAATAACATTTTATAACAGTATAAAAACGTGAGACTATAACTTACACACGTCACACCCTTCAACCCCTATAATATAAAACTCATAAAATCATAAAAGAAAACCTAGGGTGCGCGTTGCATAAAAAAACCACCACACGTAAAAGAAATAACCTCAAAGTGCCAATATCCCACATTATGCTACCATACATACATGTACGTGTCAAGTGTGTGGCCTACTCTGGTATTGTTTCCGCAAATTCTATACAACCTATTGATACTTGTCAATTGGGTTGCCTATCAATACACAAACGCGCACATAAATACACACTACACTCAATGTCCCATACTGTTGATGATTGTTTTGTTAATTTGTTGACTTGTGTAAACTCACCGTGTGCATCCCCTAAATTATATTATATACACATTGGACGCCCGAAAATATTTGTTTATTTAATTTCGTGCATTCAAATATATATTTTCCATTAACGATTAATTTGCGCCGAACAAACAGGCAACACGCGGCGCCAACTGTTGATACACGCATTATCCATCAACTAAACCGCCCCTTGCGCACACCCACCCCCCGATGGGGGTGGGGAGTGTGAGTGTAGGTATAAATAGCAAATAATTGCATAATTGCGGACGTCCTAATGGCTTCCAATTAACCGTCGAGCGTTGTTCGGCTAGAAAATGTACAAAATACTCTCATCCCGCCGCCCCCTGTGGAGTGCACTTAGTGTAAACACGTTTTTGTTACGGAAATATGGCGGAAATATTTTGTTTCTTGCGGTGGCTCGAGTTTCTGCAATTTTGTGCTCTGAAAGGGTGGAAACACCGCTTTTGAAATACTCATCATGTGGTATTTAGCGGGGTAATGCTGATATCTAATCGTTGGTAAGTGGTGTTATATACAGAGTGTTTTATAACAAATACTAGTTTACATTATTAATTTGAGTATAATTCGAAAACTGATAACGATAACAAAATGGAATAAAGTGTATATTATGGAGAATTTAATTATCTTTAAAATGGTATATAATAACATATACTAAGTGTTTTCAATATTCAATTAAAATAGAAATAACTGTGAAAAACGTTTTTAAAAATAATTTGAATAATTAAATTGATTATAACTCAAAAACTAATAATGATAACAAACTGATATAAACGATATCTGACGCAGAATTTAATTATCTTTCCAATGATGTATCACAACATATACTAAGTGTTTCCAGTACTTAAAAAATCAAAATAATAACAAAATTTCACGAAAACCACAACTAAACACTCTGTATATAAACATTCTGCCTATCCAACTACAGGTTGAAGGGTATCCCATTCAATTGTGAATGTCATCGACATGAAAAGTAGATGTAGCGCTCATGGAACACGATGGAAACCTATTTCCACCCTTCCACCACAAAATGGCAGCTCATATTATGTTTACCTATTTCTATTTGATGCGAATACATTTGCATTTCGACATTAAACCAAATGACACCATTTTAATAGCGCACAAAAACTAACTTCCATCGAAGGTAAAATTTGCGTGCAAAAGAGAAAAAGCAACTACCCTTGACATATTGGCTGTGTTGTATTGTTTGAAGGTTGTTTCAATGTGTAAAAATGCACACGCTTGATTACGGCTTCAATGGCCGCCCCACCGGCTTATTAAATATGATAACCGTGACCGATATACTTTCCTTATTCCCTCGCGCACGCTTTCTTGCTCACCTGAACCCCTTTAATAAAGGTTTTCATATTTTCATATATTTTCCTATATTTTCATGTGTATAGTGTGTGTAAATCTATAAAAAAATATTAGGGGTGAGTGTTTTTAGGTAGTACGAGTACGACTATGACGTATAACGTGTTTAGTGTTATCGTTCACTCTTGCGCTTATTCGCACCGCAAACATTTTACATTTTTGTCGACTTTCCATAAATTTCCACCCCTTCGCGTGCTATTTTTACACACACTCACGGCGGGGTGTGTAAAGGTATCATTTTTATATTGTGAACTCAAGTGAACACCACGCGCGTATTTTGCGTATATTTTTGTCAATAAATTATGTCACTAGGTCATTGCCATTTGGACACCCTTAATATTTTATTGCATTAAATGCGCTTATTAAATAGTTTTTATCAAGAAAATAATATTGGTGAAAGAATTTTGTTTCTATCTCTATTAGTTCTCGAGTTATTGCGAATTTAAGTATTAATCTGATGAACACCTTGTATATCCTCCTATGATTTAACATTGTCCAGGTCGTTAAAATGCTCTGGACGTCGTAAAAATCAACTTAAAAATATAAAAAAAATCGTATTGTATTCTTTAGACTCTTCTTTTTCTATTAAACCCAACTTAAATTATTTACAACCCCTATTTGACCCTTAATTCACCCTTAAAGTTTAAAAATTGATATCAAATACCTCTTGTTGAATTAGAGATAAAACTCGCAGCTTACATGATATGATGTGTTCCGTGTTCTGCGGGTGAATCATGTGAAAATAAATCATCAAACGTCCCCCCATACTATAACACATACACGCTGCCGCCGCCCCCGTGCAGAAAAAACCCACGTTTGCTGCCTCTTTGAAGCGAATATTCTCCACAGTTTTCTCGGTGGAATTGTTTTTTTTCCGCGCAGGCAGGCAAACCCACCTGGAGAACACAACCAAGCCGCCGCCTCCACCCCTGATGCGGAGGCGGTTGCGGTGGCGGCGCAAAGCCCGCTGCAAATTGGGTTCGCCACGTTTCTATTCGTTTTCCCGGCTGCCTGCGAGCGAAATCCCTTTTCGCAGCACCGGGGCGGCGGGAACCCACCCCTCATGTTAGAATCCCACGTGAATAAATGTGAAATTGGCAAATTGGCAACGTTGTATAAGTGCGGAGGTAAAAATCTCTTTTTTTGTTATAAAAGACGAACACTACTAGCCATCTAGCCGCCCCCAGAGCAATAAACGCTACGATGACGGAAATATGTCGTGGATATTTAGAAAAAACTGATTTTAAGGGATGAAAATGATAATAATAATAATTTTGAGGTTATATATTGTGTGGTCACACAACACCTAGTTACGTGTTTATTTAGGTCTAGTTAGAGGGCACTTCATCGCACCCCTTCTGCAATGGGGGTGTCATCCCTTCAACCCCCAAGTTTGCACGCGACACACAATCGCGTAATCCTTGCGCACACAAAACGCGATTTTCCGCAAAAGCACCGCGAATGTTTGCCCAGGAATGAATGAGCATCGGCAACCGATCGAAACACAATCATCCAAAACATAACCTTAAAGATTATTTCCATTATAGCAGGAGAGCAAACACAGCACCCAATTAAATTCATAAATTGCGTGTAACTCAAAAACTAATAACGATATTACAGGCAAACAAAGTGTATTACATGTAGAATTTTATCAGCTATCAAATTATGTACTGCAATTTATACTAGCTGTTGCCAATAATTAGTAAATTACAATTTAATGTTAAAAACTGAGAAAAATTTTTAGTTTAGTAAAATTTTCCGAAATTAAATTGAGAATAACTCAAAAACTAATAATGATAATAAATTCAAACAACTTGTACGTTATTTAGAATTTAATAATCTTTCTAATGATGTGCTACAATATACACTGACCATTGCCAATATTTAGTTAATTACAATTTTATGTAAAAAAGGAGAAAAATTTGCACAATTTTCCGATATTTAAATTCGAATAACTCAAAAACGAATAAAGATAATAACTTCAAACAAACTGTTAAGTATGCACAATTTAATTAGCTTTCTAATGATGTATAACAACATATACAACGTGTTCTCAATAAGCCATAAACTAACAATTATTATGAAAAAACTGCAAAATAACTCAATTTCTCCTCTTTCTTACTTAAATTAAGTAATAATCTACCCCTACTTATTTATTCAATAACCCTCCACTATATTTAAAGCTTGAAAGAGGTTTGGCATGGTTCCAAACGTCATAATTCCCCCACACACGCCTCAACATTAATCCAGCGTTGTTTTCACTCACGACTCACGTTTTTCCCTCTTTTTTTTGTTTCATCGTCTAGCAGACGTCGATAAAACTCCAACCTCCAACCCTCTTCATCTCAGAGCGCAGGGCGACTTCACCGTCAGCCATAATTCTAAAATATGATGCGTCTGCCAGTCCGAGAGTTGATAATAACGCCGAGGCAAACAACTTTACGACTTATCGCGTAAAATTTTTTCTTGCTTTTGTTTTGTCTCTGTGCATTTACTATATTGAAAGCTATTAACTCACAGATGGCGCTGCAAGTACCCCTGGCACCCAGCAACAATAAATATAATCTATTAATGTGCATGTGTGGTTGCTGGGTCATTTGCAGGCGCTAGTAATTGCTAGTTTAGCGTAAATAATTAATTTTAGGCCGGCCCTGATGAATATGCGCACTAATGACGACAAAAAGCTCGGCAATTTGGCGTCGCGCGACCACGCTCATTATTTCTACATTATTGTAGCACTATTTGTATGCGCGTGTTTCCTTGAAACAGTTTCTAACGTTTTCCAAGCGTTTTCCAGCACTTTCCTTGAATTTTTTTGATTTAAAATTATATACAAAGTGTTTTTATGCATTCAAAAATTTAAAATTAATTTTTAACACCCTGTATGATAACTTTGTAAGTATAGAATGTTTAATATATGTTTCAATAACTTTCTGTGTTGTTTTAACGTTGCCAAAAAAATTAATCACGCTGTTATGCAAAAATTTCCAACGTGAAACTTTTGCATTAGAAACATTTTTGCTTCGGGAAATTCCACCGGAAAGTTTTGTAAGACGAGAAATTAAAAGCCAGCCGAAGATGCAGGAAAATCGCTAAAAGGAATTTACGAAAAATTTGCTTAGATTATATAGATGTATAAAAAAGGAAGTGTAAGCAGAAAAAAAGTGAAGAAAACAAATATGCTGAGAAAGGGTAAGGATATAAGAAGGTATAAAAAAGGGAAAACTGGAAAAGTTCGGATTAAACAAATAAAAAATTCATAATTCTAGAGCAACTCGAAGCGGAAAACATAAAGTACTACGATTTTTTTCGCTGTTTTCTTATTAAATAATAAAATCGAGATGGCTGCCACTTCCGGTGTTGACAGAATGATAAATTAGATTTTAAACTAGCTGAATTTGAAAGAACGGCGTCTCTATCTTAATTTGTTTGTAAGTTATGATGAAATAAAATATTTATCTGATGAACACCTTGTATATCCTCCTATGATTTAACATTGGCCAGGTCTTTGAAACGCTGTCAACGGCGTAAAAATCAAGTTACAGACAAATTGAAAAGTGTATTTTATTCCTTGAAGATTTCTCTTTCATGTGATGTCTAACATGATTATGTATGACCTCTAGTTGACCTACAACTCGACTTTGAAACAAAAAATGCAAAAAAATGTAAATGTTTCACATTTTTTCATATAATCTAAAAACTACTTATCGCAGCAATTTGCTCTAAAGTTTATATACTTCCCAATAAAATTATCTATCTTTTGACATATCATTCATTATCCTATCATTTTTATTTCCTGAGTTATCATGCATCAAACTCACAACTTTTAAAAAATCTCCTCAAATTCTTGATAAATCGTTCATTTAAGAGGAAAATCATTCAAACTCCCCTTAAACAAGTAAAAAAATTAATGCTTATCAAACAGCTATCAATTTTTTTTAGTATACCCTCCGAAGTGATAGCTGATAGCCGCTGATCGCGCGTAATGACTCGGATTTTTTTTTATTTTTATCGCCTCAAATTGCTATAAATCGAACGAAATAAAACCAGCTCGTAAAATCAACCCCTTACAACCCAGCCGAAGTATACGAAACGATACGACGCGTTTTTAGTCGATGCTACACACCTTATTTTATCGGCGCCCGAAACATAACCTTATCTAAGCGCCAGGAAACATAAGATTCACCCCTTTAAAAAAGAAAACGGAAATAAAATAAAAATCAGCCAAGTCAGGAAGTTTAAACACACCTACACACACATAGACATATACAGTGCGTTCAAATATATTCTATCAACATGAGGGAAATTTAAAAGGGATGAAGATCGAATGATAGAGCCGTCAAGACGGCAGGAAAAGTGAATTGAAACATGATATCCACCACACACACCGATACCCTTGATATTCGGGGATATCAAAAGGGTTGCTCAAAGCTTTTGAAGCACCGGCAGGGGGTCACGCGCCAAGTAACAGCCAAAGACGCGAAACACACACGCTTTTTCATCTTTTCATCCCATATTTTCCCTCAACGCTAAACCCGCAATACTTGAGATATCCGCAAATATGTCAACGTGTCAAGCACGTCACCGATTTACGTTATTATTGTATATTTTGCGCGTCGCATAACAACCGCCCCCGAAATCCTTTAATTCACTTTCGCGTGCGTTGACGTTTGCCGCGTTGACCCCGAGTCTCGTGTATGGAAATTTATGAAAAGTAAAGCTAAACATAACGGACGCAAATCGCACCCCAATGTGAAGGAGTGGCTTTCATAATAAATTTTATAAATGCAAACGTTTGCGCATACACTCGCACGCGCGGAAAATGTTTTAAATCGTCCTTAATTTATCTTGCGAGTTGGATTCGTTGTAAATTTAACGTTTTGCTGGGAAATTTTGAGTTTTAACGTATTGGACGTGCTCGGATTAGTTTCAAAACTAGTAAATAAAGTATTACTTACCTTGAAGCGTTGTTTTTCGCTGTTTTTCCGATGAAAACTCAAGGAAATTGAAGGAAATTCATCACTTATTAATAAACGCGCAAACTCTTTTTGTTTGGTTAGGCAACTTTAAATGTGCGTGTTTTTTTCTAAAGCTATCTTCACACATACCAAGAATATTTTATTATTTGAAAGTTTAAAACAAAGAAATATATAAAATTAAATAGGTAAATATAAACAAAATAACATTTATTACTAATATTTAGTCTTGTTTTATGTTTAAAACTGTTTTAAATAAAATAATTTATATAATAAAGTTGCGTATGTGTGAAACTAGCTCAACATGTTTATGCGAATCTCACTATTCCCGCCAATTTCTGCGATAAACTTTTTAACGGTTAGAAGTCCGCGTGATGATTTCTCCTGCTGAATTTTGATATTGAAATACTTGGGTAAGCTAATTCTAAAATTTGCCTATCAAATTAAACGAAAGCCATTGGAATTTATTTGGAATCTATTGGAATTTTGCAGGATTTGAATTTTCGCATTTGCATTCTGTGCGTCTAATACGAAGCGCACACATTCGACAGCGCACGCATTTCAATTCGACGCTCAATCCGGCAAATTCATTCAATTCAAGGCGTTGAATTGCTAGAGGGTTTGGAGAGCTGGTGCCTCACAGCAGCAGGCTGCAATATTCTCCAAGTGGCTCCCCACAGCCATGATATTAACTTAACACAGTGTGTGCATAACCGAACAAACCAAATGCTTTTTTTTTCTTGGCTGAAATTCAACAAACACACAGTTTATACAGAGTGGACTGGTAAGATGGTGCACTTAACATTAGAAATTGTAATTTGATGAGTTCGATTTGAAGATTTGTAATTCGTATTACGACCGCAGGGTTGCGATAGATGGTTAAAGGGGAGAGACTTGAACTAGCGCGGATATTTCACCTTTTGCGCCCGGAAATATACTCGTCTGCGTCGAAATGTGTTTCCACATGAGCGCAGATTGCGAAGATTACGCTCGCGAAACGTTATCATTCCAATCGGCGCAGAAACCGAACCAAAATGGCCGACTTTACCGCCATTCCAAGTAATTTTCCATAACAGGTGGGCTATTATCATTATTTAATTACTAACAACCAACAAAAGAAACATTGTTTCGTATAATAATACTCTTAAGCTTGTGAAACAAGAGGTGCGCGTGTAAAATTGCATAAACCGTCGTCCAATATGCATTTATCATTGTTTTAACGGATGTCACTCGATGTATTTTACATTGTTACATGTCGTGCACACCCGATAGAATTTCCCCAACGTGCGGGAAATCCTATACACGCATTAGCCCCACGCAACATTTTCATAATTTTGTTCATCATGCTCAAACAATATAAAATAATTGAATAACACTCAAAGTATACTTCACACAATACAGCCGTGTATACAATACACGCTGTGGGTCGTGTAAAAGCAGAAAACAAAGCACAATGGGTTGCAGTACAAGTACACGGTGGAAATTTTCACCTAACTACGTTTATTTTTACTTTTAAAACGAAAAAAGCGTGATGTATGTAGAACTAAGTAGAAAATTGATGTACGTGTGGAAATTCGGTCGGAAATCGATGTGTACGGTTGAAAAATGAGCAAAACGTGAGTAAAAAGTCTAAAAACACGAAAAATTCCGCATGAAAACGTGGGAAACACGTAGACAAGACAAGACAGCATGATTACATGCTGAAAAAACGCTTCACCACAAGATGGCGGTGTAATTACGCAAGTTAAAAGGTTAATATCATGTTTGGTTAACTTTAGCGAATCGAAACTTGATTATGCTACTGAACATGATCCTGAAAATTAGTTATTAGTTGACGGGCATGTCCAAAGTGCAAACATCTTGCTATAATAATAATTACGGTAACAATGCGCGTGTAGGTTGTGGTCGGGAGCTTGAATAGCCAGATAAATCTAACCTCAAACCACGGAGATTTCCGACTTGCCACTTTGTTGATTATACGATACCTATGACTACTGCAGGGGTAGTTTTCTTGACCGGACGCTCGCCATCAATCAACGAGGGTGTTATTGAGATGCGGAGGCGCCTTGGCGCAATTTCACGCTCGATTAGTCGGCGAGCTTGTTCGGAGTAATTGCTTCGATCGAATTACGTAGTGAATTCTAGCCGTGGACCAACCCTTTATGTTTAATTAGAATTTATAGTTTATTAGCAGTGTTTTAAAGCACTTTTTGTCTGGTTTTTGGTTAAAAATGTTTGATTTAGTGCACATTTTTTGATAAAATGACTAATTGCGCTCGTATTTTTGGTTATTTTGTGCGCAATTTTCATTTGGGGATGATTCACAACTCTGCGACTCGATAACGCTTGAAAATTGATGTCAGTTCAAGCTGTTCGCAACGTGTCGGCGCCGTTTTTGAACAAAAAATGAGTTTCAATCTGGTATCTCGACATTGTGTGTGGTTTTATCGTCTGGGGGCGGGTTTCTCGTGGGAAATTTTCTGGATTCGCACTAGGTTACATTTTTCTTCACGGGTTATCTGAAAATATCACAAGGTAGTGAAATATGATGTTATTTTAAGAAATATGCTCCGCCCATATGACTTAAGTCATGTTTTTGATGCGCATGCGTGAAAAACTTAAAATATGATGTCGAAAAAGGTTAAAATGTCGAGAAATATTGAGAAAATATCACAAACTAGTGAAATATTAGCTTATTTTATGAATTATGCTCCGCCCATTTGACTTAAGTCATGTTTTTGATGCGCATGCGTGACAAACTTATGTTATGAAGTTAAAAAGAGTTAAAATATCAAGAATTTATCACAAAACATGAAAAACTAGTGAAATATTAGCTTATTATATGAACTATGCTCCGCCCATTTGACTTAAGTCATGATTTTAATGCGCATACGTGAAAAAAGTATAATATGAGGATAATAAGGATTAAAATGTCAAGAAATTCTCTCAAAATATCAAAAACTAGTGAAATATTACATATTTTGATGAAATATGTTCCGCCCAAGTGACTTAAGTCATGTTTTTGATGCGCATGCGTGAAAAACTTAAATTATGAACTTGGAAAGAGTTAAAATGTCAAGAAATTATGACAAAACATCAAAAACTAGAAAAATATCACATATTTTGATGAAATTCGCTCCGCCCATTTGACTTAAGTCATGTTTTTGATGTCCATGCGTGAAAAAAGTATAATATGAAGCCAAAAAAGGTTAAAATGTCCATAAATTTTGAGAAAATATCAAAAACCAGTGAAATATCACATATTTTGATGAAATATGCTCCGCCCATTAGACTTAAGTCATAATTTTGATGCGCATGCGTGAAAGAAGTATAATATGAAGTTGAGGAAAGTTATAATGTCAAGAAATATCATCCTGGAACGTAAATAACGCGCAATAAATAACGAATAAATCAAGCGCGCCGCGCACAATCAAAATTCCATTTTTCATTTTTATTTATCGCGCGGCTTCACGCTTCACATCGCGCCTGTTCTGATTTCGTGCTTCTTCCGGTGTGCTCCTCGCGCATTTTACATTTTCATACCTTGCTTATAGCTTTTTATACCTTTTTACACATTCTTTGCATTTCCACGCACACTTTTATTCGTTTTTATTCGATTTTCGAAACGTCTCACGCTTAAAACTTGCAAGAGCAGGAAATCATTAAATATTTTCCTGTTTGTGAAAGAAATTGTAGGTAATACTCTTTTTTGCATGTAAATGGAAAGTTTTTTGCGTTCGTCGAAACGCGCGAAAATGTTTTCGTTTTGGTGTTTCAATTTATTTCGTACTTTTTATCTTTTAATTTACTTGTGCAAGTTTTCCGAATGCTGCGCGGGGAAAAATGTTGTAATTACTTTTGACTATATATATATTCATGTCGTTTGTTTTTTGCTGCGTTTATCTCTTTAATTTCGCGTTTTTCAAGCCGCCACGGGGACTAAGAGAGGTTAAATTTTTTTTGTGTTTTTGTTTTGTGTTTTTCATTCGTAATTAATAAGTAAACGGACTAAAGTTTCAGTTTAAAGACATTGTAAAGTTTTTTCATGCTTACATTTTGTCAACAACCAACAAGAAATGTTTTTGTTTCATTTTGCACAAGTTTTATTCAATTTGTTTGTGTGTTTATTTGCGTAAAACTTGAAAAAACTCAAAAAACTTGAAAAACAAAGCAATAAACACGAAAAATTGAATTTTGTGGTTAATTTGCTCCGCCCACTTAACTTATTCATGATTGGTTGATATTCCTGCGCATGCTCAGTAAAAAAACACGTATATATTTTGATTACAAACCGGAAATGTGTTTATTTTTTGTTAAAACTCGAAAAAACTCAAAAAACAAAACAAAAAACACGAAAAATTGAATTTTAAGGTTAATTTGCTCCGCCTACTTTACTTATACATCATTGGTTGATATTCCTACGCATGCGAAGTATAAATAACACGTATATATCTTGATTACAGATCGGAAATGTGTTTATTTTTTGTTAAAACTCGAAAAAACTGAAAAAAACAAAACAAAAAACACAAAAACTTACAGTTTGAGGTTAATTTGTTCCGCCTACTTTACTTATACGTAATTGGTCGATATTCCTGCGCATGCGCAGTAAAAAAAAACGTATATATTTTGAGTACAAACCGGAAATGTGTTTATTTTTTGCTAAAACTCGTAAAAACTAAAAAAACAAAACAAAAAACACGAAAAATTGAATTTTGTGGTTAATTTGCTCCGCCCATTTAACTTATACTTGATTGGTTGATATTCCTGCGCATGCGCAGTATAAAGAACACGTATATATTTTGATTCTAAAGCGGAAATGTGTTTATTTTTTGCTAAAACTTGAAAAAACTCAAAAAAACAAAACAAAAATCATAAAAACTTAATTTTTGAGGTTAATTTGCTCCTCCCACTTGACTTACACGTAATTGGTCGATATTTCCGCGCATGCGCATTAAAAACTACGTATATATCTTGATTACAAACCAGAAATGTGTTTATTTTTTCTTAAAACTGTAAAAAACTCAGAAAACAAAACAAAAAACACAAAACTTTAATTTTTAAGGTTAATTTGCTCCTCCTACTTTACTTATACGTAATTGGTCGATATTCCTGCGCATGCGCAGTAAAAAACCCGTATATATTTTGATCACAAACCGGAAATGAAGTAAAGCTGATGTTTTCCTTTTCGCTCTTCGCGTGCATTGCATGTCACACACAGAATTTCCGATTTTTTCCACCCTCGATACGGATGTCACATCATCACACCCCGAAAAGCGAAAAAGTTAAATTTAATCCGAGTGTGAGGAAATGGAAAAAACAAAAACCAAAAAATAAAAACACAATTCTTTCCTCTCTTCTCATAGCAGCTACATTTGAATATATTTACTTTTCACTTAAAGATAACCTCTTTGAACAAAATCCAAAACAACACTTCGTATTCGCTTCCGATACAAATCCTCATTCTTGCTTTCATATGAAAACGCAGCGAGAGTATCTTCCAAGCCATCTTTCTCCATCATAACCTCATAATCCGGAATCTCTGCAGTATCACTAAGCATTAAATGCAATACTTCTATGGTCATAAACAAACCAAACGTGGAAAATTTCTGCATTTGATTATTTAACTCCTCAGAGGTTAAAAAATCACTCAAATCAAGAGAAAACACTTCTAAAGTGTTTTTCATTGATTCGTGATAATATTTCAGTGATAACTCGAAATATTCATCTCTAAATACTTGATCCGTACAAGTATAGATAAAATATGATAGTTCCAGTGCCGGGGATGATAATCTCGACAGTTGAAAGTCCAATAAACATAAATTAATCAATTCCTAAAAATTTTTAGGTTAGTTTTACGTTTTTTCACATATTTCTTTAAAAAACATAAATTTTAAGGTTATAATCACCTCATTATCATATTTAAACAGCATATTATTAACCCATCCATCCCCGTGGTTAATAACCTCGAATCTACCAGCAGCGCCATCTTTCAAATCATCCCTCAACCTCAATTTTGCACATTTTGCATATTTTTCAAATTTATCCATAGCTTCAGCATCTCGTTCATCGTTATGAAAAGATTTCATAACTCTATCATTAGCTACATCCATACAACTATTCAAGAGTGGATTATCATCCGCCATCTTGTTATAGAATGCTTCAGACATATTCGCGGATATCTCCTTACACAATTTAGGTTTTAACGCTTTCAAAGCATAATATAAACCGTGGAATCTTCCGTATTCTTTTAAAACCATTTTTACATGATTGAAATCCAGTGGTTCAGCACGATCAGGTCTCATTACATAACCTTGCGATTTCATGTCTGTCATAATTAAAAACTCTGGTATTGACAGATCATAACCTAACATATCTGGGAATGAAGTTAGTTTTTGTTGGTTATGCTCTTCTAGTAGTTGATTGTATGTTGGTAGTACTGTTTCGTAAAAGTATACTTCCCTAGCGAATATGTGTTCAATGGGTAGTATATCTCTGATTTCTGGATTAGCTGTTGCTGATTTAAGTATTAAATTCAATACTTTAACGGTTTTAGGCTTCACTTAGTTTTATTTTGATGATTGTACCGAGGTAGTTATCACCAAGAGCACTGCCTGCATCGGTTGTGAGGTTATAATCTGTCAAATTGTGTTTTTCGGCGATTTTTGACACTTGACACTTCATACGATTATCTAACTCCATTTTGATTAGTAATGGATGTTCACTTGTTGAACACGCAGAGAGTAATGAGGAGTATTAACTCTGGTATCTATTATTATCTTAATCATATGTTGTGATAAGTTAAAAACATGATACACAGTGTGTTTATAGTGGAATTTTTAATGATTAAGTTGTTTTTGTGTTTAGGAATGATTAAAATGATAAATTTAGGAACACGCGGTATTAGTAGGACGTAATTATTATATATGATTGTTTTGATCTCATAATATCAAGTGTTTTGCACTTGATTACAAGGTCGTTGTAATTTATAACTAATTTAAAACGAGAGATATTATTTCCTTTGATATAATAATAATATTTTAATGATTTATAAACGTAAATGTTTATATTTTCTGTTATTATCAACAAAAACGTGTTTTTTATGCATTTTTACGTCGATTTTACTTCATTTATTGTTAAAAAATGCTCGGCAACCCAACGTACTCGTTGAAAAAGATACAACTCACGAAATTACACAAAACCTACATGCTGCTCGTAGTTCAATTTTATTTCTCGCTACGCGAGGTAAAGAAATGGAAAAATGTTCGCGTGGTGCGCGCGCACGCTGTGCTGGTTTTGTCAGATTTGAGGCTTTTCCGGTTTGTAGATGAAAGTTTTCGAAGGCGCGTGCCTGCGGGCCCACTGTCCGCACGCTCGCACGTTCGATTTTATGTGTTTTATTTTCGGCCTGCAGGCGATCAAAGCGACCGGAAACGCAAAGATGGCGCCGAAATTGCTGAAATTGCTCTCGGGAGTCGCAGTCAACAAGACTCGCGCTAGTAGTACCCATATCTGTAAAGGTAATAAAAGCCACAGAGTCGGACTTGAATTATTTTCATAACAAATTTTATTATTTTAATTAATTTCATTAATTTTATTAATACGGGTCTGTGTGGGGACAGTCAAGTAGTTTTTTTTCTTTTGGAGTTTTTTTTATTATTTTGGGACATGGGATACAATGTTGTGGTGCTAGTGGTAGTTGCGGATGCGTAACGAGTATTTTGCTTCCACTCTTCCACTCTCGGTCAGATACAATGGCGGCCGTGAATGTGGCGAAATTGAAAGAAACCGCGAACAATTCGGACTTCCGGGACCGCACGACCACACTATATGCACGCGGAATAAAGGAAACTCGGGGAAATCGAAGCGACTGAATATGAGATACAACGTGGGTATAAATATCTATAGAATTGGCCTAGAGAAAAGAAAAAAGTAAAAATTTTGGTAAAATTTAAGAAATAAACATTAAAAAAGGTAAAATTATAAATTATACGAAATATAAATAAATACAACATAAAATAGCGAAGGTTAAGCCCAAGAAAAAAAAAACGTCAAGTTTTCTACGGTTTAGAGACACAGAAAGTGGTATTTTAAACGAGGATGGTCAAGGCCGTGACTAAAGTACTCAATATCGTGACTAAAACTCCCGTTTAGCCACTTGACACTTATATAGTATATTACAGGTTGTATTGTAGTTTAAAAGTGATAAAAATGATATTTTTGCTAAAAATTTAAAGAAATCATCTATATATATATATATATATATATATAAATGAATTGCTGTTCGTTTGTCTCGCTAAAACTCGAGAACGGCTGAACGGATTTATCTTATCTTGGTCTTGAATTATTCGTGGAGGTCTAGGGAAGGTTTAAAAGGTGAGAAAAATTCGAATAATTGCCGGGAAAATCCTCAAAACAGCTCTTTTCTATAGAATAAAATTTGACATTGAGATTCAATCATAGTTATAGTTAAATAGTTGAATTCAAGATGGCGCGCTGAAGTGCATTATTGACAAAACTTTATATAATTAATTTCATTAAATTAAAATTGCTAATCTTATTGATAGAATTGACTCTTACTACGAGTATGTCTAGAACAAGAGAGTAAAAACGAATTACATTTTTATTAAACACTGCCGGAACGAAGTCGCGGGCAACAGCTAGTATATTATAAAATACTAAAATTTTATTTTGTACGTAAATAAAATACAATATAGCACAGGTTAAAGCCTGGAACAAAAGAATAAAATAAAAGAAAAAGAAAATAAAAACCATGGCGCGTCTTATTGATATCGTCGTAAATTTATATTGACGTCTAAAGATTCACAAAGCTTTCGAGATGAAATAAAGACTTTACAAATAATAATAATAAGAATAATAAAAATAAATATTAAATGTTTTATTATTGTTGTTTATTAAAATTTATTTAAAAAATTAATATTTGTACAATATGTACATGTAGCTATGAATATTGTTTTCGATTTTGTCAGGTTTGATTTGTAAACTTTCGAAAAGTTTGATTTCCCTTCGGATCGTCGACATTTTCAACTTTTATCCACTCAACTACAGCCGAACGCGAGCGCAACGGCCCGTGCGAAATGCACAAAAAAGAAACCTAACAAAATACGTACGTCAAAAGCGACGAAAGAAAAAAAGAAGGAAACAAACAAAAATCATTTCGTGAATTTCTGTAAGAAGGAGCGAAACAAAGCGGAAGCAAACGATGAGCGACAGGATAATTTGACGTCAAAAGGACGAAAATTAAATAAGGACCGCTTTTATATACCATCTCTACCTACTCCTATATATTTATACATATTTATTTATATATTTTTTTCTCTGATGGATTTTAATTTTAAAAGTTTTAAGAAAATTTTCTGCTTTTTTCTTTTGTTGTTTGATTTTTATTTTTGGATAATGGCGTCTAATGACACACAATACACATGCTTATGTAGGAGCTTCGTTTGTGCGCGTTTGTGAGCTTTTAATATTTTCCGCTTTTCCTCCCGGCTCTTCTTGGCAGATGTGCGGGAAAGCGGGAAAGTCCCGGTTGCCGCGTGCGCGAGATATATGACGATAAAATAAAGCACGCGCCGCTGAGGCAGACACCCGGATATTCATCAAAAGCAGAATATTACACATACAAAGTGTTTTAAATACAAGAAAAATTCAATTTTTTGCAAAAAACTCATTTTGTACTTGTTTTTTGGCAATAACTTTTTTATTTTTATAAATTTTTTAAATTTTCTTTTTCGGTGTTATAGTTTACACAATAACACATCCAATAAACAAAAAATTATAAAAATCCACCAAACTGTTTTTGAGTTATAAGAAAAAGAAATTTCGAAAATGGCAAAAAAACTTATTTTGCAAAAGTTTTTTGTTTATAACTTTTTTGTTTTTAAAGATTTTTTAAATTTTCTTTTTTAGTATTATACTATAAACAATAACACATAACACAAACAAAAAATAATAAAAATCCGTCAATGCGTTCTCGAGTTATTCACAAAACAAAATAAATTTCTAACTTTAAAAATCCGAAAACTTCTACCACACTGTACATTTCTATTTAAAAAAAAAGTGCCCTTATAAAACGTGTCAGACGATAACGTAGTCGACGTTTGGCTTGCTGATTATGTCCGTGTCTCGTCCCCGGCTACAAATTGCATTCACGCTGCATCAGGATGCCTGAATCGTGAATCCTGGAATTTCCCGCTCGACTAACTTAAAGCTGCACTTGCCGCACACCTGTACCGGCACTAAACTTACGTCTAAATAAGACGAATAAAGACTAAGCACTTTTATTTTATTATGTGCGTGTTTTCTCTGTGTGTTTTCTTTATGCTACATTGTGTGGTGGTTTTTGTGGTTTTGTGGTTATGATTGATGACGCGTATAAAGAAAGACGAGTCATGCGCAAACGCAAATAAATAGCAGTGCATTTGAGGAGTGGTTTAAGGCTGAGCGCCGGCGATATGTCTCATTTTGTTATGTTTAACGCCGAACATTGCCAAGTTGGGAAATATTGCGTCAGGTTTATCTGGAAACGTGATGAGAATTGTGAAAAATTTCAAAATGAGGTATTTTAGGTTATTTTGAAGAAAAAATGGTTTTAAGCTCCGCCCAGTGACATTTTCTAATAACCACGCCCATTATTTTTTTAAAATTAAGAACTAACCTCAAAAATAGATTTTTTAAGACGAAAAATGAAATAAAAGTGTTTTTAGTGTTTAAAACGTGAAAACTAGTCAATATTTAAGGTTATATTTAAGAAAAACATGTATTAGGCTCCGCCCATTGACATTTTGAAGTGAGGTTATGAACCAATTTTACATAACCTTGAAAAAACAGATTTTTAATGAAAAGAACTGAAAATATCGAGTTTTAATGATTAAAAAGGTGAAAAACTTCGAATATTTGAGGTTATATTGATAAAAAATACATTTTAAGCTCCGCCCACTTGTCATTTTAACATGAGGTTATAAACCAGGCCCATAAACATGGCCGTAAGTACGAATTAACCTCAAAAACTGATTTTTTACGACAAAAACTAAAACAATTGCATTTTAATCTTTAAAACCTTAAAAAACATTTAATATTTGAGGTTATATTCAAGAAAAAGTTACTTTAAGCTCCGCCCACTTATATTTTATCATAAAATTATAAACCCCACCTATTACCTTGAAATAAAAACGAATTAAACTTGAAAAACTCAGATTTTTTACATGACAGAAAGTGAAACTGGCGTGTTTCAGTGATTAAAAATGATTGATGAATTATTCACTAATTATAAGTTTCACGCACGAAACACGAACCGTCATAATTACCCCTCAAGCACCCCCTGAAACACATGGTATATTAATAAACCTCTAAAATCTAAAATTTCCACCTGAAAAATGAAATTTAAAATGTTTTGCGAAATTAGAGAATAATCGGTGTATTCGTGAAAATTCGCAACGTGCAATCAACGATAGCGGTCTCGTCGGATATAAATTGCCGGTTTTCCGCCCGCAAGCCTTGGGAAATTCAACGCAGAGAGTAGAGAGCAAAACCGCAGCAAATACGCACTAACGGCATTAGAATTTACAACCTCTGTATACCAACACAAGTGTACATCTTATACTCTTGTGGAGTAAATGTATATTGTAATGGTTGAGTATGGACACACTGTATGTTGGTGTGTGTTTTGCGTGTTTTGCTACTTGAGGCGCGGTGTATTGGCCAGTTTTGCTAATGGCATTCGCAGTTTTGCACTTGCGCAAGTCGAGTGTTATCAAAGTTGAACGCGCCGGGTACGACCACAATGCCATCGGCTGATAATGGGGCGCAATCAACGCGTGTGTATAAATTCGATATTGCACAGCGGCGAGGATAAATTAACACGAAAGCGCTCGAAACTATCACACAATAGGCGATGCACATTTTAGATACGGACTAATTTTACCAATCGTATTATAACCTTAAATTCATATGGAAACATGTCTTTATGTGGATTATATGGGAAAAAGTTTGTTTGTTTCGCTTTCACGCGGAAACTATTGAACTGTTCTTTATGATATTATGTATATATGTTCCTAAGGGTATTGGGTAGGACATAGAATTTTTTATTTTTTGAAATTGTTAATATTTTACCCGGAAAATGCATTTTTTATCCAAAAAACGTGTATTTCATCACTAAAGATCATATATATCATAGGATAAGTACTTTTCAATACAGTTTATTAACATTTTTATAAAGAAGCTCCTAAATCTTTATTTTATGTATTTTAAAAATGATATACAATGTGTTTAAAGTACTTTTTTTTTGTAAAAAAAAAACTTAAACACTTTGTATATTTAGATAGTTTGATACAATTCTCGAGGGAATTTTGTGAAGAAGGTCGAGGCTCTTTAACAAGTGTCACCAGGAGGCCGTGACGTGAAAGGTCCCGGGTTTTGTCGGTCGGCGTCGTCCTGACGAAGGACGAAACCGAACCGTATTCTGATATACGACTCTGGCGCACAAAGTACGTTTTGCATACCTTCGCAGTCATGACGCGGTGGTGAGACTAAACTAAAATTTATGTCGGACAAGAAAATTTTACAAAATATACAAAGTGTTTTAAAAAATTAAATTTTTCTTATCAAAAGTTTAAAAATATTGAAATATTTTGTTTCAATGGGATAGAAAATGGTATATTGTACAGAAATGGTTATTGGTTTACGTAAAACGTGAATTTTTAAAGCGGAAAAGCGGAAATCCATCTTGCGAACGGAAACGCGCAAAACAAACCGAATAAAACGCGGAGATGAGAGGCTTGGTACGCCGAAAACGTGTGTACTTATGTTTTGTCGATCGATAACGTTCATGACGTTTTATTGGTTGATATATTTTTATATACAGAGTGTTTAAATATAAATTTTTAAAGTTTTTTTCTTTAAAATATAAAAAAATATTACTTAAACACTCTGTAGGGAAGCATTTAAAGAAATAGGAAATAAATTGAAAATTTTTGCGTGGTTACGGGTGAATCTCATCAATCTTTTTCGGTTTTTCGGGTTTTTAGACGTTTTTTGCATTTATAAAATAAAAAATTTAAAAAAATTATTTAAAAAATTTAAATTTTTATTTTCTAAAGTTTTCTGAAGTAAATTTTTATTCTTTGAGTCCTTAAATCTTACTCCTTCAAAAAATATAATAATGGTGGAGGCGCCGCGCGACTGGAGCGTTTACAAATGGTGCGTGAAAATTTTGATTGGAAATAGTTGCAAAATAAATGACGAAATCGACCGGAATACTTGGTATGATTTACGGATCTTACACTTGAGCGAACAAAGAGTTTAAAAGCCTTAGAAATATACAGTGTGTATGCAGAAAATTTAATATAATTTAATTTAATTTGATTTTTTCTTTCTTTCTTTTATTATTTTTTTGGCTGGATGAGTGCGAATGAATTACAATGAATATTACATTAATTTATTACTGCTGGTGCTGCACCGCTGGGTTTGTAACTAATCTAGAGGTGTTGAGTTATGTCTGCCGAGGACTTTGCGACTTAACGCGCGAGGTGTGAGGCTCGAGGCGCGACGAGTTAATTAAGCGCGACCGACGAGCGAGGATTAATTACGCAATCAACGAATTGCAAAATGCAAAATTGTCATCGTTATGCACATTGACATTATTCTACTTTGCGAGTATTCAATAAATGTCAAGAAATTAATTTTCGAGCATTTGTATGGTGAAAAATGCAAAAATTTTGCTAAAAATTAAAAAATTTTGGGAAAAACTGCAAAAATATTGAAAAAACGTTTAAAAGACATTGTTTTTTGTATATTGTTAAATTATAAGAACAATTTACATTGACAATTAAGTTTTTTATCTTTAGAAATCAATTTTTTCATATTTTTTTTCATTTTTTTACAAAAAAAAATTATTTTTTGATGAAAATTTGCTAAAAATACAAAAAAAATTGTTTTTAAAAGAATTCCTAAATGATATTAATAATTTAAATTGACAATGAACATTTTCATTCATCAAATTTTATTTTTTCAATTTTTTTTGCTCAAAAAAATCGTTTTTTGATGAAATTTTTGATCATACAATGCAAACACATTGGTATTTGCGTAAAACCAAGGTACATCCTGATTGTACACGGATTTAAAGGATGATTCCGGCTGTGTATATTTCACATGTGTGTTTTTTAGCCTTTTTGATCTTTCCGCCCAGGTCAGCGGAATATTTTCGGCGTGCGCGTTTTGACTTTATGCGTTTTGCATTTATAGGTAATAAATTTGCATGTAGAGATGAAAAATATTCCAGACACAGCTTTGGAATGAAAAAAACCTCACAAAAACATACAAAAATACAAGAAAAACACAACTTAATTAGATTTACGTAAATTTATCGATGACAGTAGGTCAGAAATACAGAAAAAAACAAAAAAACTTTTTGGTGGAGGAGCCACACACGCACAGAGAAAAAAAACACCGAACGAAAAAAACTTAGTAAGAAGCGTTGTGAGCGTAAATAAAACTCGTATAAAATGTCCTGGAAAGAAAGCGAGTAAACACATAAATAGAATTGTTTTCGACGCTGGCTTCGTCGCCGCCCCCCACCCACACCACTCATATTCTATGCTGTCATCTCCTTATTTTATTTTATATTATTTTATTCGTTTTCGGCTTTTTTCTATATCGGTTATCAACGCCTGGCATCTTGTGTGCTTGAAAATATTTTTATTTCCATACACTTTGCAAATTGAACAAGTTCTGCGAGATTCTGTTATCGCGTCTGGCAATTTTACGATATTTCTTGCTGCGAGTCAATGAGTGTCAGTGGAGTCAGTGTGTCAAAAGCACCAGGAGGATGGAAATATAGTTTTGCACAAACAAGCACATAAAGGATATCAGTGATGTTCATCTTCTTGCTGCCGCCAAACAAACAAACAAAAATTGTGCTTTTTTTTGTTTTGAAGGAAAATAATCGATTTTTGTTTTTGTTTTGTGTTTCAAGAGTTGAATTTTGTTGTGTTTTGAATTTTGTTGTATAAAATATGAAGCATGAAAGCACGGAGGTTGGAGATCAAAGACATTGTCGTCTGCCGCCGGATATTTCATATTGTCATGTGCAGACGCTCTAGGAAAATGGCCGCTCTTCATTCTTAATAATTCTGTTTTTGTTTGTTTTTCTGCACTAAAACATACAATTTTCAAGGGAAATGAAATTTTCTTTCGGGAAATGGTAGATATTGAATGTTGCAATGTACATGTCAAATTTTACAATTGTCAGTTTAATGGTTTTTGAAATATTTTAATTTTTGCGTATTTTACTTTTTTTTCTTGATTTTTTTTAGTTTTTGTGCGATAAAAGTCACAATTTTTATCGAAACTAAAATTTTCTTTTGTCATATACTAAATATTATTCACACAAATCTATATTCCAAATTTCATGATGATTTGCTTATTAGTTTTCAAGATATTCCAATTTTTATTATTATTTTCAGAAAATTTCAGTTTTTTGTCGAAATTTTTGTGGTTTTGTGGCGATAAAAGTCTCAATTTTTATCAAAATTGAAATTTTCTTTTGGCAAATACTAAATATTACTTACCCACATCTATATCCCAAATTTCATGATGATTTGTTTATTAGTTTTTAAGATATTCGAATTTTTATAATAATTTTCAGAAATTTTTAGTTTTTCGTCGAAATTTTTGTTGTTTTTTTGTGATAAAACCTATAATTTTGAACAATATTCAAATTTTCTTTTGCCTAATACTAAACATTACCTATCCACATATAAATACAAAATTTCATAATGATTCCTTTGATAGTTTTTGAGATATTTTAGTTTTTGTTTGCATTTTTCACAAATTTTTGTCAAATATCGATTTCCATTTGATTTTTAAGTTATGCAACTCATAGTACGAGTACTTGTATCCCACTTGTCCATTATCTAAATGGGCGTGCAACGAACAACACTCCGACCGTCCGCATGAGAAATGAATGAGAGATAGGAAATGGCGGATGAAATATTCATAACGCACAGCGCGTCGACTTGTAGAATAGCGCGACTCTTGCATCACATACAAATGCACCCGAGTAACACTTTAACTCAAATCTCTAACCTCACTTCTCGTAAATTTCAATTTATCCACAATATACACAATCACAATATATTCTCATACTAATCGTAAAACGTTTAATAAAATCACGAAGAAATAAAGATTTTTATTTATTTATCTATCAACGTAGAAAATAAAACAACGTAGACTTCGTTGATGACATCTGTCAAAAAAGTCACGCAACACAAAACACAAAACACGTAACTCGCTATAAGAGAAAAGAAAAGAAGCGAAGAAAATAAAGAAATTGTAGCACACAGCGTAGTGTGTAGTAAATGAATGATGGCCGAGTCAAGTCGCGTAATAAATTATTTAAGTCCCTCGGGTGGACGCACCGCGCAACCAGTCTTACTTCAAGTCGCTGTCTTCTTCGACTTTTTTTCCTTTTTGACTTTCTCCGCTTGTTCTACTCACTTCACATTGTGGGAGCCAAGTCAATCTTATGACATTTGTATGGGAGCATAACTTTTGTTTGGTTTTTAGTTTATTTTACTGCTAGTGAGGGCGCTGTAAACACAAAACGACCATTTTGAGTGTCAGCTGGAAAGTTTATCAAGTTTAACATTAAATATCTAAGAGAATAATTATCCGATTAAGTTGAAATTTTCAGGGATTGTTTATTGGTTAATTATTTATAATTATACAAAATTTAATTAAATTTTATTAAAAAGTTTTTATTTTATTTATATAAAGGTAAATTGAATAGAAAATTAGCTATAACTTTTAAACTAATTAATATTTTTTATTTATTTTTTTATTATTATATACCTAATAAAACAATAAACAATCCCTGAAAGTTTAAATGTAATCGCCCTGATAGTTTTCGCGTAATCCTTATTTTTGTAAAGTTTTTCGTTGTTTCCTATACATTTACGCGTAAATGTTAATAATAATTATGATTCGGTATATCCTGTAACTGAAAAGCCCGGTTCGAAAAACGCACGAGGTTGTAGAGCAGCGTGTATAATGTGTGTCGGGGTTGGGGCTACAAGGAAAATGTTTGCTCTTTGTAATATAAATATCAGCGAGCTTTCCGAACGCTGCAAGCCAGCGCTTTGAACAAGTTTCATTTAAAAAATCGCTAAAAACACCGAGCCGGAGTAATTAACCAAACTCTCGTTGCATTGATGAGTATGGCAAACAGGTGAATAAAATAATCGGAATTAAATTAATCGAAATGGAAGTCATTAGACGCGGTGGGATTGATAGAAATAGATGGCTGATATACGAAGTTGGTTTAATCGATCCGTCGACTTCATTTATAACTAAAGCATAACTCCCCACCTAACAGGTTACACTTATTCCATTATTCGCCGCAACTAAATATTACGCTTGAGTATTGCTGGCAATGCTAGCATATTCTAATGGCGGTGAATATGTGAGTAGTGAAGCGGCGAGGACGATATGTCGAGTGATGGAAACGTCGATAATTCTATACTCTATACTTCCTGAGGGGGTTATCGTAATGTAGGACAAAAGTTTCATTTTTTTGATTAATTAATTATAAGCTACTTGATATATTTCGATATATTTTACGTATTTTTAAGGAAAATTTTAGTTTTTTGTTTATAACTTTTATAAAAGTTAATATTTTAAATGGTAATTTGGCAAATATTTGTCTTAGGCATAAATAAACATATTCTGAAAATTTGAATGAAATTGATAGAGTAGTTTTTGAGTTATTTACAAAAAACTGTTCAAAAATTGGGGAAAAACTGTTTTTTGCTTAAATTTTATTTAAAAATTGCAATTTAATTGGAAACTATTATTTATATCACTATGAAATTTTCAACAAATATTTATTATGATAAAAGACAAGTTTTAACCTGAGATTGAACAAAATTGTGCAGGTAGTTTTTGAGTTATTAACCAAAAATTGATCAAAAACTGGGCAAAAAAAAAACAATTTTTTACATAAATTTTCTTTAAAAAATTGCAAAAATTCGAAAACTATTGATTATACTTTTATGAAATTTTCACAGATTATGTATTATGATAAAAGACAGGTTTTCACTGAAAATCATTGTTGTATGATTTATACTTCTTGAGATATCATCAAAAAACTGATGAATTTTTGGCAAAAATTGAATATTTTCAAAATTCCACATAATTTCGCCCAATTTTTATATATTTCCACATTATTTTCGTACTAATACTAATTCTTGTGTTTTCTATGCTCGGCGATAATTCAGTTTATCATTTTTACGACTTTTGGTATTACTCCTACTGATACTGATTCGCTCAGTCGTAAAATACACCGATATTTATTGCCCAATTTATTGCTTCTCGTCCTCGACAATGTTCGTACGCAAGTACAACCGAGTCGGGAAGTTTGCGCAACTCTCGCTCCAAGTTTGTCGCATCACGAAGAAGATATGATGTGATATCACATCATTAGCTGCGCGAGAGTAGTGCTGAGTTTTGCGAAATCCAGAAAAATGCACGAAACACTTGGAACTTGGGCGGAACTCAGCAAAGTTTTGCGTCGGAAATGATGAAAATGCATGTTTACTCATGTGGATTAAGGCAGGTGGAAACGGGTGCAACGATCTATAATCGAAATTACAATGTTTTCAACGCAGAAATGCCCGAAAAACTTCAGCGGAAGTTTTGTTGAGAAAAAGTTGTGTTTTTTGTTTGTTTTTGTCGGTTTTTGGCGTCGGTATGTCTGCAAAAATAACTTTATTTGTATTTTATGCAATTTTATTCTAAATTTAA
The DNA here is from genome assembly GCF_025399875.1 of Dalotia coriaria. NCBI lineage: Eukaryota > Metazoa > Arthropoda > Insecta > Coleoptera > Staphylinidae > Dalotia > Dalotia coriaria. The sequence goes on along the minus strand of NW_027045452.1, from coordinate 9,145,044 downwards.
TCATTTTCGGTGTGAAAAATACCGGTATTATACCGGTATACCGGTTTTTTTTTTTCTTCAAATACCGGTATTTTTTCAAAAACCTATATTTTTTGTTACAATATTTAATTTGGTGATTATTTCCTTAATTTTAAAAATACCGGTATTTTTTTTCAATACCGGTTTTGTTAAAATACCGGTATTTCATTGAAAATTCCCTATGTAAACACAGTGTATGTGTGTACCTTTAGGTATTTTTACTATCTTTCGGTCGGTTGGTTTTCCGCGTGAAACTTTTCAGTTTTCGGACGTTTCGGAGCGTTTTCTGGCCCTGGTTTTACTGCCGGCCCCATTTTGCCGCCTCCACAGCCACCGCCGCCAGTAGCTCCTGTGGCGTAGTCATAGTCGATGGGGGAATTGCCTTAGTTTGACATATTTATGAGAAAGTCCGTCGCCCGTACGTTATGCCCGCCGCCGCTGCCGCCGCCACCGCCGCCTCTCGCCAACAATAAGTTTCGGCGGATATGCGCACACCGGCAGTATATATCGGCATCGAGATCGAGAGCTAGGGCGGCATTAAAAGTTCGCCCGTTCTTCGGATCGGAAAACTTCTCTCGGCGGCGGCAGCGGCGGCAGTGGCTACAACGGCGGCAGCGCGACTAAACTGATCTAACGCCGCGCCTCGTTTTTCTTCTAATTTCTTCTTCTTTCTTTACGGGATGGATCTGCTGCTCTAGTTGTAGTTTTATTACATTGGAAATATACAGAGTGAAACAAGAAGGAAAAAAAATTTCAATTGCGTATAACTTTTATAATAATAGAGATAAACACATGAAATTTTGTGTGTAGGTTAAGTATTAGCTATATTTTATGATACAATTTAAAAAAAATCAATTATTTATAGAAACATGGCGGTTAATTGAGTTTTAGTATAAATTTATTTTTTAAAAATTACAATTTTCATCTTCAAAGCCTTATAAAAACTATACCGCTTAATATTTTTAAACAAAATAATAAAATTCATATAAACAATTTAATTGTTAATATATCTACGAAAGCAGACTTAATTTCTTGATAAAATTGCGCATTTTATGCACAAAAACAGAAACAATTTCATTTTCTCTACTTTTACACACTTTGTAGAATATTGATTGCTATATGCGCACGTTTCATGTTTCATGTTGCAATGTTGCACTTTTGTAACAACTGTAATATAACTTTATTACACTCTGCGACGAAAAGTTTGCCGCCTCAAGTCAAACACGAACAAATCGCGATCGTGTCTTAATTAAATTCGATTTTATAACCAAACAAACAAAAAACCGTGATTTAGATTGCGATTAATCGTGACACCACAAACCAGTAGTAAATCAATTAAACCTTAGCTACTGGTTGTTGGTGGGGCGGCGGCGGCGGTGGTTGCATTCGCGATCTGCGGGTTCAAATTGGCAAATCGAACGCGTCGAGTGTGTTTAATGCGATAAGCGTTTGCGCGCCGCACAAGAAAAGCCCAAAGACGCAGCAAAACCCCCGGAATACAGAAATCCACCCCGCGCGCGCCGCCCCCACTTCTATTTCAAGGGGTGGGTGCTTGAATCCCCGCAGCCGTGGAAGGAGCAACGCTCGGAATCGATTGCCTCAATTGAAATATCCATCATACTCGACGGCGGCGGCGGCGGTGGCGGCGGCGCAAGAGGTGCTGAATTCAACTCAACTATTCCAGATTCGCATTCCCGCGAACACTTTACTCTTCGTCGAATTACAACGCGGCTTAGACTTATACTTGAAATTGTGATCAAAGCATCTACTTCACTTTTTCTCCCGCTAGATGGCACTAGATGTTGAAGTTTTTATTTTCTGTGAATATGTATGCAACCAACATTTCACTCAGCATCTCATCAGATGGTAGACCGTAATCTAAACTGTCGCCACGACGACATTTAATATTCCCAAGCATTTCGTCCGTGATGTTTGCTTGTCTTGTCATCCCTTAAACGCGCCACTCTACCGCACACGCGAAAGGGACACTCTCGTGCACCACGGGTTGCGCATTTGTCTCAATTAATCATGACTTGTTTATGCAACCGAATGTACACGCCACTCTGTGTTGCATACGTATGTGTGTGTGTGTAGTAGGGGAAAAGTTAATGGGTACTACGGTGCATACAAAATGGCGGATGGTGAAAAATGCAGAAAAGAAATCGAACAAGTTCGAAAAGCTTTTAATACTTTTAATACTTTTCTCTTCGTGCGCAGTCGAGAAGAAGTCACGAAGATGAGAATACGAATAGCGCGGGCGCCTGGAGAAAATGGAAAATAAGTTGATGGCTGATCGATAAAATGAAGTATCTTTTAGTATCAATATTTTAAGTTTGCAGCCGTGGGCGTTTGTGTTATTTTTGGATACAATTTAACTTAACGCAAGTTTGTTTTCACGCGCGTTGAAAAGTTGGCGGAGTTTATGACGTCATAACTTTGGACTTGAAAATCACAGAATATTAAGTGACGCGTTGTTTTGTGGGGAATTTAAGTGCGAACAAACTTGTAAAGAGACTTTTTAAACATCGATAAAAAGTATGGAGTAATTAAAGTTTTAGTAAAACATAACATTTTGTTTTAATTTATAAAGTTTATGAAGTTTATTACGTCATAACTCTGGATGTGAAAATCGTAAATTATGAAGTAGCACATTATATTAAAGAAAATTTCATATAGAATAACACTGTGAAAAGAGAATTAAAATATTGATACAGGTTGTTGAGTAATTAAAGTTTTATTAATATAAATCAATTTATTTAGATTTATTTTTTATTTTAAAAGTTTTTAAAGTTTATGAGGTGATATCTTTGGGCCTAAATGTCGTAAAATATGATGTAATACATCATTTTGTAGATAATTTAACGCAGAATAAATCGGTAAAAAAGTTATTCAAATATCTTTACAGGATGTTATGTAATTAAAGTTTGAGTAATAAAAGTCAATTTATCTTGATTTATAAAATATTAAATGTTTATGACGTCATAATTTAGGCCCCTAAAATGTCAAGATATAAAATAATACATTATTTAAAAGAGAATTTAATACAGAATAATCCTATGAAAACAAAATTTAAATATCTCTTCTGGTTGTTGAGTTATTCACGTTTTAATAACAAATTACACTTTTTTTTCTTTTGAATTTAAAACCAGTTTTACTAAACAACAAATTAAAACATTTTAGTTAATTTTAGTTAATATTGTAATTACCTCTTTCGTCTTTGTGACTCCGCTCCGAATTTTATCACTAATTTAATTCCGTCCTTGAGGATTAGATTCGCACATGGGAGTAAACCTAGTTTAGTTCTAGTTCTAGTTTTAGTCGAGCGTGTTTTAGCTCTAATTCTAATTCTAATTCTAATTCTGGTCGTAACGAAGTTGTAATTCATTATGCATATGTCAGTGATCATAATGAGCCAGAGCTTGCAAATCCCCACGCGCCCAACCCGTGCGTACTAATAAATATTTTCCGTTGATTAATTTATAACTGGCTTATTCACATTATAAACATGTCTAACTCGGCTTACCGACTGTAAAAATTCATCATTCCGAGAGTATAGTATATTAAAGGTCTTCACTAGCAACTAAATACACATTAGTGTATACTTGGTTGCCTATTGTCTCACTACTTCTATGGGTTCAGAATCATAGCAGTGCTACTACTACTCCTAATACATTATTAAATTTGTAATGTTGCTTTGTGTCTCCGGAGGATAAACTGCATCGTAAAAACTTTTATTATTAACTCCCGGAAACCGGAAAACCGGATGCGTTTTATATCTCACTCAGGCAGTGGTCACTCGCATAATTTATAAACTTTTGCATATGTGAGCAAATAAATAATAATATTTTCGGTAGAATTTAATATTTTAATATTTTTAGGGGTTGTAAATAAGGGTTGTTAAATACAGGACTATTATTATTGTTTTTATGGCAAAATATAAATGATAACGAGCGCTTTTCGCAATAAAAAAATTAATACACGCATTAAAAATGCAAAAAATCATCACCATTTTGAATTGCAACCCTTGGAGATGGGGTTGTAGGGATGATTATCGTTTTCGTTGCTGAATGCCATGTCTGTTTGCTACCCTTAGGCATGTCAGTGGAATATCAGGTCAACACTTGACAATTATTATAAAATAACTACTCTTATATACAGGGTGTTTCATTAATTTTATGAGAAAAAATATTTTTTGTGTTTTTCGGTGATTTTATTAATTTTTAAATTTTTTAAATTAATTTTTTAAAAACCGGTTTTTCGGTATACCGGTTATTTTGTTAAATACCGGTATTTTTTTCAAAAACCGATATTTTTACTTTTAAAAACCAATATTTTTTAATATCATATTTCATTAATAAATTTTATAAATACCGGTATACCGGTTTTTCTACATAAAAAATACCGGTTAACCGAAAAACCGGTATTCAACACAAAAATTCACATTTTCATCTTGAAATTTTTTATTTCTGCAGTTTTCTATAATGAGAATTTTTCAATTTTTGCATCATCCCTTTGTTAAATTTTCATCCCTTCATCCCTTATGTTCCCAAGCTTGTTTTGTTGATATACTGTGGCATATTCAACGCAGCGGAGTTGACTTGTCGAGAGGCGTAACGTTTTGTTTGCGTGCTTACACATTCACACCCTTGTGCCACCCCTCAACCACCCCCAGCCGCCCCCGCTACGAGTGAGTTTACATGCGTATGCATACAAGTTGCCATCTTTACCACTCGTCGCTGACGCATGCATGACAATACCTACGTGAGGAGATTTTCACATTTCACGCATGCGCACTGCTTAAAAATTAAAATAAGGGATGAAAATTCGCAATAAAATTTAAAACATATTTATTTATGTTTGATGAAATGTTTAATGGTATCTTCGGGTTGTTATTTATCAATTAAATATTAAATTGACTATTTGCGCGTGAATGGACATATTCACTGGGGGTTGTTTTACGTCTACATCATCAACAAGCACCCTCCGGCCGCCGTCTTTCGATAGATAATGGAAATAGTAGGGTTGCGGTGATATCCCGGCGTGTTTGCATAGAGATCTACCGGCCGTACATCATCATCAGTATCAAAATTTCTAGGTCGGCGTTCCTGGGTTATTTAAGGGGTTGAAAGTGTTAAGGGTGGCTTCCTAGATGTTCGACACGTTTGAAGACGCTGCGACAACCTAACTGGGGATTATTAATTAATATTAATGGAAATTACATGGGTCGCATGTTTTATTTCTCCTAAAAATTGTAAATAGGGGTGGGAAATACCGGTATTTAAACCGGTTAACCGGTATTTTTATGAAATACTAATATTTTTCATTATTTTAGTGAATAAAAAACAAAATTTTTAAATACCGGTTTTTCGGTATACCGATTTGAGAAAAAAACCGGTATTAAAACCGGTTAACCGGTATTATTATTTTTTTTAATTAATATTTTTAATTATTATAGTGAATAATTACATAATTTTATAAATACCGGTTTTTCGGTTAACCGGTTTTCAAAATACCGGTATTAAAACCGGTTAACCGGTATTTTTTCAAAAATTTTATATTTTTAATACGATAATTCTCTCATATTTTGATAGAAAAAAATACCGGTATACCGAAATACCGGTTTTTCTACCCCAAATTTCACTATTTCCTCATTAGAACGTGATATTTTTCATTGTAAGCATTTCGACACGCTGTGTACAAGTATTGTACTGCGCAAACTTTATTACCCAACAAATTGCGTATAATTAAATGCAGCTGAGGGTAGTTGCACTGGGGTTGATGTAAAGGGGTTGGTTTATATTTCAAGCGGTAACACGATCACAACCCACACACCAACATGCATTCACATGCACGAGTAATTTTGGCTCAACTTTAGTCATAGAAATTTCTAACCTAACCTAACCTCAGTCGAAAACTAGCAAGTCAAAAGTAGAACGACGGTATTTGTTTGTTACATAATGCAAAGTTTTGTCTGTCATGGTGTCCTTTGTGGGGTGTGTGTGGATGGGGTTGTTTGGTGTCTTGACCAGCGCTCTTTGCAGAACAGGAATTAATTTCGGTCGATAACCAGGGATGCGATGCGAGGATGTGAATAAAGGCGGTGGCGGCGGCTACGGCGGCGGCGGCGGTTTTGACAGCCCCCTCGGTTATGGTTTCATTATCAAAAGTAATTGCGCAATTACTTGCGCGCTCCGCGGCGAATTAATTACAGCGCAACAATTTCGCCCGCAACTTACATTTTGACAGTGGTTTTATTAAGACGCGGAGAGGTATTTTTTATGTTTAGATGTGGATTAAGTAGAGAAATATTGTTGATAAAAGGAAAATCTTTTTTGGGAATGATAGATAATTTTATTTCGTTTAATTTGATGGTATGGTTGATAAAAGATTGTTGGTATTAAGGCCGGAAATCCGGAAAATATGAAAAAAATGATTATTAGTTTTATTTTGAGTTTTTTGTTTAAACGATAATTAAAGTAGTTTGAATAATGAATTTGATAAAACTGATTAGTGCAAAAGATGGGGAATTTATTCAGGTATCTAGAACCATTTTTGTTTATAACAATATCTATAAACAAATAAATGAAAATTGCTATTTTCTGGCAAATTTCAGCAAGTTTTTATTATGAATTTTTCATTTAAACAATAATTAATGCCCTTATAATTATGAAATTTGAAAAACTGATAAATGCAAGAGGTAGATAATTTATTTGTCTATCTGAATCCACTTTTGTTTATAACAATATCTATAAACAAATAGAAGAAAACTTCAATTTTCTATCAAATTTCACTATAATTCTTAACATTTTTAAGGTTATAACTCAATTTCTACGAAAAATATGCAACATTTCTTACATTCCCTTCTCTAAAAACATCTCTAATTTATTTAATCATCATTATCTTAACCTATTTCCTCTTAATTTCATCAACCAACCTCTAAAACCCAAAAAAACCCATCTTTAATATTTTTTCTCCGCGAATATTTTTAATATAGATACCCGCCGCTTTATTATATTAGATAATAATGTAATAATATTGTACAAACCCGGCTTCGTGTTTCCCGCTTCCTGCAGGCGTTTTTTATTTCCGCCCTGAGTCTATCTCCATCTTAATTATCCTCAATTTTCATCTTGTTATACAACACACAAAAAAAAATTACACGCTTCGCCAAAATTAGACCGCCGCCATCTTGAAACACAATATTAACCTCTAACCTTAATAATATTTTTTCGCTCACATGTTTAACTTTAACATGTTTAAACACTGTGAGTCATAACGACGCGTGAAATTTACAGGCGGCGAAGTTTACCACGTTCAGCAAACAAAGGGCGTGAACTTCCAGCGAGGCCCTAATGGCCGTTTGTAAATCAAAATTAGCGAAATGAAGCGTTACGCGCGCGTACACACCGAAAAGTAACGCTAATTACATCCAGTGCCAACGAGTGTTAAAAAGTTTGCCTAACGTGCATGTTACTGTAGTTTATTACGGTTACGCGACACCAGATGGCGTTAGGTGGTGTTATGTATAAGATAGGGAAGGGAATAGGTTGGAATTTAAGAGGGGGGATGAGATATGAATAAATTAGTGATTAGAATATACTTTAAGGGTTGTTTGTTGTTTTATTGTGGATATTACGCGGCGCGACCCTCGTCAGGAAAATCAAAGTGCTTCAAGAAGTGGCAGCTAATGAAACATGAATAATGAGGAGTACAAAATGGCTGCTGGATAAATATTTTGATATACAATATGTTTTCATTGCATAAAAACTGTTTATTTTGAGTTTTTTGTTGTGTTTTTTTATGTTTTAAACAATTAATTTTTGAAATATTAATAAATAATCTTATAAATTATTTAAATAATGATAGTTTGCGCTTGGTTTTATTGAAAAATATTGATTTTTAGGGAAATTACGAGCAAAAAACAAGTTTTTTGAGAAAAAAAATTGCAAAAAATTTGATTTTTTGTGTTTATTGACGTAAAAATAGCAAAAAAATAACAATAATACCACTAATTGTTATTAATATTATATTTTATAGTATTGTTTATTAAAAAATGTACCCAAAGCACTTTTTTCTCAATTTTTCAAGACAATAAACAAGTTTTTTGTGAAGAAAATTGAAAAAAATTGATTTTTTTGGTTTTTTGACAATAAAATTGCAAAATAATAACAATAATAATACTAATTGTTATTAATATTATATTTTACAGTATTGTTTATTAAAAAATGTACAAAACGCATTTTTTCTCAATTTTTTAAAAGAAAAAACGAGATTTTTACGATTTTTATACGAAATTTTGCTAAATATTCAACATACAAAGTGTTTAAAGTGATTTTATATCAAAATAATTATTTCTTGTTGCAGTACTGGTCAATATGGATTGGCGCAGCATTACTCCATTGTGCTGTGCGAGTGCTGCCGGCAGCAAACGGCGGCGATAGCACCAGCAATGTGCTGCACATCGGCGGCATCTTCCCCATCGCAGGCGAGGGCGGCTGGCAGGGCGGACAGGCATGCGAGCCGGCGGCGAAAATCGCCCTCGAGGACGTCAACAGTCGCAAGGACCTCCTGCCTGGATACATACTTAAATTACACAGCAATGACAGCGAGGTGAGTGCACATCATAATAATAATAATAACAAATTCCTCTCTTAATAACAGTAACAATAACAATAGCTGTAACAAGTGCGCGTGGGTATTACTGATGATGATAAAGATAAAAATACGGATTGTGAGCGGCTAATATTTCATTTCCGTTTGCGAAAAGCGCGCAAAACCTTTCGGACAGGTTGTCGCTAATAATCCCGCGTCCTGATGATGGATCACGCCCGGTGAGCGGCAACTTAACAAGCCGAGTGAACAAAAGAAACATGGATTGTGTGCGTTTGTTTGTGTTTGGTGGGTGAGAGTGTGGAGGAGGAGAGGAATGTTTGTGAGAATCAGCGTCCGGAAACGGGGAAACTCTGATTTTGAGCGATGAGGAAAATTAAGATCCTCGTGGCTGAATTTTGCAATTTTCACTGGTTCTGCGTGTTTAAATAATCATTTTTCAAACAATTAAATAACAACTTCATAAATTAGTTACTGAACAATATTTTGTGCTTGGTTTTATTTAGAAAAGTTGATTTTTTGGGAAAATAGAATCAAAAAATTAGTTTTTAGAAAAAAAAAATTGCAAAAAATTTGATTTTTTGGTTTTTAACAATTGTTTTGCAATAAATTAAATAACAATTTGATAAATCGGTTAGAGAGCAATATTTCCCGATTATATTCCGATATTTTTATAGAGAAATATTGATTTTTGGAGAAAATATAGGCAAAAAACAAGTTTTTAGAAAAAAAATTGCAAAAAAATTGAATTTTTGGGTTTTTGCAAATAATTTTTCGAAATATAAAAGAAAAATTTTATTAATTAGCTAAAATGTAACATTTTGCACTGTTTTTTATTTAAAAATATTGATTTTTGGAGAAAATATAAGCAAAAAACAAGTGTTTAGAAAAAAAAATTGCAAAAAATTGAATTTTTGGGTTTTTAACGATGGTTTTTCAAAAAATTAAATAACATCTTCATAAATTAGTTAGGGAGCAATATTTCCTGATTATTTTAATTGAGAAATGTTGATTTTTTGGGAAAATAGAAGTAAAAAATTGTTTTTTTTGGAAAAAAAAATCAAAAAATTTGATTTTTGGGTTTTTTACAATTGTTTTTTGAAAACCAAAATATCTATTTTATTAATTAGTTCAGATATAATATTTTGCGCTTATTTTTATAGAATAGTATTGATTTTTGGAGAAAATATTTGCAAAAAACAAGTTTTTCGAAAAAAAATTGGAAAAAATTGAATTTTTGGGTTTTTACCAATAATTTTTTGAGAAATGAAAGAAAAATTTTATTAATTAGTTAAAATGCAATATTTTGCACTAATTTTTATTTAAAAATATTGATTTTTGTAGATAATATTAGCAAAAAACATACTTTTTTACCGAATTTTTGCCAAAAATTCATTTTTTGCCATTTTTCAAAGAAATTTTGCTAAAATCTCAAAAGTATTATATAAACTATTATTATTAATAATAATTTCAATTGTTATATCATTAAAAACAATTTTTATTGACAATTGTTTTCACTTTTTTTAAATTTTTATCGAAAATAATTCTCTTTGACCCGATTCAATGCAAATTTTTTTAATTGAATATCACGATAATAACACGCAATAAACAATTACACATTCCCACACACTTTAAACCCACTCGCCGAGGGAAATAATGGCCCGCGAGCGTAATAAACGCATTGTGTTTGCTAATCCCACGCATTCGTTAACAATTTGGCACTGTGCCACCAACGCACCAAACAAATAAATAAAAACAAAAAAAAACTTTCAATTTTTTCTCTCCATCTCGACATTTGTGTTTTCCACCGATAAATTTACAATGGAAATGAAGTCAACGTTGAAGTTAATTAACTTCTGAGACGTTCCGCTCAACTAAAACGATCAAAAGTCGAATTAATTGAGAGCAAAAGCTCGAAAAAGCTCACGAATGCATAAATAGTTTTCCAATATGCGTCGCGGTGCATTTTCACGTTTTCCTTTTCATTCCAGCGTAAAACGCAGAGAATTCGCATTTCCATTTCCATTTCGCAAATAAATCTTCATTGTTCGCATTCTGTGCTCACGTAGAGAGGAAAACACGCGGACGAAAAGAGATCCTGAACAAATGAAAGCTTAGAAAAGTGTTTGTGTCGTCTGTTTCAAACTGAAAGCAAATTTCCACTCAAACAAACTATTTGATTAGTTTTAGAGAGTTTCGTGAGACACCCAGTATAATTAATCTAATCTAATAAAATTCTGATGACTCAGACGTCCTTTTCTCAGGGTGTTAATTAAAATCCCTCAAGCGGAAACCCCGCAAACGCAAAATAAATTTTATTTTATTTTTTTATAATCGCAATAAATAAAATGCGAAATTAATTGAATTCAATTTATATCGCAAAAACAATTTTATGAGGCGTGCGTTACACATGTGTGCGGGGAACATTTGCAACTCGGCGTAATATTGTAATTTTAATTGTGATCGTAATTGCGTTCCGCTCCACCGACGAAATAGATTAAAACTAACTGCAACCCAACGTACACATAAATGCATATTTGGTTGCATATATTAAAATTAAAATTAAAATTTCAGCTTTGAATTCTTTAGTGTGATATTATTAATAATTTTAATTTTAATTTTGATTTTATTATGAAAACACTTCAAACACATTGTATATATATCTATGGTTGATTTGATTGTGAATTTTTAAAAGAGCTATTTGTGAAAATTACACGATTAATATTTAATGTGTGTTTGCATGCGTTTTACTCGCGGCTGCAGTGCGTGAAAATAGTTGTAAAACTAAAATCCAATATGGCGGAAATGGTGTTTGATTTGACCATACGCGCACTGACGTTGTATACGCGCACACGATTTAATTACGTATTTTATTGGCGTGTGCGCGCATCGCGGATTTTGCATTCCGAGGCATAAAGCATTTGCGTGCGCGCCATTTGCACGTATACAATGTGTTCGAGGTACTTGTCGTAAATCTTTGATTAAAGTTTAGTTGATTAACCACTTGGGTGGACAGATTGTATGTGCTTTTGGTTTTCACATTTCCTACTATTTCACATTTGTACGTTTTCGGTATTTTGGTATTTCGATGTCGATTATTCGACGAATGATGCAACATGCCGGTTGTTGCACAGTTGTTGTGTAACAAACTGAAAAAAAAACGAGTTTTAGGTGTTAAAATGCTTAAAATGCGGGAAAACAATTTGGGTGCCACGCCCATTGGACAGAATTGTATAGGTGTGTAATTTGTGTTGCCTATAGTTTAAAATTTTGATTTTTTAGTTTTTTGGGGTTTAAACAAATATTTTTGGAAAAATTAAGTTGCAATTTCTTAAATTAGGTAGAGAACAATATTTTGTGCTTGTTTTTGTTGATTAATATTGATTTTTGAGGAAAATACAAGCAAAAAACTGATTTTTAGAACAAAAAAAGTGAAAAAATTGAATTTTTGGGTTTTTGGGAGTTATTTTTTGAAAAATAATATAAAAACATTATTAATGAGTTAAAAATTGATATTTTACATCAATTTTCATTAAAAAATGTTGATTTTTGGTGAAATTACTAACAAAAAACAATTTTTTTGCAAAAAAATGTTCAAAAATCACTAAAAACCTAAAAAATCAATTCAGGTGCCACGCCCATACTCAGCCCAACTTTGGTTATGTAAAACTGTGTAATTTGTGTTGCCTATATTGAATAATTTTGATTTTTCATTTTTTTGAGCTTTAAACTAACATTTTTTGAAAAATTTAAGTTGCAACTTCATAAATTAGGTAGAGAACAATATTTTGTGCTTGTTTTTGTTGAGAAATATTGATTTTTGGGGAAAATAAAAGTAAAAAACAAGTTTTTTAGAAGAAAAATTTGGAAAAAATGAAATTTTGGGTTTCTTACAATTATTTTTTGGAAAATAAAATAAAAACTTTATTAATGAGGTAAAATTTTATATTTTACACGTATTTTCATTTAAAAATATTGATTTTTGAAGAAATTATTAGCAAAAACTCTTAAAACTCTAAAAATCAACTCAGGTGCCACGCCCATTTCTAACACATCATTGGTTATGTAAAACCGTGTAATTTGTGTTGCCTATACTAAATCCTCATCCCTATCCTCTGTCTGTGTAAACCTGTGTAGATGTATGTGAAACAATTATTGTTTGTTTTCTAAGACTTGTGCAGCCCCTCGAGGGAAAGAAAATCTCTCACGAAGCCACGAGCTACTTTGTAGCGAAGTTGTCGACATAGTCGGGAAACGTTGACACATTAAACCGGCGCAAATCTAATTTGCACCAATTTTCGCCCCGGACGACAAGAGAGCTCAGCAATCGTTATACTTTTGTTAGTTTAGCTTAGTTTACTATACGAATCCTCTCCGTGATATTTTTATTTCTATTTATATTGCGGCTGCGAGAGTGTTGTTGTTGTTGTTTGGAATATTATTGCACTTTGATTTTGATCCTGCGCCAACACTCGAGCAATTTCCAATGATAACAAAACGTGCGCGACGCGACGCGAGTGGAAATTGTATTAAATCATGCAATATAGGCAACCCAATGTGCATCATCACCCGGGTAGTTTTTATATAGCTGTATGTGAGAAAGGGTTGGAGTTTAAAATTGATATGGAAATATTTTGAAACGTGTAGATGTTTGAGTACTCGATGTCAATTTGCAAATTGTGCTGCGGGGGCGGGCGTCTCATATGGGAGCGCCATTTTGTCATCCTGTCATCGTGGTTGAAATATTCGAACGCTTCCAATATTCCGGCGACATTTTTCAACGTGGAATTGAAAATTTATACGTAAACGATATTTTTTTCACGGTTTTTAGAAAGTTTTTCTGTTTGGAAGAAAAATAATAGAAAAAAGTTTTTGTTTGATTTGAGGGTGAATTGATTTTGTTGTGCTTTGAAGATTATTGCTTGGAATGCCGCGTTTGCGAGGTTATCCAATCAGGGAACGTGCGACGCCGTCTAATCACCTTCCTTCGCCTTCGATAATGGCTTAATCAAGCCGCATCAAAGCGACGCTTACCTATCTATCGCGCAGATTACGACGGTTAATTGTCAGATTACTGCCGCTTGCGTTGAGGTACAGACAATAAGTCTACACGCAGTGGATAGTTTATTTCTTGGAGAGTTATGTAGCGTTTATGGGGTGTTTGTAGTATGAAAAACTGCGTGTGAGGGCGCTGTTAAAGTTCGGAAAGCAGCTGGCGGGGAAAATGGCTGCGATGTGTAATTTTGAAACGTGATAAAATGGTTATTAAAAGTCGTATAGAGTTGAGTAGCACGTCATTTTAAAGAGAATTTAATTACGAATCTATTTTATGTTTAAAAACAATCTTTTTATCCTTTTTAATACATGTTATCACAATTTAAGTAAAAAAAAATCATTTTTAAACTTTTTAAACTTTAATAACAAATAACTCATAAAATATTATTGATAAACACATGAAACTTTCAACAAATATTCATTATGATAACACTTATCATCCCCCGAAAGAATTTTTTAATTCCCTTGAAAACTCTTCTCTTTATCATCAAAAAAGCACCTAAAAAACATCAAATAAACGTAACCTAATTTCCACCGTTGGAATTTGATGGAAGAATGACATTATTCCGCAGCGAAATGTTATCGGGTATTAAGTGAAGTGCGTATCAGGTGTAAGTATACGCGATCCGCAACCCAACATACGATATGATAGCGTGTGGCAGGCGTATCGGGCGTATCAAGAGTCAAGACACTTTCGGAATTTTTCCCGCTGCGCGCATCACATCACATCCTATCAAGCCGACGTAAATTTTTATACACATTCGATAAAGTAGATAAAGTAATAGATACGTGTATCGGCAACCCAACATACTCAAAGTGTTACAATATTATTTCACTTCACAAAGTAACAAAATAGCACAATGATAGTTTTTGATAGAGGTGATATTTTAACGCGCAAGAGAAAATATACGAGTGCAAAGTCATGTGTAAGCTAGTCACCACCAGAGGGCGCTAGTGTGAAAGCGTGCGATGCGACGAAATTAAACTCTAATTTATTTTCACTGCGCTCGTGGATGAAGCTGACGTTTACGTTTTCTTTATGTCCTTGCATAGTGCAGTTGAGTATAAAAATATACAGGGTGTTTAGTAAAATCTTTAAAAATAAAAAATATTTTTATTTTATTTTATCACACAAAACACACAGAAAAATAGGTTATGTATGTGTGTATGTGTTTAACGCCATTATGCAAACTATGTCATGATAGTAATCTGGTGTAAAACGCGTGTGGCAAGCATAAAATTACAATCGTGATAGTAACGCTCGTAATTATTTTATTAATCACTTATAATTAACTTAGTTAGCAATATTTTAAGGATAAACTACTGCGCATGCGCAGTGAAACAAAAATTGTTTGTTTTTATCCTTCGGAGGGTGCTCTAAGTGCCAACACGTTGCGGAAGCTATTAAAAACTCTGGATTCTTTGCTCCTCGCCGTGCAAGTCACGAGTTGTTGCAAACCCTCACGAAGGACTCGTTTGTGTACGCGCAGCAGCCGTCGTAAATTATTCAAATGAAGCCACTCTTGCCGTTCCGGCTCAGGATCCTTTTCCCATCCTTATTTTTATCCTTCTATATACAGAGGAAGCAGAAAATGAAAAAAAAAAAATAAAAAAAAAATTTTTTGATAAAAATGATTAAGATTTGATTTTAGATGATTTTTTAGAGGTTATAGTTTATATAGTGGATTGAATTTTTTGCTGGAATCAAAGAGGATGTAGTTTCGTATCCTTTCAGGGCTTTTAACTTTGAATCGTTGCGATTTGCTTCAATTTCAACGACGAAATTGCTGAAAGTTTGGAGTGGTCCTTTCGCATCCTTTGGCCGAGGACTATTCTCTATTCGATTACGCTCGATGGTCGTCGATTTGTCGGTGGAATAGTCCTCAAACACTATATCACTTCTGTTTTTTTCTCAAGGACATTTCAAGGACAATTCTCTTATTTTCTTATTATTTCTTTACTAAAAATAAATAAAATATTAATTATAAATTGTAAATTTTTGTTGTGGGAGCCACGCCTATATTTTTACTGCGCATGCGCGTGATATCGCTGTGTAAAAGTGTATCTGCAGTGCACTTAATGCTAATTACACGTTTCGTCTTTGCGCGTCCTTTCAAAGAGAGTATTTTTTTTCTTCTTGGTGTGCGCGCGTGCTCGTCCGTCTTCTTCGTACGCTTCCACCCTACTAAATAGGGGTGCGTATTCTGTGTGCTTGTATTTTGGTGGAGGCGCCTCTCGCAGCGCTTAAAACGCGTATCAAGCGCTCGTAAATAACTCTTACTTAACTTCTCGACGTCTCGAGTCGTCGGCGGCGTCCACGTCGTCGTCTTTTCGGGGGAATTGCAAAATGTCGACACGTTTTGCACCCTCTAAAGAAAAATAAAGTAAAAAACGAAAAAAGAGAAAAAGTTTAAATTTTTTTAGTTTTATTTTTTTGTGTGAGTATAAAAACTTAAGAGGAATTAGTATCTAGGAAATTTTTATCTAAAGATATGTGTTTTACTTAAGTCATATGCGCATGCGCAGTAAAAACATGACTTAAATCGACTTTTTCAATTATTTTAGTCTTTTGTTGTTATTATCGACTAAAAATTTTATTATTTTCCTTATGTAACCTGCGCATGCGCAGAAAAACATGACTTAAGTCACTTTTTCAATAATTTTACGAAGAAAAACAAGTTTTTAACTATTTTTCTTTTATATTTCAGTGTGAACCTGGCCTGGGTGCAAGCGTCATGTACAATCTGCTCTACAATCAGCCCCAGAAGCTGATGTTGCTTGCCGGATGCAGTACGGTGTGTACGACTGTTGCTGAAGCTGCAAAAATGTGGA
Organism: Dalotia coriaria; assembly: GCF_025399875.1. Classification (NCBI taxonomy): domain Eukaryota; kingdom Metazoa; phylum Arthropoda; class Insecta; order Coleoptera; family Staphylinidae; genus Dalotia; species Dalotia coriaria. Next base: position 9,128,529 of record NW_027045452.1, on the reverse strand, counting down.
ATCTTGTCGTGGTAAGTGCAAAAACCTCTTTTTTTTTCTTTTTTTATGTAAAAAAATTTAGTTTTTGTGATTTTTCGATTTGTACGCGATTAAAACAAACTTTTAATCTCGGATTTAAACGACTGCCGGCCGCATATATAACTTTCCTTCCGTTTTCCGGTTTACCCGTTTTCCGGGGTCGCCGGGGTGAGCTTTTGCAGTTTAGTTTAACAACTTTCACACGCAATACTCTTTGGCGTATTCCTCGCTTTTACGATCGCGATCATGATTTAACACCGGAATTAGTATGCGTGTTTTTCAGGGCATGTTTTTGAGGTTAAAATTTTTATCGGTGTCAAGGGTCGTGTTACACTAGACTATACTATGACTTTATTTGTGAAAAAGGGTGTGGGTGTGGAAAGTAGAACGTGGCGAGAGAGAAAAAATGAAATAAAACGTGTAATGAGGGATGAAAAGTGAGGTTAAGGGTGAGTTTAGAGGTTAAGGGTGGGAACTCGTTAATGGCCGAGGCGATATTTTCTAATGAGGCGTGTAGCGTGTAGCAATAAACGTTTTTGTAGTTTTTTTTGCAACTCAAGCAAGTTTTCCGCTTTGAAACCGGAAAAAAACTGTTTTAACTTAAATTTAATGATCAAAATGGTGATTGGACAACAACTAACCTAATTTTTATATGTTTTACTACAAAATATAACTTGATAAAGTAAATTTCTACAAAACCAGCAAAAAATTACAGTTTTCTGTTTTTTATTTTTATTTATCGACATTACAGTTTTCTATATTGAAAAAAAAATTGGAACAGCAGTCATAATACTTATATAAACTATGTATTGTACATTTCTGAGCGGTAATATATTGATGGTTTTATTTATCAATTTTCCACCCGATGTGATTCACGCGCGGGCGAGCGCATGCCGAGTGAGTTTATTGGTGGAGGCGCCGGGCAGCGCGCACCGCATTGATTGCGATTGCGCTCGCGTCATTTCTTTTTAATCTGCCCGGATTGCAATCGGGGCAAATAATCGCATTGGTCGATTACGGAGATGATGATGAAACGTCATAAAATGTTCGTTTTACAAAAGTAAAACTCATTCGTTAGGTAATTTTTACTGCAGTTTTTTTCTACACCGCAAAATGAGCTTAATTACTGGTAAAAATAGAGTGTATACGTATTTGATTGATAGATTATATAAGAGATAATGTTTTAGTAGGAGAATGATTAGTTTTTGTTAATTTTTTCGTGAGAAAAACTTTTTTGCAAAAATTTTAGAAAAAGTTTTTTTTGATTTTATGAAAAACTAATCGATAGAATTGAATAATTTTTTAGGAGAGTATAAACAATAATATGACAAATATATGTGCAAAATTTGGACAAAATCCTACCATTCGTTTAGGAGATATTTGCATCTAAAATTTAATTTAATTTTTTGAACATTTTTTTTTTAAAGTTTTTTTGATTTTTACAAAGAACTAATCGATAGAATTGAATAATTTTTTATGAGATTATAAACAATAACATGACAAATATATGTGCAAAATTTGAATAAAATCCTACGATTAGTTTAGGAGATATTAGCATCTAAAGTTAAATTTAATTTTTTGAACATTTTTTAAAAGTTTTTTTGATTTTTACAAAGAACAAATCGATAGAATTTAATAATTTTTTAGGAGATTATAAACAATCTTATTACAAATATCCCTACAAAATTTAAACAAAATCCAATGAATAGTTTATGAGATAATCGCAACTAAAATTTTATTTATCTTTAGAAAAAGTAAATTTACAGTCCATTTACTTCTTCAACCAGATTAATCTTGCGTTAATGTCACCCGAACACAATTTACTGATAAATTCGTCCAATTACCGAATGTAATTAACAATACACCACCACATCTCTAAATAATCAGACAAGAAATAAATTTTTGTTAATTTAACTGATTACCATTTAATTTTAAATTTAATGAAGATTATTAGTAATATTTCGACGTTTTAAATGTTATCATTTGTAATCATATGAATTCCCATCGAATGGTGATCATATTGTGGTGATTACAGTTTGTGCACGTGCCGGATGCGCGCGTTTAATATCTAATGTTCGTACTAATTACCAACACATGCAATATTGCATAATGTGCCTTCTGCCAAGAGCTTAAGTTAGGTTATGTTGCAGAGATTATATCATTATGTAAAATGAGCATATTATGCATCACTACTAACATATTACAGTTTCCTGTAATGGTAATTTATATTATATTAATGATAGTTTTCTATATTATCGACATTACAGATTTCTGTAAAATTTTTTGTTGAATTTTTGTTTTCTTTAACTTTTTTTGCAAAAATTAAGTTCATTCCATAGTATACAAAATGCGGGTAATCCCATGAGCTTTCATCGGCTACTAGCATCTGTTTGCATCTCTCCTCGAGACTAAACGCTCTCCGCGCTTCGGTTGTCCTTTGGCTTCCGGTTTCCGACCCCGCTGCGGCCGGCGGCCGCATAAATGCAAACATTTTTCATATTTAAGCAAGTCTCCAGCGACGCCGCCGGCGGAGATTGCGGCTAACGCAAAAAGCTGTGCCGGCTAAACGCGTAAAACACACAAAGCTCATAAAAATATAAAAACGCAAACAACTAAATTACATAAACAACAAAAAACGGCATAATGTAATAAACTTCATGCACTTGAAAGGAAATAGTCGGAAACGCAAGGACATTGCAGAGATAAATTCAAATTAAAGGTGAACCGGAAGTGAAGTGAAGTGCAGTAAAGTTTGTAGGCAACTCTTCAAGCAGAAGCGGTGAATGATTGAAAGGATAATTTAAGGGATGAATAATTACAGAGAATGTCTAGAAGGTTAAGGGTTGAACGTTTGATTTCCGGAACTACTCACTCACGCGTAATCTTTACCTTCAATGACTGAAGGAAAAAACTAGAAATGTTAAAAGCTTAAAAAACGCTTTTAAATTCGGTTCGTATTGAAGATGCTGTAATAAAAGCTTGAGAATGTAATTAATTAATCACCAAGTGCAATTTCCGGTTTGAAAAGACCTTTAGACACATCTTAAAAGCTTTTTTAGGTATAAAACAAACAAAAATAGTGTGTATATGTAGATTCTATTAAATTACAGGAATCTGTAATGTCGATAACATAAAATATAGAAATCTGTAATATTTTAAACAAAATTTTTAGGTTTTTGGCATTTTTTGATAGTTAACTCGTTAAACCAACAAAATACTTGATTGCAAAGTCAACTTCCGGTTCAAAAGGACCATAATTCCTATTTTTCACACATTTTAAAGCGTTTTTAAGCATAAAACAAGAAAAATTGTGTGTATAAGTAGATTCTATTAAATTACAGGAATCTGTTATGTCGATAACATAAAATTCAGAAATCTGTAATATTTTAATGTAAATTTTTAGGTTTTTGATGTTTTTTTGGTAGTTTAACTCGTTTAACCCACAAAATACCTAAACACAAAGTCGACTTCCGGTTTGAAATGACCTTAATTCCTTTCTTTAACATTTTAAAGTGTTCGTTGAAGTTTAGAACAAAAAATTGTGTGGATATGTAGATATTACTATGAAATTATATTAAAGGAAACTGTAATGCCGATAATATTAGCTGCAGGAATCTGTAATATGCTAAATCAATTTTTAAGTTTCTGACATTTCTCTGGTAGCTAACGCGTTCCGCCAACAAAATGCTTTTCCAACGAAATGCGCAAATCTTTTCGGCAAACATTTGCGCAGCGAAGAATAGCGTTTGATTCGTTCGTCGAGATTCGAAATTTACATTCGCTTACACACGCACACACACGTACACACTGTATACACACATACATCCGTAAATACGTAAGGAAAGTCATGACTTCGTTAGGAAGCTTTGCTTCGGAACGTTCTCACGGTCAGCTCACAGAGCGAATCATGGAAATCCCCGCCGCCGCCGTTGCCGCCTCCGGACGATTCGTTTAGGTTTACAATTTAGAGTTTAGAGTTTTAGAATTTTCGAGTGTGTACCGTGTCAATATGTAAGGCTGCGCGCGCAACATAACCTAATTGTATTAGTATCCAGAGGGTTGATAATTTCCCACCCCCGGTGGATTCTAAAATTGGAAAATTGGAATATTACACACGGATTATGTAATGCTTGAGTTTTATGCGCTCGCTTTGTGCGTAAAATGTAAAGGTTTTATTTTAATTTTGAAATATTCTAAATTTTGCTCAAAAATCACTTAGATTTTTGCTAATATTTCATAAAGTATAAATCCTAGGAGTTTGATTTTCAGTCACTTCTTGTATTTTATCATTATACATAAATACTGAAAATTTCATAAAGATATGACTAATACTTTTCGAGTTATTTCGTTTTTGCAGGTCAAAATTTGACAAAAATGTTTTTTCATAAATTTTCATAAATTTTTGTTAATTACTACAAAACTATTCATTCAATTTTAATAAAATTTTTAGAATATGTTTATTTCGTTACAAGACGTATACTCCCCGAATTATATAAAAAAATATCAACAAATACAAAAGTTATAAACAAAATAAATTTGAAAATGAAACGAAAACACCCGAATTACGTAATATTTGAGTTTTATGCTCGCGCTTTGTGCGTAAAACGTAAAAGTTTTTAATTTTTAATGTTTGACTGCGTTGTTAAATTATGTTAATGAGTTTTTATTATAATGTGCGCATTAAAACCGGTATGAATTGCGTTTAAAAGAGCGAAGAAGTAAAAATTACGACGTTAAGGGTTGCTTGTTACGAAATTTCCGTCATTTCACGTTTTATTTTATTTTTATGATGATTTTCCTGGTTTTACTAAATTTTACTTATAAATAATTTCGGTTTTCCGTTTCGAGCACAAATTGAGAATTATAATTTCACCCTCGAATTGTAATTAAGACTCTTTGCTCTTCTCCCTTTCCCTGTTTTCTATTCGCCAAATACTCTTATTTAGAATATTCCGCCTTTTCCGGTTTTCCGTTTTGCAGACGTTTTTGATACTTTGCGGTGTGTTGCGCACTTTGCTTGCCTCGCTTGGAAACATTTCCGCTTTTCCCGTTTTTGGCGACACACGAAAAGTTAATGCCTAATGCCGAAGACGACGAAAACTTGAGCATTAAAACATTAAACATTAGCGTCTTCCAATTTAAAGTTGATATTTGCATAATGTGCAAAACCGGAAATGCGCCAAACTAAAATAATAATACGCGCGGAATAAATTTTGAGACGCGCAATGAGTAAGAGGAAATGCAACTAAGCCGCGAGACGGTTAACGAGCCGCCGGGACTAACGAGTTAAGACCGCAACTAACGAGTGTAACGAGTCTAACAATTTACTACGAAAGTTTTTAAGATTATTTTTATTTTTATGTTTAAAGGGCGTGGCATGTAGGAAATTTATTAGTGGACTATAGTTCAGGTTGTATTTTTATCATAATTGTGAGAAATTTGGTTAAATTTAATTTTTGGGCAAAAATTACTTACATTTTGGCTGATATTTCCTAAATTATAAATCTTATGATAATGATTTTCGGGTTCATCCTGTATTTTATCATTATACATAAGTCCTGAAATTTTCATAAAGATATGTCTTATAGTTTTCGAGTTATTACGTTTTTTGCTTGAAAAATTCTCAAAAATGTGTTTTTGCCATAGTTTTTGCTACATTTTTACAATTATTTCCCAAACTACAATTCACAGAAAAATTATTTTATGTCACATCCTGTTTTTTATCATAATACATAAGACCTGAAAATATCATTAACATATGACTCATAGTTTTCGAGTTATTGCGATTTTTGTTTCAATAATTTACTGAAAAAAGTATTTTTAACCAAATTTCTGATATATTTTTGCCAATTACTCCAAAACAATTCATTCAATTTTAACAAAATTTTCAGAATATGTGTATTCCTACACAAGACAAATATCTACCAAAGTATATTAAAAAATATTAACAATTACAAAAGTTATAAACAAAATAAATTAAAATATTAACTAAAATTTACCACAAATAGTCTTTCGTAATGTTCAAATATAAAATCAAGGTTTTTGCATTTTCCACTTTTTTTATTTGTAAGTTTTATCTTTATCTTTGAATATCCTTACAACTGATTTCACTGTTCGCTGTTCTTTTGAGGACACTGTCGCCGGCTCAGCTGCAAACGAGTACAATCCTCCCCTCGTTCACGAAAAGCAGCTTTGCGCTCATAATTCTAACCGAACGCCAACTCGCTTTGAGTCTCCGTTTCAGTTTTGCCTTCTCAAACTTTCAAAGCCGCGCGGCGCGACCGAAAAAAAAAACCGACAACATTTTATCGTCGCGAGACAAAAATGTGTCGCAAATCTTCTTTAAACATCTTTAAGGGTTGCGAACGATATTTATATCTTTTTTCATAAGCAGATTATAAAAAGAAATATTATATCCTTTTTTATTTTTAAGTTTTTCGGTCATTGTTGATGAAAAATAAAATTTTGGTGGAGGCGCCGGGTGTATACCGGGGTATAACTCTGATAACTTTTGGGAAACTTGCCATAGGTGTAAGTGAGGTACTTTAGTCGAGCATATTTTCCATTGCTCGTATGATAGAGACGTTAAGACGGTGTTGAGTTGCGTTGAGTTGAGTTGGAGGAAAGTAGAAATATGAAACGATAAATTTCACGACATTCAGACGTCGTCCCTTCCTGGAAGCTCGACACCACACTACTTAAGTACTTCTTAAGCTCAAAGCTTTGAAACGTGGCGAATTTCACACACTATTATTACGTGAGTGTAAAATTTATGCAAATATTCATAATTTTTGCTCAAAAATCGATTAAATTTTTGCTAATATTTCTTTAACTATGAATCGTAGAGATATGATTTTAAGTCACACCCTGTATTATATCATTATACATAAAATCTGAAAGTTTCATAAAGGTATGACTCATAGTTTTCGAGTTATTGCGTTTTTTGTTACAACATTTTGCAAAAAAAAGTTTAACTTGAATTTTTGACACATTTTTACTAATTACTGCAAAACTATAAATCACAGGAAATTTATTTTTGGCGACATCCTGTATTTTATCATTATACATAAGTCCTGAAATTTTCATTAACATATGACTTATAGTTTTTGAGTTATCGCATTTTTTGTTTCAAAATTTTGTCTAAAGATGTTAATTTTTACCTAAAATTGCGCATAAAACCCAATACTTTCCTTTTAAAAGACAAAAAAGGCACTCATAAAATAAACCTAAACATTCTCAGTGCTTTTCACTTTAGAAAACGTTTCCCCAACACTTTGTTTTTGTTTCATATTTAGCTTTTGTTCAGCCGAGAGATGCTAAACCGCTAACATCTTGAAAACACCTTTTGAAAGATTGTGAGGCGCGGAAGTCGCTGCAATCTCACAATGTTAATTGGAAAATATGTCGTACGAGGCGAGGCGAGCGCTGCGAATCGAAATTCAGCGCGAACGGCGCGCCGGGAGTGAATTAAAATTAAATGGCAAAAGGGCGCGGACGCGCGGTGCGGTGCCGAGGACATAATTGAAACGTGTTTTCCGCGACGCTGGAACACATTAAAGGCATCGAGCTTTGCGCACAAAGTTAATTAGAAATCAGAAAAACACAAATTGTGGAATAAATGCGAAATAAACTACAACTCGATCTAGACAACTAAAATAATTGAAAATTTAATTGAAATTCTTCATTTTTCACGTGAATAAATTGAAATTTTGTTAATTTTCCTTTGATTACTTAAAAAATAATTAGTGTAGATGTATAAAAGCCTGAGTAAAATTAATATTTGTATAATATTATACTGAGAATTTGTTTATTTTACTTAAGTAAAGTGCGCATGCGCGTTAAAACCTGACTTAAGTTGATTTTTATTTATTTTTGTTTTCTGAAGGAAATATTGACTGAATTTTTTGAATTTTTAACCGTACAGAACTGAAATGATTATGAAATCGACTTAAGTCATGTTTTTAATGCGCATGTGCATGTGCTTGAAAAGTTTCAAGAAAAACTAAGTTTTTGCTAAAAAAAAGAAAATTTTTAATTTTTACATAAGTAATTTGCGCATGCGCGTCAAAAATTGAATTTACTTCTCTACCCTATATATTTTTGGGCCCTGTATAAATTAGCCTCCCCTCGAAATCAAATATTGGCCGAGAATCTCTTATTTTTCTTCACTCGCTCGACTTTATTCGACTTTTCTTACACTTTGCCTTTGTTCGCCGCCGCCTCGTCCTTGGGATAATTTCCCTCACTTGCCTGCCGCGTCTCTTCTCCTCTGTTCCTCCACCTCCGAGCAGCGGAAGCCTTTTACTTTTAGTTTCGAGTTTCGAACAAAACTCTCGCCGCTGATCGCGGTTCGAAAATATAAAGTAGACGACGAGTCGAACAAACTGATATTCGCCAGTCAGGACGAGAAACGCGAAAAGTTTTCTAATTAAGCGATTCGGAAAACGCCACGACGCGAGAAACTAACCGTCCAAACAAACGCTCACCGAAAAGCCAACCAAGAAATCCAAGATGTCGAAGATTTCTGTGCCTAAAAAAAAACAAAGAAAAATCAGAAAAAAATTTTATAGAAAATGATTTTAAGTCACCACCTGTATTTTAACATTGTACATAAGACCTGAGAATTTCATTAAGATGTGAGTTATGGTTATCGAGTTATTGAATTTTTTGTTTCAAAAATTCGCACAAAAAAATAGTTTTTCTAAATTTTTTGTAAATTCTACCTAATATTTCCCAAACTATAAATCACAAGAAAATGATTTTAAGTCGTGTCCTGTATTTTATCTTTATACATAAGTCCTGAAAATTTCATTAAGATTCAACACATAGTTTTTGAGTTATTGCGTTTTTTATTCCAAAAATTTGGTTAAAAAACTATTCAGGCGAATTTTTGATACATTTTTGCTAAAATTTCTCTAACTATATATCACCGAAAATTGATTTTAAGTCACATCCTGTATTTTATCTTTATACATAAGGCCTGAAATTTTCATTAACATATGACTCATAGTTTTAGAGTTATTGATGTTTTTGTTACAAAAATTTACTCAAAAATAGCCTAAAATCACAAAAAAATATATAAAAATTAATTTTTAGATATTCTCCAAGTGCCTACGGCAATAATTTTTAAGTTATGCGTATTTAATTAACAATTATCCTGGGGAAATGTTGTCTTTGGCTGAAAATTTCGCGTATTTCGCAAATTCTGCGTAAATTAACGCTAATTGAAATTAATTAAACTCACGCTGTGCGTTTGTGACACTTTGATGATTGTTTTGACACTTTTCCGACTTTATTCCCACCCGGAAACTTTCCATTCCTAATAAACACACTTATTGCTAATTAAATTATTGACTTTTAAATCTTTCACTGCTTAATTATACTAATTAGTTCAAAAACTCAAAAAAAATTAATCCGGCCCTGTGCTTTTTTGCACGTGAATATGTACTCATGACGTTCCGTGTTAATATTGATTTAGTTATCAAAGGACGTGGCAAGCACACCCCGGTTTTAATTAACATGCGAATATGCATGCTTAAAAACCGGAAAACCGGAAGTATACACCAAACGAACGCTAAAGTCTCGAAACGCAAACAAAATTATGAACCACACATACCGGAAAACCGGAAGTACGCCGGAAATAAAATTTAAAACAACAAAAAATTAAAAATAACAAAAAATAAAACAAAATTTTTAATTTTTTTAGAAATATTGAGGTTATTTTAATAATTTTCGTATTTTTGCCCCGCCCACTGGATAATTCACATGGGCGTGGCCAAAAATATGTACTCTAAGGTTATACGCCCCTTGAGGTCAATAATTACTGAATTACTTATCCTATCCGCGTCTGCATTGTTGCGACGAGTGTTGCAGCATTATCGCCGCCGTCCGAGGCGCAAAGGACTCAAGGACGAAACTGCGTCGCGCATAAACGAGCGTCTGGAGAACGCGCCGGCCGGAATTATTATCCGCAGGACCTTCATAATTCAAATCGGCGGCCGAAATTAAGTCTTGTCTATTCATGATGTCATTTAACGCGTCTTATCCTTCGTAAACGATATTATCCTCATATTTTTTCGCTGTTTGCCTCGAGTGTTAACAGTCGTAGATATTCATGAAGTGATGTCATGATTATTATCATTATCTTTATCGCTATGATCTTTATTAGTATTATCCCAGCGGCGAGTGGAGAGAGAATTGAAGTTAAGACCGGAATGAAGTCCTGAAGGATTTTGGGCAAGTCGTAAAGATTATGATACTTAGTTATTCGGGATAAATGAATTATTAAAATAATTTTGAGCATAAAAAAATTATTTTTGTGTTTTTATGCTCCGCCCATTGAGAATTATTTAGTGGGCGGGGCTTATTTAACCAAAAAAGTGAATATAACCTCATTTTTTAGGTTAAAAATTATTTTTACATTTAATTTTGAGTTTTTTAAGGTTTTTTGACATCCGGAGATTAAATGTGTACATATTCAAGTTATTTCCGGTCACTTCCGGTTTTCCGGAATTTTTATTTTTGATTTTCTTTACGTTTTGAGATATTTTCATTTGTTTGAGACATATTTCCGGTTTTCCGGTTTTAATTTTTTTTATTTTTACATTTGAACAATATTATTTTGTACGTTAACTTAAAATTCAACTACACATGCGCGATAAAAATAAAATAAATCCTCCGAATTAATTCCTGTGGGAATAAATTTTTAATTACGCAATAATTTTGTGTTCGCCGCCCGTGGCCTTTCAAACGTTTTAGTTTTAATTAACAGCGCACCGAAATAACATCCGCGCGGTGCAACTTTTTGAATTAGTTGCATTTGTATAGCTTATTGCTACATACGCAAACAATTTGAATAATCCACACCACAAAATGTTAAAATAATTAAATATCCCCACAAATAAATAAAAAACTATATTTTTATCGTATTTTTGAGGTTAAATTTACATAAAAAATAATTTTAATTGTACAAATGCTTATATTTCAACAATTAAACCTAAAATTAGTAAAGTTTCCGGTTGGAAGACGAACACAGAGCAAAAAGTGAAAATTTCGGCGTCTGCAAAGGCCCTAAGCGTTTCGTTTCGCGATATTAAATGTAAATATTCTCGCAAGCGTGAAGTGAACATTGTGGTAATTCAAGTAACGGTCGTATTTCATTGTTTTAATGTAACAATTCACGCTTACGTATTGATTAAACCTAAAATTTCGTTGTTATTTACTCAGCTTTTGACATTTTAAAGGAAACCACGCCTATATTGATGAGTTTAGGTATTCACCACCAGATGGCGCTAGTTAACCTAAATTACGTATAGCGGACGTTTTGTTACATAATCAAATAATTCAACTGCACACAAAAAATAAGAGAATACTAATTTAAATTGTAACACACTGTATCATTGGCGTGTTGCCGTGGCGCGTGCGCACTAATTGAATTTAATTTCGCGCCGAGCGAAACTAAACTAATCTAGCGACGATAATGAAGTTATTTTCGGTTTGCTATTCGCGACCGACGTTACCGACGCAACCCACGAGAATAGAGAAGCCTAACTTCAGGCGCTGCAGCTTCAAACGCTTTTCATACTTCGAATGGCGAAAGTTTCGGTTTAACGTTTCCAAAATAACTTTAACCGGAATTGTGTGTATCATCTAATTAAGAGTGGAAACATGTTAACTAGCAAAAACATCCGCATGCGCATTAAATATAAAATATATGCTTATCTTTTGTGAGTGATAAGTTCAATATTTAGTTTCGATTTGGTGGAAAATTGAAAATGTCGCTGGAAATATTATGTATTTTTTTTTTTATTTTGTGTTGATGCTCGTCACGCTTTCCATTATTCTCGGCGTGTTTTATTTATAATACGTCCGAGACGTCTTATTTTGCTGCGTGTGGTTTATTTTTGCGAGTGCCGATCGGGGAGCATGGTTGGAGTCGCGCATCTATAAGTCAATAAGTCACAATCGCGGCTCTCGCAGTCGACCGCATAAATATTGAATAAAATCACGAGTCGCGTAGGAAATGTAAATATTGGCAGAATGCCTTAGCGCGCAAGCAAGAACCCGGCCCACCATCATCGACGAGACGAGGAGATACTTTTCAATTTGCATTAGTGAAGAAAACCGGCCAAGAGTACTTAAACTTTTGGATATACAATGTGTTCAAAGGGAAAAATTTTCTGAAAATAAGTAAAAGTTTTATTTAACTTGAGATAAATTTAGTTTTAATTTTTTTGTTCTTTGAACACATTGTATGTTTTAAAAAAAAATTGTACATACAATGTGTTCGAAGTTTTTTTTTATAAAAAATATGTTTTTGATGTGATAAATTTGTTTTTATTTATTTTTTATTTCCTTTGAACACATTGTATGTTTTTATATTTCATATTTTGTCACCCAGGGAGTTTTAAAGTTTAAACGAGGCAGCAAAGTTTAAGTTTCTATTTCATCGAATCGATTCGATGCTGTCGTCGCCGGTTGTGCTCGTGCTTGTGCTTGTTGTTGTCGTTGGATGTAAGTACGATACAGTTTGGTTGTTTGGGAGTTTCGGGAGTTTGTGATTTGCTGCTTGTTGTCGTCAATTTCGTCAATTTTGCCGCGTTTGTTATCGGTTTGTAAATAAAATTCAATAGAATACGCGATGTGAGTACGTAAACTTTATATTTTGGATTGATTAAAGTGATTTGTAACAATTTGTTACATGTGAAGTGGTTTTTTATACGGAGCTGGTTAATGGTGGCTATTTTGTGTATTATTGGTTGACTATAGTTTAGGTAAAAAGATTAGTTTTCAAGTTGGTTTACTAAAAACGTGATAACTTTTAAAGTAATAAAGATATTTTAATTTTGTTTGGGTAGTTTTGTAGCTAATTAGTTTCTTTATCATTTGCATACTATTTTGAGTTTATTAATTTACCATAAATATAGTTTAAATTGCGTCAAAATATAAACAAAAATTTTCACCATAATAAAACATGTTTTTAAAACACTCTGTATCTCTTAAACTGCTTATAATATTTTACTTTTCTTTTTTGTAAATCATAGCTTATTAACCCTACTTTAATTTTTCCCAACTACAACCCTCTGTATAAACTCTAAATGTCTTAAAATAACGCTCGAAAAACGCTAAATTTCTTAATTTTTCTTTTTTTTTTTATTTAAAAAAAAATTAATATCTAAAATATGGTCTGCATTTTAATTTTTAATTTAGTTTAATGTACCCAAGTTGTTTTAAAAATAGCGAATGTTTTAAGACGATTTAAAAGAATTAAATGCGCAACATTTAAATGTGAAAAGTTTGTTTTTCTCGACGCTGCCGTTTCACTAACACGGAAAGAACTCCGCGTTTTCCTGCTAAGACGATGAAATATTTAGCGCCACGTAGTCTACTCTGCTTATTATTATTCATAAGTTTCTACTTATTTAACTGTCGAGATAGTTTTTACGTTCATTTTATCTACGCGCAGTTTTCCTGTAATTTTATTTGCACCATTTTTATATAAACTCTGCGTTTCCGTAGTTTGTAATTCGTTCGTGTTTTTCTCCTGGCGGTTGAATAAACTCAAGATGAAGGCGTCGTCTTAATTACGTTTGTTTTCTTTCTTATGCAGAATAAAATAAAATTAAGTTTTTGTACAGAATACTGTTTTTCAATGAAAATTTTACGATTTTTGCTGAAATTTCAAGTTTTTTGTGTAAAAACACAAAAATTTTGTTAAAATACCAGTTTTAGTGGTCTTTTTATGAGCTACCGCTGTGTATGTGTTTATTTCGCGATTTTTCGGCGAATATTTCGCGAATGCAAATGCGCCAATTTCGTATTATTCAAATTGCCATCGCGCGTCGCGCCGCACGCGAACGCCAAACGCGAAAAAAGCAAATAATGTATAATGCATACCGCACACTACACACCAAACCGCCGTACAGTGAATACCCCACTCGTGTTCTGCGTGTATGCAACACAATCTACTCGCGTACTCACAGCACGAGCGCTTTTTTGCTAATATTTCCACGAGTTTCCAACGTGCACGAATCACAAGCGCATATTCGCATGGAAATGTAATACAGCCGAAAGTGCAAAAGTTGCCCAACTACATTTTTCATACAGAAAATCACACAAAACAAATTTCGTCAAAATACGTATTATTAAACTTTGTACATTTAGTTACCTATATTAAACACTAGCCTAACTCGCGGCTTCGCTCGCGAATATCTAAAATAATCAAGTTGCTTCCGTACGCGTCTGTAATCACAGAAGAAGTAACAATGAAGTAGAATGGCGGGAAGTTTAAAATGGCTGAAAGTATAGTCCATGGAAGTATAGTGTACAGTCTCCATAGTGTAGTCAATTGGATTTGATGTTGACGTAGCTGTCGGTAATACAGTGTGATAATACAGTGTGATGGTACTATAGTACTTAGGTTTGAGCTTCATTTCTGGAATGCTAGATGGCGTTAAAGTAGTCAAATAGCCAGATGCAGAGGAATTATTGGCTAAACAATTTCTTTATTTTATTTAAAAAATAATTTTTTTATTAAATAAAAAGTAGCCTATAACCTTTCGGGGACCACTAAAAATATGTGTACAAATTTTCATGATGATCGGTTAAGTAGTTTTTGCGTCAAAGTGTAACAAACATCAGGACTTTCGCATTTATAATATTAGTAGGGATTACACATGTGGGGATATGATTTCATGCTATGTTGTTTTTTTGACAGCTGTGCTACGGCGCAAGTTCGCCTGCGCTATCTGACAGACAACGATTCCCGACATTATTCCGCACGCATCCGTCAGCGACAGTGCACAACCCAACACGCATCAAGTTGATGAAAAAGTTCGGATGGTCACGCGTCGCTATTCTACAGCAAGCAGAAGAAGTATTTATTTCAACCGTGGAAGATCTGGAAGCACGCTGCACTGAAGCAGGCATAGAAATTGTCACGCGGCAGAGTTTTATGACGGATCCAACTGATGCGGTGCGTAATCTACGCCGGCAGGACGCGAGAGTCATCGTTGGATTGTTTTACGTTGTTGCTGCGCGCCGCGTGCTGTGCGAGATGTACAAACAGAACCTGTACGGACGATCTTATGTTTGGTATTTTATCGGTGAGTACAAAACAAAATAACTTGATTGTTTACTGCATGCAACTTTTCTTATATGTTTAGAATGTAAGAATACGCGAAGTAAAGTATACACTTACTGTACGCTATCCCCTCACAAGTTATTGTTTTGAAAACGATACTTTATTAAAACCATTGCAAATCAAGACCATTAGAAGTATCGTCAGCACGTAATAATCATTATCTACAATTCGCTGATTTCTATCTCCCTTTGTTCGGAAGATAGAGAATTTTACGTAGATTAAGACGCCGCGATCCGTTCCTTTTTATCTCTTTTAGTTTATGAGATATTCACAATTGAAGAAAATGCTCAAAAATTGAAAAATGTCACTTTTTAGCACTTTTAGCGGCATTTTTCGACCTATTACTCTTTGAAATTAAATAAGTTTAAATTTATATCTGATAGAGAATTATTCAATCTATCATACACAGTAATTCGTTGGTTGCTATCGCTTTTAGTTTAGAAGATATTAATTATTGAAAATCGTCGAAAAAAAGTATCAAGCACCCCCCTTGACGATTTTTTCTTAAGACTGAAAATTTCATCTCTTACATTTCGATTTTAACTAGCCTATCTTGTAGAGCAGGTTCCGTAGGTTAAGCGCCTACGATTTGACCTTCTTATCTCTTTTAGTTTACGAGATATTAACAATTGAAGAAAATGCTCAAAAATTGAAAAATGTCATTTTTTAGCACTTTTAGCGGCGTTTTTTGACCTATTACTCTTTGAAATTAAATAATTTTAAATTCCTATCTGATAGAGAATTTTTCATTCTTCCGTAATCTATAATCCGCTGGTGGCTATCTCTTTTTGTTTAGAAGATATTAATTATTGAAAATCGTCGAAAAAAAGTATCAAGCACCCCCCTTGACGATTTTTTCTTAAGACCAAAAATTTCATCTCTTAGATTCCGATTTTAACTAGCCTATCTTGTAGAGAAAGTTCCGTAGATTAAGCGTCTACGATTTGACCTTCTTATCTCTTTTAGTTTACGAGATATTCACAATTGAAGAAAATGCTCAAAAATTGAAAAATGTCACTTTTTAGCACTTTTAGCGGCATTTTTCGACCTATTACTCTTTGAAATTAAATAATTTTAAATTCCTATCTGATAGAGAATTACTCATTCTTCCGTAATCTGCAATCCGCTGGTTGCTATCTCTTTTAGTTTAAAAGATATTAATTATTGAAAATCGTCGAAAAAAAGGATCAAGCACCCCCCCTTGACGATTTTGTCTTAAGAATGAAAATTTCATCTCTTAGATTTCGATTTTAACTAGCCTATCTTGTAGAGCAGGTTCCGTAGGTTAAGCGCCTACGATTTGACCTTCTAATCTCTTTTAGTTTACGAGATATTCACAATTGAAGAAAATGCTCAAAAATTGAAAAATGTCTCTTTTCAGCACTTTTAGTCGCATTTTTCGACCTTTTACTCTTTGAAATTAAATAATTTTAAATTCCTATCTGATAGAGAATTATTCTTTCTTCCGTAATCTACAATCCGCTGGTTGCTATCTCTTTTAGTTTAGATGATATTAATTATTGAAAATCGTCGAAAAAAAGGATCAAGCACCCCCCCTTGACGATTTTGTCTTAAGAATGAAAATTTCATCTCTTAGATTTCGATTTTAACTAGCCTATCTTGTAGAGCAGGTTCCGTAGGTTAAGCGCCTACGATTTGACCTTCTAATCTCTTTTAGTTTACGAGATATTCACAATTGAAGAAAATGCTCAAAAATTGAAAAATGTCACTTTTCAGCACTTTTAGCGGCGTTTTTCGACCTTTTACTCTTTGAAATCGAATTATTTTAAATTCCTATCTGATAGAGAATTATTCATTTTTCCGTAATCTACGATCCGCTGGATGCTATCTCTTTTAGTTTAGATGATATTAATTATTGAAAATCGTCGAAAAAAAGGATCAAGCACCCCCCCTTGACGATTTTGTCTTAAGAATGAAAATTTCATCTCTTAGATTTCGATTTTAACTAGCCTATCTTGTAGAGCAGGTTCCGTAGGTTAAGCGCCTACGATTTGACCTTCTAATCTCTTTTAGTTTACGAGATATTCACAATTGAAGAAAATGCTCAAAAATTGAAAAATGTCTCTTTTCAGCACTTTTAGTCGCATTTTTCGACCTTTTACTCTTTGAAATTAAATAATTTTAAATTCCTATCTGATAGAGAATTATTCATTCTTCCGTAATCTACAATCCGCAGGTTGCTATCTCTTTTAGTTTAGAAGATATTAATTATTGAAAATCGTTGAAAAAAAGTATCAAGCACCCCCCCCTTGACGATTTTTTCTTAAGACCAAAAATTTCATCTCTTAGATTTCGATTTTAACTAGCCTATCTTGTAGAGAATGTTCCTTAGGTTAAGCGTCTACGATTTGACCTTCTTATCTCTTTTAGTTTACGAGATATTTGCAAACTGTAACATGTGAAACATGGTTGAAAATGTGTTGGTACACTATAGGCAACCAGTAATACACCGACTGTTCTCTTTTAAGGTTGAAAAAGTGTCCAATCAAATGATTCTAATGAAAGAGGTGTCAATTAACAGCGCGCCTCTTTTGTGTTCGCGACTAATAGGCGTTTTTTTCGTCTTTCCTCTTGGGTCTTTGGTAAAACGCGCGCCAAAAGCGCAGTCGCCTTTTTGTTTTGCTTTTGACTTTCAATCTCTTCTTTTTTCGCGTCTTTACTGCTGCACAGCACAAAAGCGATTGCTTTTAATGATAACAGACGTTGTGCTAACGTTGACTTACTTGATTACATACAAAGTGTTTAATTATCTATAAAATTAACATCTTTTTTAAACACTTTGTGTGTTTTATTGTTAATTTCCGATTATTTTTAAATTTTTTGATTTTTAACAACACTCGGTGTATTCTTCTGGCCGGGAGACATCCAAGAGCATTTTCTATTAGATGTGACTTCGTTAATACACTCGCAGGGTCACTTCTCTTCTTTTTTTTCGTTTGTCGAGCAAGAAAAGAAACGAAAACGAAGCGGAACGCGCGAAATGAAATAAAAGATGAAAGCGAAAACGTTCCACGGGATAGTTCAAGATGGCGTCTGAATGAATTAAATCGCGTGGAAAATGGCGGCGCACTTTGCCCAAATTACAACCGTTATTTGCCACAATGTGTGTTGAACTGGTTGCCTACGGTGTCGCGTGGAACCACTTTTATTCTTATTTTATATTAACTTGTCTATTATCACATCAAACGACATCATTTAATAACCTAAATTAATATCTTAACATTCACATTAGGTTTCTTAGCGAAATTTTCGTAAAATCGCGATTTGAAGAGCCGAAATAGTTTATTTTCAATTAAAAACATCATTGTATTGCTATCTATCCAATATATGTCAATATAGTTATTAAATTTGAGCATAGGTGGCGCTGGAATCTGTTTATTTACATTTTGACATCAAAAAATCAATTTTTTCGCTAAATTCTTTATAATTACAACAAAAAATCACAAAATTTATTATTATTTATGCAATATACATAATTATTATGTAAATAAACATAATTTAATGCATAAATAGCAACAAAACTTGTATTTTTGTAAATTCATATAAAATAACACACTATACGCACAACTGGTTGCATACAGTGTCTTCGAAAACAATTTCTCATTCCATTTTCTATATTAACTACTAGCTGTTGCCCGCGACTTTGTTCCGGCAGTGTTTAATAAAAATGTAATTCGTTATTACTCTCTTGTTCTAGACATACTCGTAGTAAGAGTCAATTCTATCAATAAGATTAGCAATTTTAATTCAAAGAAATTAATTATATAAAGTTTTGTCAATAATGCACTTCAGCGCGCCATCTCGAATTCAACTATTTAACTATAACTATGATTGAATCTCAATGTCAAATTTTATTCTATAGAAAAGAGCTGTTTTGAGGATTTTCCCGGCAATTATTCGAATTTTTCTCACCTTTTAAACCTTCCCTAGTCCTCCACGAATAATTCAAGACCAAGATAAGATAAATCCGTTCAGCCGTTCTCGAGTTTTAGCGAGACTAACGAACAGCAATTCATTTTTATATATATAGATTATCATATCATTTCTATATCATTTATTAACTCAATTTATTATCTTATAATAATTCTCCTGTGTGCAATATGTGTTGCCTACATTCTAAATGTCTACCCCGCACGCAATGCTAGCTGCTTATCCATACGATATCTAATTTGATGTTTTTGTTAAACGTGCGTGTGCAGGATGGTACGAAGATAATTGGTTCGAAGTGAATCTCGAGAAGGAGGGAATCGACTGCACCGTGGAGCAGATGCGCAAGGCGGCCGAAGGGCACATCACCACCGAGGCGCTCATGTGGAACCAGAACCTCAACGAGCGCACCATTTCAGGCATGACGTCGGAGGACTTCCGGCTGCGGCTGAACGACGTACTACGCAAGGAGGGCTACGACATTGATAACCAGCGCTTTCCTGAAGGTTATCAAGAAGCCCCGCTGGCGTACGACGCCGTATGGTCGGTTGCTTTAGGTAAAACAACTATTTAACAAACAGAAATTGACTAAATCAACAACAACACCGCTTAATTAATTGAATTCGAGGTTATTTAAGGTTATGTTACATCAAAGCGGCCATTTTTTACTTTTTATGTTTTTTTTGTTGTAGTGGTTTATGTTTACCGCGCGTGTGTTGTTTTTCTTTTAAATAATACTCTCCAGCTAGTTTCGCACACACCGGAAGCCGGAAACACCCGGAGCGCGTTCGTTACTTAGCATTTGTGTACTTGTACTTGCGACTCATGTCCGACGGGCTGTGTGAATGTGTGATGATGTACTTGTATATTTGTGTACGCGATGTTCTTGTGTTCTGGTTGCGCCAAACATCGATTTGCGTTCGGCACGCGGCGGAATGTTTACTCGTGTGAGCACTCAGCGCGATTCGATGCCGTAATCGTGTATTTTCCGGGCGAGCTTTTGCGCTTGCACTTTACTTTCGAACAAACAACGCCTACAACTGGAGGAATGCGAGTTTTGCGTGGTAGGTGGACGGAAATAGGGCTTTTATCGTTAAATTAGGCAGTAATCACTCTGAACACACTGTATTTTTAGTTTTAAAGAAGAATTTTTAAAGTTTTAAACATGTCAATTTTTATGTGACTATAGGCAACCATATATACATGTCAAACTTACTAATTTACTAAGTTAGGAAATAAAATTTACGGAAATAAGGTTTTTATGGTTAAATTAACGATTAATCACATTAAACACACTGAATTTTTAGTTTTTTAAGAGGTTAAGTGGTTTAAATGGTTAACAAACAAAATTTTAACTTATTATGCTGTCACTTTTAAAGTGTCAACTCTAGGCAACCATGTATACACGTAAAAGTAACAGAGATGTTTATGTGACTATAGGCAACCATATATACATGTCAAAAATGACAGACTTATGATTTTAATATGGAAAGTTTACGAAAATAAGGTTTTTATGGTTAAATTAATGAATAATCACATTAAACACACAGAATTTTTACCTTTTTAAATGGTTAAGTGGTCTAAGTGGTTAAGAAACAAAATTTTAACTTATTACGCTGTCACTTTTAAAGTGTCAACTCTAGGCAACCATATATACACGTAAAACTAACAGAGATGTTTATGTGACTATAGGCAACCATATATACATGTTAAAAATGACAGACTTATGATTTTAGTATGGAAAATTTACGGAAATAAGATTTTTATGGTTAAATTAATGATTAATCACATTAAACACACTGAATTTTTAGTTTAAAAGAGTTTCTAAGTGGTTTACAAACATAATTTTAACTTTTTACGCTGTCACTTTTAAACTAACAACTCTAGGCAACCATGTATACACGTAAAACTAACAGAGATGTTTATGTGACTATAGGCAACCAAATATACATGTTTATACAATATGCAAATGCTTGCGTGTTGCAGCATTCAACAAGACAATGGACCGTTTGCACAAATACGGCAAAAGCCTCAAAGACTTCAACTACAACAATAAGGAAATCGCCGACGATATTTACTCAGCGATCAATTCTACACAATTTTTAGGAGTTTCCGTAAGTGCTATTCCTCATTTTAACCATTTAAAGCTATTAAATTGAAACATAACCTGAAAAAAACGTGTTTGCGACTGTTAGCTACCCTCCGCACATACATAAATTCTCTTTTTGAGCGTTTCATACACGTTTTATTACAGTTCAGCTTCGCGTACTATTTATCTATACTATAAATTTCCTCGCAACTTGCACATTTCCATTCTTGTCCGCCGGAATATTTATCTTGCGCTTTCATTTTGTCATGCACAAACATAAATCTTGACGTATTTACGTATTTACATTAAAAACACACGCCGATGCGCGTAGTGTGGAAAAAAGAATGTGTCATTTGCATTCGTGTACGTATGAAATTATTTTAATGTGGGGATGTGTTTTTTTTTCTGCTGTGTTTAGGGTTTTGTTGCGTTCAGTTCTCAAGGTGACCGCATTGCGCTCACGCAGATCGAGCAAGTTATCAACGGGAATTACATCGTCCTGGGATACTATGACACGCAGGCGGACAATCTCACATGGTTCGACAGGGAAGTCTGGAGTGGTAAGCAAAAAGTCAATTTATTAACGAATTTTATGAAAAATTACATGAATTATATTTGTTTTATGTGTTTTTGGATGTAATTTTTGTGTTTTGAGGTTATTTTGGTGTTTTTTGCATTTAATAAGGTTAATTTTATTCAAATTGTGATTTGGAAAGCATATATAGTTTATTTCTAGTTTAAAACTGCATTGTAGCGCCATCTATGCGACATATTTTCATATACTTCTAAAATTTGCGTATAGGTGGCGCTGGAATGCATTTATTTGCATTTTACATCAAAATTATTCGTTTTTTCGTTGAATTCTTTATAATTATGAAGTAAAACAACAAATTTCATTATTATTTTAGCATTTTATTAAATTATTCTTCAATTTTCATATAAATATACTTGTTTTTTGTGTTTTTGGAGGTAATTTTTGATGTTTTGAGGTTATTTTGTTGTTTTTTGCATTAAATAAGGTTAATTTTATTAAAATTGTGATTTGGGAAGCATATATAGTTTATTTTTAGTTAAAAACTGCATTGTAGCGCCATCTATGCGACACATTTCCATATACTTTAGAAATTTCCGCACAGATGGCGCTGGAATGCATTTTTTTGCATTTTACATTAAAATTATTCGTTTTTTCATTCAATTCTTTATAATTACGCCATAAAACAACACATTTCATTATTATTTATGCATTTTATTAAATTATTCTTCAATTTTCATACAAATAAACCCAATTTATTGCATAAATACTAAAAAACTTGTATTTTCTGTTGATTCATATAAAATTGCCTTATTTTCTTTTTTCTCCGCATAAAAAACAACAAAAAAAGCAGTTGAAGAACGTAGTTTAGATGTCGACACCGATTTATATTCCGAGCCGATCACGATGCGACAAAAGCACATCGCCATTTTTATTTCTTATTTCTTTCGGGGGGCGATTCGCTTTTATATTCGTTTATTTTCGCACGCCACACACCGGCGCTTGCGGATCTCATTATTATTCATCGATGAGACACACGCGAAGACGCAAACTTTCCCTCGGCCGAAATAAAATACTAATAAAACGGGCGAAAACAAAAAAAGCAACGCGAAAACAATTGCTGATTATACGGATACACGTATAGCGTGCGCTGAGATATATAGGCAACCAAATAATCAACACGCGCGTTATTCTTGCGCGGTTCGCATAAACGAGGAAATTATACCGAATTATCTTCGCGCGCGGTTGGCGGAATTTGTTCGAGTTGGATTCTGACGTTGTTGGCAAGTGTCGGCGGCTTGTTATCACTGCCAAATTGTTTTCCGATAGTCGCGGAATGAAGACATTCATAAATATGCAACTGAACATGCAACAGAATAATTTATGATACAAAAAGACGTTTTAACGTAACTTAGGAATAAATTATATAAACTTTTATGATTTTATTTTATAGATTATTAACGTAGGTTTAATTTAAGACTAAGTTTGGTAATTTCTGATGATTGGTTTAAAAGTTATAAGCTTTTGAAGTAAACTAACCTCTTTTTGATGTGTTTTCTAGGTGGTAAAGTGCCTCAAGATCGAACAATCATACGCAAAGTGTTGCGAACCGTCTCGCTGCCGCTCTTCATCTGCATGTGCATCATTTCGAGTATAGGAATCTTAGTCGCAATTGGCCTTATAATATTTAACATCTGGAATAGTCATAGAAGGTAAAAACATGCCACAACGTAAAATAACTGTATTTTGGGTTGCATACAGTCATTGTATACAATTCATTGGTTTATTTTTCGTGTAATGCTGGTTGCATACAATGATTGTATACAAATCAATGCTCCACACTTTAGATGTAATTCTGGTTGCCTACAATGACTGTATACAATTCATTTGCTTATTTTTCGTGTAATTCTGGTTGCATACAATGATTGTACACAAATCAATTCTCCACAACTTTAGATGTAATTCTGGTTGCATACAGTGATTGTATACAATTCATTGGTTTATTTTTCGTGTAATTCTGGTTGCATACAATGATTGTATACAAATCAATGCCCCACAGTTTAGATGTAATTCTGGTTGCATACAGTGATTGTATACAATTCATTGGTTTATTTTTCGTGTAATTCTGGTTGCATACAATGATTGTATACAAATCAATGCTCCACAACTTTAGTTGTAATTCTGGTTGCATACAATGATTGTATTCGATTCAATGCACTGTATTTTACTGTAATTTGGGTTGTATACAAACGATTGGCTGCGATTAATTTGTCTTTTCATTAATTATTCCTCTCGGGTGCCGTTTTTCGAAGGCAGCAAAACATTGGCATTTCTGACACGCACCGAACGTAACGCGTTTCACGCACGTTTACGACACATTAAATATTTGCGCACAGTGCGCCGAATACGAAATTTTCAGGTTATGTCATGTTTTTTGCATTTGCAGAGTAATACAATCATCGCATCCGGTGTGCAACACGATAATGCTGGTCGGCGTCATTGTCTGCTTGACCAGCGTGTATCTGCTGGGTTTAGATGGGCGATTTGTCGCCCCGGAAGCTTACCCCTCCGTGTGTCAGACGCGAACATGGCTGATCACATTCGGCTTCACACTCTCCTACGGCGCCATGTTTAGCAAGGTGTGGCGTGTGCACAGACTCACCACCAAGGCCAAGAGCGATCCCAAGGTTAAAACGGTAAGTATAACCTCAAAAAATGTCATATTTTAGGGTTTTTATGCGTAAATTTTATAGAAAACAGTCCAACCCTGGAAGTTATACTCGATGGTGACTGGTCTACTGGTGTTGGACATTGTTATCATGCTTGCGTGGCAACTCCATGATCCGTTACAACGTCGCGTTGAGTTATTCCCACTTGAAGATCCAATTTCAGCCGCGGACGATTCAAAAATCCGCCCGGAACTGGAGCACTGCGAGAGTGAGAACAATACAGTGTGGTTGGGGGTGATTTACGGCTACAAAGGACTTGTTTTGGTAGGTTTTAACCTTAAAATCATCACATAACCTCTAAAAATGACATTTTTGACATTTTGACAACATTTTGACAGGTATTCGGCTTGTTCCTCGCATATGAAACGCGTTCTGTCAAAGTGAAGCAAATCAACGACTCGCGGTACGTCGGTATGTCCATCTACAACGTGGTGATTTTATGTTTAATTACTGCGCCGGTAACCATGGTGATTGCGAGTCAACAAGACGCATCGTATGCATTTGTGGGACTCGCCATTGTTTTCTGCTGCTTCCTCAGCATGGCGCTCATATTCGTACCCAAGGTCATTGAGGTTATTCGACATCCTAAGGATAAAGCGGAAAGTAAATACAATCCGGATGTGGGCGTGTCGAAAGAGGAAGAGGAAAAGTATCAGAAGCTTGTGGATGAAAATGAAGAACTGCAGAGATTAATCACGCAGGTAAAGTAATAATTTTTAATTTTTGTTTTAATTTTCCGGTTTTCCGGTTTGGTAATTAAACAATCATTTTTAATTTTAAGTAATTTTAGTCCATTGGGGGCAGTTAAAGATGTTTTCATGCGTTTTATTATAATTTTCCGGTTTTCCGGTTTTTAATTAACCAATATTTCTTAATTTTTTGTTAATTTTAATCCATTGGGAGTGTTTAAAACCTATTCCCGGCTTTTATTTCCCAACTTCCGGTTTTCCGCTTTCTTAATTAAGTCGAATTAACAAAATTTATGATATTAATACACAGAAAGAAGATAAAATAAAAGTGCTGAAGGATCGCATCGCTGAAAAAGAGTCGAAGGGCAGCGGAGTGGGCGGCGCTGTAAGCGGCGTCTCCGCCTCGGCGGACAGCGACCGCCCCACGGGGCGTGCGTCGCTAACGCAAGGTAAGGACAATCTGATCGTCGCCGATTTCATAACGGACGCCGGCACCTCGGACAGCGCATTCGGCTGCGTCTCCGTGTACACGCGCTCGAGCCGCTGCAGCCAATCGGATTTCGAGTTCAGCGAGAGCTATCTCTAAGCCACGCCCTCATAACAAAACCCAACATAACCTCTAACTATAACCCTGCAACCAATGCCTTACCCGTTAATATATTGCTAGTGACAAATCCCTCTATACACACACACACACACCGACACATAACCTCACCAGAAACGTAAATAAAATACGTCAATTACTCGCCCTTAACCTTAAATTAAAAATATTTACTAAAAACACACTGTATGCACCTTCACACCGAAATTATTCAATCTACGTGTGTAATTTTTTGTAAATATTGTGTGTAGAATCACAATCACGGACACAGTGTATGCGACAGCTCATTTCATACTGAGACGGAAAAAACAAAATGGCGGATGTGGATTTTATTGTGTGTGACATGTGTGCTAATTGACTCTGTGTTTGTAGGTGTGAAATGGGCTTAGTTCTATCATAACAATTGCAAATTGTTACTACCCCCACTCTCTCTGTATCTCTGTCCCCCTCGCGGCAGGTAAAGAAAACACAAAATTTCGAAAATGTCAAAATCTGCATGTGGTTTATTTTCTTATGATATTCTCTTGAGCATTTTTGACGTAGGACAAGTATTACTCATTCGAAACGCATGTTTAGATCAATTACCATCCAATAATACACACACACTGAATAATTTCAAGGTTATATTTGATATTATCTTGAGGTTATGTTTTCTTGCTCTCTTCAGGTTGAAATAATTTTTAATTTTTGGTTGAATGTTTTAATTTTCCGGTTTTCCGCTTTATAAATTAACTAATAATTTTTGAGTAATTTTAGTCCATTTGGGGAGTTTAAAACCCATTCCCGGCTTTTATTTCAAAACTTCCGGTTTTCCGGTTTATTAATTAAGTCGAATTTACAAAAATTTATGGTATTAATACACCGAAAGAAGATAAAATAAAAGTGCATGAGTTTTATTTTATTTTTCCGGTTTTCCGGTTTTTAAATATCCAATATTTCTTAATTTTTAAATAATTTGATCCCATTTGGGGCGTTTAAAACCCATTCCCGGCTTTTATTTCACAACTTCCGGTTTTCCGGTTTATTAATTAAGTCGAATTAATAAAATTTAAGCTATTAATA
The DNA here is from genome assembly GCF_025399875.1 of Dalotia coriaria. Lineage (NCBI taxonomy): Eukaryota > Metazoa > Arthropoda > Insecta > Coleoptera > Staphylinidae > Dalotia > Dalotia coriaria. The sequence continues at coordinate 9,101,719 of NW_027045452.1, read as the reverse complement.
CACAGAAAGAAGATAAAATAAAAGTGCTGAAGGATCGCATGTTTAGATCAATTACCATCCAATAACACACACACACACACTGAATAATTTCAAGGTTATATCTGATATTATCTTGAGGTTATGTTTTCTTGCTCTCTTCAGGTTGAAATACGCTGCTTATATAAATTATATTATGATTAGTTGATTATTTATAGGACAACGAATATTTGTTTTGCCATTATATCTCGTTATAACATAAACTCCAGCATAACCTCAAAATTTATGTTGTAACGAGATGCTGCATATCTAGTTGCGTTGTAGTTGGATTGCTGTAGGCGCTCTGATTGGTGGATTATTCACATTCACACACAATGACACACTGACACACACATAATGAAAACATAAAACATTTGTGTTTTTAGCGTGTTGTGTGTGGTTTTGGTTTTTGATGACAGTGTGTGCTTTAGTTTTTGGAGCGGAGAGTGAAGCAGTGGATGACACAACTTGTTGTTTCTTCTTTCTGTCGACAGATACGCGCGACGAGCTGATTTAAAGCAGCGTCGTCAATGGCAACGAAACAAACGAAGCGAGAATTGTTGCGCGTCACAACGACATAGATAATGCAAACCAAAAAAAACGTAGCATAACCTAAAATATAAAACACACACAAACTTAATAAACATAACCTAATGTGAATTTTATTATTTCGTAAACATAATGAAATTCAAGCGGAACGCGAAGTTAATTTGATTTGAACACACTGTATAAATTTATTACGTGGTAATAACCGCTCTAAAGTGCACTCCAGCGCGCGCTTAGACACAGCAAACGCAAGAAAATGAAGAAAATACAAGTTGAGTGCACTTTTAGGTTATGAATAATAGGTTATGTTTAATATTGGAATTTTCATGAAGATAAAATTCAAAAATGCTCAATTTACATCACATTACACAACACAACACACTAAATAATGAAAGATTTTCGGTTTTTATTATATTATATTAGATTGTACAAATTTATTGAGGCAAACCATAACCTAAAAATCTGAATCAACTGGGGTGCGTTCACATTCGGCGAGCAACGCGAATTTAACCATGATTCCACACATCACTCGCGAATGTCAACAAAAAAAAAACAATTCTAAATGTTGTGATAGAGACAGGACTCTAACTTACCTTAGCATCATCAGAACATCAACGTAGGCAACCAAACATACACATTCACACACAATGTGACGATGTGTACTGAACATGCTAGAGATATCAACGTATTATATGACAACCTAACCTTAAAAAACCTAAAAACAAAGCAAAATTTGTTTTGATTGCTCATTATATAAACTATGATTACATTTAACACTCTAACACTCATCGATAAACGATAATAAATGGTTGTGTACGTTATCTATAAATATATTGTACATAAATATTTATATACAAAGTGTTTGAATGATTTTATGTGAAAATTGTGTTTTTGAACACTTTGTATATAATCTAGGGAATTTTTTGCGCCAAAACGTAATAAGAAATAATCGGTTAGTGATATTATTAATTATTACCAAAAAAACTGTGTACAATGCAACTGATTAATTACTGAATTAATTACGTAAGCGACGATAAGTAATGAATAACTAGGTTATGAGATGTTTAGTCACCGGTTATAACGAGATATGTGGCAAATAACAACTAACATACCATGTGGTTTAAGTTTTGTGTAAAATAAAGTTTATAGCTATAGTGTGTTGGCAGATGTTTACGAATTGTTGCGGTTTTTGTGTTTTCTATGCGTTTGGTTAAGCGAATTGTTAGCAGAGTTAGTAAATCAACCAAAAATTCATAACCTATAAATGACGTTTTTCTCTCTCTGTGAAATTATCTCTTATGCATCGAATTATTATGCACAAAAACAAAACAATACAAGAATACAATGTGAACACACTGTATAATAATCGTATGGTTGATGTACTAATTTCGATAAATGTGTTTGTTGTTAACGAGACTTTGAATTCTGTGAAACGCAAGACAAGATGGCGTCGCGTGTGTCACTACCATGTTATGGCTCAAAACATCGTAGTGACCTTGAGGTGGCGCTGTGGTTGTTTTCGGCGTTGTGCTGTAGAGAACTAAAAACACACTGTACGTGAGATTTGTGTTTAGATCGCGAAGAATCATCATGTTTTCATCCGAATTCATTTCTTGTTGTTTACATAATGTTAATAATGATTAGTAACTACAAATACTTAAATAAAACTATACCGAGATGGAATGGCGGCGGTTTAGCGACGAGATGAACATCCGGTGGATGGTGGATGTGTGTACACACGGCTTATTATTCAAGATGGCGGAGATGGTCAAAGCATATATGTGTTCAGAACCCAATCAGCTGTAAACTTATAATGAAGTATAATGAAGTAATGCAACAAATAGTTTACAATCTAAAACAAAAGTAACCAAAAAAACAACTGATCTTGTATGAAAATAACAAAAACAAAATATGTGAAAATATTTGAAACAAACGAAAGTGACAAAAAAATTAAATTATTATAAGTGTACAACAATTCTGGCGTATTATTATCATGCAAACATTGATTTTTCATTGTTTTATTAGTTTTTAAACGTTTTATTTCGTTGTACACTCGTGTTTTTTAAATAGATATATTATTTTAGTTCGAGTTAATGAATACAGATGGCGCTACGGTGTCTAAACTCGATTGATTTCAACAGAAATAAAAATTCACTTAAAAAGAGTTTTTAAGCGGTAAAAACATCAAAACACTTATAAATTAATATTAAAATATTATTTTTAATAATATTTAATCATTATTACCACGTTTAAACACGTAAAATGTAAAAAATTATTTTGTGTTTGAAAACATTTTGTTTTTCAAAGTTGGCAGCACTGCGCAAACAGGTTACACTCGTTTCGCGCGCTTTTCACCATTCCATAGTGTTCGTTACTCGTTGTGTGCTGCGTTACTTGTTGCTCCGTAATTTTTAAGAAAAAGTGTTTTAAACCGTTGTTTTAACTATATATTTTTGTGCATAAACATTTTATCAACTTTTCCACACGTTATACAACAAAATGCCGCGTCGAGTAAGTTATATTTTTCGTTTAATCACTAAAACAAGTTTTGGGGTTGTGTTTGTATAAATTTCATCTGTAAAACCATACAAAAAACTTGTTTAGCCTCAAGAGGAATCGTCGCCTTCACGTAGGTCTGCAATGACTTCTCCCGTGCAGGATTTTGAACCATTTGAGGATGAGGGTGATCTTTTGGGTGATTCTCAAGCTGAAATTGAAGATGAAGGTGAAGGAGAAGAGTTATTCGGGGATAATATGGAAGAGTAAGTTAATTTCACTCATAAAACATACAATATCATAAAGAATTAAATTCTGAATAAGTTAGTGAAAGAATTAATAAAATATCTCAACGCGTTTATGAATTATCACTAAAAACTAAAAAATATTAATTTAGTGATTATCGCCCAATGCCTGGCTTGGATCGTTATGACCCAGCGATCCTGGACGATGAAGAAGACTACGATGACATGTCCCAAGGTGACCGGCGTGCTGCCGAGTTGGAAATGCGTAAACGCGACCGAGAAGCCGGCATTTTTCGGCGCGATGACCGCGAATTATTCTACGATAAAGAAGACGACGATGAAGATCCACGCGCAAAACGCCGTAAAGCTGAAAAAGCAGCCACTGGTGAACTGGAGGACACCGAGATGATCGAATCCATCGAGAATCTTGAAGATACTAAAGGTTACACCATAAAAGAATGGGTTTGTATGGTTGGTCCGCGCACAGAAATCGTAAATCGTTTCAAAAACTTCCTGCGTACGTATGTCAACTCAAAAGGCTCTTATGTTTACAAAGAACGTCTTCGGCGCATGTGTGAAAACAATCAGGCGAGTTTCACGGTGGAATTCCCTACTTTGGCGAATAAGGAACATGTTCTTGCTTACTTTTTACCCGAAGCGCCATTTCAAATGCTGGAAATCTTCAATGAAGTTGCCAAAGAGATTGTTTTGAGCATTTTTCCGAGTTATGAACGTGTTACGAATGAAATTCACGTCAGGATTTCGGATTTACCATTGATAGAAGAGTTGAGAACCTTCAGGTAATTGAAAAAACGTAAAAATGTGTTAAAGTTGAGTAAAAGTAATTTTATGTCGGTAATACAGGAAACTGCACGTCAATCAACTAGTTAGAACTCTGGGTGTTGTCACAGCTACAACAGGAGTCCTCCCACAGCTGTCAATTGTCAAATATGACTGCAACAAATGCGGTTTTGTTCTTGGTCCGTTTGTACAATCACAATACGCCGAAGTTCAACCGGGAAATTGTCCGGAATGTCAAAGTCTTGGTCCGTTCATGGTTAGTACAAAATGGCCGCTGTAAGTTTAAGAATTTTTACACTTTTCTTTATATTTAGATCAATATGGAGCAAACTATTTACCGTAACTATCAAAAAATCACTCTACAAGAATCTCCTGGACGTATTCCTGCTGGTCGTGTACCACGTTCGAAAGATTGCATACTTTTAGCCGATTTATGCGATCGTTGTAAACCCGGTGATGAAGTTGACGTGACAGGAGTTTACACTAACAGTTACGATGGTTCTTTGAACACAGATCAAGGTTTTCCTGTGTTTTCTACGGTAATCTTCGCGAATCATTTGGTAGTGAAAGATTGCAAGCAGATTGTGCAATCTTTGACTGATGACGACATGAACGCCATCATTAAAATGTCAAAAGATCCACGAATCGCTGAGAGGATAGTCGCGTCTATAGCGCCATCTATCTACGGACATGATTATATCAAACGCGCGCTTGCTTTGGCTTTGTTCGGTGGCGAGCCGAAGAATCCCGGACAGAAACATAAAGTCCGTGGTGATATTAATGTCTTGATCTGTGGTGATCCAGGCACAGCAAAGTCGCAGTTTTTGAAATTCGTTGAGAAAATTGCACCGCGAGCTGTGTTTACAACTGGGCAGGGCGCAAGCGCGGTTGGTTTGACAGCGTATGTCAGAAGAAATCCACAGTCGAGGGAGTGGACGCTGGAGGCAGGCGCGTTGGTATTGGCTGATCAAGGCGTGTGTTTAATCGATGAGTTTGACAAGGTATGCAACCAAACTATCACATTTTTACTTTATACAGTATAACATAACCAACCAATATTACTTGTTTTGTGTTTCATTAGATGAATGATCAAGACAGAACTTCCATTCACGAAGCAATGGAACAGCAGAGTATTTCCATCTCAAAAGCAGGTATAGTTACGGCTCTACAAGCGCGTTGTTCGGTAATCGCCGCGGCGAATCCAATCGGTGGTCGATATGACGCCAGTATGACATTTTCCGAAAATGTCGCTTTGTCTGACCCAATCCTCTCGCGTTTTGACATCTTATGCGTTGTACGTGATGAAGTAGACCCGATACAAGATCAACATCTTGCTAAATTCGTGGTTGGCTCACACATCCGCCATCATCCTTCTAAAAAAGACGATCTAGACGACACTAGCGCCCTCATCGATGAACTAGCAATCCCGCAGGAAATGTTAAAGAAATACATCGTCTACGCTCGTGAAAATATTCATCCTAAACTCCAAAATATGGATGAAGATAAAGTCGCGAATATTTACTCGCAACTTCGGCAACAGTCGTTCGAAACCGCGTCACTACCAATCACAGTCCGTCATATTGAGAGCATGATACGTATGGCTGAAGCGCATGCGCGTATTCACCTACGTGAATATGTATCGGATGACGATGTCAGTATGGCGGTGCGCATGATGTTGGAGAGTTTCGTCGAGACACAAAAGTACAGTGTCATGCAGACAATGCGTCAAATCTTCCAGAGATATTTACTCTTCAAGAAAGATCACGCCGAGTTGCTGTTTTATATTCTACGTCAACTGGCGCAGGATCAGTTGACGTTTATGCGCGGCACGAATGGTACCGAAGCGCTCACGATTGAAATCGACGAGAAGGATCTCAAGGACAAAGCGAAGCAGATTGATATACATGATCTGAAGCCTTTCTATAGAAGTAAGATCTTCGAGACGAATAATTTCGTATATGATGCGAAGAAGAAGGTTATTATACACACGGTGCCCGAAGCCATGCTGGCAGAGGACTAGGCAACCAACATTACATTAATTTATGCTTAGGTAAGATAAGTTTTTTAATATTTCAAATAAACATTCAACAAAATTTAATTTTAAAGTTTATATCGCAAAAGATGTGAGGTTACATTCTAACTAGAATCTCATAGCTGTCAAATTTAAGTTCTTCACCGCCATAGGGGATGTATAAACAGTTGTGCGATGGATGAACCTGAAAATATTGAGTTTTTTGATTTGATTTTTGCGTTTTTGTAGATTAGTTACCTTTCCGACCGTGCTAGAACCTTCGTGGTACGCTCTGCCGATGTATAATCTTTCCCCATCGGAGGTTTGACCTCCGCAAACTGCATTGGGTGGTACCTGACCGCCGTATGCAGGCACCCATTGGAAACGCTGTTCGCACAATACCTAAATATAGATGTAAGTTATTTTATAAGTTTTGGGTTTGATTTATTTGTGATTTACGTCGTAATTGGTCACTACGTGTTCCTGGCTGTCAAAAGCAACGTATGCTTCCCCTCGTGCAGGGACGATTTTCGCCGGGCACCAGTCACCGCCGACAAAAGCGCGACCTACGAAGATTTCCGAACCGTCGGAGTCTGTGCCACCGCGCACTGCGTGCATTGGGACATTTGAGAAGGTGCTGTTGTTCACCCAGAAGTAACCACCGTCTGAAACGTATAGAAAGTTGTTTATTATATTCAGGTTGTGTAGTTGTTTAATATAGGCAACACTTAATACACATAAGGCATGAGTACGCCATATTGTTTCGGGTTAGTGATGAGCAAATAACTTCTGCGGACAGAAAACAAGTGATAAAGCTTGAAATAGTGATAAAAACCACGGAAAATCCATGAAAGATAAGTGGATGAGTTGTTTTCTTGGGTTTTGAGGTGAGTAATACAATCCAGTTACATAATAAATGTAATTTTTGGTATTTTTGGTTAGTATAAGCAATTCACCAGGATTAACCACCGTCTGAGCTGTACAAAAAGTTGCATATACCTGATATACCTCTTGCGTAACAGTTTAACATAGGCAACACTCAATACACTTAAGCTACGCCATGTTGTTTCGGGTTAGTGATGCACAAGTAACATCCACAGACACAAAATTAACGATAAAACAAGTACAAATGATAAAAACAACGAAAAGTTCAACAAGATGAGTGGATGAATCATTTTCTTGGATCTGGAGGTGAGTAATACCACTCCAAGTTACTTAATCGATTATAATCTAGGATGATTGGTTAGTCAAAGCGTTTTTTGTGGTTAGGTATGTGCATATGCATACTGTGCATCTCCACGTTGCCAGGTGGGCCGGGTGGAAGCTGGCCAGGCCCGACCGGCGGAAAGTCTTGCGGATGGTGCCAGTGCGGCGCCTGGGGAGCGCTGGGCATATCATTCGGTGCGTAGGATAGGGCGCTGGGATCGTACAAGTCCGGGCGGAAACCGTAGCCGGCTACAAAAATGTAAGTGAGATGAATGTTTCTAAATACAAAATGGCGGATAATACAGGAAACTGCACACATTAACACACAATACTTACAACTTACAAATATTACAAAAAAAAACAAAATGGCGTTCAAATTCAACGTATAACATCAACTTACCAGACATTTTTAAGGTTTATTTGTATAACTTGCGCACTTTATCACGGATAACAACCGACTGAATGTCGCCCAAGGTTTGAACACACCTCGCTTGTTTATTTCAGTACCTGTGGTATAATTAACACCACTGATAAGCACTTATCTATCAACTTGAGTGTCGCCGGTGGTATTATTTGCTTTGCGCTTTAATTTTAATATCTAATTTGCAATAACATAACATTCTCGATGCAAACGAACATGAAAACTGAATTGTGAACAACAATGGCGGGTATTTATAGTGCGCCTGCGCCCATGAGTTAACAAAATCATGTGGCGTGTTAGTAATTGTTGTTTAATCTTTTAAACAAAGTACAATCGACGATGTGAATCATTTCACTGCGGTATTTTATTAGTGTCATCATAAGCTTGGTTTGCTTTTGATAAAAAAGTGAATTATGAAGTTTATTTAATCATTTTTTTTATTATTTTTTAGATTATATACCCGCGATTAATATTTTATAATTCCTTGTGGATTCTTGTCTACCCTCATAGGGTACAAACAATTTATGGTCTTTGCTTGGATCCACGTGACCAATCAGAACTTTGCCATTGATTGTTGCCATTCCGATGTAAATTGATTGACCATCCGCGAGTCTTCCGCCAATCACAGCCTTATGGTGGATTTGTGTAGGTTGGCATATCATCCACTTCATTACCACTCCGCATAATACCTAGCAATATAAAAATATTTTAGTTTTAAAACATTTTTTACACATTTTTATGTGTTTTTCTACTTGTTTTTCATCTGTAGTTGTAATTACGCCTTTATTGCTAAATATTAACTGTCCTGTGTTTGGTACAATCATTCCGGGTATCATATCACCGTCGACAACGGTGCGTCCGATGAACATCTCGTCGCAGTTTTCATTTTCTCCGGCGAAGAACGCTTCTCGTGGTAGGTCTGCATCTGGGGTGTATACCCATGTTATTTCTGTAGTATAGGCAACCAAGTATACATAATAAGTATACACGTAAAGTTAGAATATTTGTTTAATAATAACCTCGCGCTTCCGGTTCTCCGGAACCTTGTGCTAGAACTTCCGGTTGAATTGGCCCGATACCACCTCTCAGCCAAACTACAACAATATGGTTGTTATCATTAAAATTAATTAAGTTTGATTTAATTTACCTGGCATACTATTTTGCGTGTTAACTTTTACACTTAGACATTTATTTCTATTGGCGTATCAAAACTGGGCGGTAGCTGTTAATACTGATAATAATGAGATAATGTTATCTTATATTTTCCACAGTATTTTTAATGTTTGAATCATATATATTCATATATACGCAGGAAATGGTAGCTCCGAACTTCACCGATGAAAGACGAATATCATCATATTACATTGACCTTGTTAAAATCACTTCTTAAAAGTCGCACTAGATGTCGCTCCATATACTGTTTGTATTCATTTTCTATCAAAATAACCTTCAATCTTAATTCCACACAAATTTTCAACTTATTTTCCAAATATTGTAAGTAAACAAATAATTTTCCACCAATTTTTACATATAATCACCCACCTAGGACCTGGTACAAATGGCAACACCAATAAAAGATGTCCAACTCTCCCCGGATCGGCCAAAAACTCTTCTTTTACAAAAACACACACAATTCCTCGCTGAATACGCTCGCAATGACGACAGCTACGAAACCGGCATGACAGACTACCTAAAAATGTCCGGTATGTACTGGGGCCTCACTGCTTTAGACCTCATGGATGCAAAAAACATTCTCCCAGAAGATGACATCATCAAATTCATCCAAAACTGTCAGGATAAAACCTCCGGTGGAATAAGCGCGACATTAAACCACGATCCACACATTCTCTACACATTGAGTGCTTGTCAAGTACTCAGTATTTATGGTAAACTTAATAATTCCGTTGTAAATATTGAAGGAATAGTTGGTTACATCAAAGGATTACAACAAGAAGATGGATCTTTCTTCGGGATAAATGGGGAGAGGTTGACACACGGTTTTCTTTCTGTGCTGTGTTAGCACTGGCATTACTCGGACGTCTAGATGCGATAAACATTGAAAAAGCGAAGGATTTCGTCATTTCCTGCATGAATTTTGATGGTGGGTTTGGTAGTAGACCTTTGAGTGAAAGCCACGCTGGTTTGATTTATTGTTGTGTAGGATTTTTATCTGTTACGAATAATTTAGACGTGGTTGATAGGGATGCGTTGTCCTGGTGGTTGGCTGAGAGACAATTACCCTCTGGTGGTTTATGTGGTAGACCTGAGAAGTTGCCCGATGTTTGTTATTCCTGGTGGGTGTTGTCTAGTTTGGTTATGTTGGGTAGGCTGCATTGGATTGATAAGGATAAATTGATAGGGTATATACTTGCGTGTCAGGATAATGAGAGTGGTGGGTTTGCGGACCGGCCGGGGGATATGCCCGATCCGTTTCATACGGTGTTTGGGCTTGCGGCATTGTCGTTGTTGGGGTATGAAGAGAAGGAAGTGGATTGTGGGGATGGGGATAAAGTTGGGAAGAGAATTAGGGAAGTGAATGCTACTTTTTGTATGCCGCAGTATGTTATTGATAGGATAGGGATTAAATCACAATATTTAAGGGATTGATATGGGTAATAAATGATGTTTTAAGGAGATTATAAGGTGTAATTTTATTGGTACACTTTTATTAGTCGTTAAGTATTATTAGTTTTGTTTTTGGAGTGATTTTTAGTTGAAATTCGGTGGATTTTGTGTAAAATTGAGCAAATTTGTCTCTATTTGGTTCATTTTTGTGATTATTTATTATTATTTTCTAAGTTGAATACGTAATCCATGGTAGTAATTTATAAAATATATTTATTAAAATAATTTGTGATTTTTCTTTGGATTTTACAATTTGTTTGAGAGTTTAACATGTTTTCCCCTGTGGGCATCATCAGAAACTCTCAAACAAATTGTAAAATCTAAAGAAAAATCACAAATTATTTTAATAAATATATTTTATATATTATTTGTTAATTTTTTAATTGTCTCTTCATTATTTCTTAGTTTTCTAGTGTTTAAAGTATTTAATTAGTTAATTTTGATGAAAGTTGAAGTATATTTGAGTGAGTAGCATTTTTGAATTAATCTTGAGTATTCTAAAGATTCGATAACTGATGGCGTTGCGATGTACTTTTCGGTGTTAATATATCTTTGCGTTTTACCTGCCTTATGTTTGTTTGTGGTAGTGAGTGCACACCGCGTCCGTGTGAGATCACGCGATTTTGTGCAGCGAATCGTTTGTTTGTTTACCTGCCTATCTCAAGATAGCAGGATTATCTTTTCGACTTGTTTGAACATGTTCAATTCTCTGTATTATAAAGAGACGAAGTTGCATTTTATAAATACAAACAAATATTTCTCGATTCTGTTATGAATAAATATTGTTTTATAGGTAAATTGGTATATATTGGTAAATAATTCAAAAAATTTATTATTTAAATTAATATGAAGTATAAATATTCGTACACAGTACAAAAATTAAATTTTCTTTGTTTTCTTTGCTAAATTAGGAATTTTGGCTTCCATATTCTTAGTTTTGTTGATTATATACAACGAATTGTTGGGTTGAGTATTTTTATTGTGTTTAAACAATTGATTCAAGTTTCGAGACTATCAGATTTACGTAGTTTAAATATAATAAATATAATGCCATAAATTGACTCGAGATGGCGCTAGGATTCACTTATTTGCATTAAATTTGTTTTGAATCATCAATGAAGTTGTATGTTTGTGGTAGTGAGTGCAAATCTTGTCCGTGTGAGATCACGCCACATCTTGCAGCGAATCGACTGTTTGTTTACTTCTTGCTATCTTCCGATTGCCGAGTTATCGGATCGACACGAATTTTACCTGCTGAATTCTCTATACGAAAGTGACAAAGATTCACCACGTAAATAAATACAATTCATTTATAAATAAATGTTGTATTTTAAGGCTTCATACTAAAATTATAGAATTTAATACAAAATATTTATTCTCAAATTAATTATGTCATACAAGTCTGACGAAAATGCAAAATTCAGTTTTTTGTTTCTTGTAAATTAATTAGATCTGAAAGAATTTTAATTTGTAATTGCATTTATTATAATGATTATAATGATATTATAAAGATTTTGGTGAAGAATTATTAGTTAATTTTAAAAACAGATGAAATATTCGCCTAGCACTTTTAAATAAAGTAAATAAATATAAGTTCTAATATTGCCTTGAGATGGCGCTACGATGCGCTTCTTGAAATAAATTCTGAGTTGCGATTTCGCTGCACGTTTCTCTGTTAGCAGCCACGCGGTTGTTTCTTAGTGGTAGTGAGTGCACAAAATATCCACGTCGGTGTGAACTCAGGTAACTGCAACCTGTTTACTTGTAATGCTCTCAAAATTGAGAGAAAGACATCACGGGTTCCATGGTGTAATGGTTAGCACTCTGGACTCTGAATCCAGCGATCCGAGTTCAAATCTCGGTGGAACCTAGCTTTTGTCTTCTTTCACTACACAATTTCTCATTTTAACACAAAAATTAAAAATTTTACATTGTGTATTATAACTTCAAGATTTATTTAACTTTTTCTTTATTTATTGAGTAAATTTTTTTTTACGTTTTCCGAAGAAAACTAAAAATTACATAAGTATTTATTTATTTATTGAAATTACGTTGGGAAAATTCAGAGTCATGGTCTAAAATAAGTATTACAACATATAAAAAATATGTTACGTTTTTATTAGTTATGTACTTGAATATTTACATATTATAAACCGAATACTATGACTATTTCGGCTTATATCTTCGAAACGAAGCATTTGCATCAACTGCCCGGGTAGCTCAGTCGGTAGAGCATTGGACTTTTAATCCAAGGGTCCAGGGTTCAAGTCCCTGCTCGGGCGATCCTTTTTTACTTTCACATATTAATACCACACTTTACATTATTAAAAATTTTCATTTTTCACACCGCCAACAACAAGTAACCATAAAACCGCAAAATTTTGTTATTCACTTGTTGGTAGAGGTACCAGCATGGGAACAAAGAACTTGTCAGTAAATTTCGTGCCAACTCCGTGCATTAATGACGCCACACGGATAAATCCGATAATTTAATAACCGACTGTGCACGAAAACAATTTTTACTTGCTTAGTTGATATCAACTACTGAGTAAAAAAAACATTCAGTTCTGTTCTAGAAGTTTTGTGTAGGTGTACATAATTTTAATAAATTTTATTAATAACACGTGCACAAAACAAGCCACATCAATAAAACTGGTAAATAATAATCAAGAATTAAATTATTAATCAATCACAGAAAGAATTATAATCCTATCGCTTCTTATTTTTTATTTATTAATAAAAATAACTTCATTTTGTGCCTGTAGTGAAAAGTATTGATTAGACGCCATTTTTATTAGATATTTCACTATTTACAAATAATCCAACACAAATATTATCACAAAATAATCAAAAATTACATAAAATATAACTTATTAATACCAAAAATCACATAAATTAATATTTCTTAAGTTTATCAGGTAAAACTTCAACTTTTACAGTTTGTATACGTTTGACGTCTTGTCAGACAACCATACACACACATTACTCACAAATTAAACACATTTATCATAGATTAATCGTGCTAATATTTATCATAAGTGTCTATTGGAAATCACCCTGAATGCATATTATAGGTACACGTCTGCTCATCCACGCACTGTGCAGACAAAGACTAAAAAACACATTTGTTCTGTATGTATTTAAATTTCGAGGTTATTTAATTCCTATCAACACTTATATTTATTTCCTTTTATAGGACACTTGGAGTTGTAAGCAGAGGTAACCACAGCTTTGTTAAACAAGTAGACAACAAGAAGAAAATGAGCGATATGGTTGTAAAACGTGTGGATGACATCATCAAGAGTGAAGAAGACAAGCGAAGCTACAGAGGACTTGTTCTTCGCAATCAGATGAAAGTTTTGCTTGTGAGTGATAGTAGTACTGATAAAAGTGCTGCTGCAATGGATATTAATGTAGGCAAGTGTAGAAATTTAATGTTTTTTAGTAAAAAATTAATTTTATTGATTTTTAAAGGAAGTTTGAGTGATCCAGATCATTTACCAGGCCTAGCACACTTCTGCGAACACATGTTATTCTTAGGTACTGAAAAATACCCCATCGAGAATGATTACATGAAGTTTACAAGTCAACATGGCGGCATGTCGAATGCAACAACATTTCCGGATCATACAAATTATTATTTTGATATTTTACCAGAACATTTACATTCTGCTTTAGATCGGTACGTAAAAACCCTAAAAACATTTTAAAACATTTTTAAATTATTTCTATGTTTAAATTAGTTTCGCGCAGTTTTTTCTTCATCCCCTATTCACTGAAAGTGCAACCGAACGTGAACTCAACGCTGTGAACAGCGAACACGAGAAAAACGTCTCCAGTGATAACTGGCGCCTGTATCAGTTGGATAGACACTCCTGTGACCCGTCTCATCCATTCCATAAATTCGGTACAGGTAACAAAATGACGCTGGATATCGGCCCGAAAGAGCGCGGGATTGATGTGCGTGATGAGTTGTTGAAGTTCCACGCGCAGTGGTATTCGGCGAATATTATGAGTTTGGCAGTGTTGGGAAAGGAGTCTTTGGATGAATTGGAGGCGATGGTTGTGGAGTTGTTTGCTGATGTGGAGAATAAAAATGTGGAGGCGCCATCTTGGCCTGTACATCCGTTTAAAGCGGAACAAATGGGGACCTGTACGCAGGTTGTGCCGGTGAAGGATATACGCAATTTGAATATTGTGTTTCCCTGTGAGGATTTAAGTCAATATTATGAATCAGGGGTAAGTGAAACGTAAAATTTTGTTTGTTTATGAAAAGGTGAAAGTTTTTGACCGGTTTTTATGTTATAACAGCAAATTATTGTGTTTTTTGGGTTTTATTCGGTTTTATTTGCTTCAAAAGTGATTTCTTCATCTTTAAAAATACTTTTTCTTAGTAAAAATACAAAGTTTAGGAAGAAAATTATAATTATTTATATATATTATTAATTTTTTGTTATTTGTTCATGAAAATGATGAAATTTCTGTCATTTCTTCGAGTTACAACTTCAAAATTTTCTATTTTTGAGTTTGATTAGGTTTTATTTGTTTAAAAAGTGTTTTTTTCATTTTTTAAAACATTTTTCTGATAAAATCCCGAAATTTAAGATGTTAAGATGTTAAGATGTTTTTATTTATATTTATACATTTTCTAATGTTTCTACAATTATTTATTCATGAAAAGGTAAATATATCTTACAATTTCCCGAGTTACAACAACAAATTATCCTATTCTCTGCATCAGATTCACTTTTATTTGTTTCAAAATGTGATCCATAATCAAAAGTGATTTCTTCATCATTTAAAACATCTCTTTTAGTAAAAATACATAGTTTAGGATGAATATTATCACATCTTATTGGTATTATCATACAATTTGGTTCACAACTATGATTTATAAACCTCCCAACATTCCCCATTGCAGTGGGATCAACAATTGTCACTTGTTCTTTATTCAACTCAATATTTATCTCTCTCAGGCAAAAATATAGTTACAAACATTCATTTCTCTATATTTTTCTCTTCTTTCTTTAGCTTCTTGTTCATTTATTATCTCACCAGCATATTCACAAATAAAACTTCCTTTTAAAATACTCTCAGTACTAAAAACTCCATAATTTTTATTTAAAACTGCTTTAATTATTAAATTTTTATTTGTACCAAGTTTAGTAGTCACTCTATTAGTACAATTTAAATGATTTGTGCATTTACATTGAAAGTTACACTCAAAAGCAACCTTATCACTGATTATATTCAGTAATCCATCTTCCGAATAGTTTATTCCACTTTTTTTGATGCATTCACAGTTAGAATCACATTTTTCACATGTACAATAACTATTTATTGCTGTGGCTTCATTTGTTATGCTTGTTGTGATGTAGATCAGGGTCGGATCAATGTCATACATCATATCAACGTATTTATCATCAGGATCATACATATTTTAAGTTTTTTTGTGCTTTTGTTAGTGAATTTTATGAAAATTTAAAGGTTATGATTGTTTTTAATGTTACTTTAGCCTGGTGATTACATAGGCAACCTTGTTGGTCACGAAGGACCCGGAAGTATCCTTTCCGCTTTGAAAGAAAAAGGTTGGTCTAATAAATTATACGCCGGATACAAAGAACCACATCGTGGGACAGGATTTTTCGGTGTTTCTGTTGATCTCACTGAAGAGGGACTCAAACACACCGATGAAATCATTTTAATGATATTTCAGGTAATTTTATTTAATATTTCAACATATTTAAATATAAAATAATAATTTTATGTCTAGTATTTGAATATGTTGAAACAATCGCCGCCGATTCGCACGTATCACGATGAACAACGTGATATCGCCGCCATGACATTCCGGTTCAAAGATAAAGAATCCCCGCGGTCTTACATCGAGAGTTTAACGCACAAAGTGCAAGAATATCCATTTGAGCATGTTTTATGCAATCATTACCTGCTAACCGACTGGCGACCGGAGATAATCACGCAAGTTTTGGAGAATTGCACGCCGGATAACATCCGCGTCGCTATTATCGCGAAAAAATTCGAAGCGGTTGCTGATCAACGAGAACCATGGTATAATACACCTTATAAACTATTCCGGATTCCGGAAACTACATTGGAAAGCTGGCGGAATGCGGGTTTAAGCAAAGAATTGCATTTACCGGAAAAGAATGATTTTATTCCGGATGAATTCGATTTGTATCCGGCTGATAAAGATGTAAGTAAAATTTGGGTTTAAAAAGTATTAAATTAATGTTTAATTGTTAAGATAACAGAGCATCCGGCAATTGTAAAAGATACAGCGATTACACGCGTGTGGTTCAAGCAGGATGATAATTATTTATTGCCGAAGACGAATTTAATGTTTGACTTTGTCTCGCCACTTGCGTATTTGGATCCGTTGAGTTGTAATCTCACGCATATGTTCACACAACTCTTTCGTGATTCGCTGAATCAGTATGCGTATGCTGCTGAGCTCGCTGGGTTGAATTGGGAGCTGAGTAATACAAAATATGGACTTATTGTAAGTTTTATTTCTATAAAAATTGATGTAAATGTTGAATTTCAGTGGAAAAAATATTTTGTTGTTGTTTTTAGCTCTCTGTTGGTGGTTTTAGCACTAAACAACATTTATTACTAGAGAAAATTATTCAGTCTTTGTGTGAGTTTAAAATTGACCCCAAACGCTTTGAAATTTACAAGGAAAACGTAAGTTTTTATATTTTTATATATAAAAATATTCATATTTATGTTTTTGTTATAGTATACAAGGACTTTGAAGAACTTTTCCGCTGAACAGCCGTATCAACACGCTGTTTATTATCTTGCCGTGTTGTTAACAGAACATTCATGGACAAAACAAGAGTTATTAGCGACTATGGATCGTACGTTGACATTTACATAGCTTAACTTTTATATTTTACATAATCTAACTTTATTTTTGTGATTTATTTTGTTAGAAGTGACAATTGACCGCCTCGAAGCATTCATCCCGCAGATCTTAAGCAAGATGCACATTGAATGTTTCATTCACGGCAATGCCAACAAACAGAAAGCGTTAGACTTGGTTGATATCGTCGAGAATCGCTTGAGTGAAGCAGTGCGCATGTCACCGCTCCTGCCGCGTCAACTACTACTCAATCGCGAATTGAAACTAGAAGATGGTTGTAATTATTTGTACAACATCCAAAATGACATTCATAAGTCTTCATGTGTCGAGATTTATTACCAGTGTGGTATGCAGACGAAGCAGAGTAATGTTCTGCTGGATTTATTTGCGCATATTATCCAAGAACCTTGTTTTAATGAACTGCGCACTAAACAACAGTTAGGTTATATTGTATTCAGCGGTATGCGGCGGTCCAATGGCGTGCAAGGACTCCGCATCATCGTCCAATCAGATCGTCATCCGGAGTATGTTGATGAGAGGATTGAGGAATTTTTACGGAACATGCTGGTAATTAATTTAAAAAAAATTAAAAATGCGTTTTTTAATTTTAATAATTTCAGTCACATCTTGAAGATATGCCCGCCGCAGAATTCCAAAAACACAAAGATTCACTCGCCGCGCAACGCCTCGAGAAACCCAAACAACTCTCAATGCAATCGTATATCTTCTGGTCGGAGATAACCAGTCAACAGTATCATTTCGACCGCGCGAATGTCGAGGTTGAGTATTTGCGCACAGTTGAAAAGAGTGACGTGATCGCGTTCTATAAACAATTGCTAGCGGAAGACGCCGCCCAGCGGCATAAAATCTCCGTGCATGTGCTGTCCACTGCCGAGGGCGGGGCCGGTTGTGATAATCCTGCCCATAGTGTTCTCAATGGCAATGTCGAGAATAATTTAACGCCGCCGGCGACTACGCCTAGTCCCAAGCAAACAACGCCGATTAATGATATCACAGTGTTTAAAAGCGCGCACGGTATGCATCCGTTGGTGCAGCCGTATATGAACATCACACGCAAGGGTAACAAGTGCAAGTTGTAGTTAAATTTTAACTTTAATAAGATTAAAGAGTTTAAACAAGTTTCTTACAAGCACGACGGTACTTATACTGGATTTATTAGGTGTTTGTTTGTGAATTTAGTGGATGTAATGAATTTTAAAACGAAACTTAACACAATAGAGGTTAGATTTTAAGCGTTTTGTTATTCTATGACTAGTTTTATGTATAACGTGTTGGTATCGTGTTTGAATTGACGAATGCGGCGCAAGGTGGCGCTGTATGCGTTGGATTCGTCCAGACGTAAATCTTTTACGCCATTTTTACTCAAAACGTAGACTGTGTAGGCTGTCAGTGTCAAATCGGGTGGATTTTTTGTTAAAAGTTGTATTTTCACATTGCGGTCTGTGATTGTAAGTCGTAGAAAGTATTTAACACCTAAAACAAGTTTTTTTGAGTATAAATCATCGCTAAAATTAAGTTAAAACGTCAAAAACTAACCTTGAAATGTAATAATTGGACTTTTTAAAGTGACACCTTCGTATAAATACTGTTCAACATCGGTAAGTGTCCAGTAGTATGAGTATCGCCCATCGCTTTTGTTTATTAACAGATTATTTTCATTGTGTGTATTAGAAACAGCGAACAAGTCAAGTAGATTTTGCGTTTGTTGCGTTTGATTTGCCGTGCGACACCAGCGCCACCACTTTGTACTATCAACGCGTCTTTGAGCGTTTGAATGTCACGCGTAATAACGGCCATTGCACGTTTAAGTTCTTTTGATGTACAAACGCCTTTTAACTCACGCGTGATGGTCGCATTCGCTGTCGCTTGTAATTCTTCTGTTGCAATCTTACAAAAAGTGTGTTGCGTTTCTTCAGCTGCGTCGTAATCATCTTAAAACGTAGTAAAACGGTGAGTGAATATATTTAAGGTTATGTATTTAAAAATTACCTGTAAGTGTCAGGTTAGTGTTATCCATAGACGCCATCTTGACACACGCGATCAACACCAACCAGAAAGTTAACATTCCGTCCATCTCGGAAGTTACATTTAATCAACAGTTGCATCTCGTGCGCGTTTATATTTATAGCAAAACACTTAATATTAATCTGTAGTAAAAAGGCGCGGCTGATTAGTTTAATACGCACATAAAATTCATAAATTACGCAAGCGGATCGCATTACTCGTGTCTGTCTTCATATGTGACTATTCCATTAAATTCAGATCGAATTGGATGACGATCAATAAGTAGGTCGTCACAGTCCCTACTAGCTGTTGATGGTGTGTCCCCATATCATCCATAGATGTAAATAGGTGAGGTTAGGTTTTATAGCGCATGAAAAATGATGATGCGATTAAAGTTAATTTTCAATGTAATGAAAACAAATAAAAATCGCGACTTTGACTTACATTCGAGAGCAGTGAGCCGTCCACTGGAAAACCGCGGCATAATTCATATTCGGCGTCATCGTGCAGCGTTTGAAACGCGAATAACATCTAAAATTTTAAATATTAAATTAAGTTGGTTTAGTGTTGTTTTAGTTAAGTGTCTAGTATCGTGGGGATGTAGCTCAGTGGTAGAGCGTTCGCTTTGCATGTGAAAGGCCCCGGGTTCGATCCCCGGCATCTCCAAAACCTTTTTAGTACTATTTCTTTTTTACTTAAAATACTTACACGTATTTTATTATCCTTGTTGGTATCCAAAGTATCTCTAAATGAAATACGAACTGTTTTTCTAACCTCATAAACCAGCCTCACACTTATATAAACAACAATTATCATTTGTATAGCGCAGTAGAAAACATAAACACTGTATAGCAGTACATAAGTATAGTATTCTCCTGTGGTTTGCGTAGGAAAGCATTTGCTAAAGTGAATGCACTTGCAACAATTGTAACACTAGATTGCATAACAACACCTAAAATTTGATCCTTGTATGCTTCCTTTAACAAAGATACAATTGTACACAAATACGCATGCGCAGACATAACATAATCCAACATTTTTGTATTTCCATGCACTGCTAGTAAATCATTCATCTTTTCGAATCTTTTTGTGACTGCAGTTGAAATCATTATAAACTGCAGAGTTAATTGTGTTGTCACACCAACAGGAACAACATAAACCACCCATTGAAGGTTAGTTTCATCAGGGAAGTTTACCCATTCCAAGATACCAGCTGTAACCACCCAGAACCATGAAAAAGTGAATATTATCAAGGCACGTAAGATATTTAAAGAATTATTTGTGTTATTTGTAAAAGCGTGTTTTATTATTTGTTTATTTGGTCGATGACTACTGTTTTGCCTCTCTAGCGACGTGTCAAACCATTGTAGTTGATTAACAATGGTGGATATTTTCCGGCGATTGACGAAAGTGCGATAAATGCATACGCAAGATGCTATTGCACTGCAATATGCTTCTAATTGATCTGTAGTTGATTCTATAAAGTTACTTGTTGTGTACATTTCTGATATTGGATCAAAATAGAATACATAGCAGTAAAATAAGGTTAGAATCACCACAGCTAGTACAGAATAGAGTGAAAATATTCTTCGGATTGTTACAACTTGCGATTGTACTGTAAATGGCGACAGACCAAATGGCAACGATGAAAAAAACATCGGACGTAGTTCACTACTTAAATTCTGCGACATTTTAACGTCTTGTCGCGGTTATTTCTTATAACAAACTGTTAAGTTGTTTGTGTATAAACAGTTGTTTGTTGCTGTGATTGATGTTAGTCGATTTGTATCGACTGACGTCATTAGTGCTTGTCAATCATGGCTGTGCAAACAAACACAGAAAAAAGCGATTACAGTATGTCTACGAATGACACTCAATTTTTTGTTTCGCCGCGTTTAAAAATAGCCAAGAAAACAGTTAGCCGTGATTAAAAATTTGCTGTTATCATAACAACGGGCTATCAGAATCAGACAGTAGATTTGCGAGAAACCTAGGCGAAGGTCGTTTAATTCACTTGCGATGGAAACGAAAATTTCAAACGCCCAGGAGGAACAGAAAGTTATTGAAGAGTGTGTGGAAGAACCGTTGAATTTATCCGTATCGCATACGTATGAAGATCAACCGCGTAATGTGAATCCGCATGCGCAGATGAGTATGGACGCACATTTACGGCAGTTGGAGAATATGTCGCAGTATTTACTGCAGGGACCATCAACTTCTACATCTGCACCACTTATGGATGATGGAGTCAAATTGGAGGAGGATATTGAATGTGAAAATGAAGATGTCCCGGGTGCGGAGTTGACAGGCGATGAATTACAAGATGGCGGTGTTTCGCATAGTGAAACAGAGGTTATGCGTGCTGCGCGTGCGTTGTTTTCAAAACGCACCCGCACGCTTTATCACTGGATGTATCCCGATACACCGAAGTTGCAGTTGAAGGCTGTTGTGGCCAATGCGTGGGATTCCATGTTACCCAGCGAGAAACAATTCTATGTCTCGCAGGTTCTTGGGAAATTTGGTTGCCTACAGTCGCAGTTGATGGTAAATCCCCAGCTAGGGATTTTTGCTACCGCGCAATCATCTCCGTCAAGAAGTCAATTAGCCGAACAACAACATAAACAACAATTGGAGCAAGAACAACAACAAATGCAGCAGCAGCAAATGTATCAGCAACAATTTCAGCCATTGCATGTTCAACCACTGCGTGCACCGAGGGTTTACATGAGCGAAGCACCTGCTAGGTCACCATATGAATTTCCGGTTCCCTATGCAAGTCAACCCATGTATTACAATTACAGTCGAGGTGTGGGTCCTATTCGTAGGAGACGCGGTCGTCCTCGTGGTAGTTCCCAGGCGGCTGCTCTGCAATCGATTTATGTGCAGCGTTTGCAAGCGGTGAAGAGATTGGCGGAAGCGCATATTCCTCTGCAGTTGGAGCCCATCAGTCCACCACATCACTATGTTGAAGTTGATGAGGAGGTGGTAGGTCCGCCTCCAGAGACTTTGTTGCCGATTAATACTCAGCCTATATCGATTATGGCGGAGAATGAGTTTACGGATGATCCGGAACTGCGGAATGAGTTGGAGAAGTTTCAGTGGACTCTACACATGGTGGAATAAATTATTTTTAAGAGCAGGCGTCCTACGATCTTTATTTTTTTATTGAATTTTAATGCGTTTTTGTTTATTTTATTATATTTATTTTTGTTTATAGCTGAAGACTTTGATTTGCGGTTTTTTTTTTCTTATTTTGAAACGTGAAGAGTTGTTTTATGCGATGTGATTTTGCAACCCCCTGTATTTTCGCAGGAAGTGTCTTAAAATTGCTCCCGAAATTTTATAATTTTTCATATTTTATTCGG
Organism: Dalotia coriaria; assembly: GCF_025399875.1. Classification (NCBI taxonomy): domain Eukaryota; kingdom Metazoa; phylum Arthropoda; class Insecta; order Coleoptera; family Staphylinidae; genus Dalotia; species Dalotia coriaria. Next base: position 9,079,077 of record NW_027045452.1, on the reverse strand, counting down.
GATGTATGTGTATTAATTGTGCTCTCTTATTGTGGTGTAAGGTGCGCTATTGGTGCTAGCCCCCCACCTTTAACACCTGCTATCTTACCTCAAGTCACGCGTTCAACTGCCTGCCGTGTCATCCACGCTTCAGTCTATTATTGGTCGTCGGGCGGGTCGCGCGTGTTCTTGCGTGCTCTTGCACCTCGCAATGTTTCCACGTGTTTTAATGAAATAAATTGCGTTGTTTTAAAAAAAAGCTGTTAAAAGAAGATTTTGTTATAATAGTCGTGCATGGTTTTCTGTGAATTACGAATCTTGCGCGTTGTGTTTGGAATACGTGAGTCCGGTATCTTTCTATTTGTGTTCGAGTGCGATAATGTTGGCCGTGAGTTATCTGTCGAAGATATGAAGCGAAGTTTGGATTACACTGGATTCACTTTCGGATTCTTGGATGTTTTGTACGATTAAACGTGTAAGTGCATAAGAAAATATCTTCGTTTTGCGTCTTTCCTGTACTTTTATTTTGGCTTGTATGTGATTTGCATTTACTTTGCGGGTGACAGTAAAGTTCCTTCTTATTCAAGGCACTGTACGTGCTTGAAGGTTAAAGTGACTCGTATTCAGAAACTCTTGTTTGCCCATTTTTTCTTATGAACTAAAATTTCCTCTCTTTCAATTCAATTTAACTTGCTTATCTTATAGAGAAATTTCTGTAGCATTTGAAATCGGTTCTTGTCTATTACTTTTAGTTTATGTGATATTCTCGATTGAATAAAGTGGGCATAAATTGAAAATTGTCAATTTTTAGTAGTAGTAGTACTTTCAGTGGCGTTTTTTGACCTTTTATTGTTGAAAATGTAATTATTTTATATTTCTATCTGATAGACAATTTTCCAATCTTTCATAATCAATAATCAATAATTATTGAAAATCGTCGAAAAAAAGTATCAAGCACCCCCCCTTGGCAATTTTTTCTTAAGAATTAAAATTTTATCTCTCAGATTTCCATTTTAACTATTTCATCTTATAGAAAATAGTCCGTAGATTAAAACGCTGCGATCAGATCTTAATTATCTCTTTTAGTTTACGAGATATTCGCGATTGAATAAAATGGGCAAAAATTAAAAAATGTCACATTTTAGTGCATTTAGTGGCGTTTTTTGACCTTTTATTGTTGAAACTGTAAATATTTTATATTTTTATCTGATAGACAAATTTCCAATCTTTCATAATCAACAATTCGTTGGTGGCTATCGCTTTTAGTTTAAGAGATATTAATTATTGAAAATCGTCGAAAAAAAGTATCAAGCACCCCTTGGCAATTTTTTTCATAAGAATTAAAATTTCATCTCTCAGATTTCCCTTTTAACTATCCTATCCGATAGAGAATAGTCCGTAGATTAAGACGCTGCGATCGGATCTTAATTATCTCTTTTAATTTACGAGATATTCGCGATTGATTAAAATGGGCAAAAATTGAAAAATGTCACTTTTTAGTACTTTTAGACGCGTTTTACGACCGTTTACTGTAGGAAATATAATTATTTTATATTTTTATCTGATAGACAAATTTCCAATCTTTCATAATCAACAATTGCTTGGTAGCTATCTCTTTTAGTTTAAGAGATATTAATTTTTGAAAATCGTCGAAGAAAAGTATCAAGCACCCCTTGGCAATTTTTTTCTTAAGAATTAAAATTTTATATCTCAGATTTCCGTTTTAACTGTTTCATCTTATAGAAAATAGTCCGTAGATTAAAACGCTGCGATCAGATCTTAATTATCTCTTTTAGTTTACGAGATATTCGCGATTGAATAAAATGGGCAAAAATTGAAAAATGTCACTTATTAGTACTTTTAGACGCGTTTTACGACCGTTTACTGTAGGAAATATAATTATTTTATATTTTTATCTGATAGACAATTTTCCAATCTTTCATAATCAACAATTGCTTGGTAGCTATCTCTTTTAGTTTAAGAGATATTAATTTTTGAAAATCGTCGCAAAAAAGTATCAAGCACCCCCCCTTGGCAATTTTTTTCTTAAGAATTAAAATTTTATCTCTCAGATTTCCGTTTTAACTATTTCATCTTATAGAAAATAGTCCGTAGATTAAAACGCTGCGATCAGATCTTAATTATCTCTTTTAGTTTACGAGATATTCGCGATTGAATAAAATGGGCAAAAATTGAAAAATGTCACTTTTTAGTACTTTTAGACGCGTTTTACGATCTTTTACTGTAGGAAATATAATTATTTTATATTTTTATCTGATAGACAATTTTCCAATCTTTCATAATCAACAATTGCTTGGTAGCTATCTCTTTTAGTTTAAGAGATATTAATTTTTGAAAATCGTCGCAAAAAAGTATCAAGCACCCCCCCTTGGCAATTTTTTTCTTAAGAATTAAAATTTCATCTCTCCGATTTCCATTTTAACTATCCTATCCGATAGAGAATAGTCCGTAGATTAAAACGCTGCGATCAGATCTTAATTATCTCTTTTAGTTTACGAGATATTCGCGATTGAATAAAATGGGCAAAAATTGAAAAATGTCACTTTTTAGTACTTTTGACGCGTTTTACGATCTTTTACTGTAGGAAATATAATTATTTTATATTTTTATCTGATAGACAATTTTCCAATCTTTCATAATCAACAATTGCTTGGTAGCTATCTCTTTTAGTTTAAGAGATATTAATTTTTGAAAATCGTCGAAAAAAAGTATCAAGCACCCCCCCCTTGGCAATTTTTTTCTTAAGAATTAAAATTTCATCTCTCAGATTTCCATTTTAACTATTTCATCTTATAGAAAATAGTCCGTAGATTAAAACGCTGCGATCAGATCTTAATTATCTCTTTTAGTTTACGAGATATTCGCGATTGAATAAAATGGGCAAAAATTAAAAAAATGTAGTTTGTTTTTATTATAACAAGCGAACGCGGTCTTAAACTAAGTTCGGAATAATTTTTCCAGATGCGGAATTTAATTCTTTATTTCCCTGTATTGAAATTTATTGCCAGAAAATTCCGTAACGCGAGTTATAATGATAGTTGTGTGTATACGCATATACGCAATAATACACGTTGCGTTAGGAATTGTAGTTTAGTCACTTCTTCCGCTACACTCATACGGTGCCCTGATCACGAGTCACTTCTACCGCTACCCTCGTACGATGCCCTGAATGGGAGTCACTTTTACCGTCACCCTCTTCACGTGATTGAAGATTATAAAACTTCAAAAATTCTTTATAGAACAGGATAATAATGGTTTTTTTGTGTTTGCTCGTGATCTAGGCGTCGCACTAACCTCAGCGTGGCGTCAAAAGATGCGGAATTAAATTTTCCGTCGGGTGGTAATAGTTTGTTGTCGGATTTTCCCCTGTCACCCGCGAAAATTTGAATAAAATTGTACTTTTCCATGGTTTTTTCGTGTTTGCTCGCAATCTAGACGTCGCACTAACTTCAGCGTGGCGTCAAAAGATGCGGAATTAAATTTTCCGTCGGGTGGTAATAGTTTGTTGCCGGAATTCCTCCTGTAACCCGCGAAAATTTGCATAAAATTGTAATTTTCCATGGTTTTTTCATGTTTGCTCGCGATCTAGGCGTCGCACTAACTTCAGCGTGGCGTCAAAAGATGCGGAATTAAATTTTCCGTCGGGTGGTAATAGTTTGTTGCCGGAATTTCCCCTGTAACTCGCGAAAATTTGCATAAAACTGTAATTTTCCATGGTTATTTCGTGTTTGCTCGCGATCTAGGCGTCGCACTAACCTCAGCGTGGCGTCAAAAGATGTGGAATTAAATTTTCCGTCGGGTGGTAATAGTTTGTTGCCGGAATTTCCCCTGTAACCCGCGAAAATTTGCATAAAATTGTAATTTTCCATGGTTTTTTCGTGTTTGCTCGCGATCTAGGCGTCGCACTAACCTCAGCGTGGCGTCAAAAGATGCGGAATTAAATTTTCCGTCGGGTGGTAATAGTTTTTGCCGGAATTTCCCCTGTAACCCGCGACAATTTGCATAAAATTGTAATTTTCCATGGTTTTTTCGTGTTTGCTCGCGATCTAGGCGTCGCACTAACCTCAGCGTGGCGTCAAAAGATGCGGAATTAAATTTTCCGTCGGGTGGTAATAGTTTGTTGCCGGAATTGCCCCTGTAACCCGCGAAAATTTGCATAAAATTGTAATTTTCCATGGTTTTTTCGTGTTTGCTCGCGATCTAGGCGTCGCACTAACCTCAGCGTGGCGTCAAAAGATGCGGAATTAAATTTTCCGTCGGGTGATAGTAGTTTGTTGCCGGAATTTCCCCTGTAACCCGCGAAAATTTGCATAAAATTGTAATTTTCTATGGTTTTTTCGTGTTTGCTCGCGATCTAGGCGTCGTACTAACCTCAGCGTGGCGTCAAAAGATGCGGAATTAAATTTTCCGTCGGGTGGTAATAGTTTGTTGCCGGAATTTCCCCTTTAACCCGCGAAAATTTGCATAAAATTGTAATTTTTTATGGTTTTTTTTGTGTTTGCTCGCGATCTAGGCGTCGCACTAGCCTCAGCGTGGGGTCAAAAGATGCGGAATTAAATTTTCCGTCGGGTGGTAATAGATTTTGCCGGAATTTCCCCTGTAACCCGCGAAAATTTGCATAAAATTGTAATTTTCCATGGTTTTTTCGTGTTTGCTCGCGATCTAGGCGTCGCACTAACCTCAGCGTGGCGTCAAAAGATGCGGAATTAAATTTTCCGTCGGGTGATAGTAGTTTGTTGCCGGAATTTCCCCTGTAACCCGCGAAAATTTGCATAAAATTGTAATTTTCTATGGTTTTTTCGTGTTTGCTCGCGATCTAGGCGTCGCACTAACCTCAGCGTGGCGTCAAAAGATGCGGAATTAAATTTTCCGTCGGGTGATAGTAGTTTGTTGCCGGAATTTCCCCTGTAACCCGCGAAAATTTGCATAGAATTGTAATTTTCTATGGTTTTTTCGTGTTTGCTCGCGATCTAGGCGTCGCACTAACCTCAGCGTGGCGTCAAAAGATGCGGAATTAAATTTTCCGTCGGGTGGTAATAGTTTGTTGCCGGAATTTCCCCTGTAACCCGCGAAAATTTGCATAAAATTGTTATTTTTTATGGTTTTTTCGTGTTTGCTCGCGATCTAGGCGTCGCACTAACCTCAGCGTGGCGTCAAAAGATGCGGAATTTAATTCTCCGTCGGGTGGTATTAGTTTATTGCCGGAATTTCCCCTGTAACCCGCGAAAATTTGCATAAAATTGTAATTTTCCATGGTTTTTTCGTGTTTGCTCGCGATCTAGGCGTCGCACTAACTTCAGCGTGGGGTCAAAAGATGCGGAATTAAATTTTCCGTCGGGTGGTAATAGTTTGTTGCCGGAATTTCCCCTGTAAACCGCGAAAATTTGCATAAAATTGTAATTTTCCATGGTTTTTTCGTGTTTGCTCGCGATCTAGGCGTCGCACTAACTTCAGCGTGGCGTCAAAAGATGCGGAATTAAATTTTCCGTTGGGTGGTAATAGTTTATTGCCGGAATTTCCCCTGTAACCCGCGAAAATTTGCATAAAATTGTAATTTTTCATGGTTTTTTCGTATTTGCTCGCGATCTAGGCGTCGCACTAACCTCAGCGTGGCGTCAAAAGATGCGGAATTAAATTCTCCGTCGGGTGGTATTAGTTTGTTGCAGGAACTCCCCCTGTAACCTCGGCGTGAAGTAAAAGTTTAAAAGTAGTTGTTTTTTCGTTTTTTTTTTCCAGATTTGTCAATTGCCATTATCTTCTAAACTGTTTTTTTAATATAGTATGCATTTAATTCTGGATTTTAGAATACATTATATATACGAATAAGAGAGTAGTACATTCATAATATAAATTTTTTGTGATTGCATTAGACTGTATCAACATCCTAAATTGTTCATAGTTTACACTCTTGACTCCATCACTCAATCGGTGTTTGTGTACAAACAACTTGTTTTTATCACATTGCAGCGCGTCCAATGTGTTCAGCACTGTTTGTTCGCTCCAGTTCTTACTTAGTCGATCGTGCGCTGCCGCGTGGTGAGCGCGCGTCTAGATGCGGGACGGTTTTCGTGACGACTTATCGCGTTTCTTGTAATTTTAAATCGGTAGTTGAATTAGAATTGGTCAGCAAAGATAGAATTTAGAATTAACAAACGAATGCGGAGTGTCGTTAATGAGTTATCGCGCGTAGAACCCGTGGCTTTACGAGTATAATGTACGCACGTGTTTGCTGTCGGCCGTCGGATGCCTTCCGTCGGCTACGAATTCCTGGTGGACTTGTTTTGTGTATTCATTTAATTATTTATTTGAATAAACATCGTTTGTGCTTCTGGTGGATTATTTCAATTGCAAAGGCGTAAGAAAATGTGGTACGTAAATACTATATTTTATGAACATTTGACGAATTGAACAGTAAATGTAAATTCATCAGCTGACAATGAAAAGCAATCAGTTACATAATTAAACACTCTAAAAATAAGTAACAATAGCTGTCACATTAGATCCCGTTTTTGTGCTTTTGTTCCTTATTCTGTCTGTAAATGGCATGACATGTTTGCTAATTTGAGTTTAAGAGATCTTAGTTCAGTATTGCTTTAAAAGGTGTATAATAATTAGTAATTGGATTATTTATTATGTTTCTAACCCCGCACCTATCACTTCTCCTAGGTATTCAGAAGGAAACTAGTTATAAAACTTGCACTTTTGAAGTTTTTTTGTATCACCCTGTATAAAATAATTCTTAATGGTCAGTAAAAAATTAATTTTTTTTTATTGTTTTGATGCGATTGTCTTTTTAAATTATAGATTTTCTTTTGGTAACACCCTGTATATAATTTTCCATGGATGCAACGCGAAAACAGTGCGCAATTTGCTATTTTCTAGTGTTATCTTTTGTAATTTTGCAGCCGTGAGCATAGCGCGGCTATGCAGGTCATAAACATGTTTTAAAATGACGTCATATGTCTTGTAACTATTGAACATACAAGTTATGAACTTATATTGTATTTAGTTTGTTAATAAAGAAATGTTAAAGGCAATTGCTGTATCTTATGACTTGTGCACCCCTTCCTTCCATCATTTCAGGTACAGGTCACAACTTGTATTTGTCAGTGTTATGGTCGGCTCTGAGAGAGCGGCGACACTAAGAAATATGTCTACAAGTTCTCAAGGAATTCTCCCACTCGGGGGATGATCCCCACTATAAAAATTGTTAAGGTATCCTGTATGATTTGTGTACTCCATCTTTCATTTCAGGTACAGGTAAGAACTTGTAAGAATATTTTTAAGTGTCCCCTCTCGTGAGGCGACATAAAAATTAGAAATATTTTTTCAAGTTCCTAAAAGGATGTCCTTATAAGGAGTTCCCTCTCTCTGGGGATGATCCCCCACCATAAAAATTGTTGATATGCCTGATAATTCCGGGGATGAAGCGCAGAGACATCGTAGCTGTAGGATGGGCCGGGAGCAATGGATGGACCGAAGCAGTGGGCGATCGACCAGAGCGCCGGAGGCGCTCTGGGAGATCGACCTGTGACTGTCTTATAACGACACGTGCCAAAAAATTTAAAAATTCTGTCACCCCTATTCTCTTTTCTTCCTGTACTCTCTCTTCTTCTTCTTCTTTTCTTCTTACTTCTCCTATACTCTCTCTTCTGCTGCTGCTGCTCTCTATTTGCTGCTCCTCCACCATCTTCTATTTATTCTTATTGTTGCTTCGTTGTACTTTGCTTTTCAAGTTATTTCTAACATTTGAATCTTGAATTTTTGTGGTATGCAACCCACATTTCGTAAATTTCTTATTATTTAATAAAATTGCCTTCTACATCAGAGATTCGATCCATGAACCTCCTGCATGCTAACATATGCACATGCCACCTGAGCCACACGGCTCTCTTATCAAATCTTATTCGTTTCAGGTATAAATGTTGTTGTTTTTCTCACCTTTTTAAAAACAACAACATTTATGTACCTGTTATTCACATTTCAAACACGTACTATCAAATGTGGTCTTTAAATCTAATTCTGAAAACGACAAAGAGGAAACATAGACAAATATACTAGCAAATGTAATATTAAAAGTATAGTTTATTGCAACTCATACAATCACAAAAGTACATGGTGAATTTTAATATTATTTGTTAAAATTGAATTATTTTATTTATTGAATAAGTTCAAGAGTTACCTCGCTTTTCTTTAACGTCTGATAAATTCATTTTGTCCATGAAACATCTGCACTAATTGTTTAATTCATCGAATGATAATGTTGCACACTTACCTACGTGCACTTTCTTGGTTGAAATGTTCCACACGGGGACAAACAGTGTATAGTTTCACAAATTAACATCATTACGCAAATAAAACCACTGGGGCGGACGTAAGATATCCGGCGGCCGACGGCAAAAACGTGCGCACATATAAAACTACACAATTTTTGTTTCCACGCGCGATAATTCATTAACTGCTCGCCGCACTAGTCCGTTAATTCTAAATGTTATCTTTGTTGATCGATTCTAATTTAACTACCGACCTAAAATCTCAAGAAACGCGCAAACTAGTTACGAAGATCAACTTGTGTACAAAACACGTGTGTACCGAACAACATCGCACGATCGACTAAACAAGGAAAAGATATAGCAGGCTACTTGAACGAAGCAGATATGAAAACGATAAGAATTTCAATACTCACAATTGAATGCGGGCACGTTTGTACACCGAGGTCTCGTTCAACTTCTTGACATCTAAAAAAACAAACACAAATCAGATGCGCTGTGATTTGTGACTTTAATTCATTTTTAATACGCTAAATTAACTAAAACTTTATAGCATCTGAATATAAAGATAACAAAAATTGATCTAATATGGTAATAATATATTACTTACTAAGTAAATTTTCTCATCACAATCGTCTTCAACAAATGTTGTATCCACAAAGGTAATATCCGACTGATGAAACTCATAAGAAGACACTAAATGTGCGCATTTATGAAAATTACAAACCCAATTAATCATAACTCAATTCTCATTCACTGCAGTCGATTGCCAATTGAATATTGCACTTTAAAAACACGCGATGTAACACCACGGAGATGCGCTAAGACTGCACAACTAACACTACCGGAGCCAAAGGCAGATGACAATGTTGAGCGCGTAAGCAAAGTAAAGTGCGCTGCGCATGCGTACATGATGAATTCTACCGGTAAGTGCACTTAAGTGCATACACAACAAACGCGCACAAAACGCAGCTCCAATCTAAAGGCAGTCAAATTAATAGAAAACATTGAATATACAAATTAAATGATGTACAATTGAAATACACTATTTAGAAGGAAACACAGAAACAATCAATGGCAATTAATATCTGTAAGAGTTGTATTGAGGGTTTTTGTTTTCGCCGCAAGAATCGCAGCCCATTTCTTCATCATAATCGTTCATTTTTTACAATAATCATATTGATATTCATTATAAATCGTTTAAGTAACCAAATAACCTGATCAAGGAGTGAAGGTGGGTTTTGCATAGGGTCGGGACGCAGGTCGAGGATCTGGATAAAGGACTCAAAAGAAAAGAAAAAATTACACACAACTACTGACCAAAAAAATAATAAACAAACAAAAGAAAAAAGATCTGTAAAAATACAACGCGTCCGAGGACATGAGACGTACGTACACGTACGCGCACGCCACAACATCCCAATAATTACATAGTTACAATTAAAATGCAATCATTCAATAAAAAACACCTATTGCATGTCTCGCTACACACCGCATCTAATCGCAGTCAGACTGAAAAACTGTAACAATTTAAGTACCATGTGTTTCGTTCTCTCGGCTTGCGCGCGCTTGCACTTCGAAAATTTGTACCTTAGACATTGGTGTCTAACATAAGAAGAAAATGCAAAATCAACAACGAATCGGCTCGCATCTGCTTATAAATTAAAAATAAATTACAACACATTTATTTAAGTTTTCAGCGTGACGTAACATTAGATTCTCGTGTAGGGGGTGTTGATTGGTTTGGTTCGATCATTTCGTAGATATAAAAGAAACACTCTCCCCGCGCACGTCTCCAAATAGAAAATACATCGACCAGCGCGATGTACTCTTGCACCCTTTTGTTTAAATTTTCGTGTTCCGCTTAAAAGTATGACGCAAACAGTTGCACACTCGACCTCCGGGGGGTTGATCGGAGTCAGTTTAAAAACGTTTAAATTATAATCTCATCAGATACATCAATTGTTTATCTTTTTTGTGTGTGAGGTGGATGGGGGTGATGAGATCGTGTGCGCAACTGTTTAAACAAATCTCATTGTATCGAATGGACATTATTAATCAATAACTTATTTAGCAATTTACTATACAAAATTGATCCTAATACAGGAGAGATTGCTCCGTTTCGCTTTCCATTTTTTGAAAGAGCTCTGCTCGTATGAATATGACTATAAGAGGCCATCTGAGCGTGGACACAACGCGCGCATCAGAACGCATCGCACGCTCAGTTCTTTCATTCGAAGACAAATAATAATAATAACCCATAGGAACTCAACACTTGCTTAAAATATACTATTCAAACATTTGTGGGCGATGCGTCCTGACGCACTGGACTTTACGTCCACGCGCAGATGGCGTTTTAACGTGAAACATTAATAATATATTTTTATACTTTATATAGTAATAATGATTTCTTGTGTACTTCATTTGTTTGAAAAAGTTCGCTCAATTGGTCAATCAATCAAAGACTGCCGTTCTTTTTTTAAGTTTCAGTGTTTTTTTTTGTTTTTGTGTGTTGTTTCTTGTAATGTTTAATTTTCCGCATTTTTTTCTCAAATTGTTTGTTTGTGATGTAAATTCTACGCTGTACAATATTTCATCTACACACGCTGAGCTGCTCCACATTCGCTGCCCCGATTGGTGATCTCGTAGCGGCGGTTCCAAAACGAACCGCGATCTCAGTTGCACTCCGGGAACCACCGAAAATTGTCAGCAACACAACTAGTTTATTATATAATATTCGTGCCCGTCTGTCAAATACTGTGGGTCCGCGCAATTTTAGAGTTTATACGTCCACTAGCATCACTGGCTCACCGCAGGCGATTTCTTATCAGAGTCCTGGTTATTGGGCGCGCCGCCAGGCCCACCCGGCGGGCCACCACGATCGCCCACGCCGGGCCCGCCCCACGAATTCGCGCCCGGCATCGGTGAGTCGGCGTGGAAGCCGTGGTTGTCGTGATCCAGCGAGTTCGCCGCGTCGTACTGCGTATTCTCCAGTCGCGTGATCAGCCGCTCGTCCTCGTCCCCGAACTCGCCACCCATCAGCGAAGGTTCACCCACTACCATTACGTCCTGCAACAGATCGGAATGAGACCCACAATAAAGCATCACTTAAACACTTTGTAGCTAACGTAAACACTTACTTGTGATGCTAAAGAGAAATTCGGTCCCGGTGATCGTTTCTTGTTGGGCGCGGGAGGCGCACTGTTCGCAGCCCCGCCCGAATTGGAGCCCTTGCGTTTTCGTCTCTTGTTGGGCGGTCGTTGTGATTCTGGAAACAAATTCATTCATCGCATCACCACTTCTTCGTCAAAACCACAAAAGTGCAAATTTATAATATCGTAGACATTCTCTTCGATCGCCTACAAAGTTCGCCATTGCAATTTGGATCCGCGCGCGTATTCTTACAAGGACGAACCGAGCGAGCGGGGGAGTGCATTATAAAATGGGTACCTCTCTTACCCGGCGGGGCAACCATCCTCTGCCACTTTTGAAACAGCGTCGTCTTGAGGCAGTCGCGCGGACTCAGCGCGTACGCCTTGTGTCGCGACATCAGCTCCTGCATGGGTTCTAATATTACACATAGCTGTAACAAACCATAAAATAAATAAATATTATCCACCTCAAAACACAAAGTGTTAGAAATTTATTAAACCTACCCTAAGATAATTTAATGTTGAATTCGTGATGCCCTGTCGCGTAATGTTTTTGGAGAGCGGCTCCAGCATGGAGGGGTCCTGCGAGGAGTGCATTCCGACGACGGAGCGCGGTATCAGTTCGCGGTGCGCGCGCACGTTGAACAGCCACGACTTTATCCGCATCAGGTCGTCGAACGTGAACTCCAATATGAGGCGACCTTCTGTACACACCTAAAAAAACACAGACGCCATTTTAATATGCATCATTTGTGGTTATGTGCATTTCACTTACCGTTGCAAACAGTGGTTTGCCGTGATGCGTAATCATCGTGCATAGATCACAGTCGAGTGTAATACTAGTATTATGGAAGGATTCTTTCGGGTGCTTCATATTGTAGTACAATTCCGTCACTCCGCCCTCGAATATGCTTCGGAAATACCTTGGAATCAAGGTCCTTCCTATTGCTGCTCGAACAAACACAATTATTTTTAATTATTCCAACATAATTCACAGAATAAACATACTATATCTCTTAGGTCCATCTTCTAAACAAAACGCTAACGTCAGGGAGGCGTCATCTTCGAAGAACTCGGTTGCGAAGGAGTCCCACCACAGGTTATCACACTCCTGAATCAAATTTAAAAACAAAACACAAAATAAGTAAGCATAAAAATTGTTTACTTCGATAGGGCCGTGGTAAGAAGAGGTAATAAGTGTCACGATAATTACATTGCTTGCGCTCACCTCAGTCCTCTGCTGCAGCCGCTTGTTGAGTTCGTAGATGCGGTAATCGGGCTGGCCAAAGTATGGCGTCGGTCTTCTCGGCACGGGCAACGATCTAAAATCACAAATTCAAAAATAAACAACACGAAATTCCGTAAATATTCAAGTAAAACCGATGACATCCCAATAATCGCGATTGAAAACATGAAAATTGGTCAGTGGTGTTGTTGATTGCGCCGCGGACCGAGGAAAAGATGTAAGGATTAGGATAAAGGAGGAAGGAATCAACAGGTCCCTGCGCAAAGTGGACAAAGTTTCATTTTGTTCCCCATACAACCATAGGCAACCAAAACAAAACAGAACAAAATAAATGGTTTAATATTATCGGTTGTGTAAAACCATGACGTCGTGTGCGTTCCCGTTAACACGTGTTGCGTGTTATTATTTACAATAATCTAAATTTACGCTGTAGGTTTTGTAAATGTTTACACTAATGCAATGATCAAAGGCGCAGGCGAGAGAAACACGTTGCGTGACTGCCGTCGACTAAGCGTAATCCGATTATAAAATTAGTTTACAATTAACATGCATAATTAATTAATGCAGCGTGAACGAAGGCAGCGAACTACTTTCGTTTTTCTATGCGTTTATTACCTAAAGTACGGATTACCAAATGGCGAACAATAGAAGGGATCGCCGCCGCCGCCGGTGTGCATCGGCACCGGACACATCGGATGCGGCCCCATGAGTTGTTGCTGCGTCTGCGGCTGCCTGGGTCCGCCGCTGCCGCCGCCACCACCACCACCAAGGTACAACGGTGGTGGACAGCCGCCTCCCGCCCTCGCAGCAGCAGTCGGACCTTGCAACCGCACCGGCATATATTTACAGCGCCTCGTGTTGTCGCACACTTATAAACAACACAGTCACAATTTTTCCTTTACATCACCATAGCGATGACACAAACAACGCAAATCGATGATGCACGTTGTTGTTATTCAGACGTTTTGTTTATATCTATATTTCAACTTATTATTATATTGCGTACGCATGCGCGCGCGAAGCACATCATCTGTGTGCGATTTTTTTTTTGAAAGCGCAGGCAAAAAGAAGCTGCGGGAGAAAAAATCAACCGCGCGCGCACCACTGCCCCCGATCGGCGGCGAATTTATGCGGCGCCATTGGCGGCGGCGGCGTCACGCATGATACGTACACGCAACGCGTTCGCACGAAACACGCGCGCGAGCCACACTGAGAACCAGCGGCTCAGTGCCATGGATTCCTGCCGGCCCCGGCACGCATGCACACACATACACCCACACACACACACCCACCAACACACAGAGACAGGCGGCATATTCCGGGCGCGATATTGATCACGCGCAAACGAGACGCCAGGGGGCGGCAGAAGGCAGAGCGAGCGAGGCAGCTAGCTCAGCGCGCGCGCCAGCTCTCCAGAGGACTGGATCTGGTCTAGGTGTGTAAGAGCATACCTTCCAAAGGCTGCACACCGTCCGACAAACACACAACTTATACAAACACCCTGTATATCCACACATTTCCACTCGAATAGATTGACATACCGCAACCCTATATACATACATAAACGCGCTCATACTTTGACATGCGGTACAAGCACCGAACTCGCTCTGAAACTCTCGTAACTCAAGCGCAAGTCCTTGACCTTGAAAATTTTCTAATAACAATGAATTTAATTGAAACAAAGTGAAAGAATACCACAAGCGACAACCAGTTGCACTTTTATCATCATGCTCGCGTGCCACAGCGACAGATAATTAATAACGCCAGATAATCAATCAAATCATAAAATCCACCGGAGTAAAACAGAAAACACAGAAAAAAGAAAATGCAAACACTCTGTATGTGTGCGTAATTAATGTACTATATTACGTTGTTTGCTTTTTTTCTCTCCTGTTACGATCGATTGTCAGTTTTTGGGGTCATGTGTGCTTTCCATGTACTAGTTTGGTGTATATAGTGTACGCGCGGGAAAATGAAAACTACCCACGGAAGGAGCGCCGCGTACAACACCCCCTATAGCCGCCGCACTACCGCCCCCACCTCACGCCAACGCTCGCTCGACGAATGATTGATTAGTCGACGTCGGCGGGACTGCGCTCTACGCTCTTCCTGGTCTCTTCGTGTTCTGTTTCCACACGGAGACACGCAGAATGGACAAAAATATGCAGGTCGTGCATTTCCTTTCCACGGAAGCACTAATTTTTATTATTACCAACATACATTAGCGCGGAATATACCGAGTGTTGAAATTTTTTACAAATTCAGAATTTAAAATTTAGAAGTCAATCAGCCGTTTGTCCTTGAAGAAATATATAATTAATATTCTTGAAAGAGAAATATGTTGCATTAAATAAAGTGTATTATTTGAAGAATGAAACAACTGAAAACAAAACCACCGAGATTACGATACACAGGCCAGGCCAGGCCAGGCAAGAAGTGATATCGTGGACAGCGGCCGCGAGGCGAAGAATGAAGAACCATGAAGCTCGAGTCGAGAAGCCAAGCGAACAACGCACTAAGAGAAACAGGTTCTTTCGTTACGTATGTGTTCGTATGTGTTTTATACACAAATGTGTGTGTGATGCACTCGCTGACGACCAACAACGTAAAGTGAAGAAGAGTCCAAACTACTCCACAAAGAATCAACAACAGATCAACGCAGAACAATAAAATTAAACGAAAACTTAAAAAAACTGAAAAACAATCAAACGTACGAGTATTTGTATTTTATAACCTTTATAACATTTTTTCCTCTACCTATCTAAAAGTCTACTCTTTACTCATGAATTTTATTTCTTCTTTTTGTGTAGAGGTGGTTTTTTTTTGCGCTAGAAGAAGAAAAAAAGCAACGGCACCGAGGATAGTTGTGTGCGTTACATTGACTACCACGAGTACAATTGTTACTACCCATGTGGATGTGTAGTAGTGCGAGAGCAGCACTGGTAGCCGGCGGCGTGTGGAGGACGCGGATAATAAAATTGGAGTAAAAAGAGCCGGCCCGAGAGAAGAGGAGAGCAGCGAACACGCGTTGCCGCGGCAACCGTAACGCGCGCGCAACGCAAGGTGTTGTGCACAGGTGAGGAGAGGAGCACCAGACGAGGCCCCGAAAACCCAAACTCAAACCCAACATGAAATATCCTACTTCATATATGCCCACACATACAAAGCCAGACAAAGTGTGCAAGTTATCCTATCCTATGAATATTAATGATAATAAAATATGGAAAATCTAGGTGAAACCAATAATTAATACGTTAAAAAAACGTGTAAAAACAGCGAAAGAAAGTACGAGTAAGAATACACCGTTATAATTTGCACTAGAATATGTCGTAGCAGTCATTAAAAGGCCAGGCCGGCGGCGAAACTGGCAAAACTATTCTACCGCGAGCGCGCGCGCGTTCGCACAATGAGGACAAAAGCTAATTGAATCGCTGCGTTTGTTCGCGTTGTCCGCGCGCGCGGACAAATTGTTTAACGAGCCGATGCGTCGATACCGTCACAGGCAACTTTCAACTGAAATAACCTAAGAGAAGCGCACGGCAATTTCATTCTACCGCTACCAAAGTCAAACTCAAACTAAAACTCAAAAACGGTACATGATTACCTATACAAACTTTTACAATTAAAATAAAACCACATTGTATGTCACCAATAAGTAAACAATAACTCCCACAAACTTTTTACTTCACCATTAAGTCAAACACCAAAAGATTAGTTCTAAAAACAAAAAATTCCCCGAGAAATCAATTTTTAATTTTTGTCCCTATGCTTTGACTTGCGGTACGAGTATTGAGTATGCTTGTTTACTGCTGCTGGTTTATCCCATTCCACGCTTAATGCTTAAGTTAAGACACATAGATAAGGACGTGCAGGGAATGCGTCCTGCGTCTAGACACAGGCGCAGAGATAACGCAAGAAGAGTATGCGCGCAGCAGTCGAACAAGAAGAGTCAAGTTTAATGGTGATTTATAGTCGACACATTAGACACACTCGGCTGGCTTTTGAAGCCTTCTTCCATCGACAACCCAGCAGTGCGCGCGCACACATACACATGCACTATGCACACGCATACGTGTGCGTCGCACGTGGAATGTGGAAAATCGTTAAAATTCCCTTGACTGCAAACATTACAACATTACCAACAACACAAAAAGAATACTCACAAGTCATCAGAAAAACAAAAAAAAATTAATCCCAAACTAAAAATATGAATATTTTTTGGGTTTGGTTATTGAGAAATGTAGAATTATTAGTATTAGAGTGGAGTTCTGGTAGTGTGGTAGCCAAAACGATCGACACTTATACACACATACACAGAGGAGAGACGTGAGCGCACACAGGTCGAACAAAACAAAACGTACGCCGCCGCTGCCGCTGCTTCTGCTGCCGAAGAACTCTTTCTTCGCGACGCTCGCGCGACTCGCTCGACGAGTTTACGCGCGCGGCAGCCGGCCAGAACGGTCGATCACACCGGCAGCCGCGCACACAACAACCACCAGGAGACGAGCGAGCACAGCTCAAAGTCGAGAACCTACGTAGCACAAAAAACTAAAAACTAACGGCAAAACAATATAAACTCAAAAAAATCAAATTCTAAAGTAAAATCAACGAAGAAACAAATAATTTCTACGTGTCTTCATATTTCATTAAAAATTAAAACAAAAAAACGTAAAAAATAAAATTTTGATTTTTGTTTTGGGGAAAAAATGCGAGTTTTGCGCGCCAGGCTGTACAGAAGCCGTCGTGCCGGCATTAAAGCGGAACAACCATTCGAGCGCGCCGCCACCGCCGGCGGTAAAATCAATCCCCGCCTCTCTTACACTCGCTTCTACCCGCTGCACACATATGCAAATACGCAAAACGCACGTTTTTCCAATGTCGACCACACACACACACTATATTTATATGTGCATGTGTTTAACTAAGAACATAACACGTGCCGTGGTGCCAATGAATGCCAAACATACGGCGGTGGCGGCAGAATCGGAGACGGCAGCGACAGCCTCGATCTCCCAGTATACACATGGCGCCGGCGACTAATTGAGATGATCGCCACGACGCACAACACCACACACACACACTGTATGCGTAGATCGATACCGAATCGATTCCACTTGCATGTGTGGCATAGAAAACCAATAAAAGTTAAAAATAGTTGCGACTGGTGTTTGCTCAACACACAACTCTCAACACATGCATTTTGTGTCGCAACTAAAACACTACGAGAGAGCGAAAAAAAAAATCGATGTAAAAATATCCATATTGTAATTAATCAACCTGTCAAACTTAATCACTTACCGTGTTTACACCCCCAATGAAAAGATCATTAGCCCCGCCGAAGGAGAAGAGCGTGACATTCTACATTAATACACACATACGACAGACACATTCAAACACAATTAGCACATTTACTTGGAAAATCTACCCCTTTTCGCGCGTACTGAGAGATAAAGAAATATGACGCTGGAACCTACCCCGTCGAGGATTATTACATCATCACCCTCATTCTTTTTGTGTGTGCAACCCTTGCACATGTGTTCAATGGCTACAGATGACTAAGAGCACTACCAAAGTTGGAGATGCAATAGAATACAATACAAAAACACATACTACACACATGCACATGCAGATGATTATTGAATTACACCGGCATTCATTTTCATCCCTTACAAAAGAAAAAATAACATACAGTGTGTTTAAATTATATCCAAACACAATAAAAGCATAAAAATAAATACCCTGTATAATACAAGAGAAAAACCCGGTACATTAAGACGGTGTGTGGAGGTTGCGGGGACGCGCGGAGCAAGGCGGCGAGATGATGAGACCCCCAAAGGGTGAGTTTTCACGACCAGAGGGGTTTCGCTCGCCCCTGCAGTTCTGCGTGCTGCTTTCATTCCAGTCGCACGCACACACCACCGCCGCTATAGCGCTTTTCTTTCCTGCTCCCAACCACCACCCACTGCGCCACCCTCTCGCCGAGAGCAGATATTACGAGGGGTGGCGGTGGCGGCAGCGGCAGTGAAACCTAAAGGCGAAGAGCCCATTCAAACCCACGCTACACACCCACACTGTGCAACAGCAGCAGCAACCCCTCGTCGGTTTTCATACCAAGGGGTGGCTGGGTGGATGATGCTGCCTGCCACCTTCCACCCCTGGTCCCTCTCTCTGTGCACACCCTCCGACATCTCTCCCTCATCTTGCTTTCTGCACCACTTCTCTTTTTCGCGTGTTCCAGACTATGTAATGTAGCAGTGCGCGCGCGCACATTTTATTTATCATCTGTCATAGGCCGCGCCGCTAGAGTTATTTTAGTTTATCACTTTACTGACCTACATACACGCCAACCCCCGAAAGATGCAAGCCGGAACATTTGTCATCTTGTCACACGGCGGGCGCTGTTAAGTGATACACGACGCAATTAGCACAATAATTAATCGTGTGATACCTTCACGCCGTAAATGAGGAATTAATCAATTCGATTTGCATATTCAATTCAATTTAACCCAGAGTCTAGGATGAAGAAGAACAAAGAAGATAAAAAAGTTTATTTGGTGCGAAATCCACGTGTAATTAAAAGGCGTAATTATCAATTAAACGCAACACCACCATCGTCGCTTTATTCTCTTTATAGTGCAAATTAATTAACTGAATGTGTTTTTTTTGCATTGCACTTGACCGCAACTCTCAGCGCGTACAAATTACCAAATCTATCAGCGACTTTTTGCAGGCGCAGTTTCTTCTGGCGTGCCTTTTAAAGATTGATCACGATTGTGAATGAATGCTGCAGCAAGTGCGAATCCATTCGATCCGTAAATGTAATGGCGCGTTTTTTTACTCTCACCAGAGAGCAACATGTGGATGGATTGCAGAATAGATCGAAGATATCTTAACTCTCGCGCAAGTTACAAACAAAGAAAAGAAAAAAAGAATACAAACGCGTTGAATAAGTCATTTTCACCATTTCTACACGTGTTTCAACACGTTTTTCTGTAAATTACTTCATTTTATTTTACATTACATGACACTTTTTTGAATCTACGTTTTAAATATTATTTTTTTGCGCGCGCGTTTGATGCATGTCTGTGTGCGTGTTCGCGCGGATGGCGCCCCCGCCGTGAGCCGCAACCATCCCCCTTATCGCCGGTCGATACTCGGAGCGCGGTCGCGGCGCGTCGTGCGGTCCCGGCAGCAACTCCTACAACTTCCCAGCCCCTGTGTACGCGTTCCAAACGCAAACGCTTCGGAAATTATTTCGAAAAAATCTCGCATGTTACAACAACAGACGCGTGGATCTTGACGACATAGTTCATAAACACCAAAGCTTTTTTTTTTATTGACTCTTGGTTATAGCGCGTGGGTAAAGTGTGTTAAGAGCAATGCAAACATGCGATAAGAAGATAAAGAGACAATCTAATCAGCGCACCAGGCCGAACGCATGTTCTTCTGTCAATAAATCTCTTATCATTGATCGCGCGGGCGTCAAACAAGCGAATTACTAACACACTTTGTGAATTAAACATTTTTAAAGACTTTTATGCATAACATATCGATATCATCGGTTTTACTTAAAAAATAAAATGTTTTAATGAAATTTTTCACTTACCCCTGATCCATCCTATCGACTGGATTGGGCCCTGGTCCCATCTGCCCCGACATCATCCCATGCCCAGGTCCCATCGGCCCCGACATCGGATGTCCCGGTCCCGGCCCAAACGGCGACCCCGGCGGCATACCAAACCCACCGGGTCCCCCAAACGGTTGTCCCGGTGAAGCAAAATGCGGATTACCCCCAGGTCCACCCGGCCCCGGCCCACCGACAAACGGTGGCCCCGAAGACCCGGGTCTTCCATACGGTGGACCACCCGCCGACGGCGAGCCGAAAGGTCCCGGCCCCGGTCCATTATACGGTGGGCCGGCACTGTTTGGCGGCGGTGGGAAGCCGGCATTGCCGACGCTCTGCGGCCCCGGGCCGGGACCGGGCGTCGACGAGCCGGAGGGTGCCGGCGAGGCGGTGTACTGCGGCGTGGTAGAGCCGGGCGGTGGGCCGCCACCATACGACGGCGCCCCCGCCGGCGAGCCGGCACCACCCGGCGGCCCCTGGAACGGCGATGGTCCTTGAAAGCCGCCGGCGCCACCCGGCCCCGAAAACGAGTTGGCGTTCGGCCCTCCGAAGTTCTGCCCCTCCGAGCCGGGCGGCGGTCCCTTCCAGTTCGTGGCGGGGTCTTCCAGCGTGACTGGCAGCGTTATGGGGGGCGCTACGCGGCGGCTAAGGCCTGCAACACACAATCGACAATCATGTGTTACTGCTGATAACACGGCGTCGTGTAAACACAACAAGTGAATAAATACCAACATTCATACAAACGACCTTAGCATACATACAACACAGAAAAAAAAACATGAAGTTTCTAGAAAACGTAAAACAAAAGAAAAACAATGATGGCGGGTATAGTTGTTTATCGTAAAACAAAAGCCGGCGCGACGAAAAACAACGATCTTCGACACAAGTTTAAACTACTGCTGGTGTAGGTATGAGTGTGTATGGTAGGTAAACAAGCAAGGATGAGAGGTTAGGTAGAGCCGGGTCGAGCCGGATTGTAAGTACCGTGTGGCCGCGGGGCAAAATTCGAAGGAAGCCCGAATTCTTTTCCAAACCACCACACGACCAACGCGTTATATGGTTTGCGTCCCGGCTACTACTTGTTGCCAACCGAAACAAAAACGCAACGACGACGGCCTCAACAAACAAATGCTATCGCTAGTGTAGAGAGTATGTGTGTATACGCTTAAAATTACATTTATTTTTTCGCTGTCCGGCGCGACCTTGTCTCATGCTGGCGCTGCGCGGCGGCTCACGCTCGCGCGCCACTCGTAGCGTTCGCGTTCGACAGCACGCGCAACAGCGTGCTCATGCTTCTTCCTCCTCCAGGGGTGTCGGTGGCGGTGGCGGCGGCTTCTTCGTCGGCGCTAGCAGGCGATGCGCCGCATCCGAACATGTTTCGCCACGCACCACGCGCGATACATGTGCGAGGGATGTGTGTGCACACACCACACAGTATTATTCACAATGCAATTCTCACTCTCAACACACAACAAAAACACACGCACGTACGCACGCGCCGCGCACACATGCACTGTTATTAAATAATTTCAAACAACACACACTCGACAACGACGACGGAAAAAATTTGCTGTTGGTATATGCGCGAATCGCGGCGACCCCGAGTCCTCCCGTGGCTGGTGTGGCGCTCGCGCCGCGCTAGTAAACACCGCCGTGCTGCGCTGCCAATGGCGCATGTTTGCTGCCGGCCATCTTTGAAAGCGCGGTGCGCGCACACGCCGGCGTCGTCGTGCAGCACCCTGCCTTACCGACAACCCACAACACACTACTAACGCTATCTTCACACTACAAAACAATAACCGAGCGTGGCGTAGACACGACGAACACGCACGATCCGCGCCGAACCTACAAACGTGTATCCACCGGCGAAAAACGCACACAAAAAAACAAAATTTTGTTTTCCACTGACACAACCTGTGATTGGCTCGTGGATTTTCCGTCGCGCTCTAGGACGCATGTAAAGCATGCGTGGTGCATTTTTCGCTCTGTCGGTGGTGGTTTGACAGTGTCACCCTAAAAATCAATAAGTTGGCCGCCCCGCGCGCGCGCGCCCGCTCATTCAGCATCGCGATTATCATCACGTTCGCGTTCACACGCATGCGAATGCATGTGGGTGAGTGAGAGGGAAGGCGATGTGTAGTAGAGTGCACTCACTGGTCGGGAAGGGGACGGCAATGGGCCACTTGCACTCCGCACACATTCAAACAGCGCACGCAGTATACGCGAGTGTGCGAAAATTTCACGAGTAGGATGGGGGCGTGTGAGCTACACGGACGTGTCGCGCGACTGTCGCACCTTTGCACAACTGTACCAATATACAGAGTGTTTAAAATATTTTTTTTATTAAAAAAATTTTAAAAAATATTTATCACTCTGTATTTAAGGTAAAACTAAAAATCGAAACATGTCAATTTCGCACAACTCACCAACGACGCTCATTGCTTAGCGGGCGAATAATCGCTCGGTGAATAATCCTGCGTGCGGCGGCGGTGGTGGCTCCTTGTGGTCGTGACGTGCCCGTTGGTGCGCGTCCGTTCCTCCTCTTCCATCACATAGATGCGCTGGCGGCGGGTCGGCGCTGACGTCGACGCCGACGTCCGAGCGAGCCGAAGCTGCCCTTGCGCCTACAACAACTACTACTCGCGGCGGCCGCCGTGTCGTGCGCTCTCGGCTGTTGGGTGCTGGTGTGTCGTCGCTCACCGCACTCGCGTATCCTCATCTAGCATTTAAATCCAACGCCGCTGTCGGCGTTCATCGTCACTCACTCTCTCTGCGCTACCCAGCGACACTTTTTGTTGATTTTTACACACGCACTCACAAAACACGCACGCGTTTTATTTCAGACGCTCTTCGCAAGAAAAACAAATGCGAAATACGGCGCGCGTTGATGAAATGGCGACGGGCGCTTTTTTGCGCGCTGCGAGTGTGTGCGATTTTTCTGGCTTTCCGCACGCAAAACGCGGCGAGTCGGACGAGTCGGTATCGAACCTCACGAAACTCGAGCCTCGCTGCGCTGGCGCTCGCCGGACTAAAGCCGTCGAGCCGCTGATGCCCGAAGCGCTGCGCGACGCCGGCGACCGCTACGATGTCGGCCGAATGTTGCCGATGAGCCTGCGAACTGCGGTCGATGTGCATGTGCACCACACGCGCATGAGAATAGTGAGTGTGACCGTGTTATGCGTGTAAATGTTGAATGTCGCACTGGCTGTGCTCTCTGCTGCGCTGCTTGACTTGATACCGTTGATTTCGTCCGTGCGCGTTGTTCGCCAGTGCGTTACACAGGGCCACAAGCACTATCGCCACCATTCAACTTTCAAACTTATCAACTTATCAATTCAACGTCACGTTCGCGACGTTTAGAAAAGACAATATTTATTTGTTTTACTTGAAAAAATATTAAAATTTATGAAATAATGATGAAATTATAAAATATTCACATGATTTTTACGCTTTACAACAAAATTTTATGATTTTAGAATCGTTTTTGTTAATACTAACATAAAATATTGTTTTTAAAGAATATTTTAAAATTTCTAAGTTAAATTTGTGTCGAAAGTAGTAAAATTCTATGCCAATAAGTTTATTTACAAATGGTAGCTGTGTGAACTCCGATGTGTGTTCACTGAAACAAATGTACATTGCTCACTGCGAATTTAATACCAATAACTGCGTCGCAGCGCCATCTATGTACGATTCAGGGAGTTACATTTAAATATGGCGTATGTTGATTGTATTTAATATTTATATCATTTTTAACATTTTACCAGCTTTTAGTCATCTATCCCGTCAATTTCGACCACATCTAATCGTATTACATCGTCTTCATTCTCGTTGTCATCATTTGACAGTTTCTGTGTGGTTATATTCTTATTTTTCGCCGCATCATGCACAATATTATCAGATATTGTGTCAACCTTTGGTTTTTCTTCGATATTTTCACTTTCTTCATGTTTCTCATCATTAACTTTATCAGTTGTTTCAGAGGTTGAGGAAGTATTAACTTCTGGAAGTGGTATTTCACTTAAATTAACTAAATTCTTAGCAGTTGCATCAGTTGAAGTTGAAGATGAACAGGGCTCAACTAAAATGTTCCTAATCAGTTTAATTTTCTGCGTTTTCTTCTTTTCTAACGGTGATTCTTCGTTTTTATTAATATTTTCATCATTTTCTTGTAGTTTTTTGCTTGTATCTGAGTCTACATTTTGATTTTTCAATGTTTCTGTCACAGAATCTTCATTTTTACAGTTTTCTTCTGCTTCAGAATCACTACTACTGATAATAATCTCATTTATCGCCGGTGTTTCAATAAAAATAGCTTCATCATCTGTATCATCCAAGTTTTGAAATGCTGCTACTGCTTTCTCAGCTGCTTCCCTAGCTTTCTTATCTGCTTCCAAAACAAGTTGTGATCTGATTGCTCTTGCTCGTGCTTGTAACTCTAACAATTCCAACACACTAAGAAGTTTATCATTTTCTAACCCAGATGATTTCTCAGGTTTACTCTTGTTTTTCTCTGGTTTTTCTTTATCTTTCTCAACTTTAACTTCTGTTTTGATTTTTGTACCATTCTCATGGTCATCTTCATGTTTAATTTTGTGTTTCCGGCGGCGGCATTTCCTCATCATCTTTGGATCTTCTTTTGTTTCATCAACAAAACAAATCTCATCATCTGATATACTATCCAGTGAAATAATATCTATTTTGTCTTCATCTGATGAACTGCTTTCATCATCTGCATTTTGTCCTTCAAATATCTTCTTCAGTCTTTTATTGGAGATGCCAAGGAGTTCTTCTAGCAGCAGTGTGTTGATTTCTTCCATATCCATCTTCTAAACATCAAATATACATTATATTCTACATAATTTAAAAGATATTTAATATACCTTTATTGCAGGTGGTGCAAGAGCTTTGATTTTCTTCAATTTCAAGATTTTTAAGACTTCTTTCATGAGTCGAACACGATCATTACGATAGTGAAACAATTCATGCTCACTATCACTACCGGAATCACTCTGTGACTGCGTACGCTTTTTACTAGCCTTTGATTTACCTTTAACACTCATTTTCTGTTTATGTTTATCATGAATTTCGTTGTAAACAAATAAAACACCAAGAATGAAAGTAAAATGTATGGTTATGATCTAAAATACTTCATAATCTCTAAACTAGATGACTATATGAATAATTTCGTTTAGAAATGTGTTTGCTGACTAATTCAACAGAAAATGTTAAAATAAATAATAATTTAAAGTAATCATGGTCATAATTGTGGTAAAAATCATAATTTTGTTCCTTTTCCATGAAATAAATAAACCGAACGTCACTAGGTGGCGCTGTATGAATGATATTTAAATGACACTACAGAAAAACCACAAAACTAAGTTTTTTTTGTGATTTTAGTCAGAGTATGAATTTGAAACATGTTTAATCTGCTTGCAAAAAGGACAAAAACTACGATTTACAGTCTTAGTCTTATCAAATATTCATATTAACCTCAATACTTGAACTAATTTCGATTTTTCCCTCGCTTTGTTCTTGCTTCGTCATTAGTAATGAGTTATTCGCGCAGCTCACAACTCGGTGAGTATTTACAATATTACAAATTACAACCGTTGATCAATTCGTCATCATAACCGCACATTCCGCACATGAATATCATCAACTATTCCGAACTCCAGCTCCCCTCAAAAGAATAATTGTTGATTAAACATAAAAACCAATAAAATCATCAACTTCTGATCGTAATTACATGCGCGCTACGTATCACAATGTCAATTTGTTTTTTTCTGGTTTGATTTGTTTTTAAAAATGAGCAACATTGTTGTTTCTTGCACACGTGCGAGACGAATACAAAGTCAGAACACAAGTACAACATTAACAAATGCAATAGAGTTCAATATCTTAATTAGAGTTAGAAATAACAATATCTCGCATATCAAGAAACCAACCATTTTGTTTTTTTGTAGTTTTGTAGCGTGCGTGCGTCGCCATCTTGCATCTCAAATAGAAAAATAGATAAAAAACCAACCGAATCATGTTTCTTCATTTTGATCGCGCACGGACACACCTGAGTTATCAGTAATGAGCATAATCGATTCAATTAACAATAAACTAACCTAGAAAAACGTAAAGTAAACAGAATTGCACTCAAGCTACATCAGTCGATTAAGAATAGCACGAAATATACAAGTGTAAAATGATTAGAAACTAGTAAATGCGCCTACGAGTAGTATAATCGTCTAGTAAAATTAAGATAAAAACAGAAAATATACGAAAAAAATCAATTCTATGGACTAGTAATGTCGGCAGACAAGTTTTCGTAAATCGTAAAAGTGTCGGTGTCGCATTGATTGGTTTTGTTCTTTGTTTTTGATTTCTTGTTTCGTTTGTGCAGCACACACAAGTAAAAACAACAACAACCCGCAAGTGTCACTAAGTTTTTGTTTTAAAAAATGTCCTCATAACTGCTTCTCGGTGCCGTTGGCGTATTCCATATTTACAATCACTTGCACCACGTAACCGGGAGGTATTTTGGCTTCTTCCACGCGCAGTTTATCGCCGAGCAGCTTCCCACCGTAGAACCATCGCTGACGCGACGATTCAATTCCTTCCTGACTCTAAAAACATCCAAAATTACCTCTAAAACCTTATAAAAAGTAAAAAATCATTACCTGTAGTTTCTTTTTACAAATACTTATCGTATCTGTTGTATAAACAGACAGTTTAATATCAGTGCAGGTGTGTGACAAGCGCAATTTGAGCGTTGCTTCAATCCCACCATCAATCGGCTCGGAATAATCCGCTGGCGAGTCCCTACCGTTATCCTCCTTGACAATATTAATAGGATAACTTAAACAGTAGATTGGTACAAGATATCTAGCCCCAAGTTCATCGTAACATTCAGTTAGATAACCATTGGGTACGGATACACTGGCCCCGTCTAAAATAGCCTGCGCTAGTTCATAATCGGTGGCTTCGGCGGCGATTGCCGCCGCTCGCAATGCGTCCCAGATCTCCTTCCGGCCCTCAAACGCTGGTGCTGTATCCCAGAATTCATCGCGTTTGCTGCGCAGCTGGCCCTCGGTTAGTGGCACGTCGGATTTCCATCGGATTGTCTCATGGCACAGCGGATGGTTCTTTCTTGTACTGCCTGTGTGACGTTTTGTTTTGTTAGTTTAGGTTGTTTTGAACTGGTTTGTGATGCGTGTATACCTGAATTGGGTCTCGTTATCGACCCTGATGAATCGTCGATGGCGCCGCTGCGACTCCGCGTTATCCCGATGCAGCCGCCCATTGCTACGTGTGCATGCGTGCGTCCTGCTCACCGACGGACGCATCGTTACATGCCGGTGGATGCATACCGCCTCGGTGCCGCCGCCGACACGCTCATTTCGTTGCGAATTCGCAAAACAGCGCGGGCATGACAAAAACTGACACTGCACACTGCACTGCGCTCCGGACTGACGTTGACGTGCTGCAGATTGAACTTGTGTAGAGGGCGCTGATGTAGTTTATACACACTACCAACTTAAACAGTAATATCACTATATAAATGTCAATAAACTGCATGTTACAATAAAATAATTTAACTTTAAAAGCGTATAAACACTTATTAACATTAACAATCATAACAAAACTATGTTTACACTCTTAAATATTATTATGCAAAGTTATTTTCTTTAAAATAAATGTAAAAAACAAGATTTTTATGTTTTTGTGTTTAACAGTTAGTATAAAAACGGTACTGACCCACACATTTGTTTTTAAAACCGTTGTTCATGGTTTCCGCCGCGACAAATCGAAGTCAATTTGTATTAATGTGCAATAAAATCGTTAGCCCTACTTTCATAACATTAATTTATCATCAGTGCGCTCGTCCTCCTGAGGCTTTTATTAAATTACACCGCACCGAGGTCGCCGAATGCGATTACTCAGCGTTTCCAAGTAACCAACGCAAAACCCACGTATTCCACACGGAAAAAATTATGTCAACACATCAAAAGCGATTCGATACACATAAATATCTAATAATATTAATAATTAATCACACAATGTGTGCTCAGATCCACGCAACAGATCAATTTTAAACAGACGTCATAGCCGCCATCTTGAAATTATAAAATTATCATCATTTACCAGTTTAACGTCACTCTAACACGATGGTATGCATTACTAAGCACACCACGGAGATTCCAAATGTTTTTAAAAGATTCCGGTTGTGTGTTGTAGTTTGCATCGACTGCTTTCGCCCAAATTTCAACTTCTTTTGATTTCTTTGAGACTGGAATCTTAGCTGTCCATAAAGTCCATGCCCAATTAAAAGGTGCAGGAGTGTCATCTTGTTGGTCAAAAGTAGCCACGTGCCAGGATTCACCACCGTCGGCTGTTACATCAACACGGACAATTTTTTGACCACCGCCAGACCATGCGTAACCTTGTACGGTGATCATTCCATCAATGACTTGTACTTTTTCGTTTTGTGATGGCCGACAGATGGATGATATTACAGGGAGTTCTTGGATGGCAGGACTTTTTGTAAAATCTACGGTGTCCCAATCTGTGCTTGGGGAGAAGCCTTTGTAGTCGTTTTGTTGCCAATGTGAGTCGGATTCAACGTTGGAGAGGACTATCCTTCCTAAAATACAAAAAATATGAATATTAAAGAAAAGAGTGGTGTTAATATACTTTAGCGCCACCTGGTGTTGGATTATTTAACTAAAACTATGAGTAAAACATAATTTCAACTTTCAACGTTAATTTAACACCTTTTAAGTTATAATTTTGTATAAAAAAGTTTTGTCATCCGCAATACCTTTGATAATATCTATACAAAATTTTATGATGATCGGTAAAGTAGTTTCCGCGTTAAAACAAAACAAACAAACAAATAAGTCATTACCGAGCCATTTGACGTTTCGTGCACCAACAACACCAGGTACAATCACCCTGATTGGATACCCATGATCCCTCGGGATTTCTTCCCCGTTCATTTCGTAAGCCAGGATGATATCATAGCGTTTATCAAACGCTTTCCATGCAGGTACCGATGCTCCATATGGTTTTGAGGTTGGATCCAAGTCTAAACCTTCAAACTAATTGTTTTTCAGTTAAAAATCAAACAAATCTATTTATTTGTTATTAATTTACCTGAATATGTTGATATTCATCATTATCCTTGATCCCATTAGCCGCTAACACATCGCAGAGACGTGCACCACTCCACGTGGCATTACCAATGGCGGCATTCTTCCAATCCAAACCTTTTACTGACTTAACTTGAGTCATCTCACCGCGTCGATTACCAGCACACATTATTGTACTTGTCACTGAGTGTTTCGGATATTTTTTGATGTCCTTTAAAGACAAAACAAACGTTTTTGATTTTCCTTCACATTCTATTTCTAATTCGTATGTGTCGGGGTCTATTTCTGGTACTGGAAGATGATTTCGTACATAAAACAATTCACTACGAAAAAATCATAAATAAAATTTGTTTTGTTTATAAAATAATAAATTTTCACTTACTTTGGAGTTAGGAAACTGTCTACTAATAACGATGCTGGTGGTTCTGCATTGAATGGTTTAATAGATGTCGCTTTTAAGATGCGATGGCGTTTCGGGTCGTTTGCATATGGATCTGACATGTCTTTGGTAGCTTCAGCGGCTTCCTCCGCGGAGAGATTACCAATACGCAGTTTGCGCATTATTTCAAACACTTGTGGGTTTTTATGAACTGCATAGAGTAACCAGAATGGTTCTACCGACCCACCAGCAGCTAGCATTATGTTGTCACCACCAGGGTGCGCTGCTACGAATGGTGTGACGTCAAAGACTCCACATTTATAGGTTACCCAGATGCCATCTTTACTAAAATACAACAATAAATCATTTTAATTTTAAATTGGTGTTTAAATTGTTAATTTATTGCTTACAGTGTTGAATGTTTAGCTACTTCTTCCATGGTGTACATAGGCAACCCATCGATCAATTCTCCTACACCGCCATCATTTTCTGGAGCTTTGGCTTTGTCTTTGAGTGCTAATGGCGCAGATGTCGCGAGAGCAGCATGTCGATTTTGTTTTTCTTTATTTTCATTTATTATTATTTATTATTAAAATATTAAAATAAACAAACAATTATTAAACTTTTACTCACTGTAGTATTGGTAAGCAGCTGCTCCGGCTATTCCTCCGCCTATAAGTAGTAATGTAGCTGTGTTGCGTTTTTTCTTTGAGTTAGAATTACCATCTTCATTTTTATTCGTTGAAACATTGGTAACAGTACTCAAAGCACGGATGTTTTGCGATTTTATCGCATGTATCCATACCCTAATAACAATATAATTCAATTTAATGATTGATTTTGTACATTTTATAATAAAAATTACTTTTTGATTAGTTTTGAGGAAGACATCTTGTTTCCCAGAGGTGTTTTGATCAATTATTTCAACATTTGTTGCTTGGATTCATGTGTAAACAACATCATCTAGAACAGAACAAGATAAAAAAATTAGAACATTTTTATACAATGTTTAAACAACGAATCGCAATTAAACAACTGACAAATGTTGACGTCATGTCGATTCTTATCATATATTCATATATTAGGGGGTATCCTTTGCTATTTGTTTTAGGGCATTCAGGATGTATTGGGATCGCCCACATAGTGAGTTAATCTCCCTCCTCTACTGGACGTCGCACTACCACTCGCGTTGCAGCGCGGCTACCCCCACCACTTTCAGCGGGTAGTATAAAAGTATAAGTATAAAAGGGCAGTGCGCAGTGAAGACAGGGCTCAGTCGTACCTGAGTCGTCTACAAACGTCACTATTTTGTGTTTTTTTTTTCGTTTACAACCTGAGTCGTCCAGCAGTTCAGTTGCAGCTCTCTAGATACCCTTTTCTTCTCTCTACTTCTCTGTTCGTGACATCTGGTTGCATAAGTTACAGATTATTATATTACCAATGTTGGAGACATACGTTCGAACATAGGTAAAACCCACATGGTAATAATTTACACATCGTAGATATTTACATAAGTAAATATTGAAATAATACGTAAAAAATTCAAGGAATGCGTTTGAAATTACACAAAATAATATGCGCAAATATTTACCAAGCGTGTGCCACTGTCAACCAGCGTTGCTACCTGCTAACAATGTGATAAGTAATAAATACACCTTGAAGCGTTGGTTTTTTTTTGTTTAACTTGGATCTGTTTTGCATCACATATTTAACTGCCGTCAATTTATCTTTACAATTAAAAAATCATGACAACACAAAGAAAAACTCATCATAGATAAAAATCTAAGTTAATAATGAAAAATGTGAAGATCCTGATGTAGTGTTTTACAAATGTTTACATAATCATCATAATTATTAATTCTGGTAACCACAATGACGTCATAAATTATTAAATAATGATTATTACATTCCCTCATTGTTTCCTGACATTATTGTTGACAGAGTAAGGTCAAGACCACGAAGCACAGGTTCATTGCCACATGTATCTTTATCTTCATACAATTTATATAATAATAAACCAATAAACCAAGCTAATAAAACTCACATTTTTAGTTTCCATGTATGTCCAATGTCTATCTGCATCTCCACATCTAATTACCACTGATGATCTCGTTGATATTCCGCAGCACACGTCAATATTCCATACAAACAAAACAAAAATAGGTACTGGTGTAGTTGTGCCGGTTGTTGTCGTGTCGAGTAAGTGTCCAGTTTATCGTACTGTTACCGCAACACACAAACTGCTATCGAGGTCGACCGAACATAAACTTAAGCGCTGACTGTTGGCAAAGTGAACAACATATACATATAGTATTAGTATTACACAAACATTTACGCACTACTGCTGCCAGTCCAGTCCAGTCCACACTGAAGTATATTTATAATTCCGTTGCTTGGCAGCAGTGGGACGGACAACAGGCCTGCGAGATGGCGTTAGCAATAGCAGGCAAGCAGTAGTGGGCACATCGCAACTTAAATAAATCGATGCAAAGAACCGCGCCACACCGCGCCGCGCATGCAACATGAAACTCATTTACAAACGATAAGCAAAAATATCTACCAAATAATCATGTAATAAATGTTAAAATATGTACCCAATGTGTAAACCTGACCTATATCCCCATATTAACATGATAAAGATAAACAGTACCAAAATAACCAAAAATACCAATAGTAAAATACTAAATACACACATGGATAAGGATATTCTACATTGTTCTGCTTATCACAACGCCATTAATATGCCATTAGACAATAATTAATATATTTACAAAATACTTGAATAATGGAATAAAATTCTACGTGCGCCATTTGTTCCCCCACCACAAAATCATCAAATATTCTAAAATATCATTCATCTTTGCTAATAACTCCCAAAACTCAACAAATCCGATGATAAAATTACACAATTTGCATTTCACTAGCAACTAATATCGACTATAATCGTATGGCATGATTTTCAACAATTATTATCAATAATATCTTGACTTTGACTAGTCTTAGTCTTACGATTATTTTTCTCCATTTGATTTCGTTCGTTACATTATTTTTATATATAAACTATCAATATTAATATCTTAATACTTTTGTATCAATATAATCTAATATAATCATAGCTAATCCTAGGTGTCTGTTATCTTGCTATCTAACATTCGTAAATCAACACGAACGCGAAAGACAAAGATAAAGAAATTTTCTGCCAATAGGTTCCTTTCTTCTTTGTTCCTCCTGCGTTACAACACCTAAACAATTTATATATATTATTCAATGACCACTCCATTGTGTATAGAATTTCTCGGTTTAAACAAATCAGCGGAATGATTAACTGTTAACATCGTATCGATAAATGCCTGTTGATGACTTGCACGTGAAGGCAGTAAAGTTAAAATAAAAATTAAAAATTATCAACATTTTTTTTAGTGTTTTATGATTGATTGGGTTGTAAGGACGCGTAAATCGGTGCGGCTTTGGCTTTCGCCAACTCTGAAGCGTTCTTGGCGGCGTCTTTTAGTTTACTGGTGGCTGCTGTGTAGTGGGCAACTGTCAGAGGGTTCTGATGAGGGTATAAGTTGCCTAGGACGTGGTTAAATCCAAGTGCCTAAAGAAATAAATAAAAATTTATTTAAAAATTTAAATAAAACATAAAAATATTAAAATATTTACCATTTTATTACAGTTTTTCTTAAACCGTTCATATCCAAACGCACAAATTGCTTTGCTGAATCCTTTCACCTGAGAATCAATCCATGCCGACCTCACAGCGATGGTGTTACTTGGATTTACGCCGCATTCTGTGTAGACAACTTTTTCTGTGACACTCTGTAAGTAAAATGATGTTATTATGTTGTAAAATGTTTTTATGTCTTTATGGCTTACCATGACTTTTGCAAAGCCTAAATTTCGTGTGTAGGTTGTCAATGTTTTGGTTTTTGGATCCACATGTGATTCCTCCACGATAAAAACCTGTTTGGTGTTGATAAATCGCTCTGCCCACTTGGGTGTGGAATTTGTTTTGCTTAGAAGTCTTTTGGAGACAAGTAAACCATCTTTGACTTCTCTCATCACTGTATCTTCAGTTAATACATGTTTACTGAAATTTAAAACAATTTTATTTAATGTTTTGAAGAAAAAAATAAAGATTTTATTATTTTTACCTGTTTGGGTTGGGATATCGCACCCAGAATCCTCTCGCAACTTGATCCCAGCTAAAGTTGAAGGTCGTTATCTGCTCGAAGTATTTCGGCATGATTTCCGGTTAGTTTTCCTTAATTTTCCAGGTTTTTACTTCAAATTATTTTGTTTGCATCTGCAGTCGTTCTTTTTACGCCATTTTTTCTTTATTATCCAGTTGGGTAGAGTTAGAATTTCATGTGTATGGAATTTATCACGGCGACAATGTCACGATGACTTTTCCGCTTTTCTACGCACGGAAAATCGATACTGTTACAGCAACGCGAAGCGAGTGAGCGGTGTAGGAAGGTGGAAGTGTTCGGGTTTGGAGACAGGTGAAGGTGAAATCGTTCGGCACGGCCTGCACGTCCAGCGAGAAAGTGGAGAAGGAGATCACATGTGTACGTACAAAGGTGGACTGGTCTTGTGTGGTGACCGGCTGGACGTAGGACGTGCGGAACCTCGACACCGACACCCAGACGTACGGCACGCAAGCAAACTGGACGACGACTGACGAGTTATCTAACCTTATTCGCTGTCATTTTTGGTTTTAATGTTCGTGTAACTTCGGAAATTCACGAATGTCTACACAAAAATGTTTAACATTGATTAATGTTGATACTAAGTAAAAATAAAGTTATTAGGTTAAATAAATAAATTAAATATGATTTTTACAATAAATAATTCAAATATTAATCGTTTTTTGATTTAAAGCTCATTTAAAAATAGAAAATGTTCGTAATTTGTGTTAACTTCTCTTTATACCTGTCATTCTCCGATGATACCCGATGCTAAACGAAACACTGTCAATTTCAAAACTTGAATATTTTATCTTCAGACAAGTTTTATGATAATTATATATGATAAAAATGTTGAAATAGCTCCGTAAATTACCATAAAACGTAATAAACACGTTATTATCCTGATAAACTTTAATTTTAAATTGTTAAACAATCCAAGGTCACTTTAACAAGCCCCACAACATTATAAATCAACTCTTAACAAACTCAACAACCACAAAACTCTGTAAATCTAATTATGATCATCATATTGTGGTGCTTTATGCGTCGAAGACCGTTGATTGTATCGCCAGGGTTCTGTCAACGCCCAAGTGGCGCTTTTATTCTGCGACAACTGCCCTTGTCTCTGCTGTTGCTCATAAATCTGCTGCACATATTCCGCAGCGCCCATATCACGATTCCGCGCTGCTTTCCGCCTCTGTATCTCCAAAAACGTAAAAGATACAATACCCACCACTAATAACACTCCTATCAACCAGAGTATCACAATCTGCGATTCGGATTTTTCGAGTAAGGCAGCTGAACAAACGCCTGCTATCACAATAATGATTATTATCAATATAGTTATTGTCAGGATGATCAAACTTCCTCTTCGTTCTAAAAAACAAACAGAAAACGATTAAAAACGGTGGAAAAGTTAATATTTTACAATAAAACCTGAGAAAAACTTGCGATCAGCATCGGAATACTCCGGAATTAAATCACTTGTACTACGATGCATCGCAATTTTAGTTTTAGTTTATATTGCGAGTGTTTTGTGTATTACCATGGTAACATTCACGCGCATGCGCAGTATGCATCTACAAATGCACACCACACAACACACACTAAACACACCAAACGCAAAACAATGACAAAAACTTAATTTAAATTATGCACGTGTAATCGAAGGACTTTTGACTCACCTGAACGATGATGCACGGTTTGTACGTACGCGCGGCCGTTACTCGTCGCCGCGCACATGTTTGTACATTATTTCCGCTAATTAACACAAAATTACACATGTAATCATGTACGATATTCGAGTAATCCAATTATTTGGCAATTGTTTCACGCAAGAAACACAAACGAATGCGTAATATTGTTGTGCGGACGCAATCACGTGTAATCCAACATGTTTCTCGCGGTGAATTGCAGCGAATGAAGCGTCCTCGGACGGGTTATCAGTGTTTGCGGCGTTATCAATTCAATACGCCGAATGTAAACACTGTGAAATTCACATTTGACTGAATTCCGGTATTATTCACTTCTTTTTAACACTTTTCATATTTTATATAAATTTAATTATTATTAGAGAATATTTATGAGTTGTGAATGGCTGCGCGGTGTGTAGATGACTGAATTTTGTTCGTCATGCGAATCACAGGTGTTTTTCTACTTCTATCTTTCTCCTCTCTTACTCTTACTCTATGTTTATGTGTTTTGCATGTTGTCTCCCACGTCCCACGTTAAACTGAATCTAGTCAATCAACAAATAAATATTAACAGTGCTTTGTTTTTTGTTTTTTATGAATCACGCCGCCATTTTGATTGGTGAACTGCATGAACCTTGCAATTTGTGTGATGTCGGTGCAATAAAACTGAGATTTAAGTTATGTGTGTGCGCTTATTGCGGCCGCGAATACCGCGTGAGTGCACATATTAAATGCGGATGCTGTGCGCCGCTTGTATCTCGTCGTCATCGGAGCCAATTAACGAGTAAATAAGCGCGACGAGTGAAAGTCCAATTGGATTTGGCTTTGACGATTCCGGCCGCGCCGACGCGATGCGAGTTTGAAATATTTTGTGCGCTTTATTGCTTGTAAAAGTGTTTCTTAATCATAAAATTGTGATTTTTTTGTATTAATTAGAGTAAAATAAAATTATTTTTGATTGTTTTGTTGTTGTTTAGGTTGACATCTATCCGTAGGAAGAAAAATATTCAATTTATCTCTAATAGTTTAAAAGATATCGGTGTTTTTATCTCGCGAATGATGCAATTTGTTATATTTTCGTCCGCCATTGGTAAACTAAAAATCCTAGCAATTTTTCCTTTGGTATTATTAATCTTCTTAAAATTCCCTATTTAATGACATTTGAAACAATATTCTATCATTTTAAATGTCTATGTTACAACGCCGCAAAGTTTGAACATCAAATTATTCAAAAACATAAAATTGTCATACTTCCGTCCGCCATTGCTAACCTCAAAACCCTACAAATTTTTCCTTTTGCATCATTATTCTCCATAAAATTCTCTATCAAATGCCGCTTAAAACAATATTCCACCATTTTAAATGTCCAAGTTACAACACCGCAAAGTTTAAACATCAAATTATTCAAAAACATAAAATGGTCATATTTTTTTCGTCCGCCATTTCTAACCTAAAAATCCCACATATTTTTCCTTTGCCACTCCCATACTCCTTAAAATTCCCTATCCAATGACACCTCAAACAATATCCCACCATTTTAAATGTCCAAGTTACAACACCGCAAAATTTGAACATCTAATTATTCAAAAAACCTAAAATTGTCATATTTTTCGTCCGCCATAGCTAACCTAAAAACCCTAAAAATTTTTCCTTTGGCACCATTATTCTCCATTAAATTCTCTATCAAATGCCTCTTAAAACAATATTCCACCATTTTAAATGTCCAAGTTACAACGCCGCAAAGTTTGCATATCAAATTATCCAAAAACATAAAATTGTCATATTTTCGTCCGCCATTGCTAACCTAAAAACCATACAAATTTTTCCTTTGGCACCATTATTCTCCAAAAAATTCTCTATCAAATGCCTCTTAAAACAATATTCCATCATTTTAAACATCCAAGTTATAACCCCGCAAAGTTCAAAATTCATCAAAACTAACATTTACATAACAAAATACCATCAATTTTCTTTTGTATATATATAATTTGCAATATAAATACGCATATATTCATCATAACATATCCAAAACGTCAATTTCACGCGGCAATGATGGCAATACATCGGTTATCATAACCTAACTCATGCAAGTCTTATGTCTGTACGTACAGCGTTGGCTTAATTAATTAATTACAAAACGCATCAATTAAAAGTATAACAGTCTTGTGATATAGTAGTAGATCTCTCTTTCCGCTGCATTCTTACATTGAGATTCATTTGTTGCATAAAATTTGTCACTTCAGCTTGCTGCACATATAGAATTTCATTATTTTCGCAAACTTCAAGCCGTAATAGACACAGATAGCTTTATACTGAGTGTTGCACCTCAACACACATCATCTTCATTTTAAATTTCATATAGGTTAGAATCATCATTAGATATGCAGCCAGTTAAGCAACATGTTAAGGCCCTCAGCGCACACAAACTCCCTCCACTTTTCGTCTGATAAAAGTATAAAACATACAAAAATAGCTTGCGAATGCAAATCGTCGAAAATAAAAATAAAAATCCACGTTTGTTCATAAATATCATAAATTAAGCTTAAAACTAAATTGCGTAAAGTTTCAGATTAAATTCTATACAGTCGTCTCATCTTTTTCACTTTTACTGTATGACCTAACCTCTGAATCAGACAAGCATGGACTATCCCTCCCTTTCGATAATTCCTACTCCCACCACTCTTAGGGGCAGGCCCACGCTTTATCTGTTGATATAACTCTTCAATCTCCGTAGCTGATACACTACTAGCACGACTCGCACTGCTTTGCGCACGCGCAAACGTCGGATTGACATAAATCCGCGCTGATGATGAAAAATCATCCTTGGGAATCGAATAAAACCCTAATTGCATCTGCGGAGGTAATTCCTCAGTCAACGTACTCATATTCGGTGAGTTTTCCTTCGTACAGAAGGAAATTCACTTGTAGTAGTCTCTGTTGTGAATGATGGCCTTTCAGGTGACTTCTGATCCAAGATGGAGTCGGAAATGGCTTCGGATGAGTACTCTAACGTACATTGTTGTGACACTGAACGCATATTATCATGCGCACGCGATTCACTGACATCTTTCGGCTTGGACACCAACGAAACCTGTTTCTGTTTGTTATTTGACAGATTCGTAATGGCCGCCGCGGCGTTCTGCTTCTTTTTCACGCGTTTACCTTTATTCCTTCGCTGTTCCAGTAATTTCTCCACAGGAATCTCAACGGAATTCAAATCTTCACAGCTATCCGATAGAATATTGAGGTTATGATGTCGTTTCGGTACATGCTCAACGTGGATGTTCGTGTTGTTGACCTTGGAGTTGTTCGCAAACATCGCGACGTCCATGTTACACTCCGGGTTTTTAGTATAAGTTGAAATTACTGACGCGTCACTGTGTAATCCGAGCGGTGGTCGACGTTGTGTCAAATTATTCCTCTTCATCATGTGACGTTTTTGTTTCTTGAAGAATTTTCGCGCTACGGTGCTCTGATGTGGGTTATAAAACATCTCCGCAGAGTGTGTGGGATTCTCAATGAGGTTAGGTATAAGCGCGCCATTGTTGCGATACTGCTGGCGGTGTAAAACAACCAAATTCACATTGTTGATTTTAGTCGCCGAGTGGTCTGTCATGGCGGACGCGTTCAAATCAACCGCAGCCGCCATTTTCAACGCATTACTCCCACCGGATTTAGTGTGTGATGACCTTGAACTGCTGCGCGAGTGTATGCCATGTATAGGGTGTATTGATTGTAGTCCGCCATGTTGGATCGCCACTTCCGGTATAGGCGGTAGTGGTTGTATCTGTATCTGTGGGAGGTCGGAAATATTGCGTGTGCGGAAACATTTCCGGCCGCGCATCAATCTGCTTGTCAATATCCACTCATTCCGCACGTCATTCCTCGCGACGCAATAAAAAAAGAACGCGAATAATCCCAGTAAACTCGCCAAAATGGCGTAGACAATACTAAAAACATCCTCTTCATACGGTATCATCTTAAATGTGTTCATGGTGGCTAACGCGCATGCGCACCACGCCATAACATACAAAATCAAGAATATTACATGCGCTTTCAGTTGTGCCATCGGCGCATGCTCGGAATCTTCAACTTCAGAACTCGCTGTTTTTGTACTAACCGATCTCATACTCCTACAATCAGGGAAGTTCGGTTCCAGTAGATCTAAATCAACATTTTCGGTTGCTTGTGTGCCTTCACTAAGATGGCCGTTCGCGTCTGTTCCGTAAATAGCGCAGCGTATCAAAAGAAAATACACAAACAAAAGCATTAATAGTAACGCGAATGGCGCATAGAGGGCGCTCAGCGCTGGCCCTGTCGATAGAAAGCAATGCGTACGCGCCGAATACTCTTTCATATTAACCGCACCCGAAATCCCGCAGACAATCAACGCAATTCCCCAACCGACTAAATATAACCCCAAAATCGGCTTCTGGACAGGCTCATCAGATGGCAGTTCATCATCCTGCAGCTCAATCACATCATCTGAAGTCTTTTGAGTCTCTTATACATTGAATTGACAGCGACGCACATCCACAGCAACGATGACAGACTTAAATAATGCAGAATCAAACCAATGATTTGACATAACCTCACATCTTCGGTTTGATAAATACCAAACACATAAATAAAACAAAGTAAGGTTATGGACAACCAGAGGTTGATCACGCTGTGCTTCGCCTTTTTCGGCATTTGTATCGCCGAATAGGAGAACGCATAACTTACAATGCACAAAAACAAACAGATGAATAGTACCAGTGAACCGACGTAGATGGCAGGATGCGAGAAGCGAAACTTTGCGCCAGGTGGCACTATGTGCACATGCGATGTGTCTTGCAACAACGCATAGTATCCGAGGTGATCACACGTGAATACAAGGTTATCTTCAAGTTCATGTCGGATTTGACAGCCTTGTGACGTCCATGCACCTCGGCCAAGATTCAGACTGGGATTCCACCAAACCGGCGTCGGTGGTGTCAAATCATAGGAATAACTCTCCAGTGGTTTCAACATAATATAAATCGGATGTGTAAGATTCACCAGTAAATTATCTACGCATAAAAACACATAAAACATGTTAAAAACAAAAATTTATAATTTTTGAGGTTAACTTACCTAATTTGACACCGACAACAGCTGATATTATCCGCTCTCTATCCCCGCCAGCCAATGGAAAGAACCTTGCGTCATCATACATCCCAACACGTACATTACCAGCGCTCAACATGATATCAACCTCTTGTAGTTGATAAAAAATATTCGACGGGACTTCAATCGATGCTTCAATCACTTTATTCTGCGCAATCATCGCGTTGCTCTTGTTATGCGTCTGCGTGACACAATGAAAAATCTTATCGCTCCGCCCACCGACGCCATTGAGGTACCACGTGCATGTCAAACCAGTAAAAGTCTCTCGACGTACAGGAAACTGCCCCAAAATAATATGACTCTTCTGCAATTGCTGCGGAAGAGTGTAATTCGTGATTTTTTCAACTGCACGTATTAATTTCCCGCAGGAATTATCCTCGCGTTGCGCTTCACGAATAAAACTCTCATCTAATTCCATGAAACCATTGATTATGTCAAGGAGTAATGGACCTAGCTCGCCATCTACCTGCAGATGATCCAAGTAGTTATATATTGTGCGCGTGGCAAAAACAAGATCCATCACATCACGCATTAATTTTATGTCGGAAGTATTGCGTAAATGTTTTGCGCTTTCCAAAATGGAACCCTTCGCGAGTGTGAGATTGACCTTGGCGAATTGTTCGAGTATCTTCGTCGTTTCCGAAGTGTACGGACATTTTGACGTGTTGAGGTTAACCCACCCGGTGGGTGAACAACTGTAACTTGCTTTCTGTTCGTAGACATCTGAAGTTTGTTGCAGGCTTTCACAGTTCAGTGTGACTGTGTGATTGACGACTGTGCGCGGCCATGTGTACGTACCTTTATTGTTGCTTGTCAATATGATTGGACAATATACTGTCTCGTCGGAGATGACCATAACTGTGATACCTTTGGTGTAATTGCCGTTTCGGGTGATTAAATGACAGTTCCATACACCAGAGTGGTTGCGATTGAGTCTTCTGATTGTCAATAAGCTGTCAATGAGTCCGTCGTCGGCAAGGAAGCGATTGTCAATTGTGACGTCGTTGAAGTAATGGCGGGCGTTCTTCTCCAGCCATAGCCATTCGACGCGATCGTGAGATTCTTCGTTTTCTTCGTTTTTGTAGTATTCCTCGGGCATGGATGGTGCACGACAGTTGAGACGTAGTGAATCTCCTTCGAATACTACTTGGGAATGGTCGGGGGTTAGGTCGACGATGGGTATGTCGCGGTTTTTTGCTGGGGATTTGCAGTGGATGTCTTCGCCGACTTTGATTTTGCGCAGTGCGCGGCCGAAGTAAGCGGGTGGGGTTGCGCACTTCGGGTTGGATTTGAGCTTGACTGTCATTTTTTTCGTCCAGTCGAGGAGCCAGAGTAGACTGCAGTCGCATTTTAATGGATTGCCGGATATATCACTAAGAATATTAATATTTGTGTTAATTAATCACTTAAATTATTTATTTCTTGTTAGTTATTTTATTATATGTGACATAATTCGCCTAATCATGATGTCAAACTGTCAAGTTTTCAAATTTGACAGTGGAAAATGTAGAGTAGGCAACACATATCACATGAAATAAAATATTGGTAAAAATTGAAATAAAAACATAAATATTTACGATTTGGTTTAGTTTTTGAGGTTATTTCATGATAAAATATACTTACAGGTCTTTTAAGTTTTGAAATTGAGTGAAGGTTCCTTTCTCGATAGTCACAATTTGATTCTGGCTGAGTTTGAGTGACTCGAGTACTTGAAGATTGTTAAATGACAGCTGATCAATGATTTTAATACTGTTTCCGGATAAATCCAGTCGTCGCAGGTTGGGTAATTCACTAAATTGATTGTTTGTTAATTGGACTAGTTGGTTCTTGCTTAAATCACTGCAAAAACAAAAAAATAAACAAAATTACGAATAAAAAAACAAAATGGCTGACAAAAAACAAACACAGCATGTAAAACACTACTTACAGCTTTTGTAGAGCAACAAATTGTACTTTCGGAGCAAAAATAGTCAACGAATTATTTGATAAGTTTCTGCAACAAACATAAACAACATTTAAACATGTCTCATGTAATGAATAACAGTCTAAAGCGCATAAAACACTTACAATTGTACTATTTCATTGGCAATATTCAAGAATTCATTATCGTCGATGACTGTGAGTTTGTCCACATCACCACAGCGTACTTTAACCCAGTCACCTCCATCCCTCTGAGCAGTGCTTCTTTTACAAACACATTTACTAGGACATTGGTCACTGATGATTGCTGCAAAGTGCAGGGAGACCAGCAACGCGCACAGAAATCGCCACATTTTCACCGACGCGGCCGCGTTGCGTACATTTGTACACGCAGAAACAATTTATCTAGGGTTTTGGTGTCCACTTGAGCGTCGAGTGTGTTGAGGGTTGGTCTTCGGGCGTGTGAACGGACATTTCACACAATTTCAACGCGTAAATCACTAAAGAACACTAGGAATTATGCACGACGTTTAGATGAGACATTGTGTTAGAGATTTATAGATGTTTTATGTTATTTTGTGCGAGATTTCGTGCTAAATTTAACTGAGTTCGTGGTTTTATTATGATTGGAAGCCATTTATGATTTCATTTACATTAACCTCTCGCATTCCGATGTCAGCGGAGAGCGGCGCTGCCAACCTGCAAAAGAAAAATTCAAAAAGTTAAGTTTTGAATGAAATTCGGTTAAAAAACAATAAATTAACAATAAAATATATTAAATAAACAATTATTAGATGTAATGATATTATTAAAACTATAAAACTATAGTTTTTTGTTTATTTTTATAAAAATGTCATTAATTTGTGAGGTGTATAAAAAGTTGCCTATAGTACACCCTCAATATACTTACTTTTGAATTTTCAAAGGACGCCATCTTGTCATAGGGACGTTTTCATATAAAATGTTTATTCATAAAATATAACAAAACGTTTAAAACGCTTAAAAATACAAAACTTTAGTGTTGCTGTCATAGTAAGTATATAATAATAGTCTATTTACTAAACTCTGCAATCGTCTTGACGATAATATCAATCGATTGCTTCATTTGCTGTTCATTAATGATCAACGGCGGTGAAAAACGAATGGTATCTTCATGTGTGTGCTTCGCAATAAGCCCATTATCTTTCAACTTAAGGCACACATCCCATGCTTCAGCATAATCTAAATAAAAACAAATTTAGTAAAAATTTTCACTAAATAACACAAAAAATGGATAAAAATTACTTCTATTAATAACAACAGCATTCATAAGGCCTTTCCCACGCACTTCAATGGCTATTTTCTTATCAATCGCATTATTTAACTCACGGCGGAACATCGCGCCGAGTTTCTGCGCATTCTCCGCGAGTTTTTCTTCTTCAAGGACATCCAGCGCCGCCATTGCAACTTTAGACCCCAGAGGATTACCACCGAAGGTTGATCCATGAGTTCCTTTAAT
The DNA here is from genome assembly GCF_025399875.1 of Dalotia coriaria. Lineage (NCBI taxonomy): Eukaryota > Metazoa > Arthropoda > Insecta > Coleoptera > Staphylinidae > Dalotia > Dalotia coriaria. Next base: position 9,034,813 of record NW_027045452.1, on the reverse strand, counting down.
TAAAAAATCAAAAATTTGCTTTTTTTGGGAATATTTCATCATTACCTGGCTCCATAACCAACATAACCTCGTCATTGGCTAAACAAGCAGATACCGGATACACCCCGCCTCCTAACGCCTTGCCAAGAACCAAAATATCCGGTTTGACAGCTTCATAATCACATGCTATCCTCATTCCTGTCCTTCCAAGCCCAGTTTGTATCTCATCCGCGATCCACAACACATTATGCTTGTTACATAACTTCCGCACGCCCTTCAAATAACCTTCATCCGGAATAATAATCCCTGCCTCTCCCTGAATAGGCTCAACCATAAACGCGCATACTGTAGCATCCTGTAACGCTTTATCCAACGCCTGGAGATTATTATAAGGCACACAGGAGAATCCAGGCATAAACGGTCCGTAATTTTCAAAACTCAACGGATCTGTGCTTGCGGAAATGGCCGCCAGGGAGCGCCCCCAAAAGTTTTCACTGCAGAAGATTATCTGCGCGGAGTTTTCAGCGATGCCTTTCTTGGTATAACCCCATTTACGTGCGAGTTTACACGCGGTGTCATCCGCCTCCACTCCGGTGTTCATTGGTAACATTCGGTCATAACCGAAAAGTTTGGTTAGTTTCTCGGCGTATTCTCCAAGGACGTCAGAGTAAAATGCACGGGAGGTGTGATGGAGTGTTCCGGCTTGGGTTTTGAGTGTGTCCACGATGCGAGGATGACAATGGCCGAAATTATTCGCTGAATAACCCGATAAATAATCAAGGTATTTGCGACCTTCGACGTCCCACACGTAGACACCTAATATAGGCAACCAAAATTACACATTTTGCATTTTGTGTATTACATGTAAACATGTAACATAGGCAACCAAAACTTCACGTTTGACATTTTGGGTATTACACGTAAACATGTAACATAGGCAACCAAAATTACACATTTTACAGTTGTGTTTTACACGTAGATATTTAACATTTAACATAGGCAACCAAAAATACACTTTTGACGTTTTATGTGTATTTTTGTGTAATACTAACCTTCACCGCGGGATAACGCCACAGGAAGTGGATGATAATTATGCGCGACATATTTCTCTTCTTTTGCATAAACTTGTTTGGAGCTTGCGCATCGTGTGCCTTGCTGCGCAAGCCGTGAAAATCCACGGAATTTTGACAACATTGCTAAAACTAACAAAAATCAAACTTGTGTGGCGTTATCGTATGATTAATGCCAGTTTTTATCGCTTACCGGTCGTGTTTGTTGTTTGCTCAGTGTTGCTTCAAGTTTTTTTGCGCACTGTACACACACGCGCTGTTTATCTAGTATTTATGATTCGCTGTGAAAGCTATTGACTAATGAGTACAAGAAATGCGTGTTTTTGAATATTTTGAAGGTGATTAGCAGACGTTAATGATGATAGTTTGGAAAATCGGCGCGCGAAGCTTGCGACGAGCTGCGCTTTCGGAGCGCGACTGGGTCGCCGATGTCGCTACACCGGCACAACACGTAACAACAATATTTATCACTTACAGGATGATAAAGAATAACTAACTAAGAAAAAGTTAAAATTCACATGTCAACTGTCAAAATATCAACTAGTGTAGTATATATGCAACCCATTATACATGTAAAGTGTGTTTGGTTGCATACATTATTTTTAAAATGAAATTTTATACTTTTTAGTGTTTTTAAACACTTTGTATGTATTATGCGTGTGTGGGAATGATGCAGTCGATGGGTTACACAGTGCAGGTGAGAACCGGTGTGCATTGGCGATGCATGGACGCAACAAGTTGCTGTGTTTACATTCCCCAGCGCCGATGCGGTCGTTGAGTCCACACCGTGGCGATTCAAGCAACAAATATGCAGTAATAAAGCAATAGCGTGCGATATTTCCCTTCCACAAGTTGATTTACAATGATTTACATACAAATCATCAAATTATTCCACCCGAAACACACAAAAAACAAAAATAAAGTTTTAACATATTTGGTAACCATTGCAACAAAATATAACACTTTGAACCTGTTTCCTCTGCGTTGTGACTTCTGTTTCTATTTCTATCTTACTACATTTGTGCATTTGTGGTATTTTGTTGAGGTATACAGCGTTGTGTTACAGTGAATGTTGTTTCAAGGTCAACACGACTATAAAATACATTCATACTGTAGTGCTACGAATGTGTAAAACGCAAATTAATTGAATGACGTCATGTTTCTCTCATTAACTGATGTTTTCGTTTGTTTTTGAGTTAATTTATGAACGCATTGTATAATATTTAATGTTTATAAAAGTTATTTTTAGTTTTGCGTGTTGATTGTTTTAATTTTGTTGTGTTTGTTATTTATTTTTTTTGGTTTTGCAATACAAATATCCGAGGATTTGTTAATTAGGAGTTGGATTTGTGCGATGGCACAATCAGAAATTCATTGCGCGTCAGCATTCGTATTTTTACATGACAAGTGTGTTAATAACGTTAATAATAATAATTTTATTGTCAACAGATAGCGGCTGAGTGCTAGACATGAGTGCTTGTGTATTTTTAACTTATTATCAATTAAACTTGAAATAAAAATTGCGTAAATTGAATTTTTATCGCGTTTTTGGTAATTCAAGGTCAATAATTGCATAAATTGCGGTTTTCAACAATTTTAACAATTTGTTGTATGATTTTAATAAGAAAATGTATTAAAAAAAGTTCAAGTGTTAGGTTAGACTAGGCAACCTAATGTACACAATGTATAGAGAGTTCCAAATGTGTATTGAATGTTTTTTGTGTTTTTTAAGTAAATCTCTGTTAGTAAACGTGTTTTTTTACTTAATATTAATGAAACTTGAAGTAAAAATATCTTAGAATAGAATTTAATCATATTTTTTGTTAATTCACGGTTAATAATTGCATAAAATGCGTTTTTAACCATTGTAACACTTGTCTTATTAAGTTTTAGTGTTAAAATGTATTAAACAGAGCACAATTGTTAGGTTAGACTAGGCAACCCAATGTACACAATATACAAGGTGACCTAAACGTAAAATGTATGTTTTTCGTGTTTTTTTTAGAAGATCACGATGAGTAAACGTCATTATTAACTTAAAATCAATTAAACTTTAACTAAAACACCTAAAAATAGAATTTAATCTTATTTTTAAACAATTCCAGGTAAATAATTCCACAAATAACGTTTTTTTTCCTTTGGAAAATTTAATATTGCATATTTATTATTTACTAGTGGTACTCTAACCTAAATACTACTAATTTTTCCAATGTGCTTATCACTTTTCGTATGTTTACATAAATTTCAAGCATTTCCACTCAAAAAACCACTCAAATTATGTATGTACATATTAAATATTATTGCCTCATGTTTATGTAACAGTGAAATATCGTAAAAACAAAAAAAGTGTTGCTTCAGTGTAACAACTCCAGATAATTACAGTTATTGTTGATAATGTGACGTCAATTAATTATTAAACGATTAACTAGGTTTATAAACTTATTCACTTGTCTGTTGTGTATAATTATAGCATAAATGACTCACAACTCAATGTTTAAACATTAAATTTACATAATGATGAATTTTTAATTGTTATAATTGCAATACACACTGTATTATTATGTATTTTGCAGAATAAAAATGTTTTGATGTGTGATTTGCACTGTGATCAACGATATACACACGTGAGATGTGTTAAGTCATGTGTACTTAAGTTAAGTCAACTTATAATTGTGATTGCAGCCGTGTGACCGATTGCGAATCAGAGTTATAGAGATTATATGAGTTTTACATCAATTGCGAGCGGATTTATCTGTGTATTATGTAAACATACTACATACATGCATTTGTGTTGCCATGGCAACGGTAAACAATCTGTGAGTGACTTAAGTTTACTTATTCGCGAACGAGTTGATCGTCTCGACGATTATCTCGATACATTCGCGTAATTGCTCCTCGGTGATTACTAGCGGTGGCGCTAGACGGATTATTTCATTGTGGGTAGATTTACAGAGTATGCCATTATCACGTAGTTTGACACAGACGTCAGTTGAGCCGAAAGAAAGACCTTGAAAATTGTAAAATGTAAAATGTACAATTTAGCGCTTGGAAATTTATATTGGAGTGTGAAACACTATATGCAACCAATGTAACATGATTCTAATTATGTTCAGTTTATGTTTAAATGAATTTGTTAGGTATTTTGTCGTTCAAAAGCGGAAAACACAAAATTTGGCAATAAAAATGCTTAAAATAGTGTGAATACTATATGCAACCAGTAAAACACAAATGAAACTGTGCTTTGTTAATGTTAAAATGTAGTTTTTTAAATACCTTGGCTTTAAAATGCAAAAAATGTAAACTTTAGCATTGAAAATACAAAATGTAGTGTGAATACTATATGCAACCAACAAAACACAACTAAAACTATACTGTGTTCATGTTAAAATATACTTTTTTAAATTCCTTGACCTTAAAAAGCAAAAAACACAAAATTTATCCATGAAAACGCCTAAATTACTATGAACACTATATGCAACCAACATAACACATATAAAACTAAACTTCTAAATTACATACCATCTTGTATCCCAATCGCAACCAAGAGTCCTTTCCCCCTCACACATTTCACAACACTCTGATCCAACCTTTGCTTCAACTCCGGTTGTAAAATATCCCCCAAACGCTTCGCATTCTCCGTCAAATCCTCATCCAAAATAACCCTCAATGCCTCACACGCAACCCTACAACCCAGCGGGTTACCACCAAAGGTAGAACCATGATCACCGGGTAACATACACAACATGACTTCATCATCCGCCAAAACAGCAGACAACTACAACATACTCAAATATAAATTTTGTATTTTGGGTTGCCTATATTAAACTCACCGGTAACATACCACCAGATAGCGCTTTACCCAAACAAATCATATCAGGCCGCACCTTTTCATGGTGCACACACAACAACTTCCCAGTCCTCCCCAATCCAGTCTGTACCTCATCATTAATCCACAACACATTATACTTTGTGCATAATTCACGCACACCTTTGAGGTACCCGGGTGAAGGTACCACTATACCTGCCTCACCCTGTATGGGTTCCAACATAACCGCACAAATATTTGGATCTGATTCAAGCATTTTCTAAATTTAAACAAAAATAAATTAAAATTAAAAAAAAAAAAATTTTTTTTTCTTAAAAAAATTACTTCTAGAGCTTTGAGGTTATCATATGGTACCAATAGGAACCCAGGCATCCATGGACCATACTTATCCCTAGCAGTAGGATCAGTACTCGCTGATATCGCAGCCAAAGTGCGTCCCCAGTAATTATTCTCAGCGAAAACAATCTTTGCTTCATTATCAGGTATTCCCTTCTTGGTATACCCCCACTTTCTCGCTATTTTACAAGCAGTTTCACATGCTTCCACCCCGCTATTCATGGGTAGTACCTTGTCATAACCAAACATTTGGTGCATGAGACGCGCGTAGTCAGCGAATGCATCCGTGAAGAATGCCCTTGACGTCAGGGTCAACTGTTCGGCTTGCGTTTGTAATGCACGCACGATGCGCGGATGGCAATGGCCTTGATTAAGAGCGGAATAACCGGCGAGGAGGTCATAGAATTGATTTCCATCGGCATCCCACACATAAACACCTTGTATATTGAATATAATAAAAAATTAAATATGTGTATATTTGGTTGCCTATGTTAAAATTGATTATACTGGTTTATAATGAATAATTTTTACCTTTTCCGCGTACTAATGCAACCGGAAGTGAGTTGTAGTTATGTGCACCGTAGGTGAGCACACCGTTGAAGACTTTTTCACTGTTGACGCCTGGAAGTCGCGATTTACCGTCGGCGATATGCAAAGGCATTCTTTAAATCAAAATATTTTTAAATTTGAATTTTTTCGGAGTTAATCTATTGATTGCTATGTTTTGAACACTGTGGTTGTTGGAAAGTGTGTGAGCATTTTTATACCAACGCCATTTTGTGCTAATCACACGTATAAATAAAATGGCGGAGGCGCCATGGTACGATTCCGTTGATAATAATCGATAATACCCGAAATTAATATCAATTACGAAGTTTTAAGACCCTCTTAGCGATTCACGTAGGTGTTAGATGTGCGTTAGATGTTCGTATCTCGAGCGTAATATGTTTGGTTAGGTTATTATCACCCTAGTGGATAATGATGCGTTAATTGAAATTTTAGCAATTTTAAGCAGTGTATTATTGGATTTTATAAGCGAAATGTCCTAATAATTGGAGCGCAAGTGTTAAGAGAGACAAGGCAACCCAATGTACACATTATACAGGGTGTTTTAAAAGCGTAAATGATGCTTTTTAAATATTTTTTAAATAAAAACGTTATTATTAAGTTCTTATCAATTAAACTTGAAATAATGTGATAGGTTAGATAAGGCAACCCAATGTACACAATATACAGAGTGTTGTGAATGTGTATATGTTTTTTGTTTTTTTAAATAAATCACTGTCATTAAACGTCAGTTAATGTCAAGTAATGAGTTGAAAAGAAAACAGACGCGGAAAAAATCGAAATTGTTGTGTTTATTTGCGATAAAGTGTTCAAACACAGTAATAAGCAATAAGTTCAGATCGAAACAGAGACGGATTAAAATAATTTTGAACATTTGTTAAAAAACACTTTATGTAAAGCGAAATAAAAACTATTATCGTTGAAATTCATGGAAAATTATAAATTAACTATATTTTAATTTATTATAGTGTTAAAACGAGTATTTGTAAGGTTATAACCTATTTTCATGACTCAGAAATTTATTTAAAATATCACAATAAATAAATTATCACTAAACCATAGAAATTCTTTAAAAAAAAACTAAATTAAAGCATTTTTGTAATAATTTTAAATAATAATTCAAATAAAATGATTTAAATCCGGTTCTGAGTTGTTAAAAACCTAACCTCAGTATAAAAACACAAGAAAAACGTTAAACTTCAATCAAACACGCTGTCTACTGTATGCATTGCAATCAAAATATGCTTTGATTCATCGTCAGCGATAATTCACAACGAAACAAACAAAACCGCCACCGAAAACCCGATAAAATGGCCGACCTGACACACATCCAGCATTCAAGCGAACAAACACTCGATCAAACTCGCAAAACAAGAGAAAATCAATATGAAACGACACAAAACGACATAAAAACCCATCAAGTTGAAACTATTTAACAAAATGGCAAATCCAAAAAAAGCCGAATCCAAACCGGATTTAAACATATATCAACTCTTAAACCCATTATTCTTATGGACATTATTTCAGGGCCTGACGCCATTTTCTCCTAAACGCAGTGGGTTTAAAAGATCACGTCTACATCTCTGTATGTGTCTTATATCGATATTAGTCTACACAGCAATTAGCGTGAAGACAATCTACGATAAAAGATTTGATACTATCGATGGGTTTATTTATAATATCACAGAGAGGTTAGAATTGTATACGACGAATGTCAACATGGCGATTGCAGTGTTATTCGCATGTTTACAACGCAATAAGGTACAAAAAATAGAATATTAAGTATCAAGGGTGCTAAGTGACACTTTAGTCACAAGATTAATCAATCGTGTGTTTAAGAATGTTTAGCCACGTGATGCATACGCTATTTTTTCTACTTCTACTGAATTTCCACGCATGCGTAAACATCGCCTGTGACTAAAACCCGTGACTAAAGTTTAAAATAAGATTTTTTGTGTTTTTTTGCATGAAAACCGTGGAAACACAGTCAGAAATAGAAAAAAAAACATGGCAGACACAAATCTAACTTAAATTTTACATTTTTAAGATTTTAGAGGTGATAGAAAAGATGCACAAGATGGATTTGCGCATAAAACACCTATTCCCACACGCAGAATTCAAAAATTCTACCACAGCGCTAAAATTATACGCCATTTTGTTTCTGGTGAGTTTATATATAATCGCATCATTCGCCATGGACATGATTGTATTCTGGGATACGGATTTTCTAACCTCTGCAAAGTTAGCGTATACTTTCATGTGTCCAAAATTGATTTGCACGCATGTCGTGATACAATTCTGTGTTTTAACCAATATTTTACATAAAAGATTCATGATACTAAATTCTAATCTAGAAGCACTCACTGCTACAAGTCATGAACACATTGATTTTATTTTAAAGGATATGTAAGTATTGCGTGTTGTCTATGTGTATATTTGGTTGCCTATGTTATGATGCGTTATGTTGCAGATCAGGTTTGAATATTATTTCATCGCATAGAATATTGGAGATTGTTGAATCAATTAGACTTCAACATTATGCGTTGTGTGACATTGCGGCGTTGTTAAATAGCGCGTATGGTACGCAGATATTGTTCACGGCTTTACAGGTGTTTGTGACGTTATTGTCGAGTATTTTTTATTGCATACGCATGGTGGGACTTCGACCGGAAACGCTGGAGCTTAATCCGACTGTGTTGGTGGTGTATACGATAAATGTGGTGTTTTTATCTTTCGCGCAGCTTTGGGGTTGTGTTGTGTATGCTTCCAATGCGAATTTTGAGGTTATTTTTCGACAAGATTTTAAAAAATGTAAAAAAATTAAATTTGAGGAGTTTTTTTCAGGCTAGGAAGACCGGAAGTATTGTGCATAAGTTCCGAACGGATAAATTAACAACTCAACTTGAATTTGAGGTAAATTTTGTTGTAGAATGTGAGTTTAATGTATGATTTGTGAATTTGGTTGCATATATTTTGACAGTTGGTGTACTTTTCGCTGCAACTCAAACAACACAACGTGAATTTCAACGCGTGTCGCATTTTTAAGCTGGATGAGAGTTTATTACTTTCTGTAAGTGATGATATATACTTAATAATTTGTTTAATATAGTGTTAATTTGTTTAATTTTTAAGGTTGTAGGAGTTATCTGCACATATTTAGTGATTGTTATACAGTTTGAATTTACAGCGTTAAATGCGCTAATTAAAGATGATTAATTGTTGAAAATAAATAAAATATATTGTTTATAACCTATTTTGTATATAACCTTTTACTTATTTGGTGTATTTTGGGTTGCATATAGTAAAAATTGAGTTATAAGCAACAATAACACAATAATGAACAGTTTTTCGCATTTTTTTCAGTTTGTTCCTGAAATATGCTTGAAACTTGCTTAAAATATCATTAGGAACAAATAATTCTTCATAAATTAACAATATTTATGTTTGTTGTGTACGTATTTTTGTTGTAATCATGTAAAAACCTCCGTTTTTCAACTAAAAAACGCTGTAAATAAAAAAAGTAAAGGTAACTTTAAGATGAAATATCTCGCGTGTCAATAATTATAGAAAATTGATTAAAACGTCATTATAACCAGAATTTAATCAAGATTATGATTACCAGAAATGAAATTGATACAATTTATAGTTCTTTTGTTATAATTAAAAAAGTAAGACAATGATTTTTTCTGTTCGATCAGATATTTAAGCCGTTTTCCTCATTTTTTATAATTATCTCTAAAATTATTCTAGAAATTTACTCAAAACATCACAATAAACAAATAATATTTAATAAAAACCACAAATTTATGTTTGTTTTGTATGTAGGTGTTATTTTGGCTTGAAACTTCTGTCTTAAAACCTTCGCACGCCCAAATAAGGAGTAAACAATGAGCCATCGAGCCGAACTCTCGAAAAAACGTTTATGGTCTTCGTCCTTATACATTTTATACTTGATACACTTTATATGCGTATAATTTACGCTCCGTGTGCCTCAAAACGTCAACTTCGATTTTATTTTAACTTTAAAACTTAAACTTCACATTTAAACGCGTTTTACCTCTTTCAACTCTTTACTTATATGAACATGGACAAGTTTTGCGCCAGTGTGTGAGTGTTTCGAGTATTTTCGCGACCTACTTAAGTCAAATCGAGAAGATTTTGCGCTCGACACGCTGCCCGACAGTCATTCAATCCGCACTCACGGTAAGCTGCGCGTGCGCGAGGGACTTACGTGTGCAGCGAGCCGAGACCGACGATTATTCGAGAAAATTCGCGCACTGTGTGAAAAACTGTCCGGCCGGCCGGCGTTGAGGCTAGAAAGTGTTCGAAATTCATTCGAGGAAGAAGTGATCGAGTAAAAGTTAAATTATTTTGATAAATTTAAGTAAATTTTGATAAATTTTTGAGTAAAAACTGTGTGGAAATGGCTAAGTCAGCGATTGGTATCGATTTGGGCACGACCTATAGTTGTGTAGGTGTGTGGCAGCATGGCAAAGTGGAGATCATTGCTAATGATCAAGGAAATCGCACCACACCTAGCTATGTTGCATTTAATG